>NW_027206124.1:3947500-5147500 GCF_024711535.1 Dipodomys merriami | reverse complement strand
TCAGGGTGGCATACTCCAGACCCAAGCATTCAGCCTCCTGCTTCTACCTCCTATTGGCCAGTTGGCCCTCAGAGGCCACAGATGTTCCTTTGGGGCTCCCCACACATGGATGTGCACACGAGGCCCCAGGTGTTAGGTGATGTAGGTCTGGTTGCTGGGCTAGATCTGCTTCCTGAACCCCTCATGGCAAACCACCATATCTAGGAGATAAGTTGTGGCGAGGGCACAAGGTCCTGAGCATTTGCTCAGGTTGTGCAGGCTCTAGTGCAGAGACAAGCTCTGTGCACAGACAGCCACCTCTTCTCCATTACAGACCAGTCCCAGCAACTCCAATCTTCAATTCACTCTGGTTCCAGCCCTGAAGGGGTGAGGGGCTCAGCCCCCTTTAGGGCAGGGACACTCTGGGGTCTTAGTGCTTAGTGCGCTCCCAGCCTGTGACCTTGAGATCACACTGTGTTGTCTGGTGGTAACTGGGTTTGTGACAGATTTTTTTACTAGAATTTGTGATGTCTCTGGTGACTGGAAAGGGTCAGCCCTTGTTTAGCTTCATCTCTGTCCTCTGCTCAGGAAGTGACAAGACAAGGGGACAGGAGCCACCTGGCTTGGCCCTGTGTCCCTGGGACTTGGAGAGTTACTTCCTATGGGCCAGGAAGGCAGAGCTGTGCCTTCCACGCTCTTCCTGATGCTCCCTGAGGTGGCGTGCACCTTCTGGGAAGACTTATGCCAGTCTGAAAGCAGCAGAGGCCCAGAAGCCTTGGCAGTGGGATTAAGGTGGAGAAAAATGAAGTGTGGAAATCATTGGCTTTCTTGGTTGGTGAAAGCAGCCGCGAGCGAACATTTGGGGCTTTCAAAATGAACATCAGCTGCGGGGCCAGCGCCCTGTGCCCGGCACAGGCCCGGCCACCTCCCGGAATCCCCATCCGGCCTGTTCTTCAGTGGCTGCTCAGCCAACACTCTGTGAGTGCCTACTGTGGGCCAGGCCCGCCGCCAGGACGGAGGGGAATCCAGCCAGAGAGCAGCAGCCCTGTGCCTGCAGCCGCAGAGGCCGCTGTGCCAGCCAGCGAGGAGGCGGCAGCGGGCAGGGGCGGGCGCCGCTACCTCCTGGGGGGCTGTGGGCCAGAGAGAGGCGGTGGGGCCGGTGCCCGAGCTTCCCAGAAAGAGACCTAATGGGACGGTATCCCACAGAGGGGGACCCGCCGTGGCCCACACGTGCCCCGGGGGCCGGGCAGGTGGGCCTGGCGGGGCGGGGCCGAGGCCAGCTGCGGGCCAGCGCGGGTCGAGCTGCCCCGCGGGCGGGGCGGGCTTCCAAACTCATCGGCCCTGTGGATGTTCACGGGAAGGTTCTCGATTTTTCAGTGACGGGAATGAATCCTAATTAAAAACAAAAATAAGACTACGGTGTCAAAGCAGGCCTGGCTGCCCGCTGGCCGGGTGCGAGGGCCCGGAGTTTGCCATCTCCAGTGGCCACGGCGATGGGGGTGGGGGGCGCGCGGGAGGGGCCGCCTGGGTGCGGGGTTTCCCGAAGGCGTGGGGAGGGGTGGGCGGCGTGCCCCCCCCTGCAGCAGTGCGGGTGCCGGTGGGCGGGGGCTGGAGGGAGGACCCCCCCCCAGCCCCGCGCGTAGAGGCCCGCCGCCTCCATCCGGGCCTCTCCCCACCTCCCGCCCGCCGCCCCCGCCCGCGCCCCTCCCCCGCCGGCGCGCGGCGCCCGCGCCCCTCCTCCGCCCGCCCGCCGCCCGCCCGCCCTCCGCCCGCTCTCCCGGCTCCCTCCCGGTCTCTCTTAAGTGCCATCGAGGGGCGCCGGGAATTGCAGCCAGTAAATCGCGTCCCACCACTCAGCGGCGGGGCCACCGCAGCGGCGCCGCCCGCGCCCGCCGGGAGCCCGCGCTGCCCGCCCGCCCGCCCTCCCGGGCGCCCCTCCAGGGCCCGCGGGGCCCGCCCCCCACCGGCGCGGCGCAGCGCAGGGCCTGGCCCCGGGCCGGCCCGGGCGCGCAGGGCCCTCCCCGCGCTGGAGGCGAGGACGCGGCGGCCGCGGGGCGCACGGCCCGGAGCGCGCGGCCCGCGCCCCCGCGCGCCCTGCCCGCGCCCGCGCCCCGCGCTCCGGAGCCCGGCCCCGCTGCCCGGGCTCTCCTGCGGGACAGATGCCGGCCCTCCGGCAGCCAGGGTAAGCGGGCAGCGCGGGGCGGTGGGGGGCGGCGGGCCCCCCGGGGCGGGGGGGGGGAGGGCGACCGCCGGTGCCAGCGTCTGGCACGTGGGCGCCACTCAAGTTCCCCCGTGGGGACCGGACAGGTGGCGGGAACGCGGGGCGCTGTGCCCCCGGCTGGCACCCGGGCTGGAGGGGGGGGTGTTTGTCCCCATTGTACAGATGGGAAGACGGAGGCCAGAAGGCCAAATAGCTCCTCTAGGAAATGGCCAAGCCAGGAGGCCACCCCGGGGGGTGCCAGAGGCTCAAGCCCCAGTGCTTCCTCCGGGGCACATTCTGCAAAGGAGTGAGCTATGAATATTTCATTGTAGAAAGAAAAAAAAATCCTCTATTGTCCCACCATAATGCAGTCACTGTGAGCATCTGGGTTCTTTATTTAGGCCTTGTTCTTTTTCTTTCCCCCCAAGTACGTGGCTGGGTCACAAGCCTTGGCTTCTGCCTGCCTCTTAACAATTAAGCTGAGACCTGTGAGAGAGCCCTGGGGGGTCCTCTGGCCTAGGGGAAAGGGTCAGGGTTATGGCTGGGATGGGGGGGGATAGGGGCACCCCCTTAGGGGCTTCACAGAGCATGCAGTGAATGCCACCCATCCAGTGCTGGGCTCTGAGACTGGGAGTTGGCCCGCCCTGGCGGGAAGGCTCTGTCCAGTCCAGGGGATTGCCTTGGTCCACACCCCCTTGGCAGGCTCCTGCCCTCCCCCCTTCCAGAATATTCCCCTTCGCTTTATCCCTGCCTGGGAATTGAGGCACTCCAGGATTGTAGGCCATCTCTGCTTGGAATGTTGAGCCTGGGGCCAGCATTTGGGTTCCAGTCTCTTCCAAGCTTAGGGTTTGCTCTTGAGGTCTCTCCCGGGAGCTTCCCAGGTCCAATTCCTTACCTACCCCAGGCCTGTGATATCCGTCACTTTCTGCCCAGTGCCAAGCTGAAGACGCCCTGGTACTGGCCTGCCATCCAGTTCACCTGTGGGGTTCTGTCAGCTGGTCCTTCCTTTTCCCGCTGGTTTGGACACCCCCGCAGGCCTTCTCCTGCCTCGACCCTCGGCATTGCTGAAGCTGTCTTTCTAAGTGCAGTTCTGCTCTAGCAAACTCAAGTGTCCACAAACCTAAACTAGGCCATACTCCTGAGCCTTCTCTCCCCACTCCCTGTGACTGGGCTTCTCAGCCTCCTCTGTCCACCTGCAGCCACAGTCTCCCCCCCCACTTTTGTACAGTCCCCCAGCACTGGCCTGGGATAGTCTCCTCCCACCCCACCCATCCCTGCCCCTCCACATCGGGCCAGCTGCGTGCTCTTCTGTGCTCTCTTCCCTCTGAGGCAGGTGGAGTGAGTGCTCCCTTAAGAGAGCACCTCCTTCATTAGGTCTCAGCATCATCCTTGGAGTGCAGGGGCCTGGGTTGAAGTGTCCCTAGGATCCAGCCCAGGGCCACACTCAGGATGGTGTGTGCCCTGGGAAGCCTGGCCAAAAAAAGCAGATGGGCCTAGGCTCATTCCAGGGGCTCTTAGAATGCTGCTGCGATCAGTGGGGCTTCCTGTCTCTTTTGGGGGTGCATGGTGTGCCTTGGATGGAGGAATAGCGGCTGTTGGTGGCTTCTGTACACCTGTAGGCTTTGACCTGCAGTCTTAGGGTTCAGGGACTCGGGTCCCTTCCCATCTGCCTTTTTTTTTTCTTTTTCCTGGGGCCGTCTTAGCAGGTGCTCTCACTGAGGACCTGTCCTCAGGAGCCCTGAGCCCCCTCTGCCCATCAAGCCCACCCGATGGCCTCTCTGGGAGCGGGGAGAGTTATGTCAGGCCCTCTGGCCGAGTGCCAGGGCTCCCCATGGAACTATAAATTGACCTGTCGGAGAGGGAAGAGATTAATGTCGGCCATCTTCATTAGCGCGTTCCCCGGGGTGACGGCGTCTGCCCTGAGCTGGCTGATTGGAGAGGGTGTGAGTGTGTGTGGAGGGGGTCCTGGGAGGTCCACGCCTCCCCCAGAAAAAAGGCAAGGGACCGAGGCCAGGGCCTGCTGGAACGCGTGTCCCACTCCTGCTGCTGGCAGGGCCGTCCCTGTGGCCTCTGCCTCTGGCAGCAGGCGTGCGCTTTGATGGAGGACCTGTGTGCTAATTGGGGGCAGAGATGCGCGGCCCGCAGCTCCGCAGGGCTCCCAGGCTGACACCGCCAGCTCCGCGGCATCGTGGGGCCTTCATTAGAGGCTCTTCCCCTGACCAGAAAGGAGCCTGCTGCGGGCTGTGGGGGGGCTCCCCTCCTCCCTCCTCTCCTCCCCTCCCCTCCGCTTTTCTGTCCCCTCCCCCTTCCCTTCTTTATTGCATTGATGATGGAGAAGGAGTCAGCTTTGGCGTGTGCAAAGAGATGATGGAGATTGGAGCCGCCATCTAAGTTTTGAGACCTTGTGAATCCTCACGCTTCTGACCTTGGGTTTGGCCCGGGACTGCTCTGCACCTGCAAGTCCCGAGGCCTGGGCAGGAGGCCTGGGCATGGTTGTGCCCCTCAGGGTGGGCAGGGTGGAGTGGGGAGGGAGAGGAATCAGGAAACGAGCGCCTTGGGGACTCGTGTTTGGAAATGAGGACAGAACAGAGGCGGAGACCCAGATTGCTGGGATAAAATCTTATCACTGCCCTCTCTGAGCCTTAGATTCCCTGTCTGTCCCTGGCTGAGGGTCAGGACTGGTCTCTTGCTGCCCTGTTCTTTCCAGGGGACTGGGAGGGAGGCTCCCTGGGGCCCTGGCTGCCCTGGGGACGTGGCATTGGATCATCTCTTACTCGTCCACCCAATCAAAACAAACTCCAGCACTGGGGGGTCTCCCCCCCCACAGGTAGGTCAGAGTGGCTCACCCTCTGACCCCCTGCAGGAGGAGTCGGTCTCCTCAGCTGCCCAGGAGCCCTCTGAAGGAGCCTCCCCCGGGGACCTTGGGCTCTCCCGAAGGTTCTAGAAGGACCAGCAAAGAGCAACTGGTGTAGCTTCTCCTGACAGCCCTTGTGTGTACCAGACCTTGCTAGCCACTGAACCCTGGTGTCCACCAGAGTGGGAACAGGAGCCGTGACACAGCCCCAGGCCCAGTATCCCCTAGCCCTGAAGCCCTTGGGACCGGGGCAGGCTGGGGGAGGCGGGAAGAGAAGCCTGACTTGACATCTTGTATCACCAGAGCCCCTCAGATGGCTCTGCGTGCCCCACACTGGCCAGGAGGCTGGGCCACTGAAGTCCCTTTCTGTGGCATGTGGCTTTGCTCCTTGAAGCTGTCTGTCCTTGCTTCCTGTCCCACCGTTGGACAGGCGCCCAGAGATTGAGCACTGTGTATTTGGGTCATCAGAGGCCTCAGGCAGCCACCCCAGTCCCAGAGTACCCCCCTTCTGGAACTCTTCCCTGTACTCTCAGATCTCTCCGTCCTCCAGTGGGTGAGCACTCGGTGTCCACTATGCCCTGTGACACACTTGAAGGAAAGCACGTGTTGTGCAATCTGAAGTGCCATCTCCCGGTCCTGGCTCTGCAGCTATCTAGCAGTGTGAGCAGTGTGGCCCTGGGTGTATTGCTTAACCCACCTGTGCCTAGCTTCTCACCTGGAGCCTTCCTGAGCTGTAAATTGAACTCCACCGTGCTGTGGCGTTGGCCGGGAAACCCGTCCACCTCCTCTGGGCCAGGCGTGGGTGCTCTGTGTGGAGTCCCCGCTGGGTAACTTTGGTCCAGGTTCTGGTGACGTTTTTAATGGGGGCCGTGGTTCACTTGTCTGAGAGCATGAAAGATGTGAAGATGGAGGGGAGAGGAAAGCAGCTGTCCTTTCTGGAGGAGCTCCGGCCTTCTGTAGATCAGAGCTTATAGCTGTGGGGGCCCCAACTTCCTGTCTGGAAAATGGGACCAGACGGTCCTGATCCTTAGCTCTCTTAATTTTGTGCCATCCTGTGCATGAACTCCAGCCCGCTTTCCTAGGAGACGTGTTGAAATGCGCTATCATCCCGACTTTAATGTATGAAGATTGCCCTTTGCAAGTCACGTGTCGAAGATGGATGGGGAAGAGGTGCCTATTGTTGCCGCCTGCGTGTGCCCAGCCCGTCCCGCCTGGCAGGCTCCTCGCAGTTGCTGGCAACATGGCTGTCTGCCTCCGCCTCGCCTTTCCGAGCAGAGCAGGCAGGCAGGCAGGCAGGAATCACTAACGCGTTAGCAGTTTCATTAAGCCGCTCGCTCTCCAGCCTCCCGCGGCCCTCCTGGGCCTCCTCAGTAATTATTTTCCCAGCCCTTCCACTCCCAGCCCCTTAGCGAGCTCTTCGGGTTGCCCCAACCCCCTGCAGCTGGGCTGCCCAGACTAGGCTCTGCCCAGGCCCCCTGGGCACCTCCCTCCTTGACTCCCTGACTCCCTGCATTGCCATTTAAGCTTTGTGTCCCCCTGAGGCCTCCGTGAGAATGCAGATCTGCCGCCTGCCAGGGGTGACAGTTAACCCATTAGCACACACTCTGCACGTGTGCACGCATGCCGGCTCCCCACACCGCCGCCCTCCTTCAATCAGGTGAAGTTTCTCAGCCTGCCTCCCGGGTCCCTCCCTGAGTGGCACCAGAGACTGAGCTGAAAGGGCAGAGAGGGAGGGCATGAATTCTGTGTGCCGCAGAACTGGGCCTGGCCAGGGCGCTGGATTGGGTAGGCAGATCACACAGCCCAGGGGGGCTTGGTGTGGGCACAAGTCCTCTCTGAGCCAGCCAGAGACTTCCCTGGGCCCCTGCTAGGAGCTCAGTGGGTAGGAACTGAGCTCTGCTGCTGACCTTCTCCAGTTTTGACTCTGACATGTGGTTGCCCAACCTGGCGGGCATCGAGGGAGGCGGCCGTCCTCCCTCTTGGACGGCTGGAGGATGAAGCTATCGCCTGGAGAGAGGGCCCAGTGGAGAAGAGGCCCGATGGCTTGACTTGGCCTTCTAGACCCCTCCAGGCCTAAAAGCACCCCTGGAGTGCAGCTTCGCACCCTGGCGCCGCCCTTCCTGTGGGAGCTATTTTGGGTTGTGCTTCTCTCTTTTGAAACCAATGGAGTTCTGACTGATGCAGAAGAGTCAGACAGGAGTTTACAAGTATGACGCTTTGAGTTGGGTCTTGAAGGATGAGCAGGAGTTTGCTAAGCACTCAGATGGAGGGAACAAGCAGGTGTCAAAGGCTCAGACATGTGGAATTACAGGGTGTGGGGGGCATGGTGGAAGTGTCAGGCACGGGAGTTGATGGGCAGGGGTCTGCAGGTGCTGAGGGCTGGGGGAGGAGGTGGGGGCTCGAGCTGGTCAGAGGGGGTTCAGGGGAGAGGATAGAAGGCAGATAGTGAACTTGGGATCACTGAGAGGAGCACCTCCAGCTTCAAGGGCTGGAGAGGCAGCGGGAGCCAGGCCAGAGGTGCCTTGAGTGTGAGTCTTGACATCCCGGGGTCTCTGGAGCCCCTGAGTGGGTGCAGCTGCAGCAAAGGGACAGCAGTTCACACGCTCACTGAGGAGCAGCTTTACAGGGCGCCTGCTGTGCCCTGGGATCACACACAGCGGCTGCCAGGAACAGGAGGAAGCTACATCAGAACAGGAAACAGTTGTGCTGTAGGCTAGGCTGTGCTGCCCACGTAGCTCCCACTGCCCAGGGTGCTCTTAGAGTGGCCTTTCTTGTTGGAAGCAGTTGAATTGGGAACACCAGTGCTGGCTGTGGGGAGACCAGGGAAAGGAGCACTGAGACACGAGGCAGGTGCAAAGGCCCTGTGGCAGGCTGGGTTTCTCCTGCCAAGGGACAGAAAGGTGGCCAACGTGAGCCCAGAGGTAGACCCAAGGGGCATGTGAGGGTGTAGAGACTGGGTCTTGGGGGGTTGTGGGCTCAGGAGGGGCCTGGGGTTTATTCTCCCTGAAGTGGGAAGTTTTTAGAGGGCGATAGTGGGGAGGCCAAGAGGGAAGGAGGGAGTGGGGCTGCAATTGGCAGAGTCCAGAGCAGTGCCGCTCCAGGGTGGTCTGCCTGGAGCAGAGCAGAGCTGGGGGATCTGAGTGGGGCTCCAAGGCCATCTCGAGCTCTTGGTTGAGGCTGAGTGCAGCCTGGAGCTGAGGCCTGGGGGGGAGGGGAGGAGGCGGGGCGGGGGCCCAGAGGGAGGGAGAGGGCTGTGTGGCTTTCCCACTGGGCCCTGAGTGGTGGGTCCACCCAGGCCAGGGGCCTCCATCGTGGGTGGGAGGACGGTGTTCATGGCCTCAGCCAGGTCTTCCACTCCAGCTGGGACATGAGTGTCATGGCCTGCTGCCCGCAGACCTGTCACCCGGTGCCCGAGGCGCTCACCCAAGCCGCTCTCCGTCTTTTGGCACCAGCTGGTCTGCTTGGCTGGAGGAGGCCAGGCTAACAGGGCCCAGGGCGCAGGCCATGGCGTGTGGCAGGAAGGCGGTGAAATCTTAGCGTGCACCAGATGTGAGCCTGGGCGAGACATGCTTGTGGACACAACAGATCGAGTCCTGGCCGAGAGGAGCGCACGCTACACAGTAAGCCAGCAGATGTGCAAGTGTTCCATGCTGGGCTGTGGGCAGTGCTGTGTGGCCAAGCCCAGCACTGCGGGAGCGAGGGGGTCAGCCACGGCCGTGGAGCAGAGACACCAGCCAGGGGGGACAGTCTGCTTCCTTGTCTGTCTCCCTCCTTTTCTTGTTGGTTGTGGGGCTTGAACTCAGGGCCCGAGCACTGTCCCTGAGCTTTCTTTGCCCAAGGATTGTTTTCTACTACTCTGAGTCACGGCTCCACTTTCAGTTTTCTGATGGTTATTTGGAGACAAGAGTTTCATGGACTTTCCTGCCTGGGCTGGCTTCAAACTGCTGTCCTCAGATCTCAGCCTCCTGAGGAGCTGGGATTACAGGCGTGAGCCACCAGTGCCTGGCCTGTCGCCCTTTTTGTGCCCAGCATCAGGCTCCCTGCTGGAGCTAGGGCAGGAGTGGTCTCCGGGGTCTGCATGGAGCCCTGATCCCAGAGCCCAGAAGCTGGGGTGGGGGCTAGGCCCAGCTGGGCCCTGACCAGGGGCCGGTCAGGATGTCTTGGGGTGCAGTTGCTCTCTCCTTTGCCAACTGAGGGTCCAGCAGAGAAGCCAGACTCCAGGCTAAAACTGTTGCCGGACAGGACAGATGTCCTCAGGTCCCATTAGCTGTGGCAGAGCTCAGCATGGTGCGACCCATCCCAGGCAGAGCACTTAACACGCCCTTCCACTATGCGCCTGCGAAGTCCGGGAGACTTCCCCTGCACTTCCCCTGCAAGGCGGCTTCAAGGATGAGACGAGCCGCCACTCAGCACAGCACCCGGCCGGGGCAGGCGCCACTCCCGGCACTCACTGTGTGGGTGACAGATGGGGCTGTGGAGCTGGCTGGTCCACGGGCTGCATGCACCACTCCACGCCGCCCTCCCGGCGGTGGGGAGCGTGGGGTACAACAAGCACATCGGCTGCCTGGCTGCAGGATGCCATCCGGCTGCTTCCTCACTCCTCACTGGCGCAGCCCCGGGACCTGCACCTGTTACCTTCTCGGTACAGAGCTGACACGTGGGGCCTGTCCCCAAGCCATTGGCAGCCAGGAACAAATGCTGTTAAGGCCCCCAGGACCACTGAGCCGGGAATGTCCGTGGCTGTGGATGAGGGCCCGCTGTCTGGATGAGTACAGCCTGGCTTCGGGGCTCTGAGAGGCCCTGGCCAGGTCCACTCTTGGCTGGTGCCCGGTGTCCTCTGCGATACTCCATTCTTTGGGGCCCTGGTAGGGCCCCCATGCCAGGTGGGTGCCCCCTGCCGGGGACACTCCCACTGGGCCTGCTGCACAGGGGAGCAGGCAGACCTGCTTCCAGAGGGCATGTGGGGACTGGGGCCAGCCTGGCTTCCGCTGGTGGCTCTGTGCAGAGCTGGGAGGGACACCTGAGGGCCAGGCGCTGCACCGAGCCTCAGCCGTGTGCCTGGAGCTGAGGCCTCGGAGCCCCGGAGTCCCAGAGTCCCGAGCCCCGAGCCATGGCTTCTGAAGTAGGCAGAGACTACTGGACCCTTCTGAACTCCAAAGAAGGCCAGGTATGGGAGAAAACAAATGTTTCAGTGTGTGCGTGCGGGCCAGTCTTGGGGCCTGAGTTCAGGGCCTGGGCGCCATCCCTGAGTTTCCTTTGCTCAAGGCTAGTGTTCTACCACAGCTCCACTTCCAGCTTTTTGGTAGTTAATGGGGGATACGAGTCTCATGGACTTGCTCGCCTGGGCTGGCTTTGAAGCATGATCCTCAGATCTCCGCCTCCTGAGTAGCTAGGATTACAGGTGTGAATCACAGGCACCTGGCTCAGCTTTCTTTTTTCTTTTCTTTCTTTTTTTCCGCCTGGTGTTGGGAACAGACCCCTGGGCTTTGCACGCACAGGCAAGCAAGCAGTCTACCACTCCGCCGCACCGCGCCCTGCCACGGCTTCCCTGCCTCCTGTACCTGTGTCCACGGTGCAGTGACTTTTTTTTTTTTTTTTTGAGAAAAGCTAACACCAAGAAAACATTTTAATTAAGCTTCAGAAAAGTGCAGTGACTTTTGGCTGGTTTGCGTTTGCGTTTGCGTGCAGCCCGGGCTCCCGCCATCCTTGTTCCCACTTCGCAGATGCAAAAGCAGAGAGAGGCAGAGGGCCGGGGCCGGGCTTTCGCTCTTGCTTTTGCGGGAAGCCTGTCTTAATACAGGAAAGTGTGCATGCCCCAAGCATGCGGCCACGCCTGGAGTCATCCCCAGTGCCCAGGCCCCCGTGCCCTTCCCAACGCAGACACCCCTCCTCCCCCATCTCAGTGGAGGTGGGCTTCGTCTCTGCATGTCTGCCAGTCCTGCGCCCAGACTCGCTGTTTGTCCCTCTTTGAGTGCGCACTGTCTGTGCAGGCTGTCCCTGCTGCTGCAGGATCAAGAGGTGGCAGGACGCTCCTCACAGCACTTACCGCCGCTGCCTTGGGCACAACCCTCCAGGCTCCTGTCACGGGCCTGGTGCTGCTCCACGCCCATCACTGCCCCCTCACCAGCCCCAGGTCCTTCCCACCTCTGGGCCTTTGCACATGCTGAACCCTTCTGTCTGCCCTCAGCTCCCCTTGCCCTGCAGGAGAGTCATCTCCAGGCAGCCTGCCTGGGTCTTCCCAGACCCGCCGAGGGTCCCTGGGGTGGATGTTATCAGGCTAGCGTGCTTTCCTCCAATGCCCATGGCATTTGTAATTAATTATCTGTTGAGCGTCTGTTCTCCCAGTCGACAGACTCCAGGAGGCAGGGTGGTGTCTGCTGAGTTCACGGCTGCGTCCCCAGCACCAGGCATCGATTCATTCACTCATCCTGCAGGCATCTGTTCATTCAGGAGAACTGTGGGCCTGACACTAGCAGTCAGTCCCTGGTTCACTTGTACTGGCTGAGTGAACGGGAGGGGGTGGTGAATGGGTGAAAAAAGTGAATGAAAGTCTGCGGTCGCTGACACCCCTCTCTGAGCCTTCGTTTCCCCAGTTGTCAAGTGAAGGTGCTAGACCTGCCTCTTCTAGTCTGGTTCGGACTGTGAGGCTGGAGCAGCTGCCTGACCAAGCGGCCCCGCAGAGCTCTCTCCCCGTCCTCCAACCCCCCAACCCCCTCACCCCCACCCCCCGCCCCAGCAGGGCCCATGTGAGCACCGGAGTCCCCACAGCTCCTGCTGGGGTCCTGCCGGTGCGGGGCCCAGGCCTAGATGGTCAAGGGACTTCCTGAGGGTGGCCCAGCCTGTTCCCAGCTCAGCGTCCCTGGCCCTAATTGGGCGGCAGCTGGGTGCTGGTCGCGGGCCCCTGGGGCTCTGAGGTCCCCAGGAGGCCGCAGCAGGCGGGTCTCAGGTCCGAGGCTGAGCTGCGCGGCTTAGCGGCTTGTCAGCCAGGCGAGCGGGCGTCCTGGGGCCGGGTTTGATTAGTTCAGGTTGACAGTCGCGCTCCGCGGCGCTGCTGGGAGGGGAGCCCGTGATTGCCCTAATGAAGCTTGAACGCAGTTTGTCATCCAAACAGCTGGTTCCGAGCTGTGTTGCCGCCAGCTGCCCGGCTCAGCCGTGCAGCCATGCGCCCAGCGCCCAGCCCGGCACAGCTACCGGGCCAAGGGCACGGCCTACAGGTGGTGGCTGTCCCCGTGGGCTGTGGGGCACCCCTCCCCCCCCCAGGGAAGTGGGGTAGGCCACCCAGGGGCAAGGACCTGGCAGAGTCTCAGAGCAATGAAGCAGACAGAGCTGCTGCTTAAGACTGTCCCAGAGTAGCACCTAGCTCAAGACCTCAGTTTGCCCCTCTGTAAAATGGGCACGGGGGACCTGATGGCTTTTAAGTTTCCGAGAGGTGTTGCCTCCTCTGGGAATACTTCTCAGGCCCTGCAGGCTGAGTCCGGGGCTCCCACCAGCACCTGTAGCCCCGAAGGCTTTCCCACCCCAGCGGCCTTGCGTCATTCCCACGTCTTCCTGGTTGCCCTGGTCCTTCATTCGCCTCCTTGTTCGTTCCTTCATCCAACAACACGAGCACACAGCAGTGGTCAGGCCGGTCACTATCTTGCCTCTGTGGTTTTCCGGTCTGCTCTGGGAGACTCAAGAGGCCTCCAGCTAAACTGGGGGCTGGTAAGGGCTTCCTGGAGGATGTAGCAGCTGAGCCCACACAGCCAGATAGGGAAGAGTGTGCCAAGCAGGAGGAACAGTACATGCAAAGGCCTTGCGGCAGGAGGGAGGGGGTTTGTTGTGGGGTGTGTGAGGCACTGATGGTGGCTGTGCCTCCTGAGGAAAAAACTGAGAGTTCATGTCCTGCAGCGGCCAAGTTCGCCCTGTTGATCTGCTCTTAAACTGGTATGAGAGCCGTTGGAAGAAGGGCCATTGTTCTATGTTGAGGATGGGGAAACTGAGGACTGCAGCATGGGAGGGTGATCCTTGGCAGCAGGGCTGTCTGCTCAGCCTTCTATCGACTGCAGGGGACTCAGTGGAGGAGTGGATGGAACCAGGTCCTGGAGCCCCATCCTAAGCTTAAAATCTGGCCGCTGGGGAGAGGTCAGGGCAGGCCCCATGGGTAGCCTGGCACTCCTGGATGGTTGATGGTTCCATTATTCAGGGCCAGGACCTGTGTTTGAACTGGGGGCCCGAGGCCACATTCCCTCTGCCATCCACAGAGCTGCTTTGGGCCCTTTAGCTTGTCTTAACTTTTTTGGGGGGGTCCGGTTGTGGGGTCTGAACTCTGGACCTGCGCGCTGTCCCTCAGCTCTTCAGCTCAAGGCTAGCGCTCTACCACTTGAGTCACAGCGCCACTTCCAGCTTTTTTCTTTTTGCTTATGTGGTGCTGAGGAATCGAACCCAGGGCCTCAGGCATGCAAGGCAAGCGCTCTACCACTGAGCCACCTTCCCATCCCCTAGCTTGTCTTGATAATGGGGCAGGCGGGCCAGGAGGGGGACAGGAGATGCAGCAAGGCCTGGGCACCAGCTTGCAGCCCCTAGAACCTGTGGCCTGTTCCGTGGCCCACCCTGAGCCACTTTCCTGGTTTTATGCCACCATCTGTGGCATGACACCTCTGCTGTCCCTGTGCTGGGGCTTCTTAGCACGTGTCTACTGTAGTCATTCTGTGTCTATCCCCTCACTCCTCCTTTACCATCCATTGCTCCCTGTGACTGTGGTCCAGATCCCATGTTCGGGGCCTCCTGCTCTCCACCCCCAGGCCTGTTGCTGCTGAGGGATGAGATCTCATCCCCAGAGGGGGGGCATGGGGTCAGTGTCCTGCTGCCCTTGCTCTGAGCCCACAGGCAGCATAGTGCTGATATTGGATAAGAGGAAAGTTCCCTGTGCTCCCTCTGCCGCCTGTGGCCGCTGCCCGCCCACCTGCCCAGGGAGGAGGGCCTGGATCTGCAGGGAACCAAGGACCCAGCATAGTCCAGCCCAGACCCTCCCTAGCTCTGTGCTGGCTTATAGAGTAACGGGGGAAGGGAAGCCACCAAATAGGGGGAGCAGAAGGAGCAGGTGTGGGCCCAGGCACCTTGGATCTCCCAAATGGCTCAGAGAGGCTGGGACCGAGCAGCTCTGGAGGGGCCACCAGGGCTTCGGGTTGGCCCTGGCGGCAGCTGGTGGGGTTTCCCCTGGGGCTTGGCCCTGACCAGGCCGGGGATTGGAGCAGGCGAGTGAACAGGGGGTGTGGTGGACCCTTGTGTGCTGGCCAGGTGTCAGGTCTGTCAGCCTCCAACTCCGTCCACAGCCTCATGAGGCAACGTGCGCCCTGTCCTCGGTTTACAGGTGGGGAATGGAAGCCCAGGAATGGGGGACCTGGGGTTTGATCTTGGTTTTAATAACAGATACATGGGTAGAGGGGACTGAACAAGTGAACTTAAGCAGGCTGGAGATGGACTGGGGATGAGAACAGCTTGGCTCACTGCTGCTGGGGTACTCAGCCATCGGTGTCTGCAGCCTCTTCCTGTCCCATCTTGGGGAAGCTACCGGGAGTCTGGAGAGTGAGCTCCGTAGGGGCTGTGCGCAGCCTGGCTGGAGTGAGCATGGGGGTGGTGGGAAGGGGATTAATCGGGCGGGGGAAGGCAGGCCCTCACCCAGGGACAGTGGGGATGCGTCACATGCTTGCAGAGGCAGCAGTGGGTTTGCGCTGAGACGGGGACTGTGAAGACTGGGGGAGGTTGGGAGAGCTTCCTGGAAGAAGGGGTCCAGAGCTGCGGTGGGAGGAATAGCTGGGAATTAAATGGGGGGAAATAAGCAACAGTGCAGACTAGGGAAAACCTGTGCAGAGGCCCTGGCGCAGGGCATGTGTGGAACAAAAAAAATTGGAGTGTTGCTGGGCACAGTGGCTTACGCCTGGAATCCTAGCTACTCAGGAGGCTGAGATCTGGGGATCAAGGTTCAAAGCCAGTCCAGGCAAGAAAGTCTATGAGACTCTTTTTTTTATTTTTATTTTTTTGGGTCCGGTTGTGGGGCCTGAACGCTGTCCCTCAGCTCAAGGCTAGCACTCTACCACTTGAGCCTCAACCCCACTTCCGGCTTTTTCTGCTTATGTGGTGCTGAGGAATCGAACCCAGGGCCTCATGCATGCAAGGGAAGCACTCTACCACTGAGCCACCTTCCCAGCCCCTATGAGACTCTTATCTCTAGTTAACCACCAGAAAACGGGAAGTGGCGCTGTGGCTGAAGTGGTAGAGC
This sequence comes from Dipodomys merriami, assembly GCF_024711535.1. Lineage (NCBI taxonomy): Eukaryota > Metazoa > Chordata > Mammalia > Rodentia > Heteromyidae > Dipodomys > Dipodomys merriami. The sequence continues at coordinate 5,132,209 of NW_027206124.1, read as the reverse complement.
GCTCGCCTTGAGCGGAAGAGCTGAGGAACAGCGCCCAGGGCCAGAGATCAAGCCCCATGACCGACAAAAAAAAAAAAAAAGTATTCTCAGTGGCCTGCCCCACGGCCTCAATCTGTTCCTGGTGCCAGTCACCTAGGCCAGCACCTGCACACATTGCAGGACAGAGTGTGTGTTTGGTCCTAAGTGTGCCCCGTGCAGGTGAGGGCTGGGTGTCTGGGAGGCAGCCTCACAGCACATGCACGAGCAGGCACCTGTGGAGGGCAGGGGAGGATCGGCCCAGGAGCCCTCGGAATGGGGCTGGCTGCGGAGCTTCTCCTGCTAAGGCAGAGGCCAGGCACCCTGTCTGTATTGTGGTGCCCGGCCCAGGGAGGGCTGCATGTGGAACAGTGGGCCTCACAGGGTCTGCTGTGTGCCGGGCTTGAAGGGGGTGTGGTGGGGCTCTGCCGTGTGTGCCAGTTATAACCAGAGCCCCACAGGTGCCCAGTGGCTGGAGATCCTGCAGTGTACTGGCAGCGAGGACGACACTGACTGCAGCCCTGGCCCTCCTGTGCCTCCCAGCCCCCTACCAGCCGTGCAGAGAACGGTCCTGGCTCCCAGGCACACCCCAGGCCCCAGGTCTTTGCTCCTCTCCTCTCTCCACTTGGAGCATATGACTCCTGAGGCCTCTCGAAGAAGGCCTGCACACCGTGTCCTCTGCCCTCCCACCTCCCACTCACTTGGGGTTATCCCGGCTTTGACCTTCGTGCGGACTGGAGCTCCCCAGGTCTCCTGGTCCTCAGGGAGGCTCTCTGGGGAGAGCTGGCAGGTTGCCCAGCCCCAGGTGGCTGCGGGAACCCTGGCAGACGGAATGAAGCCTCAGACCCCGCCCCCCCCCCCTTGCTCGTGTGACTTGTTGCTGAGCAGATGGCCCCGGCTGGTGCCAGCCCTGCCTCACAGCCGCGCCTTTGGGAGGCAATCAGGCTTTGCCAGGCAGGAGCCCGTGTGGTCGCTGCCACTGTCAGGTGGGCCTGGGCCGGGGGTGCCACCTGTCAGATGAGAGGAGGTGATGCAGGGCCCACAGTGGGAGGGAGCACGGAAAGTCTTTGCCTCTCTGGGGGATGCGGCTGCTGCTTGCGCCCAGCCTGGCCCCAGAACAGCCAGGGGAGCCATGCTGTGTCGGCCCAGACAGCGCCTGCGTGCCAGAGGGGAGGAGGCCAGAGGCTGGACCCGCAGCCCGGGTGGTCGCCCTGCCTCCCCATCACCAGGAGCAGGGATCTAGTGCTGGCTTCCCATTGGCCCATCCATCTATCCATCCATCTACCCACCTTCTCACCCTCCCATTTGACCACCCATCACTCAACCACTCTACCATGCCAGTGTTCATTTCCTTAGTCACAGCCCCTTGCAAGCTTTTGGTTACTACAAACCAGGGTGAAAAGAACCCCGAACTCTTGTGTGACGGTCTGACTCCCACACCCGGATAGCTGAGCCTGGAGTTCTTTGGTCTTCCTGGTTCATGGGCATAAGGCTGGCCATTTCCCTCTAGGCCTTGGTGTCTGTCCCTTCTTATCAGGTGGGGGTCATAGCCCTCTCCAGGTAACTGGAAAAGGACAGTGGTAAGCCACACCATGGAGAGCAAGTAGCAGCAGTGTTTTCTCAAGTACTCCTCTCTCACCCAGCTAGCGAGGTTATATTTTCTGGCTACGTGATGAGTTTACCTGGAGCCCCTCTCCCCATTTCTCTTGTGCCTCTCTGCCCATCCCCCCATAAAGACAGCAGTAGCTGAGGTAGCGAGGCTGGGAGTTGCACCCAGACCTTTGGCTCTGGTTCTTCCTTCAGGTTCCTCAACATGGGTCCTGTCCTCTGTGGGGTTCTCTGTGAGTCACTCCTGATGGACCCATTGTCCCTTCCCCTTCCCTTCCAATGTGGTACCCCTAGCCAGAGCTGGGTGACCTCTGGGGGTCTCCTGGCCTGGTGTCCTTGGAACTTGGTGCTCCTGGGGGCTCCTTGTGTTGGTGTCTTTGCCCTGTCTCCCCACTCCCATCCCCGCACCATCCTGCCCGACTTCCAGGGAGCTCAGACCTTTCCAGACTTGAGTTCTAGAGCCAGGGTGGGGGCAAAAGGTCCTAGTACCGCTTTGGCTTCTGAGCAAGAGACTCAAGAAGACTGCTCCGGGTTAAGCCCCCTGATTTCTGCAAGTCTGGCAATCCACCCTCTCTCCTTCCTCAGTGCTGGGTTAAGACCCGCTTGCTGGCTGTGGGTGCGAGCTTAGGGAACCTCATTGGAGGAATAAAGCCCATCCTCTCCACTCTGCCTCTTCCAGCCTCCTTCCCCTACCCCTTGCCTCTGGTTGGGGTACCTCCCCTATAGAAGGCCGCCCTCCAGGCTCTCCTAAGTTTCACTGCTGGCTTTGATCTCCATGATCAAGGGAAGAGCTCCTTTGCTGCTCTCCGTCCGGGAGTCCCAGCCGATTGCCCCCAGCCTCCAAAGGGACCTCACCATGTGGGTTGTTGGGCTTCTGGGTGTCTTGTGTGTCCACTGTGTTCACAGCTTCTTCGGGGGGGGGGGCTGAGCGCAGCCAGAGCTGAATTCTTGTGACTCAGTTTCCCTCAGAAATGGCATGGTCTATGTATTGTTTCATGTTTTTTTTTTCTGGATAGAAAGAACAATACTGGTTTCCAGCAATGACAGTTATCACTGTCCCAACTTGGCCAGGCCAGGTGCTGCTTGGGCTTTGTGCCAGTACCACATGCCCATGTAGTGTCATCTGCCACAGGCCTGTGAAGTAGGTGTCATATCTGGGGTGCACCAGGAAACTGAGACACGGCAGTGGGGGGTGGGGAGGGAATAGCAACTTGTCCCAGGTCACAAGACTTTGGGACCTCAACCCAGTAGAGCCCTGAGCCTGTTCTTTTGTTTTGTTTTTTGGCATTAGTCAAGAGAGGCAGGAGCGTGGTTTGTGCAGGAGGAAGGGCTCTGGACAGTGGCCCTGCAGGACACACGTCTACGGGGAGCGTAACAGGAGTGCAGAGCCTGCGCCAGATCTGCGCCCTCAGGGAGCCTGGGTTAGGATCCGGGCTGAGACAGTGCACTGGCAGAGTGGGGGTCCCTGCCAGCCCGGCCACGAGGTGGGAGTGTCTTGGAGCACCTGCTGGGTGCTGTCACATGTCCTTTGTGCCGGTGTCCCCAGGACCTGAAGGACTGTCACCTGGGCCCCCCATCACTGAGAGGTCAGAGTGCCACAGCCGAGCTGTCCCTGGTCAGCAAGGCCTTAAATCTATGCCCAGCCCTGCTCCTGAATTGCCTGTGCAGCTTTTACAGTGGCTTGGGGAACTGTAAGTCTGCGTTGCTTGACTCCTGTGTATTTAAATTCTCAGCCATAATGTTATATTAACTCATTTTTTGCAGTTTCCTGGGAGGCTGTGTGTACATTGCCAGAGCAGGAAGGAAGGGGGAGCGGCCAGGCCTGTGGACAAACACAGCTGTGAACGGACCTGGCCCTGGGTGCCGGCCAGGCCCCCAGAGAGGCACTTCCTGTACCCCTGCAGCCACAGCACCAAGGCCCCCACGTTGTGAAGGATGCCGCCTGGACTGGTGAACCAGGGACTCACCCTGGGATGGCGCCAGTCACGGTGTTGTTCCTTTCGTGCTAGCAAACGTATCAATGCCCTCATCCATTGCCACATACATGCTGAGCGCCTACTGTGTGCACAGCCCAGAGACCGCTGAGAGGAGGCGGACTGTGCTGCCTTCCCAGAGATACATGTACATAATGCAGATAGAGAGGTGATGTGGGCCAGGGGCTGGGGTAACCAGGCAAAGGGTGGGGTGGGGAGGGTTGAGTGGAGGAAGGACGCTGGGCGGCAGAGGTAGGGGCTGGCTCCAAGTCAGTGGACAAGGCATGAGGACCAGGGTATGTGCCCATCTCACAGATAGTATCCAAAGTCAGCAGCTGCTACTAGGTGGCACCGAACCAGGGCTGTGTGCCCTGTGGCCCACATTCTTCTGCTCTGGAGAAGGAAGAGCTGGAGTGTGGCTCAAGTGCCCAGCAACCACAACAAATGCCCTGAGTTCCAACCCTCACACTCAAACAAACAAAAAAAAATGTCTGGTGAGTGGGTGGAGCAGATACAAAGGCCCTGAGGTAGATGTGGTTGGTGTGTTAGACACGCATGGTGGCTGGAGCAGAGCAAACGGGTGGAATGAAGGAATGGGGCTGGGGGAGTTGGGGCATTGAACTCATGGCTGTGAGGAGAAATGGGTTTAGTGTGTTCTCTAATCCTGTTTGTGCACCCAGGCAGTGGTGAGGAGGTGGAGGGAAGGAGGGTGGTAAGCAGGGGAGGGCAGACCCTGGGGGCCAGCTCCCGTGGTGGGACTCCTGGGTAGGTCTGGACCAGGAGAGCCCCGGGACTGGGGAGGTAAAGGCTTGGGAAAGGCCTGGCCAGAGCAGAACCTGCCATTCAGGAGCCACAGCCCTGCCCTGAGACCAGAGCATGGCTTCTCAGCTGGCTTTCCCGCCCACATGGACATCACTGAGGCCTCTTCTAGGCAGGAAGGGCTCAGAGCTCAGCCTTGACACTCTTTACTTCCCCTGCTGCCTCAGTTTCCTCATCCAGAAACCCAGGGTCTTGCATGGGTGAGAGAAAACGACTGTCAGGACTCCACCAGAAGGTTGATAAGATAACCTCAGCATTTTATGGGGGAGGGACTGCAGGTAAGGGAGGAAGCCGAGCTGCTCAGAGCCCTCCTGGGTCCTACTGTGCCCGGCCTAGAGCTGTGGAGATGGGGAGAGAGAAGGCAGTGGGCTTGAGGAAGTGCAGCACTGGGAAAGCCTGGCGCTCTAGCAGGGCTCTGCCTCTTTCTTGCCTCGGGTGGGAGGGGCCTTCTCTCAGAGCCGCACTCCACCTCTGCTTTCTCCAGACTAGGATAATATTGGCCACAGGGCACAGGCTGGGTTTGGTGCCACTCAGGATGCATTCCTACTGTGCTTGCTCCAGCCAACTCTTCAACCTTTAAGCCTTCGTGCAGGCCGGCACCTCCCCCAGGAAGCCTTCCCTGATGCCTCTGATACACACCTCCTGGGTGTCCCTGTGTCCCCATGTTCACATCACTCAGAGTGGACCTGGCTAGATGCGACGCTCTGCCTTCCCGAAGCCAGCTGGGCCCAGCCACAGTTCAGAGCATTTGGACCATGTCTGGCGCCTCCAAGGCCCGCAGCGCCCCTTACCAGGCGGGCAGCAGTAGGGTCTGAATGAGCCCCAGGGGAAAATAACAACCCTGGCTGACTTCATGGCCTCAGGCCTTAGCTGGCCACTTGGGTGATGAGGGACACCCCACACCAAGGCCTGGAGGAGGCCAGAGTCCTCTGTATTGAGCAGCAGGCTTCACAGTGCCGCCCAGGCCCTGGGCTTCACAGAGCCAGACTGGTTATCTGTGGCCTGGTGACCCAGAGTTGTGTGGAGCAGCACTGGGGGCATCTAGGGCAGGGCCCTGGGCTCCTCTCGCCAGGCCTGAGCCTCTCAGACTCCCTGCTTCCCCCATGAGGAAAGCTCCTCTCTCCTCCCCTTCCCCTTCTTCCAAAATGGATTTAGCGGTTCTGTGGCGGTGCGGCTCCCCTCCTCCCTCCCTCTCTCCCTCTCTCCCTCTCTCCCTCTCTCTCTCAGGCCGCGGAGGGAAGTGGAGGGTGTTATTGTATATTTTAGCCAATTGTTCCCCGTAAGCCCCAGTCTCTTTGGGGTGGGGCTGGGGGGATGGGGAGTAAGTAAATTATATATTGAACTCCTAACTGGAGCTGAGGCCTTGTGGTTTCCATGGCAACCAGGCTGGAAATAGCTCGGCGTGACATCAGCACTGTACAGGTATAGCCAGATCCAGCCGTTCCCCAAACAAGCTGGCTCCAAGGGGAGAAGGGATGTGTGGCTAATTAGCATATGCAAATCAGGCCTGGCAAAGCAGGGCAGGTCCTAGGGTGTCTTCAACCAGGACCTGTGTGGCCTTGGCCATGGCCTCTGACAGGTAAGTGGGCCTGGTGCTGGTGGGGTCCCGGCCCAGGCCAGGCTGCCCCAGCGCATGTTCCTAAGCTTTTTGGAACCGTGATGGCTCAGGCTGCCTGGGCTTGTCTGCCCCGCAGGGCTCTGGGAGTGTGGCCAGCGGGGCTGCCAGGGGCCGTGTGGCACGAGAGGATCCGTGGTGGTTTCCTGCCCAGTGCCAGCGGGATCTGCCTCTTCTTGGCTCGTGGGCGCCTTGGAAGCTGGCACTGAACCGAGCCCCGTGGGAGGATGGCCACATTTCCTACTAAGTCGGGGAGGGAGGGCTTACCCCTCGAGACCCCCTTCCTCCACTCCCTGCATCCCTGGTGTGGAAAAGACTACAGACCCCTCTGCTCCCCCCAGCTGCTCTGCTACCGCCCCCTTCCCACCCACTCCCCATGGGGGAGGACAGAGCAGAGTCCCTCAGCGGTGGGTGGCCCTGGCTTGATCTGCGGTGCTGCCCTAGGCCTGCCACTTGGCCTCTCTGAGCTAGTGTCGGCCTAGGTGAAATGAAGGTGCATTTCCCCTGCCCAGGTCCCTTCTCAGGCAGGAAGGGGCTGGCAACGAGACCCTGGGGGACCCCATGCAGCCCGAGGAGATTTCCTGTCACCCAGTGCTGCCACCCCACCCCCACACAGGCTGGCTGCGGTGAACATTCAGCACTCACAGTGCATCCAACTCGGGGAGAGGTGAAATATTGCCACCTTCAGCGTGGTGATTTCCATGGGAGAGCTCTTGGCTGAACTGCCGGTACTCGAGCCAGGCAGGCGTGCTCTGTGGCTGAATGAGGTAATTTATTCATCCTAGCAAGTGTGGAGGGTGTGCCCTGAGGTGGGCGGGTGGGTGAGTCAGCTGGCTCTGCCAGTGCAACCCCAGTGCAAGGAGTCTCAGAGTGCAGGCAGGCAGGCAGATGGATGGACGGATGGATAGACAGACAGACAGATGTCTGCGGTGACCCATGCTCTCAGGGGAACTCAGTATCTGGAGAGATTGACGAGGGCGTGGGATCTTTGAGCCATGCCCTTAAGGATAGACCAGAGTCCATTGGCAGCAGACAGCCAAGGCATTCTGGGGAAAGAGAAGTGGACAGAAGAAGCTGAGCTTCGAACAGACACCTTGTATTTGGGGGGAGTGTGACAGTTGGCTGGAGTGAGTTGTAGAGAGGAGACCAGAAAGTTCTACCAGTGCCAGCTGTGGGCTGGGAGCCAGGGAGTTTGGCTGTGATCCAGGAGTCAGTGGGAGCCATGGATGGCAGCGGGACAGGAGAGTGACGTGATCAGCTCCCGGCTTCAGAAGGAAAAGATGGGCCAGGGTGGGCGAGGCAGGGGCGCCTCCAGTGGGGGTGATGGTGGGCACAGGAGTGGTGACCTCGAGGAAACATTTCCATTGTCTCCAGGGAGCTCTCAGAGCCAGGGATGGCTCTTCCCATGTGCAAAGGATCAGGAAGGTGTTGCTGTCTGGGCCTCAGTTTCCTGGGTGTGAAAGCTCTTAGCACAGTGGGTGAGCACCTGTTCTGAGCCATGGTTCTGGTGGGGAGCTGTGGAAGGGAAAAGCCTCCACCCCAAGTTTTCTAGGGGGAGATACATCAGGGTGAGCAAGAGCCGTTCCCTGCTGGGGGCTCTGCTTGCCCTGGTTCTGGTCCTGGCATGGCCGTGTGGAGGAGGGAATTTCACACAGCTTTCCCCGAAGCTCCTGACAGCCAATGAGGATTACCTGTTAAAGGGAATTGTCACCTTTGCCATCTAGGGCTAAGCCTGGCAACTGGAAGCAGGGTGAGGCGGGTGGCAGGATGTCAGGTGATATCCTTAGAGTCAGCACATTCAGGGGACTGTGTAGGGGACAGCAGGGAAGGGCTCTTGTATGGCCAATGCCAGCCTCTCTACAGCCACTAGAACTTTTAGAGATTGGGTGATGGGGCCTAAGCCGGTAGGCCCAGGCGACAGGAGGGGTACTTCTTTTGGTCCCTTGCGGCAGCCCTCCGTGCCAGTCCCGGCCAGGTAGCACCTAGCAGTTCCAGAACAGGCCATGTGGCCCTCAGAAGGACTCGGCGTGTCCACTTCCTCACTGTTTGGTGTCAGATCCCTTGTGGGGTCCCAGGTTGCACAGGGCTGTGGGTGACCTTGCTCTCGAGGGGCCTGCTGGCAGAGCCAGGGTTGTGTACGGAAACTGTGGCATGCTCATCCCTGGTGGCTGATGCTGGGGTGGGGTCAGCACTGATGGCCCCAGGGGCCCCAGGAGGCCCCTCCCTGCAGTCACATGCATTTGGGCTGAATCTTGAAGGAGTGATGGCTAGCAGGCGGAGCACTGACAGCCATGTGGCCTACAGGCAGGTGAGGGTCTCTGCCTCCCTTGCCATTCCATGTTCCATGGCAGGTTGGCCTGTGGGTCAGTGGCCAGTCTTCATGCGGTACCCACGGTGTGACCCAGCTGGATGGGCACTGGAAGGCCCTGTGAGCTCAGGACTGAGTCTGTAGAGACACACGCTGGTGTACACAGAGCATCACCATAGCCTCTCATTCCCAACCCAGTCCTAGAAGCTCGCGGGGCACTTTGTCACCTCTACCCTATTTGTATCTCATGTCCTTCTTGGCTAGGTCACCTCCCCCCCCCCCCCCCCGGAACCTGCCCTGGGCTCCCTGGTACTCAGATAAGGTCCCAGCCCCTTGACGTCTCTCATTTCTGTACTGTTCCCTGTTTCTGGATGCCTTTCTTCTTTCCTGCCCAGCGACCTAGTTCATCTTCCACTCTGATAACTCCTCCCAGAAGTCCTCCCTGACTGGCCCCCTTCCAGGTTTGTGGATGTCTCTTAGGTGTTCCCTAGTTGTCCCTGGATACCTTTTGTTCCCCCACTCTGGTCCCAAATACTTCCTTTAGCCTACCTCCCCAAGGGCCTGGGACAGGGCCCCAGGACTCTTCTCCCAGATCCTGGCCTGGTGACTTGGCACAACAGCTGGAGGCCACAGCTGGCTTCTCCACTTGCCAGCTTCTGAGGCTGGTGACTGCTGATGGCGAGAACCATGATCTGGAGGTGGCTACAGCCTCCGTCTGCCTCCTGTCTCCTCAAGCCATGCTTTGACTCTGGGTATTTCTAGGAAACTCTGTGGATGCTGGGTTTGTGTGTTCTGGTCCAGTTCCCTGCCAGTTTCCACTTGTGAAGCAGGCCCAGGCAAATCTGCTGTGGTGTAAGCCCAGGCTGCCCCCCACACCCCGTAGTTCCTCCCTGGGTGCAGATGGGGGCCTGCATGGGCCAACTCACCCCTCCCTGCCCTTCTGTGCTCCACATGGCTGAGTCCCTTTGAGCCTTCTAGAACTATTCATTTATTCATTTGTTCATTCAGTGCACAGTCCCAGGCCAGCGGGGAGGGGGGAGAGCAAGGTGGGTTGGAGAAGCTGGGCTCCCTTACACCCCATCGTTTGCCTTTGGCCTCCTGGGGGCAGGCCCCCAGGCTTCCTCTCTTTGCTAATTGCTGGCTCTCCAGCCCTGGGAAGCAGCTGGGCCAGGTGTGGGTCGCCTGGCTGCCCGCCTGGCCCTTGCCTGGCCGTCTGCCCACCTGCCGCAGGAGGCACCGCTGCCTGGGATTTGAGCTCCTCTGAGGGCTGTGTCGTGGCCGTGGGGAAATCACTTTCTGACAGCGGCCATCAATATTACTGAGAGCCCGTCGGCGCTCTGGCAGCCTGTCCCTCGGCAGCGGCAGCTGGTCCGTGTCAAGCCCCTCGGTGGCCTGATGACAGAAGTGATTCGCATTAGGCGTCCGCCCCAGAGCACGTACCCGAAAGAGACAGATTCTGGCCAGTTCCAGACACGCACCGAATCACCTCCAAGTTTATCTTCCCGTCCCTGGGCTGGAGCAGCCCTGGCAGGATCCGCGGGTACGCCAGCAATAGCACTCCTTGTGTCTCCCCGTCCACAGCGTGGCAGGCACTGCCTAGGCACGAAGACTGCGGCGTGGGGCTCAGCACAGCCTTGCTCTGAGAGAGGAACAACAGGAAGGAGTCAGCCATGACTGAACGAGGGGGAAGAGCATTCTGGGCAGGGGGAACAGCCTGTGTGCAGGTCCCACGGTGGTTCCCAGCTTGCTGCTGATGGAGCAGAAGGAAGGCTGCAGTGTAGCTTTGTGATTGTGGGTCCCTGGGAGTCAGCCGGGGGTGGAGCCGGGGTCTGACGAGCCTCAGTCCTGGGGAAGGTGCGATGAGTGCTGGCAGGCGATCAAGGAAAGCCGGGGGAGGTGGTGTTGGGTGTGAGCCACGAAGAGAGGATTTTGTGTAGTGAAGTGGGTGAAGTTAGATGCAGGGGAGGGACCTTCCAGAAGGCAGGAGCAACAGGAAGGCAGGGCAGAAGGCCAACACCAGGGAGTCAGCTGCTTGCTACTCTAAGCTCTGTCACCATGTGTGGAAGATGCTGTTTTGGGCTATGTGAGTCTGAGCCTTCTCAGTTCTGGGGGGCCAGCAGTGTTGGGGTGCTGGGGTGTTGTGCACGGCCGGGGCTGTTCATGGTGCCCTTCCAACCACGTATGCTCACCGAAGGCCTGCTAAGTGCCAGCCACTGAAGCCACACGTTCCATGACAGCCTACAGACATGGATTAGCATCTGCACGCCAAGGTGTGGAAACTGAGGCCCATCCCAGGACCACAGCATGGTGGTGGTGTGAGCATGGGAACCTAAGCCAGGATGGCTGAGAGCCAGGCTGCCCTGCATGTGCCCACACAGCGGGCAGTAGCCAACCTGCTCCCCGAACTACTCCCCAGAGCCAGCTACTCCCCACAGCCAGGTACCTTTTCCTGGCTGTGCAGACGACAGGCCTGAGACACTGGAGGCCAGAACCCCGACACCTTCACCCCCTGCTCAGAGAGGAAGGAGCTGGAGGCCCTGAACTCTTCCCAGAGGGAGAGGGGCTGTTTCCTTCTTTCAGACAGGGAACCTGATGGGTTCCATGGGCCAGAAAAGGGCGAGGACCTTGAACATGGGCTGTTGTTGAGGGTGTGGATGGGATGTGGATTCCAGGATCCAAGCTCCTCCAGTGCTCACTCTCTCCACGCTCCCTTTCACTGCTCATCCCATGGCTTCTTAGCCTGACCCATTGGACCTCCATCATTAAGGTCAAATCCTTCCAGGGAACCCCCTCTTCCGTCATCTGCACCGATGAGGATTGTGTTCTCAGCATAGGCAGGTCCAGACCAGGCAAGCAGGTGACCTCCTGACCAGAGGCAGAGCCTGCCAGTGGGCTTCACGTCTTCTGTGTGGCTCTGCCCCCTGCTTCCTGGCTTATTTATTTCTTTGTGATGGCCCTGCTGAAGCTTCTGAGATTTCCTCTTGTTCTGTGGCCCCTACACCTGGTGTGATGCTGGTGCCACTGTACGTGCCTATGTACCCAGATCTCCACTGCTGTCACAGACACCTGAAATGACCGACTTACAAAAAGAAAAGCATTTTGGATCACGGTTTTAGAGATTTCAGTCCATGGCTGCTTTGGGCTGGTGGAGAGGCCACATATGGCAGGAGCACTTGAGAGAGCAAAGCTATTCTCCTCATGGCCAAGGAGCAGAGCCAGAGGAGACAGGTCCTTTGGTTCCCTTTGAGGCCCAAAGACCTTCCACTGGGCCTGCCCCTGGAAGACCTTCCACTGGGCCCACCCCTGAAAGGTTCTTACCATCTTCCCAAAAGCACCAAGATCAAGATCCCACCTATACTTTAGGATCACTGCATAATTTCACTTCTTAGGAAGGATCCTCATCCTTCCGCATTTTCCTATTCTGTTTTGGGCCAGTCCTGGGTCTTGAGCTCTGGGCGCTGTCCTTGAGCCTCTTTGTGCTCAAGGCTAGCGCTTTACCACTTGAGCCACAGTGCCCCTTTCAGCTTTTTCTGACTAGTTTATTGGAGATAAGAATTTTATGGGCTTTCCTGCCTAGGCTGGTTTTGAACTATGATCCTTAGTAGCTGGGATTATAGGCATGAGCCACCAGTGTCTGGTTTCCTATTTCTTTTTCCTTTTCTGTTCTTTGCCCTCCCTTCCTCCCTCTATTTCTCTCTTTTTTCTCCTTCCCTTTCTTCCCTCCCTCCCTCCCTTCCTTCCTTCTTCCCTCCCTTCCCCCCCTCCCCTCTCGGTTGTTGGGCTTGAACTCAGGGCCTAGGCACTGCCTTTAGCTTTTTCAAACTCAAGACTAATACACTACTACTTAGAGCCACAGCTCTATTTCTGGTTTTCTGGTGATTTATTGGAGATAGGACTCTCATAGACTTTCCTGTCCAGGCTGGCTTTGAACTGGGATCCACAGAGTTCAGCCTCCTAAGTAAGTAGGATTATAGGCAGGAGCCTGGCTTGGCTCCAGTTTTCTAGTTCTTATTTCCTATTCCTAATAGCAGAAATTTTAATCATTAGCGTGATTCATTTCTCCCTCTTTGTTTCCCTTCCGTTTCATTGTTTTGGATCTGGGTCTTGCTGTGTAGCCCAGGCTGGCTTTGAACTCACAATCCTTCTGAGTACTGGGATACAGGGATTACTATGTCCAGTTGGTCCATTTCTTTGGTATAACTCTTCTGCCAATCCACAGAGTCTCAGCGTCCCCTCTAATAGTGCCAGTTTCTGGGTAAGCTGTGTACCCAGAAGGCCAGGACTATGGCTTTAATATCCTTAAATATCCAGAGCTGTGGTGCAGGAGTTTGTGGGAAAGTGAGAAAATGGGAGTCAGGAAGACCCGTGGCAGATTAAGTCTGCAGAGTGTCTGGAGTTATGCCATAACTGTGCCCGTCACCACAGCTCTTGGCTCTTGGGCTTTTAGCCCTGTCTTGCAGGGTAAGGAGACTCTGCCAGGACTAGGGCCTGAGCTTCCTACCTAACCTTTGTTTGGTTGTCTTAGACGAGTCTAGTGTGAGCCTGCCCCATCCTCTAAGGTCTGATGAGGAAACTGAGGCATGGAGAATACTCACCATCCACCCCTGCCCAAAGCAGACTGGGAAATGTATCCGGCCTAAACTTGGTGCCAGAGGGTGAGGCCTGGGGGCTGTCGCCTCTTCCTGACAGGGTTTCTATCCCCAGCCAGGACCCCTGCTCAGCTTGCTGCAGGACCTGGTGGGCAGTGGGCTGTATGTGGGCAGCAGCTTGGCAACCTGGGCCCCACCTGTGCCCTGCTGCTACTCTTCCGCGCAGGTGTCTGTCTTCTGGGGGGGAGCTGAGCGATCAGTGGCCGCTGTCTTGGCCGCCCGTGGCCGGCTGTGCTGTCCCTAATTGGTCTCCCTCCAGGCTGTATTTTCTCGGATATTGATGAGCCTGTGTCACCAAGATGCAGCCAGAAGCTGAGCTAAACTCAAGATGGATTGAGCCAGCACCTCATCAATCTGCCTGCTCTGCCGGGAGGGGGGTGGGCGGCCTGTCTGCGGGCCCTGGGGCTCCGGGAGGGGTCCTCACAAGCCACAGAGCTGCCTGCCCTCTGCCTTTTGCTTGTTTCCTTTCCTGGAATCTGCAAGGTGCCTGGGTCTGGCAACCTTCCAGTCTTGGGATTGCGGCCCAACCTCCCACCATCACCTGGGACCTGAGTCCCACGCAGGTCCACTCCATCCATCATGGTCTGGTTTCACAGCTGCCACTTCCTTCCCCAGGCCACGCCCCTGTCCTGCCCGGGCTGTTCTCTTGTCCTACTGTTTAGATCTGTTTGAAGTTGTGGTCCACCATCCTCCTTGGGTCCAGCGTCTCCTCCCTCCCACCAAACCCTGTTGAAAGCTAGAATCCTTGAGTTCTTTATGATTCCATTACTGACTGTCCACTTCAGAGATGTTACTGGAACCTAGGGTTGTGTTCTCATGGTATCCCCGCTACCTGGCACACCGTAAGCCCTGGGCACATGATGCATGAATAACAAGTGACTGACATTGTCCTATGTTACGACTCTCACTTTCTGTTGTCCCTGGGATGACGTTTAGATGTAGAGCTGAGCTCGTGATCTGCTGACAGAAAGGGTGCCACAGAGTCCGCTTGAGGAGGAGAATGCAGGTCTTCCAGGCTAAGGGAGAGTGGCGGGCCACTTGCTGGAGTCATGTGAGCTGAGAAGTATGAGTGTATGGAAAGGTGAGGACCTCCCAGACATGGGGAAGGACGGGCCTGCCGGGAGCAGGCTGCACAAGGAGGCAGTAAGCGAAGAGTCAGGCATGGAGGAGGGAGGGGCCAGGGGCAGGGGGACTAGCAGGGATCTGATGATGGATGGAGCTGTCTGGCATGTTCTGTAGCTGTGGTCCTGGCATATGGCCCGGCAGGCTCCGGTCTCAGGCAGCTGCCAGCTTCTTCCTTTTTATTTTTTTTTATTTTGTCAGTCGTGGAGCTTGAACTCTGGGCCTGGGCGCTGTCCCTCAGCTCTTCAGCTCAAGGCTAGCACTCTACCACTTGAGCCAAGCACCACTTCTGGCTTTTTCTGTGTATGTGGTGCTGAGGAATTGAACCCAGCGCCTCATGCATGCAAGGCAAGCACTCTACCACTGAGCCACCTTCTCAGCCCCAGCTGCCAGCTTCTGTAGTCCTTCCTTTCTGCTTGTCTAGTCTCTTTCATCCCCTTAGTAGACCTATCCTCCAGGCTTTCAGAGCGGGTGGGGGCTGCTGCTGTTTCTCCCTGGGGAGAGGGCCTGGGAGCATTTGCTGCCTAGAAATCCTTGAGGATGTCTAGCGCCGTGGCTCACACCTGTAATATTAGCCACTTGGGAGGCTGAGATCAGGGGGAAATCACAGTTCCAGGACTGAAGTCTGTGAGGCTTCATCTCAGTGGAAGAAGCTGGGCAAGGTGACATGGCACCTGTCATCTCAGCTACAGCGAGAAGCAAAACAAAAACAAAAAAACATAGCTCGCTGTCCAATAAGAATTGAGACCCTATCTCAAAAGTAACCAATGTGAAACAAGTCTGGAGGGTTGGCTCAGTGGTAGTGTCAAACAATCCTTGAGGATAAGCGTGAGAAGGCCCCTGGGACTGCCCACGGGGTATGAGACCTTCTGACTGCAGAACGCAGGGGCCACTGCCCTGCCTTCCTGCCTCTGGCCATTCTTGTTAAGTAGCTTGTCAGTGGTCAGAGCCAGCTGACACCTAGGCGCCCAGTGTCTCTCTGGCTGGTGGCTATGGGCAATCCTCATCACTTCCACCCACACCTCTGCCTGGTGATGGAAACTGAAGCCCAGAGAAGTAACCTACTGACATGGCCATTGAGGTGGAGCCAAGATTTGCACCCAGCACCAGCTGACTCCACCCAGGGCTTCCTCAGCCTCAGCATCACACCCTGGTCCCCACCTCATCTCTCCCCACCAAGATCCAGCTGCCCTTCAAGTTTTGTTCTACTTCTGACAGGTGGGAGAGGCTCAGTGTTCACTTGTTCATTCTTCCATCTGTTCAGCTGTCAGTGAATGCACTGGGTCACTCCATACAGGATGAAGTCCAGACTGAGCTTTGGTTTCATGAGTTTACCCAGGCTGTTTTGGGACTTCTTTGAGCCTTGGTTTCTTCACCTGTCAGATGGGGTGATTTTGCATGCTTGGAAGAATGGAGCCTGCATATGCAAGTTGCAGAACTAAACTTGGCACACAGTAGGTTTTGGTTTGTACCCTGTACCATTGTCTCCATCCCCAGTGTCTGCTGCACCTCCAAAATCTTCCTCCAAACTTTCTTGTGGTGGGGCCTGAGGGTCAGGTGTACCCCCTGCCTTGTAGATATCTTGCTGGGTGGGGGGCTGGGGCTGTCCCCCAAGCCCTGTACCCCACCCTGGCTACCAGAACAGGGCTGTGCACATAATAGACACTTAATACATGTTTATGGAATTGAATTAACGATAAAAAGAGATAATGGCCTGGAAGGAGCCGAGTTGTTAGGAGGGAATGCACAGTGTAAAAACCGGGCATATTTTTTTAAGCAGATTAATCTGGTCTTAACTCATTCTAATAGCCTGCGCCCCTATTGGCCAAGGCCATTATAATAATATACGGCCAAGGCCGCGGAGCTGGGAGATAGCGGTGCCTCAAAGTTCGTCTTACGAAGGATGCCACAGCCGCTGTCCATGCTGGAAGCTGAGCCTGCTGGATATGCGTGCATGCGTGTGTGTGTGTGTGTGTGTGTGCACGCGCGCACGTGTGTGTGTGTATGTATGACACACGCCTAGGGAAGAGCATGAAGAGACCAGGCTCAGAGTGAGTGAGGGGCTTACCTGAGGATGGCTGGCCGAGGGCTGCGCAGTGGCACAGCAGCTCAGTACCAGATGCCAGGGCTTAGAGTTGCCAGATTCCCACCAGAGGATTCTTCTCACCAGCTCTCCCTGTGAGCAACCCTTTCCACAGTTGGAAAGTCAAACTTAGTGCTTCTGAAACACATAAGCCTAGAGGAAGAGATCAGTCCTTCACAACTTAGTCTGAATTCACACCCTGGTGAAGGCTGGGCTGCAGGCTTCTGGAGAGAAGGGGTCCAGAGCCATGGTGTCACAGTGGCTCTTCTCAGATGTCACCTGTCCTAGCCCTGAGTGCACTTGGGGCGGGGAGGGGGGAGGGTGAAAATCAGGAAGCTTTGCTGACTGGGGAAGCAGCAGCTCAGGAGGGGTGGGGGGTGGCTGTGAACTCAGTGGCCAGATGCAGGGCACAGCCACCTCAGCAGGTGCCCCGTGTGACTGTCCTCCCAAGGCTGTCTGGGGCAACACTGCTGTCACCAGGGCACCACTGTTGCTCATAGGGCTCAGGCTGGTGCCAGGCCTGGCTTGCCCTCATGAGCTTCAGTTTCCTAGGTGGGAGAACGGCACCAGCCACTGTCCACCTAGCACTGTGTGTGAGGACCTGGCCCGGACTGAGTGTTACACCCTTTAATCCCTGGGGTTCATGACCTAGATCACAGTGGGAGTCTGGAAATCTGCAGATCATCAGTCAGTACCAAGGAATTGAAGGGTAAGGATGCTTCTGTTGGCTGGAGGCATCCCCTGTTTGCTGGGATCCCCTTGTTGCCCCCACCCCCACCCCTGGTTGCTTTCCACCTGCCTCCTAGCAGACAGGCAATCCTCAGCTGCTAGCCCAGCCTGGCAGGGCAACTGCAGCTTTAATCAGCCATGGCGCTGCTTTCCTTGGAAGGAGAAATTGCAGGTGGCAACTCGTAATTTCCCAGGCTTCTCCCTTTCATTAATTTCTCCCTGCAAAATGGAGGCTTTCTGCTGAGCCTGGAATCAGCAGCCAAGCACGGCGTCTCTGGCCTGGCCACGCTCTCTTGCTGCGGGGGTGGGGGTGGGGGGGGAAGTGGGGGGTAGAGGGAATGGGGGGGGAGGCTGTGCTCACAGTGTTTGCTGTGCCCTCTCACAGAGGCCAGAGGTTTATTCCGTGTTCAAATTGGCTTGCGAGCCCCACTAGGCCTGGAAAATTGCTTGGTTGGCTCTGGGCTTGCCACTCCATCCCTGCTGGCGAGAGGAGGCGGAGGTGGGGACCTGCTGGGGCCAACCTTTGGTGGGCTGTGAAGGGGACAGGTCTCTGAGCCCCCAGGGCTCTTCTGAGCCTCTCTACCCACTGCAGTGGGCTTTGGATCCCTGGAGCATCCTTCCCAGGGATGTGTTCCAGGGCCACAGACTGCCATGGGTCAGCCTGTGGGAGGATGGAGGGGGGGGTGTGGCCCCATCAGGGCTCTGGAGAGGTAGAAGGCCCTCTGGGGATGACACTCGGCTAAGGGTTACTGCTGGACAGGCCAGGGGATGCGAGATCCAAGGCTGGGCATCTTGAGGCAGTAGAGTCTGGCAGGATGGGTGCCAGGTGAGTGGGAAAACCATCTAGAGCCTGGGACAGCCAACAGAGACAATATCTCCATCCAGCTGCCCTGTGGACATCGGTTAAGCAGTTGCTTGGGAGGGAAAAGCGTGGACAGAAGGGTTTGTGTCCCCTTGGGACTGAGAGGTGCTTGGGCAAATGTGCGCGTAGAGATCTGTGAATGGCCAATGTGGAGAGTGGGCAGGAGATGCAGGAAGACCAAGGATGCTGGGGGCTGGGGGTCCCAGCTAGGTGACAGTGCCATTGTCTGGGGGAGGGCTGGAGGCATGGGAGGAGGGAAGTGGTTTTCTTTTTTTTTTTTTTTTTTTTTAAGGTTTTTTTTTTTTTGGGTCCGGTTGTGGGGCCTGAACTCTGGGCTTGGGCGCTGTCCCTCAGCTCTTCAGCTCAAGGCTAGCGCTCTACCACTTGAGCCACAGGTCACTTCCGGCTTTTTTCTTTTTGTTTATGTGGGGCTGAGGAATTGAACCCAGGGCCTCATGCATACAAGGCAAGCGCTCTACCACTGAGTCACCTTCCCAGCCCGGGAAGTGGTTTTCCTCAAGATGAAGTTGGGGCTTGGTGTGGTGTTTCACTTCTGTAATCCCAACCACAGTTGGGATTTGGAGGATTTCAATTCAAGTCCAGCCCAAGCAGAAAAGTTATTGGTTATATGCTAGGCATAGTGATGCCTATCTGTAATTCCAGCTGTGAGGAGTAGAAGCAGGAGACCCTATCTGAAAAATAGCTAAAGCAAAAAAGGATTGGGGGCATGGCTCAAGAGATAAGAGTACTTGTTGATCAGGCTTGAGGTCCTGAGTTCACCCTAGTATTTGCCCCCTTCTCCTTTAAGAACAAAAAGATAGTCAGTTACCACCTGGTATGAATTAGGGCATCTGACCAGCTGATGGATGAATCCTTACCAGCACTCTGAGGACCAGGAGGATAGCACTGGAGGAGTGAGACTCACTTTGGACTATATTATGTTTACAGTGCTTGTGGGATTCGGATGAGGGGGATTCAGTTGAGGCCTTACTGTCTCTCTGTAGGCTGTGTATCCCCTGGAGGCCTCTGGGTATCTCTGAACCTGCTTTGTGCTTTGGAAAGAGAGCACAGCCTGTGGAGATAAACAGGGCACAGGGTCTCTGAAGGAACCTGTAGCCAGCTTAGGTTGGAACTCTGAGCACTCTAATCGCCAGCCAAGAAAGGACCAATGCCCGCCCCTGGCTGCACAGGATGTGGCCATCCACGTTCCCAAGGGAGGCCATGCCAAGACCATCCATGAAAGCAAGACTGCCTTCATTTGGGGGAATGGACCCTGCACAGCCCCACCTCACAACTTCTCATCATTCTGGGCATGTCACCAGACTTGGTGCCTCCATTTCCCTGCTAAAATGAGATGCTTCCACCCGTGTCTCAGGGTAGCTGTGGGATCTTAGTGCTGGTCACAGCACAGCGCCTGTGTGGTGAGGGAGCTGCAGACAGACCCGTGTTACCGCACCGTCCATCCTCCCCCTCCCCCACAGCGTGAGTAGATCTCAGAAGGGAGGTGTGTGGACAAGTGGCGGGGGTAGGGGGACCCCCGGTTGAGGGGGCTCCCCTCTTAGGCCCAGGGCTCTCCATACTTGTGCAGAAGCCCAGCCTCCTCACCTCCTGAAGGCCACTACCATCTTGGTCTTGTTGTTCCCCAAGTCTGCGGTGTAGTTACAGTTTCTAGGCGGGAAACTCTGTGCAGCTTTGATCCTTTTGGAGGACTGGGCAGCTGAGCCGGGCAGGAGCTGGCTGTATATTTTCTGCTGTAATGGAGTATTAAGTAGACAACCCAGATGGGGAGCTCCCGGCGGGCGGGTATGCGGGCGGGGGTGGGGCCCAGCCTGCCTCCTAGCAGCCTGAAATACAGTCCTATCACTGCCAGACCTCAAAGGACACTACCTTTGGACTGGCTTTGATGTTCTTTTTGCCGAGTGGAGAGACCACGAGCAGACTCCACTGGCACTGGCGGGGCAGCCTTAGCCCCAGCTGGATAGGAATGTGTCTGCTAGGCACCTGGGAGAGGGGCCACACCTGGCTGCCCCCCTACTTTTCTTCACCCCGCCTGTCCATATCCTCTCCTCCCTTCCTCCTTTATCCTCTCTTCCTTCTCCTCTTGCGCCCTTTTGCCTTTTGCCTGAGCCATTTGCAAACACAGCACCTTTTCCATCCTAGACCAGCTCTCATTCTAAGAGCCTCGGCCTCCAGGCCCAGCTGCTGTGGGAGTCTGGCTTTCCCTTCCTCATCTGATTGGCTCAGCTTGTTGAGGTGATTAGAGGTAGGGGCCAGGCGCCCTGGGGTGGCTCTCAGCCCTCTGCTCATCCAGAAGCTTGCTTAGATCCTCTGCATTCCGCCTGGACTGGACAGTGGGAGCTGGTGATCGCTGCCTCTGTGTGTGGGGGGGGCTGGGGGGGGGGAGGGAAGTGTCCTTGTGCATGTCAAATGAATAAATACTACCACTCTTGCAGATCCCTGCTCCAAGCAGAGCAACTCTGTTACTAAATTTGCTGTGTCCGTACCATCTAAAGCCAGGGCTGGCCTCGCTGAGTCTGTTTCCTCTTGGTACTGTAGTGTGATAACTTCTGGCATATTACAGAGTGAGGCTAGGTGGGTAAGGTCAGCTCCTGGGTACAGACCTTGGCAAGAGGGGTGTCTTCTGATAGATGGCACATTACAGTCCTTTTGTTGTTGTTGTTTTGGTCATGGGGCTTGAACTTGGGTTTGGGCACTATCCCTGAGCTTTTCTGCTCAAAGCTGGCACCACAGCTTGAATGCTGGGCCTGACTGAGTGCTGTACCTGAACTGTTCAGCTCAAGGTGAGTGCTCTATCACTTGAGCCACAGTGCTACTTCCAGTTTTCTTGTGGTTAATTAGAAATAAGAGTCTCATGGACTTTCCTGTCTGGGCTGGCTTTGAACCACAATCCAGCCTTTCGAGTAGCTAGGATTATAGGTGTGAGCCACCAGTGCCCCACTGGCAGTAGTTTTTTTTTTTTTTTTTGGTCGGTCATGGGGCTTGAACTCTGGGCTTGGGTGCTGTCCCTCAGCTCTTCAGCTCAAGGTGAGTGCTCTATCGCTTGAGCCACAGCACCACTTCCGGTTTTCTAGTGATTTTATTGGAGATAAGAATCTCATGGACTTTCCTGTCCAGGTTGGCTTTGAACCGCGATCCTCAGATCTCAGCCTCCTGAGTAGCTAGGATTACAAGCGTGAGCCACCAGCTCCCAGCTTGACAGTAGTTTTTATGAAGTCTACTTAATGACTTAAACTGAACTGTGTGCCAGGGGTGGAGGATCAGAGAGAGATACCCCTCAGCCCTCCCCAGTGTCCCTTTGCCCCCTTCCATGCTGGCTCTAGGGCTGGAGATGGGCTGCTGCTTGCTAGACCTGCTGCAGGCGTCTCAGGCCTCCAACACTTCCACAAGGGTGCTTCCCCCAGGAGCTGTGTCAAGTCAGCTAGCTAGAGTTGGGAGTCAGGCCTGCCAAGCTGGAGACATGCACATACTGCCCGTGTGGCCTCTGGGCCAAGGGCCTTCATTTGAAGGTCTGTTCTTCCTTGACTGGGGCCGAAATGTGTCATGGGTATGGCTGCCATCTTCTCAGTCCTATGATAGGAGAAAGACACTTGCTGCTCCTGTAGCCCTCAGAGCCCTGGTACAACCCATAGCACCTTCCCCTTTTCCTAAGGCCCTTGGGGAGGTTCCCACTAACTGAGTTAGGGGCTAGGAGCTCAGCCTTTTCAGCCCCGCCCACCCGGCTTGCTGAGTAAAGTCTGCTGTCCCTGGGTCTCTGGGTCTGCACCACTTGTGTTCTGGGTTCCCTGCTTCGGAGCAGGCCTCCCTGCTGGCCCCTCTGGCAGGTAGCTCCTATTTGGGGATCCCAAGTCCCCTGCCTGGTTCACTGTGCACCCACCTGCTGTGGTCGTGGTCACTTCTGTGGATCCCACTATTTAAGGGTGACCGCCTCCCCTCTGTGGCTCACCTGTCTCCCTGGAGCCTGGGTTAGTGTTTGCGGAGGAATGAACCACTTTCCAGCTTCACTCCTGATACCCATGGTGAGGGTGTGAGCTGACCTCCTTCCTGCTCAGACGCCTCAGGGGCTCCTCGGTACCTCTGGAACAAATATCCCAAGCTTCGGAGCCTGATTTCTAAGGCTCCCCAGGTTCACCTCTGGCCCAGCCTTGCCTCTGACCCCCGACAGCCTCTTACCCAGCCTGGGGAAGGCAGATGCTGTGCTTCCTGCCTGGAGTCCTCTGTGCCCTTCTGTCAGGGAGAGACCCCTTCGATCATACCTTACAGGAGGGCTGCCGTCCCAACCTTGCTCCGTGTCCTGGCCTTCCTCATAGGTGGGGCCAAGGCTGATTCTGAGAACTGAGCATGCTCCAGGCTAGGGCTTGGAGGAACAGAGGCTAACCTGGACTTGGCTGAATCAGGATAGAAGAGAGCAGGGAGGGAGTGGGCCCAAGCGGCTTGTCCCGGTGTTGAGAGTCCAGCAGGGATGGCAGGCCCCGGGTGGACATGGGGTTTGGGTCAGGATTCCTGAGACCTGCTCTTGTCACTTTTTGTTCTCTAGTAGTTATGGGCTTGCCCTGGAAAACTCCAGGCAGGGGAGTCCTGTGACCCCCCAATTTCTAGTTTTCTCCCCTGGAGTGCTCACTGTGTGATCTTGAGCAAGCCCTTTCCCCTCTCTGGGCCTTGTCTGTCATCAAGCAGTGGGTTGGGGCCTCTCTGAAGCAGCAGCCTGGGCTCTATTTGACACAGGGTAGTTTGGTGTTTTTTTTTTGTTCGTTTGTTTGTTTCCTTTCCAATATTAAAATGAAGAAGCTTTTGAATAAGACCCAGATTTCCAGCTTCTCTGCATAGCTGGGCTGGCCCAGGCACAAGGTGAAGGCCACGGGAGGAGCTGGGGGGTCCCTGCCCCGCCGCTGAGCAGGGGCCCGGCCTTGCCGCTGCCCTCCAGGAGACAGGTTTCCAAACCTGGAGATAGAACTGCGTTCTCCCCCAACCCCCCAATATTCCACACAATCTGCCTCATTTTAAAATTCCTTCAGCAGCCCCAGGCCCAGTGGCTTCTCCCAGCGAAGGAACGAAGCTGCACGTGACTCCGCTCTGCGGCGGGGAAGGCTTTGATGTTGCGGTGATTGCAGGCCGCCCCTCCCCCACCCACCCCCCTCCTCCCCTCCTTTCTTCTTCCTTCGGCTTCCTTCCCCCTCCTCCTCTAGCCCCTCCACTTTTTCCTCCTACCCCCATTCCCCCTCCCCCTCCTCTGCTCCCTCCTCCCTCTCGCTTTCCTTCCTCCTCCTCTGCTGTTCTCTCTTCCACCCCCTCCAGGTACCTGCTAATTACCTTACTCCTGCCATTTCTTACCTGGCTTAGTGAGACTCAGCCAGAAGCCCCTCCCCCCCAATTCACCAGGAGGCTGTTTTTTTTTTTTTTTGGAGGGGGCACAGTACAGAGATTGGTAAGCTGCTAGCTGGGAAGGAGAATTGAATGGTAACCAAAGTGGCGGGGGCACCTGGCAGGGAATGGACCCCTCCACCCCTGCCCCAGTCCCAAGGGCGTCCCAAGTGACCCTCTGCAGCCAACGGGAGGCCAAGGCTGCTCAGTTCAGGGTCACAGCCCTTTTGTGGAGGGGAGGGTAGTCAAGGCCCCAGGCCCTGGCCTGCAGGAATGTGAGAGTGGGGTGAGCAGCCCCGAGATGTGGGGACGCCGGCCAAGGCTGGGCAGGGGAGCTGGAGGAAGACCTGGGTGGTCCCTGCGCCGCCGCCCCCCCCCCCCCGCAGGACTGGACCCCTGCCTGACCCTAGAGAGTGCTAGTGCTTGCTATGGCCTCTGGATCTCTGCTGGGTCCTTCTGTCCGCCTGCTGCCCACTCTTCCCAGTCCTCTCTGATATTTGTCCTGTGATCTCTCCCTAGAGGCTGCCTGCGATTCACCACCGGGTACATAGCCAGAGGGGGCCTCCCCGCCCCCATTACCAACTGCAGGGAGGGCCTCTGGTGTGGGGAGGCCCCCTGGGTCATCCTCGAGAGGGGCTGTCCACTACCCTAGCCCTAGATGCTGGCTCTGTCCTGCTCTTACTGTGGCTGAGTGTGGCTTCTGGCAGGGCCCCCAAAAGGCAGATTGGAGATAAGCAGGGTATACAACGATCTCGGCAGCTTGTAGACCCACAGTGCACTGTGGGCACTGCCATGCTGCCCAGCTGCAGCCCCTTCACGGCAGTGTCCAAGACAGAGGCCAGACCCGTGGCCTGGCACTCAGAGTGGAGTGTCCTTACTGGTGGCATCTGCCTTGGTCTCCTTGCTGCTCCTGCCTCCCTGGGGTCCCTTCTCAGCTGCTGTTCTCACTGTCCACCCCTACGGGCACCCAACCACTCAGTCCCTGAGGGAAGGCTGTGTGCCCTTCCTCACCTGCCCTTTCCCACTGAGCCTCCTGGATTACTTGGTATGGGCACTGAGCAGTGGCTCTGGGTTCTCGCCTTTGGGCTAGGGACTCTGGCCAAGGGAGCATCCGGACCCCTGATTTGCAGTAATTAGCTGTGCAACTTTGGGTAAGTCCCCAGCACTCTCTGGGTAGGTAGAAATATAGTAGTTCTATCTTCTCTCCCAGTGACTTCCTGTGACTAGATTGAGAAGAGTGTGAAAAAATCCCCGGCATCTTGTTCACATGTGAGCAGCCAGACACGCTCACAGATGTGTGCTCTTAGCCTGTAGCAGGGTTGTGAGCACTGCTGGTCTGTGGCCTATCCCTTCTGGCCCTTCTAGCTCCTGGGATGGGGCTCCACCTGTCTGTCTGGACTTGACCCAAGATTTACACCAATCAGTTACTCTGAGCCTGCCTTACTTGGGTGTGGGAGCGGGGCGGCTCTGGGGACTGAGCTTCCAGGCCCTGGCATCACAGCCTTTCACAGTTGGCCCTGGGTACTACCACTCCTGTGTGCCTGGGTGTGGAGAGCATTCCAGAGGCCACGAGGAATCGGAGGCTGGGAGAAACTGGAGCCATCCTGTTGTCGCTCATGCATTCCTGCCACTCTGTCCCCAACCATCCTTAGAGATCACACCCTCGGCCCGGGCCTGGTGGGTGATTGGCAGCTGCCCCTGTCTCTTTTGTGGTCATCTTGGCAGTGCCACTCTCCGTGATTGTGCCCATTTTACCAGTGTGCAACATTCTTGCCTAAGGTTGCCTAGGCCGGCCATCCAATTGTTGGCACAGACAGCTAGGCCTGTGGAGCATTAGGGCTGGGGTGTAGGTTCTAGGGCATGAGTTCCAATCCTGATTCCTCTCCCAGGTTGCTGTGTGGCTGTGAGGGGGTTAGGGTACCTCTCTGAGCTGGACTGTGGGGAATGATAGCAGTAGTGTCTGTCTCCGGGAGGAGTCGGTACAGTGGCACAGAAGGCACTGGCTCCATGTCAGCTGTAGTTTTGTTGCTGTTTTTATTATTTGACTTGAAAATCTCCTCCTGCTCCACGTGCTGCTTTTACAATTGCTGTCACTGCTGAGAAGCCACGCTACATAAACGGGGACCAGTGAGACGATGTCCCTGAGTCCTGCCTAGGGTTGGCATCTGCAGAGCCCTTTTGAAGCTGTGGTGCTGAGGAAGAACTTGGCCCTGTCCTGGTGGCCCGGCCAGGGCCCCATCCTGGGGCGGGGGTCTCAGCCCTGCCTGGCCTGCCTCCCGCCTGACAGCTCGGGCACTGTGAGCTGGCTGCCAGCCAAGCTGCTTCCTCTCTCGGCTGGCTGCCATCCCGGGCTTGATGCCAGGGGGCCGGCTGCTGGGCGGCCGCTCGAATGCCGCAGGCCTGTGATCCTAGCCACGAGACTCCAGTAGGGCTGGGAGGTGGGGCCTCTGACGGCCCCTCGGAGTCCTCAGGGAGCTGGATACAGCTGCAGCCGCTCTCAGCAGTGCCCCCAAGTTGACACCTTGGCAGAGTAGGAAGGACAGGTTTCTCGAAGGAGCAGTGAAAAGATCCCTTCCAGATAGAGGCTCCATGGATCAGCGAAGAGCCTCTCCTTCCACATCCAGAAAATGGGGCCAGCTTCTATACGCAGCGGTCCTCCTGTCTCATGAGCCAGCTATTCAGCTAGCCCTCAACGTGTCCATGTGTGCAGGCCTGTGTTGGGGGCAAACAATGCGGCCCCTTGGTGGCTTACAGCCTGGAGGGACCTCTCCCTCCAGGGGAAGGCTGCTACTAAAGATGATGATGATGGTGATGCTGCTGCTGTTGCTAGGCAACCCCAGGCGCTCATTCACCAGCACTGCTGAATCCTGATAAACATGAATTCATCCAGTGGCCCCCAGGAGCGCCACTGAGGTGGGGCCTGTTACTCTAGTTTTATGTATAAGGAGTTAGAGCCAGGCACAGCTAGTTCATAGCCAAGGTGAGGTTGGAACCCCAGCTTGGCTGGCTTAGAGTTTACACTCTGGGTAATGCTGGCGGTGTGAAAATAAGCTACCACATGAGTAGCTGGGATGGCTTTCTGGAGGAGGGCCTGGTGCCCAGGTGTGGGTCAAAGGATGTGCTGGATTTCTGCAGGCAGAGAAGGCCAAAGTAAGGAGCTCAAGGAAGGTGTATCTGCCTAGGTGGCATTGGCACTATGACCCAAACGATGCACACCAGTTCTGCAGAACTGTGGCAGGGAAGAGCAATCCAGGAAGGGCAGCCAGCCAGGACAAACGTTGGTATTGCTGAGGGACCAGAAGGAGGCCTGTGGCTTGGGGTGCAGAATGGATGGGGCAGATGTGGCCAGGTGGGCTCTCAGGGCAAGGCAGCTGTAGGGAGACAGGAATTCAGAGCCAGATACCACCATGCACTTTACTTCAGATGTTACCATCTTTTATCTAGGTCAGAGTGGACGTGGCTGCTGGGTGAGGCGGGACCCTGCCTCCTGCGGGGCCAGGCCCTGGGTCATTGCCCTCCAATGCAGTGCTGAGTGGCCTGTGGCTGGTGATCTAGGCAAGCTCAGCCAGTATGCCCTACATGTCCACTTGGACATTTTTTTGTCCCACTAATGCCTGACTGTGCCCTCTGTGTTCCGTCCCAAGTACATTTCCCTGGGCAGGAACTAACCCATCCCGAGGGCCTCTCCTGTGCCCACTGGCCCTCTATTCTACCATTTTCCTGTGGGTAACACTGCCTAACACTTGGTAAAACGGGGCAATCCCAGCTTATCTGGTTCCTCTCCCTTCCTCCTAGCCTCATCGTCCTCTCTGCACAGTGGGGGCATGTCCACCTTGTAGCCGCCCATGACGCTCTAAGGAGAGTCTGTCAGTCTGTGCCAGGAGCTTTGCTGGAGTCCTTTCAGCTGGGCTGTTCCTGATAGGAAATGTAAATCCCTGTGACCGCTGGCCCAGCACCCTGGACAGCACCAGCCTGGCCCAACCCTCTCCCAAAGAGTGTGTTCCCAGGACTGGAGGGGGGGGGAGAGAGGGAGGGGGGGTAAAGTCTGAAATTCCACCCCATCTGCCTCCCCAGGTCTTCCTCTTGCTCCTGGAGTCTTTAGTGTTCGGCACAGTCTGGTAATTAAAAACCTTCAAGGGGGACTTTATTGAGTTAGCATTAGTTATTTTGTCAGGTTGGGAGAGCGAGAGAATTATCTGTCCTCAGGGAGAGAGGGGCTGGGCAGGGGCCTTGGGCTGCGATTGGCAGGTGCCTGCTGTGCACACATGCAGTGCTGGGGCTCGGGCACTGCACTGCAGGTACCACACATGGGTGAGGAGAGGAGAGGAGCAGGCTGGAGGCCATCCCTGCCCGGAGGCTTGCCCGGCAGCTGCGCCCACTGCTCACAGCCCTCCTGCCTCCTGGCCAGAACTCCGTGAACTCCTGGCTTCCCAAATGAGCTCAAGATGGCTGTAGGCTCCTGCAGGAAACTGGGTGAGGGGGGCTCTTCTCTTCCCACTCCGAGATTCTTGTGTGCAGGCCTCTTGCCCCCAGTCCTCTAGCCCTCACGCCGGTGCTGACCAGTGTGATGGTCATCTTCTCTGTCCATTCTTCCCATGATAGAAAGTTACCCCTTGGAGTCAGGTGAGACACCCCTGGGGTCTGGAGCTCTGACCTCGGGCTGGCCTCTGGCCTCTCTGTACTTAGATTCTTGCCTGTGAAATGAGGCCAGCAACAAGTCCGGGATTTCAGGGTTTTCAGGAGCTGCAAAGGAGGCAGAGTGTATGCTTCCTGGTAGAGGAGGAGTCCCGTTTACTCCCCTGGGATGTTTAAAGGCCTAGTCCTGAAGAAGGACTTTATCACTCCTTTTGTGACAAGACTGGATCCTGGCAGTAACGTGGCATGATTGGCATGGTCAGCCCGTGTTCCCAGTGAGCACACTGAGGCTGGAGCAGCGAGGTGGTTTGCTCGGAGTTGCAGCCAGGAGTGCGGAGGCTGGCTGCAGACCTGGGGTGTTCCCCGACCCAGGAGCCAGAAGGCAGTGCTGAAAGCCACTGAGTGTTCAGGTGAGGCACCAGGCAGGCCTACTTGTCAGCTTGTTGTAGGTCTTGGGCCTGGCCCAGGGGCTGATTCCTGATCCACTCAGGCTTCAAGTCCTGCCCTTGCCTTGCTCCAGACCCAGGCCCAAATCCCTGGCCCCTCTGCCTGGCCAACAAGACCCGACCCCTAAGATCCAGGACATACCTCTCTTGGTGGGAGGAACTTGGGTGTGTGAGATCTGGAACTTAGAGCTGAAGACATGTCTGTGTTACCAATGATTATACTCAGAGTGGGGGGTGTCTGGTCCTAGAAGACTCCTATGGGACCCCTGATGCTGGCCTCAGCAGCCCTCTCTAGAGGGGCTATCCTGGAAGAAATAGGCCTGAGTCCCACTTAAGCCTTGTTGTCTCCCTACTCCTGGACTCCATGTCTTGTGTGTGATACTTTGCAGTATGCTTCAGCCTCTGTCTTCCAGTAAAAAGTCCCTTCCTCTGTGAAGCCGACTATGATGTCCCCAAGCTGGCCAATGGTAGTTACACTTGCCAGGCTTCAGTGTTACCTCCGTTAGGGCAGGGAGGAGGTCCGGGTGGCTCCCCCAGTTTCAGAACATCGCCTGGCTCTCCTTTTACTAGACTCTCAGCCCCTGGGTGCATCTTCTGTCCCAAGCAGACATAGAAACCCACGTCCAGTTCTGGAAGCCATCAGATGATGCCTCCTGCTATTTGTGAACCTGGATGAGCCTCCCTTGTGAAATGGGGTGCTCGCCCTGACCCCGTCCATATGGACAGGGCCCAGCATGCAGGGGAGGTCCCCAAATGTTCACGTGTGTATATGTGTGTCACACACTTGAGACGTGTGTGTCTCAAGGCCTTGGTTTCCTTATCTGAGAAACGGGAGAGAAGCCCATTTTTTTTTCTCATGTTTCTGAGACTCGTGCAGGACAGGTGCCTAGAACTTTCCCAGGACAGACATCTCTGGTCCACAGGGTCAGGGGTCAACTGGTGTTCCTCAGCCAGGATAGGCCTTGGCTGCCCTGAGAGCCAGGAGTCAGGGCCTGCCCCACATCCTTCCCATCTGTGCAGGAAAGGAATTGGGCTGATCCTCAAGCCCTCATGCATTCCCTGCCACTTGCTTCTTTAGGAGGACTTCACCTTTTTATGTTTTCCGCAGGCTCTGCCTCTCACAGTACTGGGCCACAGCTGAGACCAGATTCAAGGGCCCTCCTCCGCACCCTGGGCTCTAGGTTTCTACCTTTACCTGGCTTGGGCCAGGCCAGGCGGCAGGAGCCAGAGGAGCCAGTTTAGCTGCTTTGGACTCTGCCAACACCTGCCCTACTCTGTCCCATCCCACCTTCTCCACCCCTTCCCTGCCCTCCTCACACTGGGAAGCAGACTTCACTGCATGCACAGCTAACAGAAGCCACTCTTGGCAGTTGCTGTCCCCCAAGGGTGTTGTCAGGATATAGTTCCACTTCGGGGCTCAGGGTCTGGACCACCCAGCTGCTCTACTGAGCAGCGGCAGCCTGGGAACCAGGCCAGTTAGTTTAAGCCTCAGGCCTGTGACACCCTGCAGCCTTAGGACACTTATGTGCCCACTGCGGTCCAGGCAATGGTGTGGAGACGGGTTCCCCTGCCCCTACAGTGGCTGCTTGGAAGCCCTCTCTGACTCCCAGGCTATGGAGGGGAGCTCCCACTCAGGGTGAAGGCTGGATTTTATTTACTACTCTTCCTGCCAGATTGTAAGCTCGAGGAACCTGTATTTCTAAATCCCTGGAGCCTGGGAAGCAAGTACTCAGTAAGTGCTGTGGATTACTGGACAAGGATACATGGGAGTTAGGAGAAAAAGAGATGGTGGCTCAGAGAGGAGAGGGACTGGGGTGAGGAGGGAGGCTGCGTTGTGGGGAAGAGAGGGCCTGGATTCAAATTCTGCTGCTCTGAAGACTTGATTTGGCTGCCACTACTCTGTGCCTCCATTTCCTTACTTGTAACAGGAGTGTTTATGAATGTGATTGACTTGCAGTTGAACTAAGACAGGGTAAGAGGGGCCACTGTGAAAGACCCTGAAGATCTGACTCCTCTTAGAGCCGCCGTGGGTAGGCAGGAAGCCTGCTGGGTCCCTGTGTGCCATGGGGACTGACCACTCCCTTGCCTCTCCCAAGGAGCTCTCTGATTAGAGCGGTGCCACAGCCTGCTAGAGAGAGAGAGGCCCAGTGGTCAGAGCCAGTTGGCCGGGTCCAGGCTAGTCCTCATCCCCTGGGTGACCCCCTAGAAGGCAGAGGCCATTCCCCCTCACCGCTGGTCCTCCCTGGGCTCCTGATTACCAGCCATACTACGGGGAGAGAGAGAGAGGGTCCCTTCCTTGTGCTAAGAAAGGGTCAGGAAGGAGTGTCACTCCATAGACCCAACCTACCCCCTCCTGGGCCAGGTCAGACCCACAGCCCAGCCCCAGCTCCCTTCACTAAGGTCCCCTCTGCCACCCACGTTTTTATATTTTGAGCAGATGAAAGGTTTTTATTCCTTTTTGTGTGTGCACTTTTTTTTTTTTCCTTTTCCTTTTGGCTGGGATTAGCCAGTTCCCGGCTGCTCGTTCCTCAAAGCGCTGCCATGTTGAGAGCACATCAGAGGGTCTGTGCTGTGCAGCTTCTCTGGGGGGACCCTGTACCTCCTGCATGCCCAGCGGCAGGGGGTTGGGGGGGTACTAAGAGAGAGAGAGGGAAAGAGAGAGAGGGAGAAGTGAATGCAGGCAGACCCTCTTGCAAGTATAAACCCATCTCCAGTCCAGCCCCCAAACCTTGTCCAGGCCTTGGGTCCCCTGCTTCCTGCCTGGCTGGGCTGGGGCCTGGCCCAGGCTCCCCTGAGCCCCTGTCTCCTTGGCCAGGCCCGCTCCCCTAGCAGCAGCCAGCAATGCAGGGGGCGCATGCGTGTGGCGGGAGTGAGCTGACTGTGGAGAATTAATATTCCTGGAACATCGCCCCGGCCGCCTGCACACGCCGAGGAGAATATTACGGCGATTAGCGGTGGGAGCTCGGCCTGCACGCAATATCTAGATGGAGAATTCGGTGTGATTAATCTGGCGCTAAGTAGCAGCCTCCGGGGTCCGCGGGGCTCTGGCATGTTTGGAATGAGAAAAAAGCTTGGGAACGCAGCAGTTCTTGGAGGGGGGGGGGCTCTGGGGGTCTGCCAGGGTAGCAGCTGTGCCCAGGGCAAGCTGTGGGGCTCCTGATGGCTCAGGGGTGGGTAGATCACCGCTTGTTCGTGGTCCATTGGCAGGTTGCCAGCCCCAGGGATGTTCTGTTGAGAATCTTGGCCCACCCCACTCATGCCCCTGGCTTTTGTCTCCCCTTTATGCTGGTGTGCTCAGGGTCGCTGATCTAAGATGTGGCTTCATTGAATACCTCATTCTGCTGTTCTGGACCTCAGTTTCCACATCTGTAAAATGAGAGGCATGATTCCTGCCTGGCCATCTCAGGCAAAAATAACTTCTTTCCCCAGTTGTGGGGGGATAGGAGGCCGCTGCTACTAATTCTAGCTCCAGCAGCCTCTGGGCCCTCTTATCTTGTCTCTGCTCCTTGGGAAACAGCAGATCTGCTGAGAACCTTCCAGAGTGTATATGTATTCAGGGGCCCATCTGTAAAGTGGGTATAAAAGACCTCACTTCTCTGACCCACCCAGGGGCACATAGCTAGAGCAGCTGTCCCCTGCTTTACTCCAGGCAGTTTTACAGTCTGCAGAGGTGGAGCAAGGTGAAGGTGGTTGCTTCTGACTAAAGCACTGAATGCCGGAGATCTCTCTTTCTCTCCCTCTGTCTCCCCCCCACTTTTTTTTTTTTTTTTGCAATACACTAGGGTCTGAACTCAAGGAATCCTGCTTGCTAGGCAGGCACTCTACTACTTGAGCCACACCTCCAGTTCTTTTTTTTTTTGTTTGTTTGTTTTTTTGTTTTTAGTGGTGAGAACTAAATTCAGGGTCTGGTCTACACCTGCTAGGCAAGCACTTTTCCAGTGAGCTAAATCCTCAAACCTGCCTCCAGTTCTTTTGTACTTTGTTTAGTCTGTTTTTCAGGTAGGGTCTTGTGGCTTTTCCTGGGGCCCACTTCTGGTGTTATCTGCCTCCATGTATTTGGGGCCACAGGCACGAACCACTATACCCAATTTGTTGATTGGGGAGGAGATCTCATGAACATTTTGCTCTAGCTGGCTTTGATCTTGGTAGGATTATAGCATGATTCACTTTGCTCAGCCTTGGTAAGGGACTTCTTGTTCCTCCCCAGTGTCTTCATTTTGAGGACAAAGAAATCAAAGACCAAAGAAGGGAATGAGGACTACCCAGTGCTGCACTGTGGTACTTCCAGGTATTGAGAGAGGATCATGATCTTTGGAGCCAGCCAGGCCTATGTTGACCTTGGGCACAGCCTCCTTTCTCTGAGCCTCAATTTCCTCAGCTCTATGCCTTTTGGGGGTGGAACAGCGTAGTATGCATGCCTGAAACAGAGCAAGCGCCCATCTGTTGGTGGAAAAGTCTGTGAACCCCAGAGGGCTTTCTGTTACCCAGTATGTACGATTAGCCTGTGTTTTTTTCACCCAGTTTTGACTGACTTGTCAAAAGCTCTTGCAGTAGCAGAACTCAACTTTTCCCCTTTCACTCACTTGTTTCCAATGCTCTGGACAGAACATTCCCAGATCTGATTTGCAGGATCTTTCCTTTTTTTTTTTTTTTTTTCCTTTTTTGCTACAGAGGCTTTGGACCTCCATGTGGTTCATCTTCTGTCCAGAAATGGACACTGGATCGATTATCTTCACTGTCCCTCCCCAAGTCAAGCAACGCAGTGGCCTTTGAAAGGGGCTTGGTTTGTGGCTTCCCAGAAGTAGAGCTGTCTGTGGTCTTGAGTAGCTCAATTTTGAAGATAAGACTTTTCAGGACTGATTTTTGTGAGCTGCAAAACAGCTGGGCACACAACACAAGGCTGCAAGGTCAGGGTGAGAACAGGTGGGGCTCCGTGGGGTTGGCTGTGCATTCACTGCTGACACTTCAATGCCTGGAACAGCAGGAGCTGAAATGAGCACTGCTTGAATGCATACATGCATGATGGGATGTACAGGTGCATGCATGCATGACAGGATGGGGTGGACCTGTGCACACTTGCAGTCGGGATGGGATAGATGGGGCATGCATGCAGGCTATGATGGAAAAGGCATGCATGCATGCAGGATGGATGCATACTATGATGAGAAGCAGTGAAATATCTTCATTAAAAGCCCAGACCCAATGCGGGGGGGAGGGGACTGGTGGCTCATGCCAATAATCCTAGCTACTCAAGAGACAGATATCTGTAGATCATGGTTTCAACTCAGCCTGACAGAAAAGTTTGTGAAACTCTTCTCTCCAATTAAACACCAAAAAGCTAGAAATAGAGTTATGACTTTAGTGGTAGAGTGCCAGCCTTGAGTGAAAAAGCTATGGGACAGTGCCCAGGGTCCTGAATACAAGCCCCAGTACCAGCACAAAAAAATAAATACAAACCTAGACTCCGGAGCTAGTCTGCCCAAAGCTGAATCCTGGCCTGCTCAAGAAAGAGCTAAGAAAAGCTGGGTGAACTTAGTTCAGTCCTTTAAATGGTTGGATCAGATGATTCTGTCATTTTTCCCAGCTCAGGTGTGCAGGTCTCTGTGATGTTAAGTCTTAATCCCTGATTTAGTAAATTGCCCAGGACAGAGGCTGGGTGACCTGAGCTTTCCAGCTCAGCCATTCAAAAACCCAGGCTCCAAAATGGAGACCTCAGGACCCTTCCTGCCAAATGTGCCTGGGAGTTTCCACCTTGAAAACAAGCTTTGCCTTTGGGATTGACTTTCCCTCCACCTGGTCCATGGCATTTGCTGTTTGCTTCCTGCTGTCCCCCCCCCACACACACAGGTTTACAACCACCTCCTCCAGGAAGCCCTTCCTGGTACCTCCCCCTTCCAAGTCCCCCTTCTCTGTCCTTTGCTTTTTGCTTGTGGTCTTACCCCACTCATTGCGGGGTGTGCAAAGTTCTAGATGAATTGTCTGTCTGTGGCCTGGGTTCAGTGGGGGGATGAGGAGCGTGCTCACACTGATTGCTTAGCGCCCTGCGCTAGCAAGCATGATTGTATTCTTTATCTGAAATTACCCATTGAAATTCTCAGGGGAGTAGCATGTCATCAAAAGGGAGAAGAAAGTGAGGTACGGTACCGTTATGTGGGAGCCCAGCCTGTGTTCCTGTGACGTTTACTTCCTTCCCTACAAACCCACGGTACCTCTGATTTTGCTCTGGCTGCTGAGGCCCCTTGCACACTCTGATCAGATAATGTAATAAAGGCAGCTGACGCAGCTCAGCTCCTGCTAGGGGCTGCGTTGTGCTAAGCATTTTGCGCCCCTTATCTCAAGCCGGCTTACAATTTTATAAGGGAGCCTCTATATTCTTGCTCCCATTTTACAGGTGGAACAGAGAAGTTAAGTAACTTGCTTCAGGAAGGAATTGGTAGAGTCAAGATTTAAAACCAGACAAGCTTGATGGAGGTGCCTGTTAAATTGAATAAAAATTCCCCCATTGAAGTTAGGTGCTGGTGGCACATTCCTGTAATCCCGGCTATTCAGAAGACTAAGATCTGGGTATGGAGGTTTGAAGCTAGCTCAGGCAGGAAAGTTCATGATACCCTTATCTCCAAAAGGCCAGAAGCAGAGCTGTGAGTCAAGTGGTAGAACACTAGCCTTGAGTGAAAAAGCTCAGGGACAGCACCTAGACCTGAACTCAAGCCCCAGTATTGGTATAGTTGTGTTCGTGTACATGCATGCACACGCGCACACACGCCCACACACATTCTCCCTTTGGCTTTTTCGGCTGGCCTTGCCTAGATCCCCTCTATGCAATTGCTTGGACGTCCACCTTACACAGACCCCGTGCCAAGGCTCGGTGGGCAAGATAGGCATGTGTCCCTGGCAGAACTCCAAATCCCATGGGGGCAGAGCAGGCGGATGAGCAGCGGTGCAGCTCTCCTTGAGTCTGGGGAGGGTCTTGTACTGCTGAGACCTAGGCTCCCAACTTCATGTAGGGGACTCAGGCAAAGTGATTTATCACTGGTTACACAGGTTGGGGGGGGGCGGTACCAGCATTTGAATCTGAGCACTCACACTGCCCAACATGCCCGCCCCATCCCTTCCCATTACTTGCTCTTCTCCTTGATGTAGCAGGAGCGGTGAGGGGGAAAACATGGAAAGTGGCATCTGACTTGGATTGGGGTCAGTCTTCCCAGTGGCAGCGATGTCTGAGTTAAGATCCTCACATAACTGAGGAAGGGGTTGCAGAAGGCACTTCGGGTGTGGTGGTGGTGGGGGGAACAGCATGTGCACAGGCCCACAGGCAGGAGAAGAGTGTGGCTGGTTGGAGAGCCAAGTTCTGCTCTTCTGTCTGGCACTTGTAAGTGCCTCTTCTCTGAGTAGTCCTTCATCTAGGTTTGTGGAGTGCTTGGTGTGGGTTGTGCACTGTATAGGGTCTGTAATGCTGTCTGTTGCTTGGTGGGGCATGCTGATGGGGGTCTCAGGAAAGTCCCCAAGGACTGAGGATTGATTTGCAAAAGGCCAGGAGGGGTGGAGGTACTTCTAGGCAGTGGGAGCAGCTTCATGTTCCAGCTGGTAACCCTGCCATCCTGGGTAGGCGAAGGACAGGGTAACTGGAGCTGGGCACGCATAGTAGGCCCCATGTCAATTGCAGGGAGTGCTGACTAGGACAGCTGGTAGTTGATAGCCTAGATGCCTGGTGCACAGGAAAGAGGGGAGGGTGCCGCCCTGGGCCTACAGTGAAAGTCAGCTGGGGCCCAGGGCAGACAGGAGCACAGTGGAGGACGGAGTGGGCTGCAGGACCTCTCCTGAGGGCCCAGGCGGGAGCACCATGGCTTTCATGGGCTCTGGACAGGGAGAACCCCGCCTCCAGGGTCAGGGATAGCACAGGGACAGCTGGGGCCATTGTAGGACCAAGGATCTGGCCATGGTCCTGAGTCCAAGTGCTGGACACCGGGGTTCTTGCTTACTCCCTTGCTACCTCCTGGGCTTCAGTTTCCTCTCTGAGCCTGGAACACTGGAGCTTAACCTCTCAGACATTTTCATGGGATAAGAGGTGCCTGCACATCATAGGCGCTCAGCCCCTTGAAACTGGTACCACTTCCAGACACTGAAGGGACAGAGCCATGATTCCAAACTTCCCTTCCGTGTCGCCCCTGAGGTGGGACTTGGACATGAAGTGCGGGGCTGTTCTGTGCTTTCTCGGTGAAGCCTACCTTTGTTGGGTATTGCCTGGGTGGAATAATTCGGCCCAGGCATCTCCCCGGTTGCTTGCGAAGGTGTCAGAATGCCCACAAGCTGCCTGCTGGCCATTCAGCACTGTGTGCCCCCCCTCCCCCGCCATGACTCCTGGTCTCAGATCCAGCCATCTTCTGCTGGGCAGCCTCTGGAACCTTGCCAGGGGAAAGCGAGTCCTCCTCTCTGATCACCACCCAAGGTGCTGGATGCAAGGACCCAGCGCACAGTAGGTGCGTGTGAGCCTCCACCCTTGACTTTCCTCCAGGGTCTTTCAGAATAGCTGTGACTTAGGGTTCTTACCTGCAGTGGGCATTCACCCCTTCTAAGCCTTCCCCTTGGGCCAATTATAAATAGACACATAATCGCCCCTATCTATAGAGATAAAACATTCTTCCGAGATGAGCCGCCAGCCCCTCCTCTGTCCACCCCTCCTCCCTCCACTGGCACATGCATTCCTCAGTTGAAGGTGATGGAGGGATGAGTGCTCCCCTCCCTCCTTTCTCCACCCCTCCTCCCTGCTGCTCCTCCATCTCCACCATGCAGAGTTGAGATCCGGCAGGGCCCGTGATGTCAGAGGCTCGGCTGATGTCACCGCCCCAGCCCTGTGACTTCACTTGCCGGCTTGGGCAGGAGGAGCTGCGCGCGAGGAGGCAGAGACAGACAGGGAGGAGAAACTGCCCCCTTTCCTTTTGCTTCTCGGTTTCTCTCTTTCCCCTCCTCCCCGGCTTCAGCTTCAGCTTCAGCTTCAGCGGGGAGTTGTTTTCCTGCAGGGCGGCTGGCCGCCCAGCTGTCAGGGGGTCTGGGGCAAGTGCCAGGGAGGATGCGGCTGCAAAGGTAACGGCGTGCATGTGCGGGCCTCTCCCTGGGTAGGTCGTGAAAGTTTGCTCTGGCGTGCCAGGCATGCCCGCTGGGCGCCGTGCTGCACCGCGCCTCCGCGCCCAGCCCCAGGCTCCCTGGGGGGCGGGCAGGGGCTGGGTGGGCCATGGCCGGCCTGGCGGAGGGCCTCCCAGGCGGCCTTCACTGCCTGGTCCCCATCAAAGGCCACAGCTGCTCGAGTGGCGGCTGCAGCTTTGAAACTGCCATAAAGCACGGTGGAGGGAGGGGAGAGCACGGGGGCTGCTCCGAGCGAGGGAGCGGTGCCCAGGAGGGCAGCCAGGAGAGGAGGGGCGCCAGGCTGATCTGAGAGCCCAGCGCTGCCGGCAGCAGCAGGGGCGTGAAGGGCAAGTCCTAGGGTCAGGGTCCCAGGGGCCTGAGGGCCTGTCACTTGTGCCTTCCAATCCAGATGACATCCGGAGCTGGGACCCCCAGCAGTGAGGTGCAGAAGCTGTGGGGGGATGGGGTGGGGACAGGCTTCTCGTTCTCATTGACCTCCCCCACCCCCCAAAAAAGAGATCATTTCCAGACATTCTTCCACCTCCAGCAGGCCATTTGTCAGCGGTGGTGCGGGACAAAGGAGGGGGCAGTGGGTGGTCTGCTGTGAGTTGGGCAATGGGGACAGAGGCAGGCTGAGGAGAAGCAGTGACAATTAAGAAGCAGATAGAGGGCTTTGCTCATTCAAGCTGTCGAGGGAGCCGTCATTTTGTCTTAGTGCGTGTGTGTGTGTGTGTGTGTGTGTGTGTGTGTGTGTGCCTGTGTGGTGTATGTGGTGGGAGGAGGAAGAGCGAGGGGAGAATGACAGGAGAAGGATTATGACATTGTGTTGTCTCTGTTTGTGGTAAATGCAAATCTGGCACCAGCGGTTTCCCTGGAAAAGCAGCAGCAAGTAACCCAGGCCAAGGCCTTGGCTCAGACCCACCAAGGGAGCCCTGCACCGTGGTTTGGGGTTTTATTTGCTCTCCTCCCTCCCCCGCCTTTTTCCCCCCTGTCTGTTGTGTGCTTCTACCGTTTATTTTACAGTGAAGAGCTGGAGATAGACAGGCTAGCATGGCGGGAGGAGGGGGGGCCCTCTTCCCTGGCTTCTTAGTTCCTTCTCCACAGGAGGCCAGGCAGCCTCCTGATTTCCTTTCCCCCCTCTCCGCCCCCCCTCCCCCCCAGCCCCATCTCATCTGCCACCCTCCTGGGTTCCTTGCTTCCCAGCCTGGGTCATGTGCTCTCACCATGGTCTTAGCCCGGGTGGCCTGCGGTCTCTGCAGGCTCCTCTGCCCATAGCCACTTATTACCAAGGGGCAGCAGAGACAGTGGGCCCCTGACTAAGGCTGGTATAGGCTCTGGAGACAGAAGACCAGGGTTTGGGCTCACTTCTGGCCACAAGGCTGGCCTGGCTTGCCCAGGGGCATTGGTAGAATGTCATAGGACCTTGTATTACCAGGATTAGGCTGGAGCTCAGGCTTCATTGGGGACTAAATGTTCTTTCTTGTGTTTGGTGCCTGTCTTGGGGCTTGAACTCAGGTCCTGAGCATGGTCTGTCCCAGAACTTTCGTGCTCAAGGCTAGCACTCTACCACACTTCCATTTCCCCCTTTTTGGTGGTTAATTGGAGGTAAGAGTCTCCTGGGCTTCTCTGTCCAGGTTAGCTTCTAATCGTGATCCTCAGATCTCAGCCTCTAAAGTAGCTAGGATTACAGGCATAAGTCACTGGCGCTCAGCTGGGACTGAGTGTTGTGAGCTGAGAACTCAAGGCAGGAACCATCTAGAGGTGGAGGACAGGGGAGGACTCTAGCTATGAGCCCAGCCTGTTACACTTGAGGCCTCCGGCTATAGCCTGCATTCCAGTTCTGCTTCCCCCAGAGCTGGTCCCTTCTCTGGTCTCACCACCTCATTTGCCTGGTCAAGTTCTCTGGCTTCAGATCCTTTTTCTAAGAAACCTCCCACCCTCAGCCTGAGAGCTTGAGCCTTGAACCTGGCCTCCCTCTCCATGCTCCTCTATCCCCACGCCCCCCTTCCTTTAGCCTTGACCATAATGCACTGGGCCTGTCTTCCTGGTGGGCTTTGTGTGCGGAGCCTGAGTCCTTGGCCCAGGAACTTCTCAGCAGCCCTTCTGTGTCCCTGGCACCTCAGCAGAACTGAGGATGGTGGAGGTTTATAGCTGGACCCTGAGGAGCAGATTTCTCCCCAGAGAAGTATGGCCACTAAGAGAGCATACCCCCCCCCCCCGCCCAAACCCCCATTCTAGATGGTGTGACAGGCTCATATCCTTTGGATAAACTCACTCAGGGGAGATTTCCCTCCAGAGCATGGCATGCAGGACAAGCTTGCAGCTGTGGTCATGAGGGGTCATGAGCTCCTAGCGACAGCCCTCCCCTGTCCTCCACCTGCTTGGGGGCAGGCACCCAGCCTTGGGGTTCAGTCAGGCTGAGGGCCTTCAGGGCTCTGGTGCTCTTTGGTGTAGGTAGGTGCTCTCTGAGGCCAAGGCATTGGGTCTAGGCTGTGGGCTTGAGAGGCTCTTGGCCAGAGGAGTACCAGGCTGGGTCCCTCCACCGTCTTGGTGGACACATGGAGAGGCACTGCACTGACACCTCTATTCTGCTGACCCCAAGAGATTTAGTGAGCCAGTCCTGAGTGGTTTAGTGAGGCAGTCCTCAAGTGCTTTCTAAATGTGCTGTAGCTGTGCAGCCATAGGCAAGTTCATCTCCGTGGCAGGGTTTGTTCTTTCTTAAACTCAGGACCTTGTGATCTTGCTCAGGATTTTTATTGGCACTCTACCACTTGAGCCACATTTCCAGTCCAGCATTTTTCTGATTAATTGGAGACAAGAATTTCACATACTTTTCTACCCAGGCTGGCTTTAAACAATCCTTAGATCTCCACCTCCTAAGTAGCCACCTTAGTAACACACAGCCTTAGAGGGGTGACCTGGGAGCCGCGCTTCTTTCAGGCAGGCTTGTTACGGGAACGCAGGGGACTGCAGGTGCAGCATCTGCATCTGCACGCAGCAAGTGGTGATAAGGGTGGCAGCAGCTTGGAAGCAAGATAAGGAACTCCCTCACAAAAGCCTCACCGAAGGGTGGGTCAAGAGTGAGTAAGAGTAGTCTGTGAGGTTGAGGCAGAGGAGGGAGTACTGGCTGAGCAGGCAGGACCGTCTTGGCTGATGGCAGACTGGGCAGCGCCCCCCCTCCCCCCTGCCTCAATACATCTTGGTTGTCACAAACATCCTCCCTCCAGCAGTGATTGTGGTTTCGGGCATTCTACAGGATGCTGCTGAGCTCCTTCCCAGCCAGGCCTTTCAGGCTGCCTTGTGGTGTGCTAGGATTCCCAAATGGCCACACTTGGAATTTAATGACCAACCTGACCTTTTTAATTTTTTTTTTCTCCCAAGGCTGAGGATTGAATCCAGGGCTTCATGCTAGATTTTCTTTTGATTTGGAGGCTCAGGATTCATTTGTGCCAGGCCCACCTCAGGCTACATTCTGATCTGAGGGAAGTGGTAGAGGAGCGGTAGCTTGTCCAGGCCACTTCCTGAAGTGACTTGTCGTTCCCGCAGGAGGCTGCGGTGGCTTGTCCCTCAGCACTAGCCCTCTCTCAGATGGTAGCACAGAGGGGAGGCTGGAGGCCCAGGGCCGGCATGCCTGGGTTTTCTCTATGCCCTCAAGCATGTCACCTGCGCTCTCTTTGAGCCATGGTGTCCAGGGACCATAGTAGTAGCTACATCGCAGGACTATGGTGAAGATGCTAGGAACTCATTCAGCCCAGAACCTGGCTCCTGGAGGATACTATAATAATTAAGCTGGAAGACAGTCCAGGCCGAGTCTTGCTCATACAATCGATCACTCATCCAACCTGTAAACCTCAGTTTTCCTAGCTATAAAATGGGAATGATGATCAAGCTGGGTGAGAACTGCACTTACTGTGTATTGGGCAGTCATGGAGTGCCTGTCAGCTTTTCCTGCTCTGAGCTCTGTGTGATGGCGGGTGAGCGCCTGCACGTCCCAGAGCAGGGGAAAGAGCCCCAGAGACTGAGCACTTTCTAGATGAGGCTGGAGCAGTGACTGGGAAAGCCTGAGGGAAGGGGGTGGCTGGATGACCAGCAAGGGCCCACCTACCACTGCAAGTGAATCCCTGGGACTGGACATACCTCACACATGGCAGAGTCACCAACAGCCATGGGGCCTTGGGCATATTGTGGTCCCCACCTGGGACCTCGGGTGTCCCTGGTGTATAATTAGGGAAAAAACTTGTCTGTAATACTCCTGCTGCTGCTGCTGCTGCTCTGTTTTCCATGTAGGAAGTGCCCAGTCCGCATGCAGCCTGCTCAGGGGCCACCCCTGTGCCTGGCCCCCTTCCCACTAATATGTACCTAGGTTGGTGAGGTGGGGGCAGAGGGAGCAGCCTCCCTCACGTGGGATAGCTAGGTGTGGGAGCGCAGAGACCATGGCAGCAGGAAGGTTTTGGGGAGACGCAAAACCTGGGATGAGGCTGTTAGGCTGCAGCCTTGCAATACTGCAGTGATGTATTGACAATGGGAATAATGGTCATGGCCAGCCCTTTTGTCTACCCAAGGTGTTTCTACCCAGCTTGGCTTTACCAGTGCGTGCGGCTGTTAAAGGCAATGCATGGACTCAAGTCCTGTCTGCCACTCACTAGCTGGCTCTCACTCTCAGGTGAAGCACTTACTGCTGGCCCTCACAGTTTTTTTTTGTCGGTCGTGGGGCTTGAACTCTGGGCCTGGGCACTGTCCCTCAGTTCTTCAGCTCAAGGCGAGCGCTCTACCACTTGAGCTACAGCGCCACTTCCGGTTTTCTGGTGGTTTATTGGAGATAGGAGTCTCACAGTCTCTCCTGCCCAGGCTGGCTTTGAACCGCAATCCTCAGATCTCAGCCCTGAATAGCTAGGATTACAGGCGTGAGCTACCAGCGCCCGGCTGGCCCTCACAGTTGTGTGTGTGTGTGTGGCGGAGGAGGGGGTTCTGGGGCTTGAACTCATGGTCTAGGTGCTTTCCCTGAGCTTTTCTGCTCAATGCTAGTGCTCTACCACTTGAGCCACAGCTCAACTTCTGGCCTTTTTGTGGTTAATTGGAGGTAAAAGTCTCACAGACTTTGCTGCCCAGGCTGGCTTGAATCTGTATCCTCAGACTGTAGCCTCCTGAGTGGCTAGAATTAGAGGGGTGGGTCACCAGCCCCTGGCTTGTATCTGTTTTGACACCTGTAAGTGGGGACCATCCTTGTACCTGATTCACAGGATGAGAGAATGGTGTGAGTTAGCGAATACAGGTAACACATTCGGCACCCACCCCGCATGGTGACAGCTACAGGAACATTTTTTGCTATCCTTGAAGGTCAACCCCGACACCCTTGGTCCACTCTGCATCACACAGTGTGCTCTATGGCAGGGCTAAGTCCACAGAGGCTCCTCTTCCTTGGCTAAGCTTCCAGCCTTGGCTCTGGGGGCTGAGCCTGTGGAGCTGACGCACGGGGGAGAAGTCTGAGAATTGGTGTGTTGGCTCCCACTGCTGGCGTGACAGACATCCTGATGGAATACGTCACTTTAAGACTGTTATAAAGGAAATTTCTGGAAAGCTCTTGATCTCACAGGGCCAGACACAGGCTGAACTTAGGTCAGGGGCTAGTCTTGGGCCTTCTTTGCAATACCTCAGTTTCCTTATCTGTAAATGAGAGGCAGTCATGTCTGAGGGCTGTGTGGGCTTATTTATGTGACATGTGCACCATTTTGTTTCTGGCCATTCACGAAGCCGTGGGGGGTGTCACACAGTATGCTGGTGGTGGCTTGTCAGTACCATGTCCTCTCTGTACCCAAAGCTGCCTAAGCTGGACCTCACTAAAACCTTTGGTGTGTGTGTGTATGTGCCAGTACTGAAGTTTGAACTCAGGACATTGTGTTCTTGCTTGGCTACCCCCAATTCTGGCTTTTTGCTGGTTTTAATAAGAACTTTCCTGCCCTGGCTGACTTTGAACTGTGATCCTCATATCTCAACAAGCACAAGTCACCTGTATCCAATCACCCTTCATCTTTCTAACACAGAAGACCCCCAGTAGCCTTGCCCCTTGCCCCTATACGGATCAGAAGCATGCGCACATGTGTCCTGGGGCTTGAACTCATGGCCTGGGTGCTGTCCCTGAGCTCTTGTGTTTAAGGCCAGTGCTCTACCACTTGAGCCACAGCTCTACTTTTCTGCTTTTATTTCACAGAAGCTTTTAGACAACTCCTTCTGCTGGGCGCTGGGCTGGCTTGGCTGTGTCCAGCCAGATGACCCACGGTCAGCCCTGGCTTTGAGAGCTCAGGAAAGGTGAGAAAACTCAGCAGCGACTTAGGTCCACAGTGACCTGCCTCGGGGCTTGTGCTTTTCAGCCACAGGGCAGCTGGCAAGCTAGCTTCCAAATGAACATTGGCCCGTACTGTCTGTGATCCGCGACGCCTCCTCTCGCCCTGGGAGAGTCCCGAAGCCTGCTGCGGCCTGCCCCTTCCTGCTCCGGGTGCACTTCCAGTTTCTCCTTTCACTTGTATAATACTGACCTTCTTTCCCTTCCCCAAGATTTCCTTGCTTCCTTCTGCCTCAGGGCCTTTGCCCATGCAGTGACTCTCTCTGGAACTCTCTTCCACCTTCATCGTGCAGTCTCATGAGACCACAAACACCATGGCAACAGGAAGCCTTGGCTCAATGACTAGCATATGATAAAGGTTCACTCATGGTGTGTTGGGTGAATAAATAAGTATTAAGCCGGGGCGTCATGAAGGAGATGGCCTTTGATCAGGACTTACAAGGTATAAATCCTGCAGGAAGAGAAACTGGCATCCTCACCTCAGGGAAGACGCAGGTGCAGGACAGGAGCACTGCTTGTGTGGTTTGCCACAGACAGAGCTGACCCCAGCGTGAAGCTTGAAAAGACAAGAGCTTTGAGTTCCCAGAGGCTGGGAATAAACAGAAATGTGAGGCGTTTTGGTTTTCCTGGAGTCGGAGTTTCACTGTGTAGCGTAGGCTGCCCTCAAACCCACCATCCTGCTTCAGGGTTGGGATTACAAGTGTGCACTACCACACCCTACCTTCAACATGAGTTCTGAAGCTGCTGAGCCCCTCAAGGAGTATGGTCAAAGCCAGCGTGGGACAAAAGGGAGTCTACTTCAGGGGTGGGTGGGCAGGTGGGAGAATCCATTGCATCTGTGGCTGTCTGTCCCTCAGCCTCACACGTGCTTGGGCAGCTGTCTTCCAGTGCTACCGCAGAGATGCAGAGCAGCGATGAGGCTCCTCACACCGCACGGCTGCTGCTAGAAGATGATCCACCACCGTGGTGTCAGGGGCAGCCATTCCCGAGTCACTGGAGGGG
The DNA here is from genome assembly GCF_024711535.1 of Dipodomys merriami. Classification (NCBI taxonomy): domain Eukaryota; kingdom Metazoa; phylum Chordata; class Mammalia; order Rodentia; family Heteromyidae; genus Dipodomys; species Dipodomys merriami. The sequence continues at coordinate 5,087,504 of NW_027206124.1, read as the reverse complement.
GAGGACTGAAGAGGGCATCAGCACCCCCACTTCTCAGCACCCCCACCCACCCCCCACTTTGTAGAAGGTAGCATCCAGCTCTGCTTCTGTACATCTTCATCCTGGGGCCATGCTGTCACAGGCCCAGCAAAGACCTCCCTTGAGGCCTCCATGGGGAGGCAGCCACTGTGGTGAAGGGTGAAGGGTGAAGGGCTGGGGGAGGACCCACCGCTCAGCAGCCGTGCACTTCTGGCTATCTTCCCAACTCCTCTGGCCTGGGTTTTCTCTGCCGTGAGCTGGGGGGGAGGGGGGCGCTACTCGGGCCTGGTGCAGGCTGTGGCTCGGCGCGCACACGTGAAGCCAGCAGCTCAGGGAGCACCGGCAGCTCAGGAAGTATGGCCCCTTATCATGGCTGCGGGTTTTCTCCACGTTTGAGTTTCTTAGCAGGAAGCTTGGGTTTCAGGCTTAAAAATGAAGAGCATGTCAACAAAACAGGATGGAACAAAGTCTTTTCCCAGCATGCCTCAGCATGTGGCACTGCCTTCCTGTGGCGCCCAGACAATGCTGTGGCTAAAAGTCTTGAGCTTTCAAGCAGAAATAATCCTGGTGGAAAGGAACCTCCCATTGTTATCTCAGGAGGAAGCGAGGCAGGGCCTGAGCCCCACTCCCGACTGCCTGGCTTAGATTCCAGTTCGGAGCCCTCCTTGCTGCTCCCCCAGCCTGCATGGGAGAGGAGGAACAGCGCCCACTTTGTAGGATTAGCATTGCAGGCAAAATGAGTCAGTGCAGGTGAAGGGCTTAGAATGCTCCTGCTGTGTTAGGCCATTTCATCTCCAACTCATCTTAGTACCAACTGCCTTGGGGACAGCGCTGAAGCCAGAAATCCCAGCCATGCCTCTTGCTGGCTGCCTGACTAGGGACAAGTCTCTGAACCTCCCTGCATACCCGTTTCCTACTTGGTTCACTGAGATGACCACAATCTCTGCCACTCAGGCTGGTCTCGAGGCACGAAGAGAATCACCCAAATAAGGGACCTGGAAGCTGCCATATCACTCGGGCCCTTGCTTGACACCCCTCACTTAACAGCCGAAGAAAAGGAGACTTGGCGTCCCGAATCATTTGGTAGAAATTGCATATTTGTGATCCCAGCTCAGCAACCTGTCAGCACCTCGCCACTGGCTGCCAGGGGAAAGCCCAGGCCCCAGGGGCAGAGCTGGGTGAGGGGGATCTCCTGGTTGCCCAGCTGCAGGTCCTTGTCCCTACTCACCTACAGGAAGATGACTGCACGGGTGCGCAGGTGGCAGGCTGGGAGCCCAAAGCCCTCTCACTGCCCACCTCTGGGGCGTGAGGACATCACTTGTGGGGAAAGGCTGTAGTCAACCCTGCTGTCCTGAGATGTACCTTTCCCTGCCCACATACAGACTTCTGGATCCATTGTACACATCCGTTCCCATCCTTTTGGAAGTTACCGAGTGCTGGGAGGCTTGGTGGTTATGGGGTGCAACCTCTGAGGCCTGCCTGGGTTCAAATCCTAGCTTGTCCTCTTTTAAGCGATGGGACTGGGGATTATTTCAAACTCCCTGTGCCAGAGAAGGAGGTGCATCTATGGTCCTAGGAGTACCAACCTCATCAGACCTTAAATGAGACCTTAAGTGGGACAAGAAGAGGAACTCTGCCCAGCACCTGGCTTAGAAAAGCCTAGCCTTCTCTGGGCTGTGTTGGCATCAGCACGTGACTTCTGTGGACATGCTGCCCTGTCCTGCGCAGGATGCTAGGCACCAGAGGAGAGCAGCTGTGCCTCTGTCCTGTAGGTGCTCGCGGAACGTGGGGGAGAGGATGACACACAGCCTGGTGTGACCAGCGTGCCAGCCTTTGATACTAGAGGTCAGAAAGGAGGGACCAGCTGGTAGCAGAGGTGACCACAGATACAGGGCCATGCTGTGTCCCTCCTTAGTCCCTTCCTCAGGCGCATCTCTTTGCCCTGCGCTGGGCATAGCCCTCTGGGCCCTAACCTTGGCATTCCTGGGTTGTCTGACCATCCTCACCCCCAACCTTAGAACCTTCCCTGACCTTGCTAGAGGGGGGAAATACTCTGAGGTCCCGCTCTCAGTCCCCCTTCAGGGCTTAAGAGCCTCCCAGGCAGCAGGTGCTAGTGTGGACAGAGGGCGGGTCCCGAGCGCAGCAGGCCACCCCTGCACTCTGCCTGGGGAAAGCCTGTGCTCAGCAAGATGCTGTGGGGAGTTCCCCAGTGCTCACCAGAGACTTTAATAAGCTGCCACCCGCAAGACTGGAGGAGCCCTCGGCTCACAGTGAGCAGGGATTTCCGGCTCTCCTCTGGGTGTACTAGGGTGCCCCTCCCCCCAAAAGGAAGGAGAGCTGGGATGTGCTGAAGGATAAAGGTGAGGGCAGTTTGTGTGCTCCAGGGAGAGCCAGCAAGTGAGGGTAGCACATAGGCCTGCTAGGAACGCAATGACATCCTGGCTCACTTCACACAAGCCACTGATCTCCCGAGCAGGGCCAGTCTCCTCAATCAATCCGTGCTGACAGATGGTAGCGGAATCAGTGACCTAGAGGCAGAAGGCTCCATTTGTAATCCCGGAGCGGCCCAGGCGCCTGAGGAGGGCAAAGGAGTTTATAATAAAAGGAGTGACATGGGGGTTTCCACCAGCCATCTTTGAAGCCAGAGGAAGAGAGGAAGGATTAATTTTGGTTCTGGAATTGATACACACAGATTTAGTTCAATAACTATTTTGGAAGGGGATGGGGTTGGGGGAGGGTGAGAACAACAGATGTATTCTCTTTTGTGGAACAAAAACCAGGATTCAGACACTGTAGACAATAAGAGGTCAGAGAGGATGGGCGCAAGCTGGGTGTGGCAGTGCCCAGAGCTGTCCTCTCAGCCCTCAGGAGGCAGAGCGTAAGGACTGTGACCAGCTCAGGCTGCTTGGAGGACCTTGTCTCAGAAACAAAAGAAAACACAACAAAAAAGGTGTGAATGTTGAGCTCTTGGCACTGATGGACAAAAGCGTCATCTCTCTGAGCTTTGGTCTGCTTGTGTGTCAGTGTGTCCACATGTGTGTGGTACTGTACTGAATTCCTTAGGCAGAGCTCTTTATAGCATTGAAACACCTAGGAGTGAGGCAGTGTCGCCCCCATTTTATAGCTGAAGAACAATATTCAGGCAAGTGAAATGACTTCCAAGGCCCCACAACACAAGGATAGCTCCTGTCTGCTGCTGTGATGGTCAAACATGTTCTTCCTCCAAAGAGGGGTGAAGAGGCCCAACTGGCACCGCCCTGAGACAGGGAAGTTTCCAGGTGGAAGGGAGCGAGGTAATGTTTGGGCAGGGTCTGAAAGGGTGAGGAGGGGGCTTTCAGGGTCAGCTGAGGATAGAAGACAGAAGCAGGGTCTAGACCCAGTGATCTGCCTGCCTTACTCAACCACAGCTAGTGTCTCCCAAGCTGAAAGTCAGCCCCAGAAGGAGAGAGGAAAGGAAGGAGCTGTGAGGCTGGAGAGTCACAAAAGTGCTTGCTTTTACTTTAGGGAGTCTCTCAAGAAACTGAGGGTGCCCCTAATACCCATCCTCAGGAAGCACCCCTACATTCTCTCATTTTTGTCCAGAAAATGGGTCTGCTGAGTGTCTCCCACCTTTCCCTCTGCAGCCAACCCTGAGAATGAAGCCCTGCAGTGCTCTCTTAAAACTCTTAGTACCTGAAAATTTGAAAATGGAGCTCACAGTTAGAAGACCAATGAGAACAGCCAAAGGGCAGGGCCGGGTGGCCTGTTCAGCTCTGCCTCAGGAGAGCTTGGCATCTCGCTTGGCATGCAGGTGGTGCTGGGAATATAATCCCCAGGAATAGTCCTGACCTGCTGTGAGCCAGCCCTCATTCTGAGATGGGACAGAAGCCAGGAGAAATCACCGCCTTTCCCAAACCAGTCTTCTTGCCAGAGGCCCAAAACCCCCTCCGGTCCTGCCTGGGATCCCTCCCCGGTGTTCCCCGAGCTTTGATGGTTAGTGCTGGGTAGTGAAAGGTGAAAGAGCAAAGACAGGCCTCAGGGAGCTACAGACCTACAATATGTGGAAATCCTGGCCCCAGATCACACCTGGTTCCTGTCAGCCTCTACCTGATGCCTGAAGCACTTTTGCAGTCCCAGTTTATCTTTAAGCTAGGTTGTTTAGGGGAAGGGAGGGGGGCGGGGGAGGGAAACACACACTCACCTAACTGCTTAGACAGATGCAGGTGTAATTTAGAATTGGCAATTGTATGGAGCTTTTCAGTGTCATCCAACTCCCGAGTCCAGTCTTACTTTACATACTAATGGGAAACTGAGGCCTAGGCGCCAACATCTACACAGCGGTGCTCTGACTTAGCGTTGTCTTAAAAAGTAACTGTAACATAAATGGGTCAAGACCTTGGCTAGGCCGGGGCTAAAGCCCGCAACAGCAGCTCCCCAAGTCCTGGGCCCCGGGTCCTGCCAGCTAGGCCCTGCGACCTCTCAAGGCCACCACAGGCCGCTGGCACGGAAGCGTGTCTGTACCGCGGCCCGCGAGGGCGGTCGGCCGCTCCCTTCCCTGACTTTACTGTGGAGGAAGGGAACCGGCCCCGACGAGGCTTGAGGGGCGCATCCCGAAGCAGAGGCACCCCGCAAAGCAGGCCGGCCTGGCTCGGCCCTGAGCCGCCCCGGGCCCCTGGGGCTCGGAGGGCGGGAGCTGCGCCCCCAGCCCTGCCTTCGCCTGCCCCAGGGCTGGTCGGGCGGCTTTAAAGCCTCCAGGGAACCGCAGGGCTCTAAGTTTGCCCCTAGGGGTCAGATCAGAATTAGGGTATTCCCCCCCACCCACGCCCCGGCCTTTCCTCGGCCTCCTCCCCTAACTTCGTCTCTGGCGTTGGAGCCTCCGGGAGAGTCCAGAAGCCTCGGTGGGCGATGCCCGGCCACCAACTCCCCCGAAAAGTTGGCTGGCGGCCACCCGAGACAGCGGGCAGCCGATGGGCCAAGATGGCACTGGACTAGCGGCGGGCGGTGCCAGGGGCGGCCGAGGCCACCCGCGCGACCCCCGGCCGCGAGGAGGGGAGGGAGGGGGTGATTCTGCGGTCTCCGTCCCGCGGGCGCGAGCCTCGCCGCGGCGGCCGCACGCGGGTGGGCACGCGCGCGCCGCCCCGCCCCGCCCCGTCCCGCCGCGCGCCCCGCCCCCCGCCCCGCCGCGCGCCCCGCCCCCCGCCGCGCGCCCCGCCCCGCCCCGCCGCGCGCCCTCCGCCCGCCCGCGCGCCGCGGCCCGGAGTCTCCCCATTGGCCGCGCGCCGTCACCTGACGCTCTGTTATTTCCTGTGTGTTGGGAGAATGGAGAGAAAAAACCCTGAGCCGAGCCGCTTGCGGCCCCAACTAGGCGGCCGCGGCCTCCGCCAGGGGAGCTCGCCCTGAGGCGCGCCTGACCGGGGAGCGAGCGAGCGAGCGCGCGGGCCGGAGCGAGCCTCGGGGGGGCCGCGGCCCCGGCCCGCCCCGCCGCCGGCCCGGGCGTCCGAGCTGGAGGCGGCGGAGCCACCCCCACCCCCACCCCGCGCAGCGCCGCCCGTCGCCGCCGCCGCCCCCTCCCCTCCCGCCCCGGCCGAGGCCGAGGGACCGGGCGGGGGCCTCCACAGGTAACCGCCGCCCGGCCTCCGGAGGGGCCGCTGGAGGGGCCGGCGCTGGGCCGGAGGTAGCGGTCCTTACCCCGGACGGACCCGAGAGTGCCGACCCCCCCCTCCCCCCCGAGTCGGAGCCGGGCAGCTGAGGGGGCCGGCCGGGCTGGGGTGTGAGGGAGCCCGCGCCGGGCGCGGGGTGCGGGGGGCAAGGAGGCCCGGCCTGGAAGCCGGGCTCGGGGTGCGGAAGGAGGTACCTGCTCGTCGCGGCCTGGGGTGTGCAAAGGCGGCGGGTGCGAGTGAGCGGCGCCGGCTGCCCTGCTCCTTGGCAGCCCCGCCGGTACCCGCTGCGGCCGGCTCTCTGCCGCGGGCTGGAGGCGAGGCCGGAGGGGCGGGCTTGGGGCGGGCGGGGAGGGGCCGCGCGGCGGGAGCGGCCCTGGGGCGACCGGGTGCCGGAGCGCGCTCGGCCGCGAGAGGAGGGCCGGGGCCCATTGATTGCCCTGGGAACACCTGAGGCCATGTGGACGCGTCCGCCGGTGGCGCAGCGCCGGCACCCGCCGGCGAGGCGCGGGCTCGGGGCGCAGGACACGCTTCCTGTGTGTCGCGGGGGGGGGCTCCCCACCCCCGCTGCGGTGCCCAGGGTGCGGCGTCCGATCCCGCCGACTCGCTGCGTACCTCCCGGGGTTCCCAGGACTTCTTGCAGTTGAAAAGTGGTGGTGGTGGAGGAAGGACAGTCGCGGAGGGAGGTGGAACGTGTGTGCGCCGGGATGGAAGTGGAATTGAGTGAGTTGTGGGGTGGGGACGGTGCCCCGAGCGGCGGCCCTCTCCGCTTTGTGGGCAAGGGATACCACCAGCACGCCGGCGGGTTTAGTTCGAACTGCGCGTTAGTTTGCCTTTAGGCGATAGATCAGAATTAGGATTTGACCCTTTCCCCTGCGGCCCCCCCCCCCCCAGCAAGATTAGATGACTGGTAAATGCAGTAAAATGGATGGAATTTTTTAGCTATTATCTAACAGGCTGATCTTTGGTTGATAATTGGACCCTGATGTTAACAGCCTCAGTGAAGAGTGAAAAGATTTAAAATAAAATAAAACATCTCATATGGGGAAACTTCAGGGGGGAAAAATTCCGGCCTGGAAAACTAGGAAATTTCCAGCTTTGCTAACAGGAACCATAGCCCCGGGCAAGCTACCTACCCTTTTAATGCCCCAGTTTTGTCTTCTGTCAGAACTCTCAGGTCAAACATGACAGTACTGTAGGATTGTTTAGTTCTTCTCTTCCTTCTGTTTTGTGCTCTCCTTTGACCATAGACCCTTTTCTGAGAAATGCAAGCTGTAAGTAACCTTTACTGGCTTTGAAAAACAGTCTGTGCCCCCATTAGTTCCCAGCCTCTCCCAGAGCAGAATATTTGGTTAGGTGGGCGTTCATTGAATCCCAGGTGCTGTTTTGTGCTTCAAAACAGAAAGCATGCAATATTACATTCTAGCTTATGTTGGGTGCACCTTATACAGTCTTTCTTTGTGAAAGAGTTTCAGAGAGTGGCTACTTGGAAATGTGGATAATGCATGATTGGGTCTGTGTATGTTGAAAGATCCGTTCTGTGTCAGGAGTTGTGGAGGAATCTTATTTAAAGTTTCTTCAGTATGCCTCTGGCTAACTTTTGAAAATTCCAGCCTCAGTATTCTTAGAATAGGGGTGAAGTGGAATTCTACAGTATCCTCTGTGAAGTAGTAGGCTAGTGGAATTAACTGTCACCTCAGGGTGCACTAATTGTTTGCATCCCCGATTTATTCCTTAATGGTAGCAGGATGCCTCCTGGCAGATGCTGAAGAACCCCAATTAGTTTCACTGGTTTTATGGTGTGAGAGGGCCTTAGGCCATGCTTTTGACTGGTAAGTACCTCTAGACCAATCTCAGGATTTGGGCTTGTTTGTTGTAACTTTTTAGTACTGTGGTACTGGAGGAACATGTGCCTGATGTGGTGCACTATCTCTTAGATCATTTCTGTTGCATCTGCACAGTCTTAAAAGAGTCTCAGCATGGAAGGGGGCTGTGCTCACAATGTTGACTTTAGAGCTGTGTTAGTAGGGTTTTTTTTTGTTTGTTTGGTATGTTAACATAAGATCTTTCACATAATAAGCATTTTTATGTGGCCACATAGATGAATTATTGGGGATTTTCAAAAATAAGCAGTTACTCTGTTAGGATTTGAATTATAAACTTGTGTTCAGTGTGGAATTGAACAAATGTTACTTAAATTGGAGTACTTGCCACATTCACATGTCTATTATATTTGTTTTATAAATTAAGAAGCTTGTTCTTTTGAGCTTTTGTATGTAAATATATGTGTGTTTTTATAAGAAGGTTGCTAGATTGGTAAGATATTAGGAGACTTCAATATACTTCCATTACATAAGATGGAATGATTATATCTGTTTTGTCTGTGTGTGAGTGTGTGTGTGTTGGTCCTGGGGCTTGAACTCAGGGCCTGGTCACTGATCTGCTTTTTGCTCAGTTAGTGCTCTATTACTTGAGCCACAGCTCCACCTCTGGCTTTTATTTGCAGTTTATTGGACCAAAAAAAAATTTTTTTTTTTTTCTCACGGACTTTCCTGCCCAGGCTGGCTTCAAAACACAATCCCGAAATCTCAGCCTCCTCAGTAGCTAGGATTACAAGCCTGAGCCATTGGTGCCCAGTTTACTCTGTGTTATACTTTGTCCACAATTTTCTAAGTTTTCTTAAACTATCCATCCCATAGACCTGAGAGGTATATCATCTGTGTGTGTGTGCGTGTGTGTGTATGTATGTATGTATGTATGTATGTATGTATGTATGTATGTGTGCACGCACGCACGTAGGCCTGTCCTGGGACTTGAACTCAGTGTATGAGTGCTGTCCCTGAGCTTTTTCACTCTAGGCTAGTGTCCTATCACTTTGAGCCATAGCACCACTTCCGGTTTCCCGGTGGTTAATTGGAGATAAGAAGCTCACAGACTTTCCTTCCCAGAATGACTTTGAACTGCAATCCTCAGATCTCATACCTTCTGAGTAGCTACATCTGCCTGATTATTGTTTCAAATTGAGGGTCCTAAGTAACAGAATGGAAAGAGCTGAAAGAAAGCAAGAGGCTCTGGCAAGGGATGACACAGTGTGGGTCACAAAAGCTCTGTTAACCATAACTAGGAGGGTTTATCTCAGTCTTTCTTGGCCAGCCAGCTGGTGTCCAGTATGCCTTCTGCCTTTGTCTCCATACTCCCAGAGAATTTTAGAGCCAGAAGAAACCTAAGAAATCATCTAGTCTAATCCTTTGGCTTTAAAAGCTCAGGAAACACCAAAAAAGGTGGTGACTTTACCAAAGTCGTGCAGTGTTAGGCTGACAGGCTCAAGGGCAAGACCCCATTTTTTTTTTTTTTTACCAGCTAGGACTATTTTTTGGGGGGGGGGGTCCGGTTGTGGAGCCTGAACTCTGGGCCTGGGCGCTGTCCCTCAGCTCTTCAGCTCAAGGCTAGTGCTCTACCACTTGAGCCACAGCGCCACTTTCGGCTTTTTTTTTTTTTTTTTTTTTGCTTATGTGGTGCTGAGGAATTGAACCCAGGGCCTCATGCATGCAAGGCAAGCACTCTGCCACTGAGCCACCTTCCCAACCCAGCTAGGGCTATCTTTTCCACTGCACCCCATGCTCTTTCTAGACTCCAATGACTAGAGCATTTGAAATTTGACAGTGGCTCCTAAGAAGAAAAGGAAGAAGTTTCTAGGCTCTCATATACTTGGAATATAAAAATCCCATGTAGCTGGGTGCTGGTGGCTCAGGCCTGTAATCCCAGCTACTCAGGAGGTTGAGATCTGAGGCTTGGGGTTCAAAGCCAGCAGGAAAGTTCGTGAGACTCTTATCTCCAATAAACTACCAGAAAACCGGAAGTGGTGCTGTGGCTTACGTGGTAGAGCTGTAGTCTTGAGCTAAAGAGCTGAGGGACAACACCCAGGTCCAGAGTTCAAGCCCCATGACCAACCCTTCCACTCCCCTCCAAAAAATCCCATGTAGTTCCAATCTTGAGAAGTGAAGGGCATGACAGCAAGCCAATGAAAATGTGTCACCACTGCTACTTTTCACAAAGGCGTGAGATTGCCTTCCTAGGCCCACTGGCATCTCATCCTGATAGTGTCTTGGTCTACAGTGGGTGACATGGGAAGTCTTCCATCATGTCAGAAATAGCTGTTCTGGTAGAGTAAGGACAACTTTAATTCAGGAAGGCATCAGGCTCTAGGTACTGGTAACTCCTGTCTATAACCCTAGCTGTTTCAGGGGGCTGAGATATAAGAATTGCAGCTCTAAAACAGCCCAGACAAGAAAGTCCATAAGATTCTTACCTCCAGTTACCACCAAAAAGCTGGAAGTGGAGCCATGGCTCAAGTAATAGAGTGCTATCCTTGAGTAAAAAAAGCTTAGGACAGTATCCAGGCCCCAAGTTCAAGCCCATGATCGGTGTGCACACACGCATGCATTAACACACATGCACACACATACACATAAACACAGTTAAGGTCCCAGCAGTCCTAGGTTCTGTCTCTGCCCCTCAGCTTCAGAGAGGCCTTGGCTTCATCTCTGATGGGTAAGACTACGAGGACTAGACATGCTCTGGGAGCCTGGAAAGTGTCAGCTGTGCCTGAGGAGAGCAGGGCACTTCCCCAGGCATTTCCCTGACTCAGTATGTGGCAGCAGATTACCTGGGGGCAAATTCTGTATCCTTTTGGCTGTCACGTGGGAGCACCAGTCTGAAGGAAGACTTGCGTTCATTCTTAATCAGTGGCTTTGGGTGTGTTGCTAGAGCCTTGGTCTCAGTAGGGAAGTGGAGAACTTCTTCCTCTGGGCTGTTGAGTAAAGGAATTAAAATAGGGAAGTATGTACTGGAGGGCACTGCCTGCCGATGGCATTCAGTGAATGGTAACTGCTTTCACACACATTCCATATTATGCTGATCCTTAGCAGGCCCGTTTCCTGCCAATCCTATAGCTTTAAATACCTGTTCAGGAAGAGAAGGGCAGCTAAACATGGGTATCAAATGTGCTGTGACAGGGAGAGTGAGTACAAGGTGCTTTACCAGGTATGGAAGGTCATTGGATGCTTCTTAGAGGAGGACCACATGCTTCCTCATCAGCTCCCACATCTGTTCCTTCTGCTCAATCCTTGAGATTCTTTTTTCCCTTGTACTCTGTCCTTGTGTGATATCAGGTGGTTCCAAGCTTTCATGGTTGTCCATAAGCTAATGATGTACACATCTCCAAGTGGTACACATTGCTCAGTTCATCCAGCTCTTGATAATAGCTGCTCAGAGTTCTCACCAGTATCTTGAACTTTGTAAGTCCAAAACTGAACAGTTTTTTGTGGTGCTGGGGGGAATCAAACTCAGGGCTTTGTACATGTAAGGCAAACATTCACCCCCAAACTAGACAATAGGCACCTTATACAAACTCATCTTCATTGTCCCTTCTCCTTAAGGAGCCCTATCAACCAGCCGTGAACAGAAAAGTCTGAGTGAGAACGTGAGGCATGAGTTCAAGCCTTGGTACCACCCTTCCCCTAGGAAAGAGAGAAAGAAGGGGGCGAGGTGGAGGGAGAAAGAGTAGGAGATAAGAACTGGTGAAGTTGTATTTAATTTTGTGTGTGTGTGTGTGTGTATGCTGGTACTAAGGCTTGAACTCAGAGCCTAGGTGCTATACCTTAGTCTTTATAACTTAAGGCTGGCACTGTACCACTTGAATCATAGCTCTACTTCCAGTTTTTTGGTGGACAATTAGAGATAGGAGTCTCACAGATTTTCCTGCTCTGGCTGGCGTTGAACTGTGATCCTCAGATCTCAGCCTACTTCGTAGCTAGTATAAATGCCTGATGAAACCTACTTATTTATAGAAGAGTAGTATTTAATGAAAACTCATAAAAGATATATGTATATATGTCTCTGTTCAATTAAAATTTTATAAATCTCAAAGTGGTGCCCTCCACCACCCTGCCTTGTTTTTATTCATAGCTTTTGTCTTATTTCTGTTTGCCTATCTCCTCCCTCTAGAGCTAAGCTCATCTTGTTTACTGCTGCCTACCTAGACCTAAGTAAGTGAGGTTACTGAAGAGGGTGATGGGATGAGAGTTCTTGAATTTGGTAAGGGCAGAGGAGCCAAGGAGTCCAGACTTCTGGCATGAGATTCTTAAAGTGGTAGGGGTGCCACTCCTTGAATTAGAAAATAGTGGGTAAAAGAAGATTGGGGTGAGGTAAGAAATGAATTTAGATTAGAACATAAATCTGAGGTGCTGGTAAGGCATCATGTTTGGTTACGTATCTGACATTTAGGAGAAGCATTGGGGCTGTAGGCTAAGCTTTGGTGGTTCATGTGTATGTAGTAATTCTACCTGTGAGTAGATGAGATCATACTCATAGAATCTCATGTGTAGAGGAGCGTGCCTTTTGTGTCTCAGATGAATGACATGTCAGTTGGGTGGGGAAGGCATCTTCTGAGGAATAGTGGAAACTAAAGCCACATAGATGGAGATAGTAAGGTTTAACTGCTCGGAGTTTGGCTGGCAGCTAAAAGTAGCCCCAGGGAGAGAGAATTTGGGATCCAAAGTCTACTCTTAAATATGTGTAAATCCTGATGGGTAGGAGGCAGATGGGAGTTACAAGAAAGAGGGCGTTGCATTGAAGACCCCTGGGAGTGCACCCTACAGCGTGAGCCACCCTGCTGACTGGCTGTGTGTGGGCAGGAAGTAAGGACTGCTGTTGTGTGTGTACTGCGGAGGTCTTCTGCTGAGGGAGAAGAGGAAAAGGGAGAGTTGGAAATTTAAAGAAAGTAGAGAAACTTTGAAGAAACTACTGTGGCTGTAGCTAGAAATGACCAGAAAGACAGGAGGAAAGTAAGAAGTGGTTAAGGAAGAACTTTCTACTTCCTAGGATTTTAGAGAAACTCTTCACTTTTACAATTCGTTGTCTGTTTTTGAATTTCGGTGATCTGTGCTCAGCTTTTCCTGCTTGTCTCTGGCAGTTCCATTTGTTCCCCCATACACCTGCTATTCCAATTATTAGGCCAGTGATGTTTAAATTATTCACAGCCCTTGTTTTATTTAACAAACACTTTTATAGTACTCACTGCACAGGTAGGTACCATATGTTAAGTGTTATGCTGAAACAGAGTTATATAGGAAGCACTCTTATTTTTGGGGGGGCACAGGCAGTGTGGTTGGGGTGGAAGTGGAGATATCTCCTAAACTCCAAGCCAGAATAACTGCTGACTTCTCTTTGTTATCTCTTGGGTATATACATAAGTGTTTTGCTGAAGCTGGACACTAGTGGTTCATGCCTGTAATTCTTGCTACCCAGAAGAGTATGAGGATTGCAGTTAAAAGCCAGCCTGGACAGGAAACTCCATGGGACTCCTACCTCCAATTAACCAGTAAAAATATCTGAAGCAGAGATGTGACTCAGGTGGTAGAGTGCTACCCTTGAGTGAAAAAACTAAGGGATTGTGTCCAGGACCTGAGGTCTCCCATACATATGCACACAGAGTTTTGCTGAAAAAAAAAAATCTATAAAATATTTTCAAAGACCCTATCACAGGGCTGGGAAGGGGGCTCAGTGGTAGAGTGCTTGCCTAGCATGCATGAAGCCCTGAGTTCAATTCCTTAGCACCACATACACAAAAAAGGTTGAAAGTGGCTCTGTGGCTCAGGTGGTAGAGTGCTAGCCTTGAGCAAAAGAAGCTCAGGGACAGTATCTTCTCTCCCCCCCCCCCCCCGCCCCCTCCAAAAGACTGATATGGTGATATCTAAGTTGTGAAGTGATATACTAAGTTGTAAAGTACTGCTCACGGATGTTTTATTTTTATTAAAGCTCCAGCATCTGGTCGGTGCACTGAGAGTGAAAGTACATATTTATCTATGAGCCTCTGCTCTGGAATTCCTGGCCCTCCATCTCTGTCTTTAACCACATATTAAGGTTAATGTAAGCCATAGGTTACAGTTAATATAGAATGTGTCATTTTTGCCACATTTGTGTTTTTATATAGTCACCATGCCTTATTAAACTTTTTTCCTCCAATATTGGATTGTACTTGCTAGGCAAGTATGGTATTCTACCATCGAATACTTTCTACCACCCTAGTACTTTCTGTTTTAGTTATTTTTTAATTAGTTTTTCCAGAGAGCGGTCCTTGTTTATACCCCAGTACAGCCTTGTACCGTAATTTCTCCCTTCTCCCCTGCATAGTTGGGATGACAAGTATGTACTACCTCACCAAGCATAGTTGTTGATGAGATAGGATCTTTTTAACTTGTTGCATGAGCTGGCTTTGAACTTTGGTTTCCCCTAATAGCTGAGATTATACACACCACCATACTCAACTACACATTTTTGTCTTTATGCCTCTTCACATAGTAATTATTATTAAAATAATGTTGTAGATCTGGGTGCTAGTGGTTCACGCCTGTAATCCTAGCTATTCAGGGCACTGAGCTCTGAAGATTCTAAATGGAAGACAGCCTGGGCAGACAAGAGTTGAGAGAGATTCTTATCTCCACTTAACTAGCAAGTGGGAGTATAGCTCAAGTGGTAGAGTACCAGCCTTGAAGGGTGGGGAAGCTAAGCAAGAGTGTAAGACTCTGAGTTCAAGCCCCATTACTTGCACACAAAAAAGTAATGTCGTAGGAGTTGGAGAAATGGCTCAGTTGGTGGAGAGCACTAGCCATTGAGCGAAAACGTCAGCTATTGAGTTTGAGTCCTAATTTTGGACCAAAAAAGAAAGTAATGCAGTAAATTTACAGTATTTCCTAAAGTAACCAAAATTATGAATGGAAAAAAATTCTTGAAAGACTTGAAGTAATTTAGCTTGATAAAGTACTGTAAGCAATGAATGGATGCGAGTATTGAGCTTAGGATATGTTTAAAGAACAATGGTAACTGTTCCTCAGCTGTGGAAAACAACAGCAGAAGCAGTCAGAAGGAATATTAATGCTTTAGAAGAAGAAATTGGAGAACTCCCTGCCCTGTGAGGAAAGCTTAGAATTCCTTCTACAGTTTTAGAACAATTGTACAGACTAATTTACGTACAATAACTCATGCTTGATGGCAGAGATACCTCTGCCCTCCAGATTCCAGCAACTCCTGTAAGTTGAACATGCACAATCAGTGAAAATGAATCTAAACAGATTTACAGGTACCTGCACATTAGTGAGCAAACATAATGAAAAAGCACACATTCCATTGAATTTAATGCTTCTGATTTTTTTTGGTTATTCCCTAGTAGATATGTGAGTTTAAGTACAGTAAGTGGATTGGGGGGGTGCAACTCAGTGGTAGAGTGCTTATTTAGCACACACAAGGCCCCTGAGTTCTATCCTCAGCACTACAAAAACATGATGAAACAAAATAAAATCAGGGTTTTCATCTTTTGGTTAAAGAAGACTTTGAAAGGTGGAATTTGGTCCTACATAGAACAGATTTGAGTTGAAATGAAGGGTAGTGCTGCCTTCATCTTTATTAAGTGATTAAGTTTTTTAATTAAAAAAATCAGCTTTGAGCTGGGCACTGGCGGCTCATGCCTGTAATCCTAGCTACTTAGGAGGCTGAGATCTTGAGGATCACGGTTCAAAGCCAGCCCAGGCAGAAAAGTCCGTGAGACTCTTATCTCCAGTAAACCACTAGAAGACTGGAAGTGGCGCTATGGCTCAAGCATAGAGCATTCATCGTGAGCTGAAGAGCTGAGGGATAGCACCCAGGCCCAGAGTTCAAGCCCCACAACCAGAAAAAAAAAAAAA
The DNA here is from genome assembly GCF_024711535.1 of Dipodomys merriami. Lineage (NCBI taxonomy): Eukaryota > Metazoa > Chordata > Mammalia > Rodentia > Heteromyidae > Dipodomys > Dipodomys merriami. The sequence continues at coordinate 5,072,110 of NW_027206124.1, read as the reverse complement.
AATCAGCTTTGCTATATTAGCTAATACTTGTGCTGCAAGTTGGCTTTCCCAAAAGACACATCAGATAACAATGCATTTCAGCCAAGAGTGCAAAATAGATACCATTTAAGGCATAAGAGATACAAAAATAAAGCCGGGCACCGGTGGCTCACACCTGTAATCCTAGCTACTCAGGAAGCTGAGATCTGAAGATTGCGGTTCAGAGCCAGCCCGGGCAGGAAAGTCCTGAGACTCTTATCTCCAATAAACCACTCAGAAAACCAGAAGTGGCATTGTGGCTCAAGTGGTAGAGTGCTTGCCTTGAGCTGAAGAGCTAAGGGACAGCGCCCAGGCCCAGAGTTCAAACCCCACGACTGACCGAAAAAAGAAATGCAAAAATATTTCTTTCATTTCCCTAGAGTTCAGTGTTCAGAATCAGACATGAACAATCAACATTTATAAACTTTCTAGAAAAGCATATCTCTAATAGCAGTGTAGCAGAGAGCTGGAAAAAAAGTAAGGAAGAAACTATTTCGTGTGTGTGTGTGTGTGTGTGTGTGTGTGTGTGTGTGTGTGTGTGTGTGTGTGTGTGTGTGTGTGTGTGTGTGTGTGTGTGTGTGTGTGTGTGTGTGTGTGTGTGTGTACACTCAGGAATTGATGCTGTCCCTTAGCATTCTTTTTAGATAGGAGAGTAAGTGAGACTCTTCGCCCCAATATATCAGGAAAAGTCAAAAGATATGTCACTCAAATGGTAGAGTGCCAGCCTTGCGCATTAAAAGCTAAGGGATAGCACTGAGTCCCTGAATTCAAGCCCAAGTACCAGCATAATAATAAATAGCCTGCAGAGGAGGCTCTAGTAGGATGGGTAGTGGAGAGTCTAGTGGGAGAAGGGGGAAAGCAGCATTCAAAGATAGGTCCTTCAAGAACCAAGGCTCAAAAGTATGTGGGTTCTTGGGGTAGGGCCTAAAGATGATAGGAATGGGGGAGAGGAATCGGGAGTGTGGCCTTTGCAGCCCAAAAGGGAGGTGAGAATAGCTTAGTATTGGTTTTCATAAATGGGAGATGGTTTGGGGTATACAAACAGGGTGTATTGTAGAGAAAATTGTTCTGAGGGCTGGGAAGGTGGCTCAGTGGTAGAGTTCTTGCCTTGCATGCATGAGGCCCTGGGTTCGATTCCTCAGCACCACATAAGCAGAAAAGCCAGAAATGGCGCTGTGGCTCAAGTGGTAGAGCGCTAGCCTTGAGCTGAAAAAGCTGAGGGATAGCTCCCAGGCCCAGAGTTCAGGCCCCATGACTGGCAAAAAAAAAAAAAAAAGAGAGAGAGAATTGTTCTGTGAAGAGGGCTGGTGGTAGAGAGGAAATGTGAAGGCTGGAGGTATTCAATTTCTTCTGTTCTGGTAGGAACCCATATCCAAAGCCCTAGTTTATCTAAGAAGAGAGTGTAATATAGCAACTGACTCGAAAACATTTTTTTGCATCAACCTGGTTTGTTATCAGAACCAATAGGCAATGATTATTCAGTTGCCAAAAGGTTATATGATAACATTAATTTTCTGTAAAAAATTCTAAGTGCTAGACATTATCCTAAATACTTGGTGACTACCAATTCACATAACTCTTAGGAGACTGGCAAGTTGCCTACTATGCTCTAGAGTTAGGTTAATTTAGTTCTTAGAAATTAGGATGCAGTGTTATCTCTACTCAGAGAAGCACACTGAAGCGTGGAGAAGAGGTTGAGTGAATTGATCTAGGTTACTTAACTAGTAAGCAGCAGCACTAGTATTTGGAAAATAGGCATCCTAACTCTGAACTCTTCCCTTAACTTAATCGAGATATTGTTTAATTTGAATGAGCTGGAAGAGAACTTGCAGACTAAGTTTGTAGCTTCCTTGAATGAGAAGAGTTGGTTTTTGGATTGTAGAAAAAGTTGAGAATTGTTATCCTTAGGAGACAGTATCAGCTGTGGGAGAACCAAGGACCTGTCCATCCTCATTATACCACCAGCATCTAGAATATGCTTGGTACACAAGTGTTCAGCAAATGTATTTTGAATGAATCAAGTAAAGATTTGCTGTTAGGTCTTGAAGGAGCATGCCATGGAAATGACAAATATTCTTTTTTTTTTTTTTTTGACTTGAAATCCTTTCTGAGTCATGAATTCCATGAGTCGATTGCTTGCTTAATTTTACTGAATTTATCTGGCTTAAAGAGTATACTCTGGTATATGATCCTAGACCTCAAACTCTACAACAGAGCTATTGTGATAAAAACAGCTTGGTTCTGGCACAAAAACAGGCCCAAAGATCAAAGGAACAAACTAGAGGACCTAGAAATAAAGATGTACAGGGCTGGGAAGGTGGCTCAGTGGTAGAGCGCTTGCCTTGCATGCATGAATCCCTGGGTTCGATTCCTTAGCACCACATAAGCAAAAAGTAAAAAGCAGGAAGTGGTGCTGTGGCTCAAGTGGTAGAGCGCTAGCCTTGAGCTGAAGAGCTGAGGGACAGCGCCCAGGACCAGAGTTCAAGCCCTACTACCGGACCCCAAAAAACCAAACAAACAAAAGAAATAAAGATGTACAATTAGAGTTACCTGATATTTCACAAGGGAGCCAAAAGCATACAGTGGAAAAAAGAGAGCCTCTTCAATAATTGGTGTTGGGAAAACTCTGGACATCCATATGTAGTAAACTAAAATTGGATCCTTGTTTGTTACCATGCACCAATTTTAACTCAAAGCGGATCAAAGACCTCAACCTCAGATGGGCAAGTTTGAAACTACTGCAAAAAAAGTAGGAGAAACATATGTAGGAACCAGGCATATGTAGGAAATTTTTAAAAAGAATCCCAGGAGCACAGCACATGGACTTGACAAATGGGATTACATCAAAACAAAAAGTTTTTGCACAACAAAGGACATAGTTACTAAACTAGAAAGACAGCCAACAGACTGGAGAAGATCTTTTCTAGCAGTTCATCTGACAGAGGCCTAATATCCAAAGTATACAAGGAACTCAAAAAATTAACATTCCCCCAGCTAATAAATCAATCAATAAATGGACAAAGGAGCTTAAGAGAGACTTCTCAGAAGATATAAAGATTGACAAATAGACACAGGAGGGAAAGCTCAACATCCCTGGCTATAAATGAAATGCAAATCAAAACAACTTTGAGATTTCATCTGATGCCAGTTAGATTGGCCAGTATCAAGAATTCAAACAACAACACATGCTGGGGGAGATGTGGGGAAAAGGGAACTCTATTGCACCGTTGGTGGGAATGTAAACTAGTTCAACCACTCTGAGCATTCCTCAAAAAACAAAACGTATTTTGAGTTTCTACCCAGAACATTACAAGTCAGGATAGAGTAGAGACACTTGTGCATCCATGTTCCTTGCTGCCCTAATATTCAAGCTATGGAAACATAGGTGAGTGGATCGATTAAATGTGGTGTATATTATACACAGTGGACTCTTACTCATCTATTACAGAGAATAATTATGACATTTGCAGGGAAATGGATGGGCCTAGAACAAATCATGTTAAAGGGAGGCAAGCCAAGCCCAGAGTGACAAACAGCACATGTTTTCTTTCATGTGGAAGCTAGAGCATGATAACCTATACAGGACTCGAGGTATTCACACACATTGTCAGACTAAAGGTTACTTAGTGGAGGAACCCAAAGGTGTAACTTCTCTAAACATTTAAAATATTATTTATCAAAATGAATTCCAGGAGGGGGCTAGGAAGGTGGTTCCGTGGTAGAGCGCTTGCCTTGCATGCATGAGGCCCTGGGTTCGATTCCTCAGCACCACATAAACAAAAAGAAAAAAAAGCCGGAAGTGGCGCTGTGGCTCAAGTGGTAGAGTGCTAGCCTTGAGCTGAAGAGCTGAGGGACAGCGCCCAGGCCCAGAGTTCAGGCCCCAAGACCGGATCAAAAAAAAAAAAAAAGAATTCCAGGAAACAAATGTGGGTTTTTCTTTTGGTGGTGGTTGGTGGTGGTATTTGTTTTTGCTTTTTTTGTGGGGGGGGGGGTAAGGGAGGGAGGAAGGGTGAACAAATGCAGTCATGCTATAAAGTATATACTATATGAAAAGTGATCTATGTAACTTGTGGGCAGGGGTGGGAGGAGGAAACGGGGAAAGAGAAGGAAGGGGTGACATTGTCAAAAAAAATATACTCATTACTTACGAAATGGTAACCACTCTATACAACACTTTAATAATAACAGCAAAATTATTTTTAAAGGCAGAAAAAAAGCCAGGCAGCAGTTGCTCATGCCTATAATCCTAGCTACTCAGGAGGCTGAGATCTGAGGATCATGGTTAGAAGCCAGCCTGGGCAGCTAAGTCTGTAAGACTCTTAACCTCCAATAAACTACCCAGAAAAAGCTGAAACTAGCAATGTGGCCCAAGTGATAGAGAGCCAAGAGCACAAAGAGGCTCAAGGACAGTGCCCAGGCCCTGAGTTCAAGTCCCAGGACCAGCTAAAAAAAAAGAAAAAAAGTACCAGGTCAGTCTACTATTAGTGGATTTTAAAAAGTCAACCTGTTTTCAAGATCAGAATATTAAGCTACAAGATTTAGCAGAAATCTTTAAAATTTCTTTTAAGGATGTTTTTTGTTTTTCATACATTGTATTGAAGATAGAACTTTTGAAAGTATTAGTAAAGAGTAAAGTGCTAAGATAATATATTAATATAATCTTTTCTATAGAGGTTTAATATGAATTTCTCAACAGATCATTTTTTTCTACTGCTTTTTTTCCTTTGTGCTAGTTCTAGGGCTTGAACTCAGGGTCTGCACTCTGTCCCTGACCTTTCTTTGTTCAAGGCTAGTGCTCTAGCACTTCAGTCACAGCCCTACTTCCAGCGTTTTTGGTGCTTAATTGGAGATAGGAATCTCATAAAATTCCTTGCCTGGGCTAGCTTTAAACTGCAATCTTCAAATCTCAGCCCCCCTGAGTAACTAGAATTATAGATGTCACCCACCAGAGGGGGACCCCCCTGTTTTTTCCCTCCCTTCCCTTCCTTCCCTTCCTTCCCTTTCTTCCCTTCCCTCCCTTCCCTCCCTCTCTTCCTTCCTTCCTTCCTTCCTTCCTTCCTTCCTTCCTTCCTTCCTTCCTTCCTTCCTTCCTTCCTTCTCCCTATTTTTTCCCTTCCTCCCTCCCTCCCTCCCTCCCTCCCTCTGATTCTTCCTTCCTGACTGCTGGTCCTGAGGCATGGATCTGCTGTCCCTGAGCTTTTCTGCTCAAGGATAGCTAGCACTCTACCACTTACTTGACTTGAGCCATAGCTCCATTTCCGCTTTTTGGTGGATGGATAAAGATAAGCATCTTACGGCATGAGCCACCCTTGCCTGACTTCTTTTCTTCTTTTTGTACCAATATTCTTAATATTTAATACTGGCCCATCTGTATCTGCTAAAGGCAGCTTCCTTACTGAGTGGTTCATTTGGAAATTCTTTTCCAGGAACACAGTGATACTACTATACTGCTCAAAAAGTGTCTCTGTTAATGTAAGTCACATCATTGATCATGTAGAAGTCATATCTGATTTTATTAGCAAATTAATAAGTGATGCAGGCTCCTAAGAAAGAATGGACTAATGTTTTCTTTCTGCTTTAGTTCATTCCAAATTAAACCATTTGAGAACAGGAAAATGGGAATTTTTCTCTCCTTCCACATATAAATGAATAGACTCATTTGATTAGCCAGTGTTTATCTGTTGACCCAACAGAGCTTATTGGTCTTCTATTAAAATATTTACTTCAAAGCTGGGCACCAGTGGCTCAAGTCTGTACTCCTGGCTACTCAGGAGGCTAAGATTTGAGGGTCTCAGTTCAAAGCCAGCCTGGGCAGGAAAGTCCATGAGACTCTGTTCTTCAATTAACCACCAGAAAACTGGAAGTGGCACTGTGGCTCAAGTGGTAGAGCGCTCGCCTTGAGCTGAAGAGCTGAGGGACAAGGCCCAGGCCCAGAGTTCAAGCCCCAGGATCCACCAAAAAAATTTTACTTCATAGTTTTTTTTTGTTACAAATTTGATATATTAAGTAAAAAGTTGTAAAAAGCTTGTAACAGTATTTTTTTAATTCTAGAGTTAAAATGGTCATTTGCAAATAGTTAATATTGTTGAAATAGTTATATATGAAAGTACGTTAAAAAAGTCATGATTGTTTACCTCATGTTTAGTTAATACAGCTTTCTTTCTTTTTTTGTTTTGGCCAGTCCTGGGGATTGAACTCAGGGCCTGGGCACTGTCCCCGAGCTTCTTTTGCCCAAGGCTAGCACTCTACCACTTGAGCCACAGTGCCACTTCCAGCTTTTCTGTTTATGTGTGGTATTAAGGAATCGAATCCAGGGCTTCATGCATGATAGGCAAGCAGTCTACCACTAAGCCACATTCCCAGCTCTAAAATAGCTTTTAGAACTGTCTTACATGTAAAAGATATGGATGAAGTTGGTTTCTGTTTTTGCTTTTGCTTTTTTTTTTTTTTTAAATGGTTCTGGGGTTTGAATTCAGGGTCTCATGCTTTTGCTAGGCAAGTGCTCTACTACTGACTCACACCTCCAAGCCCAAAGGTGATTCTTTGTAGCTGATAACATCTTCAGAGGCTTATTAGGCATACCTCTACCTGTGGTTTGCACATCCACAAATTCAAAAAATGCATCTGTGCCCAACATGTACAAACTTCTTGCAGTTATTGCCTAAAAACAGTGCAACATAACTGTTTATATAGCATTTCATTGCATTTGTTACTACAAATGTCATCTAGTGATAAATTTTATTGGAGGCTATTTGTAGGTTATACAAATACAATAACGTTTTATATAAGAGACCTATTATTAATCCACAGACTTCGGTGTCCATAGGGGTCCTGGAACTAATCCCCCACAAATAGTGAGGGGCAGAGTATATTTGTTTTAGATAGCTTAGATTAAATTATATGTAGATTTTAGAGATAGCCACAAGATAATTTCTAGGTACTAAATCATTGATGTAATAATGTCTGTACTATCTATACCAAGTACAAGGAAGTGTCCTGTTTATATTTTTATTTATTTCTCTTAAAACAGCCCCAAAGTCAATGGGGATAAAAGAAATAGATTCAAGAGAAACTAAGTTAGAAGAAGTTACTTTAGCCACTAAGTGATAGAACCAGGGCTGGAACCCACCATTCTGTGGCTTTAAAACATTTCTTTTCATGTAAATAGTAAACATTGTAAGAGTACATAGCATGTGCTGCTTCTCCTTGTGCAGAAGGGCTTTCCCCATGCGCTTACCCTCTGTCTCCCTGTTCCCTGCCCCCCAGCATTTCTCTGACTCTTGTCAGAAATCTGTTTCCTCCACTAAAACTAGAGCTCATTTGGGGAGAAACCTTGTGATCTTCATCCCTTCTGCCTAGAGTAGTGCATGGCACACAGTAGGAGCTCATGCTTGTTATAGTGATTATGTACTATAAGGTCAAATTACACTATTGTATATTGGCTTATAATTAATTTTTTTTTTACTTTTTTTTTTTATTGTAAAGATACTATACAGAGGGTTACGGTTACATGAGTGAGGCAATGAGTACACTTCCACTTCCTCTTGAACATTGTTACCCCCTCCATTGTTTTCCCCCTACTATCCCCTCCCTCCCTCCCTTCCCCAAGGTTCTTTTTTTTTTTTTTTTTTGATTGTGGCTTATAATTAATTTTATAGAGTAGACTTTTTTCTTTCTGGAGTTGAAAAGTTATAGAGATGTGAAGGACCACTCTGAGCATGACACATGTCCTACTATTTGCAGACATAGTGGCAGTGCTTTGAGAGGATGTGGAGATCCACCTGCTGGAGTTGCACTGCAGCATTCTGAATAGTAACCCTTCTTTCCTACTTACTGACCCTGTGCTTCCTAACTGCTTCCTGGAAGTCTTCCAAGTGCTGCTTTTGCCAAATCCCTCATTTGCCTGTTAACCTCTTCAGTCCTGCCTCCCCATTCTCTGTCCTCAGAGGTGTACCCATTCCCACACGTGGGTCCATGTCTCTTTTCCACCTTTCAAAAGGCCTTTGTCAAATGTTGTAGACTCAGATGCTGAGCTGGTCAGGTAACCTATGGTGGTGGTGGTGGTGAGGGTGTTAGTGGTCTGCTGCCTGATAGTTACATCTTAGTTCTACCACTTGTAAAGTATGACCCTAAGCAAGAAAATCGGGTGTTCGGTTTCCTTGCCTAGAATTGGGAAATAATAATGATACTTACTTCATTGGGTGATGGTGGTGCTGAATTTAGTATAAACTGGAGTGTTTAGAACATTGGCCTGAATAATTTTAACTATTATCAGGTGGGAAATATTTTTTTTGTTGTTGTTGTTGATTTTTGGGTCCGGTTGTGGGGCCTGAACTCTGGGCCTGGGCGCTGTCCCTCAGCTCTTCAGCTCAAGGCTAGCGCTCTACCACTTGAGCCACAGCGCCACTTCCGGCTTTTTTCATTTTGCTTATGTGGTGCTGAGGAATCGAACCCAAGGCCTCAGGCATGCAAGGCAAGCGCTCTACCACTGAGCCATCTTCCCAGCCCCCAGGTGGGAAATATTTTTGACTTCCATATTTTCAAAATTTAGGGTTGGAGGTGTTGTTGTTTACTAATTAGCCATTGTTTTCTGGGCAGTTTTTCAGAGCTCAGGCAGTCCAGGTGTTTGCTTACTTAATTCCAGTGGCCAGGAAAGGAAGAGACTTTTAGACTTTAGAGGCCATCTGCTTCTTAAAGACCTCCCACAGTTTGTCTGCTCCTGCCTGGGAAGGCTGGTGGCCTTTGCACCTGGACTAGGAGGGTGCATCTTGGCATTCTTGACTGTGAATTAGAGGTCTGATGAAGACGCTTCCCTGTTCTGTTTCCATGAATGGACTATAATTCCAGGGTGGGAGCTTTTCTCATTAGTGACATGGAATTTAACTGTCACTGAGTAGTTTTGCTATTTAGAGAGAGAGAGAGAGAGAGAGAGAGAGAGAGTGTGTGTGTGTGTGTGTGTTTAAGGGTATATTTTGTTGTTTTCTTTGATTTACAGCTAACTTGTCTTCTATTTTTTTTCCCTTGTTACTTGCCTCTTGCCTATTATTGGTTCAAATGCTTACTTGGGAAAGAGGAAAAGTGATACCAAGGGTGATCATTTTAATTTACATGGTACTTAGCAGTTCACAAATGTATTGTGGCTCAGGTGCAAAGATGGGGGTGGGTAACTCCATTTTTGCAAAGGTGAAAAGTAGGACTTGAGTTAAATAACTTGTCCAAGTTACAGAATAAGTGGCAAAAACTTAGGTTTCCTGGTTCTAAATATAGTGCTTTTTCCAAAGCATCATCCAGGAGAATGAATAAAAAACAACTTTACTAGTGGGAAGCAGTTGTACCTGGCTAGGATAAAAGTATACTTTCCCCTGTTTTGCTTACTAAAATAAGTTTCTATTTCCAGATGATTTTTTCAAGCCTGTTTTCTGCAAGTCTTCAAGTCATTTCACTTGACTTTAAGGGTAGTACTTCACACTTTCCTGTGAGGAGAGAGCTGTTGGTTGTACCCCATCTCCGTGGCTCTCCTCCCCAGACATCACATCTTAGGGCATGCTGATTTGGAAGTGGACAGAGGGTTTTATGGTCTCTGCTCTTCAAATCTCTATGGAAAGACAGTAGCACAGTTATCAAAAGTTTTCCTTTCGGGCTGGGAAGGTGGCTCAGTGGTAGAGCGCTTGCCTTGCATGCATGAGGCCCTGGGTTCGATTCCTCAGCACCACATAAGCAATAAGAAAAAGCCGAAGTGGCGCTGTGGCTCAAGTGGTAGAGCGCTAGCCTTGAGCTGAAGAGCTGAGGGACAGTGCCCAGGCCCAGAGTTCAGGCCCCACGACCGGATCCCCCCCCCAAAAAAAGTTTTCCTGTACTATTACATTTTCAGTTGGCACTTCTTTCTTTACCCATAGAGCTAATTACCTCCCCTCAAGTAAAATGAGAATCTAAAATAGGGCCTAGAGATAACATTCTTCACAAAAATCTTTAAAAAATCCTTAAATCACTTCTTTTTTTTAATAAATGATTTTGAGAATATATTAACCTTGAGATACAACTATATCTAAGACCATTATTTAAATATAGTGAAACTGCTACTTACAAGACTAAAATAACCCATAGGCCATGAGGTTGATTTATAATTTTCCTTTTGTATATGCAGGTTTTTTGTTGTTATTCTTGTTGTTTTTTGGCGGGTCATAGGGCTTGAACTCTGGACCTGGGTGCTGTCCCTTAGCTCTTGAGCTCAAGGCGAGCACTCTACCACTTGAGCCACAGTGCCACTTCTGGTTCTAGTGGTTAATTGGAGATAAGAGTCTCATGGACTTTCCTTGCCTGGCTTTGAACCGTGATCCTCAGTCTCAGCCTGCTGGGTTGCTAGGATTACAGGCATGAGCCAATCTAGAGCTCAATGGAAATGAATTAGACAAAAAAATGATGGTTATTCTAGATAGAAAACAATCAGATAGCATGATGAGTTTGTAGAATCACAACTGCCCATTATTTTTCTTTCTATTTGATGATCAGAGGTGCTACATTGCCTTCATCTCTTCTTATCACAGAATGGGTAGGACCTCAGTGAACCTCAAATCTTCCATGTCCAAAGCATGTACTACCTTGGAGTTGTCTTTCTGGATGTGAAGGTTTGTCATAGCTTTATTGTAAAGATCTTTTTTCTTCTGTCATTCCTCCCTTCTCTTCTGTCCTTCTTCCCTCTGTCCCACTGGAACTGAAGCAGAGATCTTCAACATAGAATTTTTTGTGAGGTAACAAGTGTAGCTGTCCCAGCACTGTTGCTGGGACATTGACTACTGCAGTTTATTCAACTGCTAGTCAGGATTGGAAGTCATACCCATGTGTTGTCACTTACAAGGAATTGTACTGGACACTAAGACAAATCTTAATTTGCTTTTTTAAAAATAGTTTTATTTTTAAAAATTCAATTATTTAGTCAGTTGTGGGGCTTGAACTCTGGAACACTGTCCCTCAGCTGTTCAGCTCAATGCTAGCGCTCTACCACTTGAGCCACAGCGCCACTTCCTGTTTTCTAGTGGTTTATTGGAGATAAGAGTCTAACGGACTTTTGTGCCTGAGCTGGCTTTGAACAGCAATCCTCAGATCTCAGACTCCTGAGTAGCTAGGATTACAGATGTGAGCCACCAGCACCCGGCTTATAAGTTTATTTTTTATTAGCTTACATTAATTGAACCAGGGGTTCATTGTGATATTCCCATAGACCCGCACAATGTACCTTGAGCCAGTTCTCCCCTCTGCTACACTGTCTTTGCTGCCCCTCTTGGACACGCAAGTTTGGAGTTGAAATTTTCGTGTTTGTGACATGTTTGAAACAGTTCTTTGAAGTAGCTATAAATATGGTCAAAGATACATGTTTTTAAGTTTTGTTTTTGAAGTAGGAAGCTCAGTCTTTCAAAGTATACTTAGCTTATAGATATTCTTTAAAAGAACAGTAGAAGTTTAGAATGAGCCCACTTACCTCTTCTCTTCCTAGTTTCTGTGTTCCTTTCACAGGAATTAATCGTCCAGACAGTATTTCTTCCAGGCTTGCATTCCCAGCCATACGGAGAGGACCCCATAAACTGTAAAAAGGTCCATTGGCTTTTATCTTGAATGGACTAGAACCCATAGCGCTCAGTTCTGCCTTTTGCTTCATTTGACAGTTGACCTATGGAGTTGATGCTAAAATCAAGTCTAAATGTTTTGGTTGACTGCTCTTCTCATTGCTTTGCCAAGAAGACCAAGAACACATAAAAAAGTCTGTCCATCCCGTATTACACTTGCCCGAGAAGGCCAAGGACACATAAGAATCTGCCCATCCCATATTATACTTCCTTGAGGTTGTTAGCCAGCATTGTTACTTTACAGTGTTACTTGTTTTAGATTCAACTTCTTAACAAATTCAGAGGCCATCAGCTTACATTAAAAGAACTTTTTGAATTTTAAACACATCAGATTCACTGACTGTACCTATGATTTAGCTATGTATGAAATAGCTTTTAGTGCTTTTACTGTTGTATTATACTACACCTAGGTACTTTCTTTGAGGAATCTGTGAAGGAATTTTCAAAACTTTTTCTAAAACTTCTAAGAAACTTGATGACTTACATTATTTATTTTTTTGTTAGTGTTTTGGCCATGCCCCACATGTGGGGATTGAATTCAGGTCCTTGCTCTGCTAGGCAGGAACTCTACCACTTGAGCCTTCCTTCTAGCTGTCCTTCCCCCTTTGTGCTGGCACTGGGGCTTTAACCTCAGAGTTTGGGTGTTGTCCCTTAGTTTTTGTGCTCACGGCTAGTGTAGACACAGTTCTACTTCCTGCTTTTTGGTTGCTAATTGGGGATTAGAGTCTCATGGACTTTTCTGTCTGACCTAGCTTTAAATCAGGGTCCTCAAATCTCAGCCTCCTCAGTATCTAAGATTATAAGTATGAACCATCAATGCCGAGCACCAGCCCCTTTTACATTGGTTATTTTCAAGATAGGGTCTCACTCTATGTTCTGGTCTGGCCTGGGATATTACTCCTATTTGTGTTTCCCTTTGGCTCTGGGGCTAACAGGTGCTTGAAACTGTATCTAGCCATTGGTTGAGATGGAATCTCTCAAAGTCTCACCCCTTCCCCCTAATCTTGGGGCTTGACCTCAAGGCCTGAGCACTGTCCCTGAATCTCTTTTGCTTAAGGCCAGCACTCTACCACTGGAGCCACAGCACCACTTCTGGCTTTTTCTGAGTAATTTATTGGAGATGAGTTTCACGGATGTCCATACGTGGGCTGGCTTTGAACCACAATCCTCAGATCTCAGCCTCCTGAGTAGCTAGGATTACAGGTATAAGCCACCTGTGCCCAGCTTCTCAAATTTCTTTTTGACTGGGCTGGCCTCAAACTGTGATTACCCAGTCTTCAGATCTCTGCCTCCTAAGTAGCTAGGATTTTAGACTTGAGCCACCATGCCTGGTTTATTTACAGTTTTATAAGTTAAACAATCTTGTTTTGTATGCTGGTCTTGGGGCTTTAACTCAGGCCCTCGGTGCTATCCCTGAGCTTTTTCACTCAAGGCTAGTGCTCTACCACTTGAGCCACAGCGCCACTTCTGGCTTTTTTTCTTTTTGCCTATGTGGTGCTGGGGAATCGAACCCAGGGCCTCATGCATGCAAGGCAAGCGCTCTACCACTGAGCCACCTTCCCAGCCCTGACCAAACAATATTTATTCATTACAAGTTGTTATCTATTTTGTTGGGCCACTTTATGGACAAGATAAAATCAACCTGTTTCTTAATTATGTTTCATTGAGGTTTAAGATAGAAAATGAAGGAAGGATTATGGAAACTCTCATTAATTTCTCCTACAGATTTTTTTTTTTTTTTTTTTGGTGCCAATCCTGGGGCTTGAACTTAGCACCTGGGCACTTTTGAGCTCTTTTGCTCAAGGCTAGTGCTCTACCAAATTGAGTCACAGTGCCATTTCTGGTTTTCTGGTGATTATTTGGAAAGTCTCACAGATTTTTGAATTGTGGCTTTGAACCATGATCCTCAGATTTCAGCCTACTAAGTAGCTAGGATTACAGGTGAGAGCCACCAGCATCCAGCGATAAAAACTTTTTGTTGTTGCTGCTGGTGGTGGCTGCTATTGACTGGACCAAGAGCTTTATGCATACTTCAGCACCATTCTAGAGCTACAATTCTATCCCAGAGCTTCATCTTCATCTGTTAACTTGCTTTTGTCAGAAAGAGGGTTTGTATTGTCAACTTAATTCATTTAGCCTTCTGAGTACTTGCTGCATGTCTGGCCTTAAGAGAACCAAAGTCCCACACTTTAGGGGAAGCAAAGGAGGAAAGAACTCCAGTAATGCTGATTACAGTTGACACCCTAGGGAGGCATTAGAGGAGAGTGGCATTTTACCTTAAAGGTAAGTGGTGTCAGCAAAGCCAATATTACTGTAACACAAGGACCAGCCCAAACAAAAGCAAAAGGCTGCAAAGGAGCATGTGGGAAGACAACATCACTGTGTACATTGTGTATTAGATCCAGGCTTCAACCCAGCCTATGTTCTTCACTGAGTAGCTGTATAAACTTGTAAGGGTTACTTAAGTTCTCATCTGTAGAATGGCTGATTATATCACAGGGTTGGTAAGATTAAGTAAGACTGTAAGATACTGCCTCACATACAGTTTCAATACTCAGAATCTAGTTGTCAGTATTTATTCTTTTTTTTCAACATTTTTTTTTAATTGTGAAAATACCATACAGAGGGGTTACAATTACATGGGCAAGATAAAGTATTTATTCTTTGTAAATTTTTTCTTTTTTCTTTTTTTTGTTTGTTTTTTTGTTTTGGGGTCCGGTTGTGGGGCCTGAACTCTGGGCCTGGGCGCTGTCCCTCAGCTCTTCAGCTCAAGGCTAGCGCTGTACCACTTGAGCCACAGCACCACTTCCGGCTTTTTTCTTTTTGCTTATGTGGTGCTGAGGAATCGAACCCAGGGCCTCAGGCATGCAAGGCAAGTGCTCTACCACTGAGCCACCTTCCCAGCCCCTGTAAATTTTTTCTTAACACTTATTAAACCAGTTTCTTTCTTGCTTTCTTGCTTTCTTGCTTTTTTGCTTTCTCCCCTCCTCTTCCTACTCCTCCTCTTCCTCCTCATTCTTCTTTTTGGTCAGTCAAGGGACTTGAATTCAGGGCCTTGGTGCTGTCCCTGATCTTCTTTTGCTCAAAGCTAGCATTCTACCATTTGAGCCACAGTGTCACCTCTGACTTTTTTGAGTAGTTTATTGAAGATAATAGTCTCGTGGGCTTTCTTGCCTGGGCTGGCTTTGAACCATAAGCCTCAGATCTAGGCCTCCTGAGTAGCTAGGATTACAGGCTTGAGCCACTGTGCAATTTACAGTTTTTTGGAGGTTAGTTGTAGATGAGTCTCACGGACTTTCCTGCTTAGCCTGGCTTTGAACGATGATCCTCAGATCTCAACCTCCTGAATAGCTAGGATTACAGTGTGAGCCACCAGCTCCTGGCTTGGTTAAACCAGTTTCTAGGTCACTACCCTTATAATCCCATCTCAAAGACGTCTGTAGTTAATTGATAGCTTAACTGACACATAATAAAATATTAGTTTGATTTTGTATTTTATTGCTTTATACCTATAGATTTTTCTGCTATTAGTCCTGAGTGCCAGTGCCCTAGCTTAGGGTGTTTGCAGGGCAGGGAAAATGAAGATTGTGTGGCAGACTGAGAAGACAAGACTGAGCATTCTGCATGCTACACGAATAATTAGGAGCCATCAAAAGATTTTGGGCTAAAGGGTGAAGAATACTGAAATGTAAATTGAATGGGAAGTCTTCTATCAGGGCAAGTATTTGTTGGCTGCTGTTGGAAGACTTTGTAGATGTCAGACATGTTCATCATGTTAAGTACCTAATGCGTGGCCTGGCTGAGGTGATGAGGCACACAGAAGAAATAGAGAAGAATGAACATGACAGGAGACTAGACACCAGATAGTGATGTGTAGACTGGGAAGACTATCATGTTCATGTGAAGAGATGTCACAGTTGAACCCATTCCCCATTCTACTAATGAATGCTAGTGTTAAAAAAGCTGTCATGTTTAAGTAAGGCAAGATCACTGAGCTGAGATATTTCCTGGAGATTTCAGGGTAGAGACCAATGGCCTTGAAAAATGACTTAGAAGTATTTTGTTTTTGGGGGGAGCACAAGCCATGAGGTCGGAGTGCAGATGCTGAGTGCATGGTTTGCATGGGCAGTAGTAGACAGTATGAGTGGAAAGGAAATTACCATGCCCTGGCAAAACCTGCTTCATATTGTTGTGTGACTCTGAACTCACTGTGCTACATACATATTGTTTCTTTCCTTGGAGAGTGAGCCTTTTTAGTACAGAATAGTGTCTTAGTATTTATCTTTCGGTACAGTAAGAGTGTCTTAGAAATTTCCCAGCACATGGTAGATGCTAAAAATAAATAACTGGACACTTGCTGTTTATGGCTGTTACAGACTATCCTGCTGTCTCCTCAAACCATGGGTCTAAAATAAAATCTAATACCTTTCATTTTTCACCATTTCATCTTATGTTCAGCTTGCTCTCTGTTCCCAGAGCACTGTGAGTTCCTTGCCATCCCATAATTATGTGCAGCTCTCTGCAGTCAAGCTGCAAGACCCATATTCACCCAACTCTGGGACCCACACTTCCTTCACTTCTTTCTTACTAACTTCCTTTACTCATTTTTGGATTTCATTTTCTTCCTCCGTTTCTAAGTGTTGGAGTGATTTGAGGGTCCAACCCTGTGTTCAGTCCTTACTCAAGTGGCTTTAAACCTTTCTTGACCACACTGAATGCCAGTTTGGTACTGGCACACTACACTAGCTTATTCCCCCAGTCACGTAAAACTGAAAGCCAAGTTTCATAAGATAGTTTTTGTGTTTTTGTCTTAATGTAAGCTATGAGATGTTATTTTCCATTTTGCTGTTGTATTTATTTACTTACTCACTCCTGGTACCGAGGCTTAAACTCTGAGGGCTTCACACTCACTTGGCTTGCTTATTTCTTGGGCAACCCCACTCCACTCCCCTTCTAAGTGCTATTTATGACCCACTAAATGGATTTATTTAACAACTTGTAATCTGAAAATCTGCTCCTGACTGCACCCACTTCTTTGGCTTTGAATGTTGTATGTGCCCATGGTCTTCCCATTTTTATCCCCACTCCCTCTTTTCTCCTGAGATCCAGTCATGCCACTTTTTGCCTACCAGTCAACTCCACTTGGATGTCCTGTAGGAATTTCAGAGGAATGACTAGCAACACACTCCTGATTACTCTACCACTTTCTGTCTCCTCCCTTCCCAACATTCCATGTTTGCAATCATGCTGTAGGGATGGTGATGGGATACAAGCACCCAAGCCAGGGTTCACATCCAGTGACTAGTGTTGAGGCCTTGAACAGTGACTATACTTTTCTCTTCCTCACAGTCTTCATTTGAATAGCATGGAGCTGTCGGCTATGCCTGCCTGTGGGAATGTTGTGAAGATTAAATGACTTCAATACTGGTGCTCTGCTAGTGTTCCTGCTGTCATTTGTCATTTGTTGGTGTCCCTCACATCTGACCCATTAGCAAATTCTATTAGCTCTGACATCAAAATGTGTCTTTTATTTGACCACCCATCAGCACTATATTCATCCATGCAGCCAACATCCCTTACACAACCTACTAAAATAGCTTCTTCACTGACTCTGCTTTTGCCCTTGTGCCTCCCCCTTAATCCATTTCCCACAAAACAACCAGGGTGTTTCAGACCTGAGAACTGAAACCAGGACATGTCACTCTGTAGCTCTAAACCTTCCAAAGACTGCTAACAAGGCCTTTACCAGTAAACATATTAAGTGATACTGTGTGTATAACTGTTATATTACAAACTGATGAATGAGATGACTTTATTTTCCCAAAATATATCAAACATACAGAAAAGTATAATGACTAATACTACCTTTGAACCTCTAATACAAATTCAACATACATCCCAGTTGGAGCCTCCTGAGGACTTTCCTTGCTTTTCCCCTTGCACTGTTATCCTTGTTTATACACACAGCAAGAAAGTTTGTTTGGAAAAAATCCACTATTAATCTACCATAGTAAACACAAAAAATTTGGTCCTACAAAATTAGTTACCTTCTCAGGCTAATTGGCTCCATCTTGCTTAGATTGAAAGCATGGCCTGGCTTTCTGGCAGAATGAAGTTATTATTAGCAGGCCTGCACCTTATACTTTGCCTGCCTTTTGGAAAGTCAGCCACTTCCCCCAGCAAACACAGGTTTGTTTAGTGAGCAATTGTAGTTAGAACACCAAAATGGGGGGGCTGGGAAGGTGGCTCAGTGGTAGAGCGCTTGCCTTGCATGCATGAGGCCCTGGGTTCGATTATTCCTAGCACCACATAAGCAAAAAGAAAAAAGCCGGAAGTGGCTCTGTGGCTCAAGTGGTAGAGCGCTAGCCTTGAGCTGAAGAGCTGAGGGACAGCGCCCAGGCCTAGAGTTCAGGCCCCATGACCAGACCCCCCCCCCAAAAAAAAAAAAAAAAACACCAAAATGGTCCTTAGGATTAAGTGTTTGTGTGTTCTTGTAAACCTCACATGCATTTTTATTTTGGAGGGTGGTTGATACTTGGCTTTTTCATCAATACAGAGGTTTGTTTGTTTGTTTTTGTTGTTGTTTGCCGTCCTGTGGCTTGAACTCAAGGCCTGGGTACTGTCCTTAAGCCTCTCTGTGCTCAAGCCAAGCGCTCTACCACTTGAGCCACAGCACCACTTTCAGCTTTTTTCCTGTCTATGAGGTACTGAGGAATCGAACCCAGGGCTTCATGCATGCTAGGAAAACACTCTACCACAAAGCCACATTCCCAGCCCTGAATACAGAGTTTGTTTTTATGGGTATCCTGAAGTAGGGTCTAACCCATTAGTTTTCTCTCCAAGAGGATGGTACCACAGTACCCTTTATTTTAACCAGGAAAATAATGTTTTGGTGTGGTAGGGCAAAAGAGCTCCTGACTTTTAATACTTTCCTAAATTTTTTTTGCTTTTACATGTTTTCTTTAGACTTTCCTTAGGTGAATTTGGAGATTCATCTCGCAAGCCCACAAAGGTGGTGGGGATTGTAGGGGTTGGAGAGGTGGGTTGTGGGGAGTATGTAAGGAATGAGGCTGAAGAGGTGGGGAGATGCACATTGTTGCGTAAAGTAAGTACATTGGTTGAGCCAGCATATAAAGATTTACTGAGGATAATGGGAGTTAAGTTTCTTACTGTCTGAGGAGGGAATTACATAGAAAAATGTGAGTCTGCAGACAGCTCTGAGGTATTTATTGCATTGGAGCTCTTATTAGTGTAAACTCATGGTCCTTTAACATATACTCTATATATTAAAACACATCTATGGGAGTGAGTGTTCATGTGTATGCATAATTTCCAGCTAGAAGCACTAGTAATGAAAAATCATAGCACCTGGGTCATTGTTTCTAAATATTATATTCCTCTGAAAAGAATCAAATGTCTTTGGAGAAATGGCCAGTTCCAGAGTCTAGAGGCAGTACCAGAGGAGTTTGAAACATCTTTGTGTCCCAGGAAGTAGGGAAATTGGGCAAAGAATGGAACATGTCAAGTCACTGGATCCAGTCTGAAGAGGTTTCCAACTGGTCAGATTTGAAACAATTTGAGTGTGGAATTACATGAATGAAGACGCAAAGCTCTGCTTATGTGCATGTAGAACAAATGATAGATTAATGGTATAACTTTCAGCTGGAAACAGTGGCTTATGAGTAATCCTAGCTATTGGGGAGGCAGAGATCAGGCAACTATAGGTGAAGCGTGCACGTGGGCATCAGTGGACGTTGACTGGGGTAGAGATTTGACAAAAGAACCAAGGTATGGACAAACGTCAGAATTTGTCCAGCAAAATACTTGTTAGATGGAAATACTAGTATGACAGTAGAGAAACCAGTTAGAATGGGCTTGACCAGTATAGCAAACATACTATACTGTGATGGGTGGGATGGGTCACTGTGGGTCCCATCTTGATGCTGTTTACTGGAAGGAGCCATGCCACATGTCTGTGTTGTTGCAGGAAACCATGACATGCTGTATCTAATAAGGAAACAGACTTGTATCAGATTGAAGGTCATAGTAAAAGTGAAGTGACTGTACTCCCACAGGGATGTAAAAGTTCACAAAAGCCTGAGGAGCTACTACTGTAGATTGACAGATACTGGTAGAGCCATACCCGGACCAGAAAGAATAAAAGAGGCATTATTGGTACTGTTTGATAGAATTCAGATGGAGTCTGAGTTATATTGGTATTTTAGTATCAATGTTGATTTCATATTGTGGAGGCTAGTGTACTGGTTCTTCAGGAGAATGCTCTTCTTTGGGGGACTATTATGGAAGTAAGAATTCCCTGTCTTGGGCTGGGAAGTTGGCTCAGTGGTAGAGTGCTTGCCTTGTATGCCGGAAGTGATGCTGTGGCTCAAGTGGTAGAGCGCTAGCCTTGAGCTGAAGAGCTGAGGGACAGCGCCCAGGTCCAGAGTTCAGGCCCCATGACCGGACCCCCCCCCCAAAAAAAAAAAAAAAAAGAATTCCCTGTCTTTAGCCTACTCTCAAATGGATTAGCAAGTGATATAAAATATTGAATTGGGCAATTTTGTTGAAGGGGTTATGTGAACACTTTGAATTTTTCTTGCATTGTTTTGTACATTTTAAAAAAGCAGTTAACACTATTGTTTTTTTGTTTTTTGTCTTTTGTTTGGTTGGTTGTTGGTCTTGAACTCTGGGCCTGGGAGCTATCCCTGAGCTCTTCATCTCAAACCAAGCGCTCTACCACTTGAGCCACAGCACCACTTTCAGTTTCCTGGTGATTAGTTAGAGATAAGAGGCTCACAGGGAATCTCCTGCCCAGGCTGGCTTTAAACCATGATCCTCAGATCTCAGCCTCCTGAGTAGCTAGGATTACAGGCGTGAGTCACCAGGGCTCGACAACACTCTTGTTTTAACTAATCTATGAAGACTGTTTTTTGAAACCAGCTCTCTTCATCTAATTATGCTGTGTATTCTAGTTCCTGAGATTTGTTTTGTTTTAAGCTCTTTTGGACCCTTCAGTAAAGTCTTTTCATTATATAGGATTTTTCCAATTTTGTTCTACCTTTAGTCCTTGGTTTTTTCTTTCTCTTTCTCCTCCTGCTTTCTCTTTCCTTTTCCGTTTGTTTCTGTTTCTTTCTTATTTGAGATGTGGACTCCCCCCCCCCCACTTTCTCTCTCTCTTCTCTCTTTCTCTCTCACTCACACACACACTCACTCACTCACTCACTCACTCAAACTCCCCTACCTAGGTTTGTGCGGGCTCCTACACCTCCTTTTCTTGTCAGAGAAGTCTTTTGTTCTCCTTTGGGACAGATTACATGAGGGGATGTCATTTATGAGGGGTATAATTTTTAAATAAAGTTAATAAAATTTTAAGTTATTTTCTACACAAACACTAATGTAAATAGAAAGGAAAGGTGAGAAAGGAACTATAAACATTGTGTATTTGTAGGTAATTTACAAGTTTTCATTTTTTCATAGCATTTTCTTTGGGCCCTGGTCTACAAGAAAACCTAATTTCCAGATAGATGTAACTGTACAGCACAGGTATGAGTTCATATGCTGCTCTTCATCTGATGTCACATAATTATACATTTCTATGATGCTAGAATCTTGACAATTACTTTCAGTAATTGTATGTTATTTCTTACAGTAAATATCTCACAATTATTTCCAAGTGATCCTTAGGACATTGCCAGTTTTTGTTTTCTTACAAATACCATTAGAACAATCTCTTGGGTTGGTTTCTTTTGTTTTTTTTTTGGGGGGGGAGCATTGGTTGTTATTACCAATTCGTATTCCCAGTGATTGTAATAATTTATGCTGCTTTTGTTATTTTTGTCTCAGCCTAACCTCCAGATGGGATTTCATTTATTAAATATTTTTGAAAACTTTAATAGCAACAAACTTGTGCCTTCACTTTTTGTACATATGTATTTGGTCATGGTTCACCAGGCAAAAGTAAGAGACCTTCCATGGGATTTATAACTAAAATAAAAAAAGGTTGAGGAAGGATGCAAGTGGTAGAATACCTACCTCACACACACGAGGCCCTGAGTTTTTCACAGTACCATAACCACCATCTAGAAAAAAAACTAGCTTTTTCCGTGAGAGTACAGCATTGTCTTGCAGCTGGTTTAAGGAAGGTACTACCAGGAATATAGACTGGATCTGGGTTTATCATTTTATTACCTACCTATTTACTAAAAATAGTTTGCTCATTTAACTTCTCAGCTTCAGTTTACAAAAGGAGTACTAACCCATCTTAGATCAGAGAGTGGTCAGTTGAACATATTAACATGTATATAAAGCATCTGGTAGAGTGTGTGGCATATGTAAAGCATACAGTAAATAAGCAGTTGCCACTGTTATTTCAGATCTGATCCAAGTATTGGTCAGAATTTTCAATGTTCTTGCTCAATTTGTGTTGTAGGAAAAGAAAGGATTTCTGGGCTTTAGAATCAAAAGAAATTAGAGTATCAGTTCCAACTTTTCCTAGAAAAGAGACTTGGAAGATTCAGTTTGTATAATTTATCATTCCCCCCACTTGTCCTTAATTGTGATGTAAAATGTGTGACATGCAGAAGTTGGATAATAAGCCAGGTGTCGGTGGCTCACACCTGTAATCCTAGCTACTCAGGAGGCTTGAGATCTAAGGATCGCAGTTCAAAGCCAGTTGGGGCAGGAAAATCTGTGAGACTTTTACCTCCAATTAACCGCCAGAAAACTGGAAGTGGCACTGTGACTCAAGTGGTAGAGCGCTAGCCTTGAGTTGAAGAGTGCAGGGACAGCGCCCAAGCCCAGAGTTCAAGCCCATGACCAACAAAAAAAAAAAAAGTTGTATAATTATTATATTAATAAAATGTACCTTAGATACTGGCTAAAGTTAAATGTGTTTTACTAAGTCTCTTTTCACCAAGAGATGTAAAGCCAACAGACTTTCTGATTTAAGGAAGACTTGAAATGAGGGTCACATTTAGCAGCTCTTGAGATTCTCAGGTGACCTGGTATGTTGGGAAGGAATGTATGGACCTAGGGATGCTTCAGGGAAGGCTGAGGTTAGAGAGGCCTTTGAGTGGCTTGTCAGGGAGGTTTGAGTGGAACAGAAGCTGTTGGGAAAGATGTCCAGGTCTATGGAGAGGCTGATGCTGTCAAGATGGGCAGGTGAAGAAAAGCTTTTTTCCTTTATTGATGGGTTGGTGCAGGGACAAAGAAGTTTAGGAGGTGAACTAGTGAGAAAGATGGAAATGGCCCTGTTGAGGTTAGAGAGGAAAGGGCAAATACAGCAAAGAAGCAGTGTCATGGGCAGGCAACATCTTTAAAAGGTACAAAGAGTTAAAGTGTAGGTTTATTTTAAACCTTCTGGCTCACAGTGATCATGGTTTCCCTAGAGGATAGGAAGCTGGAACAGTTAAGGAAAAAGCAGCATTTTCTTTATTGTTGAAAATAAGGTAGTGAGCTCAAACTCCAGTAATCTCTCCCCCCCCAAATGAACTGGAGGCTGCCTAAGAATAAGTACACGTTGTTATCTTCATAGAAATATTCCCACCACAAGTGGCACTGTCTAGAGTCATAAAGTACAAAGTGAGTGATCTGTCTCCCCACTTCCAACTAAAGAGGGCCAGAGGCCCTACCTTCTGTCTCTGCAGTCATTAAAACCCCTGCGGTATGGTTAATGAGTGCTACAGGCCCCACCCCATCCCTGGCTCAGAATTAACCTTCTGCTTCCTACTGTTTTTAGTACCCCTCCCAGTTTTGAACCTTGGGCATTTCCTCTAGCCTTACTGTACATTTTGTCTGACATTTCTAGGTGTTTTGTTGAGGGAAAATTTTTAGTCCCTGCTGTATGCCATATTGCATGAAATAGAAAGTCCCTTGCTCCCAAAGTGATAATAGTGTACTCAGAAACGCTAGGAATGAGAGAAGAACTTGATCAGTCAGGGCCCCGGTAGAAAACAGATGGCACATTCAGACTTGTAGCTAGAGGATCATTTAACTGTAGCACTCAGAGTTCATTCAGGAAAAGAAAAACTCCCTAAATATGAAGGTTTTTTTGGGGGGAGTGGGTGCTGGTACTGGTGTTTGAACTCAGGGCCCAGATGCTGCCCCTGATTTTTTTTTTTTCCTTTACCACTTGAGCCACAGCTCCATTTCTGCCCCCCCCCCTTTTTTTTTTTTTGCTGGGGGGGCGTGGCAAGGACGGGCATGATAGTTAATTGGAGATAAGACTCACGGACTTTCCTGCCTTGGCTGGCTTTGGACCTCAGTCTTCAAATTGTAGCTTCCTGGGGAGCTAGGATTACAGGCACAAGCCCCCACCACTGGGCTATGAAGGGTTTTGATTATACAGGAATAAAGAGTTGGGTTATCCCTAGAAGATGTTAGGACGATGACCTCAGGCTGAAAGCCCCACGTGGTGGCAGAGCTCATGGTGAACCACTATGAGTCCATATCTGCTGCAGCTGCTTCCCAAGAGAATTGCTCTCTTCTGTCTTCCAATTCTGTCTTGTGCATCTCCATACATTCTAACCTGGAAGAGGTTCTGGGAAGGTAGCCCCCAGTTTCTGAGCTGCAGAGAACAGATTGGGTAACCCTGATGCTGATTGGATAAAGCCACAGATTAATAAAGGGGCTGTTTGCCAAAGATGAGCAAGGTCTGGAGAAAGACTGGAAAAACCGTCTTCTGGTCTGGCAATCACAGGGAGTTACTACCTCCAAGCCTGAAGGGCAGGAAGTACCAGTGGTTCCTGGAGCTCAGAAAAAGTGACTGAATAATTCAGGTTGCCACAGAGCTGTTGGTGTTGGTAGAAAAATACTGCCAGCTCAGAAAGGGTAGGATCCAGGAGAGTAAATCTGTAACTTCAAACTGGGCCAGAAGCCAGAGGGTGGTAGAACCTGTTGATAGTCCCAGCATTATATCTCCCAGGGTATCATGGAGTTTAGAGTTAGGTGAGGAGTGGGCCTGGGGTCAGAGAACATCCCACACAGGAATATAACCAGAAGCCAGTAGGTGGTTAATACCTTGGGGTTTGATTGTTTCTTTATTTGGGCAATACTGTGGTTGGATCTCAGGGCCTCACCCTTGTTCTACCAATGAGACATACTTCTGGGATTATAGATGTGTACTACCATATTCTGCCTAAAGCATGGAAGGTCTACTGCAAAGAAAGGATACATTTAGGGAGATGAGGAATTTCTTTTGTGGATGTTTTGCCTGTTTTCTCACCTCCCAGGTTTAGATCTGAACTGAGAGTCTCAAGCTTGTAAAAAGGCTCTCTACCACTTGAGCCACACCTCAGCCTCTTAGAAAAACTTTCTTGAAGATAATTTGACAGCCAAGGACAAAAGTTAATGTTGGGTTTCTATAAGGTTTCAAGGTCCTTGGCCTTCCCGCAGCCCAACAGAACTCAGACTCTGGAATGCGGTGGTATAAAGTTCTTGTCTTCACTGCTGTGAGAAAACGAGAAAAAAAGAACAGGGAGGGAAGTGAAGTAGGTCAATTTCTTTGTTCAGTATCTATGAAAATTCCTTACAGGTGACTGTCTTCTTTTGGGGTATCAAATTTTCCTTACTACACTGTTTTTCTGTCCAGGGCCTCAGGCATGCTAGGCCTACCACTTGAACCACACCTTAGGCCATTTGTTTGTATTTTGTTTTATAGATAGGGTCTGAATAACTTCCCAGACTAACTTCAATTCCCAATCCTCATGCCTTCTGCCTCCTTTTTTTTTTTTTTTGTCTGTCTTGGGGCTTGAACTCTAGGTTTGGGTGCTCTTCAGCTCAAGGCTAGCACTCTATCACTTGGGCCACAGCACCACTTCTCATTTTCTGAGAGGTTTACTGGAGATAAGAGTCTCGTGGACTTTCCTGCCTGAGTTGGCTTTGAACCATGATCCTCAGATCTCAGCCTCCTGAGTAGCTAGGATTGTAGGCATGAGCCACTGGTACGCGGCCTTCTGCCTCTTGAGTAGCTGGCATTACAGGCTTGTACCACTATGCTGAGTTTACTTTAGTACATGAATTTAGTCAAACAAGGAAATTGGGGCATTTGCCATTAATCACAATTCTCTAAACTGATTGCACTAATGCTCTTCTTTAAGAAATAGTGGCTACTTGTGAGATAGAGAGTAGAATGATTGTGGTGCTAGGCCAGCTTATGGGGGGAAAAAAAGTAAATCTGAAGTCTTAGCAACTAACCATAGCACATGTCCACAGTCCTAGCTATACAGGAGGCCTAAGTAGGAATATCACAGTTCGAGGCTACTTCAGGTAAAAAAATAGAAAGGCCCATTCCAAAAATAACAAGCAAAGAAATGCTGGTAGCATGACTCATTGTTCTGCCTTGCATGTGCAAGGCCCTAGTTGAAGTTCCAGTACTGTCATGTAAGTAAATAATGATAGAATACTATTGGGATGATATTTATTATTATCTTATTTTATATGCTATAATAAAATTTCAAGTACTTCAGGTTTACGTTTCTTACTGCTGGCATGTTTGCTTTCCTAGTTGTTTACTTGGAACTCTAATAAAGATAAGCTTGTAGCCACTCTCTGGTGCTTGTGCTTCCCGTGTGCTGAGAACATTTAGCTTGACCAGTACCTTGAAGGAGATGCTGGCTATAGATTTGTGTTCTTCAGGCACACAACTCTTTAACTGTAGGAAGAAAGGCCTGGTACAGGACACAGAATGTGGAGAGAGGCTGGGAGAACCCTATGGAGGAACCGTTCTTTCTCTGTAGAGATAGTTTCTTAGCCAGGCAGCCGCAGGCCCAGTGCTGATGTCTAAAGTGGTCTTAGCTCAGAGGCTCCTATTTAGAAAAACAGAGCAGGGCACCAAATCTTCAGAAACCTGGTTTTATTTATAGTAGTTAATTAAACTACATGTAAAATATTTATAGAAATCAGTTCTCAAGACAGCTTTTCGTTCTTTGAGCTGCTAAGTTTTTGTTCAGGTTAGCCCCTATCAGCCTTGTTTCATAATCTGAAGGCGGCCATTGGTACTTAAGAACTAGAATGGATACATGCTGCAACCAGAAATACACACATGGACAGTTGACAGTTCTGAAACGATAGAAGAGGTAGAGACAGCTGGAACAGCATTGGAGGTCCTGCGAGAGAGCAGCACTTTGTCAGCAGCTGCCTACTTTCAAGGCCAACTTCTGGCAGGACAAGCAGCATCTGTTACTGACCTTGTGGAATATCATCTGGGAAGCGTAGCATGAAGAAAGTGTTGTGGGAACTGTGTGGTGCCGGCCACACAGCTCTCGGCCCTGACTCTCAGGAGCTTAGTGAACTTCATGCCTAAATTTCCTCATCTGTAAAATGAGAGTGCTTGGGTTGCTAGGATTAAATGAGCTATTGCATGTAAATGCTGGAAGTATTGAGCATTATAGTGCATACATAAATGGCCAATTACCTGTTGGTAGATTCATTGGAACAGAGAAAGTAGTCTCAGTGTTGGAAGCAGATGAGAAGCAGTTTCCTTTAGATGTATTTTGTTTTGTTTTGTTTTGCAGTGCCAGTACTGAGGCACAAGCTCAGCACCTTCTGCTCTCCTTAGACCTTTTCACTCATACATAGTTGGTGTTCTACCTCTTGAGCTTCATATATGGTTTTTTGCTGGTTAATTGGAGATGAGAGTCTCACAGCTTTGGCTGTGAACTGTGAACTGGTCAGCATCCTAAGCTAAGATTATAGGCATGAGCCACCAATTCCAAGCTAGATATGAATATTTTTTTGTGTGTGAATCTTACGAGATGGCTTTGGGTCATAATTCTGCTTATGTATAATCAGAATTTTAAAGAACAAAGCCCTGTCTAGCTATTTAAGACATTTCATAAGTGGCTCAGGCTTTCAGAGGTTGGGGTTACTAACCATCTTCCACTGTGATCTGTATTTACTTCTGAGGTCTTTCCTCACAGTTTTCATGTAGCTCCAATTAAGTTGGGTTTTTCCTTAGAACAGGCAGCTTATCAACCTCTAGCTCTGCCTTAAGACAGAACATACCCTATTTTTCTTTCTTCTTTCACTCCCTCAGTATCATCTCTGAATATATGACTTCTAGCCTAGTTCTGAGACCTAGTTTTTTGTATCATTTAATCATTCAGCAAACTGCTGTTTGAATAACATGCAGATTATAGCTAGGATTGGACAGTCCTTGCCCTTTATGAAATTTATATTCTAGTCTCTAGAGATAGTAAACAAGTAGCACATACAGCAAACAAGTGGTATTGGAAGGCTAAGGAAGACCTTATATCAGGTGATATTTGCCCAGAGTGGAAAGAGGTGAGAAGGACAAGCCATATGTATAGTAGGGCAGAGCACAACAGGGAGAACAGTTCCCACAGTGTTGTGGGCCTGACCGAGAAGCAAGTAGATGAATCTACTTCACTTTGTAAGGGGTTACTGATTTTTGTGGGCAGCTCCATTTTAACCCCTCTTGAGAAGGCTTTATAAATGATTGTAAGAAAATTGTCTATTATAGCCAGGTGCTGCTGACTCACGCCTGTAATCCTAGTGACTCAAGGAGGCTGAGATCTGAGGATCACAGTTCAAAGCCAGCACAGGCAGGAAAGTTTGTAAGACTCTTATCTCCAATTAACCACCAGAAAACCAGAAGTGGAGCTGTGGCTCAAAGTGGTAGAACACTAGCCTTGAGCAAAACAGCTCAGGAGCAATGACCAGGCCCTGATTTCAAGCCCCACAACCGACCAGAAAAGAAAAGGAAAGAGAGGGAAGGAAGGAAAGAGAAAAAAAGAAAATTGTCTATTAGGATCCCGCCCTAGTTTGTATGTTTCGTAACTTCTTAAACAATTGGTTTTTAAAGCCATTTGGAGTGATTTGATGTCCTATTCATGTCTGACTGTGAGGAGGAGACAAGTCAAGGCAAAGGAAAAAAATAAAACCACATCTCAGTTAAATAAGATGATGATACATTAGCAAAGGCAGTACAAAATGGTGGCTCAATAAGATAATTGGGAAGAGTCTGGGTCCTGGACTTGGTATTTGTGTCACTTCTTTTTTTTTTTTTTTTGCTGTTCCCCAAATAACTGTTTTAGCTCCTTCATTTATAGGGATAGCAATAATAAAAATACTAGATTAGCAAATGAAATGCCATGAGGTTAGAGGGCTGGAACTTCTTGAAGACCTCTAAAAAAGGCTGAAAGAATATTCACTGTTACTTTCTGGCTCAAATCTAGCCCTTTGTGCCTGGGAATTGAGAAGAATGCCTTTTTACAATTATACTTGAAGAGGTGGGTCCCAAAGCTGATCTGGGTGGCTGCAGCATAAAGAACCCATCCATTGGTTGAGGTTGAATATCTTAAGTTACTCGTCACCACAGGTAGCTGGCAAATACAGTAACCTTGCAAAATGTGTTTAGACGTTAAGTCACTGGCTTCATTTATCTGTTTCAGTTGCGGGTAGGTTTGGAGTAGATGGGTATCCAGTAGAGTAACACCTCACCCTACTGGGGCTCTCAGTTTAGTGGTCAGTCTAATACATGAATGCAAAGAGGGGAGCCCTTTTCACACTTCTCCCACCATAACTAGGAAGCTCATTTAAAATTTGTTTTTAGCTGATGTGGTGGTGAATGCCTATAAACCTAGCTTTCAGGCAGGAAAATGAAGAGTTCAGTATCAGCCTGGGCAAACACCCCCTCCAAGAAACAGATTGTTGTTTTTTTCTTTTGGACAGTTATTCTAATAATAAATTCCTTAAGAGCTATAGTGAATTTGTATATATTTGGGGGCATTTCAAAAATTCTTTTGGGACACCTCCCTTCTGACCATTTATTTCTTTTTCTTATTCTCATGATCAGAAATGGATAGAATAAGAAAGGACATGGAATTCAAATCAGCTTCACGTGGGCTAAATGGTCTTAGGCTTGATTTTGTTTGTGCCAAGGTGCTGTGGCTCATGTATTTCTCTTCTTCCTTCTCCAGGAGGGCTGTTGGCCTGCTGCTGTGCTACTGAACAGCATGCAGTCCTTTCGGGAGCAAAGCAGTTACCACGGAAACCAGCAGAGCTACCCACAGGAGGTACATGGCTCATCCCGGATAGAAGAGTTTAGCCCTCGGCAGGCCCAGATGTTCCAGAATTTTGGGAGTGCAGGTGGTGGTAGTGGTGGTGGTGGCAGTGGCGGTGGCGGCGGACGACGAACAGTGGCTGCTGCAGCAGCAATGGCTAGTGAGACCTCTGGCCATCAAGGCTATCAGGGTTTCAGGAAAGAGGCTGGAGATTTTTACTACATGGCAGGCAACAAAGACCCTGTGGCAGCAGGAACACCACAGCCGCCTCAGCGAAGGCCTTCTGGGCCTGTGCAGAGCTACGGACCCCCCCAGGGGAGCAGCTTCGGCAATCAGTATGGGAGTGAGGGTCATGTGGGCCAGTTTCAAGCACAGCATTCTGCCCTGGGTGGTGTGTCTCATTATCAACAGGATTACACAGGGCCTTTCTCTCCGGGCAGTGCTCAGTACCAACAGCAGGCTTCTAGCCAGCAGCAGCAGCAGCAGCAGCAGCAAGTACAACAGTTGAGACAGCAGCTTTACCAATCCCATCAGCCTCTGCCACAAGCTACTGGCCAGCCAGCCTCTGGCTCATCCCATCTGCAGCCAATGCAGCGGCCCTCAACTCTGCCGTCCTCTGCTGCTGGTTACCAGTTAAGAGTGGGTCAGTTTGGCCAACACTACCAGTCTTCTGCTTCCTCCTCCTCCTCCTCTTTTCCTTCACCACAGCGTTTCAGCCAGTCTGGGCAGAGCTATGATGGTAGTTACAGTGTGAATGCTGGATCCCAGTACGAAGGGCATAATGTGGGTTCTAATGCACAGGCTTATGGGACACAATCAAATTACAGCTATCAACCTCAATCCATGAAAAATTTTGAGCAGGCGAAGATTCCACAAGGGACCCAGCAGGGGCAGCAGCCACAGCCACAGCCGCAGCCGCAGCAGCAACAGCAGCAGCAGCAGCAGCAACAGCAGCAGCAACAGCAGCAACAGCAACAGCATCCCCCTCAGCATGTGATGCAGTACACCAGCACTGCCACGAAGTTGCCCCTGCAAAGCCCAGTGGGGCAGTACAACCAGCCTGATGTTCCTGTGAGGTCCCCCATGCAGTTTCACCAGAACTTTAGCCCTATATCTAACCCTTCTCCAGCTGCCTCTGTGGTTCAGTCTCCAAGCTGTAGCTCCACCCCTTCTCCTCTGATGCAGAGTGGGGACAATCTTCAGTGTGGGCAAGGCAATGTGCCCATGGGTTCCAGAAATCGGATTTTACAGTTAATGCCTCAGCTCAGTCCAACACCATCAATGATGCCCAGTCCCAATTCTCATTCTGCAGGCTTCAAAGGATTTGGACTAGAAGGGGCACCAGAAAAGAGGCTGACAGATCCTGGGTTGAGTAGTCTGAGTGCTCTGAGTACTCAAGTGGCAAATCTTCCTAACACTGTCCAGCACATGTTACTTTCTGATGCCCTGACACCTCAGAAGAAGACCTCTAAGAGGCCCTCCTCCTCCTCTAAGAAGGCAGATAGCTGTACAAACTCAGAAGGCTCCTCACAGCCTGAAGAACAACTGAAGTCCCCTATGGCAGAGTCATTGGATGGAGGCTGCTCTAGCAGTTCGGAGGATCCAGGGGAGAGAGTGAGGCAACTAAGCGGCCAGAGCACCAGCTCCGACACCACCTACAAGGGTGGGACCTCAGAGAAAGCAGGCTCCTCTCCAGCACAAGGCACTCAGAATGAGCCCCCCAGACTCAATGCCAGTCCTGCAGCCAGAGAAGAGGCTACCTCACCAGGCACTAAAGATACCCCATTGTCTCCTGATGGAAGCTCAAAAGTCAATGAGAAGACAGTTGGGGTGATAGTCTCCCGAGAAGCCATGACAGGCCGCGTGGAAAAGCCTGGTGGACAAGATAAAAGCTCCCAAGAGGATGATCCTGCTGTCACTCAGAGGCCACCCAGCAACAGTGGAGCAAAGGAAGCCAGTCACACATCACTTCCACAGCCCGAGCCCCCAGGAGGAGGAAACAAAGGAAATAAGAATGGCGATAATAGCTCCAACCACAATGGAGAAGGCAATGGTCAGAGTGGGCACTCTGTAGCAGGCCCTGGGTTCACAGGCAGGACTGAGCCTAGCAAGTCTCCTGGAAGCCTGCGCTATAGTTACAAAGAGAGTTTTGGGTCAGCTATGCCACGAAATGTTAGTGGCTTTCCTCAGTATCCAGCGGGACAGGAAAAGGGGGATTTCACTGGCCATGGGGAGCGCAAGGGCAGAAATGAGAAATTCCCCAGCCTCCTACAGGAAGTGCTTCAGGGTTACCACCACCATCCGGACAGGAGGTATTCTAGGAGTGCTCAGGAGCATCAGGGTATGGCTGGTGGCCTGGAAGGAAGCACGAGACCCAACATCTTAGTCAGTCAGACTAATGAATTAGCTAGCAGGGGCCTTCTGAACAAAAGCATCGGATCCCTGTTAGAAAATCCCCACTGGGGCCCCTGGGAAAGGAAATCAAGCAGCACAGCTCCTGAAATGAAACAGATCAATTTGGCTGACTACCCAATTCCCAGAAAGTTTGAGATAGAGCCTTCTTCATCAGCCCATGAGCCTGGTGGTTCCCTCTCTGAAAGGAGGTCAGTGATCTGTGATATTTCGCCACTAAGACAAATTGTCAGGGACCCAGGGGCTCACTCCCTGGGACACATGGGTGCTGATTCCAGAATTGGGAGGAATGAACGCCTCAACCCAAGTTTAAGTCAGTCGGTCATTCTTCCAGGTGGATTGGTGTCCATGGAAACAAAGCTGAAATCTCAGAGTGGGCAGATAAAAGAGGAAGACTTTGAACAGTCTAAATCCCAAGCTAGTTTCAACAAGAAATCTGGAGACCACTGCCATCCTACTAGCATAAAGCATGAGTCTTACCGTGGCAATGCCAGCCCTGGGGCAGCAACCCATGATTCCCTTTCAGACTATGTCCCACAAGACAGCAGACCCACACCAATGCGGCGGGTCCCTGGCAGAGTTGGTAGTCGGGAGGCCATGAGGGGACGATCCCCTTCTCAGTATCATGACTTTGCAGAAAAATTAAAGATGTCTCCTGGTAGGAGCAGAGGCCCAGGAGGAGATCCTCATCACATGAACCCACACATGACCTTTACAGAGAGGGCCAACAGGAGTTCTTTACACGCTCCCTTTTCTGCCAACTCGGAGAGCCTGGCCTCTGCTTATCACACAAACACTCGAGCTCATGCTTACGGAGACCCTAGTGCTGGATTGAACTCGCAGCTTCACTATAAGAGACAGATGTACCAACAGCAACAAGAGGAGTATAAAGATTGGAGCAGCAGTTCTGCTCAAGGAGTGATTGCTGCTGCACAGCACAGGCAGGATGGGCCACGGAAGAGCCCGCGGCAGCAGCAGTTTCTTGACAGAGTCCGGAGCCCTCTGAAAAATGACAAAGATGGTATGATGTACGGTCCACCAGTTGGGACTTACCATGACCCCGGCATTCAGGAATCTGGGCGCTGCCTCATGTCTAGTGATGGATTGCCTTCTAAAGGCTCCCAGAAGTTACAACAGGACTCTTGTTGGGATCTTTCTCGGCAGACTTCTGCCAAAAGTAGTGGGCCTACAGGAATGTCCAATCAGAAGAGGTATGGGCCACCCCATGAGACAGATGGACATGGGCTGGCTGAGTCGACACAGTCATCCAAACCTAGCAATGTAATGCTAAGGCTTCCAGGTCAAGAAGATCATTCTTCTCAGAACCCCTTAATCATGCGGAGGCGCGTCCGGTCTTTTATCTCTCCCATTCCCAGTAAGAGACAGTCACATGATATAAAGAACAGTAATACTGAAGATAAAGGACGCCTCCTTCACCCAGTCAAAGAAGGTACCGATAAAGCATTCAATTCCTATGCCCATCTTGCTCACAGTCAGGATATCAAGTCTATCCCTAAGAGAGATTCCGCCAGGGACCTCCCAAACCCAGATAATAGAAACTGCCCTGCTGTTACCCTCACTAGCCCTGCTAAGACCAAAATACTGCCCCCACGGAAAGGGCGGGGACTGAAATTGGAAGCTATAGTTCAGAAGATCACATCCCCAAATATTAGGAGGAGTGCATCCACAAACAGTGCAGAGGCCGGGGCAGACACTGTCACTCTGGATGACATACTGTCCCTGAAGAGTGGTCCTTCTGACGGTGGGGCTGTTGCTGCAGCTGCTCCAGAGGCCGAGGTGGAGAAGAGAAAAGGCGAAGTGGTATCTGATCTGGTCAGTGCAACCAGCCAGGAGTCCAACACCGAAAAGCCTCTTCCTAGATCTTCAGAAGAGTGGCGCGGCAGTGGGGATGACAAAGTAAAGATAGAGACACACCCAGAAACTGTTCCTACTGGGAAGGAACCCCCTGGTGCCATGACACCCACGACCTCACAGAAGCCTGGCAGTAACCAAGGGAGACCAGATGGTTCCTTGGGTGGAACAGCACCTTTAGTTTTTCCTGACTCAAAGAATGTAACTCCAGTAGGTGTATTGGCCCCGGAATCAAACCCCAAGACTGAAGAGAAGGAAATCGATACAGTCATGATTTCACCCAAACAAGAGAGCTTCCCTCCAAAGGGATATTTCCCATCAGGAAAGAAGAAGGGGAGACCTATCGGTAGTGTGAATAAGCAAAAGAAACAGCAGCAGCCACCCCCTCCACCTCCTCAGCCCCCTCAGATACCAGAAGGTTCTACTGATGGAGAGCCAAAGCCAAAAAAACAGAGGCAGAGGAGGGAGAGAAGGAAGCCTGGGACCCAGCCAAGGAAACGAAAAACCAAGCAAGCAGTCCCCATCGTAGAACCCCAAGAGCCGGAGATCAAGCTAAAATATGCCACCCAGCCACTGGATAAAACTGATGCCAAGAACAAGTCTTTTTTCCCTTACATTCATGTAGTAAATAAATGTGAACTTGGAGCCGTTTGTACAATCATCAATGCTGAAGAAGAGGAACAGACCAAATTGGTGAGGGGCCGGAAGGGTCAGAGGTCCCTGACCCCTCCCCCCAGCAGCACCGAAAGCAAGGCACTCCCTGCTTCATCCTTTATGCTACAGGGACCTGTAGTGACAGAGTCTTCTGTTATGGGACACCTGGTTTGCTGTCTGTGTGGCAAATGGGCCAGTTACCGGAACATGGGTGACCTCTTTGGACCCTTTTATCCCCAAGATTATGCAGCCACGCTCCCTAAGAATCCTCCTCCTAAGAGGGCCATGGAGATGCAGAGCAAGGTCAAAGTTCGGCACAAAAGTGCTTCCAATGGCTCCAAGACGGACACTGAGGAGGAGGAGGAGCAGCAGCAGCAGAAGGAGCAGAGGAGCCTGGCAGCACATCCCAGGTTCAAGCGGCGCCACCGCTCAGAGGACTGTGGAGGAGGCCCTCGGTCCCTGTCTAGGGGGCTCCCTTGTAAAAAAGCAGCCGCCGAGGGCAGCAGTGAAAAGACTGTTTTGGACGCAAAACCCTCCCTGCCCACCACTTCAGAAGGTGGCCCTGAGCTGGAGTTACAAATCCCTGAACTACCTCTTGACAGCAATGAATTTTGGGTCCATGAGGGTTGTATTCTCTGGGCCAATGGAATCTACCTGGTCTGCGGCAGGCTCTACGGCCTGCAGGAAGCGCTGGAAATAGCCAGAGAGATGGTGAGTAGGAGAAATCCCTTACTGGCTTGGGATTTTATTCTTCATTCTTAACATATCTAGGCCCAAATAATGAGCAGAAAATGAATCAAGTAGTTTGGAAGCTTTAACTTTTGAGTACTTGTCAATTACATATCCATAAGGTTTCAAAGTTGTCATACCAGTGATATTTCAGAAAACAGGAGTTTCCACCCTTCCTTAACCCTGACTCTTGCTTCTGAGATACCCGTTTTCAGTAATTAGTCCAATTTCTAGAAGTTAGTGTCTGCTAGTTTCTTCTGTTTCTGTGTAATAATCTGCCATTTGTTATTTGTTGATTTAAAAAAAATTATGGCCCGGTGCCAGTGGCTCACACCTGTAATCCTAGCTACTCAGGAGGCTGAGATCGGAGGATCGAGGTTCAAAGCCAGCCCAGGCAGGAAAGACTATGAGACTCTTATCTCCAATAAACCACTCAGAACCAGAAGTGGCACTGTGGCTCAAGTGGTGAGCGCTAGCCTTTAGCTGAAGAACACAGGATCAGCGCCCAGGCCCCATAATCGACAAAAAAAAAAAAAAATTATTACTCATCTGTAATATTCAACAAAATATACAATAATTATACCTCCCTTCTAAAACATTTCCTTGCTTGGATTTTGTGTGGTTGTTTTTGGTCTTGTTTTATTTTGTTTTGAGATACGCTTTTGCTCTGTAGTCCATTTCGGACTGAAACTCCCAATCTCTCTTGCTTTGGCCTCTTGGCAGGCATTGCTCTTGGTTTATTAACTCATTTTTCCCCCATTTGTTCATTTATCTTCCTAAGCCATGCTTTGCAATTGATATTTATTTTCTAGATCTGTTTCACAATACTCTGGAAGTGCTTACCAAGCTTACTATGCTGATGAGCACTGCTGTTACCATGTCATCATCTTTCTTTCATTTAGAAAAGCATCATCCTTTAGTAGTTTCCTGAAAAAGGTGCATGGGAAGTATATTAGGGTCTTCTCTCTCTGGATGTGTCTTTATTCCACACTCATGCTTAATTCGGAGTTGAACAGGTATGGGATTCCTGACTTGAAGTTGTTTTCTCAATTTTAGATTCATTTTTGTTCCTTGGGCTCTGGCTTGCAGTGTTCTAGTTGAGAGGACTGGAGCAGTTCTGATTGTACTTTTTAGCATACAATAGTTGTATGGGGGATGGGTTCATTGTGACTTTGCCACACATAGAATCAGTGTATCCTTATAGTCCCTTCCCCCCCTCCTTTCTTCCCATTCCTTTCCCCCTTCTTAAAATAATCTTAATAGTCTTCATTGTTCTATTTCACACATGAAAATAAACTAAGATGGCCATATAAGTTCCCATTCATATTCCTTGTTAGTCCTCCCACCCACTGGTACTTATCTCCTTATCCATGCCTGCTTCCTTGTCTTTTTTTTTTTTTTTTTAATCGTGGGGCTTGAACTCTGGGCCTGGGTACTGTCCCCAAGCTTTTTTGCTCAAGGCTAGCGCTTTACCACTTTGAGCCAAAACGCCATTTCCAGTTTTCTGGTGGTTCATTGGAGATAGGAGTCTTGTGGACTTGGAGGCTGGCTTTGAACAGTGATCCTCAGATCTCAGCTTCCTGAGTATCTAGGATTACAGGTGTGAGCCACCAGCACCTGGCTTTTTTTTTTTTAATTAATTGCACCAAAGAGTTTTTACTATGGTATTTTCAAAATTGTATATATTGCATTTTGCTCAGAATAATGCCTCTGTGTTGCTTTTCCGTGCTCTAGCCTTCCAGTGCCCTACAGTTAACAGCTTTCATTTTGGTTCCCCACACCATCTTTATATACAGTTGTACCTTATCTATTCTGATCTTAAGGTTCTTTGGATATGTACTGTTTATATCTTCTAGAGGACTTGAGGATTTCTCATTTTCCCAGTGGGTCTCAGAATGATTGGATTTCAATAAATCTCATGATGTTGGTTCCTCCAGGAGATCATTCTGTAGATTCAGCATCTTTCAGTTCAGGAACTTTGTCCTGTGTTGTTTCTCTTCTGTTTTCTCTACTTTTACTTTCTGTAATTCCTGTCAGTAAGATATTGTGCCTCCTAGATTGACCCTGCCCTTTTCCCTTTGTTCTGTATTCTGTCTTTTTGTTTTAATTTCATTAGGCCTTTTTCAACATTATCAGTTATTCTTTTATTTTGTCTGTCAAGGGGCTTGAACCTCAGGGCTTTGGTTCTATCTTTCAGCTCTTTTGTTCAAGGCTAGCACTCTACTACTTTGAGCCACAGCACCACTTCTGGTTTTCTGGTGGTTAATTGGAGGTAAGAGTCTCACGGACTTTCCTTCCCCTGGCTGGCTTTGAACCACAGTCCTTGTATCTCACATCCCCCTGAGTAGCCAGGATTATAGGCATAAGCCACTGGTGCCCAGCTATGCTTTTATTTATTGTTTACTTTGTTTTGTTTTTTTTTAAACATTTTAAATAATTTCTGTTTCCTGTTTCCTCATTCTAATTAGAGGTTCTTCTAGATTTCCTCTTTCTAGTTAGAGGTTATTCTTTTTTTTTTTTTTAAATTTTTTTTATTGTAAAGATACTATACAGAGGGTTACAGTTACATGAGTGAGGTAATGAGTATACTTCCTCTTGAGCATTGTTACCCCCTCCATTGTTTTCCCCCTACCATCCCCTCCCTCCCTCCCTTCCCCAAGCTTCTTTTTTTTTTTTTTTTTTTTTTTTTGATTGTGATTAAGTGATTACTTAATTTCCGGTAATTCACAGTATTGTGGAATAATGATGCTCATTTAAAGTCACAAGTTCATTCTAACTTTCCTGGAGCAAATTGTCTATCACAGTCTGTAATATATAACGGTGCTCACATGTTATATAGCATATATGTGATCAGCAGCATGGGGATATTTGGTAGTGGTTCAACCAGATGAGTGGGAGTTCTTTGTTTCTTAAGTCCTGTTAATTTTGTCATATCACCTAACATTTTGGATTTATCATCCACTTATCAGGGAGACCATGTACTGTTTGTCTCTTCGTTCTTGGCTTACCTCGCTCAACATGATTCCTTCTAGCTCCATCCATTTCCCTGCAAATGCCATTATTTTGTCATTTCTAATGGCTGCATAATATTCCATTGTGTATAGATACCACAATTTTTGGATCCATTCATCTGTGGTGGGGCATCTAGGTTGTTTCCATATCCTAGCTATTGCGAACAGTGCTGCAATAAACATGGAGGTGCACGTGTCCTTGTATATTGGTTTCTGTTGTTCAGGGTAGATGCCTAGAAGTGGTATGACTGGGTCGTAAGGGAGGTCAATCTTTAGCTTTCTAAGGACCCTCCAGACTGCTTTCCAAAGTGGTTGTATGAGTGTACATTCCCACCAGCAGTGTAATAGCGTTCCTCGTTCTCCACATCCCCTCCAGCATTTGTCGTTGGCTGATTTGTGGATGTGGGACATTCTGACTGGGGTGAGGTGGTATCTCAGGGTTGTCTTTATTTGCATTTCCTTCACCACCAGGGATGATGAACATTTCCTCATGTGTTTCTTTGCCATTTTTATTTCTTCATTTGAGAAGTCCCTCTTTAGTTCCCTTGCCCATTTAGTAATTGGTTTGTTAGGTTTGGGAGGGATTAGTTTCTTGAGTTCCCTGTATATACAGGATGTTAACCCCTTGTCTGATATATTGCTGGTAAATATTTTTTCCCAATTAGTTGGTTGTCTTTCTAGCTTGTTTGCGATAGCTTTATCTGTGCAGAAGCTTTTTATTTTAAAGTAGTCCCATTTGTCGAGTCTCTCTCCAATTTGTTGTGACCCTGGGACTCTGTTCAGGAAGTTCCTTCCTGTGCCTATTAGTTCAAGTATCTCTCCTACTCTGTCCTGCAGTAGTTTCAGAGATTCAGGTTTAATGTTAAGGTCTTTAATCCATTTGGAGTTGATGTTGGTGCATGGTGATAGGCTGGGGTCCACTTTTAGTTTTCTGCATGTGGCTGCCCAGTTTTCCCAGCACCAGTGGTTGAAGAGGCTGTGTTTCTTCCATTGTATGTCTTTGGCTCCTTTGTCGAATATCAGCTGGCTGTAGGCCTGTGGATTTATTTCTGGATCTTCTATTCTGTTCCATTGGTCTTCGGGTCTGTTTTTGTGCCAGTACCATGCTGTCTTTGTTATTATAGCTCTGTAGTAGAGTTTGAAGTTCAGCATGGATAGCCCTCCCATATTGTCTTTATCCCCTAGAATTGTTTTGGCTATTCTAGGTCTTTTGTTGTTCCATATGAATTTTTGGACTGTTTTCTGTATTTCAGTGATGTACGTCATTGGGATTTTAATAGGAATTGCGTTGAATTTGTATATTAGTTTTGGAAGTATTACCATCTTTACTATATTAAGTCGGCCTATCCAAGAGCATGGGAGGTCTTTCCATTTCCTAGTGTCTTCTGCAATTTCTTTCTTTAACTTTTTATAGTTCTTATTAAATAGTTCTTTTACATCTTTGGTTAGGTTAATTCCTAAATATTTTATTTTTCGGGAGGTTATTGTGAATGGGGTTGCTCCCTTTATTTCCCTCTCTTCCTGTACATTATCAGTGTATAGGAAGGCAACTGATTTTTGTGGGTTTATTTTGTATCCTGCTATTTTGCCGAAGTGATTTATGATTTCTAAGAGTTTGGGGATGGAGTTTTTGGGATCGTGGAGGTATAGTATCATGTCGTCTGCAAAAAGGGATAGCTTAACTTCTTCTTTCCCTATGCGGATCCCTTTAATGTCTTTTTCTTGCCTTATTGCCCTGGCTAAGGGTTCTAGGACTATATTGAAGAGGAGTGGAGACAGTGGGCATCCTTGCCTTGTTCCTGATTTTAGGAGAATTGGTTGTAGCTTTTCCCCATTAAGTATAATATTGGCTATTGGTCTGTCATAAATGGCTTTTATTGTTTTTAGAAATGTTCCTTCTATTCCTATTTTCTCCAGAGCTTTTAGCATGAATGAATGTTGAATTTTGTCAAAGGCCTTTTCTGCATCTGTGGCAATAATCATGTGATTCTTGACCTTGGCTCTGTTGATATGTTGGATTACATTTATTGACTTACGTATGTTAAACCATCCCTGTGTCTCTGGGATGAAGCCTACCTGGTCATAGTGAATTATTTTTTTTATGTGTTTCTGGATTCTGTTAGCTAGAATCTTGTTAAGGATCTTTGCATCTGTGTTCATCAAGGAGATTGACCTGTAATTCTCCTTTTTGGTTGGGTCTTTGCCTGGTTTGGGGATGAGTGTGATATTGGCTTCGTAGAATGAGTTTGGGATAGCTCCCTCCTTCTCTGTTTCTCTGAAGAGCTTGAGGAGTATGGGTATTAGTTCTTGTTTAAAGGTCTTATAGAATTCTGCTGTGAATCCATCTGGTCCTGGGCTTTTTTTTGTTGGAAGACTTTTGATAGCTTCCTGTATCTCATTATAGGATATTGGCTTATTTAATTGGTTAACTTCTTCTTTGCTCAGTTTGGGCAACTTGTATTTCTCTAAAAATGCATCCATTTCTGCCCGATTTTCTTCCTTTAGAGAGTATAGCTTTTGAAAGTAGTCTGTTAGAATTGTTTGGATATCTTGGGTACGTGTGGTGATGTTTCCCGTGGCATCCCTAATCCTATTAATATGGGTTTCCTCTCTTCTTTTTTTAATTAATCTAGCCAATGGGCCATCAATTTTGTTTATTTTTTCAAAGAACCAGCTTTTTGTTTGGTTTATAGAGGTTATTCTTGGCCTCCCAGTTACATTTTCAGTAAAGAGTTACTAAAGAAGCAGTTGTGTGTAGCCATGTGTTACAGGATGGACAAAGCTTGTTGGCTTATAGTGCTATATGAAGCAGACAGTCAGCATCTGGCTTTCCTCTGAGGTCAGTTTTCTTAAAGAACCTTTTCATCTGATATCTAGGAATCAAGGTTTGCTGTTACCATCTCTCTGTTCAGTATGTAGAGTTTAATATTCTCCCTCCTGTTTTCTGTATGCTCTGCACTCCTCTAGTAGGGACATTTACCTGACTATGTTGAATTAAGTTGGCTAAGTTAGGGATCTAACTCCTCTTACAACCCTTGAGTTCATGCTCCATTTTTTAGTCCACCTTACACATCTCCTTTCTAAGCATAGGCCTTCCCAGGCTCTGTCACGTGGTGGCTGCCTCTCTTGTAGTTTCTTTCTTTTACACTATCTACTGCTTTGCAGCCCACCCAATCACTTATTCATCTCCCTAGTTTCTTTTTTTTTTTTCTTTTTTTCTTTTTTTTGGGTCCGGTCGTGGGGCCTGAACTCTGGGCCTGGGGCGCTGTCCCTCAGCTCTTCAGCTCACGGCTAGCACTCTACCACTTGAACCACAGTGCCACTTCCGGCTTTTTTCTTTTTGCTTATGTGGTGCTGAGGAATCGAACTCAGGGCCTCATGCATGCAAGGCAAGCGCTCTATCACTGAGCCGCCTTCCCAGCCCTCATCTCCCTAGTTTCCAACTAGGGTACTTGATCACTTCCCATTCATCATGTCTTCATAAATATTGCAAACTTGTCAGCCCTCCCCTTTTGTGGGAACAGAAGAAGATGCATAAATGTATTTTGGATTTTCAGTCTACTTTATTTAATCATGTAAGACTTTTTTTTTATATTTAAAGTTTACCACCCTTTTGGGGGTGTGTGTGTGTGGGTGTGTGTGTGTGTGTGTGTGTGTGTGTGTGTGTGTGTGTGTGTGTGTGTGTGTGTGTCTGTGTGTGTCTGTGTCTGTGTCTGTGTCTGTGTGTGTCTGTGTCTGTGTGTGTCTGTGTGTTTGCCAGCCTGGCTGAAAGGCAGGAGGAAAGGGGTCTGGCCTTGCAGTGTAGACAACCAGTGGTCCAATGGGTAGTTAATTGGAAGCATATTAAATAAGCTGCCATTTGGATCTGAGTTTCCTTAATGGTTTCATGTGGTAAAATAAAGTTTCTGTTGTCAGGTATTAAGAAGATAATATCTTAGTACAAACAATGTGTTCAAAGGTGGAATTTTTAGGAAGTAATGAGGGTTAGGTCAGGCATTAGGGTTGTCTCTCTGTGGTTGAATCCTGGTAGCTTCAGGAGAAAGGGAGAAAAGACTTAAAGACATACACACATATACTTGTGCTCCTATGATTTGTGATGTCTTGGCATTCTGGCAGCACGAAGTACACACTAGATGAAACCCTAGACCTTGCACCTCCAGAATCCTAAGCCAAAGTTAAATTCTACTGGATCTCTACAAAAGTGCCTCTTCTGTCTGTCCCTGTTAAGCCAATGGAAAACGTGCCACTGAGAGAAACAAGGTGTCTTTGTCTTTCAGGACCTTGATCGACCTTTAATGGTTTAGTTTGTTTAGTGAGATGTTACACTGATGAGAGGTAGACCTGAGCAATTTAATGGGAAGTTTAATGCAAATGCAAGTGGAAAAAGAGATAGTAAAATCCAAGAAAAGGATCTCAGAGCTGTGAGCTGACAGCATCTTTGGAGATTTGAGTGTTAGTATGATCTTCACAAATTTGGCATCTTGTTAACAGAATCTAATTGTGGTAGAAGCTACTGAAATCATAAACACTTTAGTCTGAGTACCACACAAATAAGCAACCCAGTGATTGGCTTTCTGGATGCATAGACCCAATGCTTAGGTGGAATAAGCCGTGGAGAAAAGCAGGGTTTTTCTGTGGTGGGCCTTTCTTTCCTCTGCCTGCCTACCTGCTTTGCTTTCCCTCTGTCCTTTCTTCCCATTTTCCCTCTCCCTCCTTTCTTTCGTGTGCTGGAGCTAGGACTTTTGAACTTACAGCCTCTCTCTCTTTCTCTTTCTCTCTCTCTCTCTCTCTCTCCCTCTCTCTCCCTCTCTCCTGGCATTTT
This sequence comes from Dipodomys merriami, assembly GCF_024711535.1. Taxonomy (NCBI): domain Eukaryota; kingdom Metazoa; phylum Chordata; class Mammalia; order Rodentia; family Heteromyidae; genus Dipodomys; species Dipodomys merriami. Next base: position 5,028,948 of record NW_027206124.1, on the reverse strand, counting down.
TCTCGAGGCTGGTACTCTACCAGTTGAATCACAGCTCCACTTCTGGCTTTTTGCTTGCTAATTGGAGATCGAGTGTCACGGACTTTCCTGGCTGGCTTTGAATCTTAAACCTCAGATCTCAGCCTCCTGAGTAGCTAGAATTAGAGGTGTGAGCCACCAAGGGCCCAGCTTCTAGTGAGCCATTTCTGCAAAAGATGGTTTTTTAGATTCATAAAGTACAAAATACAATCATTCCTCTTTATCTGATAGTCTACCATTTGAGCAAAGGGTAAAATAAAAATAAGCTAGTAGTGGTCTTATGCAACTTAAATTTCAATGTTTTAATCCTTACCTATAAAAGTATTTATATTTGTACTCAAAGAAAAAGCTGTTCTCATCTTCACAGGGCTGCTGCAGGGCTCCTATTCATGCAAACCTTTTCTCAGATTTTTGCTTCATAGAGAAGAAAAGTGCTAAGTATTGCCTTAAACCTAGTCCTACCTCTAGTATCAGTTTCCCCTCCTTTCTAACTTTTAAAAGGGATAAATCCCTTTTCTTAGGCAAAATATATAATGTTTTCAACAAAATTGTATGGTTTTATTCTGGGGTATGTGAGAAACACTGTGATTAGAACTATTTTAGTGGATTGTATGAACCTATGGGTAAACTAAAATACAAGCTATATTTCAGTTTTTTAAAAAAAAGTCTGGTTAGCTCACAGAAACATTAGTGAAACCTCTATTGTCAATTTTGATAAGCAGAATTTTGAGACCATACTAACTGTAACAGCATGTGTACATTATACAATTAAGCCAAGCCTTTTTTTGTCAGTCATGAGGCTTGAATTCAGGGCTTGGGCACTGTCCCTAGCTCTCTCGCTCAAGGCTTTTTTTGCTGGTTAATTGGAAATAAGAGTCTCATGGACTTTTCTGCCTGGGCTAGCTTTGAACTGAGATCCTCAGATTCCAGCCTCCTAAGTAGCTAGGATTACAGGTGTGAGCCACCAGCACCCAGCTTGAGAGCCTTTTTTTTTTTTTTTTAATTTAAACTAATCCTTCAGTGTCTAGAGGGAATAAAGACTGATGTGTACATGTGTATTCTCATATATGTGTGTATGCACGTGCATGCTCACATTGATACTGGGGTTCAAATTCGGGGGCTTTTTTTTTTGTTTGCTAAGGGCTGATGCTCTTCCATGTGAGCCATAGTTCTACTTCCTGTTTTTTGGTAGTTAACTGGAGATGACTCTGATGGACTTTTCTGCCTGCTCTGGCTTCAAATTGTGATCTTTGAGTAAGATCCTCCTGAGTAACTAGGATTATAGGTGTTAGCCTCACTGGTACCTGGGTTTCTTTTTATTTTTCTTTCTTTTTTGGGGGTGTGGGGGGTGTGGTTGGTCGTGGGGCTTGAACTCTGGGCCTGGGAGCTATCCTTGAGCTCTTCACTCTACTACTTGAGCCTCCGTACCACTTCCGGTTTTCTGAGTGGTTTATTGGAGATAAGAATCTCATGGACTTTTCCTGCCCGGGCTGACTTTGAACCATGATCCTCAGATCTCAGCCTCCTGAGTAGCTAGGATTACAGGCATGAGCCACCATCACCCAGCTGGGGCCTGATTTTTAAGAATCTCAATGTGGAATCATAACTTTAAGGCAACATAAAATCAGTTTTAATTTAAAATAGCATATATTCTTAGGCCTGCAAGCCAATTTTGTTCTCTACAGGGTTTCTAGCTTTACTTTCAGTTACCCAGAAAGTCTTGTTTGAAGTTAAACCTATCCTTACTTTTCGTGGCCAAATTATTCTGAATTGGAATGTTTCTAAGAAAAAGAAGCATCCAGAGCTGGGCACTAGTACCTAACACCTGTAATTGTAGCTACTTAAGAGGCTGAGATCTGAGAGGATGGTAGTTCAAAGCCTATGGTCTATTTTTGGTAATTTTTTTTTTTTGCCAGTCCTGGGGCTTGAACTCAGGGCCTTGGCACTGTCCTTGAGCTTCTTTTGCTCAAGGCTAGCACTCTACCACTTGAACCATATCACCACTTTTGTTTTTTTCTGTGTATGTGGTACTGAGGATTCTAACCCAGGGCTTCATGCATACTAGGCAAGCACTTTACCACTGTGCCACCTTCTCAGCCCTTTTGGTAGTAGAAGTGGAGCTGTGACTCAAATCGTACAAAAAACAAAACAAAACAGGGGGGCTGGGAAGGTGGCTCAGTGGTAGAGCGCTTGCCTTGCAAGGCCCTGGGTTCAATTCCTCAACACCACATAAGCAAAAAGAAAAAAGCCGGAAGTAGAGCTGTGGCTCAGGTGGTAGAGCGCTAGCCTTGAGCTGAAGAGCTGAGGGACAGCGCCCAGGCCCAGAGTTCAGGCCCCACGACCGGACCCCAAAAAAAAACAGGGATAGTGCCCAGGCCCTGAGTTCATGCCTCAAAATTGGCCACCCCCCCTACACACACACACACACACACACACACACACACACACACACACACACACGATGCTTACACACACACATATGATGCTTACACATACACATATGATGCTTACACATACACATGATGCTTACACACACACACACACACACACACACACACACACACACACACACACACACACACACACACACACACACACACACACACACACACACACACACACGATGCTTCCAGAGCAGCAGGTTGCCCACATGTGTGCTGCCTTTTCAGGATCCTGTTTCACTAATGCCTATAGGGCCCTTCTGTTGCTAAATACTTGAACTTACTGGAGTACAACTCGCAGGCCCCAGTACCATTGGTGTTCATCTCCAAAGTGTCTGACAAGAACCAGACCCGTCCTGTAACCCAGCATCTGCCATGGTCTCTGTTCCTGCATGTTCTCCTTAGTTTCAGTCTCCTGTACCCCCATGTAGCACTCCCTCAAGAATGCCAGGACAGCAATACTCCCTTCAAACCCTAAACTACAATTTAAAACACAATTCAGAGTTTCTTTTGCTCCTAGACCATTCTGTGAGTTTGTGGTAGGCAGACATAGATGAACTTAGGACCCCTAAAATTTCGGCCCCCATACAGATGTACAACAAAAAATGGTTGAGCTGCTGCTGTTGGCTCACATCTATAATCCTAAACTCTGGAGGCTGAAATCTGAGGATTACAGTTTGGAGCCAGCTGAAGCCGATAAATTCATGAGATGCTTATCTCTAGGTAATCAGCAAAAGAAGTCAAAACTGGAAGCATAGCTCAAGTGGAAGAGTGCCAGGTATAAGCAAAAGAACTGAGCAAGAATGTAATGCCATGAGACCTTGAGTCTAAGACCCAATGTAGGCAGGCTAATGGCTCACGCCTATAATTCTAACTACTTAGGAGGCTGAGATCTGAGCATCATGGTTCAAAGCCAGCTCAGGCAGGAAAGTCCATGAGACTCTTTATCTCCAATAAACCACAGAAAACTGGAAGTGGCACTGTGGCTAAAGTGGTAGAGCACTATCCTTGAGCCGAAAAGCTCAGGGACAACACCCAGGCCCAGAGATCAAGCCCCAAGACCCAGCGTACACACACACACAATTGCTTGAATGAATAAAAAGAATATTATGCTTCTGAAGTTGATGTCATCATCTCCTAAAGAAACATTAATATAAAAATAACAACTGAGAATAAAAGACATTGCTATTATGCCGTCCTACAGCTTTTAGAGAAAACAGCATGTTGGAAAAAAAGACAGTAAGTGGAAAAAAGCTATGCTGAGGAAGACTAGATGGCCAAGTTCTTATTAATTTTCCTCATGTTTCCAGTACCTAGGCATTGCATGCAATTTTATACTGAGAAGTCAGAACCGGAATGTTCATTGGACAAATGAAACATCTCAACCAAAAGTGCATTAGGAAGTCAAAAATGAGTTTTCATTTTCAGTAGAATAACCTGCTTTTCATGATTTTGTAAAGCACTGCCAACCTGAGTTTTTTTTATCTTGTTAACTTTCTTATCTGTCGTACCTTACTTTCAACACACCTAATGTGATAAATGTGGATTTGTAAAGCATCAGCAACAACAAAAGAGGAGTCTGTGTGATAGAATCTTCTAGAGAAAAAACATCCTTCTCCACTGCATCTTAGATACAGTAACTAGGGTTTGAACTTTTTGTTTTGGACTTTGAAATTCCTGCTTTGCTGCTTTGCTTTATAGTTCTTGTGACTTGAGCCATGCCTCCAGTCCTTTTTTTTTTTGCCTGGCTAATTTTTTTTAATTGTTAAGGAGTTGTATAAAGGGGTTACAATTCTGTAAGTCAGATTGTGAGTAGATTATGAGGGCAGTGTTACCCCTTCCTTCGTTTTCCCCCATTTTTCCCCTCCTATCCCTACCAACAAGTTAAATAGTTCATTTTATTACATAGTGTATATTGACTGCATTTGCTCACCTTCCCTCCCTCCATTCCTTTGCCCTCTCTTTGTCCCCCCCCCTTTAAAAAAATCATCCTTCCATTTCCTGGAATTCATTTTGATAAATAGTACTTTAGATGTTTTTTGTTTTTTTTGGGGGGGGGTCCGGTTGTGGGGCCTGAACTCTGAGCCTGGGCACTGTCCCTCAGCTCTTCAGCTCAAGGCTAGCACTCTACCACTTGAGCCAGAGTGCCACTTCCGGCTTTTTTTCTTTTTGCTTATGTGGTGCTGAGGAATTGAACCCAGGGCCTCATGCATGCAAGGCAAGTGCTCTACCACTGAGCCACCTTCCCAGCCCCAGTACTTTAGATGTTTAGAGGAGTTATACCTTTGGATTCCCACTCTCCTTTAGTCAGTTTGTGTGTAAATAAATAGAGCCCACATTGGTTATTATGTCTAGTTGTATTTTAGGCCTAGCTTCCACATATGAGAGAAAACATGTGCCATTAGTCTCTCTGAGCTTGGTTTACCTTACTTAAAATGATTTGTTTTAGGTCCATCCATTTCCCTGAAAATGACATAATATTTTTTCTAATGGATGAGTAAAATTCCCTTGTGTGTATGTACCACATTTTCTTGATCCACTCATCCATTTTAGGCATCTAGGCTGTTTGTATAACTCACTGCAGCAGGGAACATGGGTGTGCAAGTGTCTTTTCCATATCCTAACTTGTGATATTCTGAGAGTGCTATGGCTGAATCATAAGGTAGTACTGTGTTTTGTTTGTTGTGTTCTTTTTAATAGTCTCTAGTAAATACCACTGCTGCATTTGTTCACCCTTTGTCTCTCCATTTCTGTGCCTCCCTTTCTCCTTATGTAGTTTTTTGAGGAATCCCCCCAAACCCAAATGGCCATCCAGAGTGGTACTAGATTACATTTCCACCAAAGTGAAATAGAGTTCCTTTTCCCCCACACCCCTGCCAGCATTCGTTACTGTTAGAATTTTCGATGTTAGCCAACCTATCTGGGGTGGGATGGAATTTCAGGGTGGTTTGGATTTACATTTCCTTTATGGCCTGGGATGTTGACCATTTCATCATGTGTTTATTGGCCATTTTTATTTCTGCTGTGAAGTCTCTATTTAGCTCCTTTGTACATGGATTGATTGGTTTATTAACTTTAGGAAGGGTTATTTTCTTGATCTCTTTGTGTAATTAGGATATTAGGGACTTACTTGTCAAGTGTACAGCTGGCAAAGAGCTTCTCCCATTCTGTTGGCTGTCTTTCTAGTTTAGTAACTGTGTAGAAACTTTTTACTTGGATGTAGTTCCATTTGTCAAGTCTCTTTACTATTGACTGTGCCCCCTGGGACTCAGTTCAAAAAGTTTCTGCCTGATGTAGATGTCTCGTGTCTCGAGTCTTGTGTCTCCTGTCTTGTGTCTCCTCCAGTCACCATGGTCACCCACTTCAGCTCACCCACATCAGCTTTCCATTGGAGTTGATCTGGTTTGTTGGCATTGTTTTTCCTCTCCTGTTCTCATGGCTCAAACAGTGTAAGTGTATTTGCAGGACCACAGGTCTTTGTGACAAAAGTCTACCTATAGTCGCTGGCGGTCCAATAAAGACTCCCAATTTGACCTTCAAAAAAAGATTAAAAAGTTTCTGCCTATGCCTGTATAGTTCTAACATTTCTCCTACTTGATCTTGCAATAGTTTCAAAGCTTTAAATGTGATGTTGAGATTTTTGATCCATTTTGAGTTGATATATTTATTGGTGCATGGTGACAAACCGGGATCCAATTTTAGTTTTCTACATATGGGTATCCAGTTTTTCCAGCACCAATTATTCTAGTGAGACCATTCTGTTCTGTTGGTTTTTGGGCTTGTTTTTGTGCCAGTACGAAGCTGTTTTTGTTATTATAGCTCTGTAGTAGAATTTGAGATCTGGAATTACGATACCACCAGCACTGTTTTTTTTTTTTTAAAAAAAGTTTTTTGCCAATAATTGCTTTGGCTATTTGAGATCTTTGGTTTTCATAGGAATTTTTGGGTTGTTTTCTCTGTCTTGGTGTAGAACAAAATTGTGCTTTTGAAGGGTATTGCATTGAATTTGTAGATTACTTTTGGCTGCATGGCCATTTTCACAACATTCTACCTATTCTACCTATCACGGGAGATCTTGCCATTTCCTGCTGTTGTCTTTGCTTTCATTCTTCAGATTTTCATAGTTTTCATTGTAAAGGTCTTTTCCTTGATTAGGTTATTTTTGAGACTATTACAAATGGGGTTGTTTTCCTGATTTCCCTCTGTACATTGTTAGTATACATAAATGATACTGATTTCTGTGGGTTGGTATTGTATTTTACTATTTTGCCACAGTTATTGATCAGTTTTAGGAGCTTGAGGGTAGAGTCTCTTGAGTTCTTTTGATACAAGATCATAACATCTGCAAATGGGGATGGTTTGACTCTGGCTATGAATTCCAGTATTATATTGAAAAAGAGTAGAGAGAAAGTGGACATCCCTTGCCTTGTTCCTGTTTTTAGAGGAAATATTTCGTTTTCACCAGTTAGTATGTTATTGGCTGTTAGGCTGTCATATATAACCTTTAATATGTTGCAGTATGTTCCTTCTTTTACTAGCTTTATCAGAGCTTTTGATATGACCAGATGTTGGATTTTGTCGAAGCCTTTTTCTGCATTTGTTGAGTTGGTCATGTTATTCTTGTCTTTGGCTCTGTTACTGTGTGGTATATTACATTTATTGATTTACTATATTAAACCAGCTTTGCATCTCTGCAATAAAATCCATTTGATTATGGTGTATTTTTTTTTCTTGGTTGTTAAAGTCTGTTGACAAGTATTTTATTAAGGAGCTTTGCATCTATGTTTTTCAAAGAGATTAGTCTATAGTGCTCTTTTTGTTGGGTCCCTACCTGGTTTTAGGATGAGTATAATGCTGGCTTCATAGGTAGTTATCCTTTTGTTTCTATTTCTTGGAAAAGTTTGAGGAGTATTGTTCTTAGTTCATCTTTTTTGTTGTTGTTGTTTGTTGTTGTTTTGGCTCTCCCACTTGAGTCACAGCACCACTTCTGGTTTTCTGGTGGTTAATTGGAGATAAGAGGCTCACAGACTTTCCTTCCCAGGCTGGCTTTGAACCATGATCCTCAGATCTCAGCCTCCTAAGTAGCGAGGACTACAGGCATGAGTGAGCCACCAGTGCCCAGCTTTGTTAGTTCATCTTTAAAGGTCTTACAGAATCCAGCTATGAATCCATCGAGACCTGGAGTTTTCCTTGTTGGGAGACTCTTTCCTCAATCTCATTGCTTGTTATGGATCTGTTTAAGAGGTATATGTCATTTGGTTCAGTTTAGGCAGTTTGTATGTCTCTATGAATTTATCCATTTCTACTAGATTTTCATCTTATATGAAAGTAGTCTTTTATGATCATTTGGATTTCTTGGACGTTTATTGTCTCTAATTTTGTGAAGTCAAGTCTCTCTTTTCTTTTCTTTTTCTTTTTTTTTTGTTGGTCATGGGGCCTGAACTGTCCCTCAGCTCTTCACCTCAAGGCCAGCGCTCTACCACTTGAGCTACAGCGCCACCTTCCGGCTTTTTCTGCTTATGTGGTGCTGAAGAATGGAACCCAGGGCCTCATGCATACAAGGCAAATGCTCTACCACTGAGCCACCTTCCCAGCCCCCTCTCTTTTCTTTTTAATCAACTTAACTAAGGGTTTGTCAATCTTACTCGTTTTTTTAAAGAACCAGCTTTTTGTCCTAATCTTTATCTGGTAGTTTGGGGTTTGGTTTGTCTCTATTTTTCTAGAAGCTTTAGTTGCATTATGAGGTTATTTACTTGAGCAGTTTCTGTTTTCTTTATGTAGGCACATAGAGCTATGAACTTTTCTCACAGCACTGCTTTTGCTGTATCCCAGAAGTTCTAGTATGATGTGTTTTCATTTTCATTGGACTGTAGGAATTTTCTCATTTCTTCCTTTATTTCTTCAGTGGCCTACCTGTTACTCAACAGTGTGTTGTTCAGTCTCTGTGTTTTGAGTGTTTTCTGTAGTATCTTTGCTATTGAGTTCTAGTTTAATTCCATTGGATAGGATACAGGAGTTATCTCAGTTCTTTAGTATTTGCTCGGGCTTATGTGTCCTACAATATGATCAATTTTAGAGAATGTTCATGGGCTGCTGAGGAGAATTGTGAATTGTGTGATTGTTGGGTAAAATACTTTGTAGATGTCTTTTAAGTCCATTTGGATTATGGTGTTTCTTAATTCAGAAACTTCTTTTGTTTGATTGCCTGCCCTTTTGTGGGAGTGGGGTGTTAAAGTCGTACTATAGTTAGTGTTCCACTATTAGGTGCGTATATATTGACCAATGTTATTTCTTCTTCATGGATCATTCCCTTCCTTAGGTCTTAATAATTTTACTGTGAGGTCTGTTTTATCAGATAACTATATGGCTACTTCTGCCTTCTTACAGGATTCATTTGCTTGAAAGATCTTTTTTCATCCCTTGACTCAGAATTTTTGTGTTTATTATGAACAGTGAAATGTGTTTCTTGGAGAGAACAAATGCTTGGATTTTTTTTTTATTATTCATTACGCTGTTGTATATTGGGGACTTGAGTTTGTTGATGTATAACACCATTGTGGAGAGATAGGCCATGTTTCCTGCCATTTTGTTACTAAACCAATTATTTGTTGCTGTGTTTCTTTGACTTGATTGTCTTCTTCAGATAGTATGTTTTCCTTTAGTATCCTTTATAGTACTAGTTTAGTGTTCATGAATTCCTTTAGTTTTGTTTATTGTGGAAGGTTTTACTTTCTCCATCAATTATGAATGATCACTTTGCTGTATACTAGGTTAGGTTGGCAGTTGTTCAAAGCTTGAATTATACCTCTCCAGGCTCTCCTCATATTCAGAGTTTATACGAAGAAATATGCAGTCATTCTAATCTTTGCATTATAATAAAGTTCCCTCTTTGATTTTGCTACCTTTAATATTAATTTCTTGTTATTTTTTCAAATCTTTATTATGATTAGTGATTACATAATTTCCCAAATTTCACAGTATTGTGGGATAGTGATGTTTAGTTAAAGTCACAAACACATGGGGCAAATTGTCTATCGTGGTCTATAACATTTATGAGTTCTAAGAGCTTCGCAATAGTTATTTCTTCCACACTGGGTGATATGTACATTTCTTTTGTTTTGCATAGCACCAACTGTTCCCTCTTTCCCATTCATTCCCTCCCTCCCATCACTGCCATTGAGTTGCTTAGTTTTTGATCAATGTCCATTGCTGCTGATGGGTCCCGCTGTTGTATGTTTTTCCCTGATTCCCTCTAGTTCTGTGTCATCCTCCTGGTTTCCCTCCGGTGTGCACATATATACCATATATGTGATCAGCAGCGTGGGGTTATTTAGTAGTGATTTGACCAGATGAGTGGAAGTCCTTTGTTTCTAAAGTCTTGTTAATTTCGTCATATCAACTTACGTTTTGGATTTAACATCCACCTATCAGGGAGACCATGTGCCGTTTGTCTCTTTGCTCTTGGCTTACCTCGCTCAACATGATTTCTTCTAGCTCCATCCATTTCCCTGCAAATGCCATTATTTTGTCCTTTCTAATGGCTGCATAATACTCCATTGTGTATAGATACACAATGGGACATCTGGGTTGTTTCCATATCCTGGCTATTGAGAACAGTGCTGCAATAAAAATGGAGATGCATGTGTCTTTGTATACTGGTTTCTCTTGTTTAGGATAGATGCCTATGATTTCTTGTTTTTGAAGTCTAGAGTTTTTTATAACAATGTGTCTAGGAGTATTTATTCTCTGGTCCTGTTTGCCAGGTCATGTCTCTGTCAGATGGGTGAGATTCTCTTTCTTTTTTTTTTTGGTCGGCCGTGGGGCTTGAACTCTGGGCCTGGGCGCTGTCCCTCAGCTCTTCAGCTCAAGGCAAGCGCTCTACCACTTGAGCTACAGCGCCACTTCCGGTTTTTCTGGTGGTTATTGGAGATAGGAGTCTCACGGTCTCTCCTGCCCGGGCTGGCTTTGAACCACGATCCTCAGATCTCAGCCTCCTGAATAGCTAGGATTACAGGCGTGAGCCACCAGCGCCTGTCGAGATTCTCTTTCTTGAGATGGAGGTGTTATCGACTATTATTTTATTGAAGGTTCGCAGTGCCTTTAGTTTTGAATTCTTCTCCCTCATCTATGCATAAATTGGCTTTGATCTTTTGGTCGAACCTACTAGATTTTGAATGTCCCTTTGCAGTATTCTGAGTGTTTTTCCATACCTTTGACTGTTCTAATTCCTCTGCTTTTATTTTCCTAACAGCCTGTTTTAAACTTCTTTTGTTTGGGCTAGGAAGGTGGCTCAGTGGTAGAGTGCTTGCCTCACATGCATGAGATAGACCCTAGGTTCAATTCCTCACCACCACATAAGCAGAAAAAGTGGGAAATGGTGCTGTGGTTCAAGTGGTAGAGCACTAGCCTTGAACGGAAGAGCTCAAAAAAACTTTTAGTTCTATTGCCTATACTTTCAGGTGTACTTTGTAATAGGGAGATAGAGCTCTTTGTTCTTCCAGGCTGTTTGTTAATGGTTTCTTCATTGAAGTTTTCATGGTGTCTCCTTATTAATACTGTTTCTTTTTTCATTGATGTTTTTTCCTTCCTTCCTTCTTCTCTGTCTCTTTTTTCTGTCTCTGTCTTCTCCCTCCTTCCCTCCCTCCCTCCCTCCCTCCCTCCCTCCCTCTCACTCATTCAATCTCTCTCTTTCTTTCTTTCTTTCTTTGCTTTTTTTTTGGGGGGGGGGTCCGGTCATGGGGCCTGAACTCTGTCCCTCAGCTCTTCAGCTCAAGGCTAGCGCTCTACCACTTGAGCCACAGCGCCACTTCCGGCTTTTTTCTTATGTGGTGCTGAGGAATCAAACCCAGGGCCTCGAGCATGCAAGGCAAGTGCTCTACCACTGAGCCGCCTTCCCAGCCCCTCCTTTCTTTCCTTTCTTTCTTTCTTTCGCCAGTCCTGGGGCTTGAACTCAGGGTCTGGCACCAGCGAGTCCCAAAGGACTTGTGTGCTATCCCTAGTGGCTTCCTCAGTGGAGCCGAGTTCGGGGTGTTGAAAGCCATGGCCCCTCAGGCAGGGAGGGAGCTGCCCTCGCTGTCTCCCACCAGTTTCTGTGGCTGGCAGGGGCTTGGAATGGGACTGGGTCTGCCGCAGCCTGCCTTGTTGATAGTTTTGGGGTCTAGGACCGGGCACTACCACTTACAGGTATTAGACTCCCAGGTGGGTACTCACCAGTGTTAGAAGTATCCCGCTGATGGGGCTGGGAAGATGGCTCAGTGGTAGAGCGCTTGCCTTGCATGCCTGAGGCCCTGGGTTTGATTCCACATAAAGCAAAATGAAAAAAGCCGGAAGTGGCACTGTGGCTCAAAAGGTAGAGCACTAGCCTTGAGCTGAGGAGCTGAGGGACAGCGCCCAGTATCCCGCAGACGCTGCTCCTCTGAGTATGGCAGGACCCGTGTATGCTTCTGTGTTTTTCTATTTATTCCAAGCCTTCAGTTTCAGATTGCAAGTATGTTAATGTCACCTCGGGTCTCCGGGTCTCCGGAGAGCAGAGAGAGTAAGGGCTATGGGGGGTGGGGGTGGGGTGGCAAGAGAAAGACCTCAGACCAGAGCCTGCAGTGGCTGCAGCGCTGCCATGCTGCAGGGGGCACTTCTTCTCTGTATTCCTTTTCTTATAGATGCTTACAATTTGAATCTTATTGGTTGGTGCCAAAGTCTGACTGTTCACAGTTGGCTGTCCCCTGTTTGATCAGAGGGTCAAAGGGAGCTAGGGCTGTCCTGTCACTCCTCCTCCTCCTTGCCCCTGGGCCTGCTCTGGCTCTTGTTGAGACAATCTTACCTTTCCAGCCTGCACTGTGATCCTTCTACTTATGTTTCCTGCATACCTGAGACCACGGGCAGGCACCCAAATCCTATCTTTTTGCCCTGGCCAGCCTACAACCTCCATGTTTTTATCTCCTGAGTAGCTAGGATTACACGTATTTCATTATTTATTTGCTAAATGATAAAATGGAAAAAAAATCTGTTGTACAAAGCTATTTGTATTCTAAATATATCCTCCATCTCCTCAAGATTGTAGCTAAATTCTAGCACTCTCAGTTTGGCAGATGTTCAGAAAAATAAGGAAGGACATTGCTAATGAAGGAAAAAATTTAACCTCAAGCCTCCTAACCTGATTCAGAGAGTCAGAACTTTACTATAAACTACTATAAACAGACAGGCTGGTCCCACCTGTGGGCACAGAGATACTCTGAAGGGAGCAGAGGTTGCAGGCTCCTCTAGGATTGAAATAGTAGCCAGGCTTGTAGTTGCTAAGTGCTGCTGGAACAGCCACACACCGATTTTGACCTTGACCCTGCTTTCTCTGCATTTTGCACCTTTGGGGCCAGCCACAGGAACACCTGTGGGCAGGTTTATAATGGGCTAAGGAACTGCTTTTCAGCATTATTATTAGTAAAATCACTTTTTTTTTTTTTAAACAATGTCTTACCATGTAGCCCAGGCTAGTCTTGAGCCTATTGCTTCAGCCTCTCAAGTGCTGGCATTACAAATGTGTGCCACTAGTCAGAGCACGCCCCCCCCCCTCTGGCTCTCTCTTTTTTTCTCTTTCTCCCTCCCTTCCTCTCTCTCTCTTTCTCCCTCCCCCCTCCCCCCTCTTCCCTCTCCCCTCTTCCCTTCCCCCCCTCTTTCTCTAACTTAAGACTTCATGTTTGCTTGGCAGGGCAGGTACTCTTCCACTGAGCTACATCTCCAGCCCTTTTTTGCACTAGTTTTTGTTTTGGTTTTTTTTTGTTTGGGTTTTTTTGTTTTTTGTTTTGTCAGTCATGGGGCTTGAACTCTGGGCTTGGGTGCTGTCTGTGTGCTCTTCAGCTCAAGGCAAGCGCTCTACCACTTGAGCCACAGTGCCCCTTCTGGTTTTCTGGTGGTTAATTGGAGATAAGAGTCTCATGGGACTTTCCTGCCTGGGCTGGCTTTGAACCGTGATCCTCAGATCTCAGCCTCCTGAGTAGCTAGGGTGACAGGCATGAGCCACTAGTGTCCAGCTTGCACTAGTTATTTTTGAGGTAGGGTCTTGCTTCCAGCCTAGATGCTTGCTTTTGCCATGATCCATCATTGCTAGGAAAACAAGCTTGTGCTTCAGGGCTCAAAACAGTTGAGATGGGGGTGTCTTATCAACTTTCCTGGCCTTGAATTTTAATCATCCCAATCTGAGCCTTCCAAGTAATGAGGAATACAGGGTTGAACCAGCAAGAACCTCCTCCTCCTCCTCCTCCTCCTCCTCCTCCTCCTCCTCCTCCTCCTCCTCCTCCTCCTCCTCCTCCTCCTCCTCCTCCTCCTCTTCTTGTTTTTTTTTTTTTTTTTTTTTGGTTGGTCATGGGGCTTGAACCTTGGGCTTGGGCACTGTCCCTGCAATCTTCAGCTCAAGGTGAGCACTCTATTGCTTGAGCCATAGTGCCACTTCCAGTTTTCTAGTGGTTTTTATTGGAGATAAGAGTCGCACAGACTTTCCTGCCCGGGCTGGCTTTGAACCGCAATCCTCAGATCTCAGCCTCCTGAGTAGCTAGGATTACAGGCGTGAGCCACTGGCGCCCGACTTAAGAACCATTTCTTGATGGGAAGTTTTATGGAAGAAAGATGGGAATCTAGATGGAAGTTTGTTAGAGATTATATTTGAAAGATGATAATCAAAGAAAATTTGTTCAAGGGTTGGGTACTGGTGGCCACACCGGTATTCCTAGCTTACATAGAAGTCTGAGATCAGAGGATTGCTGTTCAAAGCCAGTCTAGGCAGGAAAGTCCCTGAGACTATACTTCCAATTAATTACTGAAAATCAGAAGTGGAACTGTGGCTCAAGTGGTAGAGCACCAGTCTTGAGTAGAAAAGCTAAAGGGATTGCACCTGGGTCTCTTACTGGCACACACACAAATAACTACTTCCCTCTGCTCATTCTTAGGAGAAGCAAATATAACAACTCCTGGGAGTGAGTCAGAAAAGTTGAGCTGCTAAGCCCTTAGCTGTGCTGTATGAGTGGTATATTTGCTGTGCCTCAGGCTTCTTTGGCAGCAGGGAGTGCAATCTTGAAGTAGCAGCTTATTCTAGGTTGGTCTAACATGAATTGGGGGGGTTGTATAATAAGAGTAGGACCGGCCAAGAGCAGTGTCGGGGTATGTGTAGGCAACAGGTCAGCACTTAACAGTCACTGGTACCTACAGGTTTCTCCAGTGTGACAGCTTGCAGGGGCCCTTTTTTCTCCTTTCAGTTGTGCTCAGCTTTCCCTTGGGTAGTTTTCAGTGTTTGGGTGCACTTGGTAGTCTTTCTTTTGTATGTAGTATGTGTTGTTTTAGTACCCACTTAATACTTTCCCTTCAAATACATTATGCTTCAAAAAAAAAAAGTTCTGCTGCTAGGCACCAGTGACTCACCCTTGTAATCCTAGCTACTTAGGAGGCTGAGAGCTGAGGATCACAGATAAAGGCAGCAGGAAAGTCCTTGAGATTCTGATCTCCACTTAACTACTAAAAAGCCAGTGGCTCAAGTGGTAGAGTACTAGACAGGGTCTGTGCCCAGGCCCTGAATTAAAGGTCCAGGTCCAACATTAAAAACAAAAAAGAAAAGTAAAGAAAACCAGTTCTAGTCATCTGTATTAGTCAAAGACACAGGAGTAATAGTGCATAGTGTCTAGAAAGCACAGGATTGAGAGATTCAGCCAGGAGCTGACCATCCTCAGGCTCACAGAGGAAATACTATTCAAGTGTACATAAGAGCAGCTGCCACACTTAGGACAAGGCTGTGGACAGAAATGTTCTGGGAGGAGAACAGTTCTAAAACAGTAACTTTTAACAGAGTCTACTTGGTTTGTATTATGTCTGATTTTGACATCAGTAACTTCTAAGAATATGAGACTTTTTTTTTTTTTTTGGTACTAGTCCTGGGGGCTTGAATTCAGGGTCTGGATGCACTCTCTGAGCTTTTTTACTCAAGGTTAGTTCTCTACCACTTGCCACAGCTCCATCTCTGTCTTTTTTTTTTTTTTTCCAAGTAGTTAATTAGAGATAAGTCTTCATTTACTACCTTTCCTTTAAATGCAGTATGTTTTTGAGATAAGGCTCATGGACTTTCCTACCCAGGAAAGTGGCTTTAAGCTAGCAGCATCTAGCTCAAGAATATGGCTCTTATACCTACATAAAGACATTTTACTTATTTTATAAATCCTAACCATTATATAACTTTCCAGTTTATGAAACACTTGGCAGTTCCCACAAATACTGAGTGATGTTTTACAGAGGGTAAGGCTGATGATGGCTTATGACTGTTTTATACTTGTATCATCATCATTTAGTATAATGTGCTTTCATTAATGAGTTCCAGTTCTGAGGAGCATAAGTGTAATGTGTACATCCGTGCCCTAAACCTGTAGTGGCAGAGTAAAACGACCTGTGAAGATCTAGGTATCTGGCCAGCTGTGAAGCTATAGGGATTGTGGGCTGTGGTAGAGTCCTGGGGCTAGTACAGGTGCCCCTCTTCCAAGACAGCTCAGTGCTCCAGCAACTACACAGACTTTCATAAGGAAACCTAAGGAGAGTTATCTTGCTCCAAGAAAGCAAGGACCAAAACATGTATTGCTCTAGCCAACACTTTGAAGTGCTCTTGAAAGAAAATTGATAGCATACAGAATTGAATCAAAGAAGGATGGTCCAGAGGCCTTAAAGGGTGGTCCTTAGAAGCAGACCAAGTTGCTGCCATGAGCAGGAGTGCATAGATAGGACAGCAGAGGTTTCTGCTTCTGTCCTAGATATAAGAAGTATAATTAAAGGGAAGAAAACAAACAAACAAAAAAAACGTTGCTGGTGGCTTAAGATGAGCAACCTTGTTCCACATTCTTTAGTCTCTGCCAGCATCAGCTTTTTAACTTATGTTGAAGAGTCACTTTGTTAGTTTCCTCCAGCTCTGAAATGTGTCAGACCTTGTGTTCCTTTTGTCAGCCTACATTTTCAATGCCTCCGGTGTGCCAGGCCTTAGGAAGAGGTGAGTGGATTTTACAGTTTAGGGGGTAGACAAACACAGGTACGTAAACACTGTGAGCATAAGCAGAAGTGTGCAGTGCTGGCCGGCAGCCACAGGCACAGGGGGACAGGGCATGCGATCAGCAAGGCTCATACAGAACTCATTGTCATGGATGTACTCATAACGCTCTAACCCAATTGCTGTGGCACTGGAGGCTGCTCCAAGATTCTCGTTAAGCAGTGTGATTATTCAGGTTGTTACCTCTGCAGAAAGAGCTGTTCTGGGAGCGCAGAGGCTGCATTCTCCCTACCCTCAGAGATGGATTAGGCTCTGAGTCAACTCAGCTCCTGCAGTGTGTCTCTCCAAGTCGCCACACCTGTTTTGGAGGTAGTGATGAGACTAAAGGGTCATCTTGGATGTCCTTTAACCCTGCCAGTAACAAGTAATACGTCTCATAATTTGTTCTGTAGGCTCACAGTATCAAGAAATACAGGCTTCTTATCAGATTTAATTGAAAGTAGCTTTTATTCCCTTCCTTAATAAATGAAATATTCCTTATTAGAAGGACATCTATTCCTTTGTCAGAAGTTTGGGCTGTTGCTTATTTGAAAAATGATCTTGACTTAGAAACCACACCTGAAGGCCCATTATGGATCTTATGTACGGAGTCACACGCTGTGTGGATTCACCTCCCACGGGAATGAATATGATTAGACTTGTAGTAACAGTGCAGTGAGAAACCAAGGTCATTTGCTATGCGCTGACTTTATTATTACATTATTTGCAGTATGGGAGAATGAGAGTACAGATTGTTTCTCTGGGTAAAAAAAATTAGAGAATAAAAATCTAATTGAAAATTCAATGTAGGATAGGAGGGGAGAATAGAGCTAAGATTTTTTTATTGTCTTTGGCTCCTGGCACATAGGAGATGGCTTAAAATGGGAGTAGTGTTATGTAGGAGACTAGAAGGTGGCATGGTATGGTATGATATGAACTAGGAGTGAGAAGAAAAGCTAAGTTGTATTTCTTCCTAACTGTATTATCTCCAGTAGGTCCCTTTGCTTTTAACTTCTGTTTCTTTGGCTAAAAAAAAAAAAAAGATCATTGGAGACTGACCCAGAGTCTCTTCTTCAGGGGTCTCATGGTGCCAAAATTGACCTCATGAAAAGTGAGTGAAACTATAGTTGTTCTAAGAGGGAGAAATCTGTTTCATTGGAGAGTGTGAAAGGAAAATAAGTTGTTGAAAGGATCCTTCAGGACCCTCGCAGGAAGGAGACTGGCAGCACAGGAGAAACATTATTGTAAGGTTTATTAGAGGGGCCATATCTCCCCAGGAAGGCAGGGGTGGGGGGCCGGGAACATGGCATCCGCCCTGCCCCATCCAAATCACGGGCAGGTCTGGGGGAAGTGAGGGCAGAAGTGAGGTAAAATGGGTGTGCCGGTGGGTCTGGGAGGAGAGGGAGTGGCCAGCTGTAGGAAAGTAACTCCAGGGCAGGAAGGAGCTCAGGTCTGGATGGAGCTGAGAACCAAAGGGGGGAATAATACTAACAGTCGTCACTTCTGTGGTAAACGTCTCCGGGAATTCTATGTGCACATTTCCTATCACACTATCACACCATCACACACTTGCTATCCTCAGTTCTTCAGGATACACAAGCAAAGTAAAAGCCACTAAGCTGGAACTTGGGTGTCAGCTGTTCCTTTCTGGAGAAAGGAAGAGGGAAAGAGTTGTTTGCTTGCCTTTTCCAGCTTCTCTAGCTGCCTATACTCCTTGGCTTGCAGTTCTTTCTTCCATCTTGAGAGCCAGCAGCCTTGCATGTCTGTGGCTCTTCTTCCATTTCCACATCTTTCTAAAGCCCTCAACTTCTTGCTTTTGGAGAAGATTTTTGCATTGATAAGCTTGTGTGTTTAGAATGGGCCCATCTCCTCATTTAGAAGTCTGGACTTAATTCCATCAGTAAAGTGCCCTTTGCCATGTAAGGTCCCGGGGATTAAGATGAATGTTTTGGAGGGGTTGTAATCTGCCTCACCTATTCATGCCTGTAAATTATTCCATAGGGGACAAAGTTTAGTGGAGAAAACACTAAATGGCCTTCCTGAAACCTGGAATCCAGTTAGTCATTGTGTCTCTCTGGGTTAGTTTCTCTCTCTCTCTCTCTCTCTCTCTCTCTCTCTCTCTCTCTCTCTCTCTCTCTCTCTCTCTCTCTCTCTCTCTCTCTCCCTCTCTCTCCCTCTCTCTCCCTCTCTCTCCCTCTCTCTCCCTCTCTCTCCCTCTCTCTCCCTCCCTCTCTCTCTCTCTCTCTCTCTCTCTTTCTGTTTTTCTGTTTTTCTGTGTGTGTGTATGCGAGTGCGCGCACCTGGGCCTGAAACTGGAGTGCTGTCCCTGAGCTCTTGTACTTAAGGCGAGCATTCTGCCACTTTGAGTCACAGTTCCATTTCCAGCTCTTTGGTTATTAATTGGAGGTAAGAGTCTCATGGACTTTCTTTCCTAGGCTGGCTTTGGACTGTGATCCCAGAGCTCAACTTCCTGAGTAGCTAGGATTGTAGGTATGAGCCACTGGCAACCCAGCTCTCTGAGTTTTTGTTCTACAAATTTGAAAAATTAGGAAACTAAATTAAAATTAGATCAGTGGTTGTGGACCTACATTGGGCATCAGTTTGGAGGTCTTGTTACAACATGGGTTGAGTCAGGGCCTCAGAATTTGTATTTCCAGAAAGTTCCCAGGTGCTAGTGGTGCCACTGGTCTAGGGACCACACTTAGACAACCATTGAACTTAACTGTCTTTAAGATGCTTTCTCTAAAACTCCAGTATACCCTATAAAATCTTCCCTTTTGCAAGCAGGGTAATAACTAGTCATGCTTTTAACTGAAAGAAATGGAGAGTGGTAAGCTTACTTTTATGAAAAAAGATGAGACATAATGTGAGGTTTGGTTTGGAGCCAGGAGCTTTGAGAGGCTCTGTGAAGGACAGAAAGGTAGGTGTTGAAGTAGGAAAGGAAGGAATGTTCAGATCCCAGCCTTCATCTTCTGTTCACATCTGTAAAGAAGGATTGCTTGCATGCAGTGATGCAGAGGGCTAGTGTGTTTGGCCTGGGTCAGTCTTGGGAGATGTTACTCAACATTTCTGGTCCAGCCACTGCTCTAAGCCTGGACCAATGCATTCAATATTTCAACAGGTTTGGTTTTTGTTTTCTTTTGATTTGATTTGTTACTTATTTTTGTATTTGTAGTGCTGGGGATGGAATTTCAAATGCTAGGCAAGTGATCTACCACTAATCTACATCCCAACCTTTGGTTTTTTTGAGACAGCATCTCACTATGTAGCCAGACTGGCCCCAAATCATGATCTCTCTCCTCTAAGTGCTGGGATTAACAGGTTTGTGGCTTCAACACACCACATTTTTCTGAAGTAAGTGATGTTAGTCCCATGTTTGCAGGTTGAAAGATAAAGGTTCAGAATTCAGCTTGGGAAGGCATAGGGAGATGATGGTAGGATTGTTTGCCAGGCAGTTATATTCTAGAACTTGCATACTGAACCTAGGCACAGCAGTTTCTGATTGGTAGATCTCTTCCTGTATCAGTTAGGATATTCTAACCTAGTGAAATAGATTTTTTATGTTTTTTTTTTCTTGGTATAGAGCATTTATTCTATGAAACACTTGACGTTTAGGTCAGTGGAAATACTTTTAATTAAAAAATGACATATTTCCCACAGATTTGGCTTTGTACTAGGAAATAGCATTCAGACCTGTTTCACTACAAGTAAAACATTGTATTTACAGGAAAATATTAAAAATAAACACAAAAGCCAAGATGAAACATGTTTTCTTTTTAGAAATCTCTACTCCAGGGCTGGGAAGGTAGCTCAGTGGTAGAGTGCTTGCCTTGCATGCCTGAGGCCCTGGGTTCGATTCCTCAGCACCACATAAGAAAAAAGAAAAAAGCCGGAAGTGGCGCTGTGGCTCAAGTGGTAGAGCACTAGCCTTGAGCTGAAGAGCTGAGGGACATCGCCCAGGCCCAGAGTTCAGGCCCCATGACCGGACCCAAAAAAAAAAAAAAGAAAAAAAGAAAAGAAAGAAATCTCTACTCCAGTGCCTATAGCACATAAGAAGAGATATACAGATACACAACTACAATTGACAAATTTCCAAAGACTTGAAGTTCTGGGAAGTGATGGTGTAATGGAGTGACCCTTTCTAAACTTCAGGGCCTTCCTTGGAGTGAAATTAGAAAATACTCAGTCGCTCTTTCAACTTAGTAAGAGCCTCTGCCCCAGGAACCACTGTTGTGGACAGAAGCCTGTTCTGGTGTCACAACTGCTTCAGCAGCCCTTCTTTCGCTTTCATGAAAGCTTCACAAACATCCTTGGTGTGTAGTGCACAGGAACACAAGAACAGATTTAGGGGCTACTTTGGGGAGAAGCACAGCAGAGTCATCCTCTGATTTTCTTAGGGGTAGAAGTTGCCCTGAAGGAGCATCAGAGTTACAGTGGGCACAAAATGAGTCAGCTCTGCCTTGGGATTAGTGATCTGCGACTTGGCATTGGAGGGTATTGCGCCTTTTTTCTCAATCATGATTGCTCTTATATTACTTGCCTTGTTCACTGAGTCCAGTTAGGTGAGGCACTAATAAAGAACTCTGGGTTTGGTGGCAGTACAAAAGGAGGTGGTCTTGGCATGGGAGGGGGTACTTGTATCTGAGGAGGAGGGTCAGGCTGTGGGTGACCCTGCCACCATGAAGAAGCAGTTAGGGGGTGACCTCAGAATGAGAACCCTTTCTTCTATTCTTGTAAAACTGCTTCATTGTCTTCAAAACTTATTCAACTTCCCATTCTTAGGGATTTCTTGACCTGCCATTCAAAGCATCATAAGCTTAAAGAGGTGTCAGCTTCTTCATCACATTCTGTTTCTTCCTTGATTTTCCAGGTATTTTTTCTGCTCAGCGTTGTCTTACTCACTGTCATCTCTGTGCCTCACTTTCTCTGTCTCCTCTATCAATGTCGTTGTCATTAGTACTGATCTCATGCTGATCTTGACCCGTGTGCTCAGGATAGTCAACCTTCCCATGCTGAAAACGTCATCTTCATGACCTGAGCAAGTTCAGGGTTTACAACATGTCTTCCTCTTCATGTCTTCTTCTTGCCTATAATGGAAAGGAAGATCTAGAGCATACTTCTTTTTGGTCAGTCATGGGGCTTGAACTCTGGGCCTGAACACTGTCCCTCAGCTCTTCATCTCAAGGTTACTGCTCTACCACTTGAGCCACAGCGCCACTTTCAGTTTTCTGATGGTTTATTGGAGATAAGAATCTCATGGACTTTTCTGCCCAGGCTGGTTTTGAACTGTGATTCTCATATCTCAGCCTCCTGAGTAGCTAGAATTACATGTGTGAGCCACTGGCACCTGGCACTACATCTTTAAGAATTGGCAAGGTAGCCGGGCGCTGGTGGCTCACGCCTGTAATCCTAGCTACTCAGGAGGCTGAGATCTGAGGATCACGGTTCAAAGCCAGCCCGGACAGGAGAGACCGTGAGACTCCTATCTCCATTAAACCACCAGAAAACCGGAAGTGGCGCTGTAGCTCAAGTGGTAGAGTGCTCGCCTTGAGCTGAAGAGCTGAGGGACAGCGCCCAGGCCCAGAGTTCAAGCCCCACAACCGACAAAAAAAAAAAAGAATTGGCAAGGAGGTGGATCACATAGAAGACAGGAAGTTTTCTGCCAGGGGCAAATGTAGAACACCATGCTCAAGAAGAGGGAGAATAGGAAGCACTGGGTCAGAGGACCATAGGCTGAGGTTTTCTTAATGATGGAGCACAGTTGGGCACAAAAAAAAGTGGACTGTCCTAGGTCAAGGTGACAGAGGGAGCATGAAGCATATATGGCAAAGGCATACTCCTTCCACATGCTGAACACTTTTTTTTGGGGGGGGGGGGGTGTCCGGTTGTGGTGCCTGAACTCTGGGCCTGGGCGCTGTCCCTCAGCTCTTCAGCTCAAGGCTAGCGCTCTACCACTTGAGCCACAGTGCCACTTCCGGCTTTTTTCTTTTTGCTTATGTGGTGCTGAGGAATCGAACCCAGGGCCTCAGGCATGCAAGGCAAGCGCTCTACCACTGAGCCACCTTCCCAGCCCTGCTGAACACTCTTGACAGCACCAAAATACTGCCTGTGTCAGCCCTCTGCTGTTCATATTCTAACTTGCTTAGTTCTTTGTAAATATCTTAAGTGTCTGGATTCTTTTTTCATAAAGTTGTAGAATACATTTACAGGTTTCACGTAGCTTTTTATGCTTGTCTTTCAGTACTTTCTCATTTAACTCTTAACGTCATTTCATCCAATATTTTTATATCTTAGGTGTTTGGGATCTATGCACTATTTTCTGCTCTTTAATTCTCTTTTCCAGGCTTCCTTTGAGGCTTTATCATAAATTTTCTTCTTAGTAGATGATGCTGATATAGTTGGGGGCAAGGGGGCGGGGAGAACTACCCTCTGGCTCCTAGGCTTTGAGAACCTGGGTGGATTCCTAGCCTTATTGTCAACCACTGGCCATTACCATCTTGAAACTTTGTTGCTGTTTGTGTCTTATCCTGGTGCACATGTGGAGGTGGTTAATTTAGTGCTTAGTATCACAAAGGATTTAGGTCTCTCCCTCTTATCATCTCTCTGTTCCCAACAGATTGATTTGTTTTCAGGGCTGTCTCCTCCTTATAAGATGGCTACTACAGACCTTGTACTCACAGGATGAGGAAGATGGCCTTCTCTCTCTTATCCCCTTTTTTTTGGGGGGGGGGTTGGTTGGGGGCTTGAACTCTGAGCTTGGGCACTGTCCCTCAGCTCGGTGGTTTATTGGAGATAGGAGTCTCACGGGCTGGCTTTGAACCGCGATCCTCAGATCTCAGCCTCCTGAATAGCTAGGATTACAGGTGTAAGCCACCAGTACCCGGCTTCTTATCCCTTTTTAAGGGGACAAAAACTAGTCAGGTGCAGGTAACTCACGCCTGTAATCCTAGCTATGCAGGAGGAGGCTGAGATCTGAGGATTGCGGTTCAAAGCCAGCCCAGGCAGAAAAGTCCATGAAACTCTTATTTCCAATTAACCACCAGAAAACCGGAAGTGGTGCTGTGGCTCAAGTGGTAGAGCACTAGCCTTGAGCTGAAGAGCTCAGGAACAGCGCCCAAGCCCTGAGTTCAAGACCCATGACCTACCAAAAAACAAGGTTGGGGGACAAAATTTTTGCATAAGACCCCTTTGCCTCAGACCTTCCTGCCAAGAATACTTGATGCTCCCATTCCTATGTTGGTACCATGAACTTAGATTCACACCAAGGTTAGGGAGAGCCAAAGCTCAAACCTTAGAATAGCTGGCTGTTGGGACCTTCAAAAATGGATGCCACTGACAAACTGACCACACTCTATGCTGTTGTGTTGAGGATAAGGCCTTCTGTTCTTAGGTGCTCTGTGGCACAGACAGAAGTGGATAGTTCAGAGCTATTGGAAGTGATTTTTAAACTGTCCTTGTTTATTCCAGGCCTAGAGATTTTTGCTTTCCCAGCAAGGATATCAGTGTGCATGGTAAACATTAACTGATTGACACCCTAAAGGATCTTAGTCTTCTGAAAAGAGGACAAAGCTCTCAAATGACTTGGCTTACTGCCCTGTTCTATGCTATTTGTCTCTGTGATTCAGGACTTTACAACATGTCAAATACTACAGCTCTGTCCTGGAACTAGGAACTCCCCTCTGGTTCCTTATCCATATCACCTAAGCTATATCACCTGTACAATAGGGATGTTAAAAATACCTGCCAGGTGTATGAGTAAACTGTGTGTCCATTGCTGCTGCTGTCTTGACAGGGAAGGTATGTGAGCTGCACTATTGTTGGCATTCTAGAAACTTGAGCTTCCTCAGGTGTAACCATTTTGGGAACACATTGATTTTTTTTTTTGTAGAATCAGGAGCAAGTGGTTGGTTAGCTAATCACTTATTTCCCAGAAGAATAAAGAAGGTATATCTCTCCTTAGTAGGGCCACATGTGGTTGAGTTTTATGACCACGATTGTTGCTGGTGGAGCATGTTTTCTATGCTGACAGGATGAGTACTTGCAGCAGCCACATCACAGGGACAACGGAGATGTGCCCCACATTGAGAAAACCTGACCATATAAGGAGGAGTACCGCCATTACGGGATAATGTCTCACTTAGCAGAAATTTGTGGCAGGTTTCCTAGTACATTTAAAATAGAATTCATGTATAAAAATAATATTTGCATACAGAAGCCCATACTTTCTGAGAAAGGAAAAAATATACTTGTATTGGGCATTTGAGTAAGTAGATCAAAAATAAAAATCTTATAAATGTAAGAGCTAGAAGCCAAATTCCACTTTTAATTCTAAAAGGTTTGTATATATCTACTCCCTTAACCTTCTCCTCCTACTCCAGATTTCCACAGCAAAAATAAAACAGGACAGATCTGCAGGAAGCATATAATAGCAGGGAAGAAATGAGTGGCAGCGTGGGTGGACACCAGAGACACGAGAGGCAGGGCTGGGTGTCACTCCCTGGTGTTGCCACTGTGTACTAGAAGGTCACTTGCCTTGGCCCAGCATGTTCTTCCATTTTATTTTAGATCATTCATGAGGCCTGGCCTTAAGCATGTTTCTGGCTCCTTCCCTGGTAGGGTCAGTGAATGGCAGCGAGAGATGGACCAGCCTATCCTGCCACCACAGACTCCTTCAACCACAATGGATGAAGGGAAGGCCTGATGGAGGGGCGAATCTGGGATACTGACTGACATGCCTGGCTTCTTCCTTTCAGAAATGCTCCCACTGCCAGGAGGCCGGTGCCACCCTGGGCTGCTACAACAAAGGCTGCTCCTTCCGATACCATTACCCGTGTGCCATTGATGCAGGTAAGCTGGTCTTTATACCCATCCAAGAGCATCAAAGGGGTGTGCAAATTGGTCAGTCCCTTCCATATATACCTCCTGACCCTTTCCTATTATAAATTCTCAAAGAATTCACAGAAGATAATACAAAGGAGTAAAATGGGGTAATTTTTTAAATGACAGCTTTATTCATCTAATTTCATATGTGATTTGCCCATTTAAGTCCACAGTACATCACCCCAACAGATTATAGAATACTTTTCATCACCTTACTAAAGAAAATTCCCAACCCAGGCAACAGTGGCTCACGCCTATAATCCTAGCTACTCAGGAGGCTGAGGTCTGAGGATCAACAGTTCAAAGAAAAGTCCCCATGAAACTCTTATCTCCAATTAACCCACTCAAAAACGAAAAGTGGAACTGTGGTTCAAGTGGTGGAGCACTAGCCTTGAGCACAAAGAGGCTCAGGGATAACTCCCAGGCCCTGAGTTCAAGCCCCACAACTGTGGGGGTGGGAGGAGAGAGAGAGAGAGAGAAATTCCCAGTACCATCATTCACCTTCATTCCCTTGCCTCTGTCCCTGACAACCACCAATCCATATTGTCAACCACCAATCCATATTGCATCTCTGTGGATTTTTTGAATATGTTGAACATGTTACATAAATAGAATCATATGTTGCCTTTTAAGACGGATTCTTTTTCTTAGCGAACTGTTACTAAAGTTTGTTCATATTGTATTTTAATATATCATTTGAATTCATCACTATTATGAAGGATAAACTATGTTTTATTAATCCATTTATCAGTTGATAGATGTTTGGGTTGTTTCTACTTTTTCCATTATTATGAAAATGCTGCTATGGTACATTTACATACAAGTCTTTGCATGGGCATATGTTTTCATGTCTCTTGGATATATAGCCAGGAGAGGAATTGTTGAGTTGGATGGTAATGTCATATAACATTTTGAGGCTTTGCCAGACCAATTTCTAGAATAGAAATGCTGCTTTATAATCCCACCAGTGCAATGTATTATGGTTCCAGTTTTTCAGCATCTTTGCTAACCTTATCTGTTGTCATCACCATTGTATTGTTACCAACATCCCAGTGATTGTGAAATGACAGCTTGCAGTTTTGAATTGTATCTCCCTGATCACTGATGATGTTGAGCCTCTTTTTATGTGCTTACTACCTGGTCTATACCTTCTTTGGAAAAGTGTCTAGTCAAATTCTTTGCCCATTGGGTTATTTAATCATTATATTGTTGTTTTAATTTTTTTCTGGATTCAAGCCTCTTATTTGAAATAATTTCTTCCATTGTGTGAGTTTTCTTTTGAATGTATGTCTATGTGTAATACTGGGATTTTGAACCAGTCCTTTTTTTGTTAGTCGTGGGGCTTGAACTCTGGTCCTGGGCGCTGACCCTGAGCTCTTCAGTTCAAGGTAAGCGCTACCACTTGAGCCACAGTACCACTTCCAGTTTTCTGGTAGTTAATTGAAGATAAAAGTCTCATGGGGGTGGGAGGGAGATAGGAAGGGGAAACAAAGGAGGAGGCAACAATGCTTGTTAAGAAATGTACTCATTATCTTGCCCATGTAATTGTAACTCCTCTGTACAATATTTTCACAATTTAAAAAAAAAGTCTCATGGATTTTCCTGCCTGGGCTGGCTTTTGAACCCTGATCCTCAGATCTCAGCCTCCTGACTAGCTAGGATTACAGGCGTGAGCCACCAGGGTCAAACCATCCCTCTTTGCTTTAGTTATTTATTGGATAAGGTTTCACATTTGCCCAGGGCTGGTTTCAAAATGTGATCACAAGTATATGCCATAACACCTGGCTTATTGATTGAGGTAGGGGGTCTTACTTTTTTGCCCAGGCTGGCCTTAAACTACTATATACCTCCTGATTTCTGCTTCCTTGGCACAGATTACAGGAATACAACCATAACCATCTCCCTTCACTATTTTGTTGGTGTTCTCCAAAGCATAGAAAAGTTTACTTTTGCAGAAATCCAGTTTACCTATTTTCTTGCTTTGGTTATCAGTGCTTTTATGACAACTAAAGAAACCATTGCCTAATCCAGTCAAGATCTAAGGATCCACGCTCAAAGCCAGCCCAGGCAGGAAAGCAATAAACCACCCCCCCAAAAAAGCAAGAAGTGGAACTGTGGCTCAAGTGGTAGAGTGTTAACTTTGGACACAAGAAACTCAGCTCTCAGAGCTGGGAAGGTGGCTCAGTGGTAGAGCGCTTGCCTTGCATGCATGAGGCCCTGGGTTCCATTCCTCAGCACCACATAAGCAAAAAGGAAAAAAGCTGCAAGTGGTGCTGTGGCTCAAGTGGTAGAGTGCTACCCTTGAGCTGAAGAGCTGAGAGGCAGCGCCCAGTCCCAGAGTTCAGGCCCCAGGACCGGATCCCAAAAAAAAAAAAAAAGAAGAAACTCAGCTCCCATGCCCTGAGTTCAAGCCTCAGATTGGTGCATGCACGCATGTATGCGCACACACACACACACAGACACACACACACTCACACACAGATATAGCTATGCTTTCCCTAAGATTTTAAAGTTACAACTGTGATTTGAGGTCTTTGATCTATTTTTAATTAATATTTGCTTGTTTTGTAAAGTAGGAATCCACATGTGTATATCATTGTCCTGCTCTCTCATTGAATGGTCTTGGCACCTTAGTTGAAAATAATGGAGCTGTTTCTGACCCTCTTGGGTAATCTACTGTCTTGGTACCTGCAGCTTTGTAGTAAGTTCTTTTGTTGTTGTTGCTGGTTTTTTGTTTTATGTTTTTTGGTTTTTTTTTTCGGTCCTGGGGCTTGAACTCTGGGCTTGGGCGCTGTCCCTATGCTCTTCAGCTCAAGATGAGCGCTCTACCACTTGAGCCACAGCACCATTTCCGGTTTTCGAGTGGTTTATTGGAGATAAGAGTCTCATAGACTTCTGCCCAGGCTGGCTGTGAAGCGTGATGCTCAGATCTCAGCCTCCTGAGTAGCTAGGATTACAGGCATGAGCCACCAGTGCCCAGCTCAGAATCAGGAGTTTTTACACAGTTTATGAGCATACAGAAATACAATAAGTTAACTCCCTACCACCAGCCACCATCCCTGTATGGAAGATTGAACTCAGAGCCTTATACTTGCCAGGCAAGCACTTTACCACTTTAGTCAAACAACCACTTCTTTTGCTTTTTTAGTGTTTTGTTTTGTTTTTCAGATAGGGTCTCATCCTCTTGCCTGGGCTGGCCTTGAACTGTGATCCTTCTTGCTCTACCTACTCATAGCTGTAATTATAAATATATACCACTATGGCCAGCATCTGGATTTGTTTGTTAATCTTTGTATCTTTTTGCTCAACTTACTGATTAGTTCTAATCATTTGTAGTGAATTCCTATATCTGAAACATTGTGACATCCATGAATAGAGGTAGTTTGGCTTCTTCCTCACTGATGAAGCCTTTTCTACCCCCTTCTCTTGGACCGAGTTTTGCTATATAGCCTAGTTTGCCTTAATGCTCAGCTATTCCTCTAACTCTGCCTTCCTCTCAATTGCTGGGATTATAAGCATGTACCATCACTCCCAACTCCTTTTTTTTTTTTTTTGTATCAGTCATGGGGCTTGAACTTGGGGCCTGAGAGCTGTCCTTGAGCTCTTTTGCTCAAGGCTAGTGCTCTACCACTTTGAGCCACAGCACCACTTTTGGTTTTCTGGTGGCTAATTGAAGACAGGCCCTCCTGCCTGGGCTGGCTTTGAACTGTGATTCTCAGATCTCAGCCTGCTGAGTAGCTAGGATTACAGGTGTGAGCCACCAGTGCTGGCCCAATTTTTTTTTTTTTTTTTTTTTTTTTTTGAGACAGGGTCTCCCTATGTAGCCCAGGATGGCTTAAAATGTGTAGCACTACATTTGGATTGGGAGGGGGTTGTTTTTGTTTTTGTTTCTGTTTTGCCAAACTGCCCTGTAAAAATTGCTCCAGTAAATATTGAATAGAGGGGCTGGGAAGGTGGCTCAGTGGTAGAGTGCTTGCCTTGCATGCCTGAGGCCCTGGGTTTGATTCCTCAGCACCACATAAGCAAAAATTTTAAAAAGCCGGAAGTGGCGCTGTGGCTCAAGTGGTAGCGCGCTAGCCTTGAGCTGAAGAGCTGAGGGGACAGCGCCCAGGCCCAGAGTTCAGGCCCCACGACCAGACCCCCCCCCAAAAAAAAAAAATATATATATATATATAGAGAGAGAGAGAGAGAGAGAGAGAATATACATTTCTTTTTGGACAATGTCATCTCTTTCCTTGCTCTTTCCCAGTTTTTCTCTCCTATCCCTACCCACAAGTTCATTTCCAACATAGTGTCTAGTGAGTAATACTGTTGCATTTATTTACCCTTTGTCCCTCCATTTCTATGCCTTCCCTTACCTTCCCCCCAAAATATAAATGAACAAAAAGTAAAAATAGCAAAAAAGAAAAAAAAAACTTTCCATTTCGTGGAATTCATTTTGGTAAATATTATTTTGTATGATCAGATGCACATACGCATTGTGCCTTACTGTTCCTCCTTTGGTCTCACTGTGTGTAAATGCCTAGGATCCTGTATAATTTACCATGTCCCAGTGAATTTTAGATCTAGCTTCCGCATATGAAAGAAAACATGCACCATTGTCTCTGAACCTAGTTTACTTCACTTAACATGATTTTTTTTTTTTGGTCCATACATTTCCCTGCAGATGTCATACATTCTTTCTGATAGCCGTGTAAAATTCTATTGTATATAGGTACTAATGTTTTGGATCCACTCATCTATTGTGGGGCATCTGGACTGTTTCCACAACTGTGCTGTTATCAATAGTGCAGCAATCAACATGGGTGTGCAAGTGTCTCTATGATATCCTGGCTTGTGGTGATCACAGTGGTATGGCTGAGTCATAGGGAAGATCTCTTCTTTTTTTTTTTTTTTTCCTGGAAATACTAGGATTTGAACTCAAGTCTTTGACATGGTAGTCAATTACTCTCTTTTTTTTTTTTTTTTTTTTTTTTTTGGGTCCGGTCGTGGGGCCTGAATTCTGGGCCTGGGCGCTGTCCCTCAGCTCTTCAGCTCAAGGCTAGCACTCTACCACTTGAGCCACAGCGCCACTTCCGGCTTTTTTTCTTTTTGTTTATGTGGTGCTGAGGAATTGAACCCAGGGCCTCAGGCATGCAAGGCAAGCGCTTTACCACTGAGCCACCTTCCCAGCCCCCTCATAGGGAAGATCTATGTTTAGTTTTTTTTTGAGGAACTTCCAGACTGCTATCCAGTGTAGTTGTGCTAGTTTACATTCCTAACAACAGTGGAATAGGATTCCTTTTTCCCCACTTCCCCACCAACGCTTGTTTGAATTCATGATGTTGGCCAATCTAACTGGCTAGAGTTAGATAGAATCTCAGAGATGTTTTGATTTGTATTTCCTTTACGGCTAGGGATGATGAACATTTCTTCATATATTTCTTTGCCAGTCTTGACTCTTCTGAGAATTCTTTCCTTGGTTCCTTTGCCCATTTAGTAATTGGTTTATTAGCTTTCAAAGGGGTTAATTTCTTGGGCTCCTTGTATATTTTGGATATTGGACCTTTGTCGGATATATTGCTGGTAAAGATCTTCTCCCCTAGCCGGGCGCTGGTGGCTCACACCTGTAATCCTAGCTACTCAGGAGGCTGAGATCTGAGGATCACGGTTCAAAGCCAGCCCGGGCAGGAAAGACCGTGAGACTCCTATCTCCAATAAAAACCACCAGAAAACCGGAAGTGGCGCTGTAGCTCAAGTGGTAGAGCTCTCGCCTTGAGCTGAAGAGCTGAGGGACAGCGCCCAGGCCCAGAGTTCAAGACCCACGACCGACAAAAAAAAAAAAATCTTCTCCCCAGTATGTTGACTGTCATTCTAGTTTAGTAATCCCTCCTTGTCAAATAAGAGCCAGCAATCGATTTTCTGTTTTTTTTTTTCTTTTTTCTTTTTTTTTGATCTGTTGTAGGGCTGGAACTCAGAGCCTGGGCACTGTCCCCTGAGCTATTTTTGCTCAGAACTAGCACTGCCACTTTAAGCCACAGTGCCACTTTGAATTTTTTGGTGGTTGATTGGAGATAACACAAACTTTCCTGCCCTGGTCGGCTTAGAACCTCGATATTCAGATTTCAGCCTCTGAGGGGGCTGGGAAGGTGGCTCAGTGGTAGAGCGCTTGCCTTGCAATGCATGAGGCCCTGGGTTCGATTCCTCAGCACCACATAAGCAAAAAGAAAAAAGCCGGAAGTGGCGCTGTGGCTCAAGTGGTAGAGCGCTAGCCTTGAGCTGAAGAGCTGAGGGACAGCACCCAAGCCCAGAGTTCAGGCCCCACGACCAGACCCAAAAAAACAAAACAAAACAGATTTCAGCCTCTGAGTAGCTAAGATTACAGATGTAAGTCACTGGTACCTGGCAAGAGCTGGTATTCTTTTCTTTTTCCTAACCCTACATATAAGAAGTTGGCTATCCATGGGTATTCTTTTTTTTTGCGGTGGGGGGGGGGTGTTTAGTCATGGGGCTTGAACTCAAGGCCTGGGTGCTTTCCCTGAGCTTTTTTTGCTCATGGCTAGTGCTCTACCTCATTGAGCCACAACACCACTTCCAGTTTCTGCGTTCTGCCCAGGCTGGTTTTGAACCGTGATCCTCAGATTTCAGCCCCCTGAGTAGCTAGGATTTCAGGCATGAGCCACCAGTGCCCAGCTATCATAGGTATTCTTGAAACAGTAGAGGGAGTCCCAGTTTGTAGAGTGTTGTGAAGTGTTTGTCCTGAAGGGTTGTGTGTAAAATAGTAACAGCCAGTCTCTAGTGCTCCTACTACTTACTCCATGCTGCTTTTCTCTGCACACCAAGCAATTCTCCAGTGCGTGCCAACTGGGTAGCCTACAGTTTAACTCAGCTCATCTGAACTATGGGTTCACTACCCCCACTTCATACACCAGTCTCAATCTCCAGCTGGTGACTTGTGCCTTTGAATAACCACATATAAATCAAGGTTCTCAGGACCCCTCCTCAGATTTCATTAATGTGCCAGAGCTGTTTATAGAACTCCAGGAAACATTTTACTTTCATTTATTATGATAGACACTTGAATAGGAGAGCTATTACAGGTAAGTAGAAGGGGGCCCGGGAGCTTCCAAGTCCTCCCAGATGTACACCATCCAAGGACCTCCACATGTCCACCAGCCTGAAAGCCCTCCCAATGCTCTCACAGCTCAGAAACTTTCATAGGGGATTTATCACGCATGTGCAGTTGGTGAACGACTCCCCCTTCTGCAGAAAATGGGCAGGTCTGAAAGTTCTAAGATCCTAATCATGGCTCAGTTCTTCTGGTGAACAGCCCCTTCCAAAGCCACTGAATCACCTCATTACGTGACTCTCACCAGGTGACAGATGATGCTCCTGTTACCTGGAAGGTATGAGGGCTTAGGAACTCTGTGAGGAACCTGGGGAAAGGCCAGATGTTTACATTTTCCTAGCACCCACCTGTATTTCAAGAAATTACAAGTGTTTTAGGAGCTCTGTGCCAGGAACTGGGACTTAAAGCCCAAGATAGATAATTCTTATTGTAGTATCACAAGGGGCACTACATTTCATCTGTTACGGTAGACATAGTTGCAGTATTTGAGGTGCTGAAAGAAGAAAGTCTGTGAAGGAAAAGACAGTCTCAGGTCTGACTCAGAACATCAAAATCTTGGGAAAGCCAGTGGCTCATGCCTGTAATCCTAGTTATTCAGGAGGCTGAGATAGGAAGATCAAGGTTTGAAGAAAGCCCAGTCCAATAAGACTCTTGTCTCCAATGCACACCAGAAAAGCCAGGAATGGATCCGTGGCTCAAGTGGTAGAGTGCTAGCTTTGAGCAAAGAAAAAGTTCAAGGACAGCTTCCAGGCCCAGAGTTCAAGCCCCAGGACTCACTAAAAAAGTAAGAAAGTGGTTGTATGTGAATGTGCCAAAGGACAGTGGGATGGTCGGGGCACTGTTGGCCAGCCAGCCTTGATACCTTGGAGTCCTTGGGCTTTAGACTGTCCCTTCCATCCTCCTCCTCTTGCCCCAAGGATTTCCTAATTGTCTGAGCTCATTCACCCTGGGTCACGGTCTGGCATGTTCTGTAATATGGAAATTAAGTCTTCTCTTAGTAGCTAATGCTTGCTTTTTCTTTTCATTGTGTAGCCCCTAGTTACACCAGGTGTTTGGCTTCCTTCACTTGAAGCTTCCTGTTTTTAAAATGAAGAGTCTTAAGTGTTGTTTGGGGTGATTATTTTGAATGGGCAGTATTGTCATAATTAGCTCTCCAAGTCAGTGGCTAGGTAAGCAATGGTTTCCACATTGGGGCTCTATTGAGAAACATTAGGATGCGCACTCAGGTCTAACCTCGTCCTACCTGAGCATACCCCTATCAGCAGCAAGGGCCCACTGTGAATGTGACCATCTGCTTCCCATGCCCAGCTGCCTCCTGGGATAGATTCTCAAGGGATGAGAACTTGCCATGGAGGTGGGAATGCTCTACATTTGTGTGCTTGTACAGCAGCCAGAGCGAGATGACCACTGGGGCATTCACAGGACTAATGGGACCAAGGGAAAAAAAAAAACTTTTCTTGACAGTTCTGAGGTTTGAACTTAGAGCCTGTACTTGATTGGCAGGTGCACTCTGACTTGAGCCCCGCCTCTAGCCCTCTTTCAGTTATTTTTCATAGAACCTTGTGGTTTTTGCCTGGGTTAGCCTCAGACTTTAATCCTTCTGCCTGCTTAGTTGGGAATCAGGCATGTTTACAGCACACTGTGGCTTGTTCTTTGAAATAGGATCTTGTTAACTCCCTGTCCCCTTGGGCTAGCCTCACATCACAATCCTCCAATCTCTGTGGAGGCCTCCCACATAGCTAGGGTTAGAAGTATAAGCCACCACTCCTGGCCTGGATTTTTTTTTTTAACTTAAAGTGTCTTTGTGTGACTTGTAACTGGATAACACAGACTTAGAGTCTACCCTGATCAAACCAGGTAGTATGGTTGCAGTTCTTAAGAAAGGACCAAGGTGGTGGGGACATCTCTCCTCTAATGAAAGCTTGCCAGATCATCTCTCTATTCCAGCCAGAAGCCAGTCATGTTTGCCTACCCTGTTAACCTGGCAATATCCCTTAATGGAAGATGGTGGTGAGAGGGAGGTTTGAGCTAGGTTGAGACAAGGCTGTTGGCCCCAGATGTGCACTCTGCCCTTCTGAGTGCAGAGTTGGAACCATAGAAGCAGCTTCAGACATGAAGGCGATCTGGCCCTGACATCTGTCACCAATGATGGCCAGGGTTGATTGTGCTGATAGAACTAAATAGACTGTTTTTTCTTTATCCCTCACTGCCCCATGTATGTCTTTCCCAAAGCTGTGTATTCAGTTGAAGAAGAGAGGAGGGCTGTTCTTTGGTTACAAGTAGCTTCAGTCTTCTGCTAGAAATTCTAAACATGCTCTGATGAAGCATCACAAGAAGGCCACATCATGAGCAGAACAGTGTTTGTTTATTCATTTATTCACTTATTTGCATGAGAGTGAGTGTGGGTGCTTACCCACGCATATGTGCACACTCATTTGCACATGCCCAGGTGCCAGTCCTGGGGCTTGTACACTCAGCCTGGGTGTTGGCTTTGAGGGTTTTTTTGCACAAGGCTAGTGTTCTATTACTTGAGCCACAGCTCTTCTCCAGCTTTTTGCTGGAGTCTCACTGACTTTCTTGCTGGAACTGGCTTCAAACTGTGATCTTCAGATCTCAGCCTCTTGAATAACTAGGCTTACAGATGTGATCACCAACACCTGACCCATATCAATCTTTTTAATAACCCAAGTTGCCAGGACCCAGAAGCTTGCTTCTCAAAAATTCTTACATCTTACATCTAGGAAAAATATTTGACTGACTTTCTAGCCATAATCATGATAATCCTTGGGTTTAAGCAATCTTCTGTTCGGTAGAGTAAGGAACGGTGTAACTTTTTTGGGGGGAGGGGGGTCCGATCGTGGGGCCTGAACTCTTGAGCCTGGGTGCTGTCCCTCAGCCTTTCAGCTCAAGGCTAGTGCTCTACCACTTGAGCCACAGCGCCACTTCCAGCTTTTTTTCTTTTTGCTTATGTGGTGCTGAGGAATTGAACCCAGGGCCTCAGGCATGCAAGGCCAAGCACTCTACCACTGAGCCACCTTCCCAGCCCTGTAACTTTTGTATTGTTTTGTTTTTTGTCAGTCGTGGGGATTGAACTCTGGGCTTGAACTCTGGGCTTGGGCACTGTCCCTCAGCCCTTCAGCTCAAGCCTAGTGCTCTACTAGTTGAGCTGCAGCACCACTTCTGGTTTTCTGAGTGGTCTATTGGATATAAGTGTCTCATGGACTTTCCTGCCTGGGCTGGCTTTGAACCGAGATCCTCAGATCTCAGTCTCCTGAGTAGCTAGGATTACAGGTGTGAACCACCGGCACCTGGCTAACATTTGTATTTCTACCTTGTTTTTAGTCACCCAAACCCAGTGTGTTGATGTGTCAGAGAAAACTATTATTGCTAGGAT
This sequence comes from Dipodomys merriami, assembly GCF_024711535.1. Classification (NCBI taxonomy): domain Eukaryota; kingdom Metazoa; phylum Chordata; class Mammalia; order Rodentia; family Heteromyidae; genus Dipodomys; species Dipodomys merriami. The sequence goes on along the minus strand of NW_027206124.1, from coordinate 4,993,066 downwards.
GTTTCCATGGAAACAGGCTTTGTCTTTTGAGGGTGTCTGATGCCAGAATGATGTCCTGCATTTCTGACATCACCATCGCTGTTGCATGCGGCTTGTTGTATCATAGACACAAGATATGGCTCCAAGTGGAGAATGCAGTAATAAGAGCATGAGTTCTGGTTGTGGTTGTTTGGAAATACTAGGGTTTGAACTCGGGGCCTTGCACTTGCTGAACAGGTGCTCTATCACTATACCAGACCCACTATGCCAGTTCCTTTTTGTATTGGTTATTTTCAAGATAGGGTCTTATTTTATGACTGAACCAGGCTTTAGTTTTCATGTTTGTATTTTTCTCTGTGTCTTGGATAAGTCATTTTGTAGCTTGTGATAAAAGGTGTGTGCTACCATGTTCAACAATTGTACAAAGCTTTTCTGTCCAGGCTGGCCTTGAACTGTGATCCCTGATCTCCCCCTCCCAAGTAGCTAGGATTATAGGCTTAAGCCACCGTACTGAGAGAGAGAGAGAGAGAGAGAGAGAGAGAGAGAGAGAGAGTGTAATGTTTTAATGTATTTAATGCAGTGAGCTACAATAATTAAGACAGAACGGGGAAAGGGGCTATAGTAGCTCATGAATAATTCCACTGTGCATAAAGAATCTTGCCTGGAGGGGATTTTTTTTTTTAACTCATGAAGAAACACAGCTTGGAATTTCACTCTGCAGCCACCTTTATAGCAACATGCTAAAGCTGCTCTTTCTGCTGCAGACTTTGATCTTGAAGTAGTGGGGTCAGAGCCCTGAGTGGTTTATTACGGAACAAGGGTCTGGCCTCTCCCTGAGGGGACTGCTGTCTGCTTCACAGACCAATCCTAGTGCCTGTTATGCCCTCCATGTGCTCCAGGAGCTTGAGCCTTCCTTCAGCAAGGCGGTGTCTCAGTCCTGCAACACTCCACTCCCCCGCCCTGCCCCATCCCCCACCCCTTACCCAGTGTGAGAATGTCAGCGCACTGAGGAAGATGCAGCTGAGCTGAACACAGCATTGGGTGCCCAGCACATCCAACAGACATGAAACCCCTCTCCCCTTGTTTTTCTTGTCTCATTTTTGAGATCACCATCCTCCACCTGAGGTGTGAGTATCTGCAGCTTTATGAGCATCTTAGGGAAGATGCTCAGCAGTCATGAGTCTCCACCCCTCCACCTTTGAGCTTCACAGTGAAAGTTGTGTGGCCACCTTGTGAGTGCAATGATCTGACAAGCTGTGTGCTTTTGACTCCTGTGGAAATGCTCACCAGCTCCTCTGTGAAGTGTAGGGTAGCGCCCGGGCCTTAGAGCAAGCAAAGTCTGGCTGCTTGACCGCAGCAGTGGTCAGGCACCTGACCCAGTTCTCAGAAAGGATGTCACTGCACTTACTGTGCCTGGTTTGAGATAACAAAGGAGAGGCTCCTCTACCTTGCCAGGTTCAGAGCTCTAGCTACATTTCTAGCTCATGCCAGGAATGAGAATTGAAGTTTCTAATGACCCATCATCCACATGAAAACAGAAAAGATGATTTACCTATAAAGTGTTCCTGCAAGGGGAGAGGTGGACACTGTCTCTAATCGGCTTGTATATGTATGTGGGTATGTGTGCCAGTCCTCAGGGCCTGGGTGCTGTCCCTGAGATTTTTCACTCAAGACTAGCACTCTACCACTTTTGGCTTTTTTTGGTGGTTAAATAAGAGTCTCACGAACTTTCATGGTCAGCCTGTCTTTGAACCAAGATCCTCAGATCTCAGCCTCTTGAGTAACAAGTATTACAGGCATGAGCCACCAGCACCCAAATTATTTAGATAGACAGACAGATAGACAGACAGACAGACAGATCATTTCCAGAAATCCTAACACTAGCTCCATGTTGTTCTTAATATGTACCTACACTGTTTTCTCTTCTGCTTTTAACTCAGAAGGAAAGTGTTTTCTAACTTTAGACATTATTTTACTAATAGCTTGTCATAGCTGGTCACTGAGGCAAGTAAACCACCTATGCCTTTATGAGGGTGCTCTTTGTTCTGATCATGGCCCTCATTTTCTCTTCTGTAAACTGTGACATCAGATTGGCCAAGCTCTACAGGTGCCATGGCCCAGGCAAGAGACTAGGGGCATGGAATTGCCCAAGCCCAGGTAAGGAGAGAGTGCTTCCCCAAGCTCTAGTTGTATGACTCCTGCTGTTCTTAAACTCTCTGGCAGATTGGCACAGCAGGAGTCTCAGTCATGCTATATACTTGAGGGTTTTGAATTAACACATTGCATTTACCGATATGCTTGCTTGTTGCTTGCTAAAGGAGGGTCCTGGCAGTTAGTGACCATTGGCTGACTTCTTGGCCCTGGGAGCTGAGAAAGCTACTGCCCTACCTACCCCTCTGCCAAGATAGTTCAAACTCCAAAGGCAGATGAGTGGGCCGAATTATGAAAGTATGTTAGCTAGACCCCAAACTAACTACTTGGAAAGCTGAAAGTGGAAGAATTGCAGTTCAGGGCCAGCCCAGACATACACAAGACCCTTTCTCAACCAATAGTGAGGCATGGTGGCATGCACCGTCATCCCACCTATGATGGAAACCCTCAAATAGACAAATCAGTTAAGGCCCATATCTAGACAGGAAGTAAGAAGCCTACCTAAAAAATAATTGGTTTAAAAAAACAACCCAAGATCTAAAGCCAGTTGCATTGGCTCAAGCCTATAATCCTAGCTACTTGGGAAGTACAGATTGAGGGATCGAGGCCAGACCAGGCAAAAGGAAGTTTGCAAGACTCCACCTTAACCAGCGATGAATGTGGTGGCACCTGCTTAGTGTTCCAGCTACTGAGAAAGCACAGTGGCTGTGTGGGGTGCATTTCATCTCCAGGGACATGGGGAAGCACAAATGAAGATCACAGCCCAGTGAGCGTAGGCAAAAGCTGAGACCTTTCTCAAAAATAACCAGTGTTGGGGCTGGGAAGGTGGCTCAGTGGTAGAGTGCTTGCCTAGCATGCATGAAGCCCTGGGTTCAATTCCTCAGTACCACATATACAGAAAAAGCTGGAAGTGGCGCTATGGCTCAAGTGGTAGAGTGCTAGCCTTGAGCAAAAGAAGCTCAAGGACAGTGTTCTGGCCCTGAGTTCAAGCCCGACTGGCAAAATCAAAATAAAAAATAACCAATGTAAAAAAGGGGCTGGAGGCATGAGTCAGGAGAGTGCCAGCCTGACACACTTGAGGCCCTGAGTTCAAACCTTAGTAGTACCAAAAATATCTCCACAAAATTATGAAAGCATCTTTTTGATTTTCCAGATACTAAGTGAAAGTTTCACTATATCTTTATTACTGTTCAACTTGGGTTCATAGGCCGCTACTCAGGATCTCAGTTTAAACTGGCTAAAGCATAAATTTAATAAGGGTAAGTATCATGACTGCTTTCCTGCCATGGTGCCTGGGCACTCTGAGAATGTGTGATCAATATTTATTAACATTCTGCCACCACGTCCTGCACCAGTAACCTGGATGTGGGTCTGTGGAACTGTAGTGTACAGAGTGAACTCATTAATTAGATTTTCTTACTGTGCTCCATGCACTATCCTTGTGCCACGGCGCTTGACTCACCTGGCAGCAGATGTGTCCTTGCTGTCGTTAAGGGTGCTGTCACCAAGTTAAAAATTGGAATGAATCGTTTTTCCTTCGAGAATAAAAAGCACCCTCATGGGATTTGGCCCTCCTCTGAAGCATTTAGTGAGGAACATGAGATTTATGTTAGGTGTGTCTCTAGGCCTTGTGGGATACAGATGACAGCAGAGCACTCAGGCCTGATCACCTTTCTATCTTGAACAGTTGGTTTTCTGTACAGATTTCAAATGTTTCAAATGCCTTGAGCTTGTGGGTGGGGTTAGTTGAGATTTGAGGATGGTTATAGTAACTATTTGAACTTTGTCTTTGATTATTAAATATGTCATCATGGAAATGTAGAAGAAAATAAGGAAAATTTAAAAGAAAAACAAAAATTGGATAATCTTACCCAAAGATAACTCTCCCTATTACATTTTGGTAGCTGTCCTACTTTTTTTTAACACATGTAAAACATTTTAATGAAATTAGGACATATACCCTATAGTTTTGAGCATCTAGTCCTTCTAGCAGTTTTGTATCATAAGTATATTCCTATATTATTTTAAAATTTTAGGGGTGTGTGTGTGTGTGTGTGTGTGTGTGTGTGTGTGTGTGTGTGTGTGTGTGTGTGTGTGTGTGTGTGTGTGTGTGTGTGTGTGTGTGTGTGTGTGTGTGTGTGTGTGTGTGTGTGTGTGTGTGTGTGACTGGGTATTAAACCCAGATTCTCACACTTGCTAAGAAAGTGCCCTACAACTTGAGCTATAAAGCCACCAAGCATCCTTTTTGGTTTTGTCTTTGTTTTTTTCAGGCCTGGGCACTTGAGGGTTTTTATGTTGTTGTTTGTTTTTTTTTTTTTTATCAAGGCTAGTGTTTGACCACTTAAGTGAGCCATTGGTCCACTTCAGGCTTTGTTGGTGGTTGGTTGGAGATAAGGGTCTCACAAACTTTTCTACCCAGGCTGGCTATGAACTGAGATCTTTAGATCTCAGCCTCCTGAATAGGTAGGTAGGATTACAGGTGTGTGTCACCAGCACTTGGTTTTATTTTGTTTTTAAGAAAGAATCCCAATAATTTTCTGTATATATGTCCATCCTAGGGTTTGAACTCAAGGCCTGGATGATGTCCTTGAGCTTTTGTGCTCAAGGCAGTGTTCTAGCACTTGAGCCACAACTTTAACTTTACTTCATCCTTTTGGTAGTTAATTGGAGATGAAAGTCTCATGGACTTCCCTGCCTAGGCTGGCTTTGAACCACAGACCTTAGATTGCAGTAGCTAGGATTTCAGGCATGAGCCACCAGCACCCAGCTCAATAATTTTTGTGGTTTTGTTTGTTTGTTTGTTTTTTGTCAGTTGTGGGGCCTGAACTCTGGGCCTGGGCACTGTTCCTCACCTCTTCAACTCAAGGCTAGCACTCTACCACTTGCTTATGTGGTGCTAAGGAATCGAACCCAGGGCTTCATGCATACGAGGCAAGCACTCTACCACTGAGCCACCTTCCCAGCCCCACTTTTGTTAATTTTTAAGAAATGCTTTTGGTAGTGCTGGGGCTCGAACTCAGAACCTCACATTTCCTTGGCTAGACGTGCTAGATTGGTGTTCTACCATTGGAGCTATGCCTCTAACCCTGTTTTTTTGCTGATTATTTTTGAGACAGAACCTGGTGAGCTTTTAAGTCATTCTGTCAAGTAAAGTTATCATGGTTTATTTGGAGTGTTGCTTATGTGTTCCTGTTTGAAGTCACAGCATTGTCACACTTTGACCCAGCTGTGCCAGTGTGCCCAGGTTCCATATAACTGTTTCCTTCTGTCTTACAGATTGTTTGCTGCATGAAGAGAACTTCTCGGTGAGGTGCCCCAAGCACAAGGTGAGTCACGGGCCCCAGTAGCCTTTGCTTCCAGTGGGGCTGCCTCCTCCTGAGAAACCTAAAGGCCAGGCTTGGAGGACCTTACCCAGGCCTGTCCCACCTACACTCCTGGCACTGAGAGCATGGAGAGGCATTGTGCTGAAGGGATCCTCAAAGAATGGAGCCAAGTACCCTTGTGGTATGAAGGAGCCCGGAGGGTTATGGTATTTTGGAGAGCATTATCAGTTCATTAAAAGAAATTAGAAGATCAAGATCAGTGGAACTACTGATTTCTACTTTAATTTAGTAGACACCCAGTCCACAGGTTGATAATATGGTGAGCTGTGCAGAATTTCCCAGAATAGAGAACAGAGCCATCTTCTTTCTCTCCCAGAGTATGTGCAGCAGAAACACCCTGACAATGCAGGTAGTCTCTCCAAGAACGGGTCTCTTGGTCACCTCTTTTAGGAAGACAAGGAGACCAACATTCTGTTTCTGAGCTGACATTGGTGGCGGGGGGAGGGGGGAGGGATGGGTTAAAGAGCCACAAGGATTGGGATGAAGCTGCAAGCTGTGGCTCCCTGCCTGGCTGAGGTCACACTGACACCTTGTGGTCACTGGAACTCACAGTCTCATTCTCCAGTTAGAGCCAGAAAATACTAGAAAGAACCGTCTGTCCTTAAAAAGCTCCTGAAAGACGCCTATGCTTTTCTTTCCAAATCATTTCCAGAACTAGACCAGGATCTGACAAAATTTTCTTTGCTTTTGTGTATGGTCATATTTTGCCTCAGAAAGCCCGTCTGGGTGTCTCCTGTTTGTCATTCAGTACTGACTCTGCTTTTTCTTTCCTTTTCCATGCACCATTCCCGTCCTCACCTCTTCCCCCACCTTTCCCACACTGTCTGTCTTCTGTCCCTCTGTCCATCTCTTGGTTTTGCTGGCATCAGCCTCCCCTTCCATGCCCTCTCCCCCCCTTGCAGAACAAGAACGCAAAAGGCAGCCTCAGCACAGAGCAGTCGGAGCGGGGGTGAGGGGGGCAGTGCGCGCGTGGGAATGGAGAGGACAGCAAGCACAGGTGAGTTGGGGCTGGCCTGGCTCCCACCACTCCCACCCAGCTCTCAGCAAGTGTCATGGCCTCTGGCCTCCTGCTTGCCCACACCACACCACCAGTGTCGAATCCTGTGAACTGTCGACATCAGGTGGAAAAAATAGCTTTCTGTTATCCAGCTCCCCAGAATAGCTGTGATGAGGCCTATAAAACTGTTCACTATCTTTGCTCCTGAAGGCAGTATGACAGCGTGACAGCCGCTAGGACGATCCTGTGGGTGGGGATCCTCTGGCAGCAGTCCACCCTTTTCTCTGTTCCAGAGAGGGACCAAGTCAGAGGTCTCTCTTTTTTTGGTCAGTGGTGGGGCTTGGGCTCTGTCCCTCAGCTCTTCGGCCCAAGGCTACGACTTGAGCCACAGTGCCACTGGAAGTTTTCTGGTGACTTATTGGAGATAAGAGTTACGTGGACTTCTCCTGCTCAGGCTGGCTTTGAACTGCCATCCTCAGATCCCAGCCTCCTGAGTAGCTAGGATTATAGGCATGAGCCACTGATCCCCGGCTCAGAGGTCTCTTCTTTTTAATTGACTATATTTCTGTAAAACTTAAGAGAGGAGGATTGTTAGTTTTGTTATTTGGAAAAAAGAAAATTCAAGGTTTATTACTTGAAATACACCCCACTCCTTTTCAAAGGGGGAAAAAAATTTCAGAAAGACTTTAAATCTCAAGCAGTTGTGCTGTGCTGTGGTTGCATGTTGGGTGGGAATATGGCAAGGCTGTCCCTGCATGCACCTTTAGAGAACAAAATTACAAGTTTCAGGCTTCTGGAAGCATGATCTCCATTGTCCTGAGCTTGCTGCTGCTCCCCCCCCTCCCCCGCTGCCCTGCTCAGTTACTGTAGGATGAGAAAATTAAGAGTGTAAAGAAGAAGAGAGAAATGGTATAGTGTGTGGTGTTGGCTACTGAAGGCAGCGGAACAGCTATGTTGGGGAGTTCTCTGAGGTGTGTTTCTCTGTAAATGAGGGCCTTCTATGTGGATTAGAAATCTTGAGTCCCCACAGTCACTCACTGCATTCCCTGAGTATTGTGAGACATGCCCTCATTGCTGGTTAGAACTGGGAGGTTTCTGCCTTTCTCCAGAATATTCAACAATAACTTGAGAGAACAGTTGAGTTCATGTCAGAGTTTGGTGAAAAGTGTGTATTCCATAGGCTGTATACATGCTGACTTCACAGAAGGCCCCTTGGCTCCACTGTGGGATGAGTCTGGTGCTTCCTGGGAGGGATGTTGAGTGCTTTGCTAGTGTTTTTCTCTTTACCTCTTGGAGGGAGCAGTGTGGTAGAGGTAAGTGGAAGATATTTTACATGTTTGTGGGTCACAGGAACCAAATGAGAAAACCTATAGACTTTACGTAAGGCATCAAATGGCCTGTGCATTTCCAGAAGCACTGGCTTCCTGCACTGGTGCTGTCCCCTGGGGCAAGATGGTGGTGTGGGTGATTGTTGGAGCACTGCTTGCTTTTACCCTTCTGCATGTTCCAACACAAGGGTATTTCTGTGCATCAGTGCCTCTGGCATGCCCCATGGTCAAGCTCTGTAGGGGCCACCAGGTATAAGTCCAAGTATGTTTTAGTTTTGCCGAGCCTGTGTTTGAGAAAGAGTGTCTTGGCTCGATGGGCAGGTCTCTTGGGGATTTAGGCCATCATTCTTGGGCCTATCAAGAATGGTAAACATCCCCTCTGTCTTCCCCAGCTCCATCACACGGAGAGCGTGTCCTTCTGCAGTGCTCTCATCAGCTATTCCTAACTTCTCAGTCCAGTTTACACCAAGGGCAGTCACTGCCCTTCACACCCAGCATGCACCACAGGATTGTGTAGATGCCCCAGTGGTCCTCAAGAAGCACTCATCTTGAAGTCCTTGCTGGGAGCAGAGTCACCATCACTGGGGACTAGGACAGGCAGGGAAGGGACAGCGGGCATGCACATGTGACCCGTCTCTAGCACTCCACTTTCTCACACAGTGGTGTGCAAAGTGCTCTGTGACAGGGGTAAGGCCACTTACTGTCTCTTTTTCAGTTTTGTTGGTGGTCAAGGTGGATGTTTGTGAGGTTTTTGTTTGGTTGCTTTGTTTCGTTTGGTATGGGGTTTGAATTCACGGCCTGGGTGCTGTCCCTGAGCTCTCTTTTGCTCAAAGCCATCACTCATCACTTTGAGCCACAGCACCACTTCCAGTTTTCTGGTGGTTAATTGGAGATAAGAATCTCATGGACTTTCCTGTCCGGAGGCTTTGAACCATGATCCTCAGATCTCAGCCTCCTGAGTAGAGGATGACAGGTGTGAGATACCAGTGCCCGGCTTCAGTTTGTGTTATAAGAGAGAAATGGTAGTGCCAGCCCTGTGAGGGTGCAGCTAGGCCTCACGAGTACATCGTGCTCACTGCCATACACTCCTGGCGTGAGTTTCCTTCAGCCAGAGCTGAAGAGATCAACATGCCACAGATGGGACCTTGAAGAGCAGTATTTTCTGTAGAGCAGAAAATACTAGTTCCCCATTTCCGAGGATGAAGAAGCTGTGTGATGGGCCTGTGGTTGTGTGTTCTGGCCTTGGTGAAATTGTTCACTCTCTGGCCTCATTGTGGCTAGTAGACGAAGGACCTGGACAGTGGATCCTTGGACTGGGGGTCCTTGTCATGTAAAAAAGGAGAACACAGGCTGACTCTCCATTCTGGGCTCAAGGGGACACCACAGGCTCACACATCCTGCATGGGAGAAGAGGGACAGCATCCTCCCTGCCCCAGTGGCCAGGCAGCATGCAGCCCATCCACAGGACACACCCTCTGGAGTCTTCCTCCAGTGGAGTCCTGAAGCTGCACTCCCAGAGGAGAGCTCCAGTCTGTCCATGTCTCCTGGCTGGTGCCAACTCGAGTTTGTGTCCTATCTGCTGTGACTACCAGCTCCATTTGAAGCCCTTTGTCACAGCAGCAAGCACATCTCCCCCCAGCACCATCCCTTGCTTCAAAGGTTCTTGTCACAGTTGGAATAAAATCCAGATTCTTTGCCTTGCCTTCAAAAACCAGTGGGACTCAGTGACAAAGTGCTCCAACCACTGGCTGCTCTGGTGCCAGGCTTCCTCCCGCTGGGCTTGTGCATGTTCACATCCCTGTGCAAGAAGCACTCTGCCTGCCCAGCTCACACAGTAGGCTCCAGCTCACCTTCTGAGTCTCAACTTCAAGGTCACTTCCTCAGAGACGCCCTCCATTTTCTAGTCCCTGTCTAAATGAAAGTCCTCTCCTCCTGCAGCATTGCTGGACACTCGAGAAGTCAAGGTCCTTTGGAGGCTCATGGTCCAGACCAGAGCAGAGGGCCTGACGAAATAGTCTATAAAGCTCCAAATGCTAGAACTAGCTTTCTTTCCCATTCTCCCTGCTGAAGGGACAGCGGCTTCCCCTCACCCCCAACTGTTGGGCTTTGATCTCAGGGCCTTGTGCTTGCCAGGCACTCACTGTACCACTGAGCCCCCACACCCAGCCCTTTTCTGCTTTATTTTTCTGGTACAGTATTATGTTTTTCCTGGTACCGGCTTTGGACCAAGATCTCCTACCTGTGGTTTCTCATCTGTTTGGGATTATGGGTTTGTATTACCATGCCTGTCAACTTATTTGTTGACATGTTTCACTAACTTTTTGTTCAGCTGGCCTCAAACTGTGATCCTCCCAATCTCTGGCCTCCCAGGTAACTAGTGTGAGGCATTTCAGCCAAGCCAGGGACAGTATGTGTATGTGTGTACGTATGTGTGTGTGTGTGTGTGTGTGTGTGTGTGTGTGTAAAGTGGGGTTTGAATTCACAGCCTTACACACTTGGCTTTTTCACTCAATGCTGACACTCTACTACTTGAGCCACGCTTCACTTAAAGGGACAGCATTTAAGAAGTAACTCTACAGATTTTTTGGGGGGGGGTCCAGTCGTGGGGCCTGAACTCTGGGCCTGGGCACTGTCCCTCAGCTCTTCAGCGCAAGGCTAACACTCTACTACTTGAGCCACAGTACCACTTCCGGCTTTTTTTTTTCTGCTTATGTGGTGCTAAGGAATCAAACTCAGGGCCTCATGCATGTAAGGCAAGCGCTCTTCCACTGAGCCACCTTCCCAGCCCAACTCTACAGATATTACGGGTCCCATCACAATTAGGATCCCACTATGTGTTTGGGTCAGTGTACTCAGTGGAAAGCTCTCTGTTGGGAAAGCTGGACTGTGGAGCCCAAGACAAGATGTGGAGAGTTGCCAATACCTGTGTTACCATACAGCTCTGTGCCGCCAAAGGAGCCAGGTTATCTAGAACCAACTGTCTAAGCAGACAGCCCCATTTTGAGGTTGGGAGCTAGTCTGGAGCTACCCTTCTGAGTAGTAGTATGGGATGGTGGTCCAAGCCTGAGCTGAGCACTGTCCTGCCCTTCCTCTACAAGCATACCTTTAAAAGGGGGCTATGGCATCTGACCTCAGATCACTCCCCCTGCTCATTCCTAGAAGCACCCATTAGCTCTGCCCTTGTGATTTCCCAAGTGCCTGTGGTTCCTGGAAAGGGCATCAGAGAACCCTTTCTCCATGTCCTTTGGCTGAGGCAGAGGAGAATCTCCCTGGGATGGTGGGAGCAGTCCCGTGCAGAGAGGAGGAGTCTGGAGCACATTTACAAGGGAAGCCATGCTGTTGTGGGTTCATGCTGAGATTGACAGGATGGCTCGGTTGCTGGCCCATACGCTCAGGGCCTTGCAATTTAAAGTACTAGGGTTTATTTTTAACTCCAGGGTGTTGGCTCTGGACTGTCATCTCTGCAAAGTGTCTTCCTGCTTATTGGTATTTTCTGTCAAGCAGAAGTCTCCTTTTTGGCAGGGGTGAATATATTATATATGTGCGCTTGTGAATTCTTAGCTCCTGCACATACACAGCCTGCTTAACAGTTTGCACATTAGTAAGCTTTATTGGGGCAGAAGTGGGAGAGTGAGTCTGCCATTTCCTGAGGCTTATTTGTTGGTAGAGGGCACCAGAAAGGATTTAAGGAAGAAGAAAGGAGTGTCATAGGGACACAAGTCATAGTTCTGATTGGCTTCCGGATGGGAAGACCATCATCAATATCCTTCTAGTGTGCTTTTTCTGGACTAACTTCTTGGAAGCTTTGGTGTTTACTGAGACATTTGTACATGAGATGGGTCGTGAAGCATTCTGAGATGGCCTTGGTACACCTGTCTTCTGCGTGGGTCATTGGGCCCAAGTTTGGGCCCATATGTTAAGGTCCATCTACCCCTGCAGAGCCAGGAAGAATGACACCTCCAGCTCTGTGCGGTGCAAAAATCAAGTGGTGGCCTGCCCACCCTGTCAGGCAGGTCTCTGGGAAGAGTGCTTTGATATGGTTATGAGAAGGTTCTTCCACAGATTGTCTGGACACTCTAGGTTCAGTCACAGCTGGGTTGTCTTCGGCCACCTCTGTGAAAACTGCCACCAGTGGCTGAGTCACCATCCCTGAAGTTCAAGGAATTTTCTCCTGCCTTTGTTTCTTCTATGCAGAGAAGGTGACCTGTCAGGAGAGGCCTCAAAGTCTGATTCCACACCTACCTTCTTAGATCACCTCTGTCTTCCACCTTGCTTCAAGTTCAAAGCAAGTCAGCCTCACACCCACAAAGGGGTCTGAGCATGAAGTCCCTGCCAAAGGCCATTTGCCAGCACCACTGAAAAGGGACTGTGGCTGGCGGGACCAGGTACCAGCCCCCACACTCAGTGTCTGCTGCTTGTCTTCCAGGTGAGACTGTGGAGATGAGAAGGTGGTGGACACTCGTAAGGGAATGGAATTGTCCTGCCGTGCAGCCACACCCCACCCTGCCCCGCCCCACCGCGCCTGCCCATGCCAGCACTTCCTTCCTGTGTTCTCACATCACACTCAACTGGTGACACCACAGGAAAGAAAGACACAAGATGTTGGAATGGCTATTTCCATGGACACAATCTCCATAGTGACAATGTGGGGGGAGGGGGGAGGGGTGGACTCATGGGAAAAGGGGGGGGATAAAGGGAGGGATAAAAAATATATATATATAAATCTATTTTTAGTCTGGAAAGACTTTGTTTAAATGAAAGGTGCGCTATCCCTTTTGATTCTATTTTAAAATTATCTAGTTAAAGGACTCCAAATTTGTTCCCATGACAGTGAAATTTAAATGTGAATTGAACTGAACAAGCTCTCATCTCATAAAGGATGGGGTGTGGCTTTGATCTTTAGCCTGTCTCACACCAAGTCAGAGAACACTAGACCCAGGACTAAAAGAGCAGACAGACCACAACTGGGCCTTCATCTTGTCACAAGGGAAGGTTCTGGGGGGAGGGAAAGGGGGGTTTCAAGAGTGGAGGAATGATGTTTAAACACAAAAGTAATTTTTTTTCTTTGCCAGAAACACTACTTATTTATTCTTTTTTAAAGTTTTATCTTTTTGGGGGGTAAAATTGGCAGATGCCCAAGGTCGTGGCTGAGCCCTGGGTAACTGTGGCTGGTGAGATCCCTGAGAGCCCCCGTCTGGGGCCCTCTGTCCTTGGTACATTCCAGGCAGCTGCACCCAGGCTCATGGGGACCCAAGGAGGCCTAGGCAGTCCTGCCCGAGAGTAGGCAGGGGCTGGGAACGAATGTGTGTGCGAACCAGGTGGGTGGGTTAAGCTGACCAGAAAACACCCACTTAGCTGTTATTTTCTTTTTGCTTTCATTTTTATAATGGGAAAGGGGGGCTGTTAAGTGTCAGCTCCATGCTATGTGATTATGTTGTTTTGTTTTGTTTTGTAAATTGTATAATTTTTAAATATCTAAGTTTTAAAAAAATGAAAAAAGTACAAAAAAATCTTGTTAAGGCCTTAAGAAGGGGTTAGTGCATCTTTCAGGGGTCACTCTGCCGTGGGGATAAAATAGCTGTTTCACAAACAGTTTTATTTAAAAAAACAAAAAACAAAAAAATCAAAAAATAATAAACTTCATTTTAACCTTGTTTCCTCTATTATTTACTATTAAGTGGATGTGTCTCTTCCTTTTCTCACATCAGCCGCCATTAGGGTTCCTCAGCTGCTCCCAAGGAGAACCAGCAGCCCTAGTCCCCTCCACCCCAGCCTCAGAGAAGGCCAACAGATCTCGGCTGCCCATGCAGACACTGGGATTTATCCAAATATGAGGACATATTTTTGAATCGACATGATTTTAAAGATTATAAAAGTATAATGCAATGTTAATGGACTTTTGGGGAGAACAAATATCAGAGAAATGTGAGGTGGAAATAAGCTCTTGTGTGCTCATCAATTTGGGTTGCAGAAATGGCAGATTAATTTCAGCCTAATGGCTACATCAAGCCGTGCAGTCCATTTCTCATTTCTTTGCCAGGATGGGAGCGTGGGTGGGTGTGCTGCGCCAGCCGTGGGACTATGTACAGGCAGCTACGGCAAGACCTGCATAGAAATGATTCTTGAGCAGGTTGACTTCCATTCTAGTCTTGACTTGGATTAACACAGGTAGAATGAAATTAATCGATTTCAGATGTCAAGGACTAAATCACAAAACTTGAAAAATATGTATCTTGAAAAATTTTCCTGCTGGCTGATGTTTGGCACTTTGCCTTTAACTCTTTTGTTCCTTTGAAGTTGCTGATGGTGCCTCAAGGTGTAGCACTCATTATTTCTGGCGTTATTTCTGGTGCCTTTAAGTTAGCTTCAGAAATGACCTTGAGCTGAGACATGACCCTGTTTACCACTTGCCTAGAGTCCAGCTGTAACCTCTGGCACCCCAACTTGTGAAGCCCAGCATATGTTGTAAAAGATCATGTATGTATATAGGTATGCGTATGTGTGCGTATGTACATGCACATGTGCATACATGTACATGCCCACATACGTATGCGTGCATGTGTACTAGTTCTGAACTTGAGCTCAAGGCTGGAAACTATCCTTTAGCTTTTTTTTTTTTTTTTTTTTGCCCAAGGCTGGCACTGTACCACTTAAGCCACATCCCCATTTCTGGCTTTTTGGTGGTTAATTAGAGATAAGGGTCTCACCGACTTTCCTGTCTGGGTTAGCTCTGAACCACAGTCATCATATCTCAACCTCCTGAGTAGCTAGGATTACAGGCTGGAGCCACCAGCAGTTTCAGGTCCACAGCAGTATACTGAGCAGAAGATATTCCCACATGCCCACTCCCCACACAGGTACAATCTCTCGCACTGATGAACCTATATCACGCCGCGTGGGCAACCATCAAGCCTGCAGCTCACATCACTTTTCACCCTGGTGGTGTTTGTATGTAATACGGGTATGGACAAATAGGGAGTTAAAGGGAAATTTCAGATTTGAAAGATTTTTTTTTTAAATTATCATTATTAGAACTACATACAGTCAACCTCATTACATTCAAATTTTAGGGTTACAATTATTTTAAAAACTTTTTTTAATCATACTTTTAGCCAGGCACTGGTGGCTCATAACTATAATCTAGCTTCTCAGGAGGCTGAGATCTGAATTATGGTTCAAAACCAGTCAGGGTGGTAAAATCGATGAGACTCCTCCAATTAACCACCAAAAGGCCAGAAGTAGAACTGTGGCTCAAGAGGTATAACACCTGTCTTGAGGGATAAAGCTCAAGGACAATACCTAGACTGAGTTCAAACCCTAGTACTAGCAAATAAATATGTAAATAAATCACCATCTAAAAGGTACCAGTGGCTCACTGTGACTCTAACTACTCAGGAGGATGAGAACTTGAGGATCGCAGCTCAGCCAGCTCAGGCAGGAAAGGTCAGGAGACTCTTATCTCCAATAAACTACTCAGAAAAGCCCCGAAATGATGCTGTGGCTCAAGTGTTAGAGCATTAGCCTTGAGCACAAAGAGGCTCAGGGACAGTGCCCAGGCCCTAAGCTCAAGCCCCAGGACTGGTCACAAACAAGAAAAAGAAAAGATGCTGATCTTGATCCTCTGAAGTCTTTAGTTGTAGAGTGTTACCTTCTTCCACCTGGTGCCAGCCTGTAGGATTGCAGCCCCAAAGGCTCCAGCTTGGCATCCAGCACCAGCCAGAACTTGGCACACAGGTCCTACCCTGTCTTCTCTTCCTGAGTAGGAGCTGAGAATTGGGAATTTCCTCTCAATTGCACCGCTGTGCCAGGCAGGCAGAATAACAGAGGTCCTAGTTCCTGTGCTGGCTGAGAACTGTAGCTTTGTAAGTGGTCTCTAGAATTCTCACAAAAACATTGGGCTCATAGGGCCCTTTTGGAGGACAGTGGTCCAGAGGTCCTAGTCTGCCTCTTGGCTGCAGGATTATGAAGTGCCTCACGTGGCACCATGTAAAGCACCCACCTGTGCACAAAGCATTCTACCCCATGACACAGGAGGTCCCATGTAGGAAGAGGGCAGACCCAGGTGTGGTCTATTGAAATAATTGATCCTGGGAGCTTTTGCAGTGGCCATTTCTGGACAGTCTGGTGCAGAGCTTTGCGTGTGTTTCAGACATGGACCCTGCTTCTGTGTGGTGACTTTGATCTCACTAACGTGCTTTCTTTGCTCTGGGGACACAAGGCCACCTGTCCTGATGGCTGTGGGGACGGTAAACACAGCAGTGTGACCAACCAGCAGTGCCTAATGTAAGTACCAATCTTTGGAAAATACATTCTGGTTTTGCAGGTTTTCCTCAAACTACCATATCCTAAGCATAGGCCCCTGGCATGAAGAGGGCATTACCTTTTTTATGGCCTTCTGTGTCACAGCCCTTAATACCTGTTTAGTCTGGCTGCAAGCTGAAAAGGGCCAGATAACTAGGAATGCCTTTGCTAGCCCCACTATGTATTTTTGGTAGTGTAAGGTAAACATTGCTGCCTAGCTAGACACGGTTGGCTCACGCCTGTAGTTCTAGCTACTCAGGAGGCTGAGATCTGAGGATGGCGGTTCAAAGCCAGCCTGGAAAGGAAAGTCCATGGGACTCTTATCTCCAATAAACTCAGAAAAAGCTGGAAGTGGTACTGTGGCTCAAGTGGTAGAGCACTAGTCTTGAGCACAGAGAGGCTCAGGGACAGAGCCCAGGCCCTGAGTTCAAGCACCAGAATCAGCAAAATAAAAAATAAAAAAAAGTTGTTGCTACGAAGCAAGCACAATCACTTGAGGCTAGGTGAAGAGCCATAGACCAGACCCTAGAAAACCATAGTATGTAATTGTGTCTTCCTTACAGAGCACTTGAGAGACTTCCACACTAGTCTCCATACCTGCAGAGTCCCAGAATGCAGCAGCCTCTCTGCTCTACCCTCACCTGTACAGGCCATCCAGTGGACTCGATCCTGCAGTCCAAGTAGCACGGTCTGCAGTGGCAGCTGAATGAGGTCTCTGAGACAGTCTACTGCAGGCTGAGGTAAGGTCCCTGGGCCCCTCAAAGCACAGCTGGCATGGTCTATTAGCTGCCTGCCCTTTCTAGACCTCCTCAGACTCATGCACCTTAGATCAGGGATCCACCTGTCATCTGTTCCCATTCTCCTAGTGCCTGGTGCAGCACAACCTGCCAGGATGTGTGCACCTCCGCCCTCAGGTCCCGTCCATATCCCCTGTGTGACAGAAAAGACAGGACCTTTGAGTGGGCCCCAACCATCTTGGCTCGTCCTTCTGCCCCTCTGCTTACACAGCACAAACACTTGGCTGAAGTCAAAGGACAGAGGGCAGCCTCAGCTCATTTATAAGGAAATAACAAAGCTGCCAGTCAGCAGCAGACAGCCATGGAGCTGCTGCAGGAGGGAGCACTGTGGCCCCATGGCTCTGGCCATCTTCCTGTTCCTGGTGGGCCTGATAGATCAGTGCCAGTGCTGGGCTGCTTGCTACCCATCAGGCCCTGTGCCACTGCCAGGGCTGGGCAACCTGCTGCAGATGGGTTTAAAGAACCTGCCTTACTGCTTCTACAAGGTGAAGAGCTGGTGGTAGGCAGCAGAGGGCACGTGGACGCCTGCAGAGACAGTGCTGGGAAGCCACAGGCCACAGAGGCTCCCTGGGGAGGGCACTACAGGGCCTGATGACAGTCTGGGCTTTCCAAGACCAATGTGTGGAAGGGCAAAGGCCAGGGGGTGACATGTGGTAGCATGTTTGGGATGCACAGAGCAGAAGTTGTGTACTCCCCAAGTCTTCCCAGACGATCCGAGGGGCCAGGGCATTGGGCAGCATTTCAGTTGGACATCAGGTAGAGAGAGGTGCAGCAGCCACTGACGACATCTGCTGCTCTGGAGTCTTGGGCTTCTTGCTCCTCTGAGAGCCTGTGTTTCCTCCTCTGCACAAAGATATTAAGGAACCTGGCTTGCAGGGTTGTAGGCAAAGTGGTTACGTCTAATGTGGGTCCTCTTTAATCTGAGAGGATATGGCCCCCAAAATAAAGACGTTAGATCTCTGGCTGAGGATGTAACTCAGTGGTAGAACACTTGCCCGGCAAATGGAAAGCCCTCTTTAATCCCACCCCCCCCCCAAAAAAAAAAAATCCTTGACTCAAAATACTTTTTACTCTTCAGTCTGAGTTCCCAAAGGCTTGTGCATTGAGCCTGGGTCTAGAAGTCTAGCAGAAATCCTCCACTACCAGTGCTCTGATCCTCTGCCTGTAGCTCCAAAGTTGATTGGGGGATGTGTTCAGCCTGCAGTTGACCTGGAAGCCAGTGGTGGAAGTGGTGGTCATCAGCAGGCTGGAAGCCGTGCATGAGGCACTGCTGACCACCCGCCAATGCCCATCTATGAACACCTGGGCCTTGGACTGAGGTCCAGAGTTGAAGAGCAGCTGGGCAGAGTCATCCCCCTAGCCCAACAAGGGGGCCAAAGGAAGGATAGGGATACCTGGAGGGAAAGAGGGTGTAATGTAGGAAAGCCAGAGTCAGGTGCCATTGGGTCACACCTGTAATCCTAGCTACTCAGAGGCTGAGATGTGGGGATCAAGGTGTGAAGCCAGCCCAGGAAGCAAAGTTTGTAAGACTCTCTTTATCTCCATTTAACTGCCATAAAACCCACAAGTGGATCTGTGGCTCTAGTGGTAGAGTGCTAGCCTTGAGAGAAAAAGCTAAGCACTGCATTAAAGCCCAAACCAGCACACACACAAATGTAGTTCAAAACCAGCTTAGACTACATAGCAAGAGTACATATACATAGCAAGGCCTGAAGCCAGGCACTGGTAGTTCAAGCCTATAATTCCAGCTGCCCAGGAGGCTGAAATGTGAGAATTGCAGATTGCATTTCGAAGCCAACCTGAAAAGTTTGTGAGACTGATAGCCAATTAACTACCAAAGAAGCTAGAAGTGGAGTTGTGGTAGAGTGTTCGTCTTTTTTTTTTTTTTTTTTTTTGGGGGGGGGGGGCGGTCCGGTTGTGGGGCCTGAACTCTGGGCCTGGGCGCTGTCCCTCAGCAATTCAGCTCAAGGCTAGCGCTCTACCACTGGAGCCACAGCACCACTTCCAGCTTTTTTTTCTTTTTGCTTATGTGGTGCTGAGGAATCGAACCCAGGGCCTCAGGCATGCATGCAAGGCAAGGGCTCTACCACTGAGCCACCTTCCCAGCCCCGAGTGTTAGTCTTGAGTAAAGAAAAAATTAAGAGACAGACCCCAGAACCTGAGTTCATGCTTTAGGATCAGCACAAAAGAAAAGAAAAGCTGGAGACTTGCAGGGTGGTGCCTGCAAAAGCAGCCTGTATAGCCGGTTCTTTTCCCTCATGCCTGGGATCCTAGCTGCTCAGGAGAATGAGACCTGGAGGATGATAGTTCAAAGCCATTTTAGGAAGAAAAGTCTCCATTTAGCCAACAAAAATGCCAGAGGGGAGGTCTGACTCAAGTGATAGAAAACCAACTGAGCAAGAAAGCTGAGTGAGAGTACTAGACCCTGAATTCAAGTGCTACTACAAACATACAGCCCACCCCACACATGTATAAATGACCCAGGCACCAGGACCTTGTGACTATAATCCTAGTTACTAAGGAGGCAGAAATCTGTGGATCACAGTTATAAGCCAGCCTGTGCAGAAAAAATCTGTAAAATTCTTACCTCCGATAAACTACCAAAAAAAAAAAAAAAAACCCGCCAGAAATGGAGCTGTGGCTCATATGGTAGAGTGCTAGCCTTGAGCAAAGAAGCTCAAGGACAGTACTCAGGCCCTGAGTTCAAGCCCCAGGACCAGCACCAAAAAAGAAACACCAGAGGACCTGTATAAGCATGTGGGAGGGGCTGGGAAGGTGGCTCAGCGGTAGAGCGCTTGCTTTGCATGCATGAGGCCCTGGGTTCGATTCCTTAGTGCCACATAAGCAAAAAGAAAAAAGCCGGAAGTGGCGCTGTGGCTCAAGTGGTAGAGCACTAGCCTTGAGCTGAAGAGCTGAGGGACAGCGCCCAGGCCCAAAGTTCAAGCCCCACGACCGGACCAAAAAAAAAAAAGCATGTGGGAGTCAAAGACAGACCTATCTGAAGGAGAGGAATGGTACAGGTGGCCAAGGAGAGGTCAAGAATACTTCTTCACAGCACATGTCCGTAGCCCATAGGGGTGGTCTTTGTGCCCTGCAGATCTGCCTGGCATGAACAGCAGTGGGTGACCAAGGAGGCCCAGCTGCCCCTGTGCAGCCCTCCCTGAGCAGACAGGTTGGGGATGGGCTGGGGGAATGAGGCAGGAGGCAGTAACAGGAGCAACACATCACCAGCATCACCACTCCCAGGTCTCCCCTTCAGCCCCAACGCCCTCCTGAACAAAGCTGTGGGACTTGACCGCCTCCCTCATCCACGCCCACTGCTTCAAGTACGATAACCATCTGACCCAGTTGTTAGATCTCATGTAGGAGAGTATGAAGAAGGAAGCTGGTTTTGTTCCAGAGATGGGAGACGCAGGGCATTCCACGGGTCAGGTCTCCCATGGGAGGAGTTGCACTCACAGGTGATGGGGAAATCACTGCAGAGGTAGAACTCTGGAACTGGGCAACTTCGGGCAACTTCAGACCACAGCAGGAATGGGTGAGGCGGCCCTGGATCAGAGGATCCCCAGAGGTAACTGCCTGTGTCCCAGTCCCTGTTGGAAACCCTATGTAGAAGCTGCTGCAGCAGAGGCAGGCAGATCTTTGTATACAGTGGACTAGGCTGAGCCCAGAAGGACTCCACTCCTCTGTGCTCTCACAGTGGCTGAACACAGTCTCAGTGCTCCTGCGCATCCCACGAGGTGCAGCACTTTACAGACATCAGCCCACTTAGTTTGCCCCACATGATGTCCCGTGACATGGAAGTACAGGGCTTCCTCGTCCCTAAGGTAGGCCTGAGTCTTCCTGCTCCATCAGATAAAAGGATGTACGCGGACCAAGGCAGTGGCTGTGTGCTTGGTGTGAGGTCTCGGTGTCCCCAGTACCTCTCATGAATACACCTCTCACCAGGGCACCAAGCTCGTCACCAGCCTGTCCTTGATGCTGAAGGATGAGCACATCTGGGAGCAGCCCTTCCACTTCCACCCCACTCACTTCCTGGACACCCAGGGCTGCTTTGTGAAGCCCAAGGCCTTCATGCCCTTCTTAGCAGGTGTGGGGGCGCCTGGCTCCCTGTCCCCTGGCTGGAGTAGCTGGGAGGGGGCCCCCAGCTCCAGCTGACCATCCCCACTTGCTGTCCTGCATGTCTCAGGAAGCCCCTGGCATGCATGGAACATTTCCTCATCTGCCCCCAGCAGCGCTTCCTGGTGCCGCAGGCCAGCCCCAGCCCAGTAACTTGGGGGTCTTTACCTTTCCTACTGACCCATGGCCCTACCAGCTCTGTGTTGTATCATGTTAGTCAAATCCTGAATCTGTCCCTCAGGATGGCCACAGTACACAATAAACAGATGTACTGCTTGCCATACAGATTCTTGATCTAACCCTGTGCTTGTCTGTGATAGGTCCTGAGCTAACAAACTGCTGCTATCACCCTACCTCAGCCCTCCACCAGGTCCCACTCAACAGATGACAGCTCATCCAAGTCACCAATGGGGACCCATCCCTGCTTACTGAGTTAGTGACATCCTCTAGGCAGGTGTCCGGCCTTAACAAGTTTCTACTGGGAATCACCCTAGCTTGATGGCAGATGGGATTTGGGGGCACCAAGGCTCCTTCTCAAAACAGTGAGTTCCAAGAAGAGCTCACAGAACTAGAGGCTGTGATATTCATGGTTATGGTTGATGCAGCACAAGAATAGAGGAAAGTAATTAGCATTAAAGACTCCAGGGACAGCCAGGCACTGGTGGCTCACGCCTGTAATCCTAGCTACTCAGGAAGCTGAGATCTGAGGATGGCGGTTCAAAGCCAGCCCGGGCAGGAGAGACCATGAGACTCCTATCTCCAATAAACCACCAGAAAACCGGAAGTGGAGCTGTAGCTCAAGTGGTAGAGCGCTCGCCTTGAGCTGAAGAGCTGAGGGACAGTGGCCAGGCCCAGAGTTCAAGCCCCACAGCCAACAACAACAACAAAAAAAAGACTCCAGGGACAAAGTCTGGGGGGTGGGGTGGGGGGGACACAACTTCTAGTTGTCTATCTGAGTTTTATCTAGATACAGGCTAGATCTCCAGTCATAATAGCTAAGTGTTTGTCAATCTTATTCACTTCAAAGAACCAACTTTTGATTCATTAATACTTTGTATAGTTTTTAAGTCTCTGTTTTATTCATTTATATCCTAATCTTTATTATTTCTTTTTTTCTGCTGATTTGGGGTTTGGGTTGCTCTTTTCTAGGAGCTCAAGGTACATCATGGAGCTATTGATTGACATCTCTGGGTTTGTTTGATTGTTATGTAGGTACTTAAAGCTACGAACTTTCCTCAGCACTGTCTTTGCAGGCTCCCTAAGGTTCAGGTAAGTTACACTTCCATTTTCATTAGATTCTGGTAATTTTGGGATTTCCCTCCTTTATATTCTTCAGTCAGGTCCATTTATCATTGAGGTCCAGTTATTATGTCTTGGAATATTTTTTTGTTTGTTAAGGTTTGGTTTGTCCTAAAATCTCTGCTTCAAAAAATATACCTTGGCCAGGTGCCGGTGGCTCATGCCTGTAATCCTAGCTACTCAGGAGGCTGAGATCTGAGGATCACGGTTCAAAGCCAGCCCAGGCAGTAAAGTCCGTGAGACTTTTTTTTGGGTGGAGGGAGGGGGTCCGGTCGTGGGGCCTGAACTCTGGGCCTAGGTGCTGTCCCTCAGCTCTTCAGCTCAAGGCTAGCACTCTACCACTTGAGCCACAGCACCACTTCCGGGCTTTTCTTTTTGCTTATGTGGTGCTGAGGAATCAAACCTAGGGCCTCATGCATGCAAGGCAAGCACTCTACCACTGAGCCACCTTCCCAGCCCTGAGACTTTTATCTCCAATAAACAACTCAGAAAACCGGAAGTGGTGCTGTGGCTCAAGTGGTAAAGCCTTCAGCTTGAACTAAAGAGCTAAAGGACAGCACCCAGGCCCAGAGTTCAAGCCCCACAACCAACAAAAAAAAAAGGGGTGGGGACGGAGAAGGACTTACAGTTTCTAGAGTAACCCTTGCTGCAAACGGTGAAGTGCTATGCCTCACATGGCATCATCCAAAGGGCCCACCTATGCCCAATGCATTCTAACTCATGACACAGGAGGCCTATGAAGGGAGAGGGCAGACCCAGGTGTAGTTTCATGAAGTAATCGATCCTGGGAGCTTTTGCAGTAGCCATTTCTAGACTGTCTTGTACAGAGCTCGGCATGTGCTTTGGGTATGGACCCTGCTGCAGTGGTGACTTTGATCTCACTAACATGCTTTCCTCTATGCCACAAGACCCCTGTCCTGATGGCAGTGGGGACAGAGTTCACACAAGCAGCCTGATGGACAGTGCTGAGTCATAAGTGTCCATCCTTGTCAGTCACAGCCTGGCAATTTCAGGTGATTTTCCTCATGACCACCACATCCTCATCATAGGCCCCTGGGAAAAGGAGGAGGTAGCCTGGATGCTCAGATCCCTTTAGGCACAGATGCTGTCGTTCAGGGCCTGAGCACTGCCCTGTAGCTTTTCTACTCTTTTCTTCCACTTCCTGAACCCATCCATTTCCAGCTTGTTAATGATCAATTGAAGATAGGAATCTCATGGACTTTTTAGCCAATGCTTACTTCAAACTGTGATCTCCAGCCTCCTGAGTAGCTAATATAATAGGTGTGAAGCACCACCCACCTTATCTGGGTTAGGATTACTGAATTTATTTTTTTACACTTCCTTGGTGTAAGCATCTGCCTATCCTCTGCACAATTCTTCTCATGCTCAGTGCAACACAACCAGTATGTACAGTTTTTGTGAAAGTCAACTCTTAGGAGTCCCCACCCCTCCCTTGTGCATGTCCCTAGAGAGGAGAGTTGCAGGGAACTCAGAGTCTGTAGCTGGGCTGCCATGCGGGCCCCTCCTCCTCTCCGTGGCTCACAGTCACCACACCACGGCAGAAATCACAAGACAAAGTGCAGCTTCAGCTTGTTTCTGAGGGAACAGCCCAGTGTGGTCCAATGCCCAGGATATAATTCTTTTAAATCCTGCCTAGCACTAGGTGGCTGGAGCTGTGTGCCCAGAGGAGTCCAGTGGGCTGCGAGGCCACCATGGAGCTGCTGACAGGGGAAGCACCCTGGCCCGTGGCTGTGGCCGTGGCCATCTTCCTGCTCCTGGTGGACCTGATGCACCGGCGCCAGCGCTGGGCTGCTCACTATCCACCGGGCCCTGTGCCTCTGCCAGGGCTGGGCAACCTGCTACAGATGGATTTCCAGAACCTGCCATACTGCTTCTACAAGGTGAGGAGCTGGAAGTGGGCTGCAGATGGTGGGGATGCACAGGAACAGGTGGTGTGGTGAAGCCATAGGCTGGACGAGACTCTGCGTGGCACAAGTAGAGTGGGACCCCAGGGCCCTTACAATTCAGGTGGCAAGGGGCCAGGCCGCTGAGCAGTGTTTCAGTTGGACATCAGGTGGAGAGAGGCACAGAGACCACTTCAGTCTGCTGCTGCTGTGGGGTCTTGGGTCTCATGCTCCCCTCCGTGCATCTGTCTCTTCCTTGTACAGTGGGATGCTGTGGAGTCCCGGGACAGTCTTGGGAATCTGTCTGGTAGTAGCTCCCCAATCACATCTAAATTGATGCTTCTGCCCCAGCCCAGCAGCAAGACACCAGATCTCAGGCTGGGAAATATAGTCTATTGGTAGAGTGCCTGCCTGACACACAGAAGGCCCTGGATTTGCTCACCAGCACAGCAAAACTGAGAAAGAAGGAAGTGAGGGAATGAGACTGGAGGGAGAAAAGAGAAGACTCCAGATTGGAACTGTGCCATGATGAACCTGGGTCAGTGTCTGTGCCTTGAGCATGGGTCCTGTAGTCTGGCAGCGCCCTCCACTGATTGGAACCCTAATCCTTTGCCCACTGCTTATGGTACTGCTTGAGAGATGTGTTTCCTAGCAAGCACAAGGCCTGGGTTCAATTATTACTGCCACAAAAGGAAGAAGAAAAACAGCCAACTGATACCTCTTATAACATGTATGAACCACTCTTCAGAGTGCTAGCCTTGAGCTCATGAGCTGAGGGACAGCGTCCAGGCCCAGAGTTCAAGCCCACAACTAACAACAACAACAACAAAAAGACGTCTATGTTGCACTTTTGTGTTATATTAAATTCATGAGGCAGCAGCTAGCATGGTCATTGCTAGCAGTGAGGCAGAGGAGGGAAGAAGAGCTGTTGTCTGAGGGTCCAAGCAGCAGTATTCCCACATCTGCGCTGGGCAGTGGTGATAGAGACACATTGTGAATGCACATGAGAACTCTGGATTTTACACTTAAAGATGAGTAGATGGGCTGGATGCTAGTAGCTCACGCCTATAATTCTAGCTGTTCAAGAGGCTGAGATCTGAGAATCTTAATTTGAAACCAGCCCAGACAGGAAAATGCATGAAATTTACACAATTATCCACCAAAAAAGCCAGAATTGGAGCTGCGGCTTAAGTGGGAGAGCACTATCCTTGAGCAAAAAGCTCAGGGACAGGGCTGGGAAGGTGGCTCAGTGGTAGAGTGCTTGCCATGCATGCATGAGGCACTGGGTTCGATTCCTCAGCACCACATAAGCAAAAAGAAAAAAGCCGGAAGTGGTGCTGTGGCTCAAGTGGTAGAGTGCTAGCCTTGATCTGAAGAGCTGAGGGACAGCACCCAGGCCCAGAGTTCAGGCCCTACGACCGGACCCAAAAAAAAAAAAAGCTCAGGAACAGCACCCAGGCCCTGATCTCAGCACCTATGACCAGAGGGGCAAAAAATGGGGAGATGGGGAGGGTATCCCTGGGGGATAATTCCTTGCTGACCCCCGTACTGTCTGCTTGGGCTTACAGATGTAATGTTTAAGCTCTAGCACCAGATCAAAAGAGGAGGAAAGATGGTAAATGTTGGAAACCTCACCCCCGCCCCCCCACCCCCTCACAATATTCTCAAACAATCATAGGCAATGTTTGGACCAGACTCTGCAGCAGAGCTGCCTTGGCTTAGGGAATCAGGCCTAATTTTCAGAACAAATGTCTGCCTCCTAGGGGGCCCTTGAGAGGCCCACAACAAAACCTGGCAGCATTGTAGCATCCTTCCTGATAAGAGTGTCTCTGTACCTGGGACTGTGACCACACTTGAAGGTTTATGCCAGCAGTGGGTAGAGGCGGAGTGCCCAGTGCCCTGTCACTCAGCCTCCAGAAGGGAGGGACACATAGAGACTGATTGAGCCTCCCTAATAAACAGCAGCTCCACCTTGTGGAGGGAAGCCTGTAATGAGCATCTTCCTGTCCTTCCCTCTGCATCCTCACAACATTGACTGGGGTGTCATGGGAGAGAAGGGGCAGTTAAGCAGCAGAACTCGGCCTTACACTCTTGCTCAGCTGTTTGTTTGTTTGTTTTACTTACAAATAGTACTCTATAAGATGATCCTTAGGACCACAGAGGCTTTTTGCTGTCTCTCATCTGCTTCTGCTTGGTCTGAACCTCAGTTCTCAGATCTCAGCCTCCAGAGTAGCCAACTTATGTGTGAGGTCTGGCACTTGACTCCAACCCCTTTATGAGAGTTCTAGAACCACTTATGAAGCACAGGGCCAGAAGGATCAAGAATGTTCTAGCATCTTTTGGGCCTCTGTCTACTTGCCTGACACAGCTGTATTATTGGGAGGAAACACCCAATTCCCAGCTCCTCCCTAAGAACAGAAAGGAGGGTGGGATCTGTGTGCCCTTGTACTGGCTTGTCTGGATGCTAGGCCTGGGCCTTTGGAGCTGCAATCCCACAGGATGACACCAGGGGGCACAAGAGATTACAGGCTGTAGAATACTCTATAAACATAGACCAGAAAGACCCCAAGGGAGCAAGACCAGCCTGCTGGTGAGTGAGTTTTCTGGGAGGTTGTAGGCATGAGTGGAGACCTCAGAGCATCCTCCTCGGCCAGGGGCAGGGGAGGCGATCTCCCCTGTTTTGTCCTGGACACCTCCTGTTGTCTGCTCATTCCAGTTACTGCAACAGTGTCCCTGTGACTTGGGGACACCATCTTCTCCTTAAGATCATCCTTACAATTCTTTTTTTATTACCGTATTTTTATTTTTATTTGAAAAACCCTAAACAGGGGTTTCAGTTACATAAGTCATATAAAGAGTCCATTTCTGGTGCTGGGAAGGTGGCTCAGCGGTAGAGTGCATGCCTTGCAAGCATGAGGCCCTGGGTTCGATTCCTCAGCACCACATAAACAGAAAAAGCCGGAAGTGGCTCTGTGGCTCCAGTGGTAGAGCGCTAGCCTTGAGCTGAATAGCTGAGGGACAGCGCCCAGGCCCAGAGTTCAGGCCCCATGACCGGCAAAAAAAAAAAAAAAAAAAGAGTCCATTTCTTTCCTGAGCCTCTGTACTCAAGGCAAGTGCTCTTCCACTTGAGCCACAGCCCCACTTCTAGCTTTTTCTGTTTATGTGGTGCTGAGGAATCAAACCCAGGGCTTCTTGCATGTGAGCCAAGCACTCTACCACTAAGCCACATTCCCAGCCCCAAGACTACCTTTCTTTTTGGATAATGGTACCCTTCCCTCACTTTCTCCCAGTTTTTCCCTCGCTGTCCCCACCCACAGTTGTACAGTTCATTTTCCACATTGTACCTAGTGAATACTGTGGCTGCCTGGGCCTCTCTGCTTTCTTTTTTTTTTTTTTTTTTTGCCTGGCAATAAATATTTTAATTTTTTTCACTTTTATGATGACAAATAATTTTCAAGTTTTATTTCCTTTTTTGTTTACTTAAGTACAAAGCTAAACCACAAATGGGTACAACCAAGCCATTTCATCTCACGTTTACACACCCTCGTCGGACCTTCCTCCAGTCTGATGGCCACTGGCCAGGCTAGTGGGGTTGGGGAAGACTTCTTAGGTAGCACCGTGGTGAGGTCCAGGGTGGGGGATGGAGGACAAGGGCCACTCCTCATACCTGTCTCTATTCACATTGCTCTGGGCGCGGGGCTGGCAGGAGCCCCGGCCTGGAGCTGAGCAGTGAGAGCTGCCCTACCAGCCAGGGAAGAGGCAGCGTGCCCCACCTGCTGTCACGCTCCGCCAACACCTGAGCTTACCCTCGATCCTGGGCCATGGCGGCAGTGGGGGCCGGGGCCGGGGCCCTCCGTCCCGCCTCAGCTCATGGCTTGTTCACAGGAGCCAGGGGTTTGGACAGAAGAGGGCCTCCAGAGCGGGCGGGGACTCCGGCCCAGCACAAGTGGGTGGGGCATCGGGTACGTAATTTCTGGTCCCACTACAAAACTTATTTTTGATTAGAATAGAGTACCATCTCATTCTCTTCTACAAAACAAAACCAAAAAGAAAAAAGAAACCCCAAACGAAACAAAAAACCACAGCCGCTTCACTCACTGCAAGACCTATATACACGTAAGTTGTTTCCTGTGGGTTTTTGAAATTTTTTTTTTGTTTTTAAATTTTTATTATTATTTTTTAAAATAAACTCAGTGTTCACATTTCTATAAAGAGCCCCGTGTCAGGAAGGCCTGCCCAGGGCTGGGGAGCGGAGCCTCTTCCCGGGGGCTCCACCCTGATGCTCCAGGCGAGGCCTGGAGCACCGGCCTCTGGGGAAGCAATCTGGGCCGGCCACGCTCCCAGCCAGCAGGGTCGGTAAGCTCAAGAAAGCAAGGGGAAGACTAGCTTACTGTGAAACCTTTTTAAAAAATATTCATACTGCCGGGCGCTGGTGGCTCACGCCTATAATCCTAGCTACTCAAGAGGCTGAGATCTGAGGATCGCGGTTCAAAGCCAGCCCGGGCAGGAGAGACCGTGAGACTCCTATCTCCAATAAAAACCACCAGAAAACCGGAAGTGGCGCTGTAGCTCAAGTGGTAGAGCGCTCGCCTTGAGCTGAAGAGCTAAGGGACAACGCCCAGGCCCAGAGTTCAAGCCCCACGGCCGACAAAAAAAAAAAAATATTCATACTTCAACGTGTGCCTGTCAAGACACAAGGAGAACAAGAGCTTGGAGACGTGCTCTCTGCTTTCTTAAGGCGCTTTATCCTCTTCCTTTGTGCTTCCTCCATCTGACAAACTGGATATGCCCCACCTCTGCCATGCTGATGGGTATGAGGTGGCTGTGATTTCTGTGCCCTGGTGGTGCAGTGTGGACCACTCTCAGTCCAGTGTTGCTCGCTAGGTGTGATTTGCTGGAATAATCGATCTCCGGAGCTTTTGCTAGACTGTCTCTTGCAGAGCTCTGCACTTGTTTCATGCATGAACCCAGATGCTGTGCGGTGACTTTGATCTCACCAACGTGCTTTCTTGTATGTCCTGGAGATGCAGGGCCACCCGTCTGATGGCGGTGGGAATGGTTTACCAGGTGCCACAAGCAACGTGACAGACATTGCCTGATTGATGAGTGTTGGTTATTGTCAAGCACAGCCTGGCTATTTCAGATGATTTTCCTCATGGCCACCACATCCTGAGCACAGACCCCTGACTCGAGGAGGCTACTCCCTGTGTTCTTATCCCCCGCCCTTAAAAGCAGAGCTGTCAGCTGCCTACCAATTCCAGACCTGCACAGGGTCCTGCTTCTTAAAGCAGGGATCCACCTGTCTCTGCGCCCATTCTCCCGGTGCCCGGCGCAGCAGAACCTGCCAGTATGTCCAGCTTATGTGCTCCTCAGGTCTCTGGTCTTGTGCCTTCCCCAGTGTAACAGGAAGGACAGGAACTTTGGGCCAGCCCCCAGGACTAGACCCTGACCTGGCTGGCCCTCCTACCCCGCTGCTTACACAATGACCACAAACACTTATCTGAAGGGTACAAAGGGCAGCCTCTGCTCATTAGCTCATTAGAAGGGTAAAGCAAACAAGGTGTGTGGCAGTGTCCTGCTCAGCCCTGGTGGCTGGGTTGGTGTGTCTAGAGGAGTGCATTGGGCAGTGAGGCCGCCATGGAGTTTCTGACGGGGTCCGTGGCCGTGGCCGTGGCCATCTTCCTGCTCCTGGTGGACCTGATGCACCGGCGCCAGCGCTGGGCTGCTCGCTACCCACCAGGCCCTGTGCCTCTGCCAGGGCTGGGCAACCTGCTGCAGATGGATTTCCAGAACCTGCCATACTGCTTCTACAAGGTGAGGAGCAGGTGGTGGGCAGCAGAGGGCATGCGGAGCCCCCAGAGCCAGTGCTGGGAAGCCACAGGCCGCGCAGGAAGCTGAGCCCCAGAGGCTGAGAGGCTCCCTGGGGAGGGCACTGCAGGGCCTGATGACAGTCTGGGCTTTCCAAGACCAACGTGTGGCAGGGCAAAGGCCGGGTTGACACATGGCAGGGGCCTTGAGTGCAGTTGCACAGAGCAGAAGTTGTGTACTCCCCATAATCTTCCAGACTGGGAGGGGCTGGGACCCTGGGTCACATTTCAGTTGGACGCATTTCAGATGAGAGAAGCACAGCGACCCCTTGAACCGCTTGCTCCCCTGGCTGAGGTCAGGAGACACTGAGGGTCCTGTGACGATTTGGTGAATCTGGCCTCTTAGACCTGAGAAGTCACTGCTGAAGTGATTCTACCACTCTAACCCCGGCATGAGACAGCAGGATTCATGCTGGAGACGGAGCTTAGTGGCAGAGCACTAGCCTGGCATAGTGAAAGCTCTGGGTATAGAGAACAACAAACATAGACCACATCTTCGTGCTTGCCCTGCTCAATCTGGGTCCTTAAGCTTGTGTACCAAGTCTGGGTCCTGGCCCTCCATCGACCAACGCCCTGATCCTCTGCTTGCAGCTCCGGCGTCAATTCGGGGACGTGTTCAGCCTGCAACTGGCCTGGAAGCCTGTGGTTGTGATAAATGGGCTGGAGGCCGTGCGTGAGGCACTGGTGATCCATCGCGACAACACCGCAGACCGCCCACCGATGCCTATCTATGAACACCTGGGCTTCGGACCAAGAGCCAGAGGTAAAGAGCAGCAGGGCAGAGTTGGGCCTATTAGCTGTGCAAATGGACAGTGACAAAGGAAGGACAGGGTCTGGTGTGGGACGGGCAGGGATGAGAAGGATTGTCCAATGATACAAGGAAATCCAGGAAAGTCCTGCCTCAGGCGTGTAGGTCAGCATTCTGCCATATATCCAAGTGCACCTATCCACTCTTCGGCAGGGGTGATCCTGGCACCCTATGAGCAGGCCTGGCGTGAACAGCGACGCTTTGCCCTGTCCACCCTGCGCAACTTTGGCCTGGGCAAGAAGTCGCTGGAGCAGTGGGTGACGGAGGAGGCCGGTTGCCTGTGTGCGGCCTTCGCTGACCAAGGTGATCAGGGTACAGAGGAAGCAAGGGTCAGGGGATGTGGAGAGAGGACTGCCTCATTTTTACCTCTGCTCTTCCAGGAGGCCCCTTCAGCCCCATGGCCCTCCTGAACAAAGCCGTGTGCAACGTGATCGCCTCCCTCATCTATGCCCGCCGCTTCGAGTATAAGGATGCCTCCCTCGACAGAATGTTGGAGGTGGTCCGCAGGTCTGCAAATGAGGACGCTGGCTTCCTCCCTGAGGTATGGGTAGAGGGACTCAGGAGACACTGCAAGGCCAGCGCCATGC
Source organism: Dipodomys merriami (assembly GCF_024711535.1). Taxonomy (NCBI): domain Eukaryota; kingdom Metazoa; phylum Chordata; class Mammalia; order Rodentia; family Heteromyidae; genus Dipodomys; species Dipodomys merriami. The sequence continues at coordinate 4,961,546 of NW_027206124.1, read as the reverse complement.
AGCTCCTAGGCGAGAGGGCCTGGAGCTGTACAAACTCTGACAATAGGAACAGTATAGAGTCCTAGGAGCTAGATGTCAGTGGCTCATGCCTGTAATTTTAGCTACTCAGGAGGCTGAGATCTGAGGATCAGGATCGCAGTTCACAGCTAGCCCCAAAGCCAGCCCTAGCAGGAAATTCTATGAGACTCTTATCTCCAATTAATCACCAGAAAACCAGAAGTGTCGCTGTGGCTCAAGTGCTAGAGTGCCAGCATGAGCTGAAGAGCAGAGGAACAGTGTCCAGGCCCAGAGGGCAAGCCCCACGACCAAACCAATAATAATAATAATAAAGAGTTGTAGGGTGAGGGGGTTCTGAAGAAGGACAGTCTACACACATTGCCCCCCATGGAGATATTCCTCTGGCAGCTAGGACCTCAAGAGAGCAAGGAGGCTGGCACTGGAGAAGCAATGGGTGACCAAAGGGTCCAGACGAGGCCTGTGTCTGACCTGGAGGACCAAGGGTGGAGATTGATCCTGGTGTACAGTGAACACAGAAGGACTCTTCCCATCTGTGCTCTCACAGTTGCTGAACGCAGTCCCCGTGCTCCTGCGCATCCCCGGGCTGCCTGGGAAGGTCTTCCCTGCACAGAAAGCCTTCATGGACCTGGTGGATGAGCTGCTGGCAGAGCACAAGATGACCCGGGACGCCGCTGAGCCACCGCGAGACCTGACCGACGCCTTCCTGGCTGAGGTGGAGAAGGTGCGCTGTGACCACCCTGCCCCACAGACTGGGCCAGGGCCAGGGCCTGAGGGTGCTGTGGAAGGGAGGCCGGGCTCCAGGCTGGAGGGGACAGTGGAGGCTGTCTGGAGCCTTGTCCTCTGCTGCCTCAGCCCAGAACCCCCTTGTCTTTGCACAGGCCAAGGGGAACCCCGACAGCAGCTTCAATGAGGACAACCTGCGCATGGTGGTGGTTGACCTGTTCACCGCAGGGATGGTGACCACCTCCACCACGCTGTCGTGGGCTCTGCTGCTCATGATCCTGCACCCGGATGTGCAGTGTGAGCCCAGCTGGGACTGGAGGGAAGGGGGAGGGAGGAAAAGTGGAATCAGGGTGTAGGCTTCACTTCAGCCGGAGTCATGGTGACCTCACCTGGTTTTGGCCCTTCACACAGAGGCCGGAGCAGGTGGACACTGGCCCTAGTGACTGCCTGCTGTGTCTCTGCTTGTCCACGCAGGCCGCGTGCAGCAGGAGATCGATGAGGTGATTGGGCAGGCGCGGTGGCCAGAGATGGGAGACCAGGCCCGCATGCCCTTCACCTGCGCAGTGATCCATGAGGTGCAACGTTTTGCTGACATTATCCCAATGAATTTGCCCCACATGACGTCGCGCGACGTGGAAGTGCAGGGCTTCCTCATCCCTAAGGTAGGCCCATTGTCCCATCCCATCACAGACGTTGTGGCACAAGGACAGGAAAGACGCAGATCACCTCATCCCAGACCGCCCAGGGGCTGACCGGACCGTCCGGCCATGCAGAGCTCACAACCTGCCCACAGAGCCTGGGTAGACGGACAACATACAGTCAGCCACAGTGGTAGAAGAACCACCGCGTGCAGTGACTGGTGGCAATGGGACTTCCATGGGAAGCTTGTCACTTGGCCCTGTCACAGCATCAGGTGGTTCTGAAAAGCATTTGGGGTTGAAGGTCAGGTGGAAGGACGCACGCAGGCCAGGGCAGTGTCTGTGTGTGTGGTGTGCAGCCTCACTGTCCCCAGCTCCCCTCACCACGCACCTCCCACCAGGGCACCACGCTCCTCACTAACCTGTCGTCAGTGCTGAAGGACGAGCACATCTGGGAGCAGCCCTTCCGCTTCCACCCTGCACACTTCCTGGACGCCCAGGGCCGCTTTGTGAAGCCTGAGGCCTTCATGCCCTTCTCAGCAGGTGCGTGGGGGCCTGGCTCCCTGTCCCCTCGCTGGGGTGACAGGCTGACTAAGATGTAGCTCCCTGGCCCCAGCTGACTTTGTTTCCACTCCTTATCCCTCATAGGCCCCCGCACGTGTCTCGGGGAGCCCCTGGCGCGCATGGAGCTCTTCCTCTTCTTCACCTGCCTCCTGCAGCGCTTCAGCTTCTCGGTGCCCGCAGGCCAGCCCCGACCCAGTGACTTCAGTTCCTTTACCCTCCCTGTTGCCCCTCGTCCCTACCAGCTCTGTGTTGGGCCACGCTAGGAGGAACACCAGGCCCTCAATCTGCCCCCAGGAGGTTTCACAATGCACAATAAACCTGTCTTTTGCTGCCATTTGGATCCCTGGTCCAGCCCCCTGACTGGCCTCTTTCTGTGGTAGGTCCTGAGCTCCCTCACCCTGCCAGGTCCACTCTGCATGAGCACTTGAGTCTGATGCAGACAGGGTGCTCTGTTGCCCATTTGCCCTGTCTTTCCCATGAAGCTTCCCTTCACGTGGCCTTGGTCATGTGTGTTGCTAAAGTTTGATTCCTAGGAAGTTTACATATTTTGGAAACACTAATAAATTTAATATACAAAAGAGCTAGCAATAGTTAGCCTCTCAGCCACACATATCATCTGTACATGTTAATGTATCACATGTACATGTTCCTTTAGCTTTTACCTTTTGGAGTAAAAATTGGACTTTTTAATTAGGTTCCATAGTAGCTATAGAGCACTGGCAAAAAAGTACAACTTTCTCTCAAAGGTTAGAAGAGAAGGGGGCTAGGAAGGTGGCTCAGTGGTAGAGCGCTTGCCTTGCATGCCTGAGGCCCTGGGTTCGATTCCTCAGCACCACATAAGCAAAAAGAAAAAAGCTTGAAGTGGCGCTGTGGCTCAAGTGGTAGAGCACTAGCCTTGAGCTGAAGAGCTGAGGGACAGCGCCCAGGCCCAGAGCTCAGGCCCTAGGACCGCCCCCCCCCCAAAAAAAAGAAAGAAAATGTTAGAGGAAGGCTGGGAAGGTGGCTTAGTGGTAGAGGGCTTGCCTAGCATGCATGAAGCCCTGTGTTCGATTCCTCAGTACCACATACACAGAAAAAGTCAGAAGGGGCACTGTGGCTCAAGTGGTAAAGCACTAGCCTTGAAAAGAAGCTCAGGGAACGTGCTCAGGTCCTGAGGTCAATCAAGCCCCAGAACTGGCTAAAAAATAAAAAATAGGTTACAGGGGTAAGTAACACCAATTCACCCTATTTCCTGGTAATCAAATGATAGATACAGTGCACATATATGCAGTAATACGTGTTTAGGCTGGATGCTGGTGACTCACAGCTGTAATTCTAGCTACTTAAAGCCAGCCCCAGCAGAAAAGTCTGTGAGACTCTTATGTCCAATTAACCACCTGAAAAGCAGAAGTGGAGCTGTGGCTTATGGTAGTTGAGTGCTGACCTTGAGTGGAAAAGCTCAGGGACAATGCTTGCGCCCTCAGTTCAGGTCTCATGACTGGCAAAAAATAAATAAATAAAATGTACCTTGTGCAGCTGCTGTGCAAAATACTCTGAAGATGGTAATGATTCCATCTGGTCTGTACTGACATTTCTTTCTTTTCTTTTCTTTTTCTTTTTTTTTTGGTCAGTGGGGCTTGAACCCTGGGCTCTTCAGCTCAAGGCCAGCACTCTACTGCTTGAGCCACAGTGTCACTTGCGGTTTTTGAGTAGTTTATTGGAGATAAGAGTCTCACAGATTTTCCTGCCCGGGCTGGCTTTGACCTGAGGTCCTCAGATCTCAGCCTCCTGAGTAGCTAGGATTACAGGCATGCCACCAGTGCCTGGCTCTTTCTTTTTCTTTTTGACCATAGCTGATGCTCTACCATTTGAGCCATGCCTCTATATCTTGCTTTTTGCTGGTTAATTGGAGATGAAAATCTCACAGATCTCTCTTCTGGGCTGTTTTAGAACTGAGACCCTTAATTCTCTGCCTCCTAAGTAAATAGGATTTCAGGTAAGAGCTACTGGCACCTGACTGAGATTGTATATATTTTTATTGTAGAATTAATGCTGTTAATATTCCTCATGTAGTTCACATTGGCTAATTCATTCAATACAATCTCCTCAAAAATATTTCAAAGAACAGGACACTAGTGGCTCAGACCTGTAATCCTAAGTACTCAGAAAGGTGACATCTGAGGATGACAGTTCAAAACCAGCCTATAGCAGGAAAGTCTATGAGACTCTTATCTCCATTAAATCACCAGAAGATGGAAAATGGTGCTGTGGCTCAAGTGGTAGAGCGCTAGATTGAGCTGAAGAGCTGAGGGACAGCACCCAGATTCAGAGTTCAAGCCCCACGACTGATAAAACAAACAAGAAAAACCTCAACAAATGAAACTATACTTTAGACAACTACCAGCAGGCTGGTCCTGTTCCCCTGAAGTCTTTCTGGTCTATTTCTAGAGTATTCTACCGCTTGTTATCTCCTGTGCCCGGTGGTTCCAGCCTGTGGAATTGCAGCTGCAAAGGCTCTGGCCTGGCATCCAGACAAGCACAACCAGTCTGTGCAGTTTTTGTGAAAGTCAACTCTCAGGAGTCCCCACCCCTCCCTTGTGCAAGTCCGTAGAGAGGAGAGTTGCAGGGAACTCAGAGTCTGTAGCTGGGCTGCCATGCGGGCCCCTCCTCCTCTCCGTGGCTCACAGTCACCACACCACGGCTGAAATCACAAGACAAAGTGCAGCTTCAGCTTGTTTCTGAGGGAACAGCCCAGTGTGGTCCAATGCCCAGGATATAATTCTTTTAATCCTGCCTAGCACTAGGTGGCTGGAGCTGTGTGCCCAGAGGAGTCCAGTGGGCAGCGAGGCCGCCATGGAGCTGCTGACAGGAGAAGCACCCTGGCCCGTGGCTGTGGCCGTGGCCATCTTCCTGCTCCTGGTGGACCTGATGCACCGGCGCCAGCGCTGGGCTGCTCACTACCCACCGGGCCCTGTGCCTCTGCCAGGGCTGGGCAACCTGCTGCAGATGGATTTCCAGAACCTGCCATACTGCTTCTACAAGGTGAGGAGCGGGAAGTGGGCTGCAGATGGTGGGGATGCACAGGAACAGGTGGTGTGGTGAAGCCATAGGCTGGACGAGACTCTGCGTGGCACAAGTAGAGTGGGACCCCAGGGCCCTTACAATTCAGGTGGCAAGGGGCCAGGCCGCTGAGCAGTGTTTCAGTTGGACATCAGGTGGAGAGAGGCACAGAGACCACTTCAGTCTGCTGCTGCTGTGGGGTCTTGGGTCTCATGCTCCCCTCCGTGCATCTGTCTCTTCCTTGTACAGTGGGATGCTGTGGAGTCCCGGGACAGTCTTGGGAATCTGTCTGGTGGTAGCTCCCCAATCACATCTAAATTGATGCTTCTGTCCCAGCCCAGCAGCAAGACACCAGATCTCAGGCTGGGAAATATAGTCTATTGGTAGAGTGCCTGCCTGACACACAGAAGGCCCTGGATTTGCTCACCAGCACAGCAAAACTGAGAAAGAAGGAAGTGAGGGAATGAGACTGGAGGGAGAAAAGAGAAGACTCCAGATTGGAACTGTGCCATGATGAACCTGGGTCAGTGTCTGTGCCTTGAGCATGGGTCCTGTAGTCTGGCAGCGCCCTCCACTGATTGGAACCCTAATCCTTTGCCCACTGCTATGGTACTGCTTGAGAGATGTGTTTCCTAGCAAGCACAAGGCCTGGGTTCAATTATTACTGCCACAAAAGGAAGAAGAAAAACAGCCAACTGATACCTCTTATAACATGTATGAACCACTCTTCAGAGTGCTAGCCTTGAGCTCATGAGCTGAGGGACAGCGCCCAGGCCCAGAGTTCAAGCCCACAACTAACAACAACAACAACAACAAAAAGACGTCTATGTTGCACTTTTGTGTTATGTTAAATCATGAGGCAGCAGCTAGCATGGTCATTGCTAGCAGTGAGGCAGAGGAGGGAAGAAGAGCTGTTGTCTGAGGGTCCAGGCATCAGTGTTCCCACATCTGCGCTGGGCAGTGGTGATGGAGACACATTGTGAATGCACATGAGAACTCTGGATTTTACACTTAAAGATGAGTAGATGAGGGGCTGGGAAGGTGGCTCAGTGGTAGAGTGCTTGCTTTGCATGCATGAGGCCCTGGGTTCCATTCCTCAGCACCACATAAGCAAAAAGAAAAAAGCCGGAAGTGGCGCTGTGGCTCAAGTGGTAGAGTGCTAGCCTTGAGCTGAAGAGCTGAGGGACAGCGCCCAGGCCCAGAGTTCAAGCCCCACAACCGGACGCAAAAAAAAAAAACAAAAAACATGAGTTGATGGGCTGGGTGCTAGTAGCTCACGCCTATAATTCTAGCTGTTCAAGAGGCTGAGATCTGAGAATCTTAATTTGAAACCAGCCCAGGCAGGAAAGTGTATGAAATTTACACAATTATCCACCAAAATAGCCAGAATTGGAGCTGTAGCTTAAGTGGGAGAGCACTATCCTTGAGCAAAAAGCTCAGGAACAGCACCCAGGCCCTGATCTCAGCACCTAACCAGAGGGGCAAAAAATGGGGAGATGGGGAGGGTATCCCTGGGGGATAATTCCTTGCTGACCCCTGTGCTGTCTGCTTGGGCTTACAGATGTAATGTTTAAGCTCTAGCACCAGAACAAAAGAGGAGGAAAGATGGTAAATGTTGGAAACCTCACTCCCGCCCCCCCCCCACCCCCCCACTATTCTCAAACAATCATAGGCAATGTTTGGACCAGACTCTGCAGCAGAGGTGCCTTAGCTTAGGGAATCAGGCCTAATTGCAGAACAAATGTCTTGTCTCCTGAGGGGCCATTGATTGGCCTACCACAAAACCTGGCAGCATTGTGGCATCCTTCCTGATAAGAGTATCTCTGTACCTGGGACTGTGACTACAGTTGAAGGTTCATGCCAGCACTGGGTAGACCTTGTCACTCAGCCTCCAGAAGGGTGGGACACATAGAGACTGATTGAGCCTCCCTAATAAACAGCAGCTCCACCTTGTGGAGGGAAGCCTGTAATGAGCATCTTCCTGTCCTTCCCTCTGCATCCTCACAACATTGACTGGGGTGTCATGGGAGAGAAGGGGCAGTTAAGCAGCAGAACTCGGCCTTACACTCTTGCTCAGCTGTTTGTTTGTTTGTTTTACTTACAAATAGTACTCTATAAGATGATCCTTAGGACCACAGAGGCTTTTTGCTGTCTCTCATCTGCTTCTGCTTGGTCTGAACCTCAGTTCTCAGATCTCAGCCTCCAGAGTAGCCAACTTATGTGTGAGGTCTGGCACTTGACTCCAACCCCTTTATGAGAGTTCTAGAACCACTTATGAAGCACAGGGCCAGAAGGATCAAGAATGTTCTAGCATCTTTTGGGCCTCTGTCTACTTGCCTGACACAGCTGTATTATTGGGAGGAAACACCCAATTCCCAGCTCCTCCCTAAGAACAGAAAGGAGGGTGGGATCTGTGTGCCCTTGTACTGGCTTGTCTGGATGCTAGGCCTGGGCCTTTGGAGCTGCAATCCCACAGGATGACACCAGGGGGCACAAGAGATTACAGGCTGTAGAATACTCTATAAACATAGACCAGAAAGACCCCAAGGGAGCAAGACCAGCCTGCTGGTGAGTGAGTTTTCTGGGAGGTTGTAGGCATGAGTGGAGACCTCAGAGCATCCTCCTCGGCCAGGGGCAGGGGAGGCGATCTCCCCTGTTTTGTCCTGGACACCTCCTGTTGTCTGCTCATTCCAGTTACTGCAACAGTGTCCCTGTGACTTGGGGACACCATCTTCTCCTTAAGATCATCCTTACAATTCTTTTTTTATTACCGTATTTTTATTTTTATTTGAAAAACCCTAAACAGGGGTTTCAGTTACATAAGTCATATAAAGAGTCCATTTCTGGTGCTGGGAAGGTGGCTCAGCGGTAGAGTGCATGCCTTGCAAGCATGAGGCCCTGGGTTCGATTCCTCAGCACCACATAAACAGAAAAAGCCGGAAGTGGCTCTGTGGCTCCAGTGGTAGAGCGCTAGCCTTGAGCTGAATAGCTGAGGGACAGCGCCCAGGCCCAGAGTTCAGGCCCCATGACCGGCAAAAAAAAAAAAAAAAAAGAGTCCATTTCTTTCCTGAGCCTCTGTACTCAAGGCAAGTGCTCTTCCACTTGAGCCACAGCCCCACTTCTAGCTTTTTCTGTTTATGTGGTGCTGAGGAATCAAACCCAGGGCTTCTTGCATGTGAGCCAAGCACTCTACCACTAAGCCACATTCCCAGCCCCAAGACTACCTTTCTTTTTGGATAATGGTACCCTTCCCTCACTTTCTCCCAGTTTTTCCCTCGCTGTCCCCACCCACAGTTGTACAGTTCATTTTCCACATTGTACCTAGTGAATACTGTGGCTGCCTGGGCCTCTCTGCTTTCTTTTTTTTTTTTTTTTTTTGCCTGGCAATAAATATTTTAATTTTTTTCACTTTTATGATGACAAATAATTTTCAAGTTTTATTTCCTTTTTTGTTTACTTAAGTACAAAGCTAAACCACAAATGGGTACAACCAAGCCATTTCATCTCACGTTTACACACCCTCGTCGGACCTTCCTCCAGTCTGATGGCCACTGGCCAGGCTAGTGGGGTTGGGGAAGACTTCTTAGGTAGCACCGTGGTGAGGTCCAGGGTGGGGGATGGAGGACAAGGGCCACTCCTCATACCTGTCTCTATTCACGTTGCTCTGGGCGCGGGGCTGGCAGGAGCCCCGGCCTGGAGCTGAGCAGTGAGAGCTGCCCTACCAGCCAGGGAAGAGGCAGCGTGCCCCACCTGCTGTCACGCTCCGCCAACACCTGAGCTTACCCTCGATCCTGGGCCATGGCGGCAGTGGGGGCCGGGGCCGGGGCCCTCCGTCCCGCCTCAGCTCATGGCTTGTTCACAGGAGCCAGGGGTTTGGACAGAAGAGGGCCTCCAGAGCGGGCGGGGACTCCGGCCCAGCACAAGTGGGTGGGGCATCGGGTACGTAATTTCTGGTCCCACTACAAAACTTATTTTTGATTAGAATAGAGTACCATCTCATTCTCTTCTACAAAACAAAACCAAAAAGAAAAAAGAAACCCCAAACGAAACAAAAAACCACAGCCGCTTCACTCACTGCAAGACCTATATACACGTAAGTTGTTTCCTGTGGGTTTTTGAAATTTTTTTTTTGTTTTTAAATTTTTATTATTATTTTTTAAAATAAACTCAGTGTTCACATTTCTATAAAGAGCCCCGTGTCAGGAAGGCCTGCCCAGGGCTGGGGAGCGGAGCCTCTTCCCGGGGGCTCCACCCTGATGCTCCAGGCGAGGCCTGGAGCACCGGCCTCTGGGGAAGCAATCTGGGCCGGCCACGCTCCCAGCCAGCAGGGTCGGTAAGCTCAAGAAAGCAAGGGGAAGACTAGCTTACTGTGAAACCTTTTTAAAAAATATTCATACTGCCGGGCGCTGGTGGCTCACGCCTATAATCCTAGCTACTCAAGAGGCTGAGATCTGAGGATCGCGGTTCAAAGCCAGCCCGGGCAGGAGAGACCGTGAGACTCCTATCTCCAATAAAAACCACCAGAAAACCGGAAGTGGCGCTGTAGCTCAAGTGGTAGAGCGCTCGCCTTGAGCTGAAGAGCTAAGGGACAACGCCCAGGCCCAGAGTTCAAGCCCCACGGCCGACAAAAAAAAAAAAATATTCATACTTCAACGTGTGCCTGTCAAGACACAAGGAGAACAAGAGCTTGGAGACGTGCTCTCTGCTTTCTTAAGGCGCTTTATCCTCTTCCTTTGTGCTTCCTCCATCTGACAAACTGGATATGCCCCACCTCTGCCATGCTGATGGGTATGAGGTGGCTGTGATTTCTGTGCCCTGGTGGTGCAGTGTGGACCACTCTCAGTCCAGTGTTGCTCGCTAGGTGTGATTTGCTGGAATAATCGATCTCCGGAGCTTTTGCTAGACTGTCTCTTGCAGAGCTCTGCACTTGTTTCATGCATGAACCCAGATGCTGTGCGGTGACTTTGATCTCACCAACGTGCTTTCTTGTATGTCCTGGAGATGCAGGGCCACCCGTCTGATGGCGGTGGGAATGGTTTACCAGGTGCCACAAGCAACGTGACAGACATTGCCTGATTGATGAGTGTTGGTTATTGTCAAGCACAGCCTGGCTATTTCAGATGATTTTCCTCATGGCCACCACATCCTGAGCACAGACCCCTGACTCGAGGAGGCTACTCCCTGTGTTCTTATCCCCCGCCCTTAAAAGCAGAGCTGTCAGCTGCCTACCAATTCCAGACCTGCACAGGGTCCTGCTTCTTAAAGCAGGGATCCACCTGTCTCTGCGCCCATTCTCCCGGTGCCCGGCGCAGCAGAACCTGCCAGTATGTCCAGCTTATGTGCTCCTCAGGTCTCTGGTCTTGTGCCTTCCCCAGTGTAACAGGAAGGACAGGAACTTTGGGCCAGCCCCCAGGACTAGACCCTGACCTGGCTGGCCCTCCTACCCCGCTGCTTACACAATGACCACAAACACTTATCTGAAGGGTACAAAGGGCAGCCTCTGCTCATTAGCTCATTAGAAGGGTAAAGCAAACAAGGTGTGTGGCAGTGTCCTGCTCAGCCCTGGTGGCTGGGTTGGTGTGTCTAGAGGAGTGCATTGGGCAGTGAGGCCGCCATGGAGTTTCTGACGGGGTCCGTGGCCGTGGCCGTGGCCATCTTCCTGCTCCTGGTGGACCTGATGCACCGGCGCCAGCGCTGGGCTGCTCGCTACCCACCAGGCCCTGTGCCTCTGCCAGGGCTGGGCAACCTGCTGCAGATGGATTTCCAGAACCTGCCATACTGCTTCTACAAGGTGAGGAGCAGGTGGTGGGCAGCAGAGGGCATGCGGAGCCCCCAGAGCCAGTGCTGGGAAGCCACAGGCCGCGCAGGAAGCTGAGCCCCAGAGGCTGAGAGGCTCCCTGGGGAGGGCACTGCAGGGCCTGATGACAGTCTGGGCTTTCCAAGACCAACGTGTGGCAGGGCAAAGGCCGGGTTGACACATGGCAGGGGCCTTGAGTGCAGTTGCACAGAGCAGAAGTTGTGTACTCCCCATAATCTTCCAGACTGGGAGGGGCTGGGACCCTGGGTCACATTTCAGTTGGACGCATTTCAGATGAGAGAAGCACAGCGACCCCTTGAACCGCTTGCTCCCCTGGCTGAGGTCAGGAGACACTGAGGGTCCTGTGACGATTTGGTGAATCTGGCCTCTTAGACCTGAGAAGTCACTGCTGAAGTGATTCTACCACTCTAACCCCGGCATGAGACAGCAGGATTCATGCTGGAGACGGAGCTTAGTGGCAGAGCACTAGCCTGGCATAGTGAAAGCTCTGGGTATAGAGAACAACAAACATAGACCACATCTTCGTGCTTGCCCTGCTCAATCTGGGTCCTTAAGCTTGTGTACCAAGTCTGGGTCCTGGCCCTCCATCGACCAACGCCCTGATCCTCTGCTTGCAGCTCCGGCGTCAATTCGGGGACGTGTTCAGCCTGCAACTGGCCTGGAAGCCTGTGGTTGTGATAAATGGGCTGGAGGCCGTGCGTGAGGCACTGGTGATCCATCGCGACAACACCGCAGACCGCCCACCGATGCCTATCTATGAACACCTGGGCTTCGGACCAAGAGCCAGAGGTAAAGAGCAGCAGGGCAGAGTTGGGCCTATTAGCTGTGCAAATGGACAGTGACAAAGGAAGGACAGGGTCTGGTGTGGGACGGGCAGGGATGAGAAGGATTGTCCAATGATACAAGGAAATCCAGGAAAGTCCTGCCTCAGGCGTGTAGGTCAGCATTCTGCCATATATCCAAGTGCACCTATCCACTCTTCGGCAGGGGTGATCCTGGCACCCTATGAGCAGGCCTGGCGTGAACAGCGACGCTTTGCCCTGTCCACCCTGCGCAACTTTGGCCTGGGCAAGAAGTCGCTGGAGCAGTGGGTGACGGAGGAGGCCGGTTGCCTGTGTGCGGCCTTCGCTGACCAAGGTGATCAGGGTACAGAGGAAGCAAGGGTCAGGGGATGTGGAGAGAGGACTGCCTCATTTTTACCTCTGCTCTTCCAGGAGGCCCCTTCAGCCCCATGGCCCTCCTGAACAAAGCCGTGTGCAACGTGATCGCCTCCCTCATCTATGCCCGCCGCTTCGAGTATAAGGATGCCTCCCTCGACAGAATGTTGGAGGTGGTCCGCAGGTCTGCAAATGAGGACGCTGGCTTCCTCCCTGAGGTATGGGTAGAGGGACTCAGGAGACACTGCAAGGCCAGCGCCATGCAGCTCCTAGGCGAGAGGGCCTGGAGCTGTACAAACTCTGACAATAGGAACAGTATAGAGTCCTAGGAGCTAGATGTCAGTGGCTCATGCCTGTAATTTTAGCTACTCAGGAGGCTGAGATCTGAGGATCAGGATCGCAGTTCACAGCTAGCCCCAAAGCCAGCCCTAGCAGGAAATTCTATGAGACTCTTATCTCCAATTAATCACCAGAAAACCAGAAGTGTCGCTGTGGCTCAAGTGCTAGAGTGCCAGCATGAGCTGAAGAGCAGAGGAACAGTGTCCAGGCCCAGAGGGCAAGCCCCACGACCAAACCAATAATAATAATAATAAAGAGTTGTAGGGTGAGGGGGTTCTGAAGAAGGACAGTCTACACACATTGCCCCCCATGGAGATATTCCTCTGGCAGCTAGGACCTCAAGAGAGCAAGGAGGCTGGCACTGGAGAAGCAATGGGTGACCAAAGGGTCCAGACGAGGCCTGTGTCTGACCTGGAGGACCAAGGGTGGAGATTGATCCTGGTGTACAGTGAACACAGAAGGACTCTTCCCATCTGTGCTCTCACAGTTGCTGAACGCAGTCCCCGTGCTCCTGCGCATCCCCGGGCTGCCTGGGAAGGTCTTCCCTGCACAGAAAGCCTTCATGGACCTGGTGGATGAGCTGCTGGCAGAGCACAAGATGACCCGGGACGCCGCTGAGCCACCACGAGACCTGACCGACGCCTTCCTGGCTGAGGTGGAGAAGGTGCGCTGTGACCACCCTGCCCCACAGACTGGGCCAGGGCCTGAGGGTGCTGTGGAAGGGAGGCCGGGCTCCAGGCTGGAGGGGACAGTGGAGGCTGTCTGGAGCCTTGTCCTCTGCTGCCTCAGCCCAGAACCCCCTTGTCTTTGCACAGGCCAAGGGGAACCCCGACAGCAGCTTCAATGAGGACAACCTGCGCATGGTGGTGGTTGACCTGTTCACCGCAGGGATGGTGACCACCTCCACCACGCTGTCGTGGGCTCTGCTGCTCATGATCCTGCACCCGGATGTGCAGTGTGAGCCCAGCTGGGACTGGAGGGAAGGGGGAGGGAGGAAAAGTGGAATCAGGGTGTAGGCTTCACTTCAGCCGGAGTCATGATGACCTCACCTGGTTTTGGCCCTTCACACAGAGGCCGGAGCAGGTGGACACTGGCCCTAGTGACTGCCTGCTGTGTCTCTGCTTGTCCACGCAGGCCGCGTGCAGCAGGAGATCGATGAGGTGATTGGGCAGGCGCGGTGGCCAGAGATGGGAGACCAGGCCCGCATGCCCTTCACCTGCGCAGTGATCCATGAGGTGCAACGTTTTGCTGACATTATCCCAATGAATTTGCCCCACATGACGTCGCGCGACGTGGAAGTGCAGGGCTTCCTCATCCCTAAGGTAGGCCCATTGTCCCATCCCATCACAGACGTTGTGGCACAAGGACAGGAAAGACGCAGATCACCTCATCCCAGACCGCCCAGGGGCTGACCGGACCGTCCGGCCATGCAGAGCTCACAACCTGCCCACAGAGCCTGGGTAGACGGACAACATACAGTCAGCCACAGTGGTAGAAGAACCACCGCGTGCAGTGACTGGTGGCAATGGGACTTCCATGGGAAGCTTGTCACTTGGCCCTGTCACAGCATCAGGTGGTTCTGAAAAGCATTTGGGGTTGAAGGTCAGGTGGAAGGACGCACGCAGGCCAGGGCAGTGTCTGTGTGTGTGGTGTGCAGCCTCACTGTCCCCAGCTCCCCTCACCACGCACCTCCCACCAGGGCACCACGCTCCTCACTAACCTGTCGTCAGTGCTGAAGGACGAGCACATCTGGGAGCAGCCCTTCCGCTTCCACCCTGCACACTTCCTGGACGCCCAGGGCCGCTTTGTGAAGCCTGAGGCCTTCATGCCCTTCTCAGCAGGTGCGTGGGGGCCTGGCTCCCTGTCCCCTCGCTGGGGTGACAGGCTGACTAAGATGTAGCTCCCTGGCCCCAGCTGACTTTGTTTCCACTCCTTATCCCTCATAGGCCCCCGCACGTGTCTCGGGGAGCCCCTGGCGCGCATGGAGCTCTTCCTCTTCTTCACCTGCCTCCTGCAGCGCTTCAGCTTCTCGGTGCCCGCAGGCCAGCCCCGACCCAGTGACTTCAGTTCCTTTACCCTCCCTGTTGCCCCTCGTCCCTACCAGCTCTGTGTTGGGCCACGCTAGGAGGAACACCAGGCCCTCAATCTGCCCCCAGGAGGTTTCACAATGCACAATAAACCTGTCTTTTGCTGCCATTTGGATCCCTGGTCCAGCCCCCTGACTGGCCTCTTTCTGTGGTAGGTCCTGAGCTCCCTCACCCTGCCAGGTCCACTCTGCATGAGCACTTGAGTCTGATGCAGACAGGGTGCTCTGTTGCCCATTTGCCCTGTCTTTCCCATGAAGCCTCCTTCACTTGGCCTTGGTCATGTGTGTTGCTAAAGTTTGATTCCTAAGAAGTTTACATATTTTGGAAACACTAATAAATTTAATATACAAAAGAGCTAGCAATAGTTAGCCTCTCAGCCACACATATCATCTGTACATGTTAATGTATCACATGTACATGTTCCTTTAGCTTTTACCTTTTGGAGTAAAAATTGGACTTTTTAATTAGGTTCCATAGTAGCTATAGAACACAGGCAAAAAAGTACAACTTTCTCTCAAAGGTTAAAGGATTGCTGGGAATGTGGCTTAGTGGTAGAGTGCTTGCCTAGCATGCATGAAGCTCTGGGTTCGATTCCTCAGTACCACATACACAGAAAAAATCAGAAGGGGTGCTGTGGCTCAAGTGGTAAAGCACTAGCTTTGAAAAGAAGCTCAGGGACATTGCTCAGGTCCTGAGGTCAATCAAGCCCCAGGACTTGCAAAAATAAAAATAAAAAAAGGTTACGGGGGTGAGTAACACCAAATCACCCTATTTTCTGATAATCAAGTGATAGATACAGTGCACATATATGCAGTAATACGTGTTTAGGCTGGTTGCTGGTGACTCACAGCTGTAATTCTAGCTACTTAGGAGGCTGAGAACTGAGAATCACCATTCAAAGCTACCTCCAGCAGAAAATTCCATGAGACTCTTATGTCTAATTAACCACCTGAAAAGCAGAAGTGGAGCTGTGACTCAAAGTGGTAGAGTGCTCACCTTGAGTGAAAAAACTCAGGGACAGTGCTCAGGCCCTCAGTTCAATCTGATAACCAACCAAAAAAAAAAAAAAAAGACTCGGTTTCCTAAGTAGTTTCAAGCCTGATAAAATTGTTAGAAAGCACAAATTGTCCTGATAAAACACAAAATCTGTTCTTTTCAGCCATTTTCTTGCCAGTTTTACCAAGAGCAGAACAGTATTCTTAAAACTCAGAGAATTAGGTTCTAGTTCTATAAAGGACATGATATTTTGACCTTAGAAAATTCTTAAGGTAATGCTTAAATTTTTTTTTTTTTGGGGGGGGTCCAGTCGTGGGGCCTGAACTCTGAGCCTGGGCGCTGTCCCTCAGCTCTTCAGCTCAAGGCAAGCACTCTACCACTTGAGCCACAGCTCCGCTTCCAGTTTTCTGGTGGGTAATTGGAGATAAGAGTCTCAAGGACTTTCCTGCCTGGGTTGGCATTAAACTGGGGTCCTCAGATCTTAGCCTGCTGAATAGCTAGGATTGCAGGCATGAGCTACCGGTGCCCGCTCTCTGGTTTGTAAAAACAGCAGCAGAAGAGAAACTAGGGGCTGGGAAGGTGTTCAGTGGTAGAGTGCTTGCCTTGCATGCCTGAGGCCCTCTGTTCAATTCCTCAGCACCACATAAGCAAAAAAGAAAAAAGCCGGAAGTGGCACTGTGGCTCAAGTGGTAGAGCATTAGCCTTGAGCTGAAGAGCTGAGGGACAGCACCTAGGCCCAGAGTTCAGGCCCCACGATCAGAACCCCCCCCCAAAAAAACAGAAAACTGAAGCCACAGCTCCTCTAAACACATTCATATATGCACACATAAAGTTTTTTGGCGCCAGTTTCTGGGGCTTAAACTCAGGGTCTCTTACTCTCGCTTTTTTTTTTTTTTTTTTTTACTCAAGTTTAGTACTCTACCACTTTGCCATACTCCTCTTCCATCTTTTTGTTAGTTAATTCGAGGGAAGAGTCTCACAGACTACCTGGGCTGGGTTTAAACCTCGATCCTCAAAGCTTAGCCTCTGAGTAGGTAGGATTACAGGTATGTACTACCAATTCCCAGCTCAAAAAAAAATTTTTTTTTAGTTAAGCATGCTAAAACATGTCAAGTTTAATGTGCAGAAGAAAAATACAGAAGTTAGATTTAGTGGTCAGCAGTACACTGGTCATTTATTTCCAGGAGTAGATCTAATTGTACCCAGGGTCGCACCTTGTAGGTCTCATTGGTGGCTAAGCAAGAGTCAGTGCTGGGGAAGTGGGGGAGCGAGTCAGTCTTCAATAGGAATGCTGCCACAGCCATCAGATAATTTGGTTGCCATCAAGTCAGCCACCACAGAGATTAATTGCCACACTGAAGATGACACACCCAACTACATTGATTCAGCACAAGTCCTTAGACAAACCATCCTTCTGTACCTTCTTATCTAAGTAAACTACTCAGCCACAATTCTATGATAGACAAGGCATTTCATTCTTATGCAAATTACAGCAGAGATCTCCCTTAAACTTCACCAAAAACAGAAGCCTGAATGAGTTCAAATGGATCCAAATGGTAGGACAAGGGAGTCCAAATTTGCCCGTCAGAAGCCGGGCGCTGGTGGCTCACGCCTGTAATCCTAGCTACTCAGGAGGCTGAGATCTGAGGATCGTGGTTCAAAGCCAGCCCGGGCAGGAGAGACCGTGAGACTCCTATCTCCAATAAACCACCAGAAAACCAGAAGTGGCGCTGTAGCTCAAGTGGTAGAGCGCTCGCCTTGAGCTGAAGAGCTGAGGGACAGCACCCAGGCCCAGAGTTCAAGCCCCACGGCCGACCAAAAAAAAACAAAAAACAAAAAAACAAATTTGCCCGTCAGACCAACAGGAAAAGTCTAGATTAGTTTGGGTAAAGCACCAATGCTTCAGAAGAGCTTCCGGGAAGCCCAAGGTTCACCAATGAGGAAGAACTTAGAAAAGGTCAGACTCTGAGGCCTGTAGAGTCCAAATACTTATTTCTCTATCTCACCAAATGATGGCAAGAAACAGGTAAAAACAGCCAGAGTGGAAAGATTAAGGTCCCTGCCATGAAAGTAAGTACATCAGCTCCTGGAACCAGTTCCATTTTTCTTCTCTGGGTGGAGCAGGCAGCTGTGAGTAGTGAATGCCCACTGGGCATATTTTCTCCTGCATGGTTTGCCAAATCTGAAACCCAACTTTTAGACCGTAGATCCAAACTCGGTGGAGGGGGGCGTGCCATAGGTCAGGTCCAGCCACTTTCCCCAATACCTCAAATAGACAAGTAAAGGTGAAGGGACGAGAAAGAGATGTATTACATGCCACAGGCACCCGCGTCATGGGGAAAGTAATGGTCACTTCTTTGGTGTCAGGAGGAGCTCTGTTCTCTTCCTCAGTGTCGCCATCTGACTTTCCCATCAAGTGCTAAAGCTCCTGCAACCTGCACCTCAGTTGTTGCAGTGGGTGTGGGTTGAAGCTCGTCGTGGCTGTGAATTCCGTGCCCTGTGGAACAGCTTACCAGGTGTTTGTTAATCAGTTGGGTGTTTTTCCTTGGAGAGATAGCTGTTCAGGACCTTTGCTCACTTGGATTTGAGGTCCCAGCATTGCTTTATTCATTCAGATAAGGAGGTCTTGCTAAGCATTTGCCTGGCGTGGTCTTGAACTGCAGGCCTCTTACCCTGTGTCTCCTGAGTCACTGGGGTTACAGGCACGAGCTACCTTTATTATATCTATTTTTGTTTTTGAGAGAAGAGCTCAAAACTTAGCCTAAGCTGGCCTCAAACTCAAGATCCTCCTGCCTATGCCTCCTGAGTAGCTGGAGTTACAGGTGATTCCTAACATGCCTAGTACATTTGTTATTGTGCTGGGGACAAGTAATGACTATTTAGACCAGATTGGCCTCAAACTTACTTTGTAGCCCAGGCTGGCCTCAAACTCATGATCCTACTACTACCTCCTGAGTAGCTGGGTTTACATGTGTATACCATCAAGCCCAGTCTCCTCCTCCTCCTCCTCTTCCTCCTCCTCCTCCTCCTCCTTCTCTTCCTCCTCCTCCTCCTCTTCCTCCTCCTCCTCTTCCTCCTCCTCCTCCTCCCCTTTCTCTTCCTCTTCCTCCTCCTTCTGTTCCCTCTGGAAAAGACATTTCCACTTGCTATTAAAAAAAAGAAGACCCAGTGCCACCTACCAAGCTAAAGAAACCTCACAGCAACTTTTATGGGAGCTAGGTATCTCCAGAAAGCTGCTACTGTGTCTGAAACCCGCGTGGCCTCTTGGGTTTGTCCCCTGGTGAGCCGAGGGTCCTGTGCCTCACACACACACTTCTCTCACCCCCACTCAGCACTAAGGTTGCTGCCCTTCTTCTGGTCTTTCTCAAGTCCCTCAGGATTGATCTCAATGGCCAGCTTGATTGGACTGAGAAGCTTCCAGAAGACAAGCAAGGTACATCTCCATCTCTGGATGGGTGTTTCTTAAAAAGGAGTACCTAACGTGGGAAGACCTGCCCCAAACATGGCCCCCATCAGCAGGGACCCTGCACAGAAGATGAGGACAGGGAGACGCCTGGCTGTGTCTCTCTGCTTCCCCACGACATGACTCAGGCCATCATGCTCTGCCTCGCCACAGACCCACAAACATGGAGTCCACTGATTAAGGCCAGACCCTCTGAAAATGTGAGCCAAATAAATCCCTCCTCCCTTGGGTCTCTCCGGGACTTTATCACAGCAGTGAAAACTTTGACAGGCGCCCTGTTTCCCCTTGGATCCCATTGTTGGTGAGCAGCGCTCAGGGCAGTATTTCTGGGGCAGCGGTCCACCCATGGTTCCATGCCATGCTCTAGCTCCACTGGTTGTTCTTTTCATTTTGGTCAATTGCCACCAACCAGAGTCCGGGAATTGTCTATTTGGCTTGTTCCTTGCTGCTTTCCATTTCCTTGTGTGCCCAGTGTGTCAGCGCCTCAAGAACTGGCTCTGTTTATACAGCCTCAGAGAGGATGTCACTTCTCCCCGCTGACCACAGACCAGCCGTGGCCTCTCCCCACGAGAGATGCAGGAATGGGAGCTCAGCCTACCATCCCTTCTCGTCCTGCCCAAACCAAGCTCTCATCGCATCTCAGAGCAATGTGGTTATCCTGATGTGATGGTTCACCCCCACGGTAAGGCTGTTACTCCACAGCCAGATGCCTGAAGTGAATGGTGCAGATAAAGATAATCAAAAGTAAACAGCCCACAGGACAGAGTCCTAGAGAGACACTAGGCAGGGTTCCGGGTATTCTCCTGTCCTCTGGAGCCATGCAGATAGTACCTACGTCGCTCAGGAAACATGGGACTCTTGCCTGTGCCAGAAGCTGCAATAGCCCCTAGATACAGAGAGATTGTTTGGCACTTGGTATTGTAGGAAGGGATCATCTTGGTAGCTGAGATTAGGAAGAGGGCAAACTGATCCTGACAGAGTCTGAATCCTAGCAGGGTCCACACTCCTTGGAGTAGATGAAAACTAAAGGCAAGCAAAGGCCCTGCCCAGCAGCCCGCTGCCAGAGCCTGCAGGTCATGGTAATCAGCTGAGGAAGGTCCAACAAAGCACAGACTTTGAACACTCCAAACTTGCCTAATGACCTTTCTCTGACAGGAACTCGCCTAACCTCAAGGCACTGAGATCAGGCCTTACTGAACCCATCTGACCCTAGAGGCCATATATATATATATATATATATATATATATATATATATATATATATATATATATATATCTCCTCATATGACACCCTGAAGATGTGGAGCAGTGAGGGAGGTGATGGGCCAGGATGATCTCCCACGTGTGAGATACCCTCTTAGGCCTTAGTTTTTTAGGTTGTTTATTTCAGATGGGGCCTCCTGCTTCTTCCTACTTAGCTGGCATTGCAAGCCCAAACCACAATGCCTGATTGGATGACTCATACTACTTCTTGAAACATAATTTTCACACCTTGCTCTTCTTTGGGTCTCCTGTTATGTGTATGCCACATTCCAGTGGCTGGGACAGGAAGAGTCCAAGGCCAGCCTGGGCCACACAGCAAGACCTGTCTCAAGCCGGTGCCGGTGGCTCATGCCTGTAATCCTAGCTACTGAGGAGGCTGAGATCTGAGGATTGAAGTTCAAAGCCAGCCTAGGCAGGAAAGTCCATGAGACTCTTATCTCCAATAAGCCACTAGAAAACCAGAAGTGGCGCTATGGCTCAAGCAGGTAGAGCACTCCCCTGGATCTGAAGAGCTCAGGGACAGCACCCAGGCCCAGAGTTGAAGCCCCACGGCCAAAAAAAAAAAAAAAAAAGAAAAGAAAAAAAAGACCTCTCTCAAAAAGAAGAAAAAGAGGGGCTGAGAAGGTGGATCAGTGGTAGAGCGCTTGCCTTGCATGCCTGAGGCCCTGGGTTCAATTCCTCAGCACCACATAATCAAAAAGAAAAAAGCCGGAAGTGGTGCTGTGGCTCAAGTGGTAGAGCGCTAGCCTTGAGCTGAAGAGCTGAGGGACAGCGCCCAGGCCCAGAGTTCAGGCCCCACGACTGGACCCAAAAAAAAAAGAATAAAAAAGAAAGAATATAACAGAAAAATAAGCAATTAATGGAAACTGATGTTGAAGTCACTAGACAAAGATTTCAACTAAGCTCACTGAAAGGTGTTGAGAATTAAAGTGAACATATATTAAAAAAAAAGAAAGAAAAACCAAAGGTTGTTGGGGGCTGATGGCCCAAGCCTATAACCCTAGCTACTCACGAGACTAAAATCAGAAGATTGAGGTTCAAAGCCAACTCAGGCAGGAAAGTCCATGACATACTTGACTTCAATTTACCACTGAGAAAGATGGAAGTAGAGGTCTGGCCCAGTTGCTACAGAGCCAGCCTTAAGTGAAAGACCCAAGGTTCAGCACCAATGCTTTTGAGTTTAAGCACCAGTACTGGCACGCGCACATACACACACACACACACACACACACACACACACACACAATTAAAGGTTTAGAAATTTTCAAGATGAGATAGAAGTTACAAATGAGAACCAAACTAATGCTTGAGGTAAAAAAATCAGGCCGGGTGGCAACTATAACCCTATGTATTCAGGAGGCTGAGAGCTAAGAATCAGGATCAAGCCAGTCTCAGCAGAAAGGTCCAGGAAACCCTTATCTCTAATTAATCACCTAAAAACAGGAAGTGGAGCAGTGGTTCAAAATGGTAGAATATTCCCATAGAGCAAAAAAAAAAAAAAAAAAAAAAGGACAGCACCCAGACCATGAGTTCAAGCCCCATGGCAGACAAAAAAAGAAAAGAAAAAATCGACAACTGGAGAGGTAAGTCACACCAGTAATCAGTGCTACCATTAGGTGCATCAAGATGACTCATAAGCTCAGAACTTCACCATTGCTCATCATATCCAGGGTCGGACAAGAGAACACGGGCAGGGCCAGGCCCCAGTGGGGCCCAGTCCTCAGGGAACAGAGGCCATACCCAGGAAGCTTCAGCCTGGAGGAGCCAGGGCTCCCACAGTGTGCTGGGAACAGAGGCTTGTTCATCAGAGCACTGCATGGACATTTGTGTAGCCAGTCTCTGTATGTGAGTGTTGTGTGGTCACAGGTGGTTTGTGGGTGTCTGGGCGGGCAGGTAGATGTCTGGGGAGGTGTGAGTGGTATGTGTGTGATTAGGTGTGTGAGGAGTCTGACATGGAAAGTGCGCTGTGGGAGGATAGGGGACAGGAATGCATGGTTTGGAGAAGAGTTTGCGGGTCCCTAATGGGGACACTTGTATCTCCTTAGAAAGAGTTACTCAGCTGGAAATGTAATGTGATGGGCGAGTAGGGCTGGGGGGTGTGGGGAAGGGTCAGAATGAGAAAACATCATCAGAGCGGTGCTGCAGGTGCATTCCTCCCCACCGGGAGAAAGACCCCCAGACTATACACAGGCCACGTGCCCAGACTCTTGCTGAGAGAACTCGGAGCCCTGGGGCCAGCAGGCCATCACCAGGCCTGGTCCTTGGGCGGCAGGAACTGTGAGGCCCAGTGAAGCTCTTGGTGTGGAGAGCATTCCATGAGGGACCTGAGATGAGAACTGACACAGATGGAGGATATCTCCCTCTGTGATCTCCACTCCACGCTCCCTTTAATCAGCACAGAGGACAAAGAGGGAAGGCAGGGTCCTCAGGAGCAGGCACAATCAACCTGTTTTCTAAGATGAGGGTAGGAAGGGAAAGGACACGACTGGAGAGATGCTGCGGCACATGAGAGGTGCGGTTGGACAGGGTGAGGGAGGAGCAGAAGTGGGGACAGAGAAGTGAGACCATTATTGTGAGAAGTGAGCAGGCAGGCAGTGCTTGATGCAGGAGGGCTGGCTCCCCTGCCTGGTCTGCCCTGCTCCCTGCTGCTCTGAGTAGCAGTGGGAGGAGGACAGAGACCTCTGCAGTTGTCCCAGCCTGGGAGCTGCTGTGGCCCTGTCCAGCACCATGGACGTCTGCCCATGTGGATTCCTGGCAGAGACAAACGTCAGCCTCAGCTAAGGGACCCTCCCAGGTTGGTTCAGTGCCCAGTCCAGTCCTGGCGCTGGAGTGGAGGAATCCAGGGAGCTGGGAGGCCGCCATGGGGCTGCTGACAGGGGAAGCACTGTGGGCCATGGCCGTGGCCGTGGCCATCTTCCTGCTCCTGGTGGACCTGATGCACCGGCGCCAGCGCTGGGCTGCTCGCTACCCGCCGGGCCCTGTGCCTCTGCCAGGGCTGGGCAACCTGCTGGAGATGGATTTCCAGAACCTGCCATACTGCTTCTACAAGGTGAGGAGCAGGTGGTGGGCAGCAGAGGGCATGCGGAGCCCCCAGAGCCAGTGCTGGGAAGCCACAGGCCGCGCAGGGAGCTGAGCCCCAGAGGCTGAGAGGCTCCCTGGGGAGGGCACTGCAGGGCCTGAGGACAGTCCGGGCTCTCCAAGACCAACGTGTGGCGGGGCAAAGGCCGGGGGTGGCACCGGGCCCTGTCTGAGGAGAACACCGGGCTCCCCCCGCAGCTGCAGCGCCGCTTCGGGGAGGTGGTCAGCCTGCACCTGGGCTGGAGGCCAGCGGTGGTGGTGAACGGGCTGGAGGCCGTGCGCGAGGCGCTGGTGAAGCACAGCGAGGACACCGCTGACCGCCCGCCCATGCCCGCGCTGGAACAGCTGGGCTTCGGACCCAGATCTCAAGGCAAAGGGCGGCACGGGCGGCAGCCTCGGGACTGACCTGGGGACGGTGACCTGAGGACAGGGGGCCCTGGGAGGTCGGAGGGCGGGGCTCGGGAGGGAGGACAGGGAGCAGGTCCGGAAGGCAGTGGGCGTGGCCGGGACGCCAGCAGCGTGTGGGAGGCGGGACAGGAATGTGATTGGAGGAGGGACGGCCCGAGTCACGCCCAGGTCGCTGATAGGTGGATAGGCGGTGCCTGGGTCCTGTCTAGGTCACGGATTGGATGTGAGTCTGGAGCCACACCCAGTTCCCCGCCCCCCTCTTCCCAGGGCTGTTCATGGCCCGGCACAGCCACGCCTGGCGCGAACAGAGGCGCTTCTCCGTGTCCACCCTGCGCAACTTCGGCCTGGGCAAGAAGTCGCTGGAGCAGTGGGTGACCCAGGAGGCCGGCTGCCTCTGTGAGGCCTTCGCTGACCACTCCGGTGAGCGTTGGCAGGAGGGACACAGCAAAACGAGGAAGGGGGTAGAGGGGGAACTGGGGGCCTGAGGGGAGGTCGATACATTGATGTCATTACTGCTCCCAGGTCACCCGTTCAGCCCCAAGGCTCTCCTGAACAAAGCCGTGTGCAACGTGATCGCCTCCCTCATCTGCGCCCGCCGCTTCGATTATGATGACACCTTCCTGGACAGAATATTGGAGCTGTTGCAGAACAAAATGAATGAGGAGTCCAGCATCATAACTGTGGTGCGGACTCAGAACCCTCTGCAGGGCCAGCTCCTGCAGCTGGAGCTCCAGGGAAGGGTTTTCATGCGATGGCATGGGGAGAGGGCATGGGGAGAGGTCACAGGTCAAGCCTAGATCTGGGGAAACTCAGGCAACAGGCATGACAGAAGGGACTTAAGGTCAGAAGGCTCTGGAGAGTGACCACCTGTGTCCCCCTGTGCCTGGAGCCAGAGAAAGCAAGCAGGCTGCCTCTGGGGAGAGGAACAGGCGACAGGTGGGGACTGGCAGAGGATGTGTACATCTGGAGGTCACAGGATCAGAGAATGGTGCAGGTGTACAGTGAACACAGAAGGACTCTTCCCATCTGTGCTCTCACAGTTGCTGAACGCAGTCCCCGTGCTCCTGCGCATCCCCGGGCTGCCTGGGAAGGTCTTCGCTTCACAGAAGGCCTTCATGGACCTGGTGGATGAGCTGCTGGCAGAGCACAAGGTGACCCGGGACGCTGCTGAGCCACCGCGAGACCTGACCGACGCCTTCCTGGCTGAGGTGGAGAAGGTGCGCAGTGACCACCCTGCCCCACAGACTGGGCCAGGGCCAGGGCCTGAGGGTGCTGTGGAAGGGAGGCCGGGCTCCAGGCTGGAGGGGACAGTGGAGGCTGTCTGGAGCCTTGTCCTCTGCTGCCTCAGCCCAGAACCCCCTTGTCTTTGCACAGGCCAAGGGGAACCCCGACAGCAGCTTCAATGAGGACAACCTGCGCCTGGTGGTGGCTGACCTGTTCACCGCAGGGATGGTGTCCACCTCCACCACGCTGTCTTGGGCCCTGCTGCTCATGATCCTGCACCCGGATGTGCAGTGTGAGCCCAGCTGGGACTGGAGGGGAGAGGGAGGGAGGAAAAGTGGAATCAGGGTGTAGGCTTCACTTCAGCCGGAGTCATGATGACCTCACCTGGTTTTGGCCCTTCACATAGAGGCCAGGGCAGGTGGGCACAGGCCTGGGGACTGACTGCGGTGTCTCTGCTTGTCCACGCAGGCCGCGTGCAGCAGGAGATCGATGAGGTGATCGGGCAGGCACGGCGGCCAGAGATGGGAGACCAGGCCCGCATGCCCTTCACCTGCGCGGTGATCCATGAGGTGCAGCGCTTTGCTGACATTGTCCCCTTGGGCGTGCCGCATATGACATCACGGGACATTGATATCCGGGGCTTCCTCATCCCCAAGGTAAGTCCTAGCATGCTAGGACAGACCAGTGATCATGCAGCTGCCATCCACAGCTTGGTCCTGTATTCTGTGCAAGTAATACAATTCAGGACCGCCATGTTATAATCTCGGGGGTGAGGGATGCAGGAGGTAAGTTCAGCTCTTTGCTCAGCATCTTTTGGGCCGGGGGAAAGTAGACCTATAGGGCCATGGAAGGGTCCCGGGACAGGGAATGGGGGGGCCTGCGGGCGCACTCTTTCAATGTTTCCCTTGATTACTGGGGCAACAAAGGCAGCACCCTAGAGGTCCTGGGGGCCCAGGGTCAGATGAAAGGATGCGCACAGGTTATGGCAGTGTCTGTGTGTGTAGTGTGCAGTCTCAGTGCCCCCAGCCCCACTCACCAAGCACCTCCCACCAGGGCACCACGATCCTCACCAACCTGTCATCGGTGCTGAAGGACGAGCGCGCCTGGGAGCAGCCCTTCCGCTTCCACCCTGCACACTTCCTGGACGCCCAGGGCCGCTTTGTGAAGCCTGAGGCCTTCATGCCCTTCTCAGCAGGTGCGTGGTGGCCTGGCTCCCTGTCCCCTCGCTGGGGTGACAGGCTGGCTGGGAGGTGGCCTCCAGGCCCCAGCTGACCATCCCCGCTGGCTGTCCCCCACAGGTCGCCGCGCGTGTCTCGGGGAGCCCCTGGCGCGCATGGAGCTCTTCCTCTTCTTCACCTGCCTCCTGCAGCGCTTCAGCTTTTCAGTGCCCGCAGGCCAGCCCCGGCCCAGCGACTTTGGGGTCTTTGAAGCTTTGATGATGCCAGCCCCCTACCAGCTGTGCGCTGTGCCCCGCTAGAGGGCACCAAGTCCCCACTCCACCCCAGCAACACAGCTGGGCCCAACATCGCACGTGCTGGCTCTAACCAGAACCCCCAGGACCGCCCCCTTTCCTACCTGTGGGTCACCTCTGCACCCTAATGGGAGGGTTGCTATGTGGAACCTCAGTAGAACCTTTGCATCACCCGCAACCCTCCCGGAACACAAGGCTTTCTGCCCAAGTCATGAACAGAGCCTTCCATGGCGCCTGTCTCAGGGAGGAGTATCAGTGCTCTGGGTGAAGGAGGGGGTTAGGATGCATCTGGACACCCTATTTCAGCCCCATCTCTAAAACCCCATGGCAAGGAGAGGCCTCTCAGATACCACCACTGTGTCTTCTTCCTTTCTGGGTACAGGAGGGACAGTGCTGGGTTTGAATTCCAAGCCATGAATCTGCTGGGCAGGGCCTCTGCCATTCAAGCTATGCACCCAGCCCCAACTTCTTACCTGAGACCCCAAACAAGTGGGTACATCAGGAAGGTAGGAAGTGGGTCAGCATTAACATCCACAGTTAGCTATCAGGAGCCAAAGTCTCCCTGGCAAGGCCTGATGGGAACCAACAGGGAGCCCCCTTGCTGAGCCTCGCAGCCCCCGGACACAGCACTGCCCGGCTGCCCTGGCCCATCAGGCAAGCTGGCGTTCTGTCCTCTTTGGGCTGAGAAGTTTCCTCTCTGGCCAGGCTGGAGTGGGAGGCCACGGGTCAAGGCTCTGAGCCTGCTGCCCTCAAGTACAGTGGCCAGAGAGGTTACCAGGGAAAAGACATGGAGACCTGTGGGCTGGGGCCCTAGGGAGGGCTTGACCTTGTGCAGTGATAGGGACATAAAAGGAGAGAGACAGGGAGAGAGAGAGATCCCCTTTTTCCTTTGTCACTATATTAGGTGAACCTGGGCTTGTGTTTCCCCTTCTATAATGAGAAAATCACAGCTCCTATCTGCTGTGATTTCTGTCACTGTGATCCTGTTTGATCTACATCCCCGCTCAGGGCAGGTGTAGGGATGAATGAGGAGGGGCCCCCATCGAAGAAGACATGACTGAGAAACCACAAAGTCCAGGTGGACTGTGGGTGAGCCCAATGGGAAGAACAGGCCTGGAGGAAAGAGGAAGCAAATGAAGCCCTGAATTGGGCCAGATAAAGAGGCAGAGAAGACAACTGAGCTGCCAAGCAGTTCCTGGCAGCCCAGGCTGGCAGCCAAGGCACTGTGTTGGCAGGAGGGAGTGTGGCGTATTGTCTGTGCACGGCCCCTGCTCCCCGGGCAGCCTGGGGCCCCTGAAAGGAGGAAGTGCACATGGGATCTGCGTCGGGATGCAGTGTGGATGGCTGATCTCTGCCGGGTGTTGTGTGATTCTGTGATCTCCACCCTAGCATGCTGTGTGGCCTGTGATGTCTTTCCTGGGGCATTGTGTGTTTATGTGACCTCTGCCCTGAGGTGTTATGTGGTTGTCCGGTGTCGGCTCTGGAGTGTTTTGTTGTGTGAAGTCTACTCTAGTGGTTTCATGATTGTGTGACCTGCACTCTGTGGCGGTGCGTGGTGGTGTGGCTAGTGTCCTGGTGTTTGGGAATTGTATGATTCCCTTCCTAGGGCCTGGAGTGGTTGTGTGGGCTTTGGTTGGTCTGTGACTTAGGAATGGCCCAAAGTAGACTTTAGACTGAGAGGTGAGTTCAAATCCCCAGTTCATTCTGAGGGGGAAGAAAGGGCCTGGCGCCGCCTTGGCTCCGAGCAGTGCCAGTCCTTGTGGCAGGCAGGCCTTTAACAGCCTTGGCACTGTGGAAGCCTGGTGAGCAGCTGGAGACTGGGTAGGGGTCAGGTTCCAGGCCCTGCCATGCCCCGCCCAGCCCTCAGCCCTTACCTGCAACAATGAAGATGTGCACCAGGTACAGGGACCTGTGGAGCCTGTGAGAGAAGGCGCCATGAGCATGAGCCCGGCCGCCGGCCCTCGGCAGTGGGAGCCACTTTCCTCCTCCTCTGAGCCGCCAGCCTCCTCCCCCTGGCAGCCTCCACTCAGCGTTGGAGGCTGAACAAATCTCAGGGCACCAGGCCTTGGGCTGAGCGCTGCTACCTGCCTGGCCTAGAGCCCACAATGCACCCCTGGATCCCTCCCTCCTCCTTTCCCCTGCAGTGATTGACTGGGTCTGTCCTGCCCAGAGGGAGAGCCCAACAGGAGAGCCCCCAGCTAAACCCGCTACACCGGACTGGCATCGCCGGGCATTTTGTTCTACATTCCCTCTTTCCCCACAGTTGCCCACAGCTCTGCCTTCCTGCACAGATCCTGCTTGTCCCAAGCACAGAGTAGCACAGCCAGGACAGTGGCTCCCTGATTACACAAACATACACACACACACACACACACACACACTCACACACACACACACAGACAGACACACACACACACACACACACACACGAGCGCACACACACACACTTACACACACATACACATACACAGACAGACACACACACACACATACACATACAAAGACACAGACACACACACACAGACACACACACACGAGCACACACACACACGAGCACACACACACACAGAGACATACACAGACACAGACACACACACACACACACAGGCACACACATACACACACACACACTCATACACAGACATACACAGACACAGACACACACAAAGACAGATACACACACACACACACGTTCGGAGACAGCTGTTCACATACACCGAGGCATGTCCCACCTTGCAGGCCAGGCCATCAGCTCTGCTGCTCACACATAGCTCCTTCCCCTTACCCCAATTCCCAGACACCTCACAATCTTCAGCCCAGGTAGGGGATCCCCATCTTTGATTTTTTGGGGCCCAAATAACGAACTTTACCCTTCTCTCTGGCAGCAGAATCCCAGCACCATCTTCAGTCTAGGAAGAGAAGAGGGCCAATGGCCACTGTGTCCTGTAGGCCAGGACTCCAGCCCCCCCTCCTGGTGTGTGGCAGGGATGGAGGCCCAGAACCTTCCCCCACAGGGCCCAGCAGGGCATGGCTGGCCAGGGCAGCTGTACCTCAAACTCAGCAGGAGTTTGGAAAATCCTCTGGTGCTTCCCCCAAGACCTCAGTTCCCCACCCCGCATCCCCAATAAACCTAGTTTCCATGCAGAGCAGAGAAGGATCCCCAGATCAGAGCGGGGGAAGATGCACAGGAAAGGATGAAGGAAAAAGGCTCAGAGCTGTTGAAACTGGGCAGAAAATGTTCCTAGGTTAAGTGGGTAATTAAAATAGTAAATAACCTGGTTAAAAACTACTAACACTTTCAAGCATGTTTCTGGATTAAGTGCCATCTAAAAAGGACCTTGGAGCTGGGCTTGGTGGCTCAGGCCTGTAATCCTAGCTACTCGGAAGGCTGAGATTGGAGGCTCCAGCTTCACAGCCAGCCCAGGCCAGAAGGGCTATAAGATTCTTACCTCCAGTTAACCACCAGAAAGCCAGAAGTAGATCTGTGGCTCAAGAATTGGAGTGCTAGCCAAAAGAAGTTCAAGGACAGTGCCCAGGCCCCGAGTTCAAGCCCCAGGACTGGCAAAAAATAATAGTAACAACAACAACTTTGGGAGACTTGAGGGAGATTTCCTGACCAGCCCATGACACCTTCCTGTTTGAAATCTCTGATGCTATTGGGCATGTCCCTCGGGAGAGGGCCCCGGGTGGCCTGCCAGCTCCCCATCTCCACAGAAATTGTCTCAGATTCTCTCAGGGAGTCGCGCTCCCTGCCTCTGCCTCCTCCTGCTCTGCTTGGCACGCAGCGCAGCAGCTTGGATGGAGGTGTCCTCCACTTCCTGCCTCCAGAGCCCCCCGCCCCGCACCTGCTCCCCATGACCCCATTCCCGTGCTCCCCACCGTCTGGGCTTCTCCCAACCTGGGCAATCAGGGAGCCCTGCTGAAAGATTATTACACTTTGCCAGAGAACTATGCAGACATCCAGGTACAGAGAACAAAGAAAGGTTTATTGCTGGGAAAGGGGCTGGCCAGACCCCTTCTCACAAGGGAGAAGTGAGAAGCAGCCCCGGCTACTGTCGGAGTGACCTATATAACCTGGGAGGTTTATGAGGAGCTAGATGCAGCGAGGAGACCCCGGTGTGGAGGTGAGGGCCAGGGGCTTCATCATGGTGGACTGGGATCAATGGCTGCTGCCTAAGTAGTAGAAATGGAGCCCTGCAGCTGCCCAGACCTGAAGGTCACTCTAAGGGGCTCTTGCTGCCTTCTAGGGTGGCAGCTGCCCAGAGGAGTGCCATCCCAAGGCAGAGGGGGCTGGAGGCTGATGATTTGCTGCCTTTACTACATGGACCTAGTGTTGCCCAGGAAGGGAGCGTGCCAAGCCGTGGAGCGGGGAAGGAGCGTGCTAAGCTATGGGAAGGGACTCATTTCGCTAACACCTGGTCTCCCTCCATCTCTTTTCCTTATTCTCAGGCCCTTCCAATCAGCACTGTGACAAGATCAAGGCCTCATTCTCACTTAGGTGGTAACTTTGCCCCTTTCCCACCAATCTTCCTGCAAGTGCCATCTGCAGCAGGGGTGGGGAAGGATCTTCACAACTTTCTCCTCCTTCCCCTCCCTCCATCCTGCCTCTGGCCCCAAGTCAGTCCCCTGGGGTAACCGTGCACTACCCCACCTCTTTCCTCCAGTCTCCTCGTTAGGGGCTGTGATTTCTCACCCTCTGCCATTGCTCCCACCTCCTGCTCTCCCTCTGCCTGGCCTCAGTGCTGGTGCTGCTCTGAGCTCTTCTGGAGTCAGCCTTTCCAGGTCCTGGAGCACTGCCTCAGGCTAAGAATGATCCAGAAGCTCTCAGTCTCAGGTTCTTCTTTGCCCAGAAACCTTATGGCCATTAATTGGACCAGGGAAACTCTGAGCTCAAAACTGTACAATTGTCTCAACTTCAATTTGGCAGGGTCAGGTGAGAGAACATGGGCAGGGCCAGGCCTCAGTGGGGCCTAATCCTCCCTGAACAGAGGCCACACCCAGGAAGCTTCAGCCTGGAGGAGCCAGGGCTCCCACAGTGTGCTGGGAACAGAGGCTTGTTCATCAGAGCACTGCATGGACATTTGTGTAGCCAGTCTCTGTATGTGAGTGTTGTGTGGTCACAGGTGGTTTGTGGGTGTCTGGGCGGGCAGGTAGATGTCTGGGGAGGTGTGAGTGGTATGTGTGTGATTAGGTGTGTGAGGAGTCTGACATGGAAAGTGCGCTGTGGGAGGATAGGGGACAGGAATGCATGGTTTGGAGAAGAGTTTGCGGGTCCCTAATGGGGACACTTGTATCTCCTTAGAAAGAGTTACTCAGCTGGAAATGTGATGTGATGGGCGAGTAGGGCTGGGGGGTGTGGGGAAGGGTCAGAATGAGAAAACATCATCAGAGCGGTGCTGCAGGTGCATTCCTCCCCACCGGGAGAAAGACCCCCAGACTATACACAGGCCACGTGCCCAGACTCTTGCTGAGAGAACTCAGAGCCCTGGGGCCAGCAGGCCATCACCAGGCCTGGTCCTTGGGCGGCAGGAGCTGTGAGGCCCAGTGAAGCTCTTGGTGTGGAGAGCAGCCCGCCTTGGGCATTCCATGAGGGCCCTGCCGGGTCTGCCCTGCTCCCTGCTGTCCTAGTAGGGAGGGACAGAGATCTCTGCAGCCTGGCAGCTGCCGTGGCCCTGCCCAGCACCATGGACGTCTGCCCATGTGGATTCCTGGTAGAGACAAAGGTCAGCCTCAGCTAAGGGACCCTCCCAGGTTGGTTCAGTGCCCAGTCCAGTCCTGGCGCTGGAGTGGAGGAATCCAGGGAGCTGGGAGGCCGCCATGGGGCTGCTGACAGGGGAAGCACTGTGGGCCGTGGCCGTGGCCGTGGCCATCTTCCTGCTCCTGGTGGACCTGATGCACCGGCGCCAGCGCTGGGCTGCTCGCTACCCGCCGGGCCCTGTGCCTCTGCCAGGGCTGGGCAACCTGCTGGAGATGGATTTCCAGAACCTGCCATACTGCTTCTACAAGGTGAGGAGCAGGTGGTGGGCAGCAGAGGGCATGCGGAGCCCCCAGAGCCAGTGCTGGGAAGCCACAGGCCGCGCAGGGAGCTGAGCCCCAGAGGCTGAGAGGCTCCCTGGGGAGGGCACTGCAGGGCCTGAGGACAGTCTGTGTTTTCCAAGACCAAGGTGTGGTGGGGCAAAGGCCGGGTTGGCACATGGCAGCAGGTTTGGGATTCAGGTGCCCAGAGCAGACCTGCCTAACCCCCAGCTCTTTCCTGGTTACCAGGGCTGAGGCTCTGGGAAGCTTTCAGTTGTTGTCAGGTGGCCCCTGACCTATGGCGCTCCCTGTGTTCTTAGGGTCCTGCCTGTGGGGTCACGCTCCCTGTGGAAGTCTGTCCTCCTGCACAAAGGCATGCTTAGAGCTCCTGTGGCCGTCTTGGGTTTCTGTGGAGCTCACAGCCAGTGGGCTTTGCAGGGAGGGCTCCCTGAGCGCGGAGGGTGTGGCCTCCAGCATCCCAAAGCCAGGCCCCTCCTGACGCTGCTTGATTGCCCTGGGTGCCCAAGACCCAAGGGTCTTTGAACCAGGGCCTTGTCTGATGGGAACGCCGGGCTCCCCCTGCAGCTGCAGCGCCGCTTCGGGGAGGTGGTCAGCCTGCACATGGGCTGGAGTCCAGCGGTGGTGGTGAACGGGCTGGAGGCCGTGCGCGAGGCGCTGGTGAAGCACAGCGAGGACACCGCTGACCGCCCGCCCATGCCCATCTATGAACACGTGGGCTACGGACCCAGATCTCAAGGCAAAGGGCGGCAGGGGCAGTGGCCTCGGGACTGAGCTGGGGACAGTGACCTGAGGACAGGGGCCTGTGAAGAGGACAGAGGGGAGGGGCTCAGGGGAAGCCATCAGAAGCAGGCAGGAAGGGAGCAGGTGAGGGAAGAGTGGATGAGGCCAGGGTGACCTGCATTCGGTCTGGGAAGGCAGGGGAGGAATCTGATTGGGGGAGGGAAGGAAGGACTCCCAGCTCACTGATTGGAGGTGGGGTTCAGGTCACAACTGCTGAGTGGTGGTGAGGCAGTGCCTGGGACGTGTTCAGGTCAGGGATTGGAAGCACAGCTAAAATCACGCCCACGTCTCCACCCCCTCCTACCCCCCCAGGGCTGATCATGGCCCACTACAGCCACGCCTGGCGTGAACAGAGGCGGTTTTCCATGTCCACCCTGCGCAACTTCGGCCTGGGCAAGAAGTCGCTGGAGCAGTGGGTGACCCAGGAGGCCGGCTGCCTCAGTGAGGCCTTCGCTGACCACTCCGGTGAGCGGTGTTGGTGGGGAGCAAGGGAGGAGGGACACAAGCACAACTGAGGAAGGCCAGAAGCAAGAAGAGAGGTCTTACTTACTGCTCCCAGGTCGGCCGTTCAGCCCCAAGGCTCTCCTGCACAAAGCCGTGTGCAACGTGATCGCCTCCCTCATCTATGCCCGCCGCTTCGAGTATGATGACGCCTCCCTGGACAGAATGCTGGAGCTGTTGCAGCACAGTCTGAAGGAAGAGTCCAGCAACATGCGCACGGTGTGGACACAGGGGCTGTGCAGGGCCAGCTCCTGCAGCTGCAGCTCCAGGAGAAGGGTTTGCATGCGATGGCATGGGGAGAGGGCATGGGGAGAGGTCACAGGTCAAGCCTAGATCTGGGGAAACTCAGGCAACAGGCATGACAGAAGGGACTTAAGGTCAGAAGGCTCTGGAGAGTGACCACCTGTGTCCCCCTGTGCCTGGAGCCAGAGAAAGCAAGCAGGCTGCCTCTGGGGAGAGGAACAGGCGACAGGTGGGGACAGGCAGAGGATGTGTACATCTGGAGGTCACAGGATCAGAGAATGGTGCAGGTGTACAGTGAACACAGAAGGACTCTTCCCATCTGTGCTCTCACAGTTGCTGAACGCAGTCCCCGTGCTCCTGTGCATCCCTGGGCTGCATCGGAAGATCTTCCCTGCACAGAAGGCCTTCACAGCCCTGCTGGATGAGCTGCTGGCAGAGCACAAGGTGACCCGGGACGCCGCTGAGCCACCGCGAGACCTGAGCGACGCCTTCCTGGCTGAGGTGGAGAAGGTGCGCAGTGACCACCCTGCCCCACAGACTGGGCCAGAGCCAGGGCCTGAGGGTGCTGTGGAAGGGAGGCCGGGCTCCAGGCTGGAGGGGACAGTGGAGGCTGTCTGGAGCCTTGTCCTCTGCTGCCTCAGCCCAGAACCCCCTTGTCTTTGCACAGGCCAAGGGGAACCCCGACAGCAGCTTCAATGAGGACAACCTGCGCATGGTGGTGGCTGACCTGTTCACTGCAGGGATGGTGACCACCTCAGTCACGCTGTCGTGGGCCCTGCTGCTCATGATCCTGCACCCGGATGTGCAGTGTGAGCCCAGCTGGGACTGGAGGGAAGGGGGAGGGAGGAAAAGTGGAAACAGGGTGTAGGCTTCACTTCAGCCGGAGTCATGGTGATCTCACCGGGTCTCAGTTCTTCACACAGAGGCCGGGGCAGGTGGGCACAGGCCTGGGGACTGACTGCGGTGTCTCTGCTTGTCCACGCAGGCCGCGTGCAGCAGGAGATCGATGAGGTGATGGGGCAGGCACGGCGGCCAGAGATGGGGGACCAGGCCCGCATGCCCTTCACCTGCGCGGTGATCCATGAGGTGCAGCGCTTTGCTGACATTGTCCCCTTGGGCGTGCCGCATATGACATCACGGGACATTGATATCCGGGGCTTCCTCATCCCCAAGGTAAGTCCTAGCATGCTAGGACAGACCAGTGATCATGCAGCTGCCATCCACAGCTTGGTCCTGTATTCTGTGCAAGTAATACAATTCAGGACCACCATGTTATAATCTCAGGGGTGAGGGATGCAGGAGGTAAGTTCAGCTCTTTGCTCAGCATCTTTTGGGCTGGGGGAAAGTAGACCTATAGGGCCATGGAAGGGTTCCGGCACAGGGGATGGGGGCGCCTGGGGGCTTTCTACACAAATGTGTCCTCTGCCTGCTGTGGGCGCAAGGGCGGTGCCCCAGAGCTGTGTGAGGCTCCGGGTCAGGTGGAAGGACACACAGCACGGGGCCGTGGCTGTGTATTGGGTGTGACGGTCGGGTGTCCTGGGCCTCTGTCACCATGCCCCCACCAGGGCACCACGCTCCTCACCAACTTGTCGTCGGTGCTGAAGGACGAGCGCGCCTGGGAGCAGCCCTTCCGCTTCCACCCTGCACACTTCCTGGACGCCCAGGGCCGCTTTGTGAAGCCTGAGGCCTTCATGCCCTTCTCAGCAGGTGTGTGGGGGCCTGGCTCCCTGTCCCCTCGCTGGGGTGACAGGCTGGCTGGGAGGTGGCCCCCAGGCCCCAGCTGACCGTCCCCACTCCCTGTCCCCAGGCCCCCGCACGTGTCTCGGGGAGCCCCTGGCGCGCATGGAGCTCTTCCTCTTCTTCACCTGCCTCCTGCAGCGCTTCAGCTTCTCGGTGCCCGCAGGCCAGCCCCGGCCCAGCACCATTGGCGTCTATGAAACTGTGATGATGCCAGCCCCCTACCAGCTGTGCGCTGTGCCCCGCTAGAGGGCACCAAGTCCCCACTCCACCCCAGCAACACAGCTGGGCCCAACATCGCACGTGCTGGCTCTAACCAGAACCCCCAGGACCGCCCCCTTTCCTACCTGTGGGTCACCTCTGCACCCTAATGGGAGGGTTGCTATGTGGAACCTCAGCAGAACCTTTGCATCACCCGCAACCCTCCCGGGACACAAGGCTTTCTGCCCAAGTCATGAACAGAGCCTTCCATGGCGCCTGTGTCAGGAGGAGTATCAGTGCTCTGGGTGAAGGAGGGGGGTAGGATGCATCTGGACACCCTATTTCAGCCCCATCCCCAATACCCGGATACTGTAGCAGGAAGAAGCCTCTCAAACAACACCACTCTGTCTGGTTTCCTTCTTGATGGGCAGGAGGGGCAATACTGGGTTTGAATTCCAAGTCATGAATCTGCTGGGCAGGGCCTCTGCCACTCAAGCTATGCGCCCAGCCCCAACTTCTTACCTGAAACCCCAAAGAAGTGGGTACATCACAAAGGCAGGAAGTGGGTCAGCGTTAACTTCCACAGTTAGCTATGGGGAGCCAAAGTCTCCCAGGCAAGGCCTGATGGGAACCAACAGGGAGCCACCTCAACTACACCGGCCAGAAAATTGGCCAGGGCAGGGAATGGAGACCTGTGGGCTGAGGCCCTAGGGAGGGCTTGACCTTGAGCAATGATGGGGACAGAGAAGGTGATGGTTTGGAGAGAGAGAGAGAAAGAGAGAGAGAAAGAGAGAGAGAGAGAGAGACAGAGAGAGAGAGAGAGAGAGAGAGAGAGAGAGAGAGAGAGAGAGAGAGAGAGATCCCATTTTCTGTGTCAGGATACTTGGGCTTTTTGTTTCCCCTTCTATGATGAGAAAACCACAGCTCCTGTCTTTCTGCTCCAATTTCTGAGGCTGTGATCCTGGCTGACCTAGATCCCCACGGAGGGTAGATGTAGGGATGAATGTGGAGAGGCCCCCATTTAAGGAAACTTGACAGAGCAACAGCAAGAGCAGGTGGGCTTCATGGGCAGAACAGCCCTGGAGGAATGAAGAGGCAAGGCCGGCCCATGAGACGGGCCAGGGCAAGATAGGAATGAAAACTGGGCTGGTAAGTAACATCCTGCCCAAAGAAGTGATCTGATCTGAGAAAGAGACAGCCAGTCAATTGGGTCTACAAAAAGACAGAGGGGGCTGGGAAGGTGGCTCAGTGGTAGAGTGCTTGCCTTGCATGCCTGAGGCCCTGGGTTCGATTCCCCAGCACCACATAAGCAAAAAGAAAAAAAGCCAGAAGTGGCGCTGTGGCTCAAGTGGTAGAGTGCTAACCTTGAGCTGAAGAGCTGAGGGACAGTGCCTAGGCCCAGAGTTCAGGCTCCACGACTGGACCCCCAAAAAGACAGAGGGAGGCTGGGAAGGTGGTTCAGAGGTAGAGTGCTGGCCTTGCATGCCATGAGGTCCTGGGTTCGATTCCTCAGCACCACATTAGCAGAAAAAGCTGGAAGTAGTGCTGTGGCTCAAGTAGTAGAGTGCTAGCCTTGAGCTGAAGAGCTGAAGGACAGCGCCCAGGCCCAGAGTTCAGGGCCTATGACCAGAAAGAGAGAGACAGACAGAGAGAGAGAGAGAGAGAGAGAGAGAGAGAGAGAGAGAGAGAGAGAGAGAGAGAGAGAGAGAGAGAGAGAGAGAGAACAGCTCCACTAAGTCTAGAAAAGCCTTTCCCAACCCCACATCGCTACAGCCGCAGCCTGCCTCACCCCGCCTGCCAGCCCCAGGTTGCTGTCCCACAGCCCTAGGAAACATTTGCTTCCTCTTATTCTCCTAGCTTGAAAATTATTGCACCAACCCGTGTACCTAAAACAGAGCCAAACTGAAATGTTTTGGTTTTGTTGGTTTGCATTGTAAGGATGGGGGCAGATTCTCTATGACATGAGCCATTCAAACTTGAGGTCTTTTTTTGGGGGAGTCCAGTCATGGGGCCTGAACTCTGGGCCTGGGGTCTTCAGCTCAAGGCTAGCGCTCTACCACTTGAGCTACAGCTCCACTTCCGGCTTTTTTCTTTTTTTTGCTTATATAGTGCTGAAGAATCGAACTCAGGGCCTCATGCATGCAAGGCAAGCGCTCTACCACTGAGCCACCTTCCCAGCCCCAAACCTGAGGTCTTGAGAGGGATAAAAGTTAACATTCCTGAACCAAGAAGAGAGGGAATCTAAGAAAAAAATTTCCAAAGTACTACTCCTAAATTCTCCAAAAAGAAAATGCTGAGCTGGGCGCTGGTGGCTCACACTGTAATCCTAGCTACTCAGGAGGCTGAGATCTAGGTTTGAAGCCAGCCTGGGCAGAAAAGTCCCTGTGAGACTCTATCTCCAATTACCCACTCAAAAACCGGAAGCAATGCTGTCCCTTAAGTGGTGGAGCACTAGCCTTGAGCACAAAGAGGTTCAGGATAGCTCCTGGGCCCTGAGTTCAAGCCCCACAACTGACAAAAAAAAAAAAGTCCCATGGAGTTTCTGCCTGTGCTGGCTTCAAACTGTGATCGTTAGATCTTAGCATCCTGAGTAGGGGGAGCCTGCAGGGCCTAGCTGAAGAGCTGTTTAAAAGAGAGATTTGATTTTAAAAAACAAAGGAATCAAAGTTGAACTTAATGACCTCCAATGCATTTGCAAACAAGAGCTTCTATCACGTCTGAATGATCAGTGCCAAAGATGTACCCCAGGGCTCTCCAGTGTTGCTAGATAACATTTTCCCAAAAGCACAGGACAGGCGGCCAACAGCCTGTGCGGCTCTGTCCTGGCACTGGGGGCGCTGCCGGTCTGCTCGCTTCCCTCCAGACGCCGACTTTCCTCCTCTGTAGAGTGGCAGCGCTGGGCTGCTGGGACCTTTAGTGCCAGCACCTGCTCCCAACATGTCCCTCCCTGCACCCAGCCTCCCATGCTGTTCTGGCACAGGCTGTGGGGCCTGGGCTCTGTCAACCCCAGTGGGTCACCACTGCCCCATTCACCTCTGACTGTGGAGGACGGGGTCAGGAGTCACGTGTTCCTGTGGGTTTGGTCTGGGCACTACCATACACAGACAGCCCATGCTGGTGGGGGGGGGGGGGGTGGTGGAGAGAGTGGAATCTTGGAGCAGGACCAGGGGAGGGGATCAGCTCTGCTTTGACACTTTGCCACAGAAATGGGATTCCAGCAGAACCCCCTTTCACATGTCCCCTTGGTATATGCCTAGGTGGGTGAAGATGATAGACGGATGGATATACATACATACATACATACATACATACATACATGACAGATGGATTGATCCATAGATCACAGATAACATAATCCCTATTCAGCTTCAAGTGAAGCTGGCCCAGCCTCTAGGCCCCAGCACAGAAGACACTACCCGTGTTGATTTCTCAGCAGTCTCAGTTAAGCGCCATGTTCCCCACAGACTTTTGGAAATAGTAGCACCCTGCTCCTTCAGGTTGATGACAATGGAAAACTTTGAATGTGATGTCATTGCTTTTTTTTTTCCTTATTCAATATCAGGGGAATTGAACTCAAGCTGTCTACCACTTGAGCCATGCCTAAAGTCCTGTGTTTTCAGATGTTCATTTTTTTTTTTGGTCATGGCGGCTGAACTCTGGGCCTGGGCGCTGTCCCTCAGCTCTTCAGCTCAAAGCTAGTGCTCCACCCACTTGAGCCACAGCACCACTTCTGGTTTTTTCTGTTTATGTAGTGCTAAGGAATCAAACCCAGGGCCTCATGCATGCAAGGAAAGCACTCTGCCTCTGAACCACTTTCCCAGCCCCCACTGTTCACATTTACAATACACCACAAATTACCACCTTTTAACCCCTTGAACCTTGCTGTAAAAGAGAGATTGCTAGATGTGGTGGCACACTCCTATAATCTCAGCACTCCGGGGACTGAGGCAGGCAGATTGCAAATCTGAGGCCAGCCTGGGCCACATCGTGAGAACCTGACTCAAAATCCAGTCAAAGGCAGGTGCTGGTGCTCAAGCCTGTAATCCTAGTTATCCAGGAGACTGAGATCTGAGGATCATGATTTGAAGACAGTCCAAGCAGAAAAGTCCTCCATACTCTTCTGTCCAATTAAGCCTCCAAAAGAAAAAACAAAAACCAGAACGTGGCTGAAATGGTAAAGCACTAGCCTTGAGTAAAAAAAAAAAAAAGAAAGAAAGAAAGAAAAAAGAAAAGAAAAAGAAGACCTTAGGGACAGAGTCGAGGCCCTGAGTTCAAAATAAATAAAACGGCAACCAACAAAGATATTAGAAACTGCCTTGGAATTTAGAAAAGACATGTAATTCTACCAAAGGTATCCTAGCAAAAATCTGATCTCCTTCCTAGGGTACTGTGTGATTGTGTGAACTCTGTCCTTTAGTGTTGTGTGGTTATGTGATCTCAGCCCTGGGTTTTTGTGTGGCGATGTGATATCTCCCCTGGGGTGTCATCTGGTTGTGTGATCCCTACCTTGGGGTTCTCTGGTTGTGTGATGTCTGCCCTGGGTGGTATGAGGTTGTATGATCTCTGACCTGGAGTGCTATGTGGTTGTGTGCTATATGGTGGTGTGTTGTGTCATCTGGTTGTGTGATCTCTACCCTGGGATGTTCTCTGGTTGTGTGAGCTCTACCTGGGGTGTTCTCTGGTTGTGTGATGTCGGCCCTGGGGTGTTTTGAGGTTGGGTGGCCTCAGTGATAGGCTGTGTGATCTCTACTCTAGGGCAGTAGTGGCATGTTTGGCCTCTGTGCTAGGGTGTTATGTGGTTGTTTATCTCTGCCCTGGGGTGTTGTATGGTGGTGTGACCTCTGTCCTGAGATCTGTGTGGTTGTGTGAACTCCATCTGGGAGAGCTGTACAGTTGTGTGACCTCTACCCTAGGGCAAGAGTGTTTGTGTGATCTCTACCCTAGTCATTAGTGGTTGTGGAGGTTTTGGTTGGTCTGGGTGTTAGGATGGAGAATAGACTTTAGACTGAGAGGTGGGTTCAAATCCCCAGTTCACTCTGAGAGGACAGAAAGGGCCTTAGAGCAGCCTTGGCTTTGAGCAATGTCAGGCAGGCCTATGGCAGGCTTTTGATAACCCAGGGGGAGAGCTGAAGACCTGGGAAGTCTCCTCCAGAAGAATCCAGACTCAGGCCAAGGCTTGAGCAGGCAGGCAGTGCTTGATGCAGGAGGGCTGGCTCCCCTGCCAGGTCTGCCCTGGTCCCTGCTGCTCTGAGTAGCAGTGGGAGGAGGACAGAGACCTCTGCAGTTGTCCCAGCCTGGCAGCTGCCGTGGCCCTGCCCAGCACCATGGATGTCTGCCCAGGTGGATTCATGGCAGAGACAAAGGTCAGCCTCAGCTAAGGGACCCTCCCAGGTTGGTTCAGTGCCCAGTCCAGTCCTGGCGCTGGAGTGGAGGAATCCAGGGAGCTGGGAGGCCGCCATGGGGCTGCTGACAGGGGAAGCACTGTGGGCCGTGGCCGTGGCCATCTTCCTGCTCCTGGTGGACCTGATGCACCGGCGCCAGCGCTGGGCTGCTCGCTACCCGCCGGGCCCTGTGCCTCTGCCAGGGCTGGGCAACCTGCTGGAGATGGATTTCCAGAACCTGCCATACTGCTTCTACAAGGTGAGGAGCAGGTGGTGGGCAGCAGAGGGCATGCGGAGCCCCCAGCGCCAGTGCTGGGAAGCCACAGGCCGCGCAGGGAGCTGAGCCCCAGAGGCTGAGAGGCTCCCTGGGGAGGGCACTGCAGGGCCTGAGGACAGTCCGGGCTCTCCAAGACCAACGTGTGGCGGGGCAAAGGCCGGGGGTGGCACCGGGCCCTGTCTGAGGAGAACGCCGGGCTCCCCCCGCAGCTGCAGCGCCGCTTCGGGGAGGTGGTCAGCCTGCACCTGGGCTGGAGGCCAGCGGTGGTGGTGAACGGGCTGGAGGCCGTGCGCGAGGCGCTGGTGAAGCACAGCGAGGACACCGCTGACCGCCCGCCCATGCCCGCGCTGGAACAGCTGGGCTTCGGACCCAGATCTCAAGGCAAAGGGCGGCACGGGCGGCAGCCTCGGGACTGACCTGGGGACGGTGACCTGAGGACAGGGGGCCCTGGGAGGTCGGAGGGCGGGGCTCGGGAGGGAGGACAGGGAGCAGGTCCGGAAGGCAGTGGGCGTGGCCGGGACGCCACTGCAGCGTGTGGGAGGCGGGACAGGAATGTGATTGGAGGAGGGACGGCCCGAGTCACGCCCAGGTCGCTGATTGGTGGATAGGCCGTGCCTGGGTCCTGTCTAGGTCACGGATTGGGTGTGAGTCTGGAGCCACACCCAGTTCCCCGCCCCCCTCTTCCCAGGGCTGATCATGGCCCACTACAGCCACGCCTGGCGCGAACAGAGGCGCTTCTCCGTGTCCACCCTGCGCAACTTCGGCCTGGGCAAGAAGTCGCTGGAGCAGTGGGTGACCCAGGAGGCCGGCTGCCTCTGTGAGGCCTTCGCTGACCACTCC
The DNA here is from genome assembly GCF_024711535.1 of Dipodomys merriami. Taxonomy (NCBI): domain Eukaryota; kingdom Metazoa; phylum Chordata; class Mammalia; order Rodentia; family Heteromyidae; genus Dipodomys; species Dipodomys merriami. The sequence goes on along the minus strand of NW_027206124.1, from coordinate 4,919,264 downwards.
GGTGAGCGTTGGCAGGAGGGACACAGCAAAACGAGGAAGGGGGTAAGAGGGGAACTGGGGGCCTGAGGGGAGGTCGATACATTGATGTCATTACTGCTCCCAGGTCACCCGTTCAGCCCCAAGGCTCTCCTGAACAAAGCCGTGTGCAACGTGATCGCCTCCCTCATCTACGCCCGCCGCTTCGAGTATGATGACGCCTCCCTGGACAGAATGTTGGAGCTGTTGTATGGCACTCTGAAGGAACCGTCTGGCCTCATTCCCATGGTGCGGACTCAGAACCCTCTGCAGGGCCAGCTCCTGCAGCTGCAGCTACAGGGGAAGGGTTTGCATGCGATGGCATGAGGAGGGGGCATGGGGAGAGGTCACAGAAGGTCAAGCCTAGATCTGGGGAAACTCAGACAACAGGCCTGAGAAGGGACTTAGGGGTCATAGAACTCCAGAGAGTGACCACCTGTGCCCCATGTCCCTGTTGGAGCCAGAGAGAGCAAGGAGGCTGCCACTGGGGAGAGGAAAAAGTGACAGCTGGGGCTAGGGAGCGGCTGTGTGGTCCCTCCTGGAGGTCAAAGGATCAGTGAACAGTCAGGACTCCTCCCCTCTGTGCTCTCACAGTTGCTGAATGTGGTTCCCGTCCTCCTGCGCATCCCCAGGCTGTTTGGGAAGGTGTTCCCTGCATATAAAGCCTTCACAGCCACACTGGATGAGCTGCTGGCAGAGCACAAGATGACCCGGGACCCCGCTAAGCCACCGCGAGACCTGACCGACGCCTTCCTGGCTGAGGTGGAGAAGGTGCGCTGTGACCACCCTGCCCCACAGACTGGGCCAGGGCCAGGGCCTGAGGGTGCTGTGGAAGGGAGGCCGGGCTCCAGGCTGGAGGGGACAGTGGAGGCTGTCTGGAGCCTTGTCCTCTGCTGCCTGAGCCCAGAACCCCCTTGCTTTGCACAGGCCAAGGGGAACCCCGACAGCAGCTTCAATGAGGACAACCTGCGCATGGTGGTGGTTGACCTGTTCACCGCAGGGATGGTGACCACCTCCACCACGCTGTCGTGGGCTCTGCTGCTCATGATCCTGCACCCGGATGTGCAGTGTGAGCCCAGCTGGGACTGGAGGGAAGGGGGAGGGAGGAAAAGTGGAATCATGGTGTAGGCTTCACTTCAGCCGGAGTCATGGTGATCTCACCGGGTCTCAGTTCTTCACACAGAGGCCGGGGCAGGTGGGCACAGGTCTGGAGACTGACTGTGGTGTCTCTGCTTGTCCACGCAGGCCGCGTGCAGCAGGAGATCGATGAGGTGATGGGGCAGGCACGGCGGCCAGAGATGGGGGACCAGGCCCACATGCCCTTCACCTGCGCGGTGATCCATGAGGTGCAGCGCTTTGCTGACATTGTCCCCTTGGGTGCGCCCCATATGACAACACGTGACATTGATGTCAAGGGCTTCTTCATTCCCAAGGTAAGGCCACGCCCCCATTTGCCCAGTTCAGCGACCATCCAGCTACCATCACAGCGTGGCTCTTTACTTTGGGCAAGTAAAACTAGGACCCCCATTTTCACATCTAGGAGGTGAGGGACAAGGAGAAAAGTTCAGCCCTGTGCTCAGGGCCTCTGGAGCTGAGGGAAAGGCAGACCTGCAGGTTCAGTGGGAGTATCGCCACACAGGGGACTCGTCAATGTGTCCCTCATCTGCTGTGGACACAAGGGCGGTGCGCCGGAGCTGCCAGGGGCCCAGGGTCAGGTGGAAGGACGCACGTGGGCCAGGGCAGTGGCCGTGTGTTTGGTGCCCCTGACTCCCCTCACCAAGCACCTCCCACCAGGGCACCACACTCTTCACCAACCTGTCGTCGGTGCTGAAGGATGAGCGCGCCTGGGAGCAGCCCTTCCGCTTCCACCCTGCACACTTCCTGGACGCCCAGGGCCGCTTTGTGAAGCCTGAGGCCTTCATGCCCTTCTCAGCAGGTGTGTGGGGGCCTGGCTCCCTGTCCCCTCGCTGGGGTGACAGGCTGGCTGGGAGGTGGCCTCCAGGCCCCAGATGACTGTCCCCGCTGGCTGTCCCCCCACAGGTCGCCGTGCGTGTCTCGGGGAGCCCCTGGCGCGCATGGAGCTCTTCCTCTTCTTCACCTGCCTCCTGCAGCGCTTCAGCTTCTCGGTGCCCGCAGGCCAGCCCCGGCCCAGCACCATTGGCGTCTATGAAACTGTGGTGATGCCAGCCCCCTACCAGCTGTGCGCTGTGCCCCGCTAGAGGGCACCAAGTCCCCACTCCACCCCAGCAACACAGCTGGGCCCAACATCGCACATGCTGGCTCTAACCAGAACCCCCAGGACCGCCCCCTTTCCTACCTGTGTGTCACCTCTGCACCCTAATGGGAGGATTGCTATGTCGAACCTCAGCATAGCACACCCCAGCTTTAGGGAAGTGGTATTCGTGTCCTGGGTGATGGGGATAATAGAGTGCATCTGGAGGCCCCATTTAACCCCATTGCCATTATCCTATGTCTTCTTCCTTTTCGGGGCAGGAGGGACAGTGCTGGGTTTGAATTCCAAGCCATGAATCTGCTGGGCAGGGCCTCTGCCACTCAAGCTATGCACCCAGCCCCAACTTCTTACCTGAGACCCCAAACAAGTGGGTACATCAGGAAGGCAGGAAGTGGGTCAGCATTAACATCCACAGTTAGCTATCAGGAGCCAAAGTCTCCCTGGCAAGGCCTGATGGGAACCAACAGGGAGCCCCCTTGCTGAGCCTCGCAGCCCCCAGACACAGCACTGCCCGGCTGCCCTGGCCCATCACGCAAGCTGGTGTTCTGTCCCCTATGGGCTGAGAAGTTTCCTCTCTGGCCAGGCTGGAGTGGGAGGCCACGGGTCAAGGCTCTGAGCCTGCTTCCCTCAAGTACAGTGGCCAGAGAGGTTACCAGGGAAAAGACATGGAGACCTGTGGGCTGGGGCCCTAGGGAGGGCTTGACCTTGTGCAGTGATAGGGACATAAAAGGAGAGAGACAGGGAGAGAGAGAGATCCCCTTTTTCCTTTGTCACTATATTAGGTGAACCTGGGCTTGTGTTTCCCCTTCTATAATGAGAAAATCACAGCTCCTATCTTTTTGCTGTGATTTCTGTCACTGTGATCCTGGTTGATCTACATCCCCGCTCAGGGCAGGTGTAGGGATGAATGAGGAGGTGCCCCCATCGAAGAAGACATGACTGAGAAACCACAAAGTCCAGGTGGACTGTGGGTGAGCCCAATGGGAAGAACAGGCCTGGAGGAAAGAGGAAGCAAATGCAGCCCCTGAATTGGGTCAGATGGAAGGCAGAGAAGACAACTGAGCTGCCAAGCACTTCTTGCCTAAGAACTTTGAAATATGGTCTGAGAAAGAGATGGCAGGACAATAGGTTCACAAAAAGAGAGACAGCCAATCCCCAAAGTCCACAAACTCCATAAATCCTCTCCCTGACCCACATCACTACAGCCACAGCCCTGCCTCACCCCTGCCTGGCTGCCCTCCCCGACTCTCCCGCACAGTGTCCTAAGAAATGCTTGCTTTCTCTTGTTCTCCCGGCTTGGGACATGGTGGTACCAGGCCAGGTACCTGAAATCTGCACACCACAGCTGGGTGCTCTTTCCCCCTCTGTCTTCATCCCACAGTGGCTGGTGGGGGCGGTGTCCCAGGCCCTCCAGAGTCCTTCCTGCGCCTTTAGGAAACAGGCTGGGCTGGAGAACAGGCCACTCAGAGCTGGAGGCTGAGTGCTGTCTTCGCCGAGGCTGGCAGCATCTCCACAAGGGATCCCGGCCTCTCCTCAGCGCCCTAGGACAGGGGCCCCACAGGGTCCACCCTTCCTGCACGCCCTCTGGGCCTGTGTGAGGTGCGGGCACTGCGGGTCATTCGCGGGGCAGAGTCGAGGCTGGCAGCCGAGGCCCTGTGTTGGCAGGAGGGAGAGTGTGGCGTGTGGTCTGCGCACTGCCCCTGCTCTCCGGGCAGCCTGGGGCCCGTGAAAGGACGAAGCTGGGCTTCTAGAAGCAGCAACTGGAGGATTTATTGGACCCCTTCTTATTCATGGCTCTTTATCTTTGGGTTGTCAGAGGCCGGGAACCAACTCAGCCAGAATTTTCTCCAAAGTGGGGCTCCCCACATCCCAGACCACTTCTCCTCCTCCGTCTCCACTTCCGAATCTTCTAAAACACACAGAACAGTAGGCCTGTGTCCCCCTGTCCACAAGATAATTTACCCAGCACCCAGCACTCCCTGACAGCAGGGGCCACTGGGAGAAAGGTTACTAGGCGACCAGCTAGGGGGCGTGGCCTCCACACAGGGAGTGAGCCCAGGCAGGTTCCCCCAGGAAGGGCTGGTGTTTCTCCCCCTCCTCCCCAGGTCAGGAAAGTTTGCTAGATCTGGACTCTGTGTCTGAGATACGGAGGAAGGCGTCTTGATAAAACAACAGCATGGGGTCCGCCATCTTGCCAGATGGATGTACTGCAACTTCCTGTTGGATCATTTTCTTTTCCTGGGATAGAAGAAGAGGGACACGGTAGTGAGATTAGAATCTATGCTGGACCGATGAGGACACTGAGCAATCATGTGAGGTGAGGCCAGGACTGACCCCACTGGCGGTTCCCCCCAGTTCCCCATAGATAGAGCTCCTTGCTCCTCTGGGATGGCGCAGTGGTCCAGTGGTCCCGAGGGTGAACCAGCCTTTCCCACCGCAGCCTCCTCAGCCTGCGGCCTCCGGGTGGCTGTCAAGGAGGATCCACGCTGGGGATGGGCCAGGGGAGGCCTCAGCTTCTCACCTCCCAACCTGGGGCCCCTGCCACCCCCTCTCTCCTCCTCCCTGCCCCGGACCCTCACCTGCCCTTCCTCCTGAGATACACTGTCCGTTTCTTCCTGCGGGGTGGTATCATTTTGTGCTTCTTCCTCCTTGGGGGCCGTGGTCTGAGGGGAGGCCTGCGAAGTGGGCAGCGCGGCATTCAGACCTCAGCTCTCCTCCTGTCGCCACGCCCGGGGCTGTCCCAGGCCCTTGCTGTCTTTGAGCTGAGCTGGGGCCAGTTTCCCCAAGGGGACTTGCCATGGCCCCCTGGGACTCTGAGTCCACACAGAGTTCCCTCCCCACCTTGCCAGGGGCCTCCCTTACTCTGGAGACTTGCTTCTCACCCCTGAGTTTTTGCCTCTGCAGGAGACAAGAAGTGACACACAGTGTGGTCCCTGGGGGCCCTTGTCTTCCAGTGGCACCCCCCCACCCGTTACTATGAGAATGCCTAACACAGCCACCCACACCCTCCCAGCCCAGACCCACCTGAGCGGGCGCCGGGTAGCACTTATCCATCAGCCCCCACACCGGCCTCACCGTCTCCCCTATGGGCTGCGTGACAAGGAGAGACGGAAGGCTGCGGAGATGTGCCGCTGCCTGGTCGGCAGATCCCCAGACTGTCAGCAGCCTCGAGAATATCTTTAAAAGGAGACAGGCTCACGCCTGTCATCCTAGCTACTCAGGAGGCTGAAATACAAGGACTGTGGTTCAAAGCCAGCCCAGGCAGGAAAGGCCGTGAGATACTTATCTCCAACAAACCAACAGAAAACCAGAAGTGGTGCTGTGGCTCTAGTGAGGGACAGTGCCCAGGCCCAGAGTTCAAGCCCCATGACTGATCAAAAAAAAAAAAAAAAAAAAAAAGGAAGATAAGTAGAAATGTTTTGTTTTTGTGGTTTTATTGGGGTGGGGGGGCTCTCTGTGACAAGTCATTCCCAGCCATTCCTGGCTCTTTTATTCAAGGCTAGCACTCCATCACTTTGAGCCACAGCTCGACTTCTGGTTATCTAGGGATTAAATGAAGATAAGAGTCAGTCTCCTGGAATTTCTGCCTGGGTTGGCTTTGAACTGTTCTCAGATCTCAGCCTCCTAAGTAGCTAGGATTACAGGCGTGAGCCCCCAGCACCTGGCCAAAGAACTTTTTTTTTTTTTTTTTTGGTCATGGGGCTTGAACCCAGGGCCTGGGTGCTGTCCTTGAGTTCTTCTGTTCAAGGCTACTAGAACTACTACTACTTTGAGCACAGCCACACTTCTGGTTTTTGAGTGGTTAACTCAGAGATAAGAGTCTCACTGACATTTCTTGCCTGAGCTGGCTTCAAGCCTCGATCCTCAGATCTCAGCCTCCTGAGTAGCTAGGATGACAGGCGTGAACCACCGGTGCCTGGTTAGAACTTTTTAAAATAGATATTTGATTTTTGTTTTAAAAAGGGAATCAAGAGGGGGGACCAAGATGGCGACGGGGCAGTAGGGAAACGCCACAGCTCTCTCCAACCAAAAAGAGAGTTCGAGTTCCAACGCTTAATCTCCCCAAGAGACCGACAACAACAAAAAGACGAACACTCAGAGAAAAACCAGAGGCGGAGAATAACAAAAAAAGAAAGAGAGGAAAAGAATTTCAAAACAGAGAAAAGCGAAGACCCCTCCCCCAACCTTTACTGGCAGCGCAGCAGTGCGCCAAGCCGCCGGCCAGCCGGCCCCGGCGGGGGCTGGGGGAGCCCCAGAGAAACAGCAGAGACACAGGGGGCCACTTTCAGAACATCAGGTACTGGTTTGCAGAACAGCAGATCGCCAGGAACAGAGAAACCTACCAGCCGGGAGTCTCCACGAGGATCCCACCCCCACCCCTCACTCTCCACCCGAGCAGAGAGGCTCCATCCCGCCAAAGCCGCTGGGCATCAGCAGAGTGACAAAAGGACCTGTCGGCAGACCACCCGGCCCGCCTGATCGCGATCGCAACGATCCAGCACTCTCCACCCAGCACTCTCCACCCGAGCAGAGAGGTTCCATCCCGCCAAAGCCGCTCGGCGCGACAAAGGGTCCTGTCTGCAGACCACCCGCCCGCCCGATCACGATCGCAACAAGCCGGCGGGGTCACTTGGGCCCCAGAGGTACCGAGAAGAAGCTGCCTGAGCGTGGACACTCTTGACCCAACAGCTTCGACAGAGGCAGAGACAGAAAAGAATCACACAGAGCCACCACCGCCCAACCCAGCGCGGATTGCAACAACAACTGACGACCTACACCACACAGAAACAACCAGCTCCAGGGTGAGTACCCCACAGGGGAAGTGTATCCCTCAAGGGAGACCAGAGCTGGAGGGAATCCCCAGACCCTGACCTAGACTCCCTACCCCAGCACCCGGACCACAGGACCCACTAAAACTGGGAACTGTTTGAGAGCTCCACCAGCCCGTGGAGCACACTCAGCTGGCCAGGCTAGAGCAAGAGCACCCCTGGAAGGGAGCTTAAATGCCCAAGCCAGGAACAGCGCCCCTGGGTCAAGACTACCAACAGTAGAAGAAAATTTGAACTGTGTCCCCCAGGCTGTATAACCTAGGTGGTATACACATCAGCACAGGCCTAACGAGTGCGCTCCAGGCTGCATAACCTAGGTGGTATACACATCAGCACAGGCCTAACAAGCGCGCTCCAGGCTGGGGCTGGAACCAGGCCCGGGGATCCGGCGCCTGAACAACACAACCAACTCCTCCCAATTGAAGTAAAAAGCTGAGCATACGCCTCAACAGAGGGGAGAAAACCAGGAAACAACACTCCCCTGGGAAGCACGCCTGTGACAACAAAAGACCTGGAGGCCCAGGACAAGAGAAGCCCAAACCCCACCAAAACTCCACCCATATACCCTAGACTGGGAATTGGGCAACACAGGCTGCCAGCACCTGATAGTAAGCAGGAGCTCAGACTGTTAAGGCGGCTCAGCAATAGAGTGATAGTCTTGGATGTATGAGGCCCTGCATCTGATTCCTCAGCATCACAAAAGCAAAAAGGGTGCTGTGGCTCAAACGGTAGGGTGCCAGCCTTGAGCTGAAAAGCTGAGGGACAGCACCCAAACCTAGAGTTCAAGCCCACAACCAGCCCAAAACAAATAAACAAAAACACATCAGGAGCCCATAGCAGACTCCAGCATTTGGGAGAGTGCATCCAGAGCATCTGTTCTTCACAAGAGCACCCGTAGGAGCAAACACAAGCAGTCTAGGCTGCTCAACCCTTCCAAAGGCGGGAACTGCCAGCAATCTACAGCAGAGAGCTGAGAATCCTAAGTAAGTCAGAATAGCAGCTGGAAATAGGCTCCCAACAGAACCCAGATCAGGCACAGACTCTCTCTACCAATACAGAATCAGCAACCAAGCAAAGACAGACACACCAAAACAAAATTGAAGAGCAGTCTCCTGAACCTCCATGCGAAAATCACAGAGAAAAATCACAAGGTTTACTACCACCCAGGACAGCAAGCTCACCTCAAAAGCCAGCAGCCACACAGGGGAGAGCCCCAGTGGGAGCAAAGCAGGAATGGAAGACAAAGGCTACTTCCAAGGGTTGCTGGAGGCAATGACTCAAGAAATAAAGCGAGAAATTGATCAGAAATTGAAAGAGCACAAGGATGAACTATCCAAAGAGATACAGGGTATCAAACAAGAGATGCATGCAAAAATAGAAGCTGCACAAACCTCAGTAAGAAGTGAGATAAACGCCAAATTAGAGGTAATGCATACCTCATTGAGAGGTGAGATCAGTACTCTGAGAACCAACATTGAATCCATAAAGGGATCCATTTCCTCCATGCAAACCACAATAGAAGCCACTGTCAACAGAGTGAATGAAATGGAAGGTCGAGTGTCAGATACAGAAGACAGAATACACCAACTGGACCAAAAAGTGACAGATATGGAAAAATTACTCAAATTAAACCAAAGGGATATTCAAGAGCAAGCAGATAATGCTAAAAAATTTAACCTTCGCATAATTGGAGTGGACGAAGGTGAGGAATTCCAGAGCAAGGGAATGCACCACCTATTTAACAATATAATCAATGAAAATTTTCCCCACCTCAAAAACGACCATCTTAACTACATCACAAAAGCTTATCGAACACCCAACAAGCAAGACCCCAGGAGAAACACTTCTAGACACATTATAGTAAAAATGATAGATCTGAATAATAAGGAAACAATCCTGCATGCAGCAAAAATGAAGAAGGAGCTATACTACAATGGGAAAAAAATAAAAATTACTGCAGATCTCTCCACACAAACAATGAATGCAAGAAAAGCCTGGGAAAGCACCATACGAGCCCTGAGAGCCAATAACTGCCAACCCAGACTGATCTACCCGGCAAAGCTAGCATTCACATTTGATGGAGAACTGAAAACTTTTAATAGCAAAGAAAAACTAAATGAATACATAAACATTAAGCCAGCATTACAAAGAATTCTAAGAGGGGGGACACAACCTGAAGAAAGCAGCCAGGAACTGGGGCCTGCCCCAAACAGGCGTTACTCAAAGTCTAACTGAGCAAGCACAGGAGGAAAGGAAAAAAGAAAAACTTAGGAAAACGGAATGGCAGGGACAACAATGCATCTCTCTATACTTTCTCTTAATATAAATGGGCTGAATTCGCCAATTAAAAGAAAACGAACTGAGGACTGGATAAGAAAACAAGACCCATCCATCTGTTGCCTTCAGGAGACCCACCTCTCAGCCAAACATACAAACAAACTCAGAGTGAAGGGGTGGAAAAGGATCTACCAATCAAACGCCCCCAGTAAGAAAGCAGGTATAGCTATCCTGATATCTGACAAAATAAACTTTTCATTAAAATCAGTACAGAAAGACAAGGACGGACACTACATATTAATAAAGGGAACAATCCAAGAGGAGGATATAACCATCATCAACTTATATGCCCCAAATATTGGTGCACCCAGATATGTCAAACAAATGCTCTCAAACTTACAGAATAAAATAGATCCCAATACGATAATACTAGGAGACTTTAACACACCACTCTCACCAAAGGACAGGTCTACCAACCAGAGGATTGGCAAAGAAGCTACCGAATTAAGAGAGGCCATACTGCAAGCGGAATTAACTGACATCTACCGAGTATTTCACCCTAAAACAACACAGTACACATTCTTCTCAGCAGCTCATGGAACTTTCTCCAAAATAGACCATATCATAGTTCATGCAAGGAACTTAAGCAAATACAAAGGGATCGACATAATCCCCTGTATCCTATCTGGCCACAGTGGAATCAAGCTAGCTCTCAATAACAAAGCATACCGCAGAAATTTCTCCAATACATGGAAATTGAACAGCACACTCCTTAACAATGCCTGGATAACAGAAGAGATCAGAGAAGAAATAAAGCATTTCCTACAACTCAATGAAAATGAAAACACCTCACAAAGAAACTTGTGGGACACAGCAAAAGCAGTCCTGAGGGGCAAATTTATTGCCCTCAGTGCCCACATCAAGAGAATGGAGACAGACCAAGTAAATAATCTCATGTTGCAATTAAAACAGCTAGAAAAACAGGAAAAAATGGGACCTAAAGCTACTAGAAGAAGCCAGATAACCAAATTAAAAGCAGAGATTAACCAATTAGAAAATCAGAAAACCATAACCAAAATAAACCAAACAAAAAGCTGGTTCTTTGAAAAAATAAACAAAATTGATGGCCCATTGGCTAGATTAATTAAAAAAAGAAGAGAGGAAACCCATATTAATAGGATTAGGGATGCCACGGGAAACATCACCACACGTACCCAAGATATCCAAACAATTCTAACAGACTACTTTCAAAAGCTATACTCTCTAAAGGAAGAAAATCGGGCAGAAATGGATGCATTTTTAGAGAAATACAAGTTGCCCAAACTGAGCAAAGAAGAAGTTAACCAATTAAATAAGCCAATATCCTATAATGAGATACAGGAAGCTATCAAAAGTCTTCCAACAAAAAAAAGCCCAGGACCAGATGGATTCACAGCAGAATTCTATAAGACCTTTAAACAAGAACTAATACCCATACTCCTCAAGCTCTTCAGAGAAACAGAGAAGGAGGGAGCTATCCCAAACTCATTCTACGAAGCCAATATCACACTCATCCCCAAACCAGGCAAAGACCCAACCAAAAAGGAGAATTACAGGTCAATCTCCTTGATGAACACAGATGCAAAGATCCTTAACAAGATTCTAGCTAACAGAATCCAGAAACACATAAAAAAAATAATTCACTATGACCAGGTAGGCTTCATCCCAGAGACACAGGGATGGTTTAACATACGTAAGTCAATAAATGTAATCCAACATATCAACAGAGCCAAGGTCAAGAATCACATGATTATTGCCACAGATGCAGAAAAGGCCTTTGACAAAATTCAACATTCATTCATGCTAAAAGCTCTGGAGAAAATAGGAATAGAAGGAACATTTCTAAAAACAATAAAAGCCATTTATGACAGACCAATAGCCAATATTATACTTAATGGGGAAAAGCTACAACCAATTCTCCTAAAATCAGGAACAAGGCAAGGATGCCCACTGTCTCCACTCCTCTTCAATATAGTCCTAGAACCCTTAGCCAGGGCAATAAGGCAAGAAAAAGACATTAAAGGGATCCGCATAGGAAAAGAAGAAGTTAAACTATCCCTTTTTGCAGACAACATGATACTATACCTCCAAGATCCCAAAAACTCCATCCCCAAACTCTTAGAAATCATAAATCACTTTGGCAAAATAGCAGGATACAAAATAAACCCACAAAAATCAGTCGCCTTCCTATACACTGATAATGTACAGGAAGAGAGGGAAATAAAGGGAGCAACCCCATTCACAATAACCTCCCGAAAAATAAAATATTTAGGAATTAACCTAACCAAAGATGTAAAAGAACTATTTAATGAGAACTATAAAAAGTTAAAGAAAGAAATTGCAGAAGACACTAGGAAATGGAAAGACCTCCCATGCTCCTGGATAGGCCTACTTAATATAGTAAAGATGGTAATACTTCCAAAACTAATATACAAATTCAACGCAATTCCTATTAAAATCCCAATGACGTACATCTCTGAAATACAGAAAACAGTCCAAAAATTCATATGGAACAACAAAAGACCTAGAATAGCCAAAACAATTCTAGGGGATAAAGACAATATGGGAGGGCTATCCATGCCGAACTTCAAACTCTACTACAGAGCTATAATAACAAAGACAGCATGGTACTGGCACAAAAACAGACCCGAAGACCAATGGAACAGAATAGAAGATCCAGAAATAAATCCACAGGACTACAGCCAGCTGATATTCGACAAAGGAGCCAAAGACATACAATGGAAGAAACACAGCCTCTTCAACCGCTGGTGCTGGGAAAACTGGGCAGCCACATGCAGAAAACTAAAAGTGGACCCCAGCCTATCACCATGCACCAACATCAACTCAAAATGGATTAAAGACCTTAACATTAAACCTGAATCTCTGAAACTACTGCAGGACAGAGTAGGAGAGACACTTGAACTAATAGGCACAGGAAGGAACTTCCTGAACAGAGTCCCAGGGTCACAACAAATTGGAGAGAGACTCGACAAATGGGACTACCTTAAAATAAAAAGCTTCTGCACAGATAAAGCTATCGCAACCAAGCTAGAAAGACAACCAACTAATTGGGAAAAAATATTTACCAGCAATATATCAGACAAGGGGTTAACATCCTGTATATACAGGGAACTCAAGAAACTAATCCCTCCCAAACCCAACAAACCAATTACTAAATGGGCAAGGGAACTAAAGAGGGACTTCTCAAATGAAGAAATAAAAATGGCAAAGAAACACATGAGGAAATGTTCATCATCCCTGGTGGTGAAGGAAATGCAAATAAAGACAACCCTGAGATACCACCTTACCCCAGTCAGAATGTCCCACATCCACAAATCAGCCAACGACAAATGCTGGAGGGGATGTGGAGAACGAGGAACGCTATTACACTGCTGGTGGGAATGTACACTCATACAACCACTTTGGAAAGCAGTCTGGAGGGTCCTTAGAAAGCTAAAGATTGACCTCCCTTACGACCCAGTCATACCACTTCTAGGCATCTACCCTGAACAACAGAAACCAATATACAAGGACACGTGCACCTCCATGTTTATTGCAGCACTGTTCGCAATAGCTAGGATATGGAAACAACCTAGATGCCCCACCACAGATGAATGGATCCAAAAATTGTGGTATCTATACACAATGGAATATTATGCAGCCATTAGAAATGACAAAATAATGGCATTTGCAGGGAAATGGATGGAGCTAGAAGGAATCATGTTGAGCGAGGTAAGCCAAGAACGAAGAGACAAACAGTACATGGTCTCCCTGATAAGTGGATGATGAATCCAAAATGTTAGGTGATATGACAAAACTAACAGGACTTAAGAAACAAAGAACTCCCACTCAACTGGTTGAACCACTACTAAATATCCCCATGCTGCTGATCGCATATATGGTATATAACATATGAGCACCGTTATATATTACAGACTGTGATAGACAATTTGCTCCAGGAAAGTTAGAATGAACTTGTGACTTTAAATGAGCATCATTATTCCACAATACTGTGAATTTCCGGAAATTAAGTAATCACTTAATCACGATCAAAAAAAAAAAAAAAAGAACCTTGGGGAAGGGAGGGAGGGAGGGGATGGTAGGGGGAAAACAATGGAGGGGGTAACAATGTTCAAGAGGAAGTGGAAGTGTACTCATTACCTCACTCATGTAACTGTAACCCTCTGTATAGTATCTCTACAATAAAAAAATTTAAAAAAAAAAAGCCAGAAAAAAAAAAAAGGGAATCAAAGTTGAACTTAATGACCTCCAATGCATTTGTAAACAAGAGCGTTCTTGATCACGTCTGAATGGTCACTGCCAAAGATGTACCCCAGGGCTCTCCAGTGTTGCTAGATAACATTTTCCCAAAAGCACAGGACAGGCGGCCAACAGCCTGTGCGGCTCTGTCCTGGCACTGGGGGCGCTGCCGGTCTGCTCGCTTCCCTCCAGACGCCGACTTTCCTCCTCTGTAGAGTGGCAGCGCTGGGCTGCTGGGACCTTTAGTGCCAGCACCTGCTCCCAACATGTCCCTCCCTGCACCCAGCCTCCCATGCTGTTCTGGCACAGGCTGTGGGGCCTGGGCTCTGTCAACCCCAGTGGGTCACCACTGCCCGTTCACCTCTGACTGTGGAGGACGGGGTCAGGAGTCACTTGTTCCTGTGGGTTTGGTCTGGGCACTACCATAGACAGACAGCCCATGCTGGTGGGGGGGGGTGGTGGTGGAGAGAGTGGAATCTTGGAGCAGGATCAGGGGAGGGGATCAGCTCTGCTTTGACACTTTGCCACAGAAATGGGATTCCAGCAGAACCCCCTTTCACATGTCCCCTTGGTATATGCCTAGGTGGGTGAAGATGATAGACGGATGGATATACATACATATATGACAGATGGATTGATCCATAGATCACAGATAACATAATCCCTATTCAGCTTCAAGTGAAGCTGGCCCAGCCTCTAGGCCCCAGCACAGAAGACACTACCCGTGTTGATTTCTCAGCAGTCTCAGTTAAGCGCCATGTTCCCCACAGACTTTTGGAAATCGTAGTACCCTGCTCCTTCAGGTTGATGACAATGGAAAATTTTGAATGTGATGTCATTGCTTTTTTTTTTTCTTGTTCAATATCAGGGGAATTGAACTCAAGCTGTCTACCACTTGAGCCATGCCTACAGTCCTGTGTTTTCAGATGTTCACTTTTTTTTTGGTCATGGCAGCTGAACTCTGGGCCTGGGCGCTGTCCCTCAGCTCTTCAGCTCAAAGCTAGTGCTCCACCCACTTGAGCCACAGCACCACTTCCGGTTTTTTCTGTTTATGTGGTGCTGAGGAATCAAACCCAGGGCCTCATGCATGCAAGGAAAGCACTCTGCCTCTGAACCACTTTCCCAGCCTCCAATGTTCACATTTACAATACACCACAAATTACCACCTTTCAACCCCTTGAACCTTGCTGTAAAAGAGAGATTGCTAGATGTAGTGGCACACTCCTATAATCTCAGCACTCCAGGGACTGAGGCAGTCAGATTGCAAATCTGAGGCCAGCCTGAGCCATATGGTGAGAACCTGACTCAAAATCCAGTCAAAGGCAGGTGCTGGTGCTCAAGCTTGTAATCCTAGTTATCCAGGAGACTGAGATCTGAGGATCATGATTTGAAGACAGTCCAAGCAGAAAAGTCCTCCATACTCTTCTGTCCAATTAAGCCTCCAAAAGAAAAAACAAAAACCAGAACGTGGCTGAAATGGTAAAGCACTAGCCTTGAGTAAAAAAAAAAAGAAAGAAAGAAAAAAGAAAAGAAAAAGAAGACCTTAGGGACAGAGTCGAGGCCCTGAGTTCAAAATAAATAAAACGGCAACCAACAAAGATATTAGATACTGCCTTGGAATTTAGAAAAGACATGTAATTCTACCAAAGGTATCTTAGCAAAAATCTGATCTCCTTCCTAGGGTACTGTGTGATTGTGTGAACTCTGTCCTTTAGTGTTGTGTGGTTGTGTGATTTCAGCCCTGGGTTTTTGTGTGGCGATGTGATATCTCCCCTGGGGTGTCATCTGGTTGTGTGATCCCTACCTTGGGGTTCTCTGGTTGTGTGATGTCTGCCCTGGGTGTTTTGAGGTTGTATGATCTCTGACCTGGAGTGCTATGTGGTTGTGTGCTATATGGTGGTGTATTGTGTCATCTGGTTGTGTGATCTCTACCCTGGGATGTTCTCTGGTTGTGTGAGCTCTACCTGGGGTGTTCTCTGGTTGTGTGATGTCGGCCCTGGGGTGTTTTGAGGTTGGGTGGCCTCAGTGATAGGCCGTGTGATCTCTACTCTAGGGCAGTAGTGGCTTGTTTGGACTCTGTGTTAGGGTGTTATGTGGTTGTTTATCTCTCCCCTGGGATGTTGTGTGGCTGTGTGACCTCTGTCCTGAGATCTGTGTGGTTGTGTGAACTCCATCTGGGAGAGCTGTACAGTTGTGTGACCTCTACCCTAGGGCAAGAGTGTTTGTGTGATCTCTACCCTAGTCATTAGTGGTTGTGGAGGTTTTGGTTGGTCTGGGTGTTAGGATGGAGAATAGACTTTAGACTGAGAGGTGGGTTCAAATCCCCAGTTCACTCTGAGAGGACAGAAAGGGCCTTAGAGCAGCCTTGGCTTTGAGCAATGTCAGGCAGGCCTATGGCAGGCTTTTGATAACCCAGGGGGAGAGCTGAAGACCTGGGAAGTCTCCTCCAGAAGAATCCAGACTCAGGCCAAGACTTGAGCAGGCAGGCAGTGCTTGAGGCAAGAAGGGTGCTCCCCTGACTGGTCTGCCCTGGTCCCTGCTGCTCTGAGAAGCAGTAGGAGGAGGACAGAGACTTCTGCAATTGTGCCAGCCTGGGAGCTGCTGTGGCCCTGCCAAGCACCATGGACGTCTGCCCATGTGGTTTCATGGCAGAGACAAACGTCAGCCTCAGCTAAGGGACCCTCCCAGGTTGGTTCAGTGCCCAGTCCAGTCCTGGCGCTGGAGTGGAGGAATCCAGGGAGCTGGGAGGCCGCCATGGGGCTGCTGACAGGGGAAGCACTGTGGGCCATGGCCGTGGCCGTGGCCATCTTCCTGCTCCTGGTGGACCTGATGCACCGGCGCCAGCGCTGGGCTGCTCGCTACCCGCCGGGCCCTGTGCCTCTGCCAGGGCTGGGCAACCTGCTGGAGATGGATTTCCAGAACCTGCCATACTGCTTCTACAAGGTGAGGAGCAGGTGGTGGGCAGCAGAGGGCATGCGGAGCCCCCAGAGCCAGTGCTGGGAAGCCACAGGCCGCGCAGGGAGCTGAGCCCCAGAGGCTGAGAGGCTCCCTGGGGAGGGCACTGCAGGGCCTGAGGACAGTCCGGGCTCTCCAAGACCAATGTGTGGCGGGGCAAAGGCCGGGGGTGGCACCGGGCCCTGTCTGAGGAGAACGCCGGGCTCCCCCCGCAGCTGCAGCGCCGCTTCGGGGAGGTGGTCAGCCTGCACCTGGGCTGGAGGCCAGCGGTGATGGTGAACGGGCTGGAGGCCGTGCGCGAGGCGCTGGTGAAGCACAGCGAGGACACCGCTGACCGCCCGCCCATGCCCGCGCTGGAACAGCTGGGCTTCGGACCCAGATCTCAAGGCAAAGGGCGGCACGGGCGGCAGCCTCGGGACTGACCTGGGGACGGTGACCTGAGGACAGGGGGCCCTGGGAGGTCGGAGGGCGGGGCTCGGGAGGGAGGACAGGGAGCAGGTCCGGAAGGCAGTGGGCGTGGCCGGGACACCACTGCAGCGCCTGAGGCGGGGCAGGAATGTGATTGGAGGAGGGACGGCCCGAGTCACGCCCAGGTCGCTGATTGGTGGATAGGCGGTGCCTGGGTCCTGTCTAGGTCACCCATTGGATGTTAGTCTGGAGCCACACCCAGTTCCCCGCCCCCCTCTTCCCAGGGCTGATCATGGCCCACTACAGCCACGCCTGGCGCGAACAGAGGCGCTTCTCCGTGTCCACCCTGCGCAACTTCGGCCTGGGCAAGAAGTCGCTGGAGCAGTGGGTGACCCAGGAGGCCGGCTGCCTCTGTGAGGCCTTCGCTGACCACTCCGGTGAGCGTTGGCAGGAGGGACACAGCAAAACGAGGAAGGGGGGACCTGGGAGGGCTGAGGGGAGGTCAATACATTGATGTCATTACTGTGGTCAATACATTGATGTCATTACTGCTCCCAGGTCACCCGTTCAGCCCCAAGGCTCTCCTGAACAAAGCCGTGTGCAACGTGATCGCCTCCCTCATCTATGCCCGCCGCTTCGAGTATGATGACGCCTCCCTGGACAGAATGTTGGAGCTGTTGCAGAACAAAATGAATGAGGAGTCCAGCATCATAACTGTGGTGCGGACTCAGAACCCTCTGCAGGGCCAGCTCCTGCAGCTGGAGCTCCAGGGGAAGGGTTTGCATGCGATGGCATGGGGAGAGGGCTTGAGGAGAGGTCACAGGTCAAGCCTAGATCTGGGGAAACTCAGGCAACAGGCATGACAGAGGGACTTAAGGTCAGAAGGCTCTGGAGAGTGACCACCTGTGTCCCCCTGTGCCTGGAGCCAGAGAAAGCAAGCAGGCTGCCTCTGGGGAGAGGAACAGGCGACAGGTGGGGACAGGCAGAGGATGTGTACATCTGGAGGTCACAGGATCAGAGAATGGTGCAGGTGTACAGTGAACACAGAAGGACTCTTCCCATCTGTGCTCTCACAGTTGCTGAACGCAGTCCCCGTGCTCCTGCGCATCCCTGGGCTGCATCGGAAGATCTTCCCTGCACAGAAGGCCTTCATGGCCCTATTGGATGAGCTGCTGGCAGAGCACAAGATGACCCGGGACCCCGCTGAGCCACCACGAGACCTGACTGACTCCTTCCTGGCTGAGGTGGAGAAGGTGCGCAGTGACCACCCTGCCCCACAGACTGGGTCAGAGCCAGGGCCTGAGGGTGCTGTGGAAGGGAGGGTGGGCTCCAGGCTGGAGGGGACAGTGGAGGCTGTCTGGAGCCTTGTCCTCTGCTGCCTCAGTCCAGAACCCCCTTGTCTTTGCACAGGCCAAGGGGAACCCCGACAGCAGCTTCAATGAGGACAACCTGCGCATGGTGGTGGCTGACCTGTTCGCCGCAGGGATGGTGACCACCTCGGTCACGCTGTCGTGGGCCCTGCTGCTCATGATCCTGCACCCGGATGTGCAGCGTGAGCCCAGCTGGGACTGGAGGGGAGAGGGAGGGAGGAAAAGTGGAATCAGGGTGTAGGCTTCATTTCAGCCGGAGTCATGGTGATCTCACCGGGTCTCAGTTCTTCACACAGAGGCCGGGGCAGGTGGGCACAGGCCTGGAGACTGACTGCGGTGTCTCTGCTTGTCCACGCAGGCCGCGTGCAGCAGGAGATCGATGAGGTGATGGGGCAGGCACGGCGGCCAGAGATGGGGGACCAGGCCCGCATGCCCTTCACCTGCGCGGTGATCCATGAGGTGCAGCGCTTTGCTGACATTGTCCCCTTGGGCGTGCCGCATATGACATCACAGGACATTGATATCCGGGGCTTCCTCATCCCCAAGGTAAGTCCTAGCATGCTAGGACAGACCAGTGATCATGCAGCTGCCATCCACAGCTTGGTCCTGTATTCTGTGCAAGTAATACAATTCAGGACCACCATGTTATAATGTTGGGGGTGAGGGATGCAGGAGGAAAGTTCAGCTCTTTGCTCAGCATCTCTTGGGCCGGGGGAAAGTAGTCCTACAGGGCCAGTGGAAGAATTCCCACACAGGGGAGGGGGGCCTGCGGGCACACTGTTTCAGTGTTTTCCTTGATTACTGGGGCAACAAAGGCAGCACCCGGGAGGTCCTGGGGGCCCAGGGTCAGATGAAAGGATGCGCACAGGTTATGGCAGTGTCTGTGTGTGTGGTGTGCAGTCTCAGTGCCCCCAGCCCCACTCACCAAGCACCTCCCACCAGGGCACCGCGATCCTCATCAACCTGTCGTCGGTGCTGAAGGACGAGCGCGCCTGGGAGCAGCCCTTCCGCTTCCACCCTGCACACTTCCTGGACGCCCAGGGCCGCTTTGTGAAGCCTGAGGCCTTCATGCCCTTCTCAGCAGGTGCGTGGTGGCCTGGCTCCCTGTCCCCTCGCTGGGGTGACAGGCTGGCTGGGAGGTGGCCCCCAGGCCCCAGCTGACTGTCTCCCTGGCTCTCCCCCACAGGTCGCCGCGCGTGTCTCGGGGAGCCCCTGGCGCGCATGGAGCTCTTCCTCTTCTTCACCTGCCTCCTGCAGCGCTTCAGCTTCTCAGTGCCCGCAGGCCAGCCCCGGCCCAGCGACTTTGGGGTCTTTGAAACTTTGATGATGCCAGCCCCCTACCAGCTGTGCGCTGTGCCCCGCTAGAGGGCACCAAGTCCCCACTCCACCCCAGCAACACAGCTGGGCCCAACTGTGCTGGCTCTAACCAGAACCCCCAGGACCGCCCCCTTTCCTACCTGTGGGTCACCTCTGCACCCTAATGGGAGGGTTGCTATGTGGAACCTCAGCAGAACCTTTGCATCACCCGCAACCCTCCCGGGACACAAGGCTTTCTGCCCAAGTCATGAACAGAGCCTTCCATGGCGCCTGTCTCAGGAGGAGTATCAGTGCTCTGGGTGAAGGAGGGGGTTAGGATGCATCTGGACACCCTATTTCAGTCCCATCTCTAAAACCCTATGGCAAGGAGAGGCCTCTCAGAGACCACCACTGTGTCTTCTTCCTTTCTGGGTACAGGAGGGACAGTTCTAGGTTTGAATTCCAAGCCATGAATCTGCTGGGCAGGGCCTCTGCCACTCAAGCTATGCACCCAGCCCCAACTTCTTACCTGAGACCCCAAACAAGTGGGTACATAGGAAGGCAGGAAGTGGGTCAGCATTAACATCCACAGTTAGCTATCAGGAGAAAGTCTCCTTGGCAGGCCTGCTGTGAGTCAAGGGGAAGCCCCCTTGCTGAGCCTCGCAGCCCCCGGACACAGCACTACCCGGCTGCCCTGGCCCATCACGCAAGCTGGTGTTCTGTCCCCTATGGGCTGAGAAGTATCCTTTCTGGCCAGGCTGGAGTGGGAGGCCACGGGTCAAGGCTCTGAGCCTGCTGCCCTCAAGTACAGTGGCTAGAGAGGTTACCAGGGAAAAGACATGGAGACCTGTGGGCTGGGGCCCTAGGGAGGGCTTGACCTTGTGCAGAGATAAAAGGAGAGAGACAGGGAGAGAGAGATCCCCTTTTTCCTTTGTCACTATATTAGGTGAACCTGGGCTTGTGTTTCCCCTTCTATAATGAGAAAATCACAGCTCCTATCTTTCTGCTGTGATTTCCGTCACTGTGATCCTGGTTGATCTACATCCCCGCTCAGGGCAGGTGTAGGGATGAATGAGGAGGTGCCCCCATCGAAGAAGACATGACTGAGAAACCACAAAGTCCAGGTGGACTGTGGGTGAGCCCAATGGGAAGAACAGGCCTGGAGGAAAGAGGAAGCAAATGCAGCCCCTGAATTGGGTCAGATGGAAGGCAGAGAAGACAACTGAGCTGCCAAGCACTTCTTGCCTAGGAACTTTGAAATATGGTCTGAGAAAGAGATGGCAGGACAATAGGTTCACAAAAAGAGAGACAGCCAATCCCCAAAGTCCACAAACTCCATAAATCCTCTCCCTGACCCACATCACTACAGCCACAGCCCTGCCTCACCCCTGCCTGGCTGCCCTCCCCAACTCTCCCGCACAGTGTCCTAAGAAATGCTTGCTTTCTCTTGTTCTCCCGGCTTGGGACATGGTGGTACCAGGCCAGGTACCTGAAATCTGCACACCACAGCTGGGTGCTCTTTCCCCCTCTGTCTTCATCCCACAGTGGCTGGTGGGGGCGGTGTCCCAGGCCCTCCAGAGTCCTTCCTGCGCCTTTAGGAAACAGGCTGGGCTGGAGAACAGGCCACTCAGAGCTGGAGGCTGAGCGCTGTCTTCGCCGAGGCTGGCAGCATCTCCACAAGGGATCCCGGCCTCTCCTCAGCGCCCTAGGACAGGGGCCCCACAGGGTCCACCCTTCCTGCACGCCCCCTGGGCCTGTGTGAGGTGCGGGCACTGCGGGTCATTCGCGGGGCAGAGTCGAGGCTGGCAGCCGAGGCCCTGTGTTGGCAGGAGGGAGAGTGTGGCGTGTGGTCTGCGCACTGCCCCTGGTCTCCGGGCAGCCTGGGGCCCGTGAAAGGACGAAGCTGGGCTTCTAGAAGCAGCAACTGGAGGATTTATTGGACCCCTTCTTATTCATGGCTCTTTATCTTTGGGTTGTCAGAGGCCGGGAACCAACTCAGCCAGAATTTTCTCCAAAGTGGGGCTCCCCACATCCCAGACCACTTCTCCTCCTCCGTCTCCACTTCCGAATCTTCTAAAACACACAGAACAGTAGGCCTGTGTCCCCCTGTCCACAAGATAATTTACCCAGCACCCAGCACTCCCTGACAGCAGGGGCCACTGGGAGAAAGGTTGCTAGGCGACCAGCTAGGGGGCGTGGCCTCCACACAGGGAGTGAGCCCAGGCAGGTTCCCCCAGGAAGGGCTGGTGTTTCTCCCCCTCCTCCCCAGGTCAGGAAAGTTTGCTAGATCTGGACTCTGTGTCTGAGATACGGAGGAAGGCGTCCTGATAAAACAACAGCATGGGGTCCGCCATCTTACCAGATGGATGTACTGCAACTTCCTGTTGGACCATTTTCTTTTCCTGGGATAGAAGAAGAGGGACACGGTAGTGAGATTAGAATCTATGCTGGACCGATGAGGACACTGAGCAATCATGTGAGGTGAGGCCAGGACTGACCCCACTGGCGGTTCCCCCCAGTTCCCCATAGATAGAGCTCCTTGCTCCTCTGGGATGGCGCAGTGGTCCAGTGGTCCCGAGGGTGAACCAGCCTTTCCCACCGCAGCCTCCTCAGCCTGCGGCCTCCGGGTGGCTGTCAAGGAGGATCCACGCTGGGGATGGGCCAGGGGAGGCCTCAGCTTCTCACCTCCCAACCTGGGGCCCCTGCCACCCCCTCTCTCCTCCTCCCTGCCCCGGACCCTCACCTGCCCTTCCTCCTGAGATACACTGTCCGTTTCTTCCTGCGGGGTGGTATCATTTTGTGCTTCTTCCTCCTTGGGGGCCGTGGTCTGAGGGGAGGCCTGCGAAGTGGGCAGCGCGGCATTCAGACCTCAGCTCTCCTCCTGTCGCCACGCCCGGGGCTGTCCCAGGCCCTTGCTGTCTTTGAGCTGAGCTGGGGCCAGTTTCCCCAAGGGGACTTGCCATGGCCCCCTGGGACTCTGAGTCCACACAGAGTTCCCTCCCCACCTTGCCAGGGGCCTCCCTTACTCTGGAGACTTGCTTCTCACCCCTGAGTTTTTGCCTCTGCAGGAGACAAGAAGTGACACACAGTGTGGTCCCTGGGGGCCCTTGTCTTCCAGGGGCACCCCCCCCCCCGTTACTATGAGAATGCCTAACACAGCCACCCACACCCTCCCAGCCCAGACCCACCTGAGCGGGCGCCGGGTAGCACTTATCCATCAGCCCCCACACCGGCCTCACCGTCTCCCCTATGGGCTGCGTGACAAGGAGAGACGGAAGGCTGCGGAGATGTGCCGCTGCCTGGTCGGCAGATCCCCAGACTGTCAGCAGCCTCGAGAATATCTTTAAAAGGAGACTAAGGTTGGGCGTCCATGGCTCACGCCTGTCATCCTAGCTACTCAGGAGGCTGAGATACAAGGACTGTGGTTCAAAGCCAGCCCAGGCAGGAAAGGCCGTGAGATACTTATCTCCAACAAACCAACAGAAAACCAGAAGTGGTGCTGTGGCTCAAGTGAGGGACAGTGCCCAGGCCCAGAGTTCAAGCCCCATGACTGATCAAAAAAAAAAAAAAAAAAAAGGAAGTAGAAATGTTTTGTTTTTGTGGTTTTATTGGGGTGGGGGGGCTCTCTGTGACAAGTCATTCCCAGCCATTCCTGGCTCTTTTATTCAAGGCTAGCACTCCATCACTTTGAGCCACAGCTCCACTTCTGGTTATCTAGGGATTAAATGAAGATAAGAGTCAGTCTCCTGGAATTTCTGCCTGGGTTGGCTTTGAACTGTTCTCAGATCTCAGCCTCCTAAGTAGCTAGGATTACAGGCGTGAGCCCCCAGCACCTGGCCAAAGAACTTTTTTTTTTTTTTTTTTTGGTCATGGGGCTTGAACCCAGGGCCTGGGTGCTGTCCTTGAGTTCTTCTGTTCAAGGCTACTAGAACTACTACTACTTTGAGCACAGCCACACTTCTGGTTTTTGAGTGGTTAACTCAGAGATAAGAGTCTCACTGACATTTCTCGCCTGAGCTGGCTTCAAGCCTCGATCCTCAGATCTCAGCCTCCTGAGTAGCTAGGATGACAGGCGTGAACCACCGGTGCCTGGTTAGAACTTTTTAAAATAGATATTTGATTTTTGTTTTAAAAAGGGAATCAAAGTTGAACTTAATGACCTCCAATGCATTTGTAAACAAGAGCGTTCTTGATCACGTCTGAATGGTCACTGCCAAAGATGTACCCCAGGGCTCTCCAGTGTTGCTAGATAACATTTTCCCAAAAGCACAGGACAGGCGGCCAACAGCCTGTGCGGCTCTGTCCTGGCACTGGGGGCGCTGCCGGTCTGCTCGCTTCCCTCCAGACGCCGACTTTCCTCCTCTGTAGAGTGGCAGCGCTGGGCTGCTGGGACCTTTAGTGCCAGCACCTGCTCCCAACATGTCCCTCCCTGCACCCAGCCTCCCATGCTGTTCTGGCACAGGCTGTGGGGCCTGGGCTCTGTCAACCCCAGTGGGTCACCACTGCCCGTTCACCTCTGACTGTGGAGGACGGGGTCAGGAGTCACTTGTTCCTGTGGGTTTGGTCTGGGCACTACCATACACAGACAGCCCATGCTGGTGGGGGGGGGGTGGTGGTGGAGAGAGTGGAATCTTGGAGCGGGACCAGGGGAGGGGATCAGCTCTGCTTTGACACTTTGCCACAGAAATGGGATTCCAGCAGAACCCCCTTTCACATGTCCTCTTGGTATATGCCTAGGTGGGTGAAGATGATAGACGGATGGATATACATACATACATACATACATACATACATACATACATACATACATACATACATGATACTGATAGATTATAGATGACAGCATAATCCCTATAGCTCAGCCTCCAGGCCCCAGCAGCAGAAGACACTACCTGTGTTGATTTCTCAGCAGTCTCATAGTCCAGCGCCGGTTTCTCCATGAACATCTGGAAATAGTAGTACCCCACTCCTGCAGGTTGATGAGAAAGACTAGGGAAAACTTCGAATATGATGTCATTGCTTTTTGTTTTTGTTTTTGTTCAGTGCTGGGGGAATTGAACAAAAGCTGGCTACCACTTGAACCATCCCTAGAGTCCTGTGTTTTACTATTTACAGTACATGAGAACTGACAGCCTTTCAACCCCTTGTACCTTGCTGTAAAAGAGAGATTGCTAGATGTGGTAGCACACTCCTATAATCTCAGCACTCCGGGGACTGAGGCAGGCAGATTGCAAATCTCAGGCCAGCCTGGGCCACATCGTGAGAACCTGACTCAAAATCCAGTCAAAGGCAGGTGCTGGTGCTCAAGCCTGTAATCCTAATTATCCAGGAGACTGAGATCTGAGGATCATGATTTGAAGCCATCCCAGGCAGGAAAGTCTGTGAGACTCTTAACTTTAACAACAAAAAGCCAGAAGTGGAAAAGCCATGGTTCAAGTGGGAAACACTAAGCTTGAGGAAAAAAAAAAGTGCTCAGGGACAGAGACTTTACCTTGTGTTCAATACACAGTACCTGCACCAAAAATAAATAAATAAATCCACGATCAGCAAAGATATTAGGTATTAACTTAAAAATTTGGAAAAGATATATAGTTCTAAAGGTATGCAAGCAAACATCTGAGGCTGGGAAGGTGGCTCAGTGGTAGAGCGCTTGCCTTGCATGCCTGAGGCCCTGGGTTTGATTCCTCAGCACCACATAAGCAAAAAGAAAAAAGCCGGAAGTGGCGCTGTGGCTTAAGTGGTAGAGTGCTAGCCTTGAGCTGAAGAGCTGAGGGACAGCGCCCAGGCCCAGAGTTCAGGCACCATGACTGGACCCCCCCCCCCAAAAAAAAAAACAAAAAACAAAAAGCAAACATCTGATTTCTGCCCTGGGTTGTTGTATGGTTGTGTGATCTCCATTCTGTTGTTGCTGTGTGGCTATGTGACCTCTGCCCTGTGGTTTGTGTGGTTTTGTGATCTCCATCCTAGAGTGTTGTGTAGCTGTGTGATTTCTACCCTAGTGCATTAGTGGTTGTGCGATCTCGATTGTATGTTGTTGTATGGTTGTTTGATCTCTGTCCTATGTTGTGTGGTTGTTTGATCTCTGCCCCAGAATGTTGTCTTGTTGTGTGACCTCTGCCCTGGGGTGTTGTGTGGTTGTGTGACTTTGCCCTGAGATTGTGTGGTGTGATCACCATCCTAGGGCACTGTTGTGTGATCTCTACCCTAGAGATTAGTGGTTGTATGGTCCTTACCCTAGGGCATTAGTGGTTGTGTGATCTCTAACCGAGGACATTAGCGGTTATGTGAGCTCTACCCTACAGCATTAGTGGTTACATGATCTCTAGGGCATTAGTGGTTGTATGGGCTTTGGTTGGTCTGAGTTTTAGAGATAGAGCAGCGTAGACTTTAGATTGAAAGGTGGGTTCAAATCCTCAGATCACTCTGGGAGGGAAGGAAGGGCCGTGGTGCAGCCATGGCTTTGAGCAATGCCAGGCAGGCCTCTACCAGCCTGGGAACGCTGGGAACCCAGGTGAGCAGCTGGAAACTGGGATGATGGCTCAGGTTCCAGGCCCTGCCATGCCCCACCCAGCCCTCAGCCCTTACCTGCAACAATGAAGATGTGCACCAGGTACAGGGACCTGTGGAGCCTGTGAGAGAAGGCGCCATGAGCATGAGCCCGGCCGCCAGCCCTCGGCAGTGGGAGCCACTTTCCTCCTCCTCTGAGCCGCCAGCCTCCTCCCCCTGGCAGCCTCCACTCAGCGTTGGAGGCTGAACAAATCTCAGGGCACCAGGCCTTGGGCTGAGCGCTGCTACCTGCCTGGCCTAGAGCCCACAATGCACCCCTGGATCCCTCCCTCCTCCTTTCCCCTGCAGTGATTGACTGGGTCTGTCCTGCCCAGAGGGAGAGCCCAACAGGAGAGCCCCCAGCTAAACCCACTACACCGGACTGGCATCGCCGGGCATTTTGTTCTACATTCCCTCTTTCCCCACAGTTGCCCACAGCCCTGCCTTCCTGCACAGATCCTGCTTGTCCCAAGCACAGAGTAGCACAGCCAGGACAGTGGCTCCCTGATTACACAAACATACACACACACACACACACACACACACTCACACACACACACACAGACACAGACACACACACACACACACACACACACATACACAGACACACAGACACACACACGAGCACACACACACACACTTACACACACACATACACATACACAGACACACACACACACACACACACGTTCGGAGACAGCTGTTCACATACACCGAGGCATGTCCCACCTTGCAGGCCAGGCCATCAGCTCTGCTGCTCACACATAGCTCCTTCCCCTTACCCCAATTCCCAGACACCTCACAATCTTCAGCCCAGGTAGGGGATCCCCATCTTTGATTATTTGGGGCCCAAATAACGAACTTTACCCTTCTCTCTGGCAGCAGAATCCCAGCACCATCTTCAGTCTAGGAAGAGAAGAGGGCCAATGGCCACTGTGTCCTGTAGGCCAGGACTCCAGCGCCCCCTCCTGGTGTGTGGCGGGGATGGAGGCCCAGAACCTTCCCCCACAGGGCCCAGCAGGGCATGGCTGGCCAGGGCAGCTGTACCTCAAACTCAGCAGGAGTTTGGAAAATCCTCTAATGCTTCTCCCAAGACCTCAGTTCCCCACCCCACCCCCAATAAACCTAGTTTCCATGCAGAGCAGAGAAGGATCCCCAGATCAGAGCAGGGGAAGATGCACAGGAAAGGATGAGGGAAAAAGATTCAGAGCTGTTGAAACTGGGCAGAAATGTTCCTAAGTTAAGTGGGTAACTAAAATAGTAAATAAGTAGTACATATACAAAGTAAATAAAAACTACTGGGGCTGGGAATGTGGCATAGTGGTAGAATCATGCCTAGCAAGTGTGAAGCCCTGGGTTCAACTCCTCAGTACCACATAAGCAGAAAAAGCCAGAAGTGGTGCTGTGGCTCAAGTGGTAGAGTGCTAGCCTTGAGCAAAAGCTGCTCAGGGACAGTGCCCAGGCCTGAGTTCAAACCCCAGGACCGGCAAAAAACAAACAAAGAAATAACCTACTAACATTTTCAGGCATGTTTCTGGCTTAAGTAACATTTAAAAATGTCTTTGGAGCTGAGCAGGTTGACTCATGCATATAATCCTAGCCACCTAGGAGGCTGAGTTCTAAGGATTGAAGTTCAAAGCCAGTCCAGGTAGAAAAGTCTATGAGACTCTCATCTCCAGTTTACCACTAAAAAGCCAGAAGTGGCGCTGTGGTTCAAGTAGCCTTGAGTAAAAGAAGCTCAGGGACAGCGTCCAGGCCCTGAGTTCAAGCCCCAGACTGGCACAAAATAATCACCACCACCACCATCTTAGGAATGGTGAGGGAGACTTCACTATCTCATAATACCTCTCTCTTGGAAATCTCATTCTTAGTGTCAAAAGTCCACATCAACTGATGCTATTGGGGGTGTCCCTCGGGAAAGGGCCCGAGGTGGCCTGCCAGCTCCCCATCTCTACAGAAACTGCCTCAGATTCTCTCAGGGAGTCGCGCTCCCTGCCTCTGCCTCCTCCTGCTCTGCTTGGCACGCAGCGCAGCAGCTTGGATGGAGGTGTCCTCCACTTCCTGTCCCGTGCTCCCCACCGTCTGGGCTTCTCCCAACCTGGGTATTCAGGGATCCCTGGTCTCCCTCCATCTCTTCTTTCCCTTATTCCCAGGCCCTTCCAATCAGCACTGTGACAAGATCAAGGCCTCATTCTCACTTAGGTGGTAACTTTGCCCCTTTCCCACCAATCTTCCTGCAAGAGCCATCTGCAGCAGGGGGGGGGGAGGATCTTCACAGCTCTCCCCTCCCTCCCCTCCTGTGCACTACCCCACCTCTCTCCTCCAGTCTCCTCGTGAGGGGCTGTGATTTCTCACCCTCTGCCATTGCTCCCACATCCCGCTCTCCCTCTGCCTGGCCTCAGTGCTGGTGCTGCTCTGAGCTCTTCTGGAGTCAGCCTGTCCCCAGTGCTGAGAATGATCCAGAAGCTCTCAGTCCTGCGGCCTCTGCTGCCCAGATAGCAGAGGCTGCCTGACTGTCTGGAGGTGGGGTGTCTGCCCACCTGGGGGACCCATACTGTCCTCTGGGGCCTCCCGGAGTGAGAAGGCCACCATTGTCTCAGACCTAGTCCTGGGTCTTATGTCTGAGACGCATCAGCAGCTCGGGTGACTGCGTCGCTGGCTGAGTCTGGCACTCAATGGCCTGCACACTGTGTGAAGGCCAAGTCTCTTGTCTTAGAGAAACCCGCTAGCAAGGGATTCAACAGGAAGCTTTGCCAGTCATTTATAACAGAGGACACGGGTCTGTCAGCTTGTGCTGAAGGGCTTAGAGTGTGGGAGAGGAGAAGCAGGGGCCGGGCCAGTAGGCCGGATAGAAGGACACCTGCTGGCTGATTGCATGGGGTTGGCAGGGCAGCCCCGCCCGCTAACCAGACTCACCAACCCTGATCCTGTCTAGTGATTGGCAGAGAATCCTTTGACCATCAGCATCCACGCAGCCTGCCCGGCTCGAGGACCCCGTGTGAGGGGCACTGGAGCGCAGGCTCATGCACGAGCCAGGCACTTAGGCTCTCCTGTTTCAGGGAGAGTGGCATCTGAGTGTGACATCATGTCTCAGGGGCTTTGTGACAGGGCAGCCTCTCCATCCTTGGCCAATGTGGCCTGGAACTGGCCTCAAGGTTGTTTTAAATGTCACCACTCAGGAGTTGGTCCTTACATGAGTTCCCTTCATTAAACACCATGGGTGCTGACTGAGCAGCATCAACGCACCAAGCTCTATAGAGACACAAAGACACCAAAGTATTAAAGACTAAGACTCTGTCCTGTCGTATAATCCAAGAATCAAAAGCCTGAAATCCCAGCTACTCAGGAGGCAGAGTTGAGGACTGTAGTTCAAGGCCAGCCCAGCTAAAGTTAGTGAGAGCCTCCATCTCAATCAATAAGCTAAGCATCGTGGTTCATGTCTATAATCCTAGCTATGAGAGAAGCACAAGTTGAAAGATTTTTTCAGACTCTATCTAAAATATGAGAAAAAAAAAAAAGAGGTGTGCCTCAAGTGGCAGAGGGACTGCCCGTGTAAGAAAAAAGAAAGAAAGAAAGAAACATAGTCTAAGAACTTGTAAATAGCTGGGAATGTGGCTTAGTGGTAGAGTGCTTGCCTAGCATGCATGAAGCCCTGGGTTCAAATTGCTCAGTACCACACAAACAGAAAAAGCCAGAAGTGGTGCTGTGGTTCAAATGGTGGAGTGCTGATAGCCTTGAAAAGCAGCTCAGAGACAGGGCCCAGGCCCTGAGTTCAAGCCTCAGGACCGGCAAAGAAAAAAAAAAAAAAAAAAAACCTTGTAAATAACCATTCATCCAACCACTCAACCAGTGTGTATATAGAAAGGAAAACAGGCTGGATACCAGTGGCTCACACCTGTAATCCTGACTTCTCAGAAGGCTGACATCTGAGGAGCATGGTTTGAAGCCAGCCTGGGAAGAAAACTCCTTGAGATTTATCTACAATTAACCATCAAATTTGGGCTGAAGGCATGACTCAAGGAGTAAGGAGCCAATCATGTTCTAGAAAGTCAAGAAATCTTGAGACCCTGAGGCAAGTCTTTGTACTAGAAAGAAGAAAAAAAGCTGGGTGCCAATGGCTCACACCTGTAATCCTAGCTACTCAGGTGGTTGAGATCTAAGGACTGAAGTTCAAAGCCAGCTGGGCAGGAAAGTCTGTGAGACTCATCTCCAATTAACCACAAAAAGCCAGAGGTGTTGCTGTGGCTCAACTGGTAGAGAACTCACCTTGAGCAAAGCAGCTCAGAGACAGTGCCCAGGCCCTGAGTTCAAGCCCCAGGAGCTGCGTGCACTCGCGCGCACATGCATGCACACACACACACACACACACACACACACACACACACACACACACACACACACACGCGCAGACCACTGTCAAGATCTACCACAAAGGTCTTTAGAGGAAGCAGACTCAGTACCACTCATAACAAATAACACACAAACACAAACAGAAGGGATTTCCTACATCTAAGGCCAACCAACAGTGTCCTCCATCAAATGACATAGGTAACAGCAGACCAGCGGACCAGTGGAACTCCTTAGGCTCCCTAGTCCTAGTTAACCAGTAACTTCCACCCCAGATGATGCCCCACACACACACAGAAAAATTGCTCTTGTGGGGTCCTAAGGCCCACCTCCTTAAACAGGGGTTTCAGTGTGTTTAGAAGAACTCACCCAAGCTTGGCTAAAGGGTTGTTCCATCTTCATTTTATTCTTTCTCTCCTTTTCTTTGTGCCTGTCTATTATGACCTGGGAGCAAGACAAGCAAGGCAAGATTAAAGGTGACAAAATAATTTTATTTACAGTACTTATGCCAGAAAAAGTGCCTGCAACTACCTTGTCCTGGGCTAGCTACCCAGAACCCAGAGCAGCCTCGACCACCAAATTTCCAAGCCTCCAATGGGCAGCCCAGACCTTTATTAGTTGTTCTGCAAACCTCAGTCTGCAAACCTCCAACCCCGGACCTCCAAAGCTCCAAGAAGGTTTTTCCTTCTCTTTCCTTCCTCCACTCTCCACAGGCCTGCCCTGCTCTGGTAGAGGCCTCTCCACAGGCATCTCTGCTCTGGTAGAGGCCTCTCTACAGGCCTCAGGCCTCTCTCTCCACAGTCCTGCCCTGCTCTGATAGGCGCCTCTTGCTGTCTTTCTCCTCCTGCTGTCCCCCCACTGCTCAGAACACGCAGCCTCCCCCCCACCCCCACTCCAATGAGTCTAAAGCTTTCAACCGCCACTCATGCACCGCCCCAAGTTGCCCACTGTCCAACCACTTCTTGACATCTAGACAGCTTGCCTGATGGGCCGGTGACATCAGCCTCTCGATGCCACACCCCCTCCAGGGGCACACCTTATGGGGAGGTGATGTCAGGCTCCATGCCCCGCCCCCTCTGGGGGGCACACCCTATGGGGAAGTGATGTCAGCCTCGACACACACACACACACACACACACATAGACACACACACACACACACACACACACACACACACACACCGCCCCCTGCAGCGTGGTTGGTTGGCCGCAGTGCTATGAGATCAGCACAGGGCGACTTCGGCCTGGCCAGTAATTACATGTCCTGGGGCCTGAACCCTGGGGCCCGACACTGTCCCCAGGCTTTTCTGCTCTACTACTTGAGCCACAGCTCCAGTTCTGGTTTGTTTTGTGGGTGTGGTTTATTGGAGATCAGCCTCACAATGGCTTTGAACCACGATCCTCAGAGCTCAGCTAGAATTACAGGCACGAGTCACAGCACCCGTAAAATAAATCCCTTTTCTATCTTTCTCAAAGCTTTCCCAGGAGTGGGAGCCATGCATTTGCAATCTGGAGGGAAAACGAAGTCCCAGGAAGTAACTGGGCCTCTCTCCCTGCACGCCCGCATCTCCGCCGGGCTTGTCCTAGAACCGAAACCCAGGACTTCCCGCAAACCTCAAAGTCCAAGGACTTAGGGTGAGAACCCTCCCTGTCCCGCAGGTTGAGTGTTTAAGTTGGATACCAGAAAGTCAGTCATGAATGCAATGTTAACTTAAAAACATGGACAGCAGCCGGGCTCACGGAAGGCTGAGACCCGAGGACCGCGGTTCGAAGCCCGCCCAGGCAGGAACGTCCTGGGAATCTTATCCCAAATGAACCCCTGAAAAGCCCCAAGTGAAGCGGTGGCTCGAGTTCAAGCCCCGGAACCGCACACACACACAAAAGACACACGAGGACGGCGATCATGTCATACTCGGCCTTCCAGCCTGGAGCGCGCTGACGTATTCCCGGCAAAACGATCCCCCCCCCCCCCCCCCCCCCCCGCACACACACACCGCAGCGCCCGCGCCGCTGTCACCTCCTCTGAGCCGGCGAGAGAAACCCGCGGAGGAGGCGGGACGCAGGAGGCGGCGGGAAGCAGCGCCCCCTGGCGGCGGCGGCGGCGGCCTGCTGAGTGCGAATGAGCATGCGCCGCCCGCAGGTCACTTTCCCACGAGACCAAAGTTTCCAGCCAATGGGAGAGCTCAGCACCGTACTCCTGCCCACCCATGGCGCAGAGGGCGTGGCGTCTCGCTTTAGCCAATGAGAAAAGGCATTGGGCGGGGGCGCACGCGCGTCAAGGAGCGCGGAGGTGGTAGCTTTTTCGCAAGATGGCGGCGCGCGGCCTCCGGCAGGCCGCCGCTGCGGTCGCCAGCTCCTCGGTGAAGCCCATCTTCAGTAGGGACCTGAACGAGGCCAAACGGAGGGTACGCGAGCTGTACCGCGCCTGGTACCGGGAGGTGCCAAACGCCGGTGAGGGGCAGCGGCGGACGCGGGGACCGGAGGCTGCTCACGGCCCAACGGCCGAGCTGAGGGCCCCGCGGGGGCCGGCGACCCCGGTGCCCGGGAGCGGGTCACCGCGCCGGCGGGGACGAGGCCTGGCGGGGCTCCCGCGCGGGGGGGCGGGGGCGCTTAGGGACGTGGTGTGGGCGACGCGGCTCAGGACGCCCCGTCCCAGGCCGCCCCGCCGGCCCCGGGAAGCTTCTCAGACGCCTTCCACCCGGAGCCAGCCGGGCCGCAGCCTCTGGCCGTCCCCCCACCAGCACTGAGCCGGGCGAGGGCGCTGACTGCCCCAAGGTCGTCCCGGAGTCCGGGGTGACCTTCCAAGTCTCCAGGGGAGCGGTCCCCCTGTCGGGGTGCAAGCCCGCCCCCGCCGTGCCGTCCCCGGTCGTGTTCCGTAGGCCTCCCCTCCTCTCGGCCGGCCGCCCCCCTCCCCGCCGCGAGCCCCTCTTTTGGCTTTAAATGGCCCTGTCCGGCCTGTGCCCTTAAATCTGTCCCAGTACTGATTCAAAGACTGGGAACTCCCCCGCGCCGTCCGTGGCAGTGCGGGGAAGAGGCCCAGAGCGCAGACCCCCGTATTCCCCACCCACCCTCAGCAATGTCGGGCTGTGCATGTTGTTAGTGCTCTCCGTGCTCATCACGGCTCGTCTGAGGGGGAGCGTGTTGTGTGTGTTTTGCGCATGGGAGCACTTGGTTCTTCCCTGCCTGTGTGTAGATAGTGGAGCCTTCACAGTCCTCCAAACTCTGCCTGTTAGGCACCGACAAGCTGTGTGATCCATGCCCTGCCCTCAGAATAGTCACCTTTGGAAAGTTACTGTGTTAGTAGGTGAATACACCCCAAATGATAAGGGCCTGGCATTAAGCTAACAATTGTTAATATTGGCTGAGGTGTTTTGCTATTTCTGCTGCTGACCTACAGAAGGCTCCCTGAGCAGCCCAGTTCTTTGCTGTATGTGAACTGTGCTACTGTCAGCACCCCCCTCCTCTTTTTTTTTTTTGGCCAATTCTGGGGCTTGAACTCAGGGCCTGAGCACTGTCCCTGAGTTGCTGCTGCTGCTGCTTTTTTTTTTTTTTGTCGGTCGTGGGGCCTGAACTCTGGGCCTGGGCGCTGTCCCTCAGCTCTTCAGCTCAAGGCTAGCGCTCTACCACTTGAGCCACAGTGCTACTTCCGGCTTTTTCTGTTTTTATGTGTCATGCATGCTAGGCAAGCACTCTACCACTAAGCCACCTTCCCAGCCCCTCCCCCTTTCTGAAACAGGGTCCTGCAGCCAGCCCTGCCTCTTCCTCCTCAGTGCTAGGATTACAGTCATGTGCCACCACAGTGACTCTCACACCGACCTTTTGAGAGATTGCTGGTGACCAGAATTTAATCCTACCTGGTGTTAAGAAAGTGGGAACTATGGAAGTAGTGTTTTGCTGTGCAGGGGCAAGCAGATAACAGGTGTGAGGGGCGGGCACAACAGGAAGTGGGAGAGGTGCATGTGCAAGACCCTGGGTTCTGTCCCCAATGCTGGAGAAAAAGAAAACATTCGGGCACAGTTGCCTGCCTCCCCATCTGTTCAGGAGGCTGAGGCTGTCATGAGGGTAGGCTGAGTGACTTAGCTCAATCCCACCTCAAGCAGCAAGTAATACCAACATTCATAAAAAGCTCAGTCAGTGCTAGAGGTGGATGTAAACATTTTATGTTACGCAGTCTCTACAGTAGCTCTGAAATTTAGGTATGTTTGTCTTCATTTCATTAATAGACTCAGAAAATGACGTATGTAACTTGTGGACAGGGATGGGAGGGGAAAGCTGGGGGAAAGCAAAGGAAGGGGTGACATTGTCCAAAAAGAGAAACGTGCTCATTACCAGACTTATGAAATGCCAACCCCCACCTTAATAACAATAATATATTAAAAATAAGAACAAAAAATAAAGATAAACTCGGATACAGCATTGTTAACTGACACAGGATATAAATGAGGGAACTGGCATTTGAATCCAGGTTGTTCCGACTGTGCTGTCTTGCTATCTTTCAAATATAATGGTCTGGCCAGTCACTGGTGGCTCATGTCTGTAATCCTAGCTACCCAGGAGACTGCAATCTTCGTGGTTTGAAGCCAGACTGGAAAGAAGTCTGTGAGACTTTTTTTTATCTCCAATAAACTACTCAGAAAAAGCCAGAAGTAGAGCTGTGGCAAGTGGTAGAGTGCTATCCTTGAGCAAAAGGAGCTCAGGGACAGTGCCCAGGTCCTGAGTTCAAGCCCAGGAGTGGCATTAAAAAAGACACACACACACACACACACACACACACACACACACACACACACACACACACATGTGCGTGCATGCATGTGTGTGTGTGTGGTCTGTTTCCCCAAACAATGCAAACTCATTGAGCCTCATCTTACATGTCGCATCTCCAGGCACAGAGCTTAGGGTCAGGCTATTGGTGTGTGGAATGAATGGACAACCTGTCTGTTAATGGATATTTATTGCCTTATGTTTTTAAAAAACATGTTTAAACCATGTAATTTCTGAATCATGTTTTCTCTTTAGTGCATTTATTCCAGCTAGACATCACTGTGAAACAGGGGCGGAATAAAGTTCGAGAGATGTTTATGAAGAATGCCCATGTCACAGACCCCAGGGTGGTGGATCTTCTGGTCATTAAGGTAACTGGCCCTTCCTGACCAACTTGCCCCTTGTTTCTCAGTCTTCCCAGATGAACAGGTAACTGCTACTTCAGAGGAGTAGTTGGAGTTATCATCTTGTTAAATAGATGATAAGAGCCGGGCGCTGGTGGCTCACGCCTGTAATCCTAGCTACTCAGGAGGCTGAGATCTGAGGATCGCGGTTCAAAGCCAGCCCGGGCAGGAGAGACCGTGAGACTCCTATCTCCAATAAAAACCACCAGAAAACCGGAAGTGGCGCTGTAGCTCAAGTGGTAGAGCGCTCGCCTTGAGCTGAAGAGCTGAGGGACAGCGCCCAGGCCCAGAGTTCAAGACCCACGACCGACAAAAAAAAAAAAAAGATAAGATTGTTAAAGGAGAATCTACTGTGGCTTACATTTTATAACTAAAGAACAATGCAAAGAAAAGTTTGAGTACATTTTGAATGCAGCCCCTGGAAGCAGAGCAGCAGCTTTACCTGGGTGCCAACTTACAGCTAGAACTGAGGAATTCTGTCTTATATAAATGGGGAGCAGTTAGGGGCCTGGTTCTATCTCCCCAGCCAGTCACATTGCATCAGTGTGGGGACCTCAGTGTAGGCCAGGAAATAACATAGAAGAGAAATGTTAAATAGAAATTGGAGTTAAACCAGTCAAGTTATGCAGGCACGGTTACATGTCAACCTGAAAGTCTCCTCTTTGCATCTGTTCACCAGAGATAATATTTGAAAGACCTCATTTTCTAGATACAGGAACAACTAGATAGAGCAGTTATTTGCCCAAAGTCATTTATTTATTTTATGTATTTATTTATTTTTGGGGTCCAGTCGTGGGGCCTGAACTCTGGGCCTGGGCGCTGTCCCTCAGCTCTTCAGCTCAAGGCTAGCGCTCTACCACTTGAGCCACAGCGCCACTTCTGGCTTTTTTTTCTTTTTGCTTATGTGGTGCTGAGGAATCGAACCCAGGGCCTCAGGCATGCAAGGCAAGCGCTCTACCACTGAGCCACCTTCCCAGCCCGCCCAAAGTCATTTAAAAGGTCCATGTCAGCCAGGCACTAGTGGCTTACACTTGTAATCCTAGCTACTCAGGAAGCTGAGATTCTGAGGATCACAGTCCTAAGCCAGCCCAGGCAAGAAAATCCATGACTCTTTTTCTCCAATTAACTACCTCAATTGGAGCTGTGGCTCAATTGGTAGAGTGCTAGCTAGCTTAGAGCAAAAGAAGCTTAAGGACATCACCCAAGTCTTGAGTTCAAGCCCTAGCCTGGCACCAAAAAAAAAAGTCTGTTATTTATTGAATTGTAATCCCTTTGTACAATTACTTAATAAATTTTTTTAAGTGTGTTACAAAGGGCTTAGTTACTAAGCTAAAAAGACAGTCTACAAGATGGGAGATCTTTCATAATTCTATATTCTGACAGGGGTTAATACCCAGAATATACTAGGATCTCAAAATAATCCAAACCCAATAATATTAATAATCCAATTAATAAATAGGCAAAGGAGCTAAATAGAGACTTGTCAGAAGAAGTAAAAATGGCCAATAATCATATGAGGAAATGCTCCACCCCAGGCCATAAAGGAAATGTGAATCAAAACAACATCAGGATCAAGAAAATGTGAATTTTACTCATCCATCAAGAAAAATGTTATTTACAGGGAAATGGGTGGATCTGGAAAAAAAGTTAGATTCACAAAGGGCTCTCATATGTGCAAGTTAGATATAAATTATAAGCATGACAACAAACACAGGACCATATGCATATATACACAAATTAAGTTTGGTATATGCAGAGGAGGATTCCAGTGGTATAACTCCTCTGAACTGACTTAATAATTTAACACAATGAATACCAGAAAATAAACATGAATTGGGGAAAAGTGGATGAATACAGAAGAAATGAGCAGGGAGGGCTGGGAAGGTGGCTCAGTGGTAGAGCGCTTGCCTTGCATGCCTGAGGCCCTGGGTTCGATTCCTCAGCACCACATAAGCAAAAAGAAAAAAGCTGGAAGTGGCACCGTGGCTCAAGTGGTAGAGCACTAGCCTTGAGCTGAAGAGCTGAGGGACAGCACCCAGGCCCAGAGTTCAGGCCCCACGACCGGACCACCCCCCCAAAAAATATTCTCTACAGAAATGAGCAGGGAGCTGGTGGCACATGCCTGTTAGCTTCTCAGGAAGCTGAGATCTGAGGGTCTTGGTTCAAAGCCAACCAGGACAAGAAAGTTCAGGAGACACTTATTCTCCAACTATCAGCAAAAAACCAGAAATGAGATGGGGCTGAAGTGGTAGAATGCTAGTCTTCAGCAAAAACAGCTCAGGGATAGCACCCAAGCCCTGAGAGTTCAAGCCCCATGACTAGCACAAAAGTGGGTGTGGGTGGGTGTGGGGGGAAGGGGATAGATAGCTGAATAAAGAAAGGTGAGCAAATAGTCATAATATTCTGTGTGCATATGTGAACCTTGCGCTCTGTGGGGTTGGGACAAAATGGAGAGTGATGGAAGGGGCGACTGATCAACACGCACTGTACTCATAAGCCCACATGTTCAATTGAGACTCCTTTGTACAGCTACTTCAAGGGAATTCAAAAATAGTCTGGGTCAGGGGCTGGGAATGTGGCTTAGTGGTAGAGTGCTTGCCTAACATTCCTCAGTACCACATAAACAGAAAAAGCCGGAAGTGGCTCAGCCTAATTGGTAGAGCAGCTCGGGACAGCGCCTAGGCTCTGAGGTCTGTGTCAAGCAGAAGAGAGTCCTGAGCATCCCTGTTGTACACCTTTGACTTAACCACATTGACCTGTCCCCTCCCTTGTACAGGGCAAGATGGAATTGGAGGAAACGATTAAAGTGTGGAAACAACGGACACATATTATGCGGTTCTTCCATGAAACAGAAGCACCACGGCCAAAGGATTTCCTGTCCAAGTTCTATGTTGGCCACGACCCGTGACATCACTCAATGAAAAGATACATGTGGATATTTAATTGTTTTAGAGTACAAATAAACTCATTATTTGACTGTCAGTTCAGGATAGAGCTCCATGGCAAATTATTTCTCTGCAGTCTCTCCTTTGCGAAAAAGTGAGGTTTTGGCATATGTATCAGTTCTTTTTTCTTTTTCAAATGTGCATTGGGTTTTTGTTGTTTTGCCTTGCAGGGAAGGGAGGACTAGGGTTTGAACTCAGGGCTGGGTGCTGTCCCTTAGCTTCCACTCAAGGCTGGTACTACCTACTTGAGCCACAGTCCAGTTCTGGCTTTTAGTGGTTAAAGTATCTCATAGATTTTCTTGCCTAGGTTGGCCTTGATCTCTAAATACTACTGCCTCCGCCTTTCAAGTGTTGGGATTACCAATATGCACTACCCTGCCCTACCGCTTAGTTGTATTTATACGGACTTTACAGTGGGACATTTGGTGTGCAGGCACAGGAGAGCTGACAGGATGGGCTGTTTTCATATCAATACTGCTTCCCCCACCAAAGGGTGTGTTCCCTGGGTTCTGAATAAAATGGATGCTCAGAGCCCTAGCCCCTCCATTTGGAACAAGCACCTGTCCTTA
The DNA here is from genome assembly GCF_024711535.1 of Dipodomys merriami. NCBI lineage: Eukaryota > Metazoa > Chordata > Mammalia > Rodentia > Heteromyidae > Dipodomys > Dipodomys merriami. The sequence continues at coordinate 4,880,008 of NW_027206124.1, read as the reverse complement.
AAGTGAAATTAACTTCCTACTTCAGGCAGGCTTCTGAGGCACAGCTGTTCAGTACATGCAGAGCAAATAACATTGCATGCAGAGCAACTGGAGCCTGTGCAGATTGAGGAGCCTCAGCCATTTTCTAAGTCACACACAGCTGATGTTTATTATAATTATTCACAATCTGGCAGGTGCTTTTATAGTGTGCAGTGCACAGCATATCTCAGGGGACCTCTCCCAGAGCCTCAGGATCTGGGCTGTGTTTCTGGACCATGCAGGAGGCAAGGCTGAGGTCTTTTCCAAACCCACACTTGATAGGGAAGGAGGAGAAGGCTGAGAGCGTCACCATTTCTTCAGCAGTGCTTTCTCCTTTCTCCCTTCTCCCTCCATGCCCTGTAAGAAAGGGAAGCAGCCATGAACTGGGCAACAGACAGATTGGTTCTACCAAACATGGAGAAAGGCAATGTTGAGTGCCTTTATTTGTGCATTGAGCAGGCATGCACCACAGGTCAGACACAGAGATGAACAAAAGGCACTTTCCCTGCCAGCAAAAAACTCAGTCTGGTAGAAGTGGGTTACTGCGCATTTAGGAATATAATAGCTAAGTGCCATAAACCTACAATCCTACCTACACAGAAGGATATAACCTGAGAATCAAAGTTCGATGCCAGCTGGGACAGATAAGCCTAAGAGACATCTCTAGTTAGCCAGCCAAAGGCCAGAACTGGAGATTAGCTTAAGTAGTAGAGCACTATCCATGAGTGAAAAACCCAACCAAGTGAAAACTTTCAGGAGCAGGGGAATCGATCAAGTCCAAAAATAACCACAACAAAAAGGGCTGAAGATGCAGCTCAAATAGCAGAGTGCTTGTTTAGTGACTGGAAAGCCCTGAGTTCAAACACCTCTACCTGAAAGTTACCAGGCAATCTGTAAATTGGTTGTCACTTTCATACAACTTAAAGAAAAATCCAAAACACGAATCACCACTTGTGCCAATCCCCTGAACCTTCTACCCTAAATGTCCAAATGCTGGTATTTCCACATCGGATTTGCCATCCCACTTCTTGTGCCTGTCCAGTTGGGGGAAAAAAGTTACCTGTTAGTCGTCGTCATCGTCATCCTCTGGGACAAAAATGTCATGTTCCTCTAGTAGAGCAGCAAAGTTCTTGCTTATGAGCGTCCCGACGTATAGAAAGGGGATCACAATGGAGAACACACGGAGGAGGCCAAAGGACATCTGCAGAGGGGTACAATGGTGGCTGTGAGCTCCAGAGCCCACTCTGGCAGGACCACGGGAAGTCCTGGCCCCTCAGAACATTTCCTCCGGTGGATCCCAAGAGCCATGGTAGGCCACTTGATATTAAAATCCTTGGAGAAATTTAGAACAAGTTGTGGCCATCAAAACAGATGTGGTAAAGAAAGGCACTGCAGACATCTAAAGTTTATTATCAGGTACAACCTACAAGCAAGCAAGAACATTCAGAAGACCATAGTTGGCTCTACCAGAAGATACTCAAAACAATTACAAAAAAGCATTGGGAAGGTGGCTCAGTGGTAGAGCGCTTGCCTCGCATGCACGAGGCCCTGGGTTCGATTCCTCAGCACCACATAAACAGGAAAAAAAAAACTGGAAGTGGCGCTGTGGCTCAAGTGGTAAAGCGCTCGCCTTGAGCTGAAGAGCTGAGGGATAGCACCCAGGCCCAGAGTTCAGGCCCCACGACCGGACCCAAAAAAAAAAAAGGTTGCACTTCCCTTTATTTACAAACACTTCACAATTCATTGTTTTCATCTCAACTGTAGAGGACAAAGCGATTGCATGACTTCTCTCTGCCCCAGGGGAATGGCGCACCACGCACATCACGACCAACTAGTGCAAAATGCAACGTTTGCCCTTCAACTTCTGCCTCCGAGCCCCTTCTCCCACCTGTCCACACAACCGGTAGCGCAAAAATGCGTCCCTGGTCCGCCTTCCGGCCTGTGCCGAGCCTACGATTGGTCTTTGCCCCTGTCAATCAGCATCGGCCACACGCACGCCTCACAACGATTGGCCTTGGCCCTATCGCCCCGCCCCCGAGCAGACACTCACTTTCACAGGTTTGGGCAAAATGGCGCCGCTGCGGGTAACGATGACTGACCTAGATGGTACCAGGTTCGGGCCTGATGTGCCCTGTACTACGGAGACATCTCCACCTTTCTTCCAGCTCGGCCCCCTCCGGAGAGCCCCGGATCGGACAGACGCCAAAGCCAGCCAGCGAGCCGCTCCAGACGCCATCTCCCAGCTCCGCCCCTCGTCCCGGCACCCGCACCCACCTTCACGGCCCGGCGCCGCCCTCGGGAAGGGCGCCTCCCCAAGCCTCGCGAGACTTGTAGGCGCTAAGAGAAGCCCAGGCGCAGCGCTTGCGCAATGCTTCCCATCGCTGGGCGTGTCACTGGGTGACGTCACTGCCCCACCCCCCCCACCCCCAGCTCTGACGGGCGGGGTCCCCAGCTTCGGGGTTCACGCGAATCAAATTCCCAAACCCACTTCCGGGTAGGCTGTAGAAAGAAACTTAAGGAGCCAAAATGAGTACGAATGGAAGAAAGCTTTACTTAGTGTTTAAGTCTATTAAAAACCAGTTTAAACGTTTAACGAAGGTCTGTACTGTACCTATAAAACAGGTGCAGCGACCGCGGGCCTCACTCCCATGCCAGAGCCTGGGAGACAACTCGGCCTCCTGGAGATAGGAGACTTAGGCCTAGCTGTGTCTCAGCTGGCCCGAAGCCCCAGTAGAGAGGGAGGCTAGGAGGAGGCAATTTTGTGTTTGCGAAGGGGTGTCTCTGACTAGACTCTGCATCTTCTAACCATCCGTCCACACTACACCCATAAGGGAGACGGGCGGGTCTGCAGACCCAGGGCCGTACCTTCCAGAGCCAAAAACAAAAAAACATCTGCATGATGCTGGGGAGAGTAGCAATGAGGGTTCTTGACAGGTAAACTGGACAAGCAGGATTGTGACACAGTTCCTTCCCAGACGATTTCACTCAAAGTTTCAGGAGCAGGAACACCTTTGTATGGGAACGCAGCCAGCAGACATCTCAGAGTGCCTGAACGGGCTCCTCAGAGCCACCTTGCCTGGCTGCTGAAGGCAGGGCACAGGAAGGGTTTCTGTTGACTTAGAAAAGCTACAGCCCACCCAGGGCACAGACCAGGACGTACGTGGAGAGGGCAGCCAAGAGCAACAACAACAACAACAAATCCTCTCTATTGGCTAGAAATAGGTCCTACCTAGAAACCCCTGTCACAAACAAATGCAAGTTCCCTGACGTCGGTCCTTCATGATGATATGCCAGACAGCTTCTGGGGTTTAAATGCACACAGCTTTCCTGTGATAGAAAATAGGGTTGCAGAACCTTGTGTGCAGGCCAGGGGCAGGACAGGCCCACTTCTTTCATTTCATAAACACCCCAAGAGGGGCCAGCCTACCACAGAGTGCAGAGACTTAGGGCTGTCTGAGTGCTACATAAATCATCTTTCCTCTGCAGGCATACGGAAGGATCTGGAATTTAGAGAAGGTATCAAAAGCAACCTTAGAAATGAGTAAACTTTTAACTCCTGAAGAAAACTCAGCTGGGAAGCTAGTGGCTCATGCCTGCAATCCTAGCTACCCAGGAGGCTGAGATCCGAGGATCGAGGTTCAAAGCCAGCTGGAGCAGAAAAGTCTGTGAGACTCTTTATCTCCAATTAACCACCAAAAAGTGGAGCTGTGGCTCAAGTGGTACAGCACCAACCTTATGTGAAAAAGCCAAGTGAAAGCTTGAGGCCCAAAGCTCAAGCTTTAGTACCAACACAAAGAAAAAGAAAAAGAAAAAAAAAGCAAGCGAGCAAGCAAGCTGGGCTCCAGTGTCCTAACCAGCAGGACACAGCCACAACTTGGAAGGTCCAGCCAGGTTCAGGGCCTGTCCTGTTGCTCATGCTCTGGCTGGCTACCCTGCAGCCTCTGCTGCCACCTCTGCCTCAGCTCCATGATCTCCTGGCCATACCAGTTGTGCAGCGTAGAGAAGCAGGAGGTCTCAGGGGACACAGGGCTCTGCCCTCTGCTTAGGAGGAGGCTGGCAGGGCCCTGCAACTCCCACTCTGCCAAATCCCACCCTGCTGGCCGGCTGCCCACTTCTCTCATGAAGCACCCAGGGCTGTGGTCCCTGGGGAGAAAGTGGCCATTCTCCCAGGCTGGAGAAGAGCGGTCCGGAGCCTGTGGCTTTCGGTGACTGGCAATGACCTTCCAGGATGTAGAGCGATGCAAGGCCAGGCTCTGGCGGGCATCCTGCAGCTGGCTCTCCAGCTCTCGTACCACCAGACGCATGTAGCCAAAGCTGGCACGGGACAGGGCCTTCACCCAGGCCTCCTGGGCTGCCTGCCCATCTGCTGCCAGCAGGTGTGGGCGCACACCAGGGGCATCAAAGCGGATGGCGAAGGCAAACTCCTCAGGCACAGGAGCCTCCGCCAACTCCACTGTGCAGCCCTCCAGCACCACCAGGCTGAGGGGGGCCCGGCCCTCAGGACTCTCAAAGGAGAACAGCAAGTTGCCCTTGAGGACAAACCAGCATCTTCGGCCAGTGCCACTGGGAGTGGGTGGAGTTCCTGGACCCCCCCAAGTACGCAGGAAGCCGGTATGGTCTGCCGGGGCGTCGCTGAGCGCATAGTGGGCCACACTCCTCTTGTTCAGCTTCATGATCCCGTAAGAACTGCAAGGCAGAGAGAAGTGGCAGCGGGTTAGAGAGGGAGGTGGCCCCTAGCGGGGAAGGGGCTGGCTCTGCAGGGACCCGGGCTGCTCTGGGGGTACCTCCAGGTTTGCTGTGACACACCCTGAGCCTCTGAGTTTTCATCTGTGAAGGGGGACAGTCTCCACTGGCCTTTCTCTAAAGGGATGCTGTCAGACCCATGCAAAAGTCTGGGTATTTGAGACTCAGAGGAAAGAAATAATGATTATCAAAACAAGAGGCTTGAAAGCCAGGCACTGTGATCCTAGCTATTTAGGAGGCTGAGATCTGAAGATCGAGGTTCAAAACCACCCTGGGCCGGAAAGACTGTGAAACTTTTTTTTGTTTTTTATTTTGGCTGGCCAAGGAGCCTGAACTCTGGGCCTGGGCGCTGTCCCTCAGCTCTTCAGCTCAAGGCTAGCGCTCTACCACTTGAGCCACAGCGCCACTTCTGGCTTTCTCTGCTTATATGGTGCTGAGGAATCGAACTCAGGGCCTCATGCATGCAAGGCAAGCACTCTACCACTGAGCCACCTTCCCAGCCCGGTGTAAAACTCTTATTTCCAATTAACCACCAACAAAGCCAGAAGTGCAGTCATGGCTCAAGTGGTAGAGAGCTAGCCTTGTGTACACACACACACACACACACACACACACACACACACACTTCAGATTACACACACACACACACACACACACACACACACACACACACACACACACACACACACACACACACACACACTTCAGATTTCAAGCCAATAAATGCAGGTAGGACAGGACAGGGAGAAAGGTCAGATGGAAACATACTTGGCAAACAAGAGCGTGACACACAGGAGGGTACGGATGCCACACCAGAGCACACCGTCACAGCCGCTGACCAAGGCTCATCTCTGGCACTTCACTGACCGGTCCTCCTCCCCTGTGCCAAACTGTCAGCGCAGCACTGAAGGGGCACAACACGTGGTCAGGGAGCAGCCCTCTTGGTCCTGGGGGGGGAGGCGGGGGTCTTGGCTACAAAGCCCTTACCCGCAGAGCTTTGGGGAGAAGGGCGGACCTGGAACCCAGGAAACCTACAAAACAATCGCCCAAAGCATGAGAACTCCTACTCAGCCCTCGGGACCCAGCGGAACAGCCCCTGACCCCCCCCCCGACCCCCCAGCCGCCCTCCCTCCGCACACCCCGGCTCCCGGCCGGTGCGGGGCCCGTGGATTTCCTCCTCAGTCCGCCACGCAGCGCTCGGCGGGCCTTGGGCCCCCGGGGCCTGGCCTGGGCACCCCGGGTCACCCCCACAGCCAGTGGGGGGCTGGGCGGGGGGGGGGGCTCGGGAAATACGGGCTGAATTCGTGCGGATGCCTCCGACAAAGCGAAGCATTAAAGCCCGAGGGCACAGCAGCGCAGGGCCGGGGCGGCCGCCCGGGACCCCCCCAGGCCCCCGCGGCCCGGCCCGGCGGCAGGGCGGGGACCGCACCGGGCCTCGGCCCCCAGGCCTCCCCCGCGCGCCCGGCCTCCGCGCCCGGCCCCGCGCGGCGCTTCCCGCCACGTCCCCGCGGCCACGCCCTCCCCGGGCCGCCGCCGCCCGCCCGCTCCCGCTCCCGCCCCCCGCCGCCGCCCGCCCGGCCCGCACTCACCTCCCGCCGCCCCGCGCGGCCCGCGCCCTCCGCCCCCCGCCCCGGACCCTGCGCCTCCGCCCGGGCCTCGAGCGTGGCCGCGGGGAGCCGGGAGCAGACCTCGCCAGGGCGGCTCGAGTTACTGCCCGGCCCCACCCCGCCCAGTGCTCTCTCCCGCCGCGGATCTTTTGCCTTTTGCAAAGCCAGTTTGGGATCCACCCCACACCCCAGGGAAACTGAGGCCCGGGACTGTGTGGCTCTGCCCGAGCCTCGGAGCTCGTCCATGCCAGGGTGGCCTTGAACCCAGGGCCCAGAGGTGAGGTCAGGCGGGCTGCTCCACCGGGTCTCCCACCCGAGCCCTTCTGCCCCTTAGTTCCCCGCCCCCCCCTCCCCCGTTCCCGGCCAAGCTAAGGAAGGCCTCAGCTCCAGCTCCCAAGGGCAGCTCCTACACTGCCTGCAAAGCCCTTCCCGGATTCTGCAGGTCTCGGCCAGTGCAGGTCATTCGTTTCTGCTCGCACCTCTCCAGCGGGTCTGCAACCCACGGTGGGCCCCAGACCCTGCCTGGAGGCGTTGCCTACAGGACCCCAAAAACCCGGTTCCCAGAGGCCCCTAGACGCCTCGTGAGCCCAGAGGCCTGCGGTGAACTTGTGGCTTGTCACCTCTGCCTTTGCAGTTCCTGCAACCTAGAGGGGCCTGGCTTCCAGCTCTACCCCAGCCTCGACCTCCGTGTCCTTCCCACCACTGAATTCTCAGACGCCCCCCACCCCACCCCAACACCTGGCCATGGAGACCCCAGGTTTCTGCGGCTGGTTTGGGTTATATTTTCACTGTGGCATAGTGCTGACCATCACAGAAACTCACCATACAGCCCACCCTTATTTTGTTTTTTGTTTTTTCTGTCAGTACTGAGGCACAGGCCTCTTGCTCTGATTTGGCTTTTCTGCTCAAAGCTGGCTTCTCTACCACTTGAGCCAACACCTCCACTTCCAGCTTTTTGGTGGTTAATTAGAGATAAGTCTCACAGATTTGCCTGCTGGGGCTGGCTTCAAACCTCCATCTGCAAATATCAGCCTTGGAATAGCTAAAATGACAGGCGCAAGCCGCCAGTGTTCAGAAGCTTTCTTGTGTCTCCTTCACTAAATTTAATTAATCATATACTATAGATCATGATGACAATTTGCCTTGTGAAAGTGAAAATGTGTTTGTGACTAAGTGTCACTTTTCCACAATACTGTGAAATATAGGTAATCACCTAATCTCAAAGAAAAAAAGTGAAAAAATAATGGTACACACTCTAGTAAAGTGACAGAAGGTAGTGATTGTGCAGGAAAATCGCAGAGTAAGGGAGGCCAGTTGTTGTGCGGTCAGGAGATTGCAGCTTTAAACAGAATGGGCGAAGCCTGGCGCTGGTGGCTCACGCCTGTAATCCTAGCTACTCAGGAGGCTGAGATCTGAGGATCGCGGAGACTCCTATCTCCAATAAACCACCAGAAAACCGGAAGTGGCGCTGTAGCTCAAGTGGTAGAGCGCTCACCTTGGGCTGAAGAGCTGAGGGACAGCGCCCAGGCCCAGAGTTCAAGCCCCACGACCGACAAAAAACAAACAAACAAACAAACAGAATGGGCGAAGTAGTCCGTATGGAGAAGGGACCACTTGGCAAATATTTGCAAGCGATAAATGAGTCAGTTAAACCTAGATCTAGAAGGTTCCAGGCAAAGGGAATAGCGGGAGGCCTGTTGTGTTTGAGGAGCGATCTGAGCTGGACTTTCAAGGATTCCTCGCCAGCAGAGTAAAGAATTGATGCAAAAGGCAGCTCAGGGAAGGAGCTGCTGTCACAGCGCAGGAGAGACGCGAGGGGATCTGCAGAGCAGTGAGAGACAGCCAGTTCACCGTGGAGTTCAAAGGTGGAAGGGATTCTGGGCGCTGGTGGCTCACACCCGTAGTCCTAGCCACCCAGGAGGCTGAGCCCTGAGGATCAGGGTTCTAAGCCAGCCAGGGCAGGAACACCGGTGAGCTCTCATCTTCCATTGATCCACCCAAAAGCCAGAAGTGGAGCTGTGGTTCCAGTGGTAGAGCTCCAGTCTTGAATGGATAACGCTAAGAACAGGGCCCTAGTTCACGCCACAGCACCACAAGAAGAGAGGGATGAGAAAAATGCGAGGGGTGTCATTACCTGGAAAGTGCCAGCTTGGTTTGAGATCTGGCAGCTCTCAAGTGAAGGTGTGTCTGGCACTTAGATGCCAGGAAAGAAGGAACTGTCAGGGGTCCTTGGGGCTCAGAGGGGGAAGGAAAGTCTCCGTTTTCTTTCACCCATTCCTTCTCCCAGCGGTGCGTTTTCAGGTCCACGATCATGTTCCAGGGCATCCCTTCATTTCCTCTTACAGTCCGGGAGAGGCCCAGGCACAGCGCGAACCACCTTCCGAGCCGAGCGAGAGGGGCGGGGCGTGAAGAGGCTCCGCCCCCTAGAGGGTGGGGCGTCGCGTTGCTAGGGGAATTCTGATAGGTTGTGCTGGAGTCCCGGAGGCCCCGCCCCCGTGGAACGCGATAGGAGAATCAGTTGACTGGAACAGCGGAGGGTCGCGGAGGCGGAGGCAGGCGCGGGGGCCGGGCGCGCGGCGGGGCTGAGCGAGCGGGAGGTGAGTGCGGCGGCCGGGGACCCGGGGCCGGAGCCGGGGCGCTGGGCCGAGGGCGAGGACCCGGATCCGGACGGAAGCCGGGTGCCTGCGCGGCTCCGGCCTGGCACTCCGCCGGCCCGGGCGCTCGGGCTGGAGGTCCGCCGGCCCAGACACCCCGTGAGGTGTCCCCGAAGGGGCAGCCCAGGCCCCCGAGAGCGGGATCCGGGCCGAGGTGAAGGGCAGCGGGGGCCGGGTAGCCGCCGCCCTCGTCCTCCTAACGGCTTCTCCCTTCCAGACGCTGACGCAGAACGCCGGGAGGAGCCAAGCCGTCCGGAGCCGCGGGCCGCACAGCCATGCTGCTGAGGACAGGTGCCTCCCCGGGGTGGCTTCGGGAGAGAATTCCACCCTGTGGTGCCACCCTTCTCTCCTGGCCTCTTTTTATTTTGGGAACTGGCCTAGGAAAGGCACCCAGGAATCCCTTCCATGTTTCGACCTCATCAAGGGCGCCGTCTTAGGTGCTGAGCGCAGCCCCATAAGGCGGGGATGGAAACTGAAGCCCAACAGGGGAAAAAAGCAAGGGGCTGCATGCAAGGCCTCCTGGGGGGCCACAGAGGCCCTGATGCGGGTAAAGAGCCAAGAGCCCCAAGACCTAGGAGTGTACTTAGTGCCATGCTCTGTGCCATTACTTACTGCTCTGTGCTTGTCAACCTAGTCAGTGCTTTGCAGGAAGTGTCCATTCCCCCCAGAACACGGGAATCTGGTTCCCCGAGTGTGCAACCTACCTTTGCAGGGCTGTGGGTGAGATGAGGGGCACGGCGGTGGGAACCACTCACAGCCCCCACCCTACCCCAGTGCTCTTGCTGACCCTGATGGCCCAAGTGCTGATGCTGGAGAATGGCCTCCTGCGGACTCCTCCCATGGGCTGGCTAGCCTGGGAACGCTTCCGATGCAACATTGACTGTGATGAGGACCCAAATAACTGCATTAGGTAAGGGGCACCCCCACCTGACAGACACAGCCTTGCCCAGAGTGGAGGAGGGTGAGCTAGCAGAGGGGACAAGGTCTAAAACGCTCAGCCTCGTGATCTGCTCAAGGCCTCTGTGGGGCAGGACCTTGCAGTGGACCTGGCCCCTGAGATCATTGAAAAGGGATAACCAGAAAGCCCAGGTAGGCCCCACAGGCTGCTTTTGGCTCCTGGCACCATCTTTGGGGGTCATTCACATTTGATAGCTGGCTTGGTCCTCAGCTGCTAGCAGGGTCATGCAATTTACAGTAGGATTCACACTCAGAGCTGAGGGAAGAGCAGGGATGAAGGCCACACTGGGCCACTGAGCTGCCCTATTCCCCTGCCTCTTGCCAGTGAGAAGCTCTTCATGGAGATGGCTGATCGGCTGGCCCAGGATGGATGGCGGGACCTGGGCTATGTGTACCTCAACATTGATGACTGCTGGATTGGTGGGCGCGATGTCCAGGGCTTCCTGGTGCCTGATTCCAAGCGCTTCCCCCATGGCATTGACTTCCTGGCTGATTATGTGAGCCCCCAGCCCCTGGCCTGAGGACCACGCCATCCCTTTCCCTTCAGTCTTGGGGTTTGTGTATGCCATCCCTGCTTAAGAACTGTAACTGTTTGGTGGTGAGAAGTGACAAATGAACATTTGCTTTTGGCCCATAGAGAGGAGAGGAAGGGGCGGGGGAGTGGGGGGAGAGAACCACCAGGAAAATCCCCTGGAAGACTCGGCTAGTTCTTAAGCTGATCCAGAAAGGGGGCCTTTGAGGCAGAAACAAAGGCCTTGGGACCAGACAGCAAGAGGGGATGGAATGTATGCTGAGGGAGGCAGGCTGGGACCTCACTCATTTTGTGGTTTGCTGGTAGGGGAGCTTAAAATCAGCCCTCATATGTGCTCAGCTTGCATGCTTGGTCCTCTACAACTTGAGCCATAGCTCCAGTCCAGATCTTTGCTGGTTATTTTGAAGAGAGAGTCTGGTGGCCTTTTTTTTTTTTTTTTTTTTTTTTTGTGCCAGTTGTGGGGCTTCAACTCTGGGCCTGGGCACTGTCCCTCAGCTCTTCAGCTCAAGGCCAGCGCTCTACCACTTGAGCTACAGGTCCACTTCAGGTTTTCTAGTGGCTTATTGGAGATAGGAGGCTCATGGTCTTTCCTGCCCGGGCTAGCTTTGAACCGCAATCCTCAGATCTCAGCCTCCTGAGTAGCTAGGGTGACAGGTGTGAGCCACCAGGGCCCGGCTCTGGTGGCCTTTTCTGTCCAGGGTTGGCTTCAAACCTTCACCTTCCCTTCTGAGTAAGTAGGCAGGAGCTACCAGTGCCGGACAAAGTGTATTTTTGTTTGGTTTTTGTTTTTTCAGTTGTGGGGCTTGAGCTCAGGGCCTGGGTGCTGTCCCTGAGCCTCTATGTGCTCAAGGTTAGGTTCTACCACTTGAGCCTCAACACTACTTCTGGTTTTGAATGGTTAATTAATTGGAGATGAGTCTCACGGGGACTATCTGCCTGGGCTGGCTTCAAAGTGAGATCCTCAGATTTCAGCCTTCTGAGTAGCCACCGGCGCCCGGCTTGAGCCGAAGTTTTAATGGGCCCTGATAAGACATGTCTGGGAGGAGGCTCCCTGGGGTCCCACTTGACCACCATATCCTCAACCCCCTACAGGCTCATTCCCTGGGTCTGAAGCTGGGCATCTATGCGGACATAGGCAACCTTACCTGCATGGGCTACCCTGGCACCACACTAGACAAGATAGAGCAGGATGCTCAAACCTTCGCCGACTGGGAGGTAGACATGCTGAAGTTGGATGGCTGCTTTTCCACCTCCCAGGAACGGGCCGAGGGTGAGTTCCACAGCTTGCGTCGGTCTGTCGGATAGATCAGGCCGTGGCCATGGGAGCTTGGTTTGTCTGTGCATTCTCCAGCCATAGCTGTCCCCAACTCCCCTCACCCAGAAGCTGGAGATTGGGGCCCCGGGCTTCACAAAGACAGGTGACACCACACCTGCCTCCTTGAGGCCTGGTTGAGCTCAGGGTACAGGAGGGCCACTTCTTCTTTGGGGCCTCAGGTTACACATATTTGGTGGGAAAAGGTCCCAGACTTGTCTCTCCTGTACCTGCTTAGTCCTCAAATTGGGCTTTCTCCAGGGTACCCCAAGATGGCTGCCGCCCTGAATGCCACGGGCCGCCCCATTGCCTTCTCCTGCAGCTGGCCAGCCTACGAAGGGGGCCTCCCCCCCAGGGTAAGCCATTTTGTGTACCTGCCTGCCAGGGCTCCCTACACTTGGGCCTCCTTGCCCCCTACGTGCCAGGCCTCCGGGAGGCAGCCACCAGAGCCAGGATGCTCACTTATAGCTAGCTAGGGACAGGGCTGTGGCACACTAAAGGGAGCTCCTGCTGTCCCAGAGTCTCCAAGGTGGCCTCTTTGTTGTGTGGATGAATGGCATCCAAAGCAGGAAGGCTGTGGGCATGAGCACAGTGTCATGCAGTGGTCAGAGTCCTAGGTTGTACCAGGTAGACGAAGAGATGATGGCAGCTAGGCGGTGCCACAGAAGGAAGCACAAGCACCTCCCTAGGGGATACCTCCCGCCCCCAGATGTCAGGGAGATGGCAGCAGGTGGGAACTCCTGCTGAGGAAATGGGGGGAGCATGTGCATGGGGTGAGGGCTATGTGTGCACCAGCCATGGCAAGCAAAGGCATAGACAGCCCCATAACAGGCCCTTCCCCCCAGGGTTCTTGTTACCATACAAACTTGAGGGTCTGTTCCTGCTCCCCTTCCCAGTCCAAGTGGCTTCTGGGCAGCAGGGTGACACGTGGCCTCTGCCTTCCCCAATATCCAGGTTGACTACGAACTGCTGACCAACACCTGCAACTTCTGGCGTAACTATGACGACATCCAGGACTCCTGGAAGAGCGTGCTTTCCATCCTGGACTGGTTTGTGAGCCATCAGAATATTCTGCAGCCAGTGGCTGGCCCCGGACACTGGAATGACCCCGACATGGTACCAGCTTGAAAAGGGGCTGCCCCTAATCCACCGTCTCTGCCAACCCCGTGCCCTGCTGTCCTGTGCTCCCCTTCCAGGCTTCATGTCATTCAGGACCTGTCAGACTCCACCTTCCTTTTGCCTGAGAATATTCAGGAAAAGGATCTGGGAATGCCCATTGTTAACTGCCTCCCTGGTCATTCTGATGTTTTTCAAAGCCTGGGAGCCCTGATGGTAGCCCACTCCTGCAGAGGAAGCTGTGTCCGCAGGCTGAAGACCTCGGCAGTTGTGTGTTGTTTGGCCCTTCTCAATACCTTTCGGTCATCTGCCTTCTAGTACCTTGCACCTTGTGTCAGGCGAAGTCCATATAGACCTGCCCAGTCCCCAGGCACAAGGGCAACTCAGTCCTGCTTCCAGTCTTATCTCAGTCCTACCTAGTGACTTTTTTCCTCTTTTACTTGCATTGTTTCTCTTTATTATTATCTGTGCCAATACTGGGGTACTCAGGGCTTGGGAGCTGTCCCTTGGCTTCTTCACTCAGGGCTAGCACTCTACCACTTGAGCCATACCTCTACTTCTGGCTTCTAAACTTTCCTGCCCAGGCTGGCTTTCAGCTTCAGTCCTCAGATCTCAGCCTCCTGAATAACTAGGATTACAGACATGAGCCACCAGCATGCTGGTAAGACTTCTTCTGCCCCTTTGAATTTCCATGTTGTTTATCGCTGACCCATTGCAAAGGGATCAGTGGTGCTTAAATCTCTGGAGAGCTTTCCTGCCGTCATCTCTGAGTGTCAGAAGTTTCAGCTTGTGGGACTTTTTTTCAGTACTTGAAAAATCCTTGGAGCCTACAGCTTAGACGGGCATGGTGGCTCAAGCCTGCAAGTCCAGCTACTCTGGAGGTAGAGGCAAGAGATTCCCAAATGCAGGGCAGTCCAGGAGAGCTGAGTGAGACTGGGACATAGTTCAAGAGGTAACTCTACCTTGCCTGAGGCCCTGGGTTTTTTTTTAAATTTTTTATTATGATTAAGTAATTACATAAATTTCACAAACTTCATAGTATTGTGAGATGTGACACTTAAAGTCACAAACACATTCTAACCTTCATGAGGCAAACTGTCATTACTGTAAGTAAACTCAGTAACTTACTCTTCATCTTGTAAGGCTATAGGAAGCTACTGTTGATTCCAATGCATCCCTCCTTCCCCTTTGCTGGTTAATTGGCAATAAAAGTCTTTCAGATTGGTTTGCCTGGGCTGGCTTCAAAACTTGATCCTCAGTACTCAGGATTACTCCTGAGTAATTAGGATTACAGAAGTGAGCCTTCAGTGCCCAGCTAGGAAGCAAACTGCATCATGAAGTATACTATTGGAGCCCTGGTTTTGTAATAGCCAATAATGAGACCTGGTCTAAAACATCAATCCATCCTATCCTTAGGACAGTGATCTGTTTGGCAAGTATACTCAATTCTGGCCATCCTAAGAATTTCTATGGACTGAAGCTGAGTGTGGTAGCTCAAGCCAGCAATCCTGCTTACTTGGGAGGTGGAGATTAAGGATTTGGGCTTAAGGCCTGCCCATAAAAGTTCTGAGACTCCATCTCAATTAAGGCCTGGGAGTGGTGGTGTGTACCTGTCATCTTGGCTAGGAGGGACAGGGAGCACAGGGCTGGATGCAGTAGTACAACCTGTCATCTCTAATCATATGGAGGAAGGCGCAGATAGGATTTCAGCCAAGCTGGCCCAGGCATAGGTAATACTAGACTTAGAAAATAACCAAGGCAAAAAAGGGGCTGGAAGTGTGGCTCAAACGGTAGAGTGCCTGCCTAGCAAGCATGAGGTTCTGGAGTTCAGTACTCATTACTGCCAAATAAATAAGATTATGGTGGACTGTGTGGATTTTTCTCACAATCAAGGTCAAGTCCAGCTGGACTGATCTCTGAGGGCTCTCCTTGTCCTCACACAGGGTGTTTGTGAAAAGGAGCAAGACCTCGCTTCTTACGTTATTTATATTTTTAGTAGAAAGCTGAACTCAGCTTCAAGCTTTCATGTGAGTGTCGGTCCTGGGGCTTGAACTCAAGGCCTGGGTGGTGTCCCTGAGCTTTTTTGCTCAAGGCTCTACCACTTGAGCCACAGCTCCACTTCCAACTTTTTGCTGGTTAAGACAAGATTCTCTTGGACCTTGCTGCCCAAGCGGGCTTTGAACCACAATCCTCAGCTCTCAGTCTTTTGAGTAACTAGAATTGCAAGCATGAATCCACAGGTACCCAGCTGGCCCTGTGCTCTTGAGGGGGAAAAGGCTGATGCTCAGATGAAAAGTAACTTGCTCACCCCAAGGCCACATGGCGTTGGCAAGCCAGGCCCTCACATGTGCCATCGCTCCCAGAGCTGTGGCCACATGTTGGGCTCTGATCCTGGTGCCCACCGCCCAGGAGACAGTGTCAACACTTGCTTTCTTCTCCTGCAGCTGCTCATTGGAAACTTTGGCCTCAGCTTTGAGCAAGCCCAAGCCCAGATGGCTCTGTGGACTATATTGGCAGCCCCGCTCTTCATGTCCAACGACCTGCGAACCATCTCCCCTCAGAACATCGACATTCTGCAGAATCCACTCATGATCAAGATCAATCAGGACCCCTTAGGCATCCAGGGGCGCAGGATTGTTAAGGTACTGGAGCCCGAGCTCTCCTGACAGCGAAGTTGCTGATATGGAGGACCTGGGTAGGGGGCCCTAAGTCTCTTCCTAACTACATGCACTTAAAGGCTCTGCTAGGAGCTGCTGCAACTTCCCCCTTCCTTCCTGGGGAGAGCAGGGACAGAGTAGGACAGCACACACAAGCAGAGAGGAGATGTGTCGCCATACAAGTGCAGGGTGCAAATGGGAGGCACAGGGCTTCTGCAGAGAGTGAGAAGGCTTCCCTCTGAAGTTTAATAAATTATCTTGGCCGAAGACTCTTACTATTATTTCTGCTGCTACTACTGAACACTTATGATGTGCTGGGGATTCTAAATGTATTTTCTCAGCAAAGTAGTTACTCTCCATTTTACAAATGAGGAGACAAAGTTGCAGAATCTAAATAGCTTTATCTCAAGTTGAAATGACTTCGTGTCACCTCAACGTCTGCTCAAATCCTTGACTAGTTAAAAAAAACTAACTCTTCTGTACATTTTAATAACCATAAAGTAATATTTTTTGAAAGTCTGAAACCAGGCACCAGTGGCTCAAACTTGTAATCCTAGCTACTCAGGATGCTGAGGTCTCAGGATCACAGTTGAAAGCCAGACCAGGCAGGAAAGTCTATGAGATTCTTACTTCCAATTAACCACCAAAAACCCATAGTGGTGCTGTGGTTCTAAGTGGCAAAGCACTAGCCTTAAGGGTAAAAGCTCAGGGACAGCGCCCAGGCCTTGAGTTCAAGCTCCATAATCAATCCCCCCACCACCAAAAAAAAAACATCTGCAAAACTAGAGAAGGCACCTGTAGCCCTAGTGATGACCAGAAGAGACAGCTAGCCGGAGCCAAAGAAGTGGATGGTAGAGCTGGGCCTAGGCCTTCTGTTTTGTTCTCACTAGTCAAGGGCTTCCCGGGCAGCACTCACATGGGATGCTCTTGCTACTTCAGCCTTGTCATCCTGTGTGAGTTTCCGAGGCTGGGCCTCCTGCACCATTTGTGTCTGCCTCCTCCAATGGGTGTGGAGGAGTGTGTGTATCACTGAGCATCAGTGAGTCAGGGAAGATAAATTCCTGTAAGTGCTAGAAGACTGTGTAGCCAAGTTGTGGGCTGGTTGGGACAGAGCTTAAGGGAGAGTCTGGCAGAGGATTCAAGGTAGCCATCTTTCCTGCCCAGGAGAAATCCGACATTGAAGTGTACAAGCGGCCCCTTTCCCGTCAAGCTACTGCCTTGGTCTTCTTCAGCCGCAGGACAGACATGCCTTATCACTACCACTCCTCCCTCTCACGGTTCAATTATTCCGGCTCCAGGCTGTATGAGGTGAGTGCCCAGCCCCCACCTGTTTTCCCTGGGAGGGTGTTGGTCTGTAGTGTCTTTGCTCTTCGGTAGGTGCCTTCTGCAGGTACCTGTGGGGGCCCATTCTCTGCACCAGTGTTTTCCAGTCATGCAAATGGAACTACTGTGTATACACGAGCCTCCTTCGCCCCTCAGGCTCGTCCTTGCTCATAGGTCAGCCTTTGTGGCTCTGGTGTTCCTGGATGTCTGTTGCTGCCTGTGCTTGGATATCTGTCAGCTTTGCTGGTGAAGAGACTTCTGTTGGGCATTCTAGAAGCCCTGCATAGACAGGACACCCACGTGCAGGCTTTGCTAGTCCGAGGGAGGTCTCTGTATAGCTCTTCTCATGCTAGCATCTACGGTATCTCCACTGCAGGTCCAGAACGTGTTCACAGGAGAAACCATTAGTGGCCTCCAGAATAACACCAACTTCACAGTGATCATCAATCCTTCGGGGGTAGTGATGTGGTACCTGTATCCCACCAAGAACCTGGAGATATCCAAGCTGATGTCCCAGGAGTGAAGAGCTGAGACAGGTGACAGGCTGTGGCAGCCCACTGGGCCTGGACTATGGCGCGCGGGCATGCCCAGAGCAAGTGGGCAGGGTCCTCTCTCCTCCCTGGGCCATGGCGAGCTGGCATGCCGAGAGCAGGTGGGCAGGGTTCTCTCCACCCTGGGCCTGCTCCAAGACCTGACCTCATCTCACACACAAAGTGCAACTCAGGGCCAGCTTCCAGGCCCCACCCAAGTGTGGATCCTCTTGGAAACTCTGCTTGGGGCCTTCTTGGCCTCTCCTGGTCTCCACCACTCTGCAGGTATTGCTGCACAACCTGACCAGCCTCCTGAGCCCCACAGGTGGAGGGGCACCGATGCCCACCACACTCCAGCCTCTGACTTTGTGATGACTCTGAAATCAAGATTTGGAATTTTTCTAATTAGGTATAGAGATCTCAGCCCTTGCTGGAAACTCATGAATCATGTGATTAACTTTCTTACCGGGAGAAGGCCTTGCAGGCTGAAATCTCCTGAGAGTGGGGGTCGGAGAGGAGGTGTGTCGCTCCCTTCGATCACAATAAAGCTGTTCTTCAGTCAGTCGTTATGCAGGCCTTGGGCTGTGGGCTCCTAAGGACCCTTGTAGGGCACTACCCATGATGTTCATCTTACTTTACATGAAACATACATTTCCAGAATGGCCTTTTTTGTTTTTGTTTTGTCTGAGATCAGGACTGGAACTCGGTATCTGATACTTTCACTCACTGGCAGGCACTCTACCCCCAGAGGCGCGTAGCAGGTCCCCAGGGCCTGCCGCTGGTACTCTGGCCAGCAGTCTCCTGGTCTAGCATCCCAGCCTGCTCTCTCTCACTGTCTCCATTCCCAGCCTGACTACATGGAAAGTTCAGATTCTCTAGCTGTGTCTACAACCCTGGGGATTCTTTCTGTCCTGAAATCTGTTTCCTCCTCCTAAGGAAAAGGAGAAGCAGTGAGAGCAGCAGGTTCTTTTTTTTTTTTTTTTGTCAGTCGTGGGCTTGAACTCTGGGCCTGGGCGCTGTCCCTCAGCTCTTCAGCTCAAGGCGAGCGCTCTACCACTTAAGCTACAGCGCCACTTCCGGTTTTCTGGTGGTTTATTGGAGATAGGAGTCTCACGGTCTCTCCTGCCCGGGCTGGCTTTGAACCGCGATCCTCAGATCTCAGCCTCCTGAGTAGCTAGGATTACAGGCGTGAGCCACCAGCGCCCGGCTGAGCAGCAGGTTCTTGACCGCCTCCCCAAGGCTCCTACTCCCAAGCTCTTCGGTCTTCAGCTTCCTGGGGACTCCCTTCGGTATTTGGAAAGATAGTAGCAAAGCAAGTTCACTAGCTCCTATTTATACATCAGTATGGGAACACTCAGTGCTGCAGGCCCTGTACTCTGGCTATGTGGGATCTTTTGTTTTTGTTTTTTGCTTTTTTTTGGGGGGGGGGGGTTCTGGGGCTTGAACTCAGGCACTGACCCTGAGCTTTTTTTTTGCTCATGGCTAGCACTCTACCACTCAAGCCACAGCTCCATTCTGAGCTTTTATGGTAGTTAATTGGAGATAAGGTTCCAGGGACTTTCCTACCTAGGCTGGCTTTGAACAGTGATCCTCAGATCTCAGCTTCCTGAGTAGCTAGGATTACAGGTGTGAGCCACTGGTGCTCAGCTGGGACCTCATCTTGATGAGATTGTGAGGAGCCTTGTCTCCTCAGGATTGTGAGGTCCTTATGTCCAGAATAGGGTGGAAAGAACTTAGAAGTACATTTTCCAGTGTCACTTAAGATGACTAGAACTTTGCTGATTAAGTCACCACATTTGATTGGTATGTTAGAGTCACTAGAGAAAGCTCCATTCTCCACAGATGTTTGAGGCTGACACACTCAGGAAGACAGATCCTAGCCATTCCAGGCCAGTTACTGTGGGTGCAACTGCAGCCTTGAGTCTGGGCTGCAGTGCTGTTCAAGCCACATGGAGTGGCAGCTGGTGGAGAGGCCTCTCTAGCTCCAGGAAAGCAGCTGGAGATGAGATGCAGTGCAGTCCCAGGGTTAGGAGTTGGGGTCAGGGTGTGCTGTACTTGACTAATTCCTTTCTCTCAGATCCAAAGATGCTCACATAACTTGTCCTTTCATTGCGAGGGTGCTGGTAGATTCCATCTCTTCACCCTTCACTCAACACACACATGCCCTATCTTCCAGGACACATTCTCACTCTTTTCCACAGGCCAGTTAAGGACTCATTTTTTTTCCCATTCAAGGCATCCTTTTTTGCATCCAAAAATAAAACAGCTCTTGGAAGTGGCGCTGTGGCTGAAGTGGCAGAGCGCTAGCCTTGAGCTAAAAGCTCAGTGACAGCACCCAGGCCCAGAGTTTAAGACCCACACAGACAAAAAAAAAAAAAACCAACCCCGCCTACACCTATTGCTGAGTGCTGGTGACTCATACTTAAAATCCTTGCTACCCAGACGGCTGAGATCTGAGTATTATGGTTCAAAGCCAGCCATAGCAGGGAAGCCCACGAGACCCTTATCTCCAATTAACCATCAAAAAGCCAGAAGTGGAGCTGTGGTTCAAATGGTAGAGCACAGCCCTGAGGAAAAGCTAACGGTGCTCAGGCTGAGTTCAAGTCCCAGTACACACACACACACACACACACACACACACACACACACACACACACACACACACACACACACACACACACACACACACACACACACACACACACACACACACACACACACACACACACACACACACACACACACACACACACACACACACACACACTCTCTCTCTCTCTCTCTCTCTCTCTCTCTCTCTCTCTCTCTCTCTCTCTCTCTCTCTCTCTCTCTCGAAATTTCCAAACAAAAATAACGTATAATGGCCAGATGCTGGTGGCTCACACCTGTAATCCTAGCTACTCAGGAGAATGAGATCTGAGGATCTCGGTTCAAAACCAGCAGGAAAAGTCCGTGAGACTCTTACATCCAATCAACCACCAGAAAACCAGAATTGGTGCTGTGGCTCAAGTGGTAGAGCACTTGCCTTGAGCTGAAGAGCTGAGGGACAGCGTCCAGGCCCAGACTTCAAGCACCACAGCCAAAAAAAACCAACAACAACAACATAAACCAATTTGTGTATATAGCCACCACATAGCTCCAACAACTAGCACCTTGTGCTCATCTCTTCCCACATAGGCTTCTCTGGCTTGTATTTGAAAACAAATCTCAGAAACCTTAGACAGGGTTTCAGAAAAATGTATTACTTTAATACAATATCTCTATCCAACACAACTTAGAAATAATCATCTATGTTTGGTGTTTGTTTCAAAAAAAATAGCTTTCTATAACTTGAATCATGGTTCAAGCAAGAGATCAGCAAAAACAGTCTATTCAAAACTACTGAAAGTCTGCCCTGCCTTACCACACATGCAATGTGGAACAAACCCTTGCTACATACTGTCTGCGCCAATTTACAGAAAATACTGGAAATTAACCAAAAGCAGTAACCCATAGAGCATTCAGCTGGCAAAAAAAAAAAAAAAAAAGGAGTTTGGGTAAGCATAGTAAACTTCGAGGAATTTCAACTCTTCTTTTCTAGCAGATTTTAATAGTTTAAAATCAAAGAGTTAGGGGCTGGGAAGGTGGCTCAGTGGTAGCGTGCTTGCCTTGCATGCCTGAGGCCCTGTGTTCAATTCCTCAGCACCACATAAGCAAAAAGAAAAAAGCTGGAAGTGGCTCTGTGGCTCAAGTGGTAGAGCGCTAGCCTTGAGTTGAAGAGAACTGAGGGACAGCACCCGGGCCCAGAGTTCAGGCCCCACAACCGGACCCAAAAAATAAATAAATAAATAAATAAAATCAAAGAGTTAAAGGCAATCAGGTATAAAGAATATCTCAACAAGTAGTAATAGAATTTGAAATTATATCCTTGCTACTTGGGAGGTAAAGACAGAAAGAGCAAAGTTCAAGACAAGCCTGAAAAAAATCAGAAACCCCTATCTCAAAAAAAAAAAAAGAAAAAAAAAAAAGATCCAGGCATGGTTGTACATGCTTATAATCCCATCTTATTAGGAGGTAGATATAGGAGGATTGTGTTTCAAGGCCAGCCCAGACAACATTAATATATCTGGAAAAACTAAAACTAAAAGCAAAAGGAAGGGCACCTCATGTGATAGAGCACTTACCTACCAAGCATAAAATCCTGAGTTCAAACTCTCATACTGCAAAAAGAAGAAATAGAAATGACAGGAGACCAAGGAGAAATTCTGCACTTGGAAACGTGCTGAGATGAAATACTTCATTGGAAGGGTCTAATAGGCAGAATCAGCAAACTTGAAAAATAGGAATGTTGAAGTTAACCTGAAGAACAAGAGTTATGAATAAAGAATAAAGCTTCAGAGACCCGTAGAATTCCATCAAGTATACAAATACACAAGATGAAAGAAGCAGTCTATGTGCAGAAACAAATAGTGAAAACTCCCACATTTGGTGGAAAAGTTAATCTGCATGTTTGAGAAGCTCAGCCAACTCCAAGTAGAATAAATGCAGAGACAAACCTGTAGGCTGATTATAATCCAAACCCATAGGTAAATTTTGAAAGCAGCAAAAGTGTCTCATTACATTCAAGGGAGCCTCAAGATCTACGACTTCTCATCAGAAACCATGGAAAGAGCCCAAACTCTCTGCAATAGATGAGTGAATCCAAGCAATGTACCTATACACAATGTAATTTTACACAGCCCTTAGAAAGAAGAATATTATGTAATTTTCAGGAAAATGAATGGACCTAGAACAAATTATGTCAAGCCAAGCTCAGAGAGACAAACACCACATGTATTCCCTCAAATGTGGAATATACCAGGATATGGTAAATCATACAGGATTCTAGCTAGGCATTCACATACAGTGAGACCAAAGAAGGATATTCTTTTATTTATTTATTTTTTGCCAGTCCTGGGGCTTGAACTCAGGGGCTAGGCACTGTCTCTGAGCTTCTTTTGCTCAAGACTAGTACTCTACCACTTGAGCCACAGCACAACTTCTGGCCTTTTCTGTTTATCTGGTACTGAGGAATTGAATCCAGGGCTTCATGCATGCTAGGCAAGCACTCTACCACTAAGCCACATTCCCAGCCCACAAGGATTTTTTTGGGGGGGGTCCGGTCGTGGGGCCTGAACTCTGGGCCTGGGCGCTGTCCCTCAGCTCTTCAGCTCAAGGCTAGTGCTCTACCACTTGAGCCACAGCACCACCTCCAGCTTTTTTCTTTTTGCTTATGTGGTGCTGAGGAATCGAACCCAGGGCCTCATGCATGCAAGGCAAGCACTCTACCACTGAGCCACCTTCCAAGCCCCAGGATATTCTTTTTTTCTGGTCCTGGGTCTTGAATTCTGGGCCTGGGCGCTGTCCCTCAGCTCTTTAGCTCAAGGCTAGCGCTCTGGCACTTGAGCCACAGATCCACTTCCGGTTTTCTGGTGGTCTAAAAGAGTCTCACAGACGTTTCTTTTTTTTTGGGTCCGGTCATGGGGCCTGAACTCTGGGCCTGGGCGCTGTCCCTCAGCTCTTAAGCTCAAGGCTAGCGCTCTACCACTTGAGCCACAGCACCACTTCTGGCTTTTTTCTTTTTGCTTATGTGGTACTGAGGAATCGAACCCAGGGCCTTGAGCATGCAAGGCAAGCGCTCTACCACTGAGCCACCTTCTCAGCCCCTCACAGACGTTTCTAATTGTACTCATTACCTGATTTACATAACTGTAACCCCTCTGTATATCACCTTTGTAATAATTTTTTAAAAGAGCAATCATGCCCTGAAAAATAATGAAGACATAGGCTTATATAAAAAACTGTACATAAAGTCTTCATTTGTGCATTCTGTGTGTGTGCCAGTGCTCAGACTTAAAACTCGAGACCTGGCCATACTCCCTTAGCTTTTATGCTCAAGGCTCGTAATCTGCTATTCAAACCATAGCTCCCCTGCTGGCTTTTTACTGGTACTGTCCCTCCACCCCCGACTGCCTTCAAACCATGACCCTCAGACCTTGACCTCCTGTGTAGCTGGGATTACAGGCATGAGTAATATATCAACTATAAGTTTATGTTATCTAGCCTTTATTAAGTTCTGTTCCTACTCTCTTTAGAGCTTTTATCATAAAAGGATGTTGAATTTTGTCAGAGGCTTTCTCTGCATGGACTTCCATTCTTGGTCCTGTTGATGTGATATATTACATCTATTGATTTATGTATATTGAGCCATCCTTGCATCCTTGGGATAAAACCAACTAGATTGTGGTGTATGACTTCTTTTGATGAGTTGCTGAATTCTATTTGCAAGGATCTTATTGATAATTTCTACACCAATTTCCATCAACAAGACTGAGCTATAATTCTCTTTTTTGGTCACTGTCTGGTTTAGTAAGTGTAATACTTCATAGGATGGATTTGGTGATTTCCCTTCTTTTTCTCTTTCATGGAAGAGTTTGCAAAGTATTGTTAGTAGTCCTCTCAAGATCTGGTAGAATCTGGTCATAAATCCAATTGGCCCTGGGTTTTTGTGTGTTGGGGGGTTCTTTTTTTGTTGTTGTTGGTTGTGGGTCTTGAACTCAGGGCCTAGGTGCTGTCCCTAAGCTTTTCTGCTCAAAGCTAGTGCTCTACCACTTTGAGCCACAGCACCACTTCTGGTTTTCTGATGGTTAATTTAGAGATAAGAATTTCATGACTTTCCTGCATGGGCCAGCTTTGAACCTCGATCCTGAGATCTCAGCTTCCTGAGTAGCCAGGATTACAGATGTGAGCCATCAGTGCCAGGCTGGAAGACTCTTTATTACAGAATAGCAATACTTCTTCTAAACATATTGTCTTTTTTTTTTGGCCAGTCCTGGGGCTTGAACTCAGGGCCTGGGCACTGTCCCTGAGCTTCTTTTGCACAAGGCTAGAACTCTGCCACATGAGCCACAGCACCATTTCTCGCTTTTTTGGTTTATGTGGTACAGAGGAATTGAATCCAGGGCTTCATGAATGCTAGGCAAGTACTCTACCACGCAGCCACATTTCCAAGCCATATTAGTCTTTTAAATTATGTAGAAAATAAAAAATAAAATTACTAACCACTAATAACACTGGCTATTATAATTGCTTTTGTATATACCTTTCTTGGGACTGTTTCTCAAATACCTTCTGTCACTATGGCTTTTGGGTGTCATTTCATTTTAGCCTGTGGTATTCATTTGAGTGGTTTGTTTGTTTGTTTTGGTTATTGCTGCTGTTTTGAAATATGGCCCTCACTATATACAGCCCAGGCTGGCCTCAAACTCACAATCCACCCGCCTCCTTCCAAAGTCTCGGATTACAGGTGTGCCTTAACCATTTCTTTATTAACATTTTTTTCAGTCTAGTGAATATAAAGGCCCATTATCTCTTGCCCTTAAGTTTCTGATGAGTAACCTTGGTTTGTGTATATGTTGTTTGTGTGTGTGTGTGTTGTGGGGGGTACTAGGGTTTGAACTCAAGGCCTTGTACTTACTAGGCAAGTGAAGTTTAAGTCACTTGAACTGTGGCTCAAGTCCTTTTGGTTTCAAATAGGGTCTAATTCTTTTTCAGGGCTGGCCTTATATTGTGACCCTCCTACCTCTGGTTGCTAAGCAGCTAGGATTATAGGCATGCTCAGTTGTGGGGCTTGAAGTCAGGACCTGGATATTGTGCCTGAGCTCTTTTGCTCAAGGCCAGTGCTCTACAACTTTGAGCAACACTCTTTTTGGCATCCATTTCCTATCTATGAGTGTGGGATCCAAGTACCTCCCTACTTGCTGGACAAAAGCAGGTGTTAACAAATGGACCAGCCAATTGACATAATTACTGCCTATCTGAGATAGTTCATCCTCCATCTGGTGTGTAACTAACTGCCTTGTATACTCACTCCTGTTGTCATGTCCCCAACCTTTTTTTTTTTTAACTTATTTTTTGTCAGTCATGAAGCTTGAACTCAAGGTGGGAGCTGTCACTGAGCTCTTTTGCTCAAGGATAGTACTCTATTACTTTGAGCCAAAATGTCACTTCCAGTTCTTGAGTGGTTAATTGGAGATTAAGAGTCTCACGGGACTTTGCTGCCTGGGCAGATCTCAGCTGCCTAAGTAGCGATGATTACAGGTGTAAATCACCAGCTCCCAGTTTAACTTCTTTTTTAAAAAATAGTTATCTTTCAGATAGCATCTCACATTTAGTCTAGGCTGGTTTGGACCTCAATCCTCTTATTTATGCATTCTTGGGGCTGGGATGAAGAGTATGCCCAGCTAGCTATTGGTTGAGATGGTGTCTCACTAACTTGCCCAATCTGGCCTTGATCTTGATCCTACCAATCTCTGCCTCTTGAGTGGGTGGGATTGCAGGCAACCACCATGTCCGGCCATGATAAAAATATAAACTGATGATCTTACTGAAGACAGGTATATGAAGCATCACTCTTGTCTTGTTTTCGAGATTGTTTCTGACTTTGAAAAATATAATGTGGGTCAGTGTGGGTGTCTTTGAATTTGTTCTATTTGGACTTCTTTGAGCTTCTTGACTGTTTATATTCCTTTCAAGAAATGAGGAAGGTTTCAGTCACTATTTCTATGAATATTGTCTCTGCTTTTTATCTTTCTTCTCCTCTGATGTTACAAAACCAATTGTCTGTTTGTTTGCACGGCTCTCACCTGGAACTCTACAAAGTCCTCACCAGCAATCCTCAATCTTGTAGTTCACAACCTCTAACGCCATAGCTACACAAAACTGTATTCTTTGTAAGTTTCCAAGTTTGTGATATTCAGTGATAGCAAGAGAAAATGGCCTAAGACACACTCTTTCTGCCGGCTCTGGTTTTGTATGTTTAGATAAGGTCTCACTCTCATGCTCAGTCTGGCCTTGAATTCCGGGGCTCAAGCCACCCTCCTGCCTCAGCCTTCCCAGTAACTGGGACTATAAAAATGTGCCACTATACCTGGACTGTCTAGTAGTTTTATTTTTGGTCAGTCGTGGGGTCTGAACTCTGGGCTTGGGCACTACCCCTCAGCTCTTCAGCTCAAGGCGAGCGCTCTACTGCTTGAGCCACAGCGCCACTTCTGGTTTTCTAGTAGTTTTATTGGAGATAAGAGTCTCATGGACTTTTCTTGCCTGGGCTGGCTTTGAACCATGATCCTCAGATCTCAGCCTCCTGAGTAGCTAGGATTACAGGCATGAGCCACCGGCGCCCGGCAGACTGTCTGGTTTTATTGAAGCATTTTATGTGATTCTATTTGTTCTCTTCTATGATACTGATTTTAATTTGTATAAAAACTTTTTCAGTAGTTTCCCTAGATTTTTACAACTATTCCCTAGATTTTACAATACATTTACAACCAATCCCGGTCTACTTTGAAAAAGCACTGCACTTTCATAGATACTACAGATAATGTATAAAGGCTGGCACTCTAATACTTGAGCCATGCCTCCACTTGTAGGTTTTGGTGATTAATGGAGATAAAGAGTCTCATGGTCTTTCCTGACTGGACTAGTTTCAAACAGCAATCCTCAAATCTCAGCCTCCTGACTTGCTAGGATCACAGATGTAAACCATTACCACTTTACTGAATACAGAATTTTAGGTTGGTAGTTTCTTTCTTTCTTTCTATATATATATATTTTTTAATTTTTTTGCCAGTCATGGTGCCTGAACTCTGGGCCTGGGCACTGTCCCTCAGCTCTTCAGCTCAAGGCTAGTGCTCTACCACTTGAGCCACAGCACCACTTCCAGCTTTTTCTGCTTATGTGGTGCTGAGGAATCGGACCCAGGGCCTCATGCGTGCAAGGCAAGCACTCTACCACTGAGCCACCTTCCCAGCCCCTCAATATTTTCTTTAAATATTTCATTCTACTACGTTCTTACTGAATGTAGTAAGTGATTCCTGAATTTTTTTTTTTTTTTTGGTTGATCATGGGGCCTGAACTCTGGGCCTAGGTGCTGTCCCTGAGCTCTTCAGTTCAAGGCTAGCACTTTACCACTTGAGTCACAGCACTATTTTTGGCTTCTTCTGCTTATGACCTGCTGAGGAATCAAACCCAGGGCTTCATGCATGCAAGGCAACACTCTACCACTCAGTGCCCTTCCCAGCCCTGATGTACTTCTTGTCTGCATCTTGACATGTTCTTCCAGAGTAAGACCTACTAAGACCTACTCTCACAACGTTGTTCTTGTTTTGTTACTGCAATATGAGACACACAGGTTTTTTTTTTTTTTTTTTCATTTATCCATCTTGATTTTCACTGAGCTTCCTGGACCTATGGCTTCATGTCTATCATTTATTTTAAAAGATTTTCAATCATTATTATTTCAAGTACTTTTTGTTCCTTCCCCCCACACCCTATTCCTGGTATTCTTATTATGTGTATGTTATACCTTTTGCAATGGTCCAATAACTGAAGACAATCCATTCAATATTATTCCATATTTTTCACTTCGTATTTCAGTTTTGGTGGCTACTATTGACATATGGCCAAATTCATGATTTGGTCATCTGACCAAATCAGATGACCAAATCATATGACCATGATTCCTTCCATGGCATGCCCACTTTATTGAAGGGCTCTTATCAAAAGACTTCATTTCCATCTGAGCACCAGTGCTCAATACCTATAATCTTAGCTACTCAGGAGGCTAAGCTCTAAGGATCATAGTTCAAAGCCTGGACAGAAAAGTCCGAGAGACTTTTATCTCCAATATACTACAAAAAAAAAAAGCTGGAAGTGGAACTGTGGCTCAAGTAACCTTGAGAAAAAGCTCAGAGACAGCACCCAGGCCCTGAGTTCAAGACCCATAACTGGCACTTAAAAAAAAAAAAAAGACTTCATTTCTGCTACAGTGTTTTTGATTCCTAACATTTCCTTTTGATTGTCTTACAGTTTCAATCTCTGCTTATATTATCTATCTGTTCTTGTGTATAATTTCCTTTTCCCAGAGGAGCCCTTCACATACCATAGTTTTTGTTGTTGTTGTTTTGCCAGTCCTGGACTTGAATTCAGGGCCTGGGCACTGTCCCTATACTTCTTTTGCTCAAGACTGGTGCTCTACCACTTGAGCTACAGAACCACTTCCAGCATTTTCTGTTTATGAGGTACTGAGAAATGGAACTAGGGCTTCATGCATGCTAGGCAAGCACTCTACCATACCACTAAGCCACATTCCCAGTCCCTCACAGTTGTTTTTAAATCCCAGTCTAATTCTATCATCTCAGCCAGATTTGAGTGTAGTCCTAGTGCTCCTTCTAATCTTGTTTTTTCATATTTAGTATGCCCAATAATTTAATGTTGAAAGATGATATATAATGGGAACTGAACTAAGTAAGCCGTGAGTATAAGGCTTTGTATTTATTTGGCTAAGAGGATGTCGACTGTACTGTACACTATTTTCTCTAACTACAGGGGATAAAATGTTCTCTGTATCTTCTTTTTATGTCTCTTTTTTTGTCCTTGGAACTCCCAAGCAGTCTAGCACTGAGCGATATCCCTAGCCCAAAACTTCTTGAATAAAGCTTGAGATGCCTAGTTCTGATAAAATTCTATTATTATATGGAAGTGTGATACAGTAGTAAAATGTTTCCCAGCCTGGGAAGTCGCTCCCGTCTTTTGGCCATTTGTAATAGAAGCAGGAGGATTTGCAGGCACGGAGTATTTGCCAAGGGCCATTGGTCTAATGCTAGGCCACATGGTCAGACCAAAGGCCTTCTTGGTAAGGACATCAGACTAATTCAGGTCCTCTCCCTTTTCCCTGAAGGACATTCCTCCTTTCATCCCTGTGCAGACTGTACACTTCTGACAGGGATCAGGAGCCAGCTCTCCCCCCTTTCTTTCCTGTAGAGCATCAAGTAACATCCAGATGCCTAATATCAGAATTGGGTTTGAGGGAGCAGCCAAGCTTGAACAGAAATAGTTCTAAAGCAGTTATCAAGTCACCATATGTCAAGGCCCAAATACAAGTCTCAGGCCCAGGCCCAGAAGCAGAAGGGGCATCAGAAGGGACAACAAAGGAGGTCTGGACAACCTCCCAGAGCAGTGACACAGGAAGTAAAGTCCACATGCTCTCATTCTATATTTTGCCCAGGTGGGATCTGGAAGAGAGTGAACATATAATGAAGTGGTCTATCTCTGGGGCAGTCTGTGTGCTCCAGAGAACAGGTAGCCTGCATCCTCAGCTCACATGTCCCTCCATCAATGCCTTACCTGACTGATCCTAAGTAGTTCAGGACACCGTCTTGGGCATCACCTCAAACAGGTGATTGGCCTGGCAGGTCTCACATCAGTTATTTCTGGCCTTCTCTACATGAGAGCTTTAAGATGATCTATCTCACCAGGAGCCAGTGGCTCATATGAGCCTGTAATCCTAGCTACTCAGGAGGCTGAGATCTGAGGATCAGAGTTAAAAGCCAGCTGGGCAAGAAAGACCATGAGGCTCTTATGTCCAATTAAGTACCCAAAACAAAAAACAAAAACAGAAGTGGAGCTATGGCTCAAGTCGGTAGAGTGCTAACCTTTAGCTAGAAGCCCAGGTCTAGAGTTCAAGCCCCAGAACTGGCACAAAAAAAGACTCATATCTTTTTAGAACCAATAAATATCATGCAGCAGGAAAATACAGAGCCCACACACTAAATTGAGAACTCTTCCACACATAACTGCCTACTGGGTGGTTTCCTGTGGCCAGCACGACACAATGCATACCACAGATCTCAGCAACAAAGAAACCAAGAGGTATAGCACAGCTGTGTTTAATGGAGATGTAAAACCAGAATAGACCAGTGCCTCTTCAGTTATACTGTCTTCTCTTTTCTCTACTGGACACATTCAGGAGTCCTGCTTTCCAAAAGAAGAACTCAGAAACCATTTCCTATCTATAACTAAGCTCTTTCACACTGATGGCTTCAGATCTCTTGTTATGGTTGGCATGTAACTTATTTCCAAGTATTTCCTTTCTTTGAGAACATTTTTTTTTTTTTTTATGGCACTGCCAATGAGGGGCACCTGGGAACTAAGCTGCATTTGCAGTAGCTCTTCCTCTGACTAGAATACTGCAGATGGCTGCATGGCTAACTCCCTCACTCTGCTGAGGGCTGAAGGTATGGCTCAAGTGATGGAGCACCTGCCTGCCAAGGCAAAGAACAGAAAGAGAGAGGTGGGAGGTAGGGGGGAAAGGGGGAGGGAGGAAGGGAGGAAGGGAGGAAGGAAGGAAGGAAGGAAGGAAGGAAGGAAGTCCAAGGTCTCAGAGTCAGCTTGCCCATTAAGGCTCCACCCTGTGTTCACCTATTTACAAAAATATGTTACTATTCCCCCATACTGTTTTTTTTAGCGTGACATACAAATTCCTGCCCTAGTTCCAACAGTCTTATTACACTCCTTCTGGGAATATGATTCTTCCCCCAATTCCTGTAGTCCACATAACACCTTCAAAACACCAGTTCTCAGAACTGACCCTACCCCCAAATTCCCATAGTCTACGTAATGTGACCCATGTGACTGCCCCCTAAAATTTTGCTTAAATTAAGCCTACACCTGTCCACGGCTGCTGCCTCCATTCCTGCTTGGAGCAGCCGGACAGGTCTGTCCCTAATAAAGCCTTGAGTGTGTATTGGTTGCTCTGGCTCGCCTCTCATTTCTGGGAAGGAAGAATGAAGGGAAAAAGAGGAAAGGAAAGGAAAGGAAAGGAAAGGAAAGGAAAGGCAAAAGGGGAAAGGCAAAAGGGGAAAGGCAAAAGTGGAAAGGGAAAGGGATAGGGATAGGGAAAGGGAAAGGGAAAGGGTCTTTATTGAAATGTTCCCTTCTTAACGAGCTACCCTAACTGCAATCTGCCTCATGCCCACCCCTGAGCACCTCCAATCTCCTTTTCCCTGTTCTATTTCTTGTTTGCTTTGTTTTTTGAGACAAGATCTCAGTAAGTAGCTCAGGCTATGCTGCAACTGGAGAATCTCCTGCCTCTACCCCCAGGTGCCAAGATTTCAAGTGTGCACTGCTACACTCAGTTGTCTGCTCTAGTTTTTCATTATGCTCACCACCTTCTTTTTGTCTTCTTCTGCAGTTTGAATATGATATTCCTAGTATGGCATATCACTTATATTTATTGTCTTTCTCAGTATTACTAGAATGTAAGCATTATAAGGGCAAGCAATACATAGCATTTCATAAGAGGCACAGATTAATTTTAAGATTAATTTTAAGGGAAAACTAAGTTTGTTTGTTTTTTTAAAAAAAAAAAAAAAACAGAGCTGGGTGCCAGTGGCTCACGCCTGTAATCCTAGCTACTCAGGAAGCTGAGATCTGAGGATCATAGTTCAAAGCCAGCCCCGGCAGGAGAGTCTGTGAAAATCTTATCTCCAATAAAACACCAGAAAACTGGAAGTGGTGCTGTGGCTCAAGTGGTAGAGCGTTAGCCTTGAGCTGAAGAGCTGAGGGACAGCGCTCAGGCCCAGAGCTCAGGCCCCACGACCAACAATAAAAAAATAAAATAACAAATTAGGTTCAGTCCTTCCCTGCCACTCTGTACTGCTGTGAAGCTAACCAGCTTACTAAATTGAATGGTCTGCTTGCATACTGGAACCATTAATTAATTTCCTTCCTTCTTTTCTTCTTTCCCCCCTCCCTCCCTCTGGACATCCCTTTCCTTCTCTCTCTCCCTTTTTTCTTCTCTTTCCCCTTCCTTCCTTCCTTCCTTCCTTCCTTCCTTCCTTCCTTCCTTCCTTCCTTCCTTCCCTATCTATCTATCTATCTATCTATCTATCTATCTATCTATCTATCTATCTATCTATCTCAGACAGGTCAGAGAGGGTCCCAATACATAGTCCAGGCTGGCCTCAAATCTGTTTTTTGAATGCTGTGGTTACAAGCATGTGATTATTGGCCTAGGATTAGAGGCCACCACACCCAGCTCTTCTTAACTCAGTTCCATTATCTCTGAGGCTGGAATCTAACTACCACCACCCTGAACTACGCATATGAAACATCTGTTAGGGCGCTTGGCAAAGGAAGTTAGCAAATAGGCCAGCCAACTGCCATCTGCTGCCTTTACCCCCATGCGTTCTCAGGGGCCTGGGAACACCACTGGGGGATGAAAGTGTGCAGCTATGGAGAATTTGAAGGGTAAGATTATCTCCTTCCTGTGCCAGCCAAGTGGAGTCAGAAACAGCTGGCCTGGGGCTCTCAGTAATCCTCATACTCAAGTTATATCGCAGCCAGACCTTCTGGTCCCAGAGAAATCCAAGCCCTCCTTAGACCATTCTTTTCCTTTTTTTTTTTTTGGTCGGTCATGGGGCCTGAACTCTGGGCTTGGGCGCTATCCCTCATCTCTTCAGCTCAAGGCGAGCATTCTACTTGAGCCGCAGTGCCACTTCCGGTTTTCTAGTGGTTTATTGGAGCTGAGTCTCAGACTTTCCTGCCTGAGCTGGTTTTGAACCGTGATCCTCAGATCTTGGCCTCCTGAGTAGCTAGGACTACAGGTGTGAGCCACTGGCACCCGGCTCCCTCCTCAGACCTTTCAAAGCACCTTCCCCAGCGTCAGCACTGACCACCAGGGACCAAGCCCCCAGCAGAGACAGGGACTCACCAGGACCTCTCAGATGTGGAGATGATCAGGCCAGTATGGGTAAGGAAGCTGCTTCTACTGCTTGGCACCTGTGAGACAAGAAGAGGAGTGCCCCAGTGGAGTGGGCTCACCCTGCCCATACATTCAGCATCTCTCCTTGTCTGCTTCACGTCAACATCTAATTGCTGCGTGTAGTGTTACTCTGTGGTGGTGTATTTTTATGAAATTTTCATAAAAGTTGGAATTTATTTCAAGCCCTACGATGTCACCCAAATGTTCTGTATCTTCTAAGGCTTCTGGCAGTGAAGCCAATTGCCAGAGGAAGATGTTTACCACCAAAGAAAAGGTGGAATTTCTTGGCATGTTAAAGGAAGGCAAAAGCTACAGAGCTGTGGGCCACCATTACAGGATCAATGAATCTACTGTTCACTACATAAAGACAAGAAGAATATTAGATCTACGGCAATGATGACTTTTAACGAGACTGCAAAGAGGGTGCTCACTTCCCTCAATAAGGCCATTGTGAGGGTGGGGTCTGCATTGGCCCTATGGATAAATGACTGCAGGAAGAAGATCGTGCTGGCTACCAACACCATCCAGACAAAGGTCAAGAAACTTTATGATAGCTGTGTGGAAAGCACAGATGTTCATGATAGTGATGAGGATGACGATGAGGATGATGAAACAGAACCATCAAGTGCTGCTCTCACCAGACCAACCCCGTTCAGTGCCAGCAAGGGCTAGTTTGACATATGCTGCCTCTGCCAGTAAAACTGGAACTGAGGAGTGTGTGAATGACACATTCAAATCCATCATCAAGGAAGGGGACTCAAATCCTAAACAAGTTTTTAACATGGATGAGATGAAGTCAGCAAGTAAAGAAGAGGATAAAGAACAAGATGAACTACAGGCTAGAGAAGAGGAGGAGGTTGGCCTTGACACTCGATTGTCTTGAAATCATCATCAGACTGGCCAAAGAAGTTCAGTGAGTGGCCGAAGAACGGGAACCCCAGATGCTTCATTCATTGCACTTCATAAGTACAATCGAGAGCTGCATGTCAGTTTTTAAAAACCTTCTCACTCAGAAGAACAAGCACTCAGATAAAGAGATCAATTACCCCTACACCTTTAGCAGAAACAGAAGTTACAACCCAGGGTGAAGGAACTGCACCACACGATGAAGTACCTGGGGAAGTGGTGCCTTCGGAAGAGCTGCAATGCTCTGCTTGGCTGTGCAGTACATTCATCTCATCAGCATCACCTTCATCGCCATCAGTACTGCACAGCAAGTAACTCACAATCTTCATCATTCAAGTTGCAGTATACTTCACTGGTAAGTACCCACATAGAATTTTCTATGTTTTTAAAATTATGTAGGTTTAAGAGGTTAGAAAGCATTTAAGAGCATCTGAAGTGCTTATAAGAGTGTGGGAGAGGGCTGGGAAGGTGGCTCAGTGGTAGAGCGCTTGCCTTGCATGCCTGAGGCCCTGAGTTCGATTCCTCAACACCACATAAGCAAAAAGAAAAAAGCCGGAAGTGGCACTGTGGCTCAAGCGGTAGAGCGCTAGCCTTGAGCTGAAGAGCTGAGGGACAGCGCTCAGGCCCAGAGTTCAGGCCCCATGACCGGGCCCAAAAAAAAAAAAAAAAAAAAAAAAAAAAAAGAGTGTGGGAAAGGCTTGTAGGAGAGTAGGAAGGGTTTATAAAGACTTAAAACACATATAAATAATAAATATAATCTTGCTACTTCATGGATTTTCACCTATCGCAGGGTTCTCTGGAATGTAACTCCCATGATAGGTGAGGGATCACTGCTAACCATTATGGAAAACAGTTTAAAGGTTCCCAAGATATTTAAAATTAAATTACCATATATCCCAACAATCTCAGTTTTCAGTTATATATGCAAAGGAACTAAAAACAGGATTACAAAGAAATACCTGTATTTTTTTTTTTTTTGGTCGATCATGGGGCTTGAACTCTGGACCTGAGCACTGTCCCTCAGCTCTTCAGCTCAAGGCAAGTGCTCTATCATTTGAGCCACAGTGCCACTTCTGGTTTTCTGGTGGTTTATTGGAGATAAGAGTCTCACAGACTTTCCTGCCTGGGCTCGCTTTGAACCGCTATCCTCAGATCTCAGCCTCCTGAGTAGCCAGGATTACAGGAATGAGCCACCAGCGCCTGGTGATGTCTGTATTTCTTACAATGTTGATTACAATATATTTATAATAGCCAAGATATGAAAACAACCTAAATATGTTTTGGTGGATGAATGGATAAAGAAATCCACACAAACCTAAAAAAGGAGAGAGAGAGTGAATAACAACTAGGGAAGTGATAGGAAGAAGAAGGGGATCCACTGAAAGGAAGGAAGCACTGTGTCAGAAGGAGGCTGATGGACCCAGCAGAGTGCTTAAAGCATGTAGCAGATCCTACTAATTCTCCCCAGGTTTGTCCTAGGCAGAGCAGACTAGTCGCTTTGAATACACAGGAAATAAAGCATTTCTTATAAGAAGTGCCTATTACAGGGGCTGGGAAGGTGGCTCAGTGGTAGAGTGCTTGCCGTGCATGCATGAGGCCCTGGGTTCGATTCCTCAGCACCACATAAGCAGAAAAAGCTAGAAGTGGTGCTGTGGCTCCAGTGGTAGAGTGCTAGCCTTGAGCTGAAGAGCTGAGGGA
This sequence comes from Dipodomys merriami, assembly GCF_024711535.1. NCBI lineage: Eukaryota > Metazoa > Chordata > Mammalia > Rodentia > Heteromyidae > Dipodomys > Dipodomys merriami. Next base: position 4,844,336 of record NW_027206124.1, on the reverse strand, counting down.
CAGCACTCAGGCCCAGAGTTCAGGCCCCATGACTGGCAAAAAAAAAAAAAGGGGGGGGGCTGGGAAGGTGGCTCAGTGGTAGAGCACTTGCCTTGCATGCATGAGGCCCTGGGTTCGATTCCTCAGCACCACATAAGCAAAATGAAAAAATCTGGAAGTGGTGCTGTGGCTCAAGTGGTAGAGCACTAGCCTTGAGCTGACGAGCTGAGGGACAGCGCTCAGGCCCAGAGTTCAGGCCCCATGACCGGACCCCCAAAAAAAAAAAAAAAAAAGTACCTATTACAGAAAGACTGGCTTTTGAGGAACAAGTATACCAGGCAATGGGCACTAACAGTAGGTGTGCCACACAGCATTATGTGGGTACAAACTGTGTATTTGATGTAGTGCTGGGGATTGAACTAGGGCCCTGTGCATGCTAGGCAAGTGTACAGTGCTGAGCTATATCCTGAGCCCAAGAAAAATACTGGGGAAGGGATTTTCTGGGCATGAACTCAGGAGCTAGGTGCTATCACTTGGCTTTTTTGCTCAAGGCTGGCACTGCCCTATCACTTGAGCCACACCTCCACTTTCAGGCTTTTGTTGATTTGATTATAGTTAAGAGTCTCATGGACTTTTCTGCCTGGGCTGGCTTCAAACTGTGATCCTTCTATCTCTGCCTCCCAAGCAGCTTTAGTAGTAGGACTACAGCCGGCACACATGGCTCCACAAAGAAATTCTTAAATAAAATCCTGCAATTTTCCTCCAAAAATACTAGGCAAGAGTCATATCCTATGCCCAATGTTTCAGATCCAGTATATTCTGGATTACCTGCCTGCACTTTGACATAAGGATCATATCTACATCTTACCTTCTTACATCTCTACATACTAGCTGCCCAGCCAAGTAGCATACGCTTACCAGCTTCCTTGACCCGATTCTATGCCAGTTCCTTTAGAGGAAAAAGCATCTATATTACTGCATCTCCTTCCAGAAGATTCCCCGTTCTCTATAAACCTCATTGGAATGGGAGAAACAATGGTCCTTGACTTATCTTCATGTTAGGAAGAGCTGCAGGCAACTGAAATTATTCTAACTTCCAGTGTCTATTCCAGAAAGTGCTTCCCAAGGATTGCTTCACAATGCCTAGTGAATAAAATATGCTAAGGCTCAATAATTGAGGGAAAAAATATAAATGTGCAAAATCTCTCCTTCAAGATTTATGATATCCATGAATATATTCAAGGCTCTGAGAGGCTCTAACTTTTTCAAATACATTTGACCCAGGAACCTCTTGCACACATATCCCCACCATTAGTACCTACCTGACTTCCTTGGAGAAGGTTGTCCTTGACAATATAGGAGCATCTGGTTTCCTAGCTGTTACACTGAAGATTAATCGATGACTCTAACCTGTTTAAAGAAAAGCATCCAAACATTTTAAAGGCTTTATACACCAAGAAGCTAATCACAGCCAGGTGCTGGTGACTCACACCTGTAATCCTAGTTAGCTACTCAGGAGAATGAAATCTGAGGATCTTGGTTCAAAGCCAGGCCAGGCAGGAAAGTCTGTGAGACTCTTATCTCCAATTAATCACCAAAAAGCCAGAAATCCCTCAGATTTCATTAATGTAGATGACACATTGCAGAACATTTCTTATAAATATGTGAATGTTATAGTCATATATATGAATGTAAATATACAGTCAAATGTGGTAGTACACACTTGGGATCCAAGCTATTCAGAAGATGAAGGCAGATTTGTTGAGTTCAAGGACAGTTCCAGATGGCATTTATTTATTTAGTTATTTGTTTTGTCAGTTGTGGGGCTCAAACACTGGGCCTGGGTGCTGTCCTTCAGCTTCTTTGTGCTCAAGGTGAGCACTCTACCACTTGAGCCACAGCACCACTTCCAGTTTTCTGGTGGTTTATACAAGGTAAGAGTCTCACAGATTTTCCTGCCCAGGCTGGCTCTGAATCGAAATCTTCAGATCTCAGCCTCCCGAGTAGCTAGGATTACAGGCATAAGCAACCAGCACCTGGCTTTATATTTTATTTTTTGCCAGTCCTGGGGCTTGAACTAAAGGCCTGAGCACTGTCCCTGGGCTTCTTTTTGCTCAAGGTTAGCACTCTACCACTTGAGCCATAGCACTACTTTGTTATTTTCTGTTTATGTGGTGCTGAGGAATCAAACCCAGGGTTTCCTGCATGCGAGGCCAAGTACTCTACCACTAAGCCAGTATTCTATCTCAAAAAAATATATAAATTAAAATTAAGGAAAATTAGCTAGGTGTCAGTAATTCACACCTAGAATCCTAGCTTGTAAGGGGGCTGAGATCTGAGGATCGAGTTTCAAAGCCAACATGGACAGAAAAGTCCATGGAGACTCTTATCCCCAGTTAACTAGCAAAAAGCTGCAAGTGAAGGTGTGGCTCAAGTGGTGGAGGGCCAGCCTTGAGCAAAAAGCCATGCAAAACCATGAGGACCTGAGTTTAAGACTCACTACAAAAAAAGTTAAAGAGGGGTGGGATGTAGCTCGGTAGTAAAGTGCCCCAGCATGTATAAGGCCCTAGTCTCTATCCTCAACACCACACAAAATATTCAAATTTGTAAATCTTTAATCATTTCTCATTTCAAGTTATATTTCTAACACTAGCCAAGTTGAACATCCTTTTTGAGTATTTTTTGACCATGTTATTGCCTCAGCTGGAATTTATATCTCTTATCCATTTCCTTTTTTTTAAAATTGCACTGTGGTTCTTCATATAGCCTGACTACAAGTTGTTTTTATTAACATATATGACATCCGCTGGACAATTATTTATCTTTTAATCTTTGTCATATTAAGTTTTAGTTTTTTTTGGGGGGGGGTCTGGTTGTGGGGCTTGAACTCTGGGCCTGGGCGCTGTCCCTCAGCTCTTCAGCTCAAGGTTAGCGCTCTACCGCTTGAGCCACGGTCCCACTTCTGGCTTTTTTCTTTTTGCTTATGTGGTGCTGAGGAATCGAACCCATGGCCTCATGCATGCAAGGCAAGCACTCTACCATTGAGCCACCTTCCCAGCCCCAAAGTTTTAGATTTTATATGCTCATTTTTCTCAAGCTTTTCCTTTTGTTTTGTTCTTGCTAGTCTTCTCAAAGGCTGTTTTATCTACCTCTAAATATATTAACAAGAATAATACTTAGTTGTACAGCTATATTATAATTTATAAAATTCTCATCCTTTCACCAATGTTCAGAATGTTGTGAAAAAAACTGTATTCAAGGTGATATTTTTAGTACATATTTTAGTGCCTAGCAAAGGAAATGTAACTGTTTCTTGAATAGGGATGGGAAGAAAGCTTTTTCCAAGCTCACATTCAGACTGTTTTTTTGTTTTTTTTTTTAATCGGTCAAGGGGCTTGAACTCTGCACCTAGGTGCTGTCCCTCAGCTCTTCAGCTCAAGGCAAGCGCTCTACCACTTGAGCCATAGCACCACTTCCGGTTTTCTGAGTAGTTTATTGGAGATAAGAGCCTCACTACCTTTCCTGCCTAGGTTGGCTTTGAACAGTGATTCTCAGATCTCAGCCTCCTGAGTAGCTAGGATTATAGGCGTGAGCCACCGGCCATCAGCTCAGAGTGTTTCAACACAGCTAATGTCAAGCAAATTACTAGGAATAGGGCTACTCCTCCTCTAGCCTGGCTAATCAAAAGTTGACTCTGCTTCTAAAATCGAGACATGGCAGTAAAGCTTGGCTTTCCCTTAAGACTTGCCCTTTCAAAATGTGACTTAACCACCTGGCATGGGTCTGTGGTCATATACCTGAGTCGTTTGTTCTCCATGTCTTGATTTCCAGGTTTGGGTGTCCTTTTGCTCGGTAAATCAAGGCTTACATCTTAGAAGGACCAGAATTGGGCGGAGAGGAGGTAGAGGGAGGCGAAGCCTCATTTCCAGGAGTCTGACCTGCCACAGAGTTGGCAGGTGGGGCAGCAGGTGGGGCTGCAGGTGGGACTCTGGGTACAGGAAGTGGGGATGGGTACCCAGAAGGGGAGGCTCCATGTCCAACACGCTGGGCCTCCATTCCTGCGGGAGAGACTTCATATCCGGAGGGCGGAGCTCCATATGCAGGGGGCGAGGCTCCGTGTGCGGAAGGTGGGGCTCCATAGGCAGGAGGTGGGACTCCGTGTGGGGGAGGTGGGGCTCCATACACGGGAGGCGGGACTCCATATGCAGGGATTGGGGCTCCGTAAGCAGGAGGTGGGCCGTATGCTGGTGGAGGGACCCCGTATCCGGCTGTGGGGGCTCGGTATCCTGCAGGGGGTACTCTATATCCTGCAGAGGGGGCTCCATATCCAGGAGGAGGAGCGCCATATACCGGAGGAGGGGCTCCATATCCCACAGGGGGTGCTCCATACACAAAAACTGGGAATGCCAAAAAGAAGGAAAAAATACTGAATTATCCTGTAGATAAAGAGTAAGTGAGCCGGGCTCTGGTGGCTCACGCCTGTAATCCTAGTTATTCAGGAGGCTGAGATCTGATGATCGCGGTTCAAAGCCAGCCCGGGCAGGAAAGTCCGTGAGACTCTTATCTCCAATAAACCACTAGAAAACCGGAAGTGGCGCTGTGGCTCAAGCAGTAGAGCGCTAGCCTTGAGCTGAAGAGCTGAGGGACAGCGCCCAGGCCCAGAGTTCAGGCCCCACAACCGGACCCAAAAAAAAAAAAGTGATAGAGAATTTGAACAGAGCAACGCCAAACTTTTTCCTTTATACATGGCCAGTGGAAGGTTTTTATCAGTGCCTGTTGTTGAGATTTGAACCACCCATGGTCAGATCTGTACAAGTTGGGCATAGATACATATTTTACTAAATAAAAATTGGATTGTGAATAAAGTATTACATGCTTAATGAGACATATTCTTTAGAAAATAGAAGAGGGTTAATACAGAAAAAGTCATCTTTAATTCTATCACCAAACAATAATATTTATGGTATTTCTTTGTAGAATTTGTATATATCTTTATATCACCATGATCATATTGATCATAGTTTTACATAGCTCTTTTCTGTTAATGTGTTTCTTACATTTACTACATACATTAAAAACTGGATCAATTTCAGCACATGAATAAAAGCTACTTAATTTCCTTGATGCTGGAGAGCATTTTATTTCCAATTAATATTGCAATAAATTTCATTTCCTTGATTACAATCCCCAAAGTGATTGGACAATTGTAAAGCTAATCGGTATATATGCTTAAATTGAGGATATTATATGCTAGATGGTAAGTAAATAGCATATGATATATTCTATATTATGAACCCAACTCTTCTTTACTAATACATTTGTTCTAATTTTATAAAAAAAAATTTAAAACAAACTCCTTAAGTACTGTAAACCAAATGACTCAGCTAATAATTTCAATGAAGACTCTGGTGTTTAAATCAGGTAGCTCCCAAACAGAATGATGTTGAGTTCCTGGTGCAAAAGCCTTTCACACCTGCCTCTTAAGTTCACAACCAGGTGCATGGGAGCACATTAAGCAGGGCTAGCCCCAACTTCACATGAACTCATAGTCAATGGCTTTTCCTGCATCCATCAAAGATGGTTTAGAACCACAATCCTCAGATCTCCTTGCCTTGCATGAGCCACTGGCGCCCAACTTTGCTGATTGTTTTTGTTTTTTGTTTTTGTTTTGTGCCAGTCCTGGGGCACAAACTCAGGGCCTGGGCACTGTCCCTGAGCTTCTTTTGCTCAAAGCTAACACCCTACCACTTGAGCCACAGCTCCACTTCTGGCTTTTTCTCTTTATGTCGGACTGAGGAATCAAACCCAAGGTTTCATGCATGCTAGGCAAATACGCTACCCCTAAGCCACATTCCCAGCCCTGCTGATTGTTTTGACAATGAAATCTAACAAACTTTTCTCCCTGAGCTGGCCCAAATTTCAATTTCTCAGATCTCAGCCTCCTGAGTAGCTAGGATTACAACAGGTATGAGCCACTAATCCCTAGCAACCTTCACTAACATTTACTTCAAAAGAATTTCATCACTCCAAGAACTGGTGCCTAGGGCTGGGTGCTAGTGGCTCATGCCTATCATCCTACCTACTCAAGAAACTGAAATCTGAGAATAGTGGTTTGAAGCCAGCCCAAGCATACAAATCCAACAGACTCTTACTTCCAATTAACCAGCAAAAAAAGAAGTGTCACCAATCTCATGCATTACTGAGCAAGCCAAATCTCTGTCACATCCTGCAACTTTATCCACCCAAGCAGGTCAAATGGTTGGCTTCTCCATTTTACCCAGACAACTACCTAAGCAACTTCAAGTGTATTTAATTGTCTCCATATTCCCGTAGTTGAATACTTTTTTCTATATCCATCAAGATTGATGTCAGGAAAATACTAACATTCTATCATTGTCTATCCTGGGCCTCATTTTTTCTTCAATGGGAAATGGAATGGTATAATGAGGAATATTGAGCAACTGCAGCCACCTGAGAACTGAGAAGCAGCATGCCTAAGCTACAGCAATCTTCTGAAGATGGCAAAGCTCTTACTGAGATCATGTGCTCTAGATATTTTTATTCATCTACAGTTTTTTTTTTTTGTTTTTTTTTTTTGCTGGTCATGGGGCCTGAACTCTGGGTCTGGGCGCTGTCCCTCAGCTCTTCAGCGCAAGGCTAGCGCTCTACCACTGGAGCCACAGCGCCACTTCCGGCTTTTTCTGTTTATGTGGTGCTGAGGAATCGAACCCAGGGCCTCATGCTTACAAGGCGTGCACTCTACCGCTGAGCTACCTTCCCAGCCCCTCATCTACAGTTTTTTTTTGTTTTTGGTTTTTTTTTTGGGTCCGGTTGTGGGGTCTGAACTCTAGGCCTGGGCGCTGTCCCTCAGCTCTTCAGCTCAAGGCTAGCGCTCTACCACTTGAGCCACAACGCCACTTCCGGCTTTTTTCTTTTTGCTTATGTGGTGCTGAGGAATCGAACCCAGGGCCTCTTGCATGTAAGGCAAGCGCTCTACCACTGAGCCACCTTCCCAGCCCCTCATCTACAGTTTTAATAAAGTAGATTTTAATTAAAAAAAAAAAAAAAAGAAAATGCTAGAAAGTAAAAAATATTGAAACAGGAATGAATAGACACATGTAGTAGTACACACCTGTACTCCTAGAACTCAGGATGCTGATTGAAAAGAATCAAAGTAACAAAGGAGAAACTGTATTCCAAGGAGAGAACAAGAAGAGACCAAGAAATCACAAGGAGAGCTAGCCAAGTGCCTATAATCCTAGCTACTCAGGAGGCTGAGATCTAAGGATCTTGTTTCAAAGCCAGCCCAAGCAGGAAAGTCTGTAAGACTCTTATTTCCAATTAATCACCAAAAAGCTGTAAGGTGTATAAGGTGTACCTCAAGTGGTAGAGCACCCGCCTTTGTGCAAAAAGCTAAGGCACCTGAATTCAAGCTCTAAGACAAGCACACATAGACGCAGTAACTCTGAACTTCAAGTCTAATTTGCTAAATTGCCACTGGATTTTAATTTGGAAACAAAGTATGGACTTGACCATTTCTTTCTTTTCTTTCTTTCTTTCCTTCCCCTCCCTTCTTCCCTCCCTCCCTCCCCCCCCCCTCTCTCTCTCTTTCTCTCTCTCTCCTTCTTTCTTTGTCTGGGGCTTGAACTAAGGGCCTAGACACTGTTTCTGAGCTTCTTTTGCTCAAGGCTAGCACTCTACCACTTAAGCCACAGTGCCATTTCTAGCCTTTTCTGTGTATGTGATACTGAGCACTCGAACCCAGGGCTTCATGCATGCGAGGCAAGCACTCTACCAGTAGCCACATTCCCAGCTCTACTCAACCATTTTCTAAACCCCCAAACTTAGGCTATATCTGCAGCAGTTGAGGCAAGGCTACAGAGAGTAATGTTGAAGTCTCTGGCATACTCTCCCATCTCCTCAGCATATCTTACCTTGACAAGGTGTCTCTGGAGTGCACATGCTCCCCTCCCCAGTAACGACATAAATTCCTGGAGGGCTGATCCAGTAATTTGGGACACCAAGTGGAACTCCATGAGCAGCTGAGAAAATAAGTTTGGCAAAAATAGGAATTATTTTAAGACAGATAATATAGCAGCTATCAAAATACTTAACAGAATATTAACCACCACTTTGCATGTATATCCAGTAACACTTCGGGGAATCAAAATAAATGTATATACAGAGCTAGGTGTGGTGGTACCTGCCTGTAATCCCAGCACTCAGGAGACTGAGGAGAAGTACTATATATTTGAGGTCAGCTTGATAGAGCCCTATGTATATATAACATGTCTGTCCCTACTAGAGTTGGAGGGGGAAGACAAGGGAGAAAGGAACAGTGCATTCCTAGCACACCAAATAGCATGAAGGCTCAGTTGAAACAGAATAGGGTACAAAAAGTCCCAACTGGTTGCAAAATAAAGCAAGGGTAGGTTAGACAAAAATACAGCACAAAAAGATAATTTGTGGTCAACGTTTGAGTGAGTTCTCTGCGTAGGAAAGTACCTCCACTCTCTTCTCATGGAAGACTAACATAAGAGAAGCAAATACAAGACCAGAGAGGCTAGAAGATCCAAAGCCATTCCACAGGAAGAAGAGCTAAAGCACCTGGGGCTTACTCATGAGTACAAGAGACCAGAATTAAAGGACAAAAGACAATCAGGTAGAATTAATCTTCTAGGTAGCTTTCTGCAAGTCCCCACTAGACCACAGTCTCCCCCTAAATAGTCTTGGTGGTCTCTGCCTTAGTTTGGGACTGGCACATAGCAGGTAGGCCCAAGAAATGCCTGCTGGATAACAAATTTTGCCCAAATAATTGTCCTGTGTCAGTTCCTTGAATCTTCATCAGCACTGCTCACCAGCAGAAGCAGCTTGCATCATCAGCTGGGCAAAGTGGATGGCACCTCCTTTCCGGAAGACTAGTTTAAACATAGCCTGTCCTTCCCAGCCACCTGGGGGAGAAAAGGCACAGACTCAGAGACTGGCGCCGCTGGCGTACAAGGACTACCGTTAAAGAAGCAGTGCCCTGAGCAGGCTGCTTCGATTTGAACTCCAATGACAGCCAAGTTTGAATCTCAACCATTCTGGAGGAAAAAAAAGCATATTCCTTTTTTGTTTGTTTTGTGCTAGTACTGGGGCTGGAACTCAGAGCTGGGTACACTCCCTTAACCTTTTCACTCAAGATTGGCACCCTACCACTTGGGCCACAGCTCCACACTGGCCTTTTATAATGGTTAACTGGAGATGAGTCTCATGGATTTTCCTTCCCAGGCTGGCTTCAAACCACAATGGTCAGATCCCAGCCTCCCAAGTAGCTAGGATTACAATGGGATCCAAAAATTCCACTTGTGAGGGGGAATTACCATCTGGAACTTACCATCTGGAGCTGCCTGAATGGTCCCTTGAATGTAGTTTGCACCAAACACTGGTTGTTCAATAGTGCAGTTCTTCATCAGACCGAACGGCATCATAAAAGACAACATGGGATCACTGACCGAGTGCGAAGTCACAAAAATCACCTATGTGAGGAAAGAAACTTTGGAAAAGGAATACAGAGTTTGTCCATGGATAGACTTATAAGGACAAGTCAAGGCTGCTTTGGCATTCTAGGCCAAATTCCTAGTCAATTCCTCATTAAAAAAAAAAAAAAAAAAGCCTCAAAGTAAATTGGTTTTTAAAATACGTTGAAAAACAATGTTTAACTTCTCTCCAAATTGAAGGAAAACAAATGTGGAATTAATTGGCAAATCAAAGAAGTGGAAATTACCCGGAATGAAGTGAGAAACAACGTTCCCCTCTTTGTACCATTAAAGAAGTTGCCCCGCGGTGAGTGTGGGAAGGAGAGCTCCACATCTGAACACTGCTTCAAGATACTGCAGAAAAGGAATGACCGACAGCACACAATTAAGAACTTACTAAAAGGGCTGCACATAGAACTCAGCAGTATTTTTCTAGCATGTGCAAGGCCATGAGTTCAATCCCTGGTATCATCCAAAAAGAAAAAAAACAGATGTCAAAATGACACATTCACACTTAGTACATTGTGTAGTCCAGTAAGTACTCAATAAATGTCAGTTGTTACTCTTACTATTTTAATTAAACATAAAGGAACTGCTTGATCTTATTCACTCTTGCTCTTCTATCACTGGATTTTCTTTTTCATCTCAATGTTTATTCATTAATTATTATATTTCTTGGGCAGTACACGTAAAGTACTGAGATGTTTCTCTGTGTGTGGGTGCGTGCGCAGGCCAGTACTGGGTCTGGCTCAGGACCAAGACATACTCCATTTTTTTTTTTGGCCAGTCCTCGGGCTTGAACTCAGGGCCTGGGCACTGTCCCTAAGCCTCTTTGCTCTCAAGGCTAGCGTTCTACCACTTGAGCCACAGAGCCACTTCCAGTTTTTTAGTGGTTAACGAGATAAGAGTTTCACAGGGACTTTTCTGCCCAAACTGGCTTTGAACACATCCTCAGATCTCCAGCCTAAGTAGCTAGGATTACAGGCATGAGCCACCAATACCCAGCTCCCTTCATTTTTTTTTTGCTCAAGGCTAGTGCTCTACCAAAGCCACACTTCTAGCTTTTTGCTGGTTAGAGATAAGAGTCTCACAAAATTTCTGCCTAGGCTGGCTTCAAACTGTGATCTCAGATCTCAGCTTTCTGAGTTCTTAGAATACAAGTGTGAGTTTCTTTGAAGAAACATTCTTTAAAGAAGGTATGTAAGGTAAGATGTTCCCTTTTATCTTAACCTAAGAAGCTTAGACTCATCCTTTTCCCACTCCCAGACTCCTCTTGGCTTTCTTTCTTTCTTTTTTTGTCATTCGTGGGGCTTGAACTCTGGGCTTGGGCGTTATCCCTGCGCTCTTCAGCTCAAGGCAAGCACTCTACCACTTGAGCTACAGCGCCACTTCCGGTTTTCTAGTGGTTTATTGGAGACTTTCCTGCCCAGGCTGGCTTTGAACCACAATCATCAGATCTCAGCCTCCTGAGTAGCTAGGATTACAGGCATGAACCACTGGCACCCAGCTTTTCTTTCTTAATAATTACCAAACCTGTGTGTTTAGCTGTTTGATGTCCTCCCCTGATTTTAGACAATGACTGCCTTCTTTGCTACCATAGCCCCAGCACAGATGAAGTGTTGCTAAAATATATGTTGGATGAATAAATGAAAAGTGACATAGGTGACACATTAGCAATAGGTGACACACATGTTGAAAGTGGAACACAAATGTCACACCAATTTAATGGAAGGAGATATTTCTCTGGGTGAAACAATTATGAATGGCCTAATAGGAGGGCAATAGTTTGGGCTGATTGAAGAGAAAGGCAGCATTTCAGTGGGCAGAGGGGAAGGAGGGGCCAATCTAATCAGCGGGTCACCATCATTAATGGAAGAGCAGGAATGGATAACAGAAAGCAAACTGCACAGGAGGGAGAAACTAGGCAGTGGGGCTTCATCACACCCAAAGCACAGGAGCAAAGTTAGCGAACAAAGTTAAGAGTGAGGACTGTCGCCAGGTGCTGGTGGCTCATGCCTGTAATCCTAGCCACTAAAGGCTGACAGCTAAGGAGCTCGGTTCAAAGCCAGCCCGGGCAGGAAAGTCCGTGAGACTCATCTCCAATGAACCACCAGAAAACCAGAAGTGGCACTGTGGCTCAAGTGGTTGAGCTGGAGAGCTGAGGGACAGCGCCCAAACCCAGAGTTCAAGCCCCATGACCGAACAAAAAAAAAAAAAGAGGATTGTCAACAGTGGGGTACAGTTAAGAGGGCCTAGTGGGGATTAGAGCCTCCAAGCATCATTTGACAGACCTGAAGGAAGTGAAGGCTGCCTATTTCTCAGAGGGAATCACATGGCTGAGGACGTGGTACACTGCAAGGTTCAGTTTGAGTTTATAAAATAGTTCTGATATAAGGCAATAAGAAGTGGAATTAGAGTAGTAGCATGCAGATGAAAAGGAAAGGGCTCTGTGTGTGTGTGTGTGTGTGTGTGTGTGTGTGTGTGTGTGTGTGTCTACATACACCCATATACACACAGTCACACACATGCACCAGTCCTGGGACTTGAACTTGGGGCCTTGGCACTGTTCTTGAGCTTTTGTGCTCAAGACTAGTGCTCTAGCACTTGAGATACAGCTCCATTTCTGGCTTTTTGGTAGTTAATTGGAGATAAGAATTTCAGACTTTCCTGCCTGGACTGATTTTGAACTACCATCCTCAGATCTCAGCCTCCTGAGTAGCCAGGATATAGGCTGAGCCACAAGCACCTCACTTTTCTTTAAGTTTAAGAAAATACAGATTAGAAAAATAGCAAAATAGGAAACCTGGAATGTCAACCTTGCCACAAAAGCAATGCATAAACTGGTAAAATCCATCAATCAATGTTTTCAGAATTCTGAAATCTAATCAAAAGCTGTATATACAGGCTCACTCCTGTAATCCTCAGGAGACTGAGATCCAAGGATCACAGTTCAAAGCTAGCAAGTCTGTCAGACTCACCTCCAATTAACCACCAGAAAACCGGAAGTGGTGCTGTGGCCTTGAGCTGAAGAGCTGAGGGACAGGGCCCAGACCTAGTGTTCAAGCTCTACAACCGACCAAAACAAAAGCATTCAGGCTCAAACTTTGGTACTGACACACCAAAAACAAAACAAAACCAAAGAAAGCTTACAGGCACTCACATGCACACACTGCCACCATTTGCTCTCTATTATGACGGCACTCAGCTGAGATGTGAGCTTAGCAGAAGCCTGACAATGTCACCAGCTTAACCTCCCAAAACTCTTTAGACAATTTCCAGAAACTAAGTAAGTGGCTGTTAAAAACATTCGTTTGAGCTTGTAATAACAGCAACTGACCTGACTTCATATTTCAAGAGAATAATATATTACAAAAGAATACTTATTGCCTATGGACAAATGTAAATGAAATACATAACTATTGAGTCAACCAAGAAAGGGTGATCAATGCTAGTAAGATTACATGTGACTTGCTGCTATAACCTAGCCCAGGTGGTCTTACAGTTAAAAATGAGTCTGGTCCAGGTGCCAGTGGTTCATGCCTGTAATCCTAGCTACTCAGGAGGCTGAGAGTCTCAGATCTCAGTTCGAAACCAGCCCAGACAGCAAAGTCCATGACATAGTTATCTTTAGTCAACGACCATAAAAGCTGCCCAAGTGATAGAGCACTAGCCTTGAACAAAAGTTCAGAGACAGCATCCAGGCCCTGAGTTCAAGTCCCAGGACTGGAACAAAGAAAAGTTTTGGGAACAGAGATTTGGAGAGAACAGTGCTACAACAACAACCTATCTCTGTGGAACCATTTTTTTGTATATGAAGAGTTCTCATGGTTTCACTTATATTTATATTATCACTAGTTACAATAGCCAAGAGTACAAGCAACCTAAATACCTCTCAATAGATCAAAAGATAAACAAAATATGGAACGTTATACAATGGAATAGTATTCAACCTTGAAAAGAAATGCTGTAACACGCGACTTCTAGGTCAGCCCAGGATAACAGCCCACTTTCCCCAACTTTCTCTTCACAAAAGACAGTACTGTAGCCTTGCCAGAAATTACCTGCCGGAAACCTGTAATAACCAAGTAATCATCAAGCGCCTGGCTGTGATTTAGTAAAAGGGCCCTAGACTCTAAGGCAACTTCCACCTTTTGCCCTAGCTAATACAACACATCCAGCAACTAAGTCAGGTTGCTACACCCTGCTCTAGCATGCAGCCTGGCGGTTTGGCTCTCCAAATAAACTCTCTTCTGCCTGAACTGTATGATAATCTCCTTTGACCAACCTTTACTGCTATAACCTGGACAAATCTTGAGGAAACTAAAATTAAATAAACCAGTCACAAAGGACAAATACTACAGGATTTCACTGATATGAGTATCTAAAGTCAAATTCATAGGAACAAAGTAGGATGATTCTTACCAGGGCTCAGGAAAAGGAGTAAAGGGGAATTATTTAATGTGGACAGTTTGGGGAAAGGCTTAAGGTGAAATGGGCACTTGGGAGTATTGAAAACAATATATTGTAGGGCAGTTTTGCAATAGATATTTTAGCCTAAATGTAATACTTTGTGTGTGTATAAAATTACTCTAATTAAAAAGTCTACGTCCCCTGCCCCCAAATTCCCTTTTAGGAAGTCCTGTTGATATATGCTTTTTGATGTTTCTGCTTTAAAGACTGAATTTATTTCAGAAGTTCTTGTGTAAACCAAGGAGAAATGAATAAATTTCACAATAAAATATCAACTAAATCATTTTCATACTTTTTTCATGGGATGACAACAGCATCACTATGATCATTGTTAGTATTTTTACTTACATTATTAAAAGTCATTCCCTTCATGATTAATTACTAACAAATTCTGATTTTATTTCCTTTTTGGCAGTACTGGGGTTTGAACATAAGGGCTTGCACTTCTGTAGGCAGGTGTTCTACCACTAAGTCATGCCTCCTTTTTTGCACTAGGTAGATATGTAGGTGTGTATGTGTGTGTATACACACACGCGCAAGCACAATGGTACTTGGACTTGAATTCTGGACCTCATGGTTTTGCTTAGCCTTTTCAGTCAATGCTGATGCTCTACCACTTGAGCCATGCCCCACTTTTTGCTGGTTAAAGGAGGAGACAAGTCTCTCTCAGATTTGTCTAACTTGGCTGGCTTCACACCTTGATTCTCATATCTCAGCCTCCTGAGTAGCGGTGATTATAGGTGTGAGTCATCGGTGCCTGACTCTCAGTATATTTTTTTTTCTTTTTTTGGTCCGGTTGTGGGGCCTGAACTCTGGGCCTGAGCGCTGTCCCTCAGCTCTTCAGCTCAAGGCTAGCGCTCTACCACTTGAACCACAGTACCACTTCCGGCTTTTTTCTTTTTGCTTATGTGGTGCTGAGGAATCGAACCCAGGGCCTCATGCATGCAAGGCAAGCGCTCTACCACTGAGCCACCTTCCCAGCCCTATATATATATTTTTTTATGGGATGCTGCTTCCTACCAGCTTCTTCAGCTGAGATGGAGTCTCACAGACTTTTCTGCCCAGGCTGGCTTCAAACCTCAATTCTCCTGATCTCAGCCTCCCAATAGCTAGGATTAGAGGCCTGAACCATCACTGCCTGGCCACAAATACTGATTTTTTAAGAATAAATTAAGAAGCCCTTATCAAAATGCTTGGGATAGTTTGGATTTTGGAATATTTTCATACTCATCGTAAGATTTTCGAGACTGAGTCTAAACATAGAATTCATTTATATCTCAAATGCAATTTATACATAAAATTTGATGGTAATTTTATACAATATTTTTAACAGTGTTGCATATGAAAAAAAGTTCCATAAAGAAGAACTTTTGGGCTGGGAAGGTGGCTCAGTGGTAGAGTGCTTGCCTTGCATGCATGAGGCCCTGGGTTCGATTCCTCAGCACCACATAAACAGAAAAAAGCTGGAAGTGTTGCTGTGGCTCAAGTGGTAGAGCACTAGCCTTGAGCTGAAGAGCTGAGGGACAGTGCCCAGGCCCAGAGTTCAAGCCCCACAACCGACAAAAAAAAAAAGACGGAAAGAAGGAAGGAATTAATTTCCACTTGAGGCATCATAATGGCAAAGTTTTGGATGTTGAAGAATTTTAGATTTTAGATTTCTTTTCTTTTTTTTTTGGTCTGGTCATGGGGCCTGAACTCTGGGTCTGGGCACTGTCCCTCAGCTCTTCAGCTCAAGGCTAGTGCTCTACCACTTGAGCCACAGCGCCACTTCCGGCCTTTTTTTTTCTTCTGCTTAGGTGGTGCTGAGGAATCGAACCCAGGGCCTCAAGCATGCAAGGCAAGCGCTCTACCACTGAACCAATTTCCCAGCCCTGATTTTAGATTTCTTAGATAAGGGATGCTTAACTTGTAATGAGCTGGGCACTGGTGATTCTTGCCTGCAAGGTGGGGGTGGAGGCAGAGATCTGCGGATTTCAGTTCCAAACAAACAAGTCGGGGCAAACAAATCCAAGGGACTCATCTCCAATTAACCAGCAAGAAACCGGAGGTGGAGATGTAGTAGGGCTCAGTAGTGGAGCGCCGGCCTCCAGTGGAAAAGCTAAGGGTCCGCTCCCCCAGGCCGGGGAGGCCGCGGGAGCCATGCGGGACGTGCCCCGGGCAGGCCAGGCCCTCGGTCTCAATCCGCCAACGGCAGGGCAGGCGTCTCTCTCCCGGACTGGGGAGGGGGGGCCGTGGAAGAGGCTTTGGGAAATTCCGAGGACCAGGGGAGGCCTTCGAAGGCTCCAGATCCTTCCCCAAGGTGCCACACAGCCCCTCCTCGTCCCTTCTCCCCAAGGCCTCATTCCGGGCGTCGGGGTCCCCCGCAGTGCCCTCCGCCGCCGCGGGACGCCGCTCCCACCCCGCCCGCCACGCGTCGGGTCACGTGCTCCGGGCCCGCCCGCAATCTTCCAGGACCACGTGCCCGAAAAAGGTGGGAAAGTGAAACGGCCGGAGAACGGGCCCCGGCTACCCCACTTATCTCCTTCCGCGTCCGCAGCAAACCGGGGCATCCCCTCAGTCACCTTTCGCCTTGAGGGACGACCACCCCGCGGCGGTTCTCACTGTGGTTCAGGTTCACCGCCATCTTGCTCCGGGCCCCTCCCGCCGCCCCTTGGATGGGAAGGGGAGGGACCGGAGCTAAGGCAAGGGGCGGGGCCAGGAGAGGGGCGGGGATTATGGCGCAAAGGCTGCCGTGAGTGGGCGAGGCCGCTGTCACGTGAAATTTAGTGGGTCCCGCCCCCGGATGGGGAGGGCCTAATAGGTAGGTGCGAGGTGCTTCTGGCCTGCTTCGTTCGGGCTTGTCCAGGGATTGTCACACCTGGGTAGCGAAGCCATGCAGGCCAGGAAGCTGCTTTTAGAGACAAGATCAGTTTGTTTTGCTTTTCCAAAGATCAGCAGAGCTTTCCTCCAGAGAAAGCTTGGATCTAGATCCAGAGAAGGACCTGTGGAAGTTGGTCGTCCGGCAGTGGAAGGCGAATTTCCACCGAGCGCAGAGAGCCTGTGATGGCCATCATTCCTGCTCTGCCTCCCCTAAAAGGGGACTGTGAGCTGGATCCAGAGGGATCCACTCACCAGAGTTGCTCTGAAGAGTAGTGTGCGTCCTAATTGCCCTTAAACCTCACAAATACTAGAATAAAGGGACGCAGATACTTTGATTACCGTGTTTCATGAATTCAAGATGTTGCTAGTTACTAACGTACCAGCGAGGGGAAAATGTTGTCAAGTAAACCGACATGCTACTAGTCATAAAATACATCCTAATTTCAATTTTTCCCCCCAAATACAAGCACAAAATAAGTAGTGTTATTGTGTACTGGACCATGCACTGAGATCTAGTCTCCATACTGCCAGGCTAAGGATTATATTCTCTAGATCAGTTTCCTACTCTGTACAATGGTATTGAACTTGAAGAGCTCTTAGGTTTCTTTGGCTGTGATACTTTATATTCACCTTGGCTGTGATACTTTATATTCACCAAAACTACACCACCAGTCATTTTTTGCTGTCTTGTTTCACCATTCTATTTCCATCTTCATCATTTTGTTTGAATCACAAGAACCTTGTGACTCATCTTTCTCCAATTCCAACCCCTCTGAACCATTTTTTTAACCATACCTCGTACTCACTGCAAATATATGACACACTCAATTTCAGAGAAATAGTATGCAGATGAAAATTATGTTGTTTGATGGTTACCAAAGTGAATGAACCTCTTAAGGAGGAGAGAAGTACTGGCTTAAATTCAAGGAGGATACAAGCTAGTGTTTAAGTATCAATTCTTTTTTTTTTAATATTCATTGTAAAATAGCTTTCTGGTCCACTTTTTTTTTCTCCACAGAGCTGGTCCTTATGCATTCAGGAGAGAAAGTGGAGGGCGAGGAATTTAATTAAACATCATTTTCATAGAGAAAGGCAAAACCTAGAAAATATGAAGTCAAGTGTGATAACATTCATTTGGGATACAGAATACTGAGAAATAATGACTGGAATCTGACCTTATGCTACATTGCAATGAACTGATCTCATAAAGTGCTTCCATCTCTAATAGCTGTGGCTTTTTTTTTTGTTTCCTGGTAGTACTGAGATTTAAACTCAAGACCTCATCATACATGCTAGGTATGTGCTTTACCACTGGGTCATGCTTCCATTCCTTTTTTACTTCGGTTATTTATTTATTTAGCTGTTTCTGGGGCTTGAACTCAAGGCCCTGGCACTGTCCCTGAGCTTCTTTTGCTCAAGGCTAGTGTACTACTTCCAGCTTGTTCTGAGTAGTTTATTGGACATGAATTTCATGGACTTTTCTTCCTAGGCTAGCTTCAAACCTCAGTCCTCCAACATCAGCCTTTTGAGTAGCTAAGATTATACAGATGAACCAACAGCACCTAGCACTCTGGTGATTTGTTGTTTTGTTTTTTGTCAGTCATGGGGCTTGAACTCTGGGCCTAAGCACTATCCCTGAGCTCTTCAGCTCAAGGTGAGTGGTCTACCACTTGAGCCACAGCCACTTCCGGCTTTCTGGTGGTTAAGTGGAGATAAGTCTCACAAACTTTTCTGCCTGGACTGGCTTTGGACTGCAAACCTCAGATTTCAGCCTCTTTGAGTAGTTAGACTTACAGGCGTGAGCCACTGGCGCCTGGCCACTCTAGTAATTTTTGAAATAGGATCTTGCTTCCTGCTTTGGCTGCACTCCTGGACCATGATCCACCTATTTTAGGCTTCCCTTAGAAGTTGGGATGACAGTGCAGCACACCATCCCACCCAGCATATTTCTACTATTAAGATGGAGTCTTAATAATAGAGTGGGCAAATTCACTCTTCCATGATTCTCCTGATCTCAGTCTCTCAGGTAGCTAAGATTACAGGTGTGAGCCATCAGCACCGGCTAATATCTCTTACTACTTCTTTCTTCTCCGGCTCAGCCCCATCCTCTTAAGTGAGATGATATAATAACTAATTTGATCAAAGAGTAAAGAACACAAATAAGTCCAAAAAGAAAAACAAAACAGGCAGCTATAGTTCAAACAGCAATATTTAGTTATACAACACATAAAGTCTAGCAACATTTACATGGCCAGTTTGAAGTTTCTGTTGCTTTGTTTTCCATTGGGGAATTTCACCAGAATGTCACCAAAAGCTTGGCTGGGGACTGGTCATTTTCAGAAATGGGTCGTTCTTGCCTCCCCTAGGCTTGGGCCTCTTGTTCCATGAAGACTTGGTTGTAGACAAAATGAACCATGTGTTCACCAGCCTCTGAAGCAAGTTGTGTCAAGGTGGCGTTGTGGGGGGGGGGTGCAGTTTGGGCAAGGGTTCTAAAAAGACACAGTGTAGGCAGTGGCAGCCGACATTCACAAACATTCATGCATCTGATGGGGGGGGGCTTTGCCCTCCATGGGTATTTTCCATTAGCCAACAGTGACCACCTGTGGCCAGGCTAACGGAGGAGGTGGGGGAGGGGGAGGGAAATTATAGTAGTAAGGAAAATGAATAAAGATCCTCTTACTGCTAAATGTATGTGGGTGCTATTTTTCTTTCTTTGTATTTTTGTGAATTTCTGCCATTTCATAGGTCTAGTTCCTCTTTTTTTTTTTTTTTAGTTTGGGAAATAAGGAAGTCAACTTCAGCAATCTCTCTTTGGGCAACCCCACTCTAAGTGTTCACACTATGTGGTGAGGAGGGTGTGTTCCCTCACACTGGGCTAGCCACCAGTGATTAAAAATAAATACAAGCTGATGCTAGCCCCTGCTCCCCAGCAGCTGGAGTAATCCATCCTGATAGGCAATGAAGGCAAGCCCTCATCCCACATGGGGTGCATACAGCTGATCTCAACGAGGCTGATAAACATGAAAGTTGCTGACTTTAAGTTGCCTTTAAGGAAGCCAAGAGTAGCTCATGCAGATGAATGAATAGCAGCCATGCTGCCCCTATGCCCGCCCCAGGGGAGCCGGTTACATGTAGCTGGTTTGGGTTTGCAAAGGCAGAAGCAGCTCCAGGTGAGTTCATTCTCCCTACAGATGACCTGGGACCAGCAGACAGAGACGATGGAGCAGGGCAGTGCAGGCAGGCGGGTGAGAGCAAGAACTCCATTCCACTGGGAGGAGGGGGGTGGTTTGGCCAAAGGAGGAAACACCCGTCCGAGAGAGGCAGCTGGCCCCTCCCACCGGACTGAGAGGGGCGGGGACAGAGGTGGGCGGGACAGCACAGCGCTAAAAGGGGCTTGGTCTGCAGCAGTAACAGCTGAGAGAATGGAGGGAGAGGCGGCGCTTGGAAGGGCCTTCATTCAGCAGAGGGGCAGGGGGTGGCTGGCACAGGTGGAATCACAGTGCCCAGGACGCCTTCTCCCTGCAGGGCGGAGGGGGAGGGGGAGAAAGGTTGAGGGTGCGCAGGCCAGCAGCTGGCAGAAGACCCATAAGACAGCTTCTCCAGGGAGACTGAGGCTAAGGTTTAGGGGTGCCAAGCACCCTTCTAACTCTGCCTCTCCCAACGCCCACCACCCTCACCCCTTGAGGTTCTTCTTCATGGTCCTACATGCCCAGTCGTACATCCCCAAGACTACTTGCTCTTAGGAGATAAGAGCAAGTGGTTGCAAGGTAGTAAGGTGGGAGCCTGCCAGGCGCCTATCCTGGGAGTCACTGTCTGGGTAAAGGAGAGCGGGAGCTGGGTAAAGGCTCCAGGAAAAGATTGAGACTACACAATTGGGAGCACAGATGAGCTGGTCACTTCTCTTCCTCCTGCTTCACTGACCAGCATCGTCAGTGTATACCTTTTCCCCCTAGCACCTGAGTGGTAAGGGACTGGGATTATAAAAGCTGGCATTCAGAGAGGACCAATTTAGGCTGAACTAGGAAGCTAAATTGTTTTCCCAGCCTTACATTTCAGTAACCTTATAGGCCAAAGGAAAAGGGGGGTAACTTATTTGGATAATACACAGTGGGAGTATTTACATTCATAAATACAGGGATCGTGGGAAAGGCTGAGTGTGTGCTTCCAGTGTCCTGGAAAACATGTGTGGGAGGAAGGGGTAGTAGGGAAAAGCAGTCAGACAGACATGAAGGGAATTCACTTCAGCACAAAAGCAAAAAGGAGGGACATGTGTGCCACCAACAGAATTATAAGGAAGCAGCTTAATGAGGGACGAAAAGAGAAAAGGGAAATGTAGTTAAAAATGTGTCCCTGGCTGGGCACCGGTGGCTCACACCTGTAATCCTAGCTATTCAGGAGACTGAGATCTGAGGATCACAGTTCAAAGCCAGCCCAGGCAGAAAAGTCCATGAGACTCATCGCCCATAAACCAGTAGCAAACCGGAAGTGGCGCTGTGGCTCAAGCAGTAGAGCACTCGCCTTGAGCTGAAGAGCACAGGGACAGTGCCCAAGCCCAGAGTTCAAGCCCCACGACCAACCAAAAAAAAAAAAAAATGTGTCTCTGGCTGGGCACCGGTGGCTCATGCCTGTTATCCTAGCTACTCAGGAGGCTGAGATCTGAGGATTTTGGTTCAAAGCCAGAGCAGAAAAGTTCATGGGACTCTTTATCTCCAAAAAACCAGAAGTGGCATTGTGGCTCAAGTGGTAGAGCACTCACCTTGAGCTGAAGAGCTCAGGGACAGCGCCCAGACCCAGAGTTCAAGCCCCATGACCAATTAAAAAAAAAAAGTCTCTGAAGCCAAACCACTAAGAGTAATGCTATACCTCATTTCCAATAGTTTTTCTGGAAACTTATGTCCCCAAAAAGCTGTCTCTTAACCTGCACGTATGCTTCCTTGAACAGGGTACTGGGAACTGGGTAACCCCAGTTTCCATCTTGCCTTGGCACACTCCAAGGTCAGGGTCAGTTCTAGCACTCAACTCCAGAACCTTTCTTACTCTTGTCTACGGCTCTGTCTTTTCATGAAATCTCAGTTTATCACTGTCCAGTTCGGTTGCAATTTTGGTTCAGGATGGCCGAAAGTCGTGTTTTGGAAATAGACTGGGCATAAATTCTAAATATGGCGACAAATCTCACGTGGGTTAGTCTAAAAGGAAGCGAATGATGGCAGAGACAGGCAGGAAGAAGGAATAGATGAATACATGAATATATGAATGCATAAACAGATGAGGGAAGGAGGGAGAAAGCAGAGGCAGACAACTGGCCCCAGCGCAGAGGCAAGGCAAGCGTGGAAAGCGGCGGTGTGCAGTGGCAACAGGTGGTAGGTTGCTTTTGGACAGTGACCTTGACATAGACCAAAGCACTAAGTCCTCCTTGGAGAACGAAGCTCAGGCGGGCTTCTCCGCAGCCTGTGACCTTCCTTTTCATCACCTCAAGAAAGACCTGACCTCACCCTGGACCAGCCCCACTCACGGGGAAGAATGTCTTGGAGTCACCCTGCACCCCAGCTAGCTCAGCCACCTATCCTTAGAAAATCTTTGTCAGCCCCATTCTGAGTGGGGCTAGAGGTAAGGAGTTGCCTGTGGCGTCCCTGCCCCCATCATTTTCAAATAAAACCTCCCCTAGAACCTCTGGACTGGGGCAAAGGGCTTTGTTCTGAGGTACAAAGAGAGGAGACAGAGGATGGACAGGCATGGGGGAACCAGACTTACAAGGGAGGGCAATGAAAATACCCCATCCCTAGCACACACACCCACACATGCACGCGCACGCACACACACGTGTACAGGCTTTCCTCATATACACACATGCATGCACACATGCACACATATACAACGTACACAAGACACTCCACAAACAGGCCTGTGGGACAGGGCTGAAAGGAAGGTGGGAGGTGGTATTTGGGGTATGCGTGTGTGTGTGGAGAAGTGAGGTGTGGGTGATGACACAGAGAAGGAAGGGGTCATCATGGGTTACTGTCGTGGCTTTCCTCTGTGTCCACGCTCACCGGAGGGAGGCCTCCATTGTCATTGAGCCTCTTGGCCCTGTAAGTCTCATAGTGGATGTTGTGTGTCACTTCCTTGAGGTCCTGGAGGTGGGTCCTGGAGGACACAGGTGAGAAGACAGGGGATGCGATTAACGGCAGGCAGAGGAAGAGGTGACTGGCCTGTGAAGCTAGGTCACACGCATGGACTGGACCCTGTATGAGACCCACTCCAGACGGCCAATAATAATCCCATTGCCCCTTCTGCTGGTACTGAGGCAGAAAGCGCCATCAGAGACCTGGAGAATAAACCAAATGCTGGTTGCTGAAGGACAGCGCTCAGGCCCAGAGTTCAAGCCCCATGACTGACAAAAAAAAAAAAAAAAAAAAAAAGGCAGAGATCTTCAGAAAAGTCCATGAGACTCTGATTTCCAGAAACCACCAAGAAACTGGAAGTGGAGCTGTGGCTCAAGAGATACAGCAGCACTAGCTTTAAGAGAAAAAGCTAAGAGAAAGTGCTGCCAGTTCAAGCCCCAGTACCAGCACACAAGAGAGGAGAGAGAACAGAGAGGAGCCAGGGGCTCGTGGCTCACACTTGTAATCCTGTCCACTCAGGAGGTTGAGATCTGAGGATCACAGTTCAAAGCCAGCCTGGGCAGGAAAATCCATGAGATTCTCATCTCTAATATAAACTACTCAAAAAAGCCAGAAATTGCACTGTAGCTCAAGTGGTAAAGCACTGGCCTTGAGTAAAAGAAGTTCAGGGTCAGTGTCCAGGCCCAGAGTTCAAGCCACAGGACCCCTCCCCCAAAAAAAAGAGGACAGAGAAGAGAGAGAAGAAGTAGAAGAGAGAGAGGAGAGAAGAGGAAAGAGGAGCGGAGAAAGAGACCTGGAGAGTCAGAAGTGTGAGCAGATGGTCCCCAACTGAAATCATGAGTCTGCAATCCAGACAGGGGAGGGAAGATGTCTCACCTGATGACAAAGTCTCGAAGCAGGGCAAACTCACAGTGGTTGAGGTTTTCCACTATGAATGAAACAAGAGAAAACAGGTGGTCATTTCATAATGCTACAACCAGGAGGTGACTTCTGTGTGGAGCACGGAGACATATAAAGAGAACAGGGACAGGTTATCGTGTAACCCCTCAGGAAACTTACTCACGCTTTGGAACACTAGAGTTTGTGCTTTGTGTTGGAGGTGCTTGAACTCAGGGCCTGGTGTACTCATGTGTGTGTGTGCATATGCGTGTGTGTATGTGTATGTGTGTGTGTGTGCGTGTGTGTGCACTCTTCCTTCGATTTCTCTGCTCAAAGCTAGTGCTCTACTACTTGAGCCATACGTCCACCTCTGACTTTTTGCTGGTTAACTGGAGATAAGAGTCTTTCAGATTTATCTGCCTAGGCTGGTTTTAATCTGTGATCCTCGGATCTCAATCTCCTGAGTAGACAGGATTACAGTTGTGAGCCACTGGCACCCAACTGGTGCAATAAATGTTATTCATTGAAGAAATACTTAAGCAAGCCGGGCGCTGGTGGCTCACGCCTGTAATCCTAGCTACTCAGGAGGCTGAGATCTGAGGATCGCGGTTCAAAGCCAGCCCGGGCAGGAGAGACCGTGAGACTCCTATCTCCAATAAAACCACCAGAAAACCGGAAGTGGCGCTGTAGCTCAAGTGGTAGAGCGCTCGCCTTGAGCTGAAGAGCTAAGGGACAACGCCCAGGCCCAGAGTTCAAGCCCCACGACCGACAAAAAAAAAAAAAAAAAAAAAAGAAATACTTAAGCAGCTGAAATGGCATGGTGTAATACTATTGTACACTGGGTGAAACGGTAGTAATAGAAAATGTCCTTTTTATCATTTACAAGAGAAAACAAGCTGGGCGCCAGTGGCTCACGCCTGTCATCCTAGCTATTCAGAAGGCTAGATCTGAGGATCACGGTTCAAAGCCAGCCCAGGCAGGAAACTCCGTGAGACTCTTATCTCCAATAAACCACTAGAAAACCGGAAGTGGTGCTGTGGCTCAAGTGGTAGAGCGCTCACCTTGAGCTGAAGAGTACAATGACAGCACTTAAGCCCCGAGTTCAAGCCCCAGAACCAACAAAAAAGAGAGAGAGAGAGAGAGAAAAAAAAACAACGAACATTCAGAGAGTTGAACTTGCCAAGACCTAATGTATAGTTTCTAATCTAAGTGAAAGTAGGATGCAGAGCTGGGTACAGTTGTACCTGCCTGTAATCTCAACTACTCATGAGGCAGAGATAAGAGGATCCAGATCTGAGGCCAGCATGGGTAAAATATTAGACCCTATCTCAAGAAACACGTAGGACATGGTAGTATATTCCTGCAATCAGCCCTTTGAAAACTAAACCAAAAAAGATCTGGGGATGTGATTCAAGGGGTAGAGTGTTTGTCTAGTAAGCAAGAGGCCTTGAGTGCAAATCTCCATATTGAAGACAGAGACAGAGAGAGAGAATTTAACACAGGGTCATCTTTAAAAAGTCATATGCTACATGGTACATGGAAAATCCAATTCAACATAGATGGAGTACTCACATTTCCTAAACCATTTGCTAAGAATTGTGGGAACAGAAGACAATTAAGACATGGTTCTGTGGTCTTACAAAGGGTACACACATTCTTAGAAATAACTCCATTTCAAGGAAAACAAAGGGGAAAAATGTTATTTTTTAAAATCCCAGGGCACGCTGGGTGCTGGAGACTCATGCCTACAATCCTAGCTATTCAAGAGGCTTCCACCTAGAAGATAAGAGGTTTAAAGCCAGCCTGAACAGAAAAAAAATTCTGCAAGACACCATCGCCAAGTAACCAGCAAAATGATGGACTGAAGTCATGGCTCAAGTGGTAGAGCTCCAGCCATGAGCAAGAAAGCCAAGCAAGAGTGTGAGGG
Organism: Dipodomys merriami; assembly: GCF_024711535.1. Taxonomy (NCBI): domain Eukaryota; kingdom Metazoa; phylum Chordata; class Mammalia; order Rodentia; family Heteromyidae; genus Dipodomys; species Dipodomys merriami. The sequence continues at coordinate 4,818,585 of NW_027206124.1, read as the reverse complement.
GGCCTGGGAAGGTGGCTCAGTGGTAGAGCACTTGCCTTGCATGCTTGAGGCCCTGGGTTCCATTCCTCAGCACTACATAAGCAGGGGGAAAAAAAGCCGGAAGTGGCGCTGTGGCTCAAGTGGTAGAGTGCTAGCCTTGAGCTGAAGAGCTGAGGGACAGCGCCCAGGCCCAGAGTTCAGGCCCCACTACCAGACACCCCCCCCTAAAAAAGAGTGTGAGGCCCCATGGGTTCCAGCCCCAGTACTCGCACAAATATAAAGTTCCTTCCAGGCAGAGTCTGGCTGGCATGAATTATGTACTGTGCATCCCAGGACAGGACCTTGACCTACTGATGCGTTCTTAATACCTGGTTGCTGAGTACTAGCTCAGCAGCCAGTTCTTCCGTAAGCTGCAATGGATTATTACCTTCGATGATCCCCCAGGGAGTTTTTCTGCCAAGGACCCTCTTGCCATTCACCTGGTACTCCTTGTCACTTCCCACCACAGCGAAAGGCATGCTCTCCTGCTGAATGGGGACAGAAACAAACCAGACACACATGCGCAGTCATCTTCCTTTGACCTGATCATCCAAGAGCAGGACAGTAAATGGTGCCAGAAATCTCACCGTGACCTATACATATATGCAGTGACAGAACTGGTGGCAGGGGCCAACCTCTGTTCCTTGTAAGGAGCACTGGAATGGGAGTCAGGATTCTTGGATACAATCCTGATCACTGCCTGGCTGATTAACTTCACTGAGTCAGCTTTCCTTCAAACTATAGTTTGGTTTTTGGTTGTGTGTTGGTTCTAGGGCTTACCCTCAAGGCCTGGGCACACTGCTTTGGCTTTTATGGTCAAGGCTGGTGCTCTAACATTTGAGCCACAGCTCCATTTCTGGATTTTTTGGTAGGTAAGTGAGATAGTCTCATGAGGAAGTAGCACTGTGGCTCAAAGTGGTAGTGCACTAGCCTTAAGCAAAAGGGCTTAGAGACAGTGCTCAGGCCCTGAGTTCAAGCCCCAGGACTGGCCAAAAAAAAAAAAAAGAACTGTATGGGAGCATTATTGTGTGTGGTCCTTCATTCAAGGCACACCAGTGAACTGTGCAAGCTGAGTGCGCATGTGCGTAGAATGCTCTCTGACAGTGAAGCCAAGTATTTTAGAAACACTTTATAAAAGTGATCTGTGCCAGATGAACAGATCCAAAAATTGTGGTATCTATACACAATGGAATATTATGCAGCCATTAGAAAGGACAAAATAATGGCATTTGCAGGGGGAAATGAAAGAGCTAGAAAAAGTCATGTTGAGCAAGGTAAGGCAAGAGCAAAGAGACAAACGGCACATGGTCTCCCTGATAAGTGGATGTTAAATCCAAAACGTAAGTTGATATGATAAAATTAACAAGACTTTAGAAACAAAGGACTTCCACTCATCTGGTCAAATCACTACTAAATAACCCCATGCTGCTGATCACATATATGGTATATATGTGCACACTGCAGGGAAAACAGGAGAATGACACAGAACTAGGGGGAATCAGGGGAAAACATACAACAGCAGGACCCATCAACTGCACTGGACATTGATCAAAATGAACTAAGCAATTCAATGGTGGCGATGGGAGGGAGGGAACGAGTGGGAAAGAGGGAACAGCTGACGCTATGCAAAACAAAAGAAATGTACCTATCACCCAATGTGTAAGAAATAACTGTACTGCAAAGCTCATAGAACTCATAACTGTTATAGACCACGACAGATAATTTGCCCCATGAAAGTTAGAATGTGTTTGTGACTTTAACTAAGCATCACTATCCCACAATATTGTGAAATTTGAGAAATTATGTAATCATTTAATTTCAATAAAGAATTTGAAAAAAAAAAAAAAAAGGGACCTGTGCCAAGTATTAATGGCGCATGACTGTAATCCTAGCTACTCAGAGGATGAGATCTGAGGACCCTGGTTTGAAGCTAGCTTGGGCAGAAAAGTCCATAAGACTCTTGTCACATATTAACCACCAAAAAGCCAGAAGTGGAGCTGTAGCTCAAGTGATAAAGCTCTACCCTTAAGTAAAAAAAGTTCAAGGACAGTGCCCAGGCCCTGAGTTCAAGCTCCAGGACTAGAAACACACACTAGAAACACACACACACACACTCCCCAAATTACATGTGCTAAGATGAGCTATCCCTCCTTGCCCCACATTTTATGAGGGAGAAACTGAGGCACAGTCTCACTAGAGCAGACTCCAATGGCCCCAGCCCAGTGCTTTCCCTGCTTGGGGTCCTATCAGCCCCACACTGTAGTGGGGTGTGGAGACAGGCGGAAATGTAGGCTTTCCTGTGCAGGAAGCTGCTCTGTGGTTAGTTCTATCCAGGTCCATTCCTCCCCCTCCCCTTTTTCCTCCCCTCCTCCCCCTCCTCCTCACCCCAAGCCTGGTCAAGCAAGAATGCCCAGGGGTCTGGAGAGGAAACACAGGTGACACATTCCGGGTACCCAGAGGGACCCCCCCCCCCACCGTGTGAGGATCAGACCCCCCAGGTACTCACCCTGATTTTGTCATTCTCTGTCTTGTCCTCTAAATCCTCATCAAATTCCTTTTGGGGGTAGAATTCGATGCCATTTACTTCCAGCTCCTTGCGAACCTAGAGATGAGGAGGAGAAGGAGAAGAAGGTAGTCAGATGTCATAATGGAAAGCTGGGTGTGTTTGTGTGTGCATGTGCACGTGTGTGTGTGTGTGTGTGTGTGTGTGTGTGTGTGTGCATGTGCGTGTACACCCTGAAGTCAGAGATGAACCCATAGCAATCTATGAACCCTGAGGTCCCAGGCAGCAGGAAGATGCTGAGCAATGCAAGTCCACGCCACCACTACCACAGCCCAGCCTGAGAGGACAGTCTCGAGGCAGGTTCAGACCCCTCGGCCTTGGGGAAGCCGCAGAGCTGAGTCCAGATACCACTGGCCAGTGCCCAGGGACTGCAGAGGCTTGATGGCTCGAAGCCTCTTCCTTTGCCCCTTTCAAGGTCAAGGTCAAGGTCACCATCTAAGGCCTCTTCTGAGTGACTCGTTTGTTTTTTTGTTGGAGACATGGTCTCATTTGCTATGTATCCCAGGCTGGCCTTAAACTTGAAATCCTCCTGCTATTGTCTCCCAAGGGTTGGGATGACAGGTACAGACATGCCAGCTTTGATTTCATTTTATTTTATTTGGTGCTGAAACTTTTTTTTTTTTTTTGGCGGTCATGGGGCTTGAACTCTGGGCCTGGGTGCTGTCCCTCAGCTCAAGGTGAACGCTCTACCACTTGAGCCACAGCACCACTTCAAGTTTTCTGGTGGTTCATTGGAGATAAGAGTCTTACAGACTTTCCTGTCCCTGCTGGCTTTGAGCCATGATCCTCAGATCTCAGCCTCCTGAGTAGCTAGGATTACAGGCGTGAGCCACCGGCACCGGCTCTAATTGTGCTTCTTAAAGGTAGCGAACTGTCTTTACACTTCTTTCCTATCCAATCTCTCCCCTTCCCCAGGCACCGGTGGCTCATACCTGTACGCGTGCGCGTGCGTGCGTGCGCGCGTGCGTGCGTGCGTGCGTGCGTGTGTGTGTGTGTGTGTGTCTCCATGATAGAGTGCTTGCCTAGTTCATGAAGCCCTGGGTTTGATTCCTTGGTACTACATGAACAAGAATAAGGTCATTAAATACATCATCTAAAAAAAAAGTGAGCACTCAGGTTCACAGTAATTCGTGTACCCAGTGATCTTTGTGCCCAGGTACAAAGGATAGGAAGAGGGCAGCCTGGAGCAGAGCCACTTTTGACCTTTGGTCCCCGGGAATCACCAACCCTGCTGGGGGAAGGTCAGAGGTGGAAGGGAAGGAGGAAGATGACAGCTACAGAATGGCTTGGACCCAGAGGAAGGGAAAGAAGGGCCTGGGGAGGAAGAAAAGGAGGAGAAGGAGGAGGAGGAGGAAGAGGAGGAGGAAGGGGCCTTCTCACCCTCTGCTTGAATTCAGACTTCTCCTCCGGCGTCATGGTGTCGGCCTTGGCGATGACTGGGATGATGTTCACCACCTTGCTGAGGTGTTTCATGAACTCGAGGTCCAGGGGTCGCAAGCTGGGGCGGGGGAGGTGGGAGCGTCAGAGCGTCAGAGCCTCCGGGCCTGCCGGGCCCTCTGCCTCATGGCCACGCTCAGCTGCCTTTCCACCAGACGCCACCCTACCCCTTCAGAACACGCTTTTTCTTTTTTTTTTTTTTTTTTTTTGTGCCAGCAGTGGGACTTGAACTCAGAGAACTCAGGACCTGGGTGCTCACTGTCCATGAGCTTTTTCACTCAAGGCTGGCACTCTACTACTTGAGCCACAGCTCCATTCAGGCTTTTCTGGGGGATTCATCTCGAATTGGAGATAAGTGTCAAGGATTTTTTTTTTTCTGCCTAGCTGGGTTTTGAACCACAGTCTTCAGATCTCAGCCTCCTGAAAAGCTAGGATTATAGGCGTGAGCCACCAGCTCTAAGGACTTTCCATCCCCTAGTCTGAAGGCCCAGTTTGTTGGATTACTAAGTGAAGTTGTCTCCCACCATAGGAAAGGTGAAAGAAAAATAAAATCTATACTCTCTTGAGATCCAGGACTGGCCCAGAGTTCTTCTGTCATACCTCTTCTCCCTCCCTGCTGGACACCAGCTGCATGCTGAATTCCTCCGAAGCTCAGGGCCTCCTTTTCTGTGCCATCCGCTTACAAACTGAGCTTCAGTCACAAGATGTAAGGAAGGTCACTTAAAATAGCATTGGAAGCTAGGTGCCAGTGGCTCATACCTGCAATCCTAGCTTCTCAGGAGGCTGAGAGCTGAGGATAATGGTTCAGAGCCAGCCCTAACAGGAAAGTCTATGAGATTATTATCTCCCATTAACCATCAGAAAACCAGAAGTGGTGCTGTGACTTTAAGAGGTAGAGCACTAACCTTGAGCAGATGATCTCAAGGACAGCACCCAGGCCTTGAGTTCAAGCCCCAGGATCAGTGCAAAAAAAATAAAAAAATAAAAACTTAGGGGCTGGGAAGGTGGCTCAGTGGTAGAGCGCTTGCCTTGCATGCAAGCCTGAGGCCCTGGGTTCGATTCCTCAGCACCACATCAGCAAAAAGAAAAAAGCCGGAAGTGGCATTGTGGCTCAAGTAGTACAACGCTAGCCTTTAGCTGAAGAGCTAGGGACAGTGCCCAGACCCAGAGTTCAGGCCCCACGACCGGACCCCCCAAAAAATTATATATAGAGAGAGATAGATAGATATAGATACAGCATTGGATTCTCTGACTTCTACCTTTTCCTATTGTCTGTCATAGAGCCTACCTGCTACTCAGCCTGAGTTTCCAGCACATTCTTCCAGGGTCAGCTTTCATCTCTAGACACCTATAACTCCTCCTGCTGGGCTGGCCACCTTCTAGTTACTGGTGGCAGGGTCCCCTAGCCTACCAAAATACAAGCCTCCCCTTTGTCACCCCTCTTACTGCTCCCAGGCCCTGAGCCTTTTGAGTAAATGAATACCCATGGCTTACCTACACCAACTTTTCTCAGCTGGTTCAGCCAGCCTATGCTGGGACACTAGTAGGTAATACAGGAGCTGACGCCAGGCAGTTTTTACCATCCCACCAAGCAAACCTGACTTTCTTGTCAAAATCCTGGGGAATCACAAGGTCACGGGAGTCATGACTATATTCTGGCCCCTGCCCGAGAGTGACCCTTGATCATCCAATCCAGCATAGGCCTGGATGACACACCCTGGAGCCAGGCCCAGTGCGGGAGGGGCTGATACGTACGAGTGTCCTGTGGGCGAGATGAAGTAGAGGCAGCAGTGGATTCGAGTGTCAGGGATGCGTTTCTTCCTAGCGATATTCACCTCCTCCTTCAGGAACTTCTCGTACTGCTCGTTGATGTACTTCTCAATGGGCTCCCAGCTGATAGGGCAGAAATAGAATGTCTTAGAGGGACCCAAGCCAAGGAGCAGCTCTTAAGACAATCCCTTTCCTCCAGCTCAGGTCCCTGGCCAGTCCAGGACACCTGCTGGCTGATTCTCCCTTAGTCCCTTCCCTCGATGGATGGCTCTCCATGGATGGCTGGGTTGGTAAGGGCAAAATTTCCCCAGGAGACCCAGGCCCCACCCAGGCTCCAGGGACCTGTGGAGAATGGCTAGGTAAGGGAGGCACCAGGTTCCTATCTTCTTGGCAGAGTGTTTAGGGCCAAAATCTCAGTGGCAGATATACCAGTTTTCATTGTTGATCTGGTCTCCAAAGCCCGGAGTGTCAATGACTGTCAGCTTCATTTTGACACCACCTTCCTCAATCACTGGGGGACAAACAGAAAGGGTGTCAGACAGGTCAGATCAGTCCTACAGCTGGTCCCAATGTCCTGCAGCCCCTGGCCAGGGGACACTTAGGGACTTTTCTGATTGGAAAAGTCAAGCTATTGTTTTTGTGTTGGTTGGCTGTGGGGCTTGAACTCTGGGCCTGGGCGCTCTCCCTCAGCTCTTCACCTCAAGGCTACTGCGCTACCACTTGAGCCACAGGGCTACTCCTGGTTTTCTGGAAATAAGAGTCTCACAGACTTTCCTGCCCGGGCTGACTTTGAACCGCGATCCTCAGATCTCAGCCTTCTGAGTAGCTAGGATTATAGGTGTGAGCCACTGGTGCCCAAGCCAGAAAAGTCAAGTTTCATGGTCTTCCTTGACTCAGTGGCTTTGCTCACGCTGTCTCCCTCCCCCCCACACACACACACATACACACACAGGTAGAGAGCCCTCCCTACTTCCTTCTATTTTACCTCTGTCTAAATCCTATCTGGCCCTTACCACCCAGCCAGCTCAAGACCTACTTCTTCCTGTGCTAGGCCCACCCATCTTTCTTGAACTAGCAGGCTGAGGGTCTTGCTACATTAGGGTTTGGGCTTAATTCCACTCTGCCTTGAAGTTGTTTTTTGCATGTCTTTTCCCCCAAGAGACCCTGGTCCAGCTGGGCACCAGTGGCACATGCCTGTAATCCTAGCTACTCAGGAGACTGAGGTCAGAAGATTGTGGTTCAAAGTCAGTCTAGGCAGGAAAGGTCACGAGACTCTTTTCTCCAGTGAACCACCAAAAAGCTGGAAGTCAGTCTAGGCAGGAAAGGTCACGAGACTCTTTTCTCCAGTGAACCACCAAAAAGCTGGAAGTAGAGCTGTGACTCAAGTAGTAGAGCGCGCACACACACACACACACACACACACACACACACACACACACACACACACACACACACACACACACACACACACACACACACACACACACACACACACACACACACACACACACACACACACACAGGGCCCCCACCTCCTCCTCACCATGCCCAATAGCTTTGATCTCCACCGTCTTGGGGATCTTCTCCTCCCGGTTCCAGCTGGAGGCCTTCCGGCTCACCTGGCACTTGAAGAGCGTGTTGACCAGCGTTGACTTGCCCAGCCCACTCTGGCCTGCAGTGAGGCAGAGGAGGAAGATGGGGACCCACGCCCACCCCAGAAGTGCCCCACTCTCCCTCCGGCCTCAGTCCGTCTGGCTCGAGCCAGCCCAGCCTTGGCCAGGCCACAGGCAGCAGATGGAAACCGCTTCCGCCTTCCTGGCGAGGATCTCGCCATTCTGACTTCTCTCCTTCCTTGGGAGAGGGAACAGCTTCTCTGTCTGTCTGACAAGTTTGGGGTTTTTTGGTTTGTTTTCCTTGACGTAAGGTTTTGTCTTGTGGGGCAGTTTTTTGGCAATAATAGAGTCTGAACTCAGGACACTGCCCTCGATAGGCAAGCACTTTGTCACTTCAGCCACGCGCTCAGCCCTCTTTTTGCTTTATTTTTCAGATAAAGTCTCACATTTTGCTCACAACCAGCCTCCTCCTACCTATGATCCTTCTACCTATGACTCCCAGTAGCTTGGACTGCAGGCATGCAGCACTACGTTCTGTTTGTTGGTCGAGATGGGTTCTTGCTACCTTTTTTCCCTGGGCTGGCTTTGAACTTCAAGCATTCCAATATCTACTTCCCAAGTGGCTGGGATTACAGGCATGAGCCACCACACCAAGCCATCCGTCTTTAATCAGACTAAAGTATTCTGACACTGCCTGAGCACTTTCACATCTGTTAGCAAAATCTATCTTTATATCGGCCCTGTAAGTCCCACAGCAGAGCTATCTTTATCCCCAGTTGAGATGGCCCTGGAGCGATGAATCCTCTTCCAACATAAAATGCATAGTCCCTGCAAGTCCAGGGACCCGAATCTCAAGGATCACTCTTTATTCTAATACAGTGGTTTGTCAATTGTGCCCCTTGAAGACCAGAGTGCTGCTAAAAGTCTGTGGCACAGTGGCTACCGTGAGAAGGGCAAGCAGGACCACAGCGCCCGCCTCTACGTCCTCCCACCACGCAAGTCTGTGACCGAGCACTTTTCAAGGAGCAGTCCCACAGCTGGCATGCACTTGAGAACCGTGCATCCCAGCAGAGCCTCTCAAACTAGCACACCCCCGCATCACACCAGAAAGCCTTGCAAGGAACAAGAGCCCTGGCACCGCCGGGTTCTATGGAAAACATCCCTCCCCAGTCCTACGGCCTAGCAGCTGCAGTCTAACTGGAATTTCAGAGGACTCAGATAGACAGCCTACCCAAGAGGTGCTGGTCTATTAGGAAAAAACAAAAAACAAAGACCAGGTAGAAAGAAAGGCAAGCACCCAGGTTCTATCCAGCTGTGGTCCTGCGCCTGACGGCCCTTGACCAGCTGTTCTCATCCCGGGTCTGAAATTCCTTTACAGATAGGAAGGTGAAGAGGGAAGAAATGGCCAGAGGCCAGGATGGTAAACAAGGTGCATTTCTCATTCCTCCTGATGAGCTGATGAGGCCACCTGGATGATTAAGTTACAATGGCTATGTCTGCGCTCAGTACTGAACACAGCCACGTGACCAGCACTGTCTGCCACTAGCACCCAGAGAAGTAGCCGTGTATCTTCTTCTACAGGCTGAGCGTCTCTAATCTGAAAGTGAGAAATCTGAAATGTCCCAAAATTGGAAAATTTCTTGCATGCTAACATGACTTGGGAACTGTTCAGATTTTAGAGTAGGAATCAGCCAGGAAAGGCCATGGAAACATTCCAAAATACAAAGAAAAAAAAAAAAAAAAGGAGGGTTGGGAAGGTGGCTCAGTGGTAGAGCGCTTGCCTTGCAAGCATGAGGCCCTGGGTTCAATTCTTCAGCACCACATAAGCAGAAAAGGCCAGAAGTGGTGCTGTGGCTCAAGAGGTAGAGCACTAGCCTTGAGCTGAAGAGCTGAGGCACAGTGCTCAGGCCCAGAGTTCAGGCCCCACAACCAGAAAAAAAAAAAATCAGAATACTTCTAGTCCCAAGTATTTTGGACAAGAGATACATAGCCTGTATTTGCCACTCTTGGTCTAGAATGCTTAACAAGGTCTTTTGTCCATCAAGTATATTGATATAACTATAGCTATAGACATAAAGATATATATTTATATATAGTGATGCTTTGATTATCAAAGTTCTTGGAATTAAGCCTATAATTACAGTTACTCAAAAGGCTGAGATCTGGGGATCACAGTTCAAAGTGAGCCCACGCAGGAGAATCCATGAAACTCTTATCTTCAGTTAATCACAAAACGCTGAACCTGGAAGTATGGCTCAAGTGGTAGAGTGCCAGCCAAACTAGAGGTACCAGCACAAACAACAACAACAAAACAATCATAATAACAATATAGCAAACTAAATTCACAGGATTTCTATTCATGTACAAAATTACAGACATAGGGCTGGGAAGATGGCTCAGTGGTAGAGCGCTTGCCTTGCATGCATGAGGCCCTGGGTTTGACTCCTCAGCACCACATAAGCAAAAAGAAAAAAGCTGGAGGTGGCACTGTGGCTCAAGTGGTACAGCGCTAGCCTTGAGCTGAAGAGCTGAGGGACAGCGCCCAGGCCCAGAGTTCAGGCCCCACGACTGGACCCAAAAAAAAAAAAAATCACAGACATATACTAATGAGAGATGCTCCCTGAGAAGAATTTCAAGCAAGTAAGAAATATAAAGAAAGAGAAAGAACTACAGCCAGATGGGGTGGCTCACGCCTATAATCCTAGCTATTCAGAAACTTGAGCTCTAAGGACGGTGGTTTGAAGCCAGCTTCAGGCAGGAAAGTCCATGAGATTCCTATCTCCAATTAACCAGCAAAAAAAAAAAAAAAAAAAATGAAGCAGAGCTATGGCTCAAGTGGTAGAAAGCCAGCCTTGAGCAAAAGCGCTCAGGGCCAGTGCCTGGGCCTTGAGTTCAAGCCCCACAATGAAAACAAAAACTGAGATTGTATCTTTTTTGGGGGGAGAGGGCACAGTACTGAGATTTGAACTCAGGGTTTGTGCTTGCTAGGCTGGCATTCTACTCCTGAGCCATACCTCCAGCCCTGTTTTTCACTGGCTATAAGAACAGGGTTTCAGTACCAAGCCAGCATTAAGCATTCTTGATTGCCAAATGCTGCCCTAGAATGGAAGTGTTCAAGGCGCTGTTCAGTGTGAGGGAGACCTAAATATAAACAGCCAGTTACAATATGTTAAGAGATAACCACAGGGCACTGTAACAGAACAGCAAAGGGAATTTCTCTGACATCAAGGAAGACAAGGAAGAAGCAACAATGAAGCAGAGACCTAAAGGCTGACTTCCTATGAACCAGGCATGGTGACACATGCCTAAACGCCACCACTTACATGTTTGAAGCAGGAGGGTTCCACGTCCCAGGCCAATCCATGTGGGCTACATAATACAACCCTGTCTCAACACAGGGTATATATCTCAACTCACAGGTCGGGTATGGTGAGTCACGCCTGTAATTCCAGCTCAGGAGGCAGAGGCCAGAGCAAGCCTGGACAAAGGTAGGAAGCCCCTATCTCAAAATCAAAGCAAAAACAAAAGAGCTGGGGTCGGGGTGGCATGTGAGAGGCCCTGGGTTCAATCTCCAGTACCATACACACACAAAAAAAGACAACAAGGAGCTGTAGAAAGAGGGAACAGCATATGCAAAGGCTCAGAGGTAGGGAAGAACATGGCAAGTTGAGACCTGTTCTGAATGAGTAAGGGGTAAAATGCTAGGAAAGGAGTCTAAACTTGCCCTGGAGTTAAGAGAGAGCTAGAAAAGTTCTAAGCAAGACTGGTGACTGATGGTTATTGGAGGCTGGAGAGAAAATCAGGTCACTGGTGGACAGTGGATTGAAAGGAAAGGGGTCAGAGAACCAGGAGAGTCAGGGCCATTCCAAACGCAGCCTGTGAGACAGCTGCAAGGCCCACGAACCAGCTGCTACTGGTTCTTGAGATAAGAATATTGAGTTTGGCACTGGTGGCTCTCACCTGTAATCCTAGCTACTCAGGAGGCTGAAATCTGAAGATCATGGTTTGTCAAAGCCAGCCCAAGTAGAAAAATCCCTTCCCTCATACCCAGGGAGGACCAAATCCCTGGAAAATTTCTTTTTTTTTTTTTTTTTTTGGGGGGTCCGGTTGTGGGGCCTGAACTCTGGGCCTGGGCACTGTCCCTCAGCTCTTCAGCTCAAGGCTAGCGCTCTACCACTTGAGCCACAGCGCCACTTTCGGCTTTTTTTTTGGCTTACATGGTGCTGAGGAATCAAACCCAGGGCCTCATGCATGCAAGGCAAGCGCTCTACCACTGAGCCACCTTCCCAGCCCTTGGAAAATTTCTTAAAGCTTTAAAATACCACAGAAGATCAGAACTACCGAGCACCAGTGGCTCACACCTGTAATCCTAGCTAATCAAGAGGCTGAGATCTGAGGATCATTGTTCAAAGCCAGCCTGAGCAGGAAAGTCTGTGAGTCTCTTACCTCCAATTAACTACCAAAAGCCGTTAAGTAGAGCTGGGCCTCAAGTGGAAGAGCATCAGCCTTGAGCAAAAAACAAAAATGCTAAGCAAAAGCGTCAAGGCTTTGAGTTCAAGCCCCAGTACTGGCATGTATGCGCGCACACACACACACACACACACACACGCGCGCACGCACACACACACACACACACACACACGCACACGCACGCGCATGCACGCACGCACGCACACACACAGTACTAAAGCATTACAAAAGATCAGAAAAAAGACCGGGGTGGGGAAGGATACCTCACATGGTTGAGCACTTGTCTAGCTAGGGCAAGGTTCCGAGTTCAATCTGTATCAATTACCAAAACAAGAAAAAAGAAAAAACTCTGGAAGGGCTGGGGATTCTCCACACTACCAACCAAAGAGCAGGTGGAGTGCGGAAGAGGCCGGCTGCCTACACACAGCTGGAGGCGGAGCCAGGCTCAGCAGACCACAAACCTCCCTCCTAGAATGAGCTCGCCCTAGAGAACCAGGGCCAAGGCCATCCTGGTGCTGCCGGCCGCAGGTGCTCAGTGACCCCTTGCCCTCCATACCAACGACCATGATGTTGAAGTCAAAGCCGGTCTTCATGGTCTTCTTGCGCATCTGCTCGATGATGGTGTCGATGCCTATGTAGCCCAGGAGGTTGGAGTTGATGCTGACGGGTTTCATGGGCACTGCCGGCTTAGGCCTGGGCTCAGGCACCAGCTCTGACATGGCTGCGTCCGTCCTGGTCTCTGGGAGCCCTGCAAAGTCAAGGGGCGGAGAAACAGAAGGGGAGAGGAAGGAACCAAGGTCACATGAAAAGGGTAATATTTTTCTTTTTTTTTCTTTGCTTTTCTTCCCTTTTTTTGGTGCCAGTATTAGGACTTGAACTCAAAGCCTCACCTTCTTGTTTGGCTTCTTCACTCAAATCTGGTGCTCTACCACTTGAGCCCCACCTCCACTTCCTGCATTTTGCTGGGTCATTGGAGATCAGAATCTCACAGATGTCTTCCCAGGGCAGGCTTCAGACTAAGATCCTCAGATCTCGCCTCTTGAGAAGCTAGGATTATACCTGTGAGTCACAGGTGCCTGACTAGTACTCATCTGTTTAAAGAAACAGAGCAGCTAACTTCTGCAGAAAAACCCTCACCCTAGCCTCTCTTGTTCCCCAGGTTCCATGAATTGCAAAATAGAGGGAGGAGCCCCAGACACCCTCCTAACCATACATTGAGTGGGACCTCTGGCAGGAGATGGGACCAGAATGAGGTCAGTCAATTGCCCAAGGTGGCAACACTCTAACAATGGTAGGTAGCCGAAGGCAAAGGCTGGAACACAGATATCTAAGGAAGGGAAGAGACAAAGGTGCCTGTAGGTCATGTAGATCACAGGGGTGTTGACACACAGGTGAAATCTATAGTTATCAGGCCACTGTCCACCAGGGTAGGTTTAAGACTAGAGGGACTCCATTTTCCCCATCTATAAAATGGGTACACGGGATGGTATGCTCTGAATAAGAACTGTCTGTCCCCCACAGGCTCAAATTTTAAAAAGGTTGATCCCTAGCCGGCGGTGCTATTTTCAGAGGTTCTGGAAACTTTAGGAAGTAAGATCCAGTTGAGGAACTAGGTCATTAGGAGGGAGAGGAGAGGAAGGGTCTTTGTGGAAATATCATTCCTGACCTCTTTCTATCACACTCTCTGATTTCCTCTTCACCAATAAGCAACGGCTAGCTCTGCTCTGCCCTCTGTCAGATGTTCCCGCAGCTCCAGTGCTCCCGAGTACCTGAGGCCAAGCAACCATGAACCAAACCCTCCCGAACCACAAGCAAAATAAGTCCTTCCTCCCTTAAATTCTGCATCTCAGGTATTTTGTGGCAGCAACAAAAAAAAGCTTTAGAAGTCAAAAGAGCCTGGCCCTGCTCTGTGCAGCCTTGGGGATACGTGCCCGCCCCCGCCCATGGGGAGCACCCTGGGTCTAGGTTCACTGCTTGTCTGATCACGTGGACACACGTGGGGAGAAGAGGCGCCCCAGATGCTCATTTCACACGCTACTGTTGGACTCCGTGCTCTTCTGAGGATGCCCTCTAGCTTTGCCATCGCTCTGCAGATTCTTACCCTTCCTGGGAAGGCCTGACGGAGCCGCAGATGGGCAAGGGGGGGAGGGTGGTTCATGCTAGCAATCTGAGCTTCTCATGAGGCTGAGATCTAAGGATCGTGACTCAAAGCCAGCTCAAGCAGGAAAGTCTGTGAGGCTCTTATCTCTAATTAACCAGTTAAACACACACACACACACACACACACACACACACAATTAAAAAAAAAAACAAACAGAAATGGAGGTATGGCTCAGTTGAAGAGTACCAACCTTGAATAAAAAAGTTCAAGAACAAAGCCGGGTGCCGGTGACTCACGCCTGTAATCCTAGCTACTCAGGAGGCTGAGATCTGAGAATGACAGTTCAAAGCCTGGGCAGGAAAAGTCTGTAACACTCTTATCTCCAGTTAACCACCAGAAAACTGGAAGTGGCGCTGTGGGTCACTGTAGTGTGTAGTACTGTGGTAGGGCACTAGCCTTGAGCTGAAGAGCTGAGGGACAGTGCCAGGGCCAAAGTTCAAACCCCACAACTGACAAAAATAAATAAATAAATAAATAAAGCAAGCTTGGGGACAATGCCCAGGCCCTGAGTTCAAGTCCCAGGACCAACACCAAAAAAATAATAAGTAAATAAAGAGGGAGAGAACAAGAGCGCCTCCCTACACCCTTCTTCAAGCACAGCCAGGTGTCTGCTCTTGTGCCCTCCCTTCCCACACACCCGCTCCTCTCCTGGTGGCGGCGGGAATCTGTTCTTCCCCAAGGTTCCCAGGCACAGCCAAATCTGACCAAGCCTTGGAACTTCCCCAGGGCCTGGCACGGCGTCCTCTTGCTTCCCAGGAAGCTGTTGCCAGCCAGGCGGCTCCGGAGGGCAGCGAGGTTGGCTGGGGCCTGAAGCAGCTGACTCTGGCAGCCTGGCCCTGCTCCCCTACCTGCACACATGGCTCAGGCCGCAACCCCCATCCCTGCACTAGATCCCGTGCCCGCTCCCCTGCGCTGCCCACACAGGCGAGGCCCCCCTCTTGCCCTCACACCTCCACAAGCTGAGCCCATTTGGTCTCCAGGCTGTGCTGTGTGTGCGTTCACCCCGGCACGCTGTTCCTGCTTCTGTTTTACAGACCTGGAAACGGAGTCTGGTATTTCTCCAGGGGAGGGAGGATTTCAAAGTAGTTTATAAAGCATGTGTCCTCACCATGGCCTGCCGAGCCCTGGCCTGGCACCTGCAGCACCCTAAGAAAACACTCCCAGAAGTGGGGGGCAGAGTGCTAGTCTTGAGCAAAGAAGCCAAGGGAGAGGATGAGGCCTCGAGTTCAAGCCCCATTACCAGCACAGAGGAAGGGAGGAAGGGAGGAAGGAGGAAGGGAGGAAGGGAGGAAGGGAGGAAGGGAGGGAGGGAGGGAGGGAGGGAGGGAGGAAGGAAGGAAGGAAGGAAGGAAGGAAGGAAGGAAAGAAGGAAGGAAGGAAGGGAGAAAAGGAGAAAGGGAGGGAGGGAGGGAGGGAGGGAGGGAAAAGGAATGTGTTGAGCACTAGCAGCTTATGCCTTTAATCCTAGGACTAAGGAGGTTGAGATTTGAGAATCATGGTTTGAAGCCAAAGCTGGGCAGAAAAGTTCCTGAGACTCCTATCTCCAACTAACCACCCAAAAAAGCTGGAAGGGGCTGGGAAGGTGGCTCAGTGGTAGAGCGCTTGCCTTGCATGCCTGAGGCCCTGGGTTCAATTCCTCAGCACCACATAAGCAAAAAGAAAAAAGCCAGAAGTGGCGCTGTAGCTCAAGTGGTAGAGCGCTAGCCTTGAGCTGAAGAGCTGAGGGACAGCACCCAGGCCCAGAGTTCAGGCCCCACGACCGGACCCCTCCCCCCCCCCAAAAAAAAACAAAAAACAAAAAATGCTGGAAGTGTCACTGCAGCTCCAATGGTAAAGTGACAGCCCTGAATGAGAAAGATAAAGGACCACACCCAAGCCCTGAGTTCAAGCCTCAGTACTAACACACACACACACACACACACACACACACACACACACACACACACACACACACACACACACACACACACACACACACACACACACACACACTCACACACTCAGACTCCCAAAAGACAGATCCTGATTATGCAAGGAAACTGAATGTCTAGGGACTAGCCTAATCCCGCCAAGCCTATGTTTAATGTCAAGGGCATTTTTATGCCCAGACAAGGTCATTACCCCCAAGCTCTCCACTGGCTAGTGAAGGTGCCTAACAAGGACACGGAGACCTGGAGGGCACAGAACAAATGCTACTCTGGAGTTGGACTTTGTAGCTCCATCCTCTGCCATACAGCAATATGGTCCCAACAGAAGAACTTCGGCAGATCTGCTGAGGCTCGAATTCTAGCTGGATGGCTGCTACAAGCCTGATTTCTTCCCAAAAATGTAGGGATAGGAACCTGCCTTCTAGGTAACTGTGAAGGTTATTCAAAACCATGAATATAAATTACCTGGCACTGCCAGGCACTGGTGGCTCACATCTGTAATCCTAGCCACTCAGGAAGCTGAGATCTGAGGATCGTGGTTCTAAACCAGCCCAAGCAGAAAATAGTCCATGAGACTCTTATCTCCAATTAACCAACAAAAAGCCAGAAGTAGAAGCGTGGCTCAAGTGGTAGACTGCTAGCCTTGAGGGAAAAAGCCAAGTGAGAGTTTGAGGCCCTAAGTTCAAGTCCAAGTATTGGCACGCGTGTGTCACACACACACACACACACAAACTCCTCACTGGACACTATGTTGAAAATGAACTATACAATTTATGGGTGGAAACAGGAAAAAAAAACTGGGGTGACATTGTTCATAAAGAAATGTACTCTTTATCTGATCCATGTAACTGTAACCCCTTTGTATATCACCTTTATAATAACAATTTTTTAATGTTTAAATTACCTGGCACTGAGTATTGGCTGGTTTCATCTCTAGGCTCCCTGTACCCAGCATACCACAGGCACTAAGCCATGAATAAATAAATGGATGATGAATGAATGAATGAATGCCACACAGCAAGGTGGGGTCACTGCAAACATCGTCCTCTTCCTACCTGAAGGCCAGCACACAGCTGTGGTGCCGCCCCAGCCAAGGCAGGTATACTTGCTAAGAAAGGCCTCCTCCCTTTCCTGCAACAGAAATTGGGGGAGGGGGTTCCCAAGGGTGGAGAAGAGCTCAAGGTGGGGGTCACCGCAGACTGCAGCTCAAATATGCCACCCTGGCTGGATGGGTCCCGGGGCCTCTGCTAAGCTCCCAGCTCAGGACCCGGGGACAAGAGAACATTTGTGTGTGCGCCCCCCATCCTGCCCGGAGCCCCCTGCCCATCCCTGGCTCCAGGAAGACACGGTCTGTCAGTCTGTCTGGCTCAGCTCTTCTCCTGTCGGCAAATGAATGGCCCACTGACCCCACCCCTCGGTTGGGAAGGTGGCAGTGGGAGGGTCTTTCTAGAAAAGCGAGCACCTGCCTCCCTGGCTTAGTGCTGGCCTCCCCCTTTCTTCTCTCTCAAGCTGGAGGGGGGAGGGGTCTTCCCCAACCCCATCCCACCCCCTGACCCCAACAGTTTTCAACACTCCCCCTACAGGGACAGAGGTCATTCCAGTCCAGCCCAGTTCTGCCCCGGATCGTTCACAGACGTCTTAGTTCTTTCCCCATTTTGCAGGAGCAATGGGCTCTGGGTCAACCCCCCCCCCCAGTCCAGAGGAGGTCAATGGGGCTCCCTGGAGACCACCAGCGGGTGCCCGCCTGGGCCGGCCGCTCGCCTGCACGGGGAAGGGGCCCGTGTGTCAGCACACCGCTCCCGCGTCAGCTGTAGGGGCGCAGGTGCGTGCATGTGAGTGTGTGCCCATGTCGGTGTGTGCGTGCATGCATGTGTGCGTGCATGCATGTGTGCATGCACGCGTGCGCAAGTCCAGCGCTCCAGCCTGGAGCTTTCTCCGGAGTCTGGCTCCCTCCGCGGCCGCGCGTCTCCGCCTCCCTCCCCTGCTGTCCCTTTAACCGAGCGGGTCTCCAGGTGTGTGCCGCGCGCGTCCACGCACGTCACGGCGCGTGGGCTCCGGGCGCAGCCCTCCCCCGCGGCAGCCGGCCCGGGCCGATCGCGGGGCGCGCGGGGGGCGCGCGGGCCCAGCCCGCATCCTACCTTTGGACATGAATCCTCCTTTGTCTCCGCTCCCCGGGAGATGCTCAGGGCGCGGGGCTGCCGGGCTGCGCGGGGCGCGGGCTCCCGGGCCGAGCCGCCCCACAGCCGGGCCGAGCCCCTCGGCGCTCTCCGCCCACTCCGAGCGCCCGACCCCGCCGCGCCTCCCCGCGCCCCGCGCCCGCCGGCCCGCCGGGACCTCGCCGCCTCCGCTCGCTCGCCGGGCGCTGCGCTGCCCCTGCCCGCGCGCCGCCGCCGCCGCCGCCGCCACCCGCACCACGTGACCCGGCCCGGCCCCGCCCCTTCCCGCGGCGCCCGCGCCCGCACGCGCCGGCGGGCACCGGGCTGGGCTGCGGCGGCGGCGGCGGGGCCCGGGGCGGGGGGTGTGGGGGCGCGGAACCCACGCGCCTGGCTGCGCAGGGCGCCCGCATCTCAGCCCCATCCCTGGATCCCGTCCCCACCCCCTCCCTCCCGGGACCCCCAGCCTGACCCCCCCACCCCCTCCCTCCCGAGACCCCCAGCCTGACGCCCACCCCCTCCCTCCCGGGACCCCCAGCCTGACCCCCACCCCCTCCCTCCCGGGCCGCAGCCCCTCCCTCCGGGGACCCCCTCAGCCCCTCCCTCCCGGCAGCCCCTCCCTCCCGGGACCCTCAGCCCCTGCCTTTTGGACTGCGGGTCAAGACGGTTGGGGTTTTCCCCGTAGGCGTGAAAGCCCAGACGGCCCTGAGCCAGGGGTCCAGGTTCCAGGCCCAAGGCTGGTCTGGGATGATCAACCCTAGAACCTTCAGCTAGTCAGGAACTAATCTGAGCCTCAGTTTACCGAACAGACAAACCATCCATGCTTTTAGGCCAGGTAAATACACAGAACAGGGCGGAGGCGGAGGGCAGCCATCTGCCTGCGGAGAACAGGTCTGGTGGAGAGAACAGGAGGCTGGGGCAGTGTGCAAGTCCTGGCAGTGTGCAGGGGGTCATGCAGGGGGCAAACCCTGGGGAGAGAGGAGCTGTGGAGGACTTAGAAGGGGGAGAGGGAAGAATAGGAGGGCATGCTGCACAGGGGCAACAGGGGCAGGAAGCCTGGAGGGGGAGGCTGGGGAAGTGAACGGTCTGAGAAGGCAGGCTAAGGGCTGGACTTAGGGGAGGGTAATGGGGACACAGGCCTTGAGTGTTAAGCTTCAAGTTCTGCCAGCATCTGAGTCCCTGTGCAGCTGTGTGAGGAGGGAGGAGCTGGGGGAGGGGGAGTCCTGGGAGCCTAGGGATGAAAGAAGACAGACACCTCCAGGTCAAACATGGAGGAGGTAAATCAACAAGATCAAGTAGACTGGATGGGATGTAGGAGAGAGAAAGGAGAGCCCGGATGTTACAAGGGTTGTAACCCCAATAAAAAAGTGGGCAATGGGCAGGATGCTGGTGGCTCACACCTGTCATCCTGGCTACTTAGGAAGCTGAGGTGGGAAGACCACAGTTCAAAACCAGCCTGGGCAGGAAAGTCTGTTATGGCAATTAACCAGCAAAAAGCCAGAAGTGATGTTGTGGTAGAGCACCAGCTTTTAATTTAAAAAGCCAAGCAAGAGTGTTCAATCAGTGGAGTGCTGGTGGCTCACGCCTGTAATCCTAGCTACTCAGGAGGCTGAGATCTGAGGATCCTGGTTCAAAGCCAGCCCCGGCAGAAAAGTCTGTGAGACTCATCTCCAATAAACCACCAGAAAAACTGGTAGTCGTGCTGTGGCTCAAGCAGTAGAGCGCTTGCCTTGAGCTGAAGAGCTGAGGGATAGCACCCAAGCCCAGAGTTCAAGCCCCATGACCAACAACAACAACAAAAAACACTAGAAGTGGCACTGTGGCTCAATCAGTAGAGCACTCACTATCTTTGAGCACCAAGAGGCTCAGCGCCCAGGCCCTGAGTTCAAGCCCCAGAACTGGCCCAAAAAAAAAAAAAATGTTCAAGCACACACACACACACACACACACACACACACACATTTAAAAAAAAAAAGTGGGCAGTGTCTACAACTGAGAGTTAGACAGAGCGAGGGCAGAAGTTGGTTCAGGAAAGAAGAGACTGCTTCTATTCCTGGGAGGCCTCAAGTCAGAATCCAGAAAGCTACTGACTTTCTACATCTATGTTTTATAAGAGCTGGGTTTTCCAGTGGCTCAGGCATCTCATCCTAGCAACTTAGGGGGCTGAGATCTGAGGATCGTGGTTGGAAGCCAGCCCAGGCAGAAAAGTCCATGAGACTTTTGTTGTTGTTGTTGTTGTTGGTCATGGGGCTTGAACTCTGGGCTTAGGCGCTGTCCTTCAGCTCTTCAGCTCAAGGAGAGTGCTCTACCTCCTGAGCCACAGCACCTCTTCCGGTTTTCTAGTGGTTATTTGGAGCTAAGAGTCTCACAGACTTTTCTGCCTCCGCTGGCTTTGAACCGTGATCCTCAGATCTCAGCCTCCTCTGTAGGATTACAGGCGTGAGCCAGTAGTGCCCAGCCCATGAGATTCTTATCTCCAATAAACCACCCAAAGAAGCCAGAAGGAGAGCTGTGGCTCAAGTGTTAGAGCACTAGCCTTGAGCAAAAGAAGCTTAGAGACATGCCTGGGCCCTGAGTTCAAGCTCCAGGACACACACACACACACACACACACACACACACACACACACACACACGTGCTAGGCCAGAGATAGTGGAAGAGCTGGGGTCAGAGAGTCAAAAGTAAAGACCAGAGCCTGGAGGATGGAGGAGGAGGAGTGAGTAGGATGGGATGAGCAAGAGGTCAGTTGATAAAGTCCCAATTCAGGACTGGACTGGATACTTTCCAACTTCCTTTTCTTTTGTTTCTTTTCTTTCTTTGTATCTTTCTTTTTGCCAGTCCTGAGGACTGAAGCACGGGGCACTGTCCCTGAGCTTGGGCACTGTCCCTGAGCTTCTTTCGCTCAAGGCTAATGTTTTATCACTTGAGCCATAGCACCACTTCTGGCTTTTTCTGTTTATAAGGTACTGAGGAATTGAACCCAGGGCTTCATGCATGCTAGTCAAGCACTCTACCACTGAGCCACATTCCCAGCCCTCCAACACTCTTTTCAGTCCCAAATCTCTGAGCCTTTGGAATATTAGGAATCAAAGTAGAATTGGAAGGTTTGGATTCCAATCTGCTGACTACCACCAGCCAACTTTGGGGTAACTTCAGGTAGACCACAGCCTCTCTGAAACATCCAAGAAACCTGCAGTCCTTGAGCTGCTGTGTTTAGACATATAAGATTTCCACAGACTCGGGGTTTCTGACTTAACTTTCAGGACTAAAAAGAGTAGGGATGGGAAACTGAAAACGAGAATTCCAGGCAGGGTACCTTGTAAACAACAGGTATCATTCTAAAAAGCTGTGTGGGATTGGATTCGGAAGGTCTCAGGAAAGACTAGGTGCTGGTGACTCATACCAGTAAACTCTTCAGAAAAGGCTAGAAGTGGCCCTGTGGCTCAAAGTGATAGAGCACTAGCCTTGAGTGAAAATGCTCAAGCACACACACACACACACACACACACACACACACACACACACACACACATACACAATGTCTCAGGCAGGTCAGTGCTACTGTTACTGAAGTGCTGCTCTGTATTTTTCTGCTGTAGACTGTCTTGAACTCAGGGCCTGGGCATGATGTCCCTGAGCTTTTTTGGCTCAGGACTAGAGTTATATCACTTGAACCACATCTCCACTTTCCCACTTTCTTGGTTTGTTTGTTTGTTTGTTTTTTCTGTTTTTCTGTTTGTTTCTGTTTTTGTTTTTTAGTTAATTGGAGATAAGAGTCTCACGGACTGGACTTTCCTGCCTGGGCTGGCTTTGAATCACAATCCTGAAATCTCAGCCTCCTGAATAGCTAGCATTACAGGCGTGAGCCACCGGCACCATAGACTTGCTTTTAAAGCGGGGCTGCCCTTCTTATCACCCAATTAGCCTACGTCTTTGGGGAACCAAAGAAACAACTATGGGAGATGTTCACGGGAGGACTCAGCATAATTCCCTCCCCCAAGTTACTCCCAGAAATCTTCTGATGGTTTCCCTCAACCTCACCTCTGATAGGCTGGGTCCAGCTGAGGGCCCACCCCCTATGGCCAGCCCCTCCACCTGTTCCCTTTTCTCCCAACCTACTCAATTCAAACCCTAAAATCCTCCCTCTGCTTCCAAACCTAGTCAAGCACAATCCGCCAGGTTTTTACATCTCATGTCCTCTCCAGCTGACCAATAAATCTCCAGCCAGACGGTTGCATTTACCTTTAGATTCTGAACTGGCCAAGTCCAGGGTGGCTTGATCTGTGGCTTGATCTGTGGCAGTCCGTGTTGTGGCATGGTCTGTGCTTCTATTTGGCATTGGTGGATCGGTAGTGATGTGCAATAGTCTCAGGTTATTGACACTGACACGTTTTGTCCCTTCAGTGGCTAGGTTTGGGCTGATAAGCAAAACTGGGTCCAGGGCTGTGCCAGGCCTGCTTGGGTCCAGCTTGGCTATATCCAATCTGTCTGTGTCCGGCGGGACTGGATCTGGTGCTGCCAAAGCCAGGGCCGGGCCTCCCGTGATCACGCATGGCTTGGCTGGGCCTGCTGGAACCACGACTCTTCCTTGCTTGTCTGGGTCTGTGGCCGAGCCTGGCTTTCCAGGCTCCACGCCACTCAATGTCATGGCGTCGCCTGGTGTGATGGTGGCTGCTGTAGTCTCATCCGTGGCTCTGCCTGTCTTGTCTGTTCCTGCTGTAGTGAAGTGCAGGGCCAGGCCCAGCTTGGTCTCCAGAGCAGGCAATTCTGTACCTGTGTCCAGTTTGGATAGATTGGATGTAACCAAACGGTTAGTCAACCCTGGTCTGTTGGCACTCATGGTGGCCAGGTGTCTCTCTGAGCTTGATCTTGTACCCGTGTTCTCCAAACTTGTGACAGGAACGGCCCTTTGGAGACTCGTGCGGGGCCTAGGGATACCCCTGGGGATGCCCCGGCATCTGCCTCTTCCAGGAGAAGCTCTGGGGTGTCCTTGACCCACAGGGCTGGGCTCTGCAGGGCTCCATGAGCACTGGCTTAGCCTTGACTGGAAAGGTAGGGCCAGGTACGAACTCACCAGGGGTTTCTCCGCTGTGGGCATCCTGCTGGCTTTGGTCAGACCTGAATTCCAAGGGCCCTCCGTGTGGGACCTGCCCTCTGGCAGGGACACAGGAGGGGAGCTTGAAGAAGACAGCCTTCCTCCTCGATGGGCAGCAGCCTCTCTGGCCAGCACGGGCAGCTCTTCCCGGGGAGAACGCGGGAGGTCCAGGGTCCGTGCCTGGATGTGCTGACGGATCGTTAAGGAGATAGAGTTGAGTTTTCTGGGCACAAGGCTATTGGCTGGCAGGGCCGTCCCTGTGGCAACGCCAGCGTCCTGGGAAGACACGCCCCTGGCCCTGCCTCTGAGGCCTGATTGGCTGGAAGTCTGTGGGATATGGCTTTGGGAGAAGGCGTCCAGGTGGACAGTCTTCTTGACGACAGGGATGAGGGGAGACACCCCTCCAGGGAGCCTTGCTGGGTGAGTACGGTGCCCCAACATGTGGCTGCGGGCAAAGGGCTTTCCAGGCCCTGGCACTGTGGGAGACTGCATCTCTAGAGGCACATGTCCAAAGTTGTGGTTGGTGCAAGCTATTCAACTTCTGCTGGAGCAAGCGCAGAGAGAAGAACCAACAGGAATGAGTTACGGGGGCCTAAAGAACCCAGCCCTACCCCAGAATAACTTGTTTCAGAGACAGTTCATTCTTTTTTTCTAATATGCATATGTGTACTGGTCTGGAGTTTGAACTGAGGGCCTAGGAACTACTGTCCCTTAGCTTTTTTGCTCAAGGCTAGTGCTCTACCATGTGAGCCACAGCTCTACTTTCAGCTCTTTGGGGGATTAATTGGAGTCAAGAGTCTCACAGATTTTCCTGCCTGGGCTGGCGATTGTCTAATCTCAGCCTCCTGAGATCCTTAGATCTCAGGATTGCTGGGCCGCCCGAGTCTGGCTTGGGGGGCTGTCTCATCTTCAGTGGAATATACACATATTTTCCTTGAGCCCCGCAGCTCCTACCTGCTCCACGTGCCCGGCCAGCTGCCACCCAGAGGGAATAGAGGAGGTGCAAGCAATGACAGTCTGTTCCTGCACGAGAACCAGGGGTGCGGTTTATCTGCCCCCCTTCTCCTGGCCCTGCGTGTGGGCTCTCTGTGAAGGTCATGCACACATTCAGAGATCCTAGAGTCCCACTCACCTCTTTCTGACAAAGGAGCCTGAAGGCTCTGGGTTATTATGTACAGGAGGCAAAACAAGTGCAGGCATCTGGATCAGGAGGCTGAGGGATGCCCAGTTGGCCAGAGAATGAGGTCCAGAGCTGGGGTTTCTGCCCCGTACCCAGAAAGAGTCTCACACTGGCCTGATGGGGAGACAGAGTCAGAAATGGATCTGGGGGGCCCTGGACCTTGAGAAGCAAAGATGTAGAGACTGTGGCTTGTCCAGTGAGCAAGCTGACGCCCCTGCTCTTGGGGAGAGGGGAGTGCCATCCTCGGGGTGCCCAGCAGGGACTGGGCAGGGATCTGGCACAGTAAACAGTAGGAGCAGGCAGGAGCCCAGTGCTGCGTCAACAGAGGCAGGCTGACCTGGGGCTGGACGACTCCACATCACTGCCCAAGGCAAGAAAGTATAACCGCAGCTGAGCACCAGTGGCTCACACCTGTAATCCCAGCTGTAATCTCAGGAGGCTGAGATCTGAGGATTACCATTCAAAAAAACCAAACCAAACAGAACAAAACACAAAACAACCCAGTCAGGAAAGTCCTTGAGACTCTTGTCTCCAATTAACCACCAAAAAGCCAATGTGGAGCTGTGGCTCAAATAGTAGAATGTTAGCCTTGAGCAAAAAAGGCTCAGGAATAGTACCCAGGCCCTATGCACAAGCCCTAGGACTGACACAGAATAAAAAGAAAAGAATGGGAGGGAGGGACAGACAGACAGAAAAAGAAGGAAGGGAGGGAGGGAAGGAGGGAGGGAGAAAGGAAGGAAGGAAGGAAGGAAGAGAGGAAGGAAGGGAGGAAGGGAGGAAGGAAGGGAGGAAGGGAGGAAGGAAGGAAGGAAGGAGAGGGGAGAGAGAGAGAGAGAGAGAAAGAGAGAGAGAGAAAGAGAGAGAGAGAGAGAGAGAGAGAGAGAGAGAGGTATAACCAGCATCTGAAACTTCAGCGTGGGGCTTGTAGGCTAGACCTACTGGAAAGAGGAGGATGAGGCGGGGAGGTGGGCAGGTCCAGGCAGGCTGGGGGTGGAGGGGATGCTTGGGCTCTGGTAGATGCTGGCCTCAGATCCTCAGGTGGCAATAGTCAGGCAGGAGCAGTGTAACAGAGGCATCGGAGGAACAGACTTGAAGCCAGGGGACCTGGGAGGATGTGGCCCAAAGGCCCTGCAAGCTGTGGAGGTGGGAATGAGTCCGCTCTGGGTGCTGATGGCGGTCTGGGTAGTCGAGCCCCTCCCTGAAATGGGCTCCAGACCACACAGCCAGCTAGTGCCCACCCCAGTATTTTTCTCAAGGCTGGTGCTCCAGCACTTGAGCCACAGCTCCACTTCTGGATTTGGGGTAATTAATTGGAGATTAAGAGTCTCACGGGGGCTGGGAAGGTGGCTCAGTGGTAGAGTGCTTGCCTTGCATGCTCGAGGCCCTGGGTTCGATTCCTCAGCACCACATAAGCAAAAAGAAAGAAAGCCGGAAGTGGCGCTGTGGCTCAAGTGGTAGAGCACTAGCCTTGAGCTGAAGAGCTGAGGGACAGCGCCCAGGCCCAGAGTTCAGGCCCCACGACCGGACCCAAAAAAAAAAAAAAAAAAAAAAAAGAGTCTCACGGCCTTTCCTGCCCAGGCTGGCTTTGAACTGTGATCCTCAGATCTCAGCCTCTGAGTAGCTAGGATTACAGTCCTGAGCCACTGGTGCCAGGCAATTACTGTCACTTCTAACACAGTTGATTGAACTTGCTGTTCACAGGGACAAGAGAAGGCTCTAGGAGTCGGTGTGGGAGGAGAGGTCTGAATATAAGGGGCTGGTGCGGGATCTTCTAGAAGCTCTGTAAGCTCTGGAGCAGGGACAGGGAAGACAGGACAGCAGAAAGATTCTCAACCTAATGTCCCCAGCCCATCATCTCTCTCCTCCAGCCACGCATTTGTATTCCAGACTCTTGGACCTTCGTCTCCTCCTGCCGGCCCCATCCCTGCCGCTCTGCCCCTGTCTATTACTCAGGACTGCCTGTGCCCGGCACGCCATGTTTACTCTGCATGTCACCATAACCCTCTAGCCCCGTGGAGCACCAGCCCAAAGGCAGGACTTCTGAGATCTGTGTGTCCTTGTGTTCCAACCCCTGCTGCAAGCTTCAGTCCCCATGCTCCACAGACTTCTTGTCCTCTTTCCCCCACTTGCACACCTAACCAAATGCTCACCTACCTCGATCACAGGACAAGAGGCTAGCGGTCAGTCTGGAACACTGGACCTAGGGAGACCCCTTACTTCCTCTGCAAGCAGAAGTCCACCGGTGGCCAGCGCAGGGGCCTCATCCTTCAGGTCTTCCCCTTGGGCTCCCACAGTCCATGGCTTTCTCCTGAGCTGTCCCTCCAGTTGCATCCCAGCCCAGCGGCCGCGCTCTGGGCGGGAGGGGCCAGCTCCACTGGAGTGGGTGGCAGTGAATGGCTGCTGAGTCTCTGGAATCCCAAAGGGCCAGAGGCGGCTCACCGCAGCCAGACTGAGCTGCCTGGAACTCAAGGCCACGTTGGGGGGCAATGTCCTCCCCAAATGTGTTCTGTTTTCCAAACGTGCCCCTAGAAAGATGTGTTGATTAAGAACAGACAAAGGCTGGGAATGTGGCTTGGTGGTAGAGCGCTTGCCTAGCATGCATGAAGCCGTGGGTTCGATTCCTCAGTACCACATACACAGAAAATGCTGGAAGTGGTGCTGTGGCTCAACTGGTAGAGCACTAGCCTTGAGCAAAAGAAGCTCAGGGACCGTGCCCAGGCCCTGAGTTCAAGACTCAGGACTGGCAAAAGAAAGAAAAAAGAACAGACAAAGCAAGGTGCTGGTGGCTCATACCTCTAAAGGACTTAGGCTGAGATCTGAAGAGCCAGGTTCAAATCTAGCACAGGAGAAAATAATCCATGAGACTTTTATCTCCCATTGAATCATCAAGAAGCCCAAGAGGAGGTGTGGCTCAATTGGTAGTACATCAGCCTTGAGTGGAAAAAGCTAAGGGACAGTGCCCAGGCCCTGAGTTCAAGACCTGATAACAGCACCAAAAAAAAGGAAGAAGGGGCTGGGAAGGTGGCTCAGTGGTAGAGTGCTGGCCTAGCATGCATGAGGCCCTGGGTTCAAATCCTCAGTACCACATACACAGAAAAATAATAATAAAATCATTAAAAAAAAAAAAAAAGAAGAGGGCTGGGAAGGTGGCTCAGTGGTAGAGCACTTGCCTTGCATGCCTGAGGCCCTGGGTTCGATTCTTCAGCACCACATAAGCAAAAAGAAAAAAGCTGGAAGTGGCGCTGTGGCTCAAGTGGTAGAGCGCTAGCCTTGAGCTGAGGAGCTGAGGGACAGCGCCCAGGCCCAGAGTTCAGGCCCCACCACCAGACCCAAAAAAATAAAAAATAGAAGAGTCAAAGACTTTCCTGCCTGGGCTGGCGTTGAACCACGATCCTCAGATCTCAGCCTCCTGAGTAGCTAGGATTACAGGTGTGAGCCACCGGGCCTTGGTGGCCTATTTTATATTCCGCAGCCCTGGGCTGTCTCGGTCATGGCCGTGGGATAGTGATGGTGATGGTGCATCCCGAGTCCAGGCACTGCGCCCGGCTGGAGGAGCTCACAATCTGCTCAGGAAGATAGGGGTAGGCAGAGCTCATGACCACAGTCACATTGCCATGACATTCCCTTCCCCGTGTGCTCACCCTGTGCCAGGGACTGGGCTAGGCATTCTCCTGGCATCTGCTTTAATCTTCGCTTTGCCACCTGTTCTCTGCCAGCAAGGACCCTGCAGCCCACAGCACCGCGGGCTCTGGCCTGTGTCCCCGCGCGCCC
The DNA here is from genome assembly GCF_024711535.1 of Dipodomys merriami. Lineage (NCBI taxonomy): Eukaryota > Metazoa > Chordata > Mammalia > Rodentia > Heteromyidae > Dipodomys > Dipodomys merriami. The sequence continues at coordinate 4,790,426 of NW_027206124.1, read as the reverse complement.
CTCCTCTCTCTTCATTTAGGGAACTTCAGGGCTGATCTGATCAATAGAAGCTTCTGTGAAGATGGAAATGTTTTATATCTATTCTGTCTAATATGATCACCACTAGCCACAGATGGCTAGTGGTTAAAATGTGGCTACTACCAGGCACCAATGGCTCACGCCTGTAATCCTAGCTACTCCAGAGGCTGAGTTCTGAGATCAGTGTTCAAACTTAGCCCGGTCAGCAAAGTCCATGACCAAAAAACTATCAAAAAGAAACTAGAAGTGGAGTTGAGCAAAAAAGCTCAAGGACAGAGCCTCAGCCCTGAGTTCAAGCCCCAGAACTGGCACGCGTGCACGCACGCACACACACAAACACACACACACACACACACACACACACACACACACGTGACTACCACAAGGAACTGAAATTTAATTTCATTTTAATCTGTGGCTACCATATATGACAGCACAATTTTGAAAGACTTGGATCTCAGGACCTGGTGGGAATCAATCAGCCTCAGTCTGTTTGTATTCAATGAATGAATGAATGATATTCACAGAAGCCCAGGATCTTTCTCTCTTCTTTCTTCTCCATTCTCTTTCCTTCAAGCTGAGGCTTTCCCATTTGGCTGTCCCTGGTTCCCAGGACAATGTGTGGGAGTCCTTGTGGGGGGAGGGGAGCTAAGTTATGTGCCCCCACTCTGCTCCACTTGCTGTTTTGTTGTTGTTGATCATAAGGATTGAATTCTGGGCCTGGGCACTGTCTCTCAGCTCTTCAGCGCAAGGTGAGTGCTTTACTACTTGAGCCATAGCACCACTTCCAGTTTCTGGTGGTTAATTGGAGATAAGCCACAGACTTTCCTATCCAGGCTGGCTTTGAACTGTGATCCTCATATCTCAGCCTCCTGAGTAGCTAGGATTACAGGCGTGAGCCTCTGACACCCAGCTCCCTGCTTGCTTTTGAGGCTAGGGGAGAAGAAGGAACCATTCAGCCTGGACAAACTGGGGCAGGTTCGCTTGGCCCGGCTGGATTGCATTACCTCTGTGAGACAGAACCACTCTGGACTGACAGCAGGGCCCTGGTTCTCTTCCTGCTTAACCAACTCACAGTGTCACTTTGTTGTGTGCCTATCCTGGGGCTTGAACTCAGGACCTGAGATTCTTTTTCTCAAGACTCGAGTTCTACCACTTGAGCCACAGCACCACTTCCAGCATTTTCTGAGTAGTTTATTAGAGATAAGAGTCATACAGATTTTCCTGCCCAAGCTGGCTTCAAACCGTGGTCCTCAGATCTCTGCCTCCTGAGTAGCTAGGACTACAGGTGTGAGCCACCAGCACCTGGCCGCTGTGTCACTTCTATCAGGTCACCTGCCCCACTAGAGGTCTCAGCTGGCCTTTCAAATAGGGATGAAGCCCTTGTGTGGTCTCTTCTAACTGGAGCATCTAGAATTCCTCCTGCTTGCTCCCAGGAGAGCCAGACCTGAGTCTTGTCCATCTCTGTCCTCCTGTCTGCTGACTACTGCCCTCTCCCCCAGTGTGGAATGCCTCAGAGGACACTGCCTGCCCTCTAGTGGTGCAAAGTGAGAATGTCCTCCTCCTGTCAGTAGCTCCATTCTTTCCCTCCAAAGGAACGACTGATCTGCGTAAAAGTGGCCTCAGAGAAGAGAGACCTCTGCTCAAGCACAAATCATTGTGGAGGCCCCTGCCAGACAACGCAGCCAGGCCCTGGGGTCTGTCAAACTTAGGCTAGTTGCAGCTGTGAGGTTTTGAACAAGTCACTCCATTGCTCATTTCTTTCCTTTTTCTTCCTTCTTTTTCCTTTTTTCTTCTTTCCTTCTCTCTCTTTTTCTTTCTGTTTCTCTCTTCCTCTCTTCCTTCCTTCCTTTCTCTCTCTCTCTCTTCCTTCCTTCCTTCCTTCCTTTCTTCCTTTCTTTCTTTCTTTGTCAATATTGGGACTTGGCTTCAGAACCTGGCATTGTCCTCAGCTTTTTCACTCAAGGCTGCCACTCTACCCCTTGAGCCACAGCTTCACTTCTAGCATTTTTCTTGTTACTGGAGATAAGAACTTCATGGATTTTCCTACCCTGGCTGCCTTTGGACCTTGATCCTCGAATCTCAGCTTCGTGAGTAGCTAGGATGACAGGTGTGAGCCAGTAGGGCTGGATTTGGAACTCTGATTTCCCTGTCTGGTTACCCTGCATGATTTCCATGCACTTCCACATCAGGGCCTAGCCAGGGCCCTGTGGGGGGTTGTCGCCTGGGACCATGGCTGTCCTTTGAGGACGCTGCTGTCTCTGCCTCCTGAACCCCTTCCCACTCAGCCATGGGCTCAACAATGAGGAGCCTGTGCCGCCCCCTCAGGCCAGAATCCGAACATAGCATCCATTCCCACGCGGGACCCTGCACATTCTGGCCTTCCAGGCCACGACCAGACCCACCTGTCCTGCCCACCCCACCCCACCCTGCCAGCTCCTCAGTGGGGAGAAAGACAGGTTCTCAGGATGCTGCAAAAACCTCCTGACACAGCCCAACCCCCTGGAAGCTGGCAAGCGGAGGCCTGCTTGGTCCCTAAACAGTTGGGCTGCCTCTGAGGAGACTTTTCCAGAGACTGGGTCCATTCACCCAACATTAGCAAGCCTTCCAGGAGGCCCTGCCAAGTGCCAGGCAGCCTGTGCCCAGGATGCCAAGATGTAGCGGCTGCCCCCCGCCCCCAACCTTGTGACTAAACCACACACAAGGCTAGGGCTGACTCCGAGGCAAGCTGTGGTGTCAGGAAGGCTTCCGGGAGGAGTTGGCAACTAGGGGTTCATTATGTTCTCTCTTAGGGCCTAAGCCATACTTGAAAAGCCACCTCTGATTTCTCCTTTCCCCCATGTCCCCATGGCTACTATGTGCGTCAGTCGCCCAGCTCCAGCTTACGGTCAGTGCTTGGAGGCTTCTTTCACTGGACTCTTTCTCATGGGCTCTCCTGCTGGGCTGGCTTTGACTGGCGATCCTCAGATCTCAGCCTCCTGAGTAGCTAGGATTACAGGTGTGAACCACTGGCACCAGGCTGGGAAAACTCTTATGTAATCTTCAAAACCCAGCCTAGAAATCACCTCCAGGCAGCCTGCCTTAACAACTCCCTTCCTAGGGAGTTACACGCTTATTCAGTTCTGGTTTAGGTTTCGCCAATCTACTTTTTTGTTTGTTTTTGTCAGTTGTGGGGCTTGAATTCAGGCTTGGGCTATCCCTGAGCTCGTTTGCTCATGGCTACTATTTTGAGCCACAGCGCTTCCAGTTTTCTGATGGCTAATTGGAGATAGTAGTCTCTCAGACTTTTCTGCCCAGGCTGGCTTTGAACTGCAATCCTCAGATCTCAGCCTCCTGACTAGCTAGGATCATAGGTGTGAGCCACTGCACCTGTGAGCTCTTTGCATTTAGGTACTATATCTTTATTCTTATATTCTAGGTGTCAGGCCTTGGGCTGGGGAAAGAACAGTTACTTAACATGCCTTTGCAGAAGTCAAGAGGAGAGCTAGCCCAGGGCCGATAGCTCACGCCTGTCATCCTAGCTACTCAGGAGGCTGAGATCTGAGGATTGCGGTTCAAGGCCAGCCTGGGCAGGAAAATCCGTGAGACTCTCATCTCTAATCACCAGAAAACTGTGGCTCGAAGTGGTAGAGCACTAGCCTTGAGCAAGAATTCAAGGACCGTGTCCAGGCCCCAAGTTCAAGCCCCATGACTGACCAAAAATAAAAAGGAAAAGTTGGTTGAAGACCATTTGTATTTCCTTCTCATGTACACATCATGACTCCATTGTAACATGTGAAATCAGGAAACAGAACAAAATGATTAATTATTTAAAAAGGGGCCGAATATTACAGGCAGAACCCCTCTGTAGAAACTGCAGGTCAAATGGCCAGTATTCAGCCTAAGCCTTTTCCATCCCTGCTAAAAAGCAATAGACCATCTCTCCCTCACTCAAGTTTGCCAAGATAGTAGCTTTGCAGTTTACCACAAACTGTGCCGAAGGCCACTGACAACCTTGAGGCTTATCACCAGCTGCACTGAGTTGCTGCATTAGTCAGGAGCTTATAATAAAACTCATCTCTGTAAAACAGGCTACTCCTACCCAAGGTTACGTTTTGACTTCTGTAATCCAAGGATATGTTTTGGTAGCATTGATAGTATCGGTCATGCTGACCAAGTCAAAAGTATGTTTTGCCTATGCTCTTGTGACTCAAGGCTATGTTTTGCTTCTGTAACCTAGCTTGCGTGCTTTGACAAACATCACTTACGTGAAACCCCTTCCCATAAAAATCCCTCATGAAAAGCAAACGGGGCTGTTTTCGGAAGCTCTGGGAGCTGGAGACAGTCGCCACGTGGCTAATAAAAGCTTCCAGCCAGATTGACTGAGTGCTGTCATATCTTACTGGGAAATCAGAAAACTACATCCATCAATAGAAACCTTCTTAGACCCTTTCTGAGAACAGCGGGAGAGAACAAACATTTATATAACAAGGCCCAGGGGAAAGCCTAGAAAAAGATCAAGGCTTGAGAGCAGAGGGCTTGGTGAAACTCCGAACTCTGGGGCTCCACACTGTAGCCGAGACACAGCTCTTCTGCAAGGCCCGGCCACTTCCAGGCCCTTGGTCAGGTCCCGGCCAGCCCCCGCCTGCAGCAGTGTGAACCTCCTGACCCAGCTTGTTTCCATTTCCGGCAGCAGAGTAGCGATTCCTATTTTTAAAGGCGTCAGAAAGGAGGTTTGCATGTGAAATCTCCTGACCTGGGACTATTGGCAACCAATTTGCAAGTGTTTCCAAACCTTGTGTGAGACAACCAAACTTAACTACAAGCTGAGCTGCATCTCCCTAGCTTAGTGGGTCAGAACTAATTCACCCACAAAGGGTCTGTTGGGTGAGACTCAGCTGGAGGCGGGGAGAAGTTCACACTAGTCCACTGTTCTTTTTCTCTTGCCCTGAACTGAGATTCGATTTCACAGAATACTTGCTTTCGCTCATTGGCTGGTGCTCTACCACCTGAGCCATGGCTCCAACCTCTCCATCATTCTTTCTGTCTTCCTCTAAGCCAATGAGAGCTCCCTTGTACTAAGATGACTCAAGCACAGGTCATGGTGAACTGTCTGTCCAGCTGAGCCCTGAACCAAACTGGACCATACACAGAACCCTGCTCCACTATTGGGTGACTGGCTTGTCACATGACCTAAGATAAGCCAATGGATGCCTCCCCTGAAATATTTACATCCCAAAGGCTGGTAATGTAACAGCTACTTACAAGCAGCTTTTGCTGAAAGCTCTGACTCTTATTAGGCTCATGAATGAACTAAAAGCAGGAGACGGGCAGGCATTCCAGCCTCCAGTTATCATCTGTTTTTGTCAAAACCTTGCAAGGCTAGGGCTGATCAATAACAGGTTTACCAGAAGAAACAGAGGAAACTGACCCAAAGGAAGGGAACATCAGAGCTTCTCTTCTCTAGAACCTCTCCCCAGACCACCACTGAGGGAGCAACTCTCTCCCAGCCCTCATTCGCTAAATCTAAACTGCATGTTTGTACCCGGAAGATGGCGGAAGTTGAACTATACCACCTTCCCATGGTTTCCAGAGCCATGTTCTAAATCTCCTTTCTCTGCCTTTTACCATGTCTCTATAACGATGAGAGAGTTGGCCAGCCCTGATGTGAACTGCCAGGAGTTTGGGCCTGGGGTCTGGAACTGGTTTCAGTTACTCTCTCAGTAACTGGAGCTTTAAGATGGAAAAAAAAAAAAAAAGGCTGGGAATGTGGCTTAGTGGTAGACTGCTTGCCTAGCATTGATTCCTCAGTACCAAGTAAACAGAAAAGCTGAAAGTGGCACTGTAGCTCAAGTGGTAGAGCGCCAGCCTTGAGCAAAAGCAGCTCAGGGACAGCGCCTAAGCCCTGAGTTCAAGCCCCAGGACTGGCAATAAATAAATAAATAAATAAATAAATAAATAACTGACAGCAGTTGGCTGTTTTCCAAATTTTGAGGATCTGAAAAATGACCAGTGAACAGATGCACAGAAGCAATAGTAAGAGAGGAGGCTGCGTGTGGTAGCACACATCTTTGAATCCCAACTTCTCAGTAGGTGAAAGCAGGAGGACCTCAATTTCTAGGCTAAACAGGGAAAAGTAGAGCAAAGCCCTAGCTTAGAAACAAAAATATAAACCAAAGGGCTTGGGGTCATGACCCAAGCCGCAGAATGCTTTGCCTGGCAAACATGAAACCCTGGGGTCAAGAAAAAGTGGTAAATGAGAGCTGGGTGTTGCTCATTGATAGAATGCTTACCTAGCATGCACAAATGCCTTCAGCTGTGCCGTGAGAGAAACAGCCTGGTTCTAGCTGACCTGACTCCCTGCTAACTTTTCTCTTAAAGAGCCAGAACACCTTTCTTTCCTTAGGGTACTTTTCCCTTCTTGCCCAAGCTAGATGAGTCAGGTGCCTGGCCCTTGCAATCAACATCCTAATATGTATGGCTTCTGATGTTCTGATAGACAAAGGCAGCATTCGGACTAGGCCTGTCTTCACACCATCAATTACATTAACGTCAAAAGAAAATATGGGCCTGTTGCTGGTTATTATAATCCTAGCTACTCAGGAGAATGAAATCTGAGGCTCATAGCTTGAAGCCAACCCTGGCAGGAAAAGTTCTTCAGACTTACCTTCAGTCAATCACAAAATGGCCAGAAGTGGAGCTGTGGCTCAAGTGGTAAAGCCCTAGCTCTGAGCAACAGAGCCCAGACCCTGTGTTCAAGCCCCAGTACTGGCACGGAAGGAAGGGAAGGGAAGGGAAGGGAAGAGAAGGGAAGGGAAGGGAAGGGAAGGGAAGGGAAGGAAGGAGGGAAGGAGGGAAGGAGGGAAGAAGGGAGGGAGGGAGGGAGGAAAGGAAAGGAGGGGGAGGGAGGGAGTACAAAGAACTTTTGAAACACAAATCCTCACATGTTTACCCCAGGTGGGGGGCAGAGAAGGCCAGAATGCATTAGGGCCTGGCACTGCAAGAGAAACTGAGGCAGTGCTGGCCTCAGAAGGTGCTGAAAGAGCTTCACCTTCCAGAAAGGTCCTTAGAGTGAGTACCCACTTACCGGCCCGCCCATGTCCACCTCATCCTGCCCCAACTCTCCTTCATCACACACTAGGGCTCCTCTCCCCCGCAGCTGATGAAACACCGCTGGGAGAAGGGCTATGCAGAATTCTCCCACAGCGGCTGAGAGGTGAGTGGGGAGAGGGCCCAGGGTAGGCGGGGGCAAGAGCGGTGCCATGGCACAGAATTTAAGGAGGTCCTTGAGGAGTCTGAGAGGCTCTGCGTGACCAGGCTCTGAGTCTCGGAGTCGGCCTGGTGGAGACCCAGACAGTGCCTGGGGTCAGCTCTTCGCCTCTCGTCTTTTTGTGTTCTGGTTTTTGGTTTTTTTGGTCGGTTGTGGGTCTTGAACCCTGGGCCTGGGCACTGTCCCTCAGCTCTCCAGCTCAAGGCGAGTGCTCTACCACTTGAGCCATAGCGCCACTTCTGGTTTTCTGGTGGTTTATTGGAGATAAGATTCTCATGGGCTTTTCTGCTTTGAACCTCCATCTTAAGATCTCAGCCTCCTAAGCCGGGCGCTGGTGGCTCACGCCTGCAATCCTAGCTACTCAGGAGGCTGAGATCTGAGGATCACAGTTCCAAGCCAGCCCAGGCAGGAAAGACTGTGAGACTCCTATCTCCCATAAACCACCAGAAAAAAAAAAACCGGAAGTGGCACTGTAGCTCAAGTGGTAGAGCACTAGCCTTGAGCTGAAGAGCTGAGGGACAGCGCCCAGGCCCAGAGTTCAAGCCCCACGACCGACCAAAAAAAAAAAAAAAAGATCTCAGCCTCCTGAGCAGCTAGGGTGACAGCTGTGAGCCACCAGCAGCACCTGGCTGCACCCCTCATCTTGACCTTGACTGCGGCTCCAAGGATGGGGCTTGAGCTCTGCTCTGGCCCAGGAAATCTGGTCCAACTCCCAGCCATTGCCCTGGGACCTCAGGCACATCCCCACTAAAGGAAACCAGGAGCTGTCTCCATTTCCCGCACACGCCTTGTGTGTGTATGTGTGCGTGCACGCGTGCATGTGTGTGCGTGTATCTGCATGTGTACATGCCAGTAGGAGGGTTTGAACTCAGGGTCTGGAGGCTAAGTTTAGTTTTTTGGCTCAATACTGGTGCTCTACCACTTGAATCACTTGTGTTTTTGTGGCTAATTGGAGAGATGAGACCCTCAGGGCTGGACTTCTCTTTCCCTGCTGGCTTTGCTCGGCATCCTCAGATCGCAGCCTTCTGAGTAGCCAGGATTACAGGTGTGAGCCCCCAGCGCCTGGCATTTCCATCATCAACACGGGGATCACTGAGCTGTTGTGTGTTTCACAGGCACCCAGTGAGCTGACAGAAGGGCAGTCTTTGCAAAGGTAGTGGTTTAGTCTTTATTATGATGAATGAATGACGGTCGATAACAGGCCTGGCAGAGGAGAGCCAGTGGCTGCCAAGGGAGACAATCAGGAGGGCTCCGGGTGTGATTGGCGGGAGCTGGGGGGGGTGGGGGTGGGAGCTGGGGGGTCTGGGCTTAGTCCTGAAAGTAAGTTCACGGTGGGGAGCCGCGTTGGGGTGGGCAGGGGATCCAGAGGCTATTTTAGGCTTGGGGACAGGGAAGGAAGGAGGATGGCAGCCTGGTGAGGCCGGGCCTCACTGCCCACAGAGCCCCCCTCCCCATCCCCTCCCCCCACCCCACCCCCTCCCTTCCACACAGCTCGTCCCAGTGCCTGGCTGCCACCCCTCCCCTGACCGTGATCCCCCCCAACCCACTCCAATCCCCAGCCCAAAGCATAAGGCTCAGCCGAACCATACTGACACCATAGGAGGCCCGGGGGGGGGGGAATCCCGCAGAGCTGGGGGGCCCGCAGGGGGCACGGGGGCGGGGCAGTGGAGTGAGGCCGGCCTGGCGCGCGGGGCCAGCCCTGGGCACGCAGCCAGGCGCCTCCCCCGCCGGCCGGGAGGGGGCGCCCGCGCGCGGGCTCAGACCTCGGGGCCCCCGAAGGCCGGGTTGTCCCGCACCATCAGCGTCCGGCGGAAGTCGCGGCCCACCAGGGGGCGCTGCATGCGCCACTTGTGCGCCTCCTGCAGCCCCGGCTCGAAGTAGTAGATGCAGGCGCCGAAGCCCACCAGGATGAGGACGGAGATGACCAGGTAGACGGGCACGAACCAGTCCAGGAAGTGAGGCATCGCAGCGGCGGCTCCGGCTGCCAAGACACCGGCCGGGAGCGTCGACGCGCGGCGGGGCCCTGGCGTCGCCCGCCCAGAGCCGCGCTGGACGCAGACTGACCCGGCCGCGCATGCGCCGGGAGTAGCGCAGGGGTAGCGAGCTTGCCCCTGGTGGGCAAGGACCTGGGTTCTAGTAGTGCGGGAAGAAAGGAGAAGGAAAAGCTGCCCGCCAGCTGACCGAGCTGAGAACCACAATTCAAAGCCCAGGCAGGGCTGGGAAGGTGGCTCGGTGGTAGAGCGCCTGCCTCACATGCATGAAGCCCTGGGTTCGAGTCCTCAGCACCACATAAGCAGAAAAAGCTGTATGTGGTGCTGTGGCCCAAGTGGTAGCGTGATAGCCTTGAGCTGGAGAGCTGAGTTCAGGCCCCATGACCGACAAAAAGAAAAGCAAACCTTCAACAAAGCCCAGGCAGACAAAAGTTATGATACCTTTCAGCTTAAGCAGCAAAAAGCTGAAGTGGAGGTGTGGCTCAAGTGGTAGAGCAGCAGCCTTAAGCAAAAAAGCATTGGGAGCAGAGATGGGTGGGGAAAATTGGGGGAAATATATTTATCTGTGTGTGTGTGTGTGTGTGTGTGTGTGTGTGTGTGTGTGTGTGTGTGTGTATATATATACATATACATAAAGCTAAGGAACAAATGTGCAGGCCCTGAGTTCAAGCCCCAGTATTGGCACAAGAAAAAAGTTCATACCACTCCTGAGCAGCTATCTAGAATATCACAAGCCAAGATACCACAAAGACACTTGAACAAGACTCTTGAACATCCGTGTTCATTGCTGCACTATTCACAATAGCCAACTTGTGGGAGCAACCCAGATGCCCTGCAATAAATGAGTGGATCCAAAAAAATGTGATACCTATACAAAATGAAACTTTACACAGCCTTTAGAGAGAATAAATTGTCATTTGCAGGGAAATGGATGGGCCTAGAAAAAATCATGCTAGGTGAGGCAAGCCAAGCTCAGAGAGACAAACAGTGCATGCTTCCTCTCATATGCCGAGGCTAGATCTAAAATATACCAGGGCATGATAAATTATACAAAACTCTAGGTATTGGTGCACAGTGAGACCATAGGAGGAACAGAAAGGCACAATGCCTCTGTGCATCTGATCATACAAAATGACACTTATCGAAATGAACTCCAGGAGGACTGAGAATGTGGCTTAGTGGTAGAGTGCTTGCCTAGCATGCATGGGGTGGTTTGTTTTGTTTTGTTTGTCAGTCGTGGGGCTTGAACTCTGGGCCTGGGCACTGTCCCTCAGCTCTTCAGCTTGAGGCTAGCACTCTACTACTCGAGCCACAGCACCACTTCTGGTTTTCTGCTGGTTTATTGGAGATAAGTCTCACGGACTTTCCTGCCTGGGCTGGCTTTGAACAGTGGTCCTCAGATCTCAGCCTCCTGAGTAGCTAGGATTATATGCATGAGCCACCGGCTCCTGGCTGAGGCCCTGGGTTTGATTCCTGAGCACCACATAAATAAACCAAAAAAAAGTCACTAAATAAAAATAAATGAACTCCAGGAAATGAAACCAAAAGCTGTTTTTTTTCTATCCTTTTTTGTTGTTTGTTCATTTGTTCATTTTGGTAATGTAAGAAAAGGCACAGAAGTGGGCACTGTGTTGAGATTGAACTATACAACTTGTGGATGGAGATAGGAGGGAAAAACTGGGAGAGAGTGAGGGAAGGAGGAACACTGTCCTCCCCACCCCCCCAAAAAGAAAGAAAGAAATGTACTCTTGGGACTGGGAATGTGGCTTAGTGGTAGAGTGCTTGCCTAGCATGCATGAGGCCCTGGGTTCTAGTCCTCAGTACCACATAAACAATAAATTAATTAATTAATTAAAGAAATAAAATTAAGCTGGGCACTGGTGACTCACGCCTGTAATCCTAGCTACTCAGGAGGCTGAGATCTGAGGATCTCGGTTGAAAGCCAGCCCAGGCAGGAAAGTCTGTGAGACTCTTATCTCCAATAAACCACCAGAAAACCAGAAGTGGTGCTGTAGCTCAAGTGGTAGAGTGCTAGCCTTGAGCTGAAGAGCTGAGGGACAGCGCTCAGGCCCAGAGTTCAAGCCCCATGACCGACAAAAAAAAAAAAAAAAGTCTCATGAAGTTCCTGCCCAGGCAGGTTTTGAACCGAGATCCTCAGATCTCAGCCTCCTGAGTAGCTGGGTTACATGTGTGAGCCACCGGCGCCTGTCTGGGGTCTCCCGCCCTTCAGCACCCTGCCCCCTAAAGTCCCCACAGGCTGTTCTAAAACCAATACAGCAAGCTGCTGTGTTGGTGGAGGGACACATGGAGAGTGATTTATTGTCCAAAGTCAGGCCAGAGCAGGAGAGGCCGGGACAGCACAGAGAACCCAGCATCCTCCTACCCCATCTGCCTTTTTGGAGAGTCAAAGCACCACCTGGTCCTATGGGGACTGAGGGAGGAGAAGGCTGGTCCACTCTGGCTTGGCTAAGGCGAGGGGACTCACACCCGCTCCCCAGCTTGAGCCAGGCCCCAGGTCTCCTTGCAGTTTAAACGTGTGGAACAGAAGCCTGAAAAGTGGATCATCTGTGGAGCAGAGCTTAGGGCCCATCCCCACCTCTGCAACCCAGTGAACTCAATTCCAGGCCTTCTGGGGGTAGGCACAGCACTCCCTTGGACCCTTTTCTTAGCTTTTCTTCATAGGGCTTATATGTGGATTCACAAAAACTCACAGGCCTTTCCGTATGACCTTGCTTCATTCGTCCCCTCTCCTGGCTTCTGGGTTCCTTCATATAGTGACAAGGTGGGGCTGGGGTTGCCAAATTATCTCGCAGGAATTTTCCAGGCCCATTTCAGACAAGGTCCTAGCAGGGACAGTGTGAAGGGGGCAAAGCCCTCTTGCTGCCTCCCAAGCCACCGCTGCCATTCGCTGCCCCCTTGCACGCCCGTACACCCACCTCACGCCCTGCAGATGCCCGCTCGGGGCTTTGCACAGACCTCGCCTGAGCAGCTCAGCGTGGGCCCCAGGACTCAGTTGCAGCTGCAGTCCCCAGAGACGCTGCCATCTGTGGCCGCTCTGGGTGTTGGAGGCTGAGATGGGATTAGGTCAACGGTTCCCACAGGAGACACGGCTTCTCAGGCCCAGGGGCTCAGAGTGGGCTGGGGGGGGGGGGCAGTCCTGGGCTGGCTCAGGAATCTGGAATGTTTCTCTGTCCATGGGAGACCCTTTCCTCCACCCCTTCCCACCCCCCATTCTCAGGATGACAGGAGGCAGGACCTGTCTCAGCCAATCAGCAGCCTGCTAGTGCCAGGGCTTTATTCTCTGTTGCCCTAGCAACCAGCCTCCTTTTTCTGGTTCCCTCTCTCTGCAGCGGTACCGGGGATGACAGGGAGGGCAGGATTGGGGAACGGGGAGCAATGAGAGTCACTCAGCAGGCTGGTGGGTCCCAAAGCTGCTGACAGAACTGTAAGGGTTTGAGAGTAGGGGGAAGTTGGGGTGTCTGGTAAGTGAGTGAGGACCACAGAAGCAGTGACAGCAGAGCCAGTGAGGGTTTCATGTTAGAGAAAAGATCCAGGACTGAGACAGACAGGACACATCGGCTCAGTGGAACTTCTTTATTTGTGCAGGTTCTAGGGCTTGAACTCTGGGCTTCTGTGATGACCTGTAGTTTTTTCGCTCAAGGTTAGGGCTCTACCACTTGAGCCACATCTCCACTTCTGGGCTTTTGTTGGTTAATCGAGATCAGAGTCTCTTAGAAGGGGCTGGGAATGTGGCCTGGTGGTAGAGTGCTTGCCTAGCATGCATAAAGCCCTGGGTTTGATTCCTCAGTACCACATACAAGAAAAAGGCAGAAGTGGTGCTATGGCTCAAGTGGTAGAGTGCTAGCCTTGAGCAAATGAAGCTCAGGGACAGTACTAAGACCCCAAGTTCAAGCCCCAGGACTGGAAAAAAGAAAAAAAGGGTCTTCTAGACTTTTCTGCCTGGGCTGGCTTTGAACCATGATCTTCAGATCTCACTCTCCTGAGTAGCTGGGATGACAGCTCTGAGCCACCAGCGACTGGTAGCAGTTCTTGATCATGCTTGTGAATTGGAGACTAGCACCATGGACAAAGAGTAGAAACAGAAAAGAAGAATAGAGGCCAGAGGTGGTGGTTATTTTCGGTAAGGTTTCTGATAAGGTGACTGAGTCACCTTATGATTCAGAAACATGAATGAAATGAGAGAACAAGCTATTGACTTTGGAGAGGAGCTTTTCAGGCAGAGAGAATGGCAGGGCTGAGGGTTCAAAGGCAGGAGGACAGCTGGAACATCTGAGGGACGATCTAGTGGCTGGCGGGCAGGAGGGGGTATTGGAGGCAGAAGAGCAGATGAGTTCAGAGCGATTGTCAGGGACACGCAGCCTCTGAGGTGGTGCCAGGCCTTTCAGCGAGCTCAAGGAGAAGGGGGTGCGAGGTAGGTTTGATGGAGAAGCGGTCTGCTCTCATTCTGACGCTGTGTGAGGACTAGGGGCAGCCCTGGGGAACTGGATGGAAACCGGCAGCCAGGTTACAGATTCCATCCGTCTAGTTCTGGTCCTGACAGAGGAAGAGGTGTGGAGGTGGCCAGCTTCTTGGATATGTTGTTAGAACGCACAGGTTTTGCTTGCAGACTTGATGTACAGTACAAAGAACAGTCCAGAATGACCCCAAGCTTTTATTGTCAGCAGTTGTAAGTCTGGAGTTAGCTGATGGGGTGGATCTAGAGTAAGGTGAATGAGTATGAATGAATAAAAGGGAATGAATGAATCCCAGAAAAAGTGAGCCACGACAAAAGCTCGGCCCATCCTTTTTTTGGGGGGAGGTGTCGGTGAGATTTGAGGATCGGGGTTCAAAGCCAGCCCAGGCTCACATGCTTGAGCCACCAGTGCCCAGCTTCTGCCCAACATCTTATGTGCCTGAGGTCAGTGCTAGAATATCCCCTTAATATAGGAGATAAATGCCGGTGGCTCACGCCTGTAATCCTAGCTACTCAGGAGGCTGAGATCTGAGGATCACAGTTCAAAGCCAGCCCAGGCAGGAAAGTCCATGAGACTCTCATCTCCAATAAACCACCAGAAAATGGAAAGCTATGACTCAAGTGGTTAGAGTGCCAGCCTTGAGCTGAAGAGCTGAGGGACAGCGCCCAGGCCCAGAGTTCAAGCCCCACGACCCCCCCTCCACACACACACAATATAGGAGATAAGGAGCTGGGCATGCTGGTCTACAGTCCCCAAAGAGTCTGCTTCCCCTCCCACAAATTTAAAAATAAAAAGAGTTAGCGGTTCCTTTAAGAGTCCCGGCCCTCCGGGGAAGCCCCGCCCGCAGAGCAGCGTGCCCCGCCCTCGTCCGCTGGGCGGGACTCGAGGCGGTTTGAATGTGCGGCGCGTACCGCGGGAGCCACGGTTGGACCTGCGGCTGGGATGTCGGTGTTGATGCCGATGGACAAACTGCCCGGCCTGAACAAAGCCACCATCTTGGTAGGTGCCGGTGTCCCCGCATCGCGACCAGCCTTCCTCCTCTGGCTGCGCCTCGGCCCACGGCCTGGGCGCTTCCTTAAGTGCGGCGCTGTGGAGCCGGGTTTGCGGTGGGCGGGACAGCCGCTCTCGGAGCCAATCAGAGTGAGAGGCTGGCTCGGTACCAGCTTGTGATTGGCTGGGTGGGGGTCCCGCTGGGCCGTGTTTTCCCGCCAGGCGGGGTGGGTGAGTGCGACGGCCTGGCCCGCAGCGGGCCCCGGGCTCAGTCTCTCTCCTCGGGGAACGGCGCCCTTCCCGCTGCCGTCGGGCCCGATCCCTCCGGGGGAGGGGAGGGAGGCTGCACGCGCCCCCGAGGATCTGTCCTGCCCGGGTCTCAGCCGGACACTCCCCCCCCCCCGGGCAGCTGGTGGGCACCGAGGACGCACTTCTGCAGCAGCTGGCGGACGCGATGCTCCAGGAGGACTGCGCGTCCGAGTTGCAGGTGTGAGTAGCCGCAGGTGTGAGTAGCCGAGGCCTTGGCGGGAAGGAGGGGGAAGGGAGCCGGCGGGAGGGGGGGTGGTCTGCCCGCCAATCCCGCCCAGCCCCTCAGAAACCTACACCAAGGAACCCTAGACCTTGGCGCCCTCGTGTCATGTTTTCCTCCTAGCGCTTAGTAAGCCACCTGTGAGCTAGGCGCAGGTGGCTCGCACCTGCAATCCTAGCTGCTCAGGACTCGCAGGTCGCAGGTCTGAGGATCGTGTTTCAAAGCCCTGGCAGAAAAGTCTGTGGGACTCAACTCGTTATCCAGCCCCCAACCCCCCAGAGAGGTGGAGCTGTGACTCAAGTGGTAGAGCACCAGCCTTGAGCGAAAAAGCCAAGGGACAGCACCCAGGAGAGGATGCTGGAGATGTCTCTGCAAAACTTTCTTCCTCCAAAACCTCACAAACTGCTGATGTTCTAGTCAGGTCACTAAAAATGTGTATCATTCTCCCCGATGGAAAGATAGGCTCAGAGGTAGATTTTTTTTTTTTTTTTGCCAGTCCTGGGACTTGAACTCTGGGCCTGGGCGCTGTCCCTCAGATCTTCGCTCAAGGCTAGCACTCTACCACTTGAGCCACAACGCCACTTCCGGCTTTTTCTGTTTATGTTGTATTGAGGAATCGAACCCAGGACTTCATGCATGCAAGGCAAGCACTCTACCACTGAGCGGCCTTCCCAGCCCAGAGGCAGATGTTGAAGGGAACTTCCTAGGTCCAGAGGTATTTCCTCTGTGAGAGTGAGAGTGACCTCTACAAAATAGAGTAAGCTCCCCCCCCCCTTTTTTTTTGTAGCGAGGTGGGAGGGAAAGTCCAGGGCTTCAACTCAGAGCCTGGGCACTGTCCCTGAGCTCTTCTTTTTTTTTTTTTTTTTTTTTTGGTCTGGTCATGGGCCTGAACTCGGCCTGGGCGCTGTCCCTCAGCTCTTCAGCTCAAGGCTAGCGCTCTACCACTTGAGCCACAGCGCCATTTCTGGCTTTTTTTTCCTGTTTATGTGGTGCTGAGGAATCGAACCCAGGGCCTCATGCATGCAAGGCAAGCACTCTACCACTGAGCCACCTTCCCAGCCCTGTCCCTGAACTCTTTTGCTCAAGGCTAACACTCTACCACTGAGCCACAGCCTCGCTTCTGTTTTCTGGTGGTTAACTGGAGATAAGAGTCTCCCAAGCTGAGCGCCGGTGGCACATGCCTGTAATCCTAGCTACTCAGGAGGCTGAGATCTGAGGATTGCGGTTCAAAGCCAGCCTGGGCAGGAAAGTCTCTGAGACTCTTATCTCTAATAAACCACTAGAAAACCAGAAGTGGTGCTGTGGCTTAAGCAGTAGAGTGCTCACCTTGAGCTGAAGAGCGCAGGGACAGCGCCCAAGCCCTGAGTTCAAGCCCCACGACGTACCAAAAAAAAAAAAAAGTTTCACAGACTTTCCTGACCCAGCTGATTTCAAATTGTGATCCTCGTTGAATAGAGATAGTTCAAAGAGCTAGCTGTCTGCATCCACGTTGGCAGGCTTTCAGACTAAATATCAAACACTAACCAGTGACCTCAAACCCATAGTTTGGAAATGGAAAAGAATTTTTTTTTTCTTTTGGTGACAGTACTGGGGCTTAAACTCAGGGCTTCTTGCTCTTGCTTGGCTTTTTTTTTTTTTTTTTTTTTTTGTCGGTCGTGGGGCTTGAACTCTGGGCCTGGGCGTTGTCCCTCAGCTCTTCAGCTCAAGGTGAGCGCTCTACCACTTGAGCTACAGCGCCACTTCTGGTTTTCTGGTGGTTTATTGGAGATAGGAGTCTCACGGTCTTTCTTGCCCGGGCTGGCTTTGAACCGTGATCCTCAGATCTCAGCCTCCTGAGTAGCTAGGATTACAGGCGTGAGCCACCAGCGCCCGGCTTCTTGCTTGGCTTTTCTACCCAAGGCTGATGCTCTACCGCTTGAGCCACCATTCTGATTTTTTTGGTGGCTATTGGAGTTAGAGTCCCACAGACTT
Source organism: Dipodomys merriami (assembly GCF_024711535.1). Classification (NCBI taxonomy): domain Eukaryota; kingdom Metazoa; phylum Chordata; class Mammalia; order Rodentia; family Heteromyidae; genus Dipodomys; species Dipodomys merriami. The sequence goes on along the minus strand of NW_027206124.1, from coordinate 4,773,203 downwards.
TTCTGCCCCGGCTGCTTTTGAACCTGAATCCTCAGATCTCAACCTCCTGAGTAGGTAGTATTACTGGTGTGAGCCACTGGTGCCCAACAACATGGAAATGGCCATTGTAAGGTGAGTCTGTAACCTGGATTTTTTTTTTTCCTTAAGCCACTTGGCAAAGTCCCTCCCTCTGCCCTCCAATGGGAGTCGGCCCCGAATTGACCTGATTGTCTTTGTGATTAACCTTCACAGCAAATACAGGTGAGAACCAGAGTTCGGGGCTGCCAGGGGTCTGGCTGGCCTGGCTGGGAGTACGAGCGCTGGGGCCTCACTTGTGGGAAGGGAGGGGGTGGTGAGAGGCTTTCTGGGATCAGCCTAGAAGATGAGGAGGGAGGAGCTGGTGGCCAGTGAATAATGTTTACAAGACACCAACCAGTGCCCATCTATAAGAGACTCTTATCTACAGTTAACCAGCAAAATGCTGGACTGGAGATGTAACTCAAATGGCAGAGCCGGTCATGAGTGAAAAGCTAAGCAGGAATATAAGGCCCTGAGTTCAATCCCCCATTCAAGCACCAAATGAATAAAACGAATTATAGTTTAGAATAAAGTAAAAGCTGGGTGCTCATGGCTCACACCTGTTTTCCTAGCTATTCAGGAGGCTGAGATTTGAGGATCATGATTTGAAGCCAGCCTGTCTGGGAAACCCATTGAGACTCTTATCTCCAATAAACTACTCAGGAAAACTGCCAGTGGTAGAGTGCCAGCTTGGAGTGAAACATCCAGGGTTAGCATCCAGGATTTAGGTTCAAGGCCCACAGACAAGAAAAAAAGTGTTTTTAAAACTACATTGTGAGGGGCTGGGAAGGTGGCTCAGTGGTAGAGCGCTTGCCTTGCATGCATGAGGCCCTGGGTTCGATTCCTCAGCCCCACATAAGCAAAAAGAAAAAAGCCGGAAGTGGCGCTGTGACTCAAGTGGTAGAGCGCTAGCCTTGAGCTGAAGAGCTGAGGGACAGCGCCCAGGCCCAGAGTTCAGGCCCACGACCGGACCCAAAAAAAAAAACTACATTGTGAAACTGGTTTATTTTCTCACCTTGCCCTGTGGCCACCCAGCTTCCAGAACGTGGAGGAATGTCTGTGCCACGTGGACTCCAGATTCTTCCTGGGCAAGCTCTGCTTCCTCGCCTCAGGTGGTAAGTGTGCCCCCACCCGCTTGCCAGTGCCCCCAGCTCCCATCCTCGCCACAGGTGGTGTGTCCCCACCCGCTTGCCCAGGCCCCCAGCTCCCATCCTCGCCACAGGTGGTAAGTGTGTCCCCACCTGCTTGCCCAGGGCCCCCAGCTCCCATCTCTGTCCTGAAGATGAGCAGCAGTGCAGTAGAGCAGTCTAACAGCAAAGCTACGCAGACATCCCGCCAATGCTGAGATGCCCGTTGTCTTGTGGCTTTTATAGTAAAGCCCAAATTATTGTCAAGATGTGGATGAAGAGCGGGTGCCAGTGGCTCACACCTGTCATCCTAGCTACTCAGGAGACTGAGATCTGAGGATCAGGGTTCAAAGCCAGCCCGGGCAGGAAAGTCTGTGAGACTCTTATCTCCAATAAACCACCAGAAAACTGGAAGTGGCTCTGTGGCTCAAGTGGTAGAGCGCTAGCCTTGAGCTGAAGAGCTGAGGGATAGCGCCCAGGCCCAGAATTCAAGCTCCATGACTGACAAAAAAAAGAAAAAAAAAACTGTGGACTAAGCAGAGTGTGGTAGCACATCCCTGTAATCCCAGTACTTGGGGAGTTGCCAGATCCAGGACAGTCTGCAGTATGTAGTAAGATATTGTCCAAAAAAAAAAGTCTTGCTTCTATCTTCTAGTGTCAGCTCCTATTACTGTGAAATTTTGGGTCAGTTGAAATGTCCTGTTGTTCCTGAGACTTTGTGTTTAATAGTAATAGCTAACCTGTACCAAATTCTTTTGTTGTTGATCGTGAGGCTTGAACTCTGGGCCTGGACGCTATCCCTGAGCTCTTCAGCTCAAGGCTAGTGCTCTACCACTTGAGCCACAGCACCACTCTGGTTGTCTGGTGGTTAATTGGAGATAAAAGTCTTATGGACTCTCCTGCTCAGGCTGGCTTTGAACTGCAATCCTCAGATCTCAGCCTCCTGAGTAGCTAGGATGACAGGTGTGAGCCACTGGTACCAGGCTCCCAAATACTATTTTTCTATTGTTAATCTTTCCTTGGGCTTGAAGTTAGGGCCTGTGCACTGTCTCTGAGCTTTTTTGCTCAAAGCTAGTGCTCTGCCACTTAAGCCACACTTCCACTTCCTGCTTTTTGCTGGCTAATTGGAAACCTTAGAGTCTCATAGACTTTCCTGTTAGGGCTAGCTTTGAACCACAGTCCTTAGATCCCATCTCCTGAGTAGACGTGAGCCATGGCATCCTGCTCAGAGCTCACTCTTAGCACCGTTGGTCTTATTGTCTAATGAGATGGTCTTGACTGCCCAGCAAAGAAGATATAAACAGAATTGTCACCTACTGATGAGTGAGAAACTGAGGCCCGGCACGGTGGGGTGGAGAGTACGTGGCCAGGGTGTCCGGGATGCACTGTCACGTGTCTGGCTTCTTTGCAGCTGGGCGGGAAAGCCACTGCAGCGTGCACCAGAGCATGGTCGTGAAGCTGGCCCACACCTACCGCAGCCCCCTGCTCTTCTGTGACCTGGAGGTGAGGATGCGGCTCACCACGGCCAACTCTGCACTCGGGTGCGGGGCAGGGGCTGTCAGCGCATGGTGGGTAAGGCAGGAGTATCTACTTCCGGGTCACTGAACACTCAGAGGAGAGACTCCTAATGTGGAGAAGACATCATAAGACTCTGGTTTGAATCCTGATCCTTCAGGGTTCACTTGGGGTACACAGGTATAAAGAAGGGATATATGCCAGTCTCTGTTATTTGTTACGTTTGTGTGTGTGTGTGTGTGTGTGTGCGCGTGTGCACGTGTGTGCACGCACACATGTGTGCCAGTACCTGAAGCTTGAATTCAGGGCCTTGCACTCTCATGTTCCCTCATAGCTGGTGCTTACCACTTGAACCACACCTCCACTTCTGGCTTTTGGGGAGTTAATGGGAAACTTGTGTCTTGGGCTGAGCACTAGTAGCTCACGCCTGTAATCCTAGCTACTCGGGAAGCTGAGATCTGAGGATCACAGCTAACAAGAAACTGGAAGTGGAGCTGTGGCTCATAGTTAGAGCCTTGAGCAAAAATGATGAGGGACAGCTCTCGGGCCCTGAGTTCAAACCCTACAAATGACCAAAAAAAAAAAAAAAGTGAAAAAAGAAACGAAAAAGAAAAAGAGTGTGATGGGATTTCCTGCCTGGGCTGGCTTTGAACTGCGATCCTCAGATTTCAGCCTCCTGAGTAGTTAGGATTACAGACGTGAGCCACCAGCACTCGCTACTTTTATCTAGTTGGGGTAGAGTGTGTGGGCTGCTGGCCTTGGTGCCTTCTAACCATGTGACAGATGGTGCAGTTCCATCTGTGACCATGGAGTGGCAGGCTGCACCAACTCACGAGTCATCCTGAAGCCTGGGAACTCCTGTCTCTAGACATTAATTGCCTGTGGCTGCTTCCAGCCAGCAGCAGGAGCGCTCAGAGCCTCCACCTGTGCTCTGCAAATGAAACCCCCAGCTTTGCTGCTGGTGATGCTGGTTTGGACTCAGGGCTTTGCTATTACTAGACAGGTGCTTCACCATTACTGGACAGGTGGCCGTGCCTTCTCAGAATCTAGAGAATCAAGATGAGGTGCCAAGATCATGCTTGTAATCCTAAGCTGCTCAAGAGGCTCAGACTTGTGGATCAAGGTTCAAAGATAGCCGGAGCAAGAAAGTCTGTGAGACTTTTTTAACCCTGGTCGTGGGGCTTCAACTCAACACCTGGGCACTGGCCCTGAGCTGTTGTGTTCAAGGCTAGTGCTCTGTGACTTGGGCTATAGTTCCACTCTGGAGATAAGCGTCTTATGGACTTTCCTGCCTGGGCTGGCTTTGAACCATGATCCTCAAATCTCAGCCTCCTGACTAACCAGGATTACCGGCTTGAACTACCAGAACCTATCTTATGAGACTCTGCTCTCCATTAAGAAATCAGAAGTAGGGCTGGGAAGGTGGCTCAGTGGTAGAGCGCTTGCCTTGCATGCCTGAGGCCCTGGGTTCGATTCCTCAGCACCACATAGGCAAAAAGAAAAAAGCCAGAAGTGGCGCTGTGGCTCAAGTGGTAGAGCGCTAGCCTTGAGCTGAAGAGCTGAGGGACAGCGCCCAGGCCCAGAGTTCAGGCCCCACGACCGGACCCAAAAAAAACAAAAGAAAGAAATCAGAAGTGGGGCTATGGCTCAAGGGGTAGAATGTGAAAAGGCTGGGAGATAGCGCCCAGTTCCTAAATTCAAGCCCCACACTTGCTCAGACAAAAATACAGATTCGGGTGTCTCCGTGGGACTGAGACTCGAGGAAAGGTCCTGAGAGGGAACACAGGTGGCCCCAGAAACGGGGCAAAAGCCACAGAAGCAGCTTGAGGCCACCTGGGGATGGCACCCCTGCTAGAGAGAGCTCCCAAGAGGGCAGGTTGCTTCTGAGGTCATCCCAGACGGTTCCCTGACCCATCTCTGCCTTTCCCTGCAGGTGGAAAGTTTCCGGGCCTCCATGGCACAGCGCCTAGTGCGCATGCTGCAGATCTGTGCCGGTCACGTGCCCGGCGTGTCAGCCCTGAACCTGCTGTCCCTGCTCAGGAGCTCTGAGAGCCCTTCCCTGGAGGAGCTGTGAGCCTCAAATGACAGGCGGCAGTGAGGACCAATCAGGGCTCGGCAGGCCAGCACCCTCCCACTCCCAGGCTCACACTAGTGAGTCCCGCATCGTTCACGCATCATTCACGTCGTCGTATATCTTCACTTCCATGTGGTGTATCTTCACTTTCTTCGTGGTGTATCTCCACTTCCTTCGTGGTGTATGTCCATTTCCGAGCTCCTGAAGACTAAAGGTCCACCGCTTAAAAAAAAAAAAAAGTTTGAAAATCACTGGGTCATCCAGCGCTTCTGCTTCACAGATGAAAAAACTCAGAACAGAGAGCTTGGGGAGGGGAGTTTGAACTCCAGGATCCCAGCAGAACCCCACATCCTGGCCCTGCTGTTCTTCTGGGTCCCCACGATTGCCTCTGAGAGCCCCAGCTAGTCAGAGGCCCTGGGAGCGGCCAGGCCCTGAGCCCTCCCTGCCCCTGGGGCCCGGCTGCTGTCCCTGAGAACAGGCAGGCTTGAGCCTCAGCCCCACTTGGTTTTCTGATGGGTCGTGGAGTTTCATGGACTTTCCTGTGCCCCAGCTGGCTTTGAACCTTGATCCTTAGATCTCCTGAGTAGCTAGGAGTACAGACCTGAGCCACCAGCGCCCCACCCCCAGTATCCAGCAAGGGTGCGACACACCTGGCTGGCTTCAAGACGGCTGAGGCCCAGCGAGTCATGTGTCACCCCACAGTGCAGGGCTTGTCATGCTTCGCCGAGCCCCGGCACAGTGTTCTTCAGACAGGGGAGGCTGCTGAGCCCCCAGGTCAGAGTTCATGACACTGAGACTGTGCAGTCACAGAGCTGACAGGCAGCAGAGTCCTGTCCCCACCCCGCACCCAGCCACATTTCCCCCACTTCTGTGTGTCTGGTGGTCCAACGAAGGTTTGGCTTTCTCCCTGGGAGGACTGAGGCGTGGAAGAAGACAGGCCTTGCTCCAGGGCTCGCCCTTGTCTGCTGTCCTGAGTTTTTTTGCTCAAGGCTGGCACTTCCACCTCTGGCTCTTTTGATGGTTAATTAAATATTAGTCTCGCAGTTTTGTCTTTTGTTTTTTGCTCATGGGGCTTGAACTTAGGGTCTAGACGCTGTCCTTGAGCTCTTGCTCAAGGCATGTTACCACTTGGAGCCACAGCTCCCCATCTGGTTTTCTGGTGGTTCACTGGAGATAGGAGACTCACAGCCTTTCCTGCCCAGGCTGGCTTGGAACCGTGATCCTCAGATCTCAGCCTCCTGAGTAGCTAGGATGACAGACGTGAGCCACCATGGCTGGCAGGCAGGGCTGTTCCTTAAGGACCTTGCTCCCTCTTGCTGCAGTCCCTGCCTTAGGAGGTTCTAGGGCCCTGTTAACCCTAAGGAGAAAGGCAGAGGGAAAGCCCAGCCCCCCTCCCCTCCCCGCACCCCTGCACTGTACCAATGAGGGCTTGACTGGACTTTGGCCAGCTTCAGGGACACCTCTGCATGGGGGGGAGGGGGGGAGGGTGTCAAAGGAATAAGCTGGGAGCCAGAGGTGAAGGATTGCTTGTCCTTAAAGGGACAGGCCCAGAAAGCCAGCCTTGTCTGAGGGTGCAGGCCTGTGGGAGCTACCCTGTCCCCACCTGTCTATCCTGGGCCATAAAGGCGGGGCCTGGAGGCTGGCAGAGCAGGTCTGGGCTGCTGCACCTTTCACCTCCCTGCCCTGCCCCAGCCAGCATGGGGCCCGCCTCTCCCTGAGGTCCCTGGGCCACATTTTCCTTGCCACCTGGTGCCATTTAACAAGAGAAGTGGCATCACAATCTCCAGCAAGGTCCTGGGAGCCTTCCAAGTGCTGGGGGAACTCAGGCTGCCATTGCTGCCAGCTCCCTGTCAGGCTTGGCAGGAGCCCTGGCGTGGAGAGGCTGCCCGCCCCGCGCCACCCCGTGGAGCCATCGGCATCAGGTGCCCTCAGACCTGCTGTCCCCGGGAGGCTCGGGACAGGCCGTGCATCAGTCTGGAGGCCCGAGCTAGTGCCCAGGAGGACCAGCGCTGCCCGATGAGCCTGGCTGGGGGGAGGGGCTGCACTCTGGTGGCACAGCCCCTGGCAGGTCACCTGGCACGCTGAGCCTGTCCCTCCATTGCAGGGTGGGGTCAGCTAAGTGGAGGCAGATTTTGGAAGTGGAGGACTTGGAGACCACAGGTCTGAGTGGTGACCAGAGGGTCAGCTGAAGATACCAACTGGGCCTGGAAGTTGCTTAGATGAAGCACCCAGAACTCAGGGGGGCGGGGCCTGCCCCAGGTCACAGCTTCATTTGTGCCCCTCAGGCCCCCTGGATTCGGACAGCCCTGGGGCTGAGCCCAGGGAGCTGGAATTCACTACCAGAAGCAACCCAGGCTCAAGGGTTCTGGCCCCAGTTTGGTACTCTGTGTGTGTGTGTGTGTGTGTGTGTGTACCAGTTCTGGCCCCAGTTTGGTAGTGTGTGTGTGTGTGTGTGTGTGTGTGTGTGTGTGTGTGTGTGTGTACACCAGTACTGGGACTTAAACTCAGGTTCTGGGCACTGTCCCTTAGCTTTTTCACTCAGGGTTGGCGCTTTACCACTCAAGCCACACAGCTCCACTTCTGGCTTTTTGGTGGCTAATTGGAGATAAATGTCTCCTCAAGTTTTGGGGTTTTTTTGTTGGTCATGGGGCTTGAACTCTGGGCCTGGGCGCTGTCCCTCAGCTCTTCAGCTCAAGGCCAGCGCTCTGCCACTTGAGCCACAGCACCACTTCTGGTTTTCTGGTGGTTTATTGGAGATGAGTCTCATAGACTTTCCTGCCCTGGTTGACTTTAAACCTTTATCCTCAGATCTCAGCCTCCTGAGTATCTAGGATTATAGGCATGAGCCACCGGTACCCAGCAATATCAACGTTTCACGCCTGGAGCTGGCTTTGAACTTCCATCCTCAGGTCTGTCTCCTGAGGAGTTGGGATTACTGACAGGCGCCAGCCACCGGCACCTGACTCTAGTGGTTTTTCATATCCCAGCGGACATGGCAGACGGCAAGGAAGGGGCGCTGCACGATGAACCCTTGAGCCCCCCTCCCCGCCCCCATTGGCAGAGGCTGGTTCCTCCTGACACAGGAAGCCTGCGAGGGCTTCCCCAGGGACTCTCCAGGTTCCGTGGCACATGGCAGGCTTCCTCAGCCTGTGCCTGCAGGTCTCTACCCAGGCGGGGGCTTCCATGGCTGTTCCGTTGTATTAGAGTTAGGAAAGGCAAGGTGAACCTTGGGCCCTGCCACCCCCATACACAAAGGGGTGCTGGGCCAGGCCTGATAGCAGGGATCCCCCTCCAGGGACCTCGGGCAAAGTTCCCCTTCTGGCTGATCAACTCCAGGAAGAAGGGAGGGGATGCTGGCCAGGGCCCCGCCCTCTTGCCTTAGTAGAAATTCCAGAGGTGGTTAGGAGGTATAGAAGGGGGGCTATAACCACCCACCCGGGCCTCTGGGGTTCTCCAGTTCTCAAATTCCAGCCTCTCGGAAGAAACACAAGCTCCCCACAACTGGGCCCACCCCACAACTCCTACCCCTGTGCCATCTGCAGATGTGGGTACTGTGGCAGAGCTCAGGGGCTGTCCCTGTCTACTGGCTCAGGTTCACAGCGCAGCTTCTGCAGGCTGGCGGTGGGCAGGGTGGCTGTGCCCTCCCTCTGCCCTCCCCCCTCCTCAGGATTGCTAAGCTCTGCCCCCTCCCTTTGAGGTCACCCAGGTCCTGCCTGATTTCCCTATCTAAGGGATGCTCCTGGTTGGGAGTTGAACTCTTATCTCCTGTGTGAGGAGCAGGACATGTTTCATTCCATTTCTTTCTACTTTAACCCTGTCATACTAAAAAAATCCTTGCTAAAATTAACAAATAAAATGTAGACCTTATTTTTCTGGCGCCTCCTGCTGAACTTTTCCACCAGGCGTTTCTCAGTCCTCATCTGCTACATGGGCTTCTGCTCTGCGGGTGGTCCCTGATGGTGCATAGTAGGTGCTCAGTTAGCACCCACTAATGGTGGGTGGTGAGGTATCTGCACATCTCACAGGGACGATCTCACAGGCCCAGCAGGCCCAGAGCCCAGTGTTCCTTGTCCTTCTGGAGTCCAGAAGGAAGCCAGGAAGCAGCCCTGTGCTCCTTGCCTCCCATCTATGCATGGGACCCCCAACCTGCAGGCTGGTGCCCAGGGGATGGGGGACTCCAGTTCCTGTGGCTGAGCCACTGCGGTTGTCCGTCTAACCTCACAGAGGGCCACTGTGTCCCTCTGCAGGGCTGTGCTGAGGGGGTGAGAGCAGCCTGGCCAGGAGCCTGGTCATGTGTCTCAGCGTGCGCTTGTGTGCAGAGCAGGAAAGTGGGAACGAGCAGCCCAGGCTAGCGGAGACCTGGGCAGGGGCATGGAAGGTCATGAGCTGCCTTACCTGGCTCAAGTTCAGGGGGAAGGAAGGTGAGGCCTTCCTGGCTCAGCCTCAGTGCTCCATCAGGCCATGTCCAGGGCTCAGCACTGGCCACTCCTGCTGTGTCCTTCCTGCCATCCCTGACTAGTGAATGTGCGCCTGTGCGCTTGTCTGTCTGTATGTGTTGGAAGTAGTAGGAAGCCAGGCTCTGGTGGCTCACGCCTGTCATCCTAGCTACTCAGGAGGCTGAGATCTGAGAATCAGGGTTGGAAGCCAGCCCTGGGCAGGAAAATCCATAAGACTTATCTCCAACTAACCAGCCAAAAGCTGGAAGTGGAGCTGTGGCTCAGGTGGTAGAGCACCAACCTTGAACATACAAGCTAAGGGACAACAGCCAGACCCTGAGTTCACACCCCAGTACCAGAAGAAGAAGAAAAAAAGTGATAGAAAAATGTATTTAGGAAAACACACTGAACAGATTGCAAGTAGGTCATCTCTAGGGTGAGAATGGCCTGAGGGGAGCTTTCTAGCAGCTTCCTTGTGTGTCAGCTAAGCAAACACCTGAGCGGGCTGAAGGGCATCTCCATGAAGCCAATCCTTGCCGTCACTTACAGGGCGCAGCCGAAAGTGCTGGCATGAAGAACCCCACACCCCAGCGCTGGCACGCTCAAAGGGGACAAGGCGGCCAGTGGAGCTGTCCACGCAGGGTGGCCACATGACAGCGAACCTGTCACTATAAACACATAAACAATCCAGAATGAGGGGTTTCCGAGTGCCAGCCGAGGCCACATCTGGGGACCCCAGGAAAGTCCCCTTACTCACAATTCCATCACATTGGAGGGCTTTGTCATGAGAATGGCTTCAGCTATGACTGGCAACATTACACTCCAACTAATCGTGTAGTCCGGGGCATCACCGTGCTCACAGAAGTGTCATATCCAGATGCTGGGAGGGGGCTGGGCCTCTGTCCCCCAGGGACTCTCTCCCCGCCCCCCCAGGACCCTGGGCTTGTCCCAGAGAAGTGGCCTCACTTCCCTATCCTGTCCCCAGGGTATGCATTCAGCCACACTTCACAGTCTGGGCCCCATCCATCTGCCCGTCTATACCTGTTTCCTTATCCCAGGGTGTTTTTTGGCCCCCCCAAAAAACAAAATTCCTCCCCCCCGAACAGATCGCAAGTTAGCTTTTGTTTTTAAACTATACAGCCAGGCTCACCCTTGTCATTCTAGTTCCGCAGAGAGCTGAGATCTGAGGATCTCAGTTCAAAGGCAGGGAGGTCTGGGAGACCTTTTTTCTGAGTTCATGCTTGAACTCAGGGTCTGGCTGTTGTCCCTGAGCTTTTTAGCTCAAGGCTAGCACTCTACACTGGCTTCTTGTTGACTTTCCTGCAGGCTGGCTTTGAACTACAATCCTTAGATCTCAGCCTCCTGAATAAGGCTTACAGGCAGGAGACACCAGCACCGGGCTAGGAGACTCATCTCCAATTAACCACCAAAAAGACAGGAGTAAGTGGAGCTTTGACTCAAGTAGTAGAATGCCAGCTAGCCTTGGGTGGAAAAGCAAAGGGACCTTGCCCAGGCCCTGAGTTCAAGCCCCAGTACCGTTCCCCACCCCCCCAATTTTATAAACTTGATTTAAGAGCAATGAAGAAAGAATATATCAAAGTGCAACTGAAGGTTTCCCACACTGGTGAAATTTCTCTTAACCACCAAGTCATCCAAGCAGAATTTAAGGTCTACCACAATCCCCACCCCACTTTGGGGGCCCAAGCGGAAGGCATGGCTGAGGCCAGACACCTGCCCCCACCCCAGACATGAATCCCACAGGCTCTCTGCCGTTCCTCACTTGGCTCTGGACACCTGGCTCTGTTGGGGCCATGGAAAACACACAAACACTTGTATTATATGAGTAATTCCATGACGGCCGGCCCCCCGAGTGGCCGGCCTCCCCCTCTCTCCAAGGTGACGGATGCTGTAATTCTGTCAGTGACTCATAGCTCTTGCCTTCTCTCTTGGGGCCTGGGGGGGGGGGGAGAGCTCCCAGTCCTCGAAGGAGGCAGAGCACCAAAAGCTGGGCCATGGAGGCTCCCGAGGGGCCCTGAGTTCTCAGCCCCAGCCCCAGTGGGCCTCAGGACAGGCCCTTTCAGTCTGCTCCAGCCCCTAGTGTCTGGTACTAAGCGAGATGCTTGGTGTGCAGAGCTCTGGGACCCTAACAGAAGCAGAGAATCAACTACCAATAATGCTGGAAGTGGGTGTGGGGAGAGGGTGTGGCCATTTGCCCTTGTCCCCATCCCTATTTGGTTAAAAAACAAAACAAAAACATGGTCTCTGGGGGGCTCTACCCCAGGCTCCCCTCCACCCCACCATACACCCACATTCACCCAGACCCACCTCCCCAACCCACTTCTCCTTTGTCAGCTGCCCTGCCGCCTACACCTTCCTGCTGTAGTCACGGGCCCATAGGCAGAGCCAGGGCCTGCAGGAGTCCTTAGGGTCTCCTGAGGTAAAGCAGGGGGCAGGCTTGTTCCGGTGGGCCGCTTCATCGTGGCTCTGCGCTGGTCCAGGGCTCTAGCTTCCAGTCTGCTCCTTCCAGTCTCTGGCTCACAGCAGCCAGGGGAGGGGCCCTTCTAAATAAAACAGCTAGATGTCAGTAGCTCACTGTAGTCCCAACTACTCAGAAGACTGAGATCGGAGGATGGCAGTTCAAAGCCAGCCTGGGCAAGAATGTTGCGAGACTCTTCTCTCCAATGAGCCACCAAAAAAATGAAACAGTGGAGCTGTTAAACCAAAAAGCTCAGGGCCAGGGCCCGGGCCCCGAGTTCAAGCCCCAGGACCAGCAGAGACACAAAGAGCTCAGACCCCCATACTCTGACACACCAGGGCTCCTCCCTGCCCACCCTGGGGCTCACCCTGCACCCTGGGAGCCCCTGTACTTCTCCCAGCATTCTCCACGGCGGGGTTGTCCAGGCCTGATTCCAAGTCTGGGGACGCAGTTCCTTCACCTCCCCCAGCCTTTCCTATGCCAGTCCCCAGCCCCCACCCCCACCCCCACCGTGTGGCTGCTCAAGATCTGTCTCCCCCTACGCTTCTCTGCCCTTCCTCTGGGTGCCTACCACCCACCCCGAGTGTTTAGGAGTCTGGACGGTTCACCCCAAGGTATAGCCTGCTGCAGGCTGCGAACTTCCTGAGGTGCACTGCAGCCCCCCACCACATACCCGAAGGGGTGGCCTGTGTGCCACAGCTCCAGGGGACTCCACGAGGAAGGGGAGGCGCAGGCGAGGAAGGGGACCGGAGCCTGGGATTCCTCTCCAACTCCCAGGTGGTGCTGGGACCTGGGCTGCCCCAGGCCAGCTCCCAAGCCTGGGCCTCTGTTCCCAGCACTCCCGGAGCCCCCTGACCCGCTCCCCTGGGCCCGGCTTCACCTGCCTGCACCCCCTCATCCCTCCCCCCCACCCCCCACCCCAAGAGAGGCTCCCTGTCCGTCCACTCCGCGGCCCAGGCCAGGCCCACACCCACCGACTCAGATCGCCAGGCTGGGCGCCGCTCGGGGGAGGGGGAGCGGGAGGGGCGGGGCTGCCCGGCCCGAGCCCGCACAGGGGGTCGCCGGGGTCCCCCGGGGCCCCGCACGGCTGGCGGGGCGGGGGGCGGGGAGGCCGCGGGGTCGGCGAACCGGGGGCCCCGGGGAAGCCGCAGGTGGAAGGGGGAGGTGCGGGGCGCAGCCCCACCCCCGGGCCCCGGGCGGCGGCGGGGCCGGGCCGGGCCGGGGCGGGGCGCGGCTTCCTCCCCGAGGGCTGCGGGGCTGCGCGCGGAGCCCCCGGCTGCGCGGCGGCTGCATGGGCCGGGAGCAGCGCGCGGCGCGGGGCCGGCCGGGCCGGGACGGGGCGATGCCCGCGTCCTGCGCCCGCGCGCACTGCTTCGACCTGCTGCTGCGGCGCTGCGTGGACTGCAAGCTGCTCCGCACGGCCGAGCCGGGGCGCGGTAAGCGAGCGGGGCGCGGGGCGCGCGGCGCGGGGCGCCGCCGGGGCGCGGCGCTCACCGCCCCTCTCCCCCGCGCCCCCGCAGGCTCTCCTCCCGCAGACCCGCGGCCGTCCCGCCCCGCCTCGCCGTCCCCTCGGCCCGCGGCGGTGGCGGGGAGCAGCCTGGCGCCCGGGACGGCGCTGCAGCCGCGGGGCGCGGGGGGCGCGGGGGGCGCGGGGCCCGGGCGCGAGGCGGCGCCGCCCCTGCCCGCGCTGCTCCTCGGCGCCCCGGTGCTGCTGGGCCTGGCGCTGGCCCTCGCCCTCGTGGCCCTGGTGAGCTGGAAGTGGCGGAGGCGGCGCAGGACGGCCTCCGCGGAGGCCCCCGACGGAGGCCCGGACGGTGAGTCCCGGGACGAGGCTCGAAGAGCCCGGGCAGAGGGGCGCGCGGGCCGGGCCGGGGCAGGGGGGGGGGACCGTGATCCGGGGAGCAAGGGGGTGACACAGACAGAGAGGGGGGAAGTGGGCTGTGCAGGGGGCTGGGGGGGTTCGAGGCCAGACTGGGGACCCAGGGCTGGGGAAGAAAGGGAGACATGGCAGGGGGCAGCTTGGCCTGGCCTTCGGGGTTCAGCCCGGGCCTGGAGCCCCTCCCGCTCCCGACCCCACACTTCCTGTTCTGGGCGTGTCATGCGCCCGCCCTCCCCACCCCAGTGGGGCTCTGGCCTCTGACAGCTGGCCCTTCAGAGGAAGCTTCCAGAATAGGGGGCAGGGGAAGCGGTGACCCAGGTCTCCACCCTTCATGTCTCCGTGCCCCCCCTGCCCACCCAGAGCTCCTGGACGACGTCCTCATCCCCACCAAGGAAAGCCAGGCCGCCTCCGCCCCGGCCTGGCCTCCACCTGGAGAAGAGCCAGACGTCCCTGCCGCAGGCCACAGCGTCCCCGTGCCCGCCACCGCCGCAGGCCACAGCGTCCCCGTGCCCGCCACGGAGCTGGGCTCCACGGAGCTGGTGACCACCAAGACAGCCGGCCCCGAGCAACAGTAGCCATGGGGGCTCTGCCCTGCTCCTGGGCCTGGGAGCCTGGATCTGTCGGCCGAACCCTGTGGAAGAATAAGGACTAGACACCACAGGGTCCCACCAGTGACGAGTTGTTGGTGTGACCAGCTTTGATGGCCCCTGAGCCCCATGCTGCGTGTGTGTGTGTGTGTGTGTGATGGTAGTGGGTTTGAACTCAGGGCCTTGCATTCTTGTTCAGCTCTTTTGCTCAAGGCTGGTGTTTCACCACTTCAGCAACAAACACCAGCATTTCTGGCCTTTGTGCAGGCTGCACTGGAACTGCGGTCTTCAGATCGCAGCCTCCTGAGTCGCTGGGATTACAGGCGTGAGCCACCAGTACCCAGCTGCCCCCATGCTTTTGAATGGGCAGATATATCCTTTGAATATCATTTGAGTGTGTTCCCCAAGGTTTGACATGTTCATCATGTTTAATCCATGTTGGGATAGATTCAAGAGGTGGAACCTTTGAGAGGTCACTAGAATTAGACAAGATCAAGACCAAACTCTGGTGACTTATAAGAGACACAGTGAACATACCCTGAGTCCCTGCCGATCGATGTCCTGTACCCCCTCTGAACTCTGCCAGCAGGAAGGCGCTCTCTAGGTGTGGGCTCTTGAACCAAACCACCAGAACTGTGAGCTAAATAAATTTCTTTTCTTTATGAAGTTTTCCAGACTCAGGCATTTTGTTATAGTAATGCAAAGCAGACTAATACAGATACTGAGAGTAAGAGGTTTTTCTTTTACACTGGGGAAACACACTATTAAGATAAAATTAATCAGAGAGAGACCAGGTGGGAGGATGCCTAATTTGTAACTTGTATTTCTTTTTCTTTTTTTTTTTTTTTTTGTCGGTCATGGAGCTTGAACTCTGGGCCTGGGCGCTGTCCCTCAGCTCTTCAGCTCAAGGCTAGCGCTCTACCACTTGAGCTACAACGCCACTTCCGGTTTTCTGGTGGTTTATTGGAGATAGGAGTCTCACAGTCTTTCCTGCCCAGGCTGGCTTTGAACCGCGATCCTCAGATCTCAGCCTCCTGAGTAGCTAGGATTACAGGCGTGAGCCACCAGCGCCCAGCTTAACTTGTATTTCTTTAATACTTGCTCTCAGAGCTGCCCGGCTTTTAAAATGATGCAAGTAGCAGCTGTGAGTAACCAGCTGACAGTTGCTCATTAGGATTTAGCATAAAATCATTTGTAATTTTTTTGTTGTTGTTGGTTGTGGGGCTTGAACTCAGGGCTTGGGTGCTGTCCCTCAGCTCTTCAGCTCAAGGCGAGCGCTCTACCACTTGAGCCACAGTGCCACTTCTGGTTTTCTAGTGCTTTATCGGAGATAAGAGTCTCACAGACTTTCCTGCCCGGGCTGTCTTTGAACCTTGATCCTCAGATCTCAGCCTCCTGAGTAGCGAGGATTACAGGCGTGAGCCACCAGTGCCCTACTGTAATTTTTTTTTTTTTTTTTTTGGTCGGGTCCTGGGGCCTGAACTCTGGGCCTGGGCGCTGTCCCTCAGCTCTTCAGCTCAAGGCTAGCACTCTACCACTTGAGCCACAGAGCCACTTCTGGCTTTTTTCTTTTTTCTTATGTGGGGCTGAGGAATCGAACCCAGGGCCTCGAGCATGCAAGGCAAGTGCTCTACCACTGAGCCACCTTCCCAGCCTCCCGACTGTAATTTTTTAAATTAACAATTTTTATGGTGCTTCGCACACCAGAGCTTTGAACATGCTGGGTGAGAGCCCCGTCAGAGGGCTCCAAGATTGTTTTTCAGAAAAGAACCAAGAAAGGAAAAACTGCTGGATTCTCAAGTAGCTATACCCAAGGTCAACCCTAGGTCAACTTGACCCAATCTATCTGGACCTGAGTTGCCATTTCCACCCTGGAAGCAGCTTCTAGAACCAGAGGCTGAGCTTGACAGGAGATCTACATCCAGCATCACGGACTGGGCGGGAAATCACCCTGCAGACCACCTGCAGCCCAGCCACTTTGGGGGCACAGCCTACTCGACCATGCTCAGGACAGGACCTGGGGCCTACAGGACGTGACTCCAAAGAGAGGCCAGGCCAGGCCTGTGGCTGGGGCCAGAGGAACTGAGGTGCCCGCCCTGGGGCGCCGCGGAGCCAGGGGCACGCTCTCCGCAGTGGTGTTCTGGGAGCTGAGGCCAAGATCTTCAGCAGTAGCCGTCAACGCTGCTGCCGCCCCCCCGCCCCGTGTAGAAGACTGAACCTCATCTCCACCTTGGATCTTGTCATTGCTTAGCCCCTTTTGGAAGGAACATTAGGAGTCAAAAGATGGGATTCTGTATACTACTTTCCTTCTCTAGGGCTGGCTATGTTCTGGTCTGGGCACCACTAGAGGTGTGTGGCGGGCACCGCCCCTATCCTAGCCAGCGGCGTCAGGAGCCCCTCCAACCTGGACATTCACATCCACATCTCTGATCACCTATTTCCTGTTGGAACTCACCTCAGATCCTCTCAGTCTGGTGTCTAGGGAAGGTCACTGGTAAGCAGTGGGCAGCAGTGGGCACAGCTGACCACACCCCACTCCAGCCCTGGCTTGTGAGGAGTCTGAGCTGTTCCTCTCTCCCATCTCAGCGAGAGTGGGGGTCTCGACTCCGAAGGGGATGAGGGTAAGTGGAGCCCCCTGGGGCTGCGCCATGCAAACCTCAGGGGCACCTTTCTGTAAACCCCCGGCTGCAGCAACGTTTCCCCCTCCGATCTCAGGGTGGGGAGTTGGATGCAAAGTTTTCTCCCTGGTCTGCCTGTGACTCCCCAAAGGAGAAGAGCTGGAAGGAATGGTAGAGAAGGCTCACATGCATCTCCATTTCATAGATGAAGAACACAAACCCCAGATAGGGAAAACATTTGGGATCCTCATCCTCAACAAAGAGCGGGAGGGAAGTTCTTTGGGGAAGAAGTAGGACAGACAGAAGTAGGCGGGATGGACAAGAAGCAGGCAGTGTCTCCCTCACCCCGTTGGGAAGGGCTCTGATGCCCCAGCCAATGAAATCAGCCTCCTCCCTTGGCCCTAGGTGTTACTTTCTAAGTTTGCCCTTTGTAACAGCACCTGGGCGGGAGGTTGGGTAGGTTTTGTATTTGGTTAAAAATAAGTTTTTGTGGCGTTTTTTTTAAATTGGAATGAAATCAAGACAAGCAAGGCCCTAATCCAGGAGGAGGCTCCGGAGAGGTAGTCCATGTTCAGCAACACTGTCTTGCTGTAATATTGGATTTCCATCCTGATCACACATGCTGAGTTGCTCATCTTCAAACACTTCAAAAACCTCCCAGTTTCCTGCCTGAGCACCGGGTTATTTTCAGGTTTTGCTGTTGTAGTGCAGTCACAGAGACTCCTTGGTGCAGTGTGGTTCTCAAAAGATGTACCAAAGGCCCGTTGGAGCTGCTTTCCTGGAAGTCGGGACCATTTCACATCCATGAGCAGAGTCGATGCAGTCCATTTTGCAAGTAGGGAAAGAGATGCCCAGAGAGGCGAAGGGATTGCTCCAAGACACACACCAAGCTTAGTGGTGGGCTGGTCCACACCAGGCCTTTTTGCCTGCCTCTCCCTCCTTGAGGGTTGTCTGCTCAGAGATTTTTCTCAACCGCTCTTGTTTTGCAGTAAGGCAGATCCAAGAGAGTCTCTGGAAGGGCCAGTGGTTGAGGTAGGAGCAGAGGAAAGCAGCCTCACTCTCCTTAACCTGTTTCTGGCCTTTTTTTTTTTTTTTTTTTCCTGAAAGAGGGTCTAGTTTCTACAGGTCCCTAGGGGCCAGTAGGTGGGGGTGGGGCCACCTGAAGTCTCAGTTCCTCCTCTCACTTCCTGCCTGGTAGTCAAGGGCTAGGGGTTCAGGGTAGGGCCCAGGCCCAGCTGGTAAGGCTAGGGAGGAAAGCCTTACCTCTTTCCCTAGAAACTGATGGCATCTGTCTGGGCCTGGCTCCCCTGATGGAAAACAGGGCTCCTGAGGACCACCCCGCTGACTTGGAGATTACAGGAAGGATTCCAGCATGTTCAGCTTGGGCCCAGCACAATTGTGCAGGCAGGGCAGGTTAGAGGTGGATAGGGCCCACTGCCCCAGGGCACAGGGACAGTCAGGAAGGACCTTGGATGAGTCATGGCCCTGATCCCCGACTCCTCCCCACCCCCCAAGCTGCAGAGGATCTGGGTTCCAGCCCTAGATCCAGGACAGTACAATGACTCCTGGGCAGGCAGATGCCATCAGTCCCGGGGTGACATCTTGATGGTAGGCCTGCAGGGAAGGGGCAGGGTCAAGGTCAAGGGCAGAGGAGTAAGGGAGGGGCTGGATGGAGTGCAACCACTGTGTGTGTGTGTGTGTGTGTGTGTGTGTCTGTTTCTGTCTCTGTGTCTGTGACTGTGTGCTGGTCCTGGGGTTTGAACTCAGGGCCTGGGTGCTGCCCCTGAGCCACTTGAGCCACAGCTTTTTCTGGTGAACTGCTTTTAACTTTTTCATGCCAGGCCAGCTACATTCCCAGCTCTGCTTCGGGCTCCTGGATTAGGGGTCCACACGGGATTGGCGTCCTCACCCACTCCCCTGAATATATACCAAGGCCAAATTTGGGGGGAGGGATAGGAAGCCCCCCAGCAGCCCTATGTTCTGAGCTGACCTTAGAGTTGCATCCTAGAAGAGACAGGCTGGCAGGGAAGGGCAGCCCTGGCCTAGCAGACATGTCAGGTGGCCCCAGCGGAGAAACGCGCTCCACAGTCTGACAGGCCCTGGAAGGTCCTGAAGGAGGGAATGGGGGGCTCAGGTTGGGGTATTATCTGTGAGACTCGAGGCAGTAGGCAGTGACCCCAGATGGGGTGTTTGGGTTTGTGAGGAGGAAGGCTGAGCCTCAGCTCCCAGCCTCCCGCCGCCGCCCCCTCTCTCCAGTCTCTTGGCTCCCTTGTGCCCTGAGGATCCCAAGCACCCCCTCCCTCCCACCCGCAGCTGGAGTCTGAGTCATTAGCTGCCTCTCAGGAGACAAAGGCAGCTGTGGGCCCTACCTCCGGACCCCCTCCTGGTGCTGGCATTTGCTCTAGGGGGAGTCCAGCATCCCCCAAATCTACTGTTGGGGGGAACCTCTCCATGGAGGATGGAAGAAGGGAGGTTGGGAATGACAGCCTCTGGCTGAGTGGCGTCATCTTCTGCGGGGCCCCAGGAGGCCGCAGCTGTCCACCTGGGTCCTTCATAGTTGGCCCCATTGGCTTCTCCCTGCAGCCCTGCCACAGACGTGCTGGCTGCCCATGTGGAAGACGGAAGACGCAGTCTTAGAAAGGTTAACGGGGTTTCTGTAGGGCCAAAATGGCAACACAGTTAGTCTGGCTCCAAGATGAAGGCTAAAACTCAGCTGGGTGCTGGTGGATCGCGTTGTGATCCCAGCTACTCAGGAGGCCGAGCCCTGAAGATCACAGTTTGGAGCTAGCCCGGGCAGGAAAGCCTGGGAGGCTCCTATCTCCAATTAACACCCTCCAAACATTTTTTAAAAAAGAAAAGAAAAAAGCCAGAAGTGGAGCTGTGGCTCAAGCCTTGAGCACAAATGCTCAGGAACAGCACTGGTAGCTGGTCGTGAGATCGAGCTCCAGTACCGCACAATACACAGGGCTCAGCTCTGTGTGAGAGGCTGGGGAGGCGTTCCAAGACAAGACGGCGACTACAACGCAAGGGTCTCCTACGATGGCTGGGATTGGGGGCTGGGAGGAGGGAGGGCAGGAGAGGGGTTCTCCAGCTGCTCTCTGAAGTGAGCCCCAAACCTTGCAAGTTCCAGACCAGACCCTGGCTCTTCCTGGCTGCGTGCCAGTCTCAGCACGCCATTTCCCCTCTGTGGGTCTTGGGTTTCTCTCTAGGAAGTTCTAAGCTTTCCAACTCACAGCCGGGCAAGCCGCAGCCTGGCCACGTATCACCCAGACTGACCCAACACCGGCTTTCTGTAATGTGCACAGCCTCTCAGGACCCCAGGCCGCTGGGGCCCAAGTTGAGCAGTGGAGGAAGAACACGTGTGCAGACCCAGCCACAGGGACGCACGTGTGTACACGCATGCGCATGGTGCGGGGCAGGCCCTCACAGGCCCGCTAAGCCCCTATGCACAGCACCTCACTCCCATCCAGGAGCCACTGAGACGCGCACACTCACGCTGCCAGTGCGGGAGCAGGGGGCGGGGCGGGTGCCCTTCAGGCGCAGAGACGCTGCTGGCTCCGCCACCCGCCCTGCAGGGCTCACTGCAGATGCCAGGGGTTATTTTAAGCCTGGATCAATGGACGTTTTGGTGACACAGACTTGGGAGGGGCTGACAGTAGAGACAAGGGGCCGGGCGCTGTGAGGCCTTGCTGGGGTTGGAGTCTCCAGGCTCCAGGGCAAAGGCCTGCGCAATCGCTAGAGACCTTGGCCAGTACATGGCTGGGCACCTGGCCGGCCGTGGGCTGCTGGGTAGTCAGATGCAAGGCCCAGCCCGGCTGCTTTCCGCTGCCTGCCTCCGCATCCCCTGCTCCCCTTGCCAGGAGCTCATCGGGGAGGCGCTGAGTGTCTGGCACAGACGTGGTAGTTGTGGCACCTGTGGTTGCTGGCTGACCACAGAATTGAGCAAAGAAGGAAGAGGGCTGTGGAGGAGGGGAGAGCTTGGACCTAAGTCCCTGGGAAGGGTGGGGACTGGAATCTAGCTCCTTCTTGGGGTAAATGGCAGTCCCTAGAGACATCTATTGGCAGGACTTGAGGGGACCCAGCATGGGTGGGTGCCAGAACCGTGGGGGCAGGAGGGCCCAGGAGGGAGTGTGACCCTGGCGGAGCATTGGCAGATTCCCTGGACCAGTGTCACCCCCACTTAAAAGTGCACACAAGCCGGGGGCTGGTGGCTCACACCTGTAATCCTAGCTACTCAAGGAGGCTGAGATCTGAGGGTCATGGTTCAAAGCCAGCCTGGGTAGGAAAAGTCCACGAGACTCTTATCTCCATTAAACTACAAGAAAATTGGAAGTGGTGCCGTGGCTCAAGTGGTAGAGCGCTTGCCTTGAGCTGAAGAGCTGAGGGACAGCACCCAGGCCCAGAGTTCAAGCCCCTCAACCGACAAAAAAGAAAAAGAAAAAAAAAGTGCACACAATCCCAAGGGAGCAGAGGTAAGTCTTTAAACTTGGTGCCAGGAGCTGAGGGGGAGGGGTTTGGAGACCCTCAAAGTGACCCTCTGAGACCTGGAGGGTGGCTGGTCAGGGAGTCAGGAGCCTTTGTGACACAGATCGCATTTCACCTACAACTCCTAAGGAATCAGAAAAATGCTTCAGAAAGCATAGTCACTGCTAGGCACCAATGGCTCATGCCTGTAATCCTAGCTTTGTAGGAGGCTGAGATCTCAGGATCAAGGTTCAAAGCCAGCTAAGGGCAGGAAAGTTCTTAAGACTTATCTACAACTGGGGCTGGGAAGGTGGCTCAGTGGTAAAGCGCTTGCCTTGCATGTCTGAGGCCCTGGGTTCGATTTCTCAGCACCACATAAACAAAAACAAAAAAAGCCGGAAGTGGCGCTGTGGCTCAAGTGGTAGAGCGCTTGCCTTGAGCTGAAGAGCTGAGGGACAGCACCCAGGCCCAGAGTTCAAGCCCCTCAACCGACAAAAAAGAAAAAGAAAAAAAAAGTGCACACAATCCCAAGGGAGCAGAGGTAAGTCTTTAAACTTGGTGCCAGGAGCTGAGGGGGAGGGGTTTGGAGACCCTCAAAGTGACCCTCTGAGACCTGGAGGGTGGCTGGTCAGGGAGTCAGGAGCCTTTGTGACACAGATCGCATTTCACCTACAACTCCTAAGGAATCAGAAAAATGCTTCAGAAAGCATAGTCACTGCTAGGCACCAATGGCTCATGCCTGTAATCCTAGCTTTGTAGGAGGCTGAGATCTCAGGATCAAGGTTCAAAGCCAGCTAAGGGCAGGAAAGTTCTTAAGACTTATCTACAACTGGGGCTGGGAAGGTGGCTCAGTGGTAAAGCGCTTGCCTTGCATGTCTGAGGCCCTGGGTTCGATTTCTCAGCACCACATAAACAAAAACAAAAAAAGCCGGAAGTGGCGCTGTGGCTCAAGTGGTAGAGCGCTAGCCTTGAGCTGAAGAGCTGAGTGACAGTGCCCAGGCCGAGTTCAGGCCCCATGACCGGACCCAAAAAAAAAAAAAAAGACTTATCTACAACTAACCAGGGCAAAGCTGTAAGTGGAGCTGTAGCTCAAGTGGTAGAGCATAAGACTTGAGCAGAAAAGAAAACTAAGGGACAGCATTTAGACTCTGAATTCAAGACTCAGTATTTGGCACCAAAGAGAGAGAGAGAGAGAGAGAGAGAGAGAGAGAGAGAGAGAGAGGGAGGGAGGGAGGGAGAGAGGGAGAGAAGGAGGGAGGGAGGGAAGAAAAGAAGGAAAGAAGGAAAAGTTGAAAGATAGGAAAAAGCAAGGTAAAAACTAGCAATAAAGCAGAAGTAAAGCTGTAGCACTGGTGGCTCACATTTATAATCCTAGCTACTCAAGAGGCTGAGATCTGAGGATCCTGGTTTGGAGCCAGCCCAGGAAGGAACATTCATGAGACTCTTATCTCCAATTCATCACTAGAAAACCAGAAGTGAGGTGCTGTGGCTTAAAGTGGCTCAAAGAGGTAGAGCGTTAGCCTTGAGTGAAAAAGCTCAGGGACAGTGCCTAGGCTCTGAATTTAAGCCCCTGAATAAAAAAACAAAACACCTAGAAGTAAACAGTGTCATATTTTAGTGTGATAAAAAAGTAATTTCACTTCCTTTACTCATCTGTTTTGCTTCTTTTAAAATTGCAGGGACAGTGCCTGGGCCTCATGCATGGTAGGCAGGCACTCTACCACTGAGCCACATTTCCAACCTCAAAGAGATTTTTTTTTTTTTTTTTTTTTTTTTTGTGGTTGGTCATGGGGCCTGAACTCTGGGCCTGGGCGCAGTCCCTCAGCTCTTCAGCTCAAGGCTAGCGCTCTACCACTTGAGCCACAGTGCCACTTCCAGTTTTTTCTGCTTATGTGGTGCTCAGGAATCGAACCCAGGGCCTCATGCATGCAAGGCAAGCGCTCTACCACTGAGCCACCTTCCCAGCCCTCAAAGAGAAACTCTTAATTGGGGGATGGGATTGTCTGATCTGCACGCAAGTCTGTGTGTGTGTGTGTGTGTGTGTGTGTGTGTGTGTGCGCGCACGCGCGTGCACGCACACAAGTGTGAGTATGCATGTGAAGAGGAGGGGGTGGGCTGTCTTTAGCCAGGACATGAGACATTCTGAGGGTGAAGCTCTCCCTCCTTCCTGCCCGAACTCACTAATACCTGAAATTAGCCTGCCAGCCAGTCCTGTCTCAGGCCACAGAAGAACTTGATCCTCCTTAAAATGTAAATCCTTCCTTTCTGTCTCCCCTCCCCCTCTTTTACAAGTTGATCCCAGGAACCAGGAAAGGGAGGATGGAAAGAGGACCACCAGGGGCTCTAGGACACCCAGCTTCTTTGTGTTACAGAAATTAGAAGTTAGGGGCTGGGAAGGTGGCTCAGTGGTATAGCGCTTTGCCTTGCATGCCTGAGGCCCTGGGTTCGATTCCTCAGCACCACATAAGCAGGGGGAAAAAAAGCCAGAAGTGGCGCTGTGGCTCAAGTGGTAGAGTACTAGCCTTGAGCTGAAGAGCTGAGGGACAGTGCCCAGGCCCAGAGTTCAGGCCCACGACCAGACCCAAAAAAAAAAAAAAAAAAAAGAAAGAAAGAAACTAGACGTTAGCCTCATTCATTCATTAGGGCTGAGCTGTGCTGGGGACAAGGGGACATGCGCACAATGATACCTAGTCCTTGTTCTCTTGGTGTCCCATCAGGCAATGCGAAGTGTCATATTGGCTTCTACTGCTCTCCACAAAGAGGTTTTATGTTGTTTCCTTTGCTTTTTGAGACAAGGTCTCACTATGTTGCTGGGCTGGTCTTAAAATTGTAGGTTCAGGTCTGGTGCTAGCTTCTCATGCCTATAATCCTAGCTATTTAGGAGGCTGAGATCTGAGGATGGAGGCTTGAAGTTAGCCTGGACAGGGAAGTCCAGGAGACTCTTACTTACAATTAACCAGCTAAAAGCTGGAAGGAGCTGGGCACAAGTGGCTCATGCCTGTAATCCTGAGATCTGAGGATCATGGTTCAAAGCCAGCCCAGGCAGGAAAATCCATGAGACCCTTATCTCCAATGAACCACCAGAAAATTGGAAGTGGTGCTGTGGCTCAAGCGGTAAAGTGCTCGCCTTGAGCTGAAGAGCTGAGGGACAGCACTCATGCCAAGTTCAAGCCCCATGACTGACCAATAAAAGGTAGATAGATAGAAAGATAGATAGATAGATAATTATCTCCTACCTCAGCTTTTCAAGTAGGTGGGACTACAGTCCATCACCGCACTCTCCTCCCTAGGAGCAGACTTGGATGGTACCATGAGAAACTGAGTCAGGGAAAAGCAAGGTTCTGCAGCAGGCTGCATATGCCAAGGTAACTCAATTCAACAACCCAACCAGAGGGCCAGAGCCGCCTCCCAACTTCCCCTTGCCGTGGCTGCAGGGCAGGATGGGGTCAAGGCGCTGTCCCAGGTCACGCAGCTCTCTTCGCAGGCCTGGGCGGCGAGGCAGCTCAAAGGAGCGAGATTGGGGGTGGGGGGGGAGAGGGCGGCTGGGCCTGGAGACCCGCGCCCACCGGCCTGCCGTGGTGACCTGGGTCAGGAGGTTTAGGAGCCGCCGCTGCTCTGCGGGGAGGGGGAGGCGGGGAGGGGTCCCGCCCGTGGGGTGGGGAGGGAGGGGGACGGGAGGGGAGGGGGCCGATCGGAAGGGACGGAGGGGACGGGAGCGTGGCGGCGGGGGGCGGGGAGCCGCTCCGAGCGACTCTGATCCCGCACGTGTGAAACCGGGAACCGTCCGTCGCGGGCCCCGATGTCCGAGGCAGAAGTCCCTGGGGCCGAGCACCGAGCCTCCGAGGCGCCCGGCTCGGGGAGGACTTCGGGGCGCCCCGCCCTCCCCTCGCGGCGGCCGCGCTCCTCCCCCGGCTCCGCCGCGCTCCCGCCCTCCGCCCTCTCCCCTCGCTCGCTCCCCCGCCCGCCCGCCGGAGCCCGCGCCGAGCCCGCGCCCGAGCCGGAGCCGGAGCCAGAGCCCGAGCGCGGGCAGCGCGGAGCGGGCGGCGGGAAGGCAGCGGGGTCGGGCGGGCCGCCTCCCCGGCGCAGCCCCCGCCAGGCCCGGGGCTCCCCGCACATCGCCGGGCCGGGGAGAAGCCCGGAGTCGCCGCGCGCCCGCGCGCGAAGACCCACCGCCGCGCCCCGAGTGCGGGATCCCGGGGTGCGGACCGGCGGGCGCGGGTCCGAGGTGCGCCCCGGAGGAGGACGCGCCCGCCGGAGGTCCAGCTCCGCGGACGGGACACCGAGCCCACCCGGGTCTGGGATCCCCGAGGACGCCAGCAGCCGAGGCGGCGGCCCGCGGGCGCCCGCGCGGGGATCGCGGGCCGCGCCATCGCCGCGGGGCCGGGGAGCCGGGCCGGAGGGAGCCGCGCGGCGCCCGGCCATGCGCGGGGCGCAGTAGCGGACGGCGCGGGGCGGGGGGGGGGGCATGGAGCGGGCTGGGGCGCGGGGACCGCGGGGCGGCCGCCGCCCGCCCGCACTCCTCTGGCTCCGGCTCCGGCTCGCGCTGCGGCTGCTGCTGCCGCTGCTGCTGGCGGGGCCGCCGTCGGGCCGTGCGGGGGCCCCCGAGGCTCCGGAGGCGGCGGCGGCGGCGGCGGGCACGGCGGCCCCGGCGGCGGGGGGCGATCGCTGCCGCGGCTACTACGACGTGATGGGCCAGTGGGACCCGCCCTTCAACTGCAGCTCGGCCGTCTACAGCTTCTGCTGCGGCACGTGCGGCTACCGCTTCTGCTGCCACGACGGCCCGCGGCGCCTGGACCAGAGCCGCTGCTCCAACTACGACACGCCCGCCTGGGTGCAGACCGGCCGGCCGCCCGCCCGCGCCCGCGACCCCGCGGCGCCCCGGGACCCGGGCCGCGAGCGCAGCCACACGGCCGTCTACGCGGTGTGCGGCGTCGCCGCGCTGCTCGTGCTGGTCGGCATCGGGGCGCGCCTGGGCCTGGAGCGGGCGCACAGCCCGCGCGCGCGCCGCACGGTGACCAGGTGAGCGCGCGCCGCCCGGCCGCCCCCCCGACTCCCCCCGCCCCGTCCTCCCCCACCGCCCTCCAGGAAGCCTTTCTGCTGCTTTCTGCAAGGTGTCAGTCGCCCTCTGCTCCCACTTCACAGAGGGAGACACCTGACACCGCTCAGGCTCCCCTTGACCTTCCGGTCTGTGCTGGGTGCTGGCCCCGCCCCCCCCTCCCCCCCGCGCCCGGGCTCCAGCCTCTATGGAGAGGGCGCAGGGTCGGTGCCCACGGAGGCCGGGGCCCGTGGGTGGGGGAGCCCGGGCCCTGCGGCCTGGGAAGACGCGGGGTTCTTGGCTTTCTCCACGCTTGCTTCTCCTTTTCCCTCCCTCCTGCCGCTTCCCACCCTCTCCCTCCCCCCGCTGTGACTCAGCCCTGACCTTCCTTCCCTGGGGTTTCAGAAGCCCACGCAGGAGCCCCCAGGTGAAGGTCAGCGCGTCCCTCCCCTGCGGGAAAGGGGAGCGGAGTGTGGAGGAAACACATCTCTGTGTTCCCAACATCTCTCTAGCTGGGTTCTGAGCTTGCTGAGACATGGGGTCCACAGGAGCCCAGTTCCCTTCTCTAGCTGGGTGGAAACACGGGCTGGTCGATCTGTGTCCTGATTCTGGAATGTTCATCACCCCCATTAACCCCCACTAGCACCCTTCACGGCCTGCCAGGGGTATCCACCCACAGCCCTGCTCCTTTGGCATGGGAACTGCCCTGAGGCTGCACCTGCCCAGGCTGGACATGCAACAGGCTGGCATTTAGCAGTGCCAGTGGCCGACCAAATGGGCATTTCTCCTCTTGGGCCCTAGGGGTGGGGGGCTTTAAAGATCATGAAGTCAGCTAGGTACTGGGCTCATGCCTATAATCACAGCTATTCAGGAGGCTGAGGTAGGAGGATCAAGGTTCAAAGCCAGCCTGAGCTAACAAATGTAAGAGACTCTTATCTCCAACTAACCAACAAAGAAAAGCTGGAAGTGGAGATGTGGAGCAAGTGATGTGCCAGTCTTGAGTTCCTGGAGTTCCATGGTTGAGCTTCAGTATAAACATGCATGCACATGTGTACACACACACACACACACACATACACACACACACACACACACACACACACACAGATCACTCAGCTCACCCTTCCCAAGCAGCTAGAGAGAAGAGCGAGGGCTGAGACCCTGGGCTCCATCCTGCGTGTCTGTACTGCCTCTGTAAATGAAGTCTAGCTGGGGTCCTTGCTGCTTCAGGGACAGCTCTGCCTCTAGCTTTTGGGGGAAGGGCATGGTGGGGCATTCTAGCTGCCATGTTCATCTGGCTATGAGCCTATAATACTTATTCTTTTTTTTTTTTTTGGTCAGTAGAGGGACGTGAACTCAGGGCCTGGGCACCATCCCTAAGCTCTTTTGCTCAAGGCTAGCACTTTACTACTTTGAGCCACAGCTCCACTTCTGGTTTTGTGGTGGTTTATTAGAGATAAGAGTCTCATGGACAGCCGGGCGCTGGTGGCTCACGCCTGTAATCCTAGCTACTCAGGAGGCTGAGATCTGAGGATCGCGGTTCAAAGCCAGTCTGGGAAGGAAAGTCTGTGAGACTCTTATCTCCAATAAACCACTAGAAAACCGGAAGTGGTGCTGTGGCTCAAGCGGTAGAGCACTCGCCTTGAGCTGAAGAGCGAGCGCAGGGACAGTGCTCAAGCCCAGAGTTCAAGCCCCACAACTGACAAAAAAAAAAGTCTTATGGACTTTCCTTCTTCGGGCTATCTTTGAACCACAGTCCTCAGATTTCAGCCTCCTAAGTAGCGAGGATTACAGGTGTGTTACCAGTGTCTGGCTTCAGTAAGACCTATTCTGACTGTCCTCTTTGGGGAGGTCTTGGGTTCATGGTTAAGGAGGGGGGTGTCCCAAACTCCTGCCTAGATCTCACCCAGGAAAGAATTCTCAGAGGGCTCGGAGGGGACTGGAGTCAGCTCCTGGAGAAAGCTGCGGCAAGGCCCAGGAAGCCTGGCATCTCCATAGCTGAGGAGAGCTGGGTGAGATGTCGCCGCAGGAGTGAGCCCCTGAGTAGAGGGTGAAGTGGAAGATCAGCCTAGACCCCGCCACGCTAACCCTTGGCCACCCCAGGTGTCCTTGAGGACACCTCTTCATGAATCATGCATAGTCCAGCCCCAGAAGAAGGGTCAGGCCAAATGGGAGAAAATCATGGGTTCTGGGTGCTGCAGGCAGCTGGGCTGAAGGCTGGGTTGGCTGTCTGTAGGGAAGGCTCGTCAGACACTGTCACAGCTGGCTGGGGGCTGGGTGTGCTGGGTACCCAGGGAGGTGGCTGCCCAAGGTCACGCAGCCTTTGGTGCTGGGCTGTCACAGGAACAGCTCCTGGCTTCTCTCCTTCCTTCCGTCCTTTCTGGTCTTCCTGCCTGTGCTGGCAGTGAGGGCTGGGCCCAGCAGAAGCCCCTGCTGCAGGTGGGCAGGTCACAAGTCCCCCAGGGGCTCCCATGGGGTTTAAAGAAAAGGACACTGCAGGCAGAGGGAGCTTGGGGGAGCAAGGTATTGGGGAGGGGGGCGCTTGTCTTAGAGAAGAGCCCTGGGAAAATTAGATGACCCTGGTCACAGTGACTAAATTTGCAGACTTAAGATGGTCGCCATCTTAAGTTGACAGGGTTGTGTCACGTGAGATCTCTCAGAGAGATTGAAAGAAATGGCTACGGCCACACAGTGCCCCTGATAACTACTGCTGTCTTTTTTTTTTTTTTTTTTTTTTTTTAATTTTGGTGCTAGTCCTGGGCTTGAACTCAGCGCTTGAGCACTATTCCTGAGCTGCTTTGCACAGGACTACTGCTCTATCACTTGATCTGTAGTTCCATTTCAGCTTAAAAATTTTTTTAAGCCCAGTGGTGGTGGCTCACACCTGTAATCCTAGCTACAGGAGGCTGAGATCTGAGGATCAAAGTTAGAAGACAGCCAGGAAGAAAAAAGTCTGTGAGATTCTTTTTTTTTTTTTTTGGCCAGTTATGGGGCCTGAACTCTGGGCCTGGCTTTTCCTGCTTATGTGGTGCTGAGGAATTGAACCCAGGGCCTCATGCATGCAAGGCAAGCACTCTATCACTGAGCTACCTTCCCAGCCCCAAGTCTGTTAGATTTTTTTTTTTTTTTTTTTTGGTCGGCCGTGGGGCTTGAACTCTGGGCCTGGGCGCTGTCCCTCAGCTCTTCAGCTCAAGGCGAGCGCTCTACCACTTGAGCTACAGCGCCACTTCCGGTTTTCTGGTGGTTTATTGGAGATAAGAGTCTCATGGACTTTCCTGCCCGGGCTGGCTTTGAACCACGATCCTCAGATCTCAGCCTCCTGAGTAGCTAGGATTACAGGCGTGAGCCACCAGCGCCCGGCTCTGTTAGATTCTTATCTCCAATAAAGTACTCAGAAAAAGCTGGGAGTGGCACTGTAGCTCAAGTGGTAGACACTAGCCGTTAGCATAGAGAGCCTCAGGGACAGTGCCCAGGCCTTGAGTTGGAGTCCTGGGACCAGCAATTTTTAAAAAATTGTTATTATATAAACGTGATGTAAAGAGGGGTTACAGTTATATAAGTCAGGTAAAGAATACATTTCTTTTTGGACAATGTCATAATGTCACCTGTTCCCAGCTTTCTCCCAGTTTTTCCCCTCCCATTCCCGCCCACAAGTTATACAGTTCATTTTCAACATTGTCTCTAGTGAGTACCTCTGCTGCCTTTGTTCACCCTTTGTCCTTCCATTTCTGTGCCCCCAGCCCCTTACCCTCCACTTACCAATTTTTGCTGGTTAATTGGAGATAAGAGCCTCACAGACCTCCCTGCTCAGTCTGGCTTTGAACCGCACTCTGCAGATCTCAGCCTCCTGAGAAACTAGGATTCCAGGCAGGCTGGTGGGCTGCCCTAGGTTCGTGTCTGTGGTTTTTGACAGTGAGACTGAGGCATGATGGGAAAGCAGCAGGCTGAGGACACTGCCTTCTATCACTCTTTCCACACAGGACGCTGACAGAACTTCTGAAGCAGCCAGGCCCCCAGGAAACACTGCCTCCACCACTAGGCCCACCCTTAGGCAGCTGTGTCCAGGTCCAAATGGGTGATGGTCTCCCTCGGGGGTCCCCCCACAACAGCACAGGTGAGTCGGCTGGAGGCAGGTATGGGGCCATCTCCAGCAGAGCATGGGCTGCAGGGGAAGGTGTTAGATTCGCATGCTTGGTTGGGGAGTGGAGGCTCTGTGCCTCCCTAGGGAAATGTGTGTGCATGGGGGCGGGGCCAGCTAGTCATCGCCCTGATGGAGAGAGGGGTTTCAGGGTCTAGGATCCTAAGACTAGATCCAGGATTTGCTGTGTTTGTCAGGCTCTGGCGTGGTGCCCTGGAGCCTGGCTTCCTCTTGGCCTTGCTGGGGAAGAAACGCTTGTCCCCCGTCCCCCACCCCAGCCTCAGTCCCTGCAGGGAGCAGGTTCTGGGGCTCTGCCTGGCGCAGGCCTAAAGCAGGCAGGCCTGACGCGCTGGCCAGCCACACATTGGGGTGGCACCTTCAGGGCTGGCTGCCGTTGTTCCTGGCTTTTGAGCCAGGTCCTGGGCATGGTGCGGGGAGACGGGATCTGCTCAAGCCTCACCTAGAGAGCATCCCGCCAGTCCCCACGGAGCTGGGGCTGCAGGTGGGGTCCGGGGTCAGCCTGCGTCTCCTTCCCGCCCCCGCTCGCCCCTTTAGACAAGAAACGCCTCAACAACGCCCCCCTCGGGTCGGCCACCCCGGGGCCCCCGCGCGGACCTCGGCTGCAGGGCGGTGGCAGCTTGACCTTGCAGCCCAACTACGCCAAGTTCGCCACGCTCAAGGCCGCGGCGCTCAAGGCCGCAGGTGAGTGGCCGCCGCGGGCGCCCACGCTAGGGCGACCGAGCTCCCGGGCCGCCGAGCTGAGGGTCTGGGGGCGGGGCCCCGCGGTTCCCACGCTCTTCCGGCTCAGCCAATCCGCGCCCAGGGCGCCACCCCGCAGCCAATGGACTTTCGGCTCTGGCGGGGACCCTGGGCCCGGGCGGGAGCCCGGGTCGCCCCGCACCTTGACCAGTCCCTCGCGGTCCCGTCCCCGCAGAGGCCGCCCCGCAGGACTACTACTCGCGCTTTCCCGCCCCCGAGCCGGCCCCGCGGGCCCCGGAGGACTTGCCTGCCCTGCTGGACGCCTGCCCCTGGGCCCCGCCGAGCTACGCGCCCCCCGCCCCGTCGGGCCCCTACGCCGCCTGGACCGCCGGTCGGCCCGCCCGGTCCGTCCCGCGCGGCCACTTGGCCCCGGCCTCTCCGGCGCCCCGGCGCCTCGGCCACGCGCCCCGGCGCCAGTTCAGCGTGGAGAAGCTCGCCGAGGCCTTCGGCGCGCAGCCCCCCGGCCTCTACAGCAGCATGGGCCGCGGGCCGCGGCACCTCAGTACCAACAGCAAAACCGAGGTCACCGTGTGAAGCAGGGCGGGTTCCTACCGAGGCCCGGCCGGACGGCGATCGGTCCTGAGCGCGGCCGCAGCCGGGCAGGGCCCCGGGCCCGGGCCCCGGGCGGACGGAGGCCTTGGAGCCGCGGGGTTCGGGGCCAACGGAAGGGTGCAGCCATAGGGCTCCTCATGTAAATAAACCCTGTACTGCGGCTCCTGCCCGAGGCATTGATGGCGGCACCGGTCACGGACTAGACAGACGGCAGTGCAGGCAGAGGGCACAGCATGGGCAAGAGCGGAGGATCATACCCGCCGGGTGCCAAGGAGAAGTGGCTGGAGAGGGAGGCCAAGGTTGAATGCCAGGCCTAATGCTCCCACCGGGGAAGCCATGGAGGGGCGCAGCCAGGCCTCGGCCATCTTAAGGCATGGGCACAGGGGAGAGAGGACTGTCGGGCTCCGTGTGCTGTTTGTGTCCGCGGACAAGGCGTGAGCTGGCCGCACACTCTACAGCTTGAGTTGGCTGAGCCTGGCTGAGCCTCGCTGCCAGCCTGGCCCTGGGCCGGCCCCTGGCCTGCCGGCTGCTTGGCCACATTGGCCCATAGCCACCCCCCTAATGCGTGTGGGCCATGTGGACATCTGGTGCTCAGGATAGAGGTGCTGCTCTGGGTAAGAATGATGGAGATGCTGGGGGAGCCAGGCAGACCCCTCCCTTAGGGCACTCACACTGCGCATGCCCAGTACTGCCTGTCCCTGCCTGCCAGGAGGGTTCCTGGTACCTGGCTGAGGCCCAGGACACTGCCAGCAGCCGGCATGTCTTTCCAAGTTCCTCTGTTCCAGGTACTGACTGGCCTGCTTGTTTGGGGGAGGAGAGGAAGGGGGAGGGGACGGCGCTGCAGCCAATCAAGCCACCTGGTTGGGTGTTTTCCTGACATGGTACACTATTTTGAACAGTAATTACCGCTTGTTGGTGTCTTATTTAGTCCTCACAAGAGATCACAGGGCTGTGCCTTTAGATATGGAAACTGAGTCTTGGGTCCCAAATAAGTTGCTGACTCGCAGATGGGACCCTCCTGCATCGTGGCACCAGGAGCTGAGACAGGTCGGCAGGAAGAAGAGCCCGCTCCCAGGGCATGGGCAGCCTTGCTCTCCTTTCCTTGGCTGGGCTGCCCTGAGGCCCTGACTCACCCAGCACCGTCTCAGTCCATCTCCTGCTGGAAGGTCCATCTCGGCTGTTGAGTCCCAGAGCCCATGGCCCTGCAAAAGCCACTGCCTCCATGGCTCGTGGGAAGAGGGCTCTCCCACCACCAGCTCAAGCTGGGGAAGGTGCCCTGGCGCTGCCCCACAGCTGTTCGGAACCGTGGGAAGGGAGCAGGTACTGAGTCATGGTGCTTGCTGAGATGTACGAAAAAGAATCCAATTTCTGGGCACACAGGCCACCCACTCTGGTGATGGGCCCTGCTTGGGCTAGGAGGTGGCCATTTCTGTGCTCATCCTTAGCCCCAAGAGCCCTGGGTCTCCCCTAGGGCCTGGCTTAGGCTAAGGGTAGGGGCTACTAATGAAAATGCTGAAGTAGCCAAGGAACAACTTGGGCTGCTGTGCCCAGCACAGTGTGGCCAGCAGTGACTGCCCGGAGGAAAAGGTGTGTGCAGGGTTGCTGCTTGTCCTGGTGAACGGGTCTCAGGCATGGATGTGCAATTCAACATCAGGCTTTTTCCCACATGGCATGCCCAAGGCCCATGTACCCTTCCTAACCCATACCCATCAAGACCCTGGTGTGGTCTTGTCCCAGGGCCTCTCACCAGCATCACAGGGTACCTGTCCTCAAGTATGGCATATCATCCTACAAGCCTATGGGACTGATGGAAGGCAGGATTAGCAGCCCTATCTTGTACACCTGGCAAGACCCCACCGAAGGTAATCCAGCTGGGAGCTACGCTTGGGTCTCCGGGCTTTAGCCTGCAGGGAAAGGGAAGATGTGATCTACCTAAGGCCAGGTGCTGGTAGCTCATGTCTGTAATCCCAGCTACTCAGGAGACTGATGGCAGAGAATTTATAGTTTTGAAGCCAGCCCAGGCAGCAAAGTCTGTGAAACTCTTATCTCAATGAACCACTTAAAAAAAAAAATGGAGCTGTGGCTCAAGTGGTACAGGGCTAGCCTTGAGCACAAGTTCAGGGACAGGCCTAGAGTTCAAGCCCCAGGACCAGCACACATACACACATACAAAAGTGGTCCACCCACTGGAACGAGAGACAGCATCCCAAATCCCTGTCAGCCAACATGCCAGCTCTGTCCAGGGAACAAGTTAGAATGTACATCTACTCGGCTGCCCTCAGTCCCTGGCC
The DNA here is from genome assembly GCF_024711535.1 of Dipodomys merriami. Classification (NCBI taxonomy): domain Eukaryota; kingdom Metazoa; phylum Chordata; class Mammalia; order Rodentia; family Heteromyidae; genus Dipodomys; species Dipodomys merriami. The sequence goes on along the minus strand of NW_027206124.1, from coordinate 4,739,195 downwards.
CACAGTCAGCCAAGGTTTGCAGCCACCTGAGAAGTCCTGACAGCAGCCACACCATAGACCCTCACACACTTTGTGCTGGGTGGAAGCAATCTGTTTATTGAGTAACCTACGTCCAGGACACGGTGAATGATTCAACATCAAGGAAGCCATAGGGGCACCCTTTTCAGTGGAAGGCCACCCCCAACCCCTAAAGAAGAAAAGGCACAGTATATACACACACACAGACACACACGACACAAGGGCTGGGTGGCCCTGTGGGCAGAGGTCATAAATTACAGTGACAGTGGGGGAGGGCAGGAGATGGAAAGTAAGTGTGTAGGGGGGGGTCCAAGCACGAGGAGGGGCCCTGCTGTGTGCACTTGGTTGTGCTGAGGCTTCCTGTCCACCCTCTGCTCTGCCCCAACCTCCTGAAGGGGCAGAACACACGGGGAGGGGCCTTTTCAGTCTTTCGGGAAGCCCTGGAGAATAATCATCTCCTAGGGGACTTTGAGCCCTGGGATCCAGAAAAGGCGGACCATGTTTCTTCCTGGGATCCCCCTCACAGCAAGGAATGGGGCTCCCGCTGTCCACCCTGAAAAGAGGGGCTTGTGAGGGTGGCTTGGCGTTGGTCTCTGCCACCCGGCTTATTTACAGGACAAAGATTAGGGGTAAAAATATACTGTGGAAGTAGGAGTTCGGGTGGGGTGGGAGGGCACTTGGAAATCAAACAGGAGACTCGCCCCCAGGCCCAACGGGTGCCTTCATCCTGCCCAGCCCCCCGGGGGGGGGGAGTGGGAAGAAACAGGACAATTAAATAAGATACCATTTATTTAAAAAAAATTAAAAAATAATGCCAACATTATTTCAACCCCCCCTAGGCCTGCCCCTGCTTCCCACCCACCTCCGGGGGGGGGGGGCTGCCCCTCCCCTTCCCTGGCTGATCCAGGGAATGATGAGAAAACAATGAACTGGCTTAGTCAGGCACAGGGAGGTGGCAGACCCAGGAGGGAAATAAAGATGCCACAGCAGCTCTGCCCTGCATCACGGCAGACGCAAGCACACGTGTATATAAAAACATTCGTATAAAAAGGGGAAGGGGCATGCGGGCAAGTCCTGAGGGCAAAGTGCTCTCCGGTGCCCAGAGACTTAGTCCCCCCCAGAGAGAAACGTGGTAAAAAAGCAGACTGGGGAGACGCCGAGGAAGTCTCTGGAGGGCCAGAGGCAGGAGCCCCTTGACCCCCCATTCCTGCCTGGCACGCCAGGGCTATGGGCATCGACTGACAGCGACTTTGAAGGGGTTCTGCCCAGAAGACAAGGCTGATCTGTACCCCGTGGCTCTCTAGCGGGAGACAGAGGCTCAGAGACAGAGGGAGGACCCCAGGACAAAGATGGAGACGGTGGAGGGCACGTGGGCCAGGCCGCGCAGTCAGGAGGCGGCGATGGCAGTGCCACCGCCCAGCTTGACAATCATCTGCTGGCAGTCGCTGGAGGAGCGCCGGTCGCCCACCTTCTCCAGAGTGCGGGCAGCCTCGGCCAGCAGCACCGCCCGCTGGCCCGGGGATGACAGGAAGGAGAGGGGAAGATGGCGGCAGGCCAGCAGGATGGCGGTGGCGCGCTCTCGCTGGCCAGGCCAGGCGTCCACCTCGCCTGTGGGGATAAGATGCACCCAGCTGTGGTCCCAGTGTGGCCCCATTTCCTCACCTCCCCCACCCCTGTGACGCTGCTTCCCCTCCCCCACACCCAATCGTGGGGGACAGAGACTGGAACCCAAGCCCCACTCATGCGCACCTCCCACCCGGGTGGAGCCGCTCAGCCTACACCCACCCTGCGGCCCACAGCACCATCTCACTCCCAAGGCACCGTTATGGCTCATGATGGCTTTTTTGGGGGGGAGTCAGATGCTGGGCTGGGCCGGGCTCCCCACGGAACTCACCGTGCTTCATGTTTTGAGTGGTCCTCCGCCGCAGGCTGTGCTCCAGCAGCTGGTGGGTGCGGGTGGGGCTGGCTCCCGCCATCAGGCGCACAGTGGCTTCGTGCAGGAACACCTGGGTGCGCAGGGAAACCGTCAGACCCCAGGTCCTTGCCTCCATCTCTCCAGCGGTACTGCCCTGAGCCATGCCCCCCACCACCCAGCGAGGACTCCCCTTTTCCTGTCCTCAAGCCAACCCTGAAACCACACACAGGCCAGCAGGCACAGATGGGGAGGTAAGCATGTGTCCACTGTGACAGAAACAGAGTCCAGGGGAAGTAGGACTAGGAAAAGGGGCGGCGGTGGCAGCAAAGCTGCTGCTAATTTACGGTCTCATTCCCTTCTGTTTCTTCACCAAGCAATCAAGCGCAGAGGTTTTCAGGTGTAAGTCAGTGGCTCTTGGGTAAACAGAAAACAACTGAGAGCCAGGCCTAGGTCTAATTTTGTTTTTTGTTTTGTGCCAGTCCTGGGGCTTGAACTCAGGGGCTGGGTGTTATCCTTCAGTTTTTTTTGCACAAAGCTAGAGCTCCTTATTGGAGATAACAGTCTCATGGACTTTCCTGCCTGGCTGGCTTCAAATGGAAATCCTCAGATCTTGACTTGCTGAATAGGTAGGAGGATTACACTCAGGAGCTGCGTGTACGCAGCTCCCCAAGTCTTTTTTTTTTTTGTCAGTTGTGGGGTTGAACTCTGGGCCTGGGCGCTGTCCCTCAGCTCTTCAGCTCAAGGCTAGCGCTCTACCACTTGAGCTACAGCGCCACTTCCAGTTTTCAGATGTTCCTGCCTGGGCTGGCTTTGAACTGTGATCCTCAGATCTCAGCCTCCTGAGTAGCTAGGATTACAGGTGTGAGCCACCAGCGACACTCTCAGAGTCTTTAATTTCATTATATCTTAGCCTCAGGGAGGGTCTTCAGGGCTGCTAGAAGGCAGTGGGGGGCGCAGTGGGGAATGGAGCAGGTATTTTTAGAGGTCTTGGAGAGCGCGCCTTGGCTATGAGTAGACCAAGTGAGTCCCATGAGGCAGAGATGGGCATGCTTTTATTTTCCAGTTAGGACTGGCTCTCTAATGTTTTATTGTTCCTGTGGTGTTACTCTACTGCACATAGTGGCTGGCATGACTCGCTGAGTGTGCCCCTGCCCCCTGGCAGTGTGACCGGGTGAGTGTATCCCTGCCCCCTGGCAGTGTGACCGGGTGAGTGTATCCCTGCCCCCTGGCAGTGTGACCGGGTGAGTGTATCCCTGCCCCCTGGCAGTGTGACCCAGTGAGTGTGCCCCTGCCCCCTGGCAGTGTGACCCGGTGGGTGTGCCCCTGCCCCCTGGCAGTGTGACCCGGTGGGTGTGCCCCTGCCCCCTGGCAGTGTGCCCCTGCCCCCTGGCAGTGTGACCCGGTGGGTGTGCCCCTGCACCCCAGAGCAGCAGCTTCATTCTCACATGTTATAGCCACTTGTCTCCCTGACATTTACGGATCTTCTCACACAGATATTTACAAAGTAATTCAGTTGGATTTCAGGTAAAATTATATTGATTTCAACACAAAGGAATGATAATGTTTGAGATGAGGGCAATGTCCATTATGACACTATCTATAAAATACACGTATTGAAATGTCTCATCACAGCCTGCAAATACATACAATTATGTGTCAAATGAAATCAACAACACATTTAAAAAATGTTTAACATAAGCCAAGCACGGGAGTGCAGGCCTGTAGTCCAAACTATTGAGGCTCAGGCTGGAGGATTGCCTTAGCCCAGGAATTTGAGGGCAGCCTGGGCAATCTATCAACCTAGCAATAAAATCAAAAGGGAAATGATATCCAGAAAGCCTCGTTGTACAACTCTCCTCAGAGACTGATCTCAGATCCTCAGCAGTGCAAAGGGATGTTTGCCAAGGAAATCAGCAGAGCTGAAGCCTCTAAGTGGCTGGGAAAAGGAGTTGACAAAGGAATTCTCTAATAGGGCTCTGGAGATTCCTTACTCTTCCAGTTCTGACGAGTCAGAGCAGCTCCCTGGTGGTCAGGACTAGGCACTCCCCACCTCCTTCCTGCCCTCTAGAGCTTGAACGCTCTCCTCCAGGGTCTGAAGTGTGTAGCGTGGCTCAAAGTGTCTCTTTCAGGCCCAGAACATGGCAGGTACTCAAGTGTGCTGAGCAAAGGGACTCCCAGTATCCACCCTTCTGTTGGCTGAGCAGGTGCTGGACAGGCTCAGAGGGCCAGCCCTGCAGTGTACCCCCACATATACCTGTGCTGGGTTCTGGGGCTCAGACCCCACAGACCCAACCTGTCTATCTCATCATCCTGCTCAGTCTCACCTTGCGGTACGCTGGGCGGAAGCTGTGCGCCAGCCTGCGTAGGCTGCCGAGGTCTCGCTGGAAGCCAGCCAGCTCGGCGCCTGAAGCATGGTAGGTCTCTCCCAGGGCCTGGCTGGCACCTGTCTGCTTTTGCCAGAGTGCCGTTCGCAGAGACAGTAGTAGGTCACAGGTGAGGAGCTGGAGCACCTGTGGGGCAGGCCAAGACGGAAGACAGGGGTGACTGGCTGGGCCTAAGGCAGGAATCTCGCATCCACCAGGCCCTCCCTTGCCCACTCTGGGGTAGGTGCAGCAGCCATAGCTTGGTAACCCTGAATAGTGGTCCCTTCCGTGACCCAGGAGGGGGTGATCACCCCATTCTGCAGGTGAGAAAGGAGCGGGAAGCAGCGTAGGTGGGGAATACAGCAGTCAGATCTGAGGGCCCAGGTGGTCCCCCATGGCTGGCCTGGAGACGGGTGTCCAAAGGTGCCAAAGGGCATCCTTCTCTAGAATAATCAAAGGTCTGCTGGAAGTAGAGGATGGTAGGAGGAAAGGGAGGGGGAGACAGGTGTGCATGAAGGAAGAACAACTTCGTGGTGGCTCAAGGCTGGGGTTGGATCTGGGCCCCCATGTTTCCCACTTACTAGCTACATGACCCTAGCACATGACCCAATTTCTCTAAGCCTTGGTTTCCTCACTGCAAAGTAGGAATGGCACACAGGGCTGTTGTGGGCATCGTGTGAGACAGCACTGGCCTCCATACGTCCGGCAGGCCATCCACAATGTCTGCCTGGCTCCCCACAGCATGATACAGGCACCATATCACGGGCACGTGGATGAGGGCCCTTTCTGTATGAGGAGCTGACCCTTGAATGGCGTGGGTTCTAGTGGAGCTCCTCTGGGCCTGCAAGCAGCAGGCCTGGATGGATTTTGCTCTCAGGCTACCAGGCTCTTTTTCTAAGCTCATTCTTCCCTCTCAGCTCCAACCCCAGTGGTGTCATTCACCTTTTTCTGCTCCTGAGATGGGGTCTCTCGTGAACACACATCATACCCAAGGAGTAGGTGAAGCCCAGCAGCCGCTCACTATCCTGCCTTTGGTCTCAGGCTCATGCCCTTCCCCACAGGGCCAACAAACTGTCCTGGCTTCACCCTGGTACCCAGGCCCACTGACAACCTTTACTTCGAAGTGCCAGCCATGACATTTGGGATTAGCCAGGAGTGTGACTGTCCAGGACGCTCCTTGCCGCTCGGTCTTGAGTTAAGACACCACGTGTTCCCAGGGGAACAGGGCTGTCCTCTAGCTCCCCTTTCTCCCAGAGAAGCTGCACCTCCAGCGGTGCCCTCTAGTAAGGCTTCTCTCTCCGAGTGACGGGGCCTTGGTCAGCGCATGCCTGGAGGTATCTCGAGGGCAGGGCAGGCCTCTGGGATGCACTGTGGAAACATTGCATAGGTACTGCCAGAACATGCAATGCAACTACAATGCACCACAGCTGCCCGCCAGGAATGTGTGGGCTGCCCACGGAGGTGCCAGGGCCATGGATGGCTCAGAGTGCATGGGCCTGAGGCCAGGAGCTTGTAGGGTTCCAGGGCTGCAAACTCCCAGCCGCGGAGGAACCGCTCTGGCTGTGCAGTTTGCCTAGGAATTTACAGCCACTGGCCGGCCGGATCTGCGGTTCGGGGAGTGCAGAAGAGGTTCAGGGACTTGTTCCCAGACCAAAAAGGATGTCTCTGCCAACAAACCACATTTTGGAGACGGGGCTGCCAGTGTGCTTTCTCTAAGATGGCACACAGTGCGTAAGCTAGAGTTGAGTGAGTTCTTACGGACTAGAGCTGAGCGCCTCTGGGGGGGCCAGCGAGGCCCTCACTCACATGGTTGAGGGTAGGGTCAGAGGTGGCCCCGCTGACGTTGAGGCTGCTCCACAGGTGGCCGCTGGCCCTTTCACAATGACAGAAGGAATTCTGCTGCCCATCCGCTTTCCCAGACACGGAGGCGTGCATGGCTCTGCAGGTATGGAAGATGGCCTTCACCAGGGGGCTCCTGCAGCAGCGACAGAGGCAAGAGGCAGCTCAGAGCACGGCAGAGAGCCGCGAGGCAGACTGGTATCTGGCTAACAGGTGGAGAGCTGAGATGGTGATCGCCACAGATGGCACACGGTTCTATCAGTTCTGATCATGGTTTATGCTAGCCAGCTCAAGCTCTGCAACACAGGTTCTGAGCTAGGTTGCTCTAGTGTAGCCATCAGCACTGTCACTAAGAAGCTGTGTGAGCTGGGTGCTGGTAGCTCACGCCTGTAATCCTAATCCTCCTCAGGAGGCTGAGATCTGAGGATCATGGTTCAAAGCCAGCCTGGGCAAGAAAATCCACGAGACTCTTATCTCCAATTAACCACCAGAAAACCGGAAGTGGCAGTGTGGCTCAAGTGGTAGAGTACTTGCCTTGAGCTGAAGAGCTCAGGGACAGAGCCCAGGCCCAAAATTCAAGTCCCACAATGACCAAAAAAAAAAGAAGCTATGTGAGATGAGATTTCAAACAATTTGTATTTTTTCTCCTCTGTATAGAAGTGGCTACAGACCAGGCATTGGTGGCCTGTAATCTAGCTAGGCTACTCAGGAGGCTGAGATCTGAGGATCACGGTGTAAAGCCAGTCCAGGCAGAAAAGTCCATGAGACTCTTATCTCCAATAAACCATTAGGAAACCAGAAGTGGTGCTGTAGCTCAAGCGGTAGAGCGCTCGCCTTGAGCTGAAGAGCACAGGGACAGTGCCCAAGCCCAGAGTTCAAGCCCCATGACTGACAAAACAACAACAACAACAACAATAAAAAACCAAAAAAACAAAAAAACTGGCCAGAACCCCACACTATCTATAGTGATGAAGGCACTGGCCACTGTGTGGTTTGGGCAGAAAATGTCTCTGAGGGCTCGAGTGTTGAGGGCTTGGTCCCCACGGCCATGTTCGGAGATGGTGCTTTGGGGAAGTATTGTATTATGATGGCTCAACATGCTCAATGGGTTAATGCACCAATAGTCATAATCTGGCATTACTGGGAGGTGACAGGCCCTAGAAGGTATGGCTTGGAGGAGGTAGGTCGCTGGTAAATCTTGAGTCTGGCCCATTCTTGCCTGTCTTTCTCTGCTTCCTGGCTACCATAGAGAGAGCAGCTCTGTCCTACCACCAAGTTCCCACCACGATGTCCTGCCTTACTAGGGCTTCCAAGCAACAAAGCTAAGTGGCCATGGACTGGAACCTCTGAAACTGAACCCAAACTGACCCTCATAAAACCTTTGAGGGACAGGGCACCAGTGGCTCACGCCTGTAATCCCAGCTACTCAGGAGGCTGAGATCTGAGATCATGCTTTGAAGCCAGCCTGGGCAGGAAATTCCATGAGCCTTTTTTTATGCCAGTCCTAGGCTTGAACTAAGGGCCTGGACATAAGTCTCTGAGCTTCTTTTTGCTCAAAGCTAGTGTTCTACCACTTGAACCACAGTGCTACTTCTGGATTTTTCTGATCATGTGGTACTGAAGAATCAAACCCAGGGCTTCATGCATGTTAGGCAAGCACTCTACCACTGAGCCACTTTCCCAGCCTCCATGAGACTCGCTGGAAGTGGCGCTGTGGCTCAAGTGGTAGAGCACTAGCCTTGAGGACAAATAGGTTCAGGGACAGTGCCCAGGCCATGAGTTCAAGTCCTAGGATTGGCAAAGAAAAGAACAACAACAACAAAAGTTTTTTGTTTTTGTTTTTTGTGTGTTTTTTTTGTGCCAGTACTGGGCTTAAACCCAGGGCCTAGTCACTCTACGTTTGGGCTACATTTAACCAGCTTTTTGCTGGTTAAGAGTCTCATGGACTTTTCTTCCTGGGCTGGCTTTGAACCACGGTTCTCAGATCTCGGCCTTCTGAGCAGCTAGGATTACAGGCAAGAGCCACTGCAGCCTGGCTTTTATGAGTTGTTTTTGTCAGGATTTTTAAGAGCAACAGAAGCTGACTAAAATAGTCCCATTATTTGTTCTCTGAAGACTATTCTCCCAGAAGTCTTGTGTTAAGCATTTAGAGAAACTAAGCAGAGAAGAGGACAGGGAACGAAGCTGGGCCACAGGCTTCCTGCCCGGACTTCCTGAGGAGTGGCAGCAATAACTGCACCCGGGCGGGAGGGAGGTGGGGGAGCCCACTGGGGCATCCCGGCTGTCAGCTGCGGCTGTGCAGCTGAGAGGAGACGCAGCTTCAGACAACCTCAGAGAGCCCAGCAGACAACCCTAGGTGGGAGTGCTCAAGGCAGGGCTGGGGCCGGGGGGCCGCCAGCTCAACAGGGGGCTATAAATTGGGGCTAGATATCAGGGAAGGGGTGACACTATCCAAAAAAGAAATGTACTCTTACAAGTAAAGAGCAACTGTAACCCCTCTGTAGTCATCTTTCTAGTAATAAAGAAATAAAATGGGGCTACATAAAAATTGGGACATTAGACCTACTTCAGGGCTCACCCTGCTTTGATCAGATCCCTTCTGTGTTCTCTGTAAGGGGCCAGCCTTGGCTTTGAGGCCAGGACCCTGTCTGCAGGCCTTTGTACCATGTAGCATTCTCAGCACTGTGTCTGATCAGAAACAGGCAGCATGTCCCAGGCGCCCATGGCTGAGGGCCTGGCGGGTGCAGATGTAAGTCTTGAGGAGGAATGTCAAGAGTTCTTTGGTTGGGCCTTGTGCTCCCGGTTGTTCAGTTAGAAAAGCAGGTGGATGGGCAGTGGCAGATGGCTGAAGGGAGCCCAGAAACAATCCCGGAGCGGAGTCTGTGCCACTGCCACACACACAGCTGCGTCTGCTTGAAGCCTCTGACTTGCAGGACTCACACTGCCCTCCTCACATCTTTTTTTCTTCTTCTTCCAGTCCTGGGGCCTGAACTCAGGACCTAGGCACTGTTCCTGAGCCTCTCTGTGCTCAAGGCTAGCACTCTACCACTTGAGTCACAGCGCCACTTCTGGCTTTTTCTGTATGTGGAACTGAGAGATAGAACCCAGGGCTTCATGCATGCTAAAAAGCACTCTACCACAGAGCCACCTTCCCAGCCCCACACTGCCCTCATGTTTTCCATAGCCTGTGGTCACACAGAAACTGGGGGAGGAGGAAGAGATGCTGACAGCAGCTGGAATGACAGTTGAGCTGGGCAGAGCTATGCACACGTGCATAGACAGCCTCAATTTCCAGGGTGCCCTCTGCTCCCTCCTCTACCTCAACCTCTCTCCTACCATACAGTTTTCATCCTCCTCCACTCCAGTGTGGCCACATGTGGACCTGCTTCCTCTCAGTGGCTCATACAGGATTCCTCTACAGAGAAACAGAGTAGTGGCCAAGGATGCTTACGTACTCAGTCACTTCCAGAGCCCGAGGGACATGCTCCACTTCGGTGAAATGTGAACGCACAGCAGCGTCATCCCCCTGGATCCAGCTGATGGCCATGGTGATCGCAGATGTCCACCAGCGACAGATGACGTCTGGGCCTGAAAGGGGTCAGTAGCAAACATACTTTAGCCCCAGCAGAGCCAGCTAGGTGGAGCCCATGACTGCTATACCCCTACCTACACGGCGCATGGCATCTTCTTCACCTTCTGGAGATGGTAACTCAGGTGAAAGCACTCACCTCCACCAGCTTTTGGATAGTGTCTGGTAAAATCTATCAAGAACTTAAGGTCTTCACTCCTACTAACCTAATAATCCTGTTTTTGTATTCTATCAAAATAGAATTGAGCTGGGTGCTGGGTGGCTCACGCCTAGTTACTCAGGAGGCTGAGATCTGAGGATCAAGGTTCAAAGCCAGCCTGGGCAGGAAGTCTATGAGACTCTTATCCTCAATTAACTACCGAAAATGGAAGTAGAGCTATGACTCAGAGTGGCAGAGTATAAGCTTGAGCATAAAAGCTTACGAACAGCACCTAGGCCTAGAGTTTGAGTCCTATAACCGACATAAACAAAAACAAAGAAATTGGCTTGAATAGAAAAGTGTAACAAAAATGTCCATTGTAATAATCTTTAGAATTTTACCTTGTTACTATTATTATTAGTAACTAAGAATTACTAAGCAGGAAAGAGGCAGGTACTTGTAATATAGTCACCCTTCCTGTCCTACCCATAATATTTTTTTGTCAGTCATGGGGCTTCTTGAACTTTGGGCCTGGGCACTGAGCTTTTCAGCCAAAGGCAAGTACTCTACCACTTGGGCCATGGTGCTACTTCCAGTTTTCTGGTGGTTAATTAGAGATAAGAGTTTATGAACCGTGATCCTCAGATCTCAGCCTCCTGAGTAGCTAGGATCCTATAATTATTTTTAAGAGCTGGACACAACACGATGGCTAGTGTCTTCAACGTCTCTGGAGCAGCATTCACTTTGGAGTATTTTGTTGTTGTTTTTTCTTTCTGAGCCTCAGTTTGCGTAACTGCTAAATTGTGACCCCAGTGATATTGCAAAAGCCAGTGGCAATGTCATGTGAGAAAGGGTCTGAGAACATGTTATCTCCCACACTGAAGTAATCACAGGTCAGTGCTCAAAGCTGGGATGGCTGCTTTGCTGGGATCCAACCTTCCCCAGGAGAGTGGGCAAAGGGTAGCTTGGCACTCTCATGCTCCAGGGTCTTAGAAGCCTGAGAGGTGGCTGCTGATATGCTGTCACCCTGATAGCAGCTTAGAGATGATATTTACTTACTTGCTGTCCCCTGGAATGTTGCCCAGGCTGGCTAGCTGTGGGTTTGGCTACCTGGAGGCCATAAATACAAACCTGGGACCACAGAAGATGCTTCCGTGTATACCCAACAAACCCCAGACCTACACAGAACAGAACACCTCTAGAGTGTGGTTCCACGGATGCTCACCGAGGGCGGATTTGCATACAGCACTGCTGGAAAATGGTGGGGTCACAAACCCCACAGAGTCTACAAAGGAGTGAAGTAACTTCAGGTACTCCAGAGCACTGGAGAATTCACTACAAAGGAAAGAGAGTAAAATGCAGAGATTACACTTAATGAGCTAGTGGTCTAGCTTGCCAGTTCAAAGACCCAACAGTTGTTTCTGGCTGTGCGTTCCCAACACCCCAGGCACAGGCAGCGGGGCCCGCACATACCACCAGCCTTTACCTTCCCCTTCCACGCGTTCTCTGGGCTATCACTGACACCCCACCTTCCTCCAGGAGGCCAACCTCCCCCCGGCCCCCAGCATATTCTCATACAGTTTCCTAGCACAGCTGTCCTATCCCACAGTGCTCTGCTTCCTGGGTCTAATTCTGTGATGGAAAGGCCATGCTCAGTAACTATGGGAGACTGAGGCAGAAAGATCACAAGTTCAAAGCCAGTTTGAGCTACAGAGGGAGCCCCATCTCAAAAAATAAGCCACCAAAAATGCCCCAGGGCTGGGTCCCGATGTATTTGGACCAGAGCTGTCGTCTTCTGCTCAAATCTCTGTATCCCATTCCTACCTCCTCTCCTCTCAACAGGTCACTCACTCTCTATTCCAAAAGGCAAAGCGGTTCATCACATTCCTGACTTACTCCAACAACTGACTCTACTTGGTAGCTGGGTCTACACCTGGGCTCTAGTTTTAAGAAATAAACACAAAGGGGGCTGGGAAGGTGGCTCAGTGGTAGAGTGCTTGCCTTGCATGCCTGAGGCCCTGGGTTCGATTCCTCAGCACTACATAAGCAAAAAGAAAAAAGCCGGAAGTGGTGCTGTGGCTCAAGTGGTAGAGCAACTCTTCAGCCTTGAGCTGAAGAGTTGAGGGATAGTGCCCAGGCCCAGAGTTCAGGCCCCACCACTGGACCCCCCCCCCAAAAAAAAAAAAAAGAAAAGAAAAGAAAAGAAATAAACACAAAGGGAGCAGGGCCTGGGGACTTTACCAGCTCTCTTCTTCTTGGTCTCCTGCCTTCTTCTTGGCCTGAGGTTTCACCAAGGATTCCACAGCTCGCTCTAGCAGGTTCTTGCAGAAAGCCTGGTGGACCTGAGCGATGGGGTCAGCTAAGGAAGAGAAAGGCAACAAGGGTTAAATGGGTGTTCTCTCCAAGCCACGTTAGCATTGATGATGTAGCTCGGTGGCAAATTTAGCACCTGTGAGGCCTTGGGTTCAATGCTAACACTCTATGGGTCTTATTTATGAATACTTTAGTACTTTTTTTTTTTTTTTCCGGTCATGGGGCTTGAACTCTGGGCCTGGGCGCTGTCCCTCAGCTCTTCAGCTCAAGGAGAGCGCTCTACCACTTGAGCTACAGCACCACTCCCGGTTTTCTGGTGGTTTACTGGAGATAGGAGTCTCACAGTCTTTCCTTGCCTGGGTTAGCTTTTAACCGCGATCCTTAGATCTCAACCTCCTGAGTAGCTAGGATCACAGGCGTGAGCCACTGGTGCCCAGCTCTTTAGTACTTTCATCTTCATGGAAAAAAGAAAAGAAAGAGAGAAGAATCTAAGAAACAGTGGTGCCTTGTAATAGGGATCAAATTCCTCTACAAAACACAATGACCCTGATAAATAAGCAGAGAGCGAGTGTGAATATGTGTATACAACCTCAAGTCTCAGAGGCTGTCGCTTGTCTTTATGGCTAGGGAGAACAGCCAGGTAAGAAAAGAAGGGCTACAGTGGTGGTTGCTACGCTCTTGACAATGAAACAATGAAGAATCCCTTCTTTTATCTTCCAGAGCCTGGCCACAGAACCTGTGATTAGCAAGGCTCTAGCTGAGCTGAGGAGACAAGGGGCCCTGAGTGCTTGTGAGAGTTGACTTATGGGAAGGCCCAAACCATGGCATCACCACCGCTCCCCTCTGCCCATACATGGCAGATTACACAGGCCATATGTGGGCCTTGCTCTGCCAGGAGGAGGAGGGAGTTTTACGCATGTTGTCGGTTTTCCATGGGACAGGACCTGGACCTGGGAACTCCAAGAGGTGTGACCAGGATGGGGAAGTCTATGCTGCAAACAAGCTGGCAGTGGGAGGAACAAGGACTGCTTTTGCTTTCATCCTTCAACTTTTTTTTTTTGTTGTTGTTGGTCGTGGGTCTTGAACTCTGGGCCTGGGCACTGTCCCTCAGCAATTCAGCTCAAGGCGAGTGCTCTACCACTTGAGCCACAGCGCCACTTCTGGTTTTCTGGTGGTTTATTGGAGATAAGAGTCTCATGGACTTTCCTGCTCAGTCTGGCTTTGAACTGGGATCCTCAGAGCTCAGCCTCCTGTGTAGCTAGGCTATTATAGGCATGAGCCACTGGTGCCTGGCATCATCCTTCAACTTTTTGACATTAAACAGTTATTAAAAACAACAACACATAAATTCTTTTTTTTTTGGGTCTGGTCGTGGGGCTTGTACTCTGGGCCTGGGCGCTGTCCCTCAGCTCTTTAGCTCAAGGCTAGCACTCTACCACTTGAGCCACAGCGCCACTTCCGGCTTTTTTCTTTTTGCTTATGTGGTGCTGAGGAATCGAACCCAGGGCCTCTGGCATGCAAGGCATGCGCTCTACCACTGAGCCACCTTCCCAGCCCCAACACATAAATTCTTATATTGAGCCATAGCTGTTAAAAAAAAAATCAACATACAGCAAACCTCTTCAAAGCTTACACCCCCTCTTTCCTCATAGCTGCACAACATGACTCCTCTCCCCACAAGCTCCCTGTTCAGTGGGGCAAGCACGGCCGGAAGCAGAAAGCTACGGAATGCTCAGTCTGAGTCCACCCCACCACTCCGGAGTCCACCCCTGTGCCACTCCGAGGCAGGGCAAGTCAACTCTAATCACTATCAAATGCCAGGGACAGCAAGCCAGCATGTCTCTCCAATGCCTGGAGCCCTGTCCCTGTCACTACTCTGAGCACTTGACAACTGCCTGCCACCTATTGTTCCCTAACTGCTCCATACACATCCTCTGCTTTCCCAATGCGCCCAGAGGCCAGGAAACTGCAAGCCCCACACACCCTCTGTCTCCAGAGTGCCTGGAACCAGGGCTAAGAATACAGTTGGCACTTAATCACAGCTCACCCTGTGTGGCACTGGGATAAGGGTGTGTGTGTGTGTTTGTTATGGTGCAGGATCTGGGGTTTGAACTCAGGGTCTATGCACTGTCCTTGAGTTTTCTGCTCAAGTCTAGCATTCTACAGTTGAGCTACAGTTCTACTTCCAACATTCTGATGTTTAGAGATCACAGTCTCACAGACTTTTTTGCCCAGGCTAGCTTCGAACTGCAATCCTCAGATCTCAGCCTCCTGAGTAGCTAGGATTACAGGCGTGAGCCACAAGCGCCGGCTAGGTTTGGTTTTTGAATGGATTAAGTAAGTCAGGGACACCTGAGTCTCTGTATCTGGTTCACAGAGACCTGCAGCAGGGGTGGCTCCGGTGGCCATAGGCAGTTCTGAGCAGTAGTGAAGGTGTTCTCACCTGGGTTCCTTTGGGCACAATACAGACTCTCCTTGGCTGCTGATTTCACTGACCAGCTTCTCTCCATGAAAAACTTCTGGCCCAGGGGGTGGCAGAGCCAGCGCAGGGAGTCAGGTACAGTGCTGTGCTCAGGGCCACACAGGCTCTGGGCGCGACTGAGGAAGAAGCTCTGTGGAAGGACAAGGACAAGAGCTTCATTGGCAGAGGCTGGCTGTAAGATCTCGGGGTCAGTAGAGACAGTACCAGGGGGACAGTTCAGAAGTTTGGGAAAAAGGGATCACTGGAGGCCAGAACCCAAATGGGTTCTATAGAAGCACTCCCACCACAGAAACTAGGGAAAGTAGCTCTGTTCTCAGGACCCTGCTAGGTATGGCAGTTCAGTCATTGTTCAGAGGACATCAGAGGCCCTGCCTCACACTGCTGGTAGGCCTGTCTAAGCCCTGCAGCCTCCAGTCCTGACCTGCTGACATTCAACCTGCAGAGTGGAGTGGGGGCTGCTTAACCTGGAAGGGGCTTAAGTGCCTCTGGCTACACTTCACCTTCAGCCTTGCAAGTGTCTAAGCCCGGCAGCACCTCACTCTCATGTCATTTTAAATCATACCTTTGACAAGTATTTCTAGGCAAATTTATTTATATTTTGATTTGCTATATTTTCAGCTCTCTTAGCTCTGAGGATAAAGAGTTTAGAACAATGGGGGGGGCAGTGGTCAGTGTCCCAGCAGGCAGCACTGGCACCAAGCACGGCTGGGAGGTCTGCCCCAGAACACACAGGCATGGGCATGCGCACATGCCACCTCTGCAAGGGCAGCTCCACAGAAATCCCCCAGCCTTCCTTGCGTGAACCCTGCCATTGAGGAGAGACCACCAAGGGACTTTCAAAGGCTTTTTGCGGGGACAATGTGGTCGGTCCATCACTTGCTTTAGAAAGTGCAATGTAAATACCTCTATTCTAAAATTTCCTGATTTGGGGCTAGGAATGTGGCTTAGTGGTAGAGTACTTGCCTAGCATGCATGAAGCCCTGGGTTCAGTACCACATAAACAGAAAAAGCTGGAAGTGGCGCTGTGGCTCAAGTGAGCAAAAGAAGTTCAGGGACAGGGCCCAGGACTGGCAAAAGAAAAAAAAAAATCAGATTTTCTAGCTTGAAAAACTATCCAACACAGGCCACTTTGAGGACAGAGCTGAGCAGAGGAGGATAGGAAGGAAGAAGTACAGATGGGGCTCAGAGAGCCAGAGCAGGGGCTGCTAGCACAGCCCGAGGACCATCCCTTCCACGTCAGCCACTGCTTCTGTGATGAGGGCATTCGGCTCATGGTCTGGTAGTCTTATGGTTTTGACCTTTTCTGGGCTCTAAGCAGTGATCAGCTAATGTAATGGCCTCAGAAGACTTGAATGTCAGGGTTAGAAATAGCACAGCCAAAGCTCGACCATTCAAGGTGGCAGATGGAGAAGACTTTCTCTCCAGGGGAACCTGGAGACAGCTGCCTGAATCTGAGAGAAAACTACTGAGACTGCTCTATAGTCACACACAGACATTCTGATATTCTGACAGAGGCTTCCAGGACAAGCGGGACAGTTTACTTAAAGGTCGAATCATAGGCCAGTGGTATAGTCTTCCCTCCTCTTTGAGCGTAGAATGCTGAAGAACAAGTAGAGAGGCACCCAGCAATTCTCAAAGCATCCCCTGAACCTGAATGGCAATAACCGGGGGAACACTGCAACTGAATGTGCCGGAGAGAAGGGAGGGAGGTGCAAATCTGGGACCTTTGCCCCAGCTGTCGGCTCTAATCTATTCCCAAGGACAGCCTGCTCCACAGCCTGACCAACAAGGAAAGGTGGTGGTTGCTCCAAGATAAATGGAGCATCAAATGTTATCTCAGAAGGGCTCAAATGTTAGAAACAAGATGCATAAACAAAACCTGGCTAGGTCATAGGGCAAGAGGAACAAGAGGCCATTAGGAAATCATCTATCTATCTATCTATCTATCTATCTATCTATCTATCTATCTATCTATCTATCTAATCTTGGGGCTTGAATTCAGGGTCTGGGCACTGTCTCAGAGCTTCGTTTGCTCAAAGCTACCACTCTACCACTTGAGCCACGAGCTTAACTTCCAGTTTTTTTGTAGTTTATTTCCAGCCTAGGCTGGCTTTGAACCTTGATCCTAAGATATCAGCCTCTGAATAGCTAGGATTACAGGCACCTTGAACTTGTGATCCTCCTGTCTCCGACTCTCTAGTTGAGCCTTGTGAGGATTTGTTTGTTATTGTAGGGGGCTCAGGGCCTTGAGCCCTAGTACAGGTCTAGTTTGAGCTGAATTCTGAAAAAAGAAAAACTTGGAGGTTAGTAGTTTGAACTAGTAAGACATAAACGTGGGATAGGGAATAGTAGTCTGGTTTTTTTTTTTTTTTTTTTTTTTTGTCGGCCGTGGGGCTTGAACTCTGGGTCTGGGCGCTGTCCCTCAGCCCTTCAGCTCAAGGCGAGCGCTCTACCACTTGAGCTACAGCGCCACTTCCGGTTTTTCTGGTGGTTTATTGGAGATAGGAGTCTCACAGTCTCTCCTGCCCGGGCTGGCTTTGAACCGCGATCCTCAGATCTCAGCCTCCTGAGTAGCTAGGATTATAGGTGTGAGCCACCAGCGCCCGGCAGTAGTCTGGTTTTTGTGAGGGAAATTATAAAAACTTTTTATTTTTCATGACATTATAGTTTTTTAATGATTTCCCCAAGCGTTAAAAAAATTTCCCTTACATTTTTTTTTGTTTTGTTTTGTTTTTTTTTGGTCGGTCGTGGGGCTTGAACTCTGGGCCTGGCCGCTGTCCCTCAGCTCTTCAGCTCAAGGCGAGCGCTCTACCACTTGAGCTACAGCGCCACTTCCGGTTTTCTGGTGGTTTATTGGAGATAGGAGTCTCACGGTCTCTCCTGCCCGGGCTGGCTTTGAACCGCGATCCTCAGATCTCAGCCTCCTGAGTAGCTAGGATTACAGGCGTGAGCCACCAGCGCCTGGCTTCCCTTACATTTTATACACACCAGAATTCTCCTAAGCTGGGGTAGCATATGCTGACTGCCTGATGTGAGAGGCCATGGCAGGAGCCCCAGATCCACCTAGACCCCAAGAGCCACCCAATACTCCAGGGCAGTCTGAACTCTAGGCCGTGACCCCCTACAGTTCTCAAGCTGTGTGCCAAGGTACGCCGTAGTGAAGTGTTCAGGGAACCAGCCAAATGACATCTGAAATTGAGGGGAGCAGCAAAGCTACACAGCGGACTCATGTGGTTCATGGCATCTAAGTGAGCCCATGCTACCTACCCATCATATCCTGGTGCAGCAGTTTTTGGGGGTTGTTAAGGTGAAAAAGCAAGTATGCTGTGAATACCTACATGAAACAAGAATGCGAGTGTGTGCCTGAGGCCTGAGAGGGTCAGTGCTCAGGAGCTACTCAATCCCTTTAGAAAGTAATCATGTTTAGTAAGCATCAACTATTATTTCTTCTTTCTTTTCTTTTCCTTTTTTTTTTTTTGCCTGTACTGGGACTTGAACTTTGGGCCTGGGTGTTATCCCTGAGCTTTTGTGTGTAAGGCTGGCATTCTATTACTTGAGCTACAGTTCCACATTCTGCTTTTTTGGTAGTTTTAGTAGATATGAGTCTCACAGGGGCAGGGAAGGTGGCTCAGTGGTAGAGTGCTTGCCTTGCATGCATGAGGACCTGGGTTCGATTCCTCAGCACCACATAAACAGAAAAAGCCAGAAATGGTGCTGTAGCTCAAGTGGTAGGGCGCTAGCCTTGAGCTGAAGAGCTAAAGGACAGCGCTTAGGCCCAGAGTTCAGTCCCCATGACCCAAACAAACAAACAAACAAACCAAGAGTCTCACAGATTTTTTTTGCCTGGGTTGGCTTTGAATTGCGATCCTCAGATATCAGCCTCTTGAGTAGCTAGGATTACAGGCATGAGCCACTGGTACCCAGCTTCCTCTTTCAACTTCATGTATGTTTTTTCAAATGGTTACTAAGCTATGAAGTTATGAATACTTACTCTAATAAGTATATTCTAACTACTGACAACAATAGACAAAGCTGTAAGGTATTTTTTGGCCTAGGGCACCATAAAAACCTGATGTCACATACAGTCTTAGGAGGCAAAAGCAGGAGGATCATGAGTTTGAGATCACTTTAATCTACATAGTAAGTCCCAGGCCAGCTTTGACCATAGCAGGACCCTGTCACAAAACAACCAACCCTTCCAACCCCTTCCCCACAAAACCCATAAACCAAAAACAACAACAATGACACGAACCTAGAAAGTTTGGAACCTTCTGGTCTAAACTATTTTCAGAGGCCAGCCCTCCTCTTGCCCTTAACACCTGGCTCATTTGCTAGTTAAATCTATCTATCCAAATTCGAAGCCTCTTTTTTTTAGGGACACACTGTCTAGGCCTCTTAATTTAGCAGAGTGAACAGAAAGGGCAATCAACTTCCAGATCAGTTGTTCTCCCTCCCCCTCTCACCTACGATGCAAATTAGGTGATGCTATTAAAAGTTTCAAATATTTATATCCTTTGACTCAACATCACCCTCTCTAGAGGAAATTCTCATCGAGGTGGGTAAAGACTGTGCAAAGATGATCTCTGTATGGTGCAGTGTGCAACAGGAAAAACTAGAAATAGCCCATACATCCCTTAGCAGCAGCAACTACCTCTGCAGCATAAAACTACTACAAAGAAAGATGCCAGAGATCTACCATTAGGTTGAGAAGAGGCAAATCAGGGTTTATGGTATAATCCATCACATATGATAAGAAATTATAATGTACATACATAAATATTTTAGGAAAAAAGTTCTGGGGAAACACATATTAAACTATTCACAGTTTGACAAACATACAAAATATCTCCTGAGGGGTTCAGAGGATAAGGGACAATTTTCTTTTCTTTTTCCGAGATGGGGTCTTATTCTGTCGCCAGGGCTCAAGTGATCCTCCCATTTTAACCTTCTGAGTAACTGGAACTACAAGTGCCTACCAAGCCTCTGGCTTTTAGGGACAAGGTAGAGTAAAATAATCATTACTAAAGCTGGTATACTGACTTCTACATATCAAGGTGAATCAAGCTGGGTTTGGGGGTGCACGCCTGAAATACTAACACTTAGAAGGCTGAGGTAGGCGGATCTTGAATTTGAGACCCTGTCTTGATTAAGAGCGAGAGAGTGAGAGAGCAAGAGAGTGAGAGAGAGAGAGAGAGAGAGAGCGCACACACGTGCACTTGGGCTGTGTCAAAGTGGTAAGTGGAATAGTCTGCCCACCACACATGGACACTAGATTTATGAAAAAAGATGCCATTCAGTACAGTAGGAAAAGGACAGTTTTTTTTTAAACTAATAGGTGATTAGGTCAGGTACATATTCATATGGGAAAAAAAATGCACACTGTATCCCTATATCCAATTCATACAAAAATCAATTCCATGGATTAAGGACGTGTGTGAAGAGTAAAACCTACAGTTTGTATGGAGAACAAAGACCTGCTATAAACAGGACACAAAGTGCATAAAACAAAGGAAAAGACTAATCATCTGAATTTCATTAAGGTCAGGAACTTATGCTTATCAACACATAATAAGAAGGGGAACAGACAAGTCACAGGCTGCTTGTGGTATAAAGCATATATCCACTAAAGGGTCATCACATTCAGAATAAAGAGTTTTAGCAACGAAAAGGCAGTCAATACAGGTGAGACTTCAAAAGGTTTTTTTTTTTTTTTTTCCCGCCGGTCGTGGGGCCTGAACTCTGGGCCTGGGCGCTGTCCCTCAGCTCTTCAGCTCAAGGCAAGCGCTCTACCGCTTGAGCCACAGTGCCACTTGCGGCTTTTTCTACATATGTAGTGCTGAGGAATCGAACCCAGGGCCTCATGCATGCAAGACAAGCGCTCTACTACTGACTGAGCCACCTTCCCAGCCCATTCAAAAGGGTTTTTATAAGACAGCATCTACATTACCAGTAAACACAATGAACTGGTGCTCAATACCACTCATCACTCTACAAAGATTAAAATGACCATGTTTGGTGGCAATGTGAAGTCGCAATTCTGCGGAAGAGAAATGGTCACCATTTTGAACTGGCCCTTCCTAAAAGATGTGTATAGGCTGCTCAAAGCAGAGTGCTTACACCAACCCCAAACCAGAAGCAACTCTCAAGTCCACCTCCAGTGATTTAACCATGTGGTGGAACACTACAGTAATGCAACAAGAATGAAAAGTCTGGAACTCCTTGTGATCATACACACTCATCTTACACATGACACTGAGCAAAATGAGGTAAGACACAGGGCAAATAAATAAAAAAAAAAAAAAGCAAGGCAGACACAAAACAGTACACACTGCCTGACTCCCCTAACATAAAGGTCAAGTAAACATCAGGACAGTAATTAACCTTGGCCGGGGAACTTGGGGAAGGCGCAGCTTTGATGACTTGCAAGAGGGCCCAAGGGAGGCTTCTAAAGTCTTAGTTCTTGGTCTATCTTCTGGTTAGGTGGGTTGTTCACTTTGTGAAGTTACTGAGCAGTATTTTTATTTCAACGGAAGTTTATAGAAGCAAATAGGCAGATTATAGTATGGTGACAGAATTCATAGTAGTGGTTACCTTGGTGGGGGAACAGGAAGGTGGAGAGGACAGAGGGGAAGAATGAAGGAGTCTTCTGGAAACATTCATTTTGTCTTGGTTGTTGTTACCAGAGTTATGTTCACTTTGTGAAAATTTATCAAGCTGCCCCGCCAACCCCCAGCAGAGAGAGAGAGAGAGAGAGAGAGAGAGAGAGAGAGAGAGAGAGAGAGAGAGAGAGAGAGAGAGAGAGAGAGAGAGAGAGAGAGAGAGAGAGAGAGAGAGAGAGAGTGTGTGTGTGTGTGTGTGTGTGTGTGTGTGTGTGTGTGTGTGTGTGTGTGTGTGTGTGTGTGTGTGTGTGTGTGTGTGTGTGTGTGTGTGTGTGTGTGTGTGTGTGTGTGTGTGTGTGTGTGTGTGTGTGTGTGTGTGTGTGTGTGTACTGGAGCTTGAACTTAGTACCTTAGTCTCTTGCTTGGCTTTCTTGCTCATGGCTGGTGTTCTACCACTTTGAGCCACATCTCTACTCTAGCATTTTTGCTGGTTAATTACAGATGGAGTTTTGCAGTTTTCTTCCCAGGTTGGCTTTGAACTGAAATCCTCTAGGTCTCAGCCTCTTGAGTAGCTAGGATTAGAGAACTGAGCCAGCTAACTGTAAATTTTTTCTTTTTCTTTTTTTTTTTTTTGGGTCCGGTCGTGGGGCCTGAACTCTGGGCCTGGGCACAGTCCCTCAGCTCTTCAGCTCAAGGCTAGCACTCTACCACTTGAGCCACAGCACCACTTCCGGCTTTTTTTTTTTTTCTGCTTATGTGGTGCTGAGGAATCAAACCCAGGGCCTTGAGCATTCAAGGCGAGCGCTCTACCACTGAGCCACCTTCCCAGCCCCTGTACATTTTTTTCTCTATAAACGTACTTTGAAAGCCCAGGCTCCTGTCTGGATTTCTACCAGACTGTATGCTTCCCTGTACTACCCACTCTGGAAGTGCCTGGACCACAATAGGTATTTACTAAGTAGGCTAACAGAATCAAAGCATAGATGTCTTATCTATGGCCACAGAAAAAACACTATTTCCTTGAGCCTTTTGTCATCTAGACCATCCCAATTCACTTTGCAAATGTTAGCATTCTGCACACTCCTCTTTGTTCTCCGCTTATCGCTCCCATAAATGAGAAATGGAAATAGAAGGAGACGTGATAATTCCACTTTGAACATACCTAATGTGTTCAGCAGTCTATGCAAAGTGGGACACTGGGTAAAAAGTGTCTGTTTTGGTTAGAGTAAGAGAAAGTAAACAGTCAGCAGATACTGTGAACAAGATGGTAACTAGATAACCAAG
This sequence comes from Dipodomys merriami, assembly GCF_024711535.1. NCBI lineage: Eukaryota > Metazoa > Chordata > Mammalia > Rodentia > Heteromyidae > Dipodomys > Dipodomys merriami. The sequence continues at coordinate 4,716,654 of NW_027206124.1, read as the reverse complement.
AATTAGTCTTAGTGCCCCAGGCTAGTGCCTGGACTGATGCAAAGGAAGCACTTTTTTTTTTTTTTTTGGTCATGTGGCTGAGCTCTGGTCGTGGGCGCTGCCCTCAGCTCTTCAGCTCAAGACTAGTGCTCTACCACTTGAGCCACAGTGCCACTTCCTGATTTTTTTCTGCTTATATGGTGCTAAGGAATCAAATCCAGGGCCTCATGTATGCAAGGCAAGCACTCTACCACTGAGCCACTTTCCCAGTCCAGGAAGCACTTCTTTTTTTTTTTTTTTTTTGGTCAGTTGTGGGGCTTTAACTCTGGGCTTGGGCACTGTCCCTCAGCTCTTCAGCTCAAGGCGAACACTCTACCACTTGAGCCACAGTGCCACTTCCGGTTTTCTAGTGGTTTATTGGAGATAAGAGTCTCACAGACTTTCCTGCCTGGGTTGGCTTTGAACCGCAATCCTCAGATCTCAGCCTCCTGAGTAGCTAGGTCCAGGAAGCACTTCTTAATCTCATGTCCCAATGCAGGTCTGACCTGAGCTCTTTGCAGATAAGCACTGGTTTCCTTCCTTCATTCCCTTTTTCCCTCCCCAGTCCTGGGGCTTGAACTCAGGGCCTAGGCACTGTACCTGAGCTATTTTTGCTCAAGGCTAGCACTGTACTACTTAAGCTACACATACACTTCTAGCTTTTTGGTAGTGAGTTGGAGAAAAGAGTCTCATGGTCTTTCCTGCTTGGGCTGGCTTCAAACTGTGATCCTTAGATCTCAGACTCTTGATTGGCTAGGAGTGAGTGAGCTCCTGGCACCTGGCTAGCACTGGTTTTACTTCTAGATCTACAATGCTGTGTTATATACAAGGTGCCCAATAAATACTTCTGAGTAAATTAAAAAAATAAAAAAGGATATATTATCACAAACTCCAAGAAAGAATAATTGAATATCAACCCCTATGAGCAGTCTCATCACACCTCTGAACCAATCTTCTTACTTTAGGGCAACAAAATGTCCTTGTAAAGATTTAGAGCCAAGAGAGGATCTTGATCGGTTTTATTCACTGCTGTAAGAATTCGTGGAATGGTGGGGCACCTGAGGATGGGGCCCACACTGATTTTTAGCTCCTGGCTACGGAAGGCGCTCAACAGGGGTGTGGAAGTAATGGACAGGTAGGTACTCACAGCCAGGAAGCCCAGCTTGCCTCCACACCAGGTCTTGAGCCCCATGGCGGCTGTCAGGTGGATCTCAACCAGAGTGCTTGGTGGGATTTTCTCTTCAGCACACTCAGCCAGGTTTACAGCGCACAAAGCCATGTGCACATCTGAACAGGCAGATCCCGCTGGAAGCTTCCCTAGGGCAGACAGAAAGACACTAATGTGGATAGATCTCCAAACCAGACACTTCCCTGCTTTCCTGGTAATCTGCTACAGTGTACGCAGCACAGAAAGAAGGTGACTGCTGTGAGAAGACAGTCTCAGATTTGATCCCAGGTTCTGTATCATACAAGATATGCGGTCCTGTCTGCAGTCCCTCACAGCACGGCCAGGGCATGCCACAAGGCTCTGTAGAATGGGAGTGGTCAGGACTGCTGATCCTTGTACAGGACTCAAAAGTGTCAGCAGCATGGCCAAGCACTTCGGGGAGGTAATGGAAAACATACTCAAAACCCGTAAGCCCCAAATGGAGCTGAATTTATATGTTTGATCCATATAGAATTAAACATCCCATAGACAGGAAAATAACAAGACTGAGCAACGAACCTTGACATGTGTTGGGTTATAGGTAGAGGGCCAGGAAAAACTTTCAATGTTCTCCCTAAAGAAAGCTACACAGTAGTCCATTTTGGGGGCAATACTGAGGTCAGGGGACCAAGTGCCCCTGCATAGACCAAGGGTGCAGCTTAACTGTCCTAAGGCTTTCATACTGTTGCTTGCTCACTACAAGGGCAAGCAGGCTCTTTGTTTCAGGATTGACCAACCGGGCCTGTGCTGAGGTCCTCAGCAGAGGGTTCTTCCCCTGGGCTGTTTCTCCATATCAGCATGAGGAGCTCTCATCATTCGTAATTCATTCTGTACTGGCCTGGTGCATATGCTTCTCCCATAAGGCTCCAGGCTTTCTTTTGGCAGCAGGAAGAAGTAGAGGAGGAAGGAGGAATGCAGTATGGAAGCTGCAGACTACTTGACAGTCTCTCACAAGTCCAGTTACCTAATGACTATTTCCCCTCCACGTCCTACAGTCAAGTGTCCAAAACAGTTTATCAGCCTTTCTTGGGAAAACTCCTCTTATTTCCTTCACCCATGCCAGTGGTACCACTGCCAACAAGACTCCCAAGCCAAGCCAGAGAATCATCTTAGTCAGCTTTTTTTTCTTTACCTATCACATCTCCAAGCCCTGTCAATTCGATTCTACTCACTCTTTTTTCTCCCTATCTGGCTTGGAGGCATTTCTCGTCTTCTGGCTACATCAGCTCCTATTTGCTCCCTGACTGTAGCCTCACTGCTCTTTTTCCCAGTCTCTGTCTGCCACCAGAGGAAACCTCTTCAAATGCAGAGGTACCAGTCTGATTGAGTTATTATTTCCTCATACCTTTCACGGGATCGTATGGGCATACTACGAGAGCCCTGGCACCCATCCTTCTGTCTTTTCTATTAGATCTTTCCCAGTGTGTGCACTGTCCTGCTTTTGGGGTCCCAGCTCCATTAGCTTCACCTTGCTAGGCTCACGCTATGGCTATGAAGATGTGCGAAGGCGGGGTTTCTCCTTTGGAGGATATCTGCACATCTGTGGAGCTGCTGCCTCTGTGTATCCTTCTGCAGGAAGCCAGGGCTTGACCTTCCCCTTTCCAGAAAAGCCTTTCTTGAATCCCGCCCCAATGGATATCCCCCCTCTCTCAGAGAAAATGTGCCCCTTCTGCTGAATCTAACACATACAGTGAACTGTCATCCATCCAATGACCTGTCTGCCTTTCTATTATAGCAGAAGATTACTGAATGAAATAAAGGTTTGTATTTCACCAAATCTATGCTGTCATTTTTTTTTTTTTTTTTTTTTGGGTCCGGTCGTGGGGTCTGAACTCAGAGCCAGGGCGCTGTCCCTCAGCTCTTCAGCTCAAGGCTAGTGCTCTACCACTTGGGCCATAGTGCCACTTCCGGCTTTTTTCTTTTTGCTTATGTGGTGCTGAGGAATCGAACCCAGGGCCTCAGGCATGCAAGGCAAGCGCTCTACCACTGAGCCACCTTCCCAGCCCTGCTGTCATCATTTTAAGTTTTACTATTAAGTTAACTATCCTTGCTGAATAATCCACCACCTGTCCCTTTGCACAGGACATATAGAGACATTACTATTAAAAAAAAAAAGTGCATCTTAGAAGAAATGGTGAACTGTACTGCTATGAACACAGGTGGAAGGCTGGTTTAAAATAGTGTAAAAGGGGCTTCAACCATGGTGAAGTCCTGGCAAACCAAATGGCAAATCAAAATAAGGAGGAGATGGCCTGGGTACCTTTCAGGGGTCAGGTAGCTGCAGCTGCCACTCACCTGTGATGTGCAGCTGGTGCAGCCTGTGATAGGCCAGGGCTGCATCCCGAGCGCTGCTCTTAGCTTCGTCTTCAAAGCCCGCTGCATTGGCTTGTGTGGCCCTCCAGCGCTGGAAGACCTTCTTGAGCAGCCAGCGCACCAGCCGCAGCTTCTGCAGGCTGTAGCGGATCACATTCCAGGAGAGGCTGCAGGCCAGGTCCAGGCGAGAGGTGGGCAGTGCCCGGCCCAAAACAGATAGGCAGGTTTGCAGGTTGGCAGCAGCAGCTGCAAAATCTCCCTAAAAAAAGCAGACAGAGTATACAATGGTCACTGGCCTTGCTGTAGCATTTTTGTTCTGACAGACTCTGGAGAGGGGAGAGTAGGCTCAGTTTACTGCCACTCAGGAATGTTCTGATTCCCATGACTCCTCTAACACCTTGAGCATGTTTAACTCTTCTTTCAGGGCTGTGAGTTGCCAAAGAATCCTTCCCATAAATTCCCCTTGTTGATTTCACATGAAAGCTTTCAGCTAATTTTCCAGCTCAAAACCTTGCCTGGTTTTCTAGAGAATTGGAAAGAAAGCCCTAAGTCAGATAGGAGTCACCCTTGCTCCAATTTAGGCCTAGCTACATTACTAGTCTTTACTCTCATCCCTCTCCAACGTATCTTACACCCAACATATACCCACCAAACTTTCTAGTCCCCAAACACCCCACGTATGACCCTGCCACCTGGAAGGCCCTTCTCTGTGCCTTCCTATCCTGTCTGATTTGTAGAGTCTCATTCCTATCCTCCACCCCCTCAGTCAAAACCCATCTCTCTCTGCATCAAATTTCCACGGCAGAAACTGTCATAACCCAGAAGAAAGATCTCATGTCCATGCACGATCTAGCAATAGGTGCTCTTTCCACTGTCCTGTGGCTGTTCAGACAGAGGGTCACTTTCTCCTCTCTGTGACCAAAGCGCCTGACACAGGACTTCATCCACTCTGGGCCTCAACACTGGCTGCTGAGTTCTTGGCCAAACTCAGTGATGAAAAATGGCAGAGACAGAACTTACCCTGGCAAGATCCAGGTCTGCCTGCTTCCGGTGCCTCCAAAAGGTAACAGAGGAGCGGGAGTGTGGCCGGATCACAGGTTCCCCGTGGACCAGCAGCTTCACAAAGACACTTAGGACGATCACACCATTTACCAGCCACAGCAGGAGAGTTGGCATCACCCAGTCAAACCAGCCCACAGAACCTGAAGAGGGGCAGCTCACAATTCAGGGGAAAATCACAGCATCCTTCCTTTAACTGGCTCCACTCTCTTCTTTCCCACTCCCCTTGCCCAGGCTATTTGAAACAATAATGGAATCCTGACTTGTTTTGCTCTTCCTGATTTGGGTTTGCCTTGTTGCCTCTGTCAGAAGCAAGCAGGCAGGAGCCACTCTGGAACTAAGTGAACAGCCATGTGGTTTGCACATGGCAGCCTGCCCCTACCACAACATCCTACCATTCCCTCCTCAACCTACCCGATTTAAGTGAGAGCACGCTGCGGCCAGAGCCTGAGTATGGGTGCTGGTCAGCCTCGTGGGCCCCTCCCCATTGCAGCAGGGAAGTCAGTGGGTTAAAAGAGAGACCCAGGAATGTGAGGACACACAGCAGAATTCGAGAGCGATCCACCATGCCCAGCGCTACTGGAGGAGAGTCCGGTTCATCTTTGACCTTCGAAACAGAGCCTCAGGGTTAGGATGATTACTTCATGGGTTTCTACAGACTAGAAGGCTTAAGTTCAAGACTTAAGTCACATAGGAAGAAAGCCAGGAACAAACTAACAAGTCCACAATTTACAATCTGTTGCTAAAACACTGGTAAGCATTATTCCTATCCCCGACAGAGCAAAGCACATGTTCCAAAGACCAAAGGCAGAGAAACTTTCTTTTAAGGTGCATCTCCCTATAATAAAAGAGAACACAAGGCAGGATTTGGTTTCTTTATAATTCTAGATGAGGTGAAAGGAAGCTAAGTGATTGGAAGCCTTCACATTAGTAGGTGCTCGAGGTTGGAGAGAGGTGTGTGAATATCTGCAGAGGTGTTGAAAGAGTTCTTAGGGATGATGGAAATGCGCCACATCTTGATTATAGTAACAGTTACATAGGTGCACCCACATGTTAAAACTCCTGGCACTGCATAGTTAAAATAGGCATATTTTATTGCTTTTAAATATACCTCAGTAAGGATGACAAAAGACAATGTTTTAGCATGGATTACCTAATTGAGTTTGCTTCTTTTAAGACCTGAACATTCACTGGAACTCAGTAGCTGTTGTTTTAAAAAGCTCATTGGCTAGCTCTCTACCATGTCTCACCATGCCTCTAACACCTGAACACTGCTTTTTCTTCTCCCACTTTACAGAGAGGAGAGGCAAAGGCCTGGCAGCCCATGGCCTGGCAGCCATAAGGAAGGAAGACTAGACCCAGACTGTCCCTGAGCCTTGATGTGAACAATGTCATTCCTAATATTTTATAACTAACTGAAAATTTCTTTGGATGACTCAGAAGCCTAGCTAATTAAAATTATATGTCATATGGCCTGCTGTTACCAAACAGAATCACATTTATAAAACATTTCAAAAATAGAACCTCTTTAGTAAAAGCAAGTAAATGATATAATAAATAGCTTGGCCAAAAACAAACACTAGGGGCTGGGAAGGTGGCCTGGTGATAGAGTGCTTGCCTTGCATGCATGAGGCCCTGGGTTCGATTCCTCAGCACCACATAAGCAGAAAAAGCCGGAAGTGGAGCTGTGGCTCAAGTGGTAGAGTGCTAGCCTTGAGCTGAAGAGCTGAGGGACAGCGCCCAGGCCCCAGGACTGACAAAACAAACAAACAAACAAAAAAACACTAGGATGAAACTATGCTTTGGAGTTGGAAACTGGAATGTGAAAACACAATATAGGACCCAATGGTCTCCAAAGTCGCCAGGGACACATTAAGCTCAAAGCCTCTTTTAACTAATTCCATTTAGCCTCAACTGCCGAAAGTTTTTTTTTTTCCCCCTTCTTTTTAAACAATTTAAAGCCCTTGGTTGGAATGTTATCTGTGAAGATTTCAAATTTAGTCATTTCCAGAAAGAGGACCCAAGGTAGCCTCATCCTAAACCAACTGATCAGCCTCACAAAGCGGTCCCGCCAAGCCCATTTCAGACAAAGGAGGTAATGAGGCGTCTCCAGCAACTCCCAAAGCCCTTCTGTCCTCATTCTATAGCTGGCACTCATTCTTCTCTGATGGGCCCTCAAGACTTTTAGCAAGGACCAGTTAGACCTGAGAACAGTGAGTTCTGTCAGTCATCTCACCCTCCAGTCAGTTTTCTCCTTTGTGTGTGTGTTTATTTATCTGCAGCAATTATTTGTACAATTGTTTGTATAGATTTGTGTGTGTGCGCGTGCATGCATGCACACTAACACACACATGCAACAGGACTGGAGCTTGAACTCAGGGCTTGGGTGTTGTGCCTTAGCTTTGTTGTTTAAGGTTGGTGCTCTACCCCTTGAGTCACACCTCCATTTTGGGACTTTCCTGCCCAGACTGGCTTTGAAACTTAATCCTCAGCTCTCAGCCTCCTGAGTAGCTAGGATTACAGGCATGAGCCACCAGTGCCCAGCTGGTAATTTCATTTTGACATGTCATGCATGCAAACATTTACCTCAATCAATCTCAACTCTTCTATCATTTTCCTTCTCCATATTTTTTCTCTTTCTCTATTTCTCTATCTCTCCCTCCCTTCCTTCCTTCCTGCCCCCTAGCCTTCCTTTCCCCCTCCCCACACTTTCCTTTTCTTTCTACAAGTCCAGGCAGCCTCAAACTTGTAATTCTCCTGCCTCAGCGTCTTGAGTGCTGGGAATACAGGTGTAGGTTACCATACAAGGTTAGTTTCCCCTTTCTTTTTTGTTGGTTGTGGGGCCTGAACTCTGGGCCTGGGCATTGTCCCTCAGCTCTTCAGCTCAAGGCTGGCACTCTACCACTTGAGCCACAGTGCCACTTCCAGCTTTTTCTGCTTATGTGGTGCTGAGGAATTGAACCCAGAGTGCTTCGCAAGCACTCTACATCACTGAGTCACCTTCCCAACCCCAGTTTCCTCTTTCTTTATCCTTTAGGACCTAGATAATTTCACAGAATTCCCATTCCTCTCGAACCCTGGCTTGGACACTTCTCTGTGGTCTCCCACTATTTTCTTAAGGGAAGTGGAGAAATTTCAAAGAATAGGGAATTTCAAAAGCCTTACCTTTGCATCGTCTAACAGAGGACTTCCTGGCTCAGAATCTATGGAGTAGGGAGAGAAGCCAGCCTGGGACCCAGAGTCGGAGGCCGGGGGAGACATCAGCAGGACATTCTGATTAAAGTCATCAATCTTTAGGTCCACATCGCTGTCCACCAGACTGCCTAGGTCAATACCCTTCAAGAATTCTGAAAAAAAAAAAAAAAAAAAACAAAAAACAAAAAAAACAAAAAACCTCCTGGACTGGCCCAGTGCTGGACCTTGAACACATCTGTGGGCCCTCACTAGTGCCCGTCTGAGGCTTCTCACACACCTGGAAGGTCTGACAGCCATTTCCCAACAAGTATACTTACTATTTTTCTGATTTGCCAGTTTCAGCACCATATTCTCCTGACGAAGTTTGTGATTGACCTGCTGCAAGTATTTGATGTAATCAATGGCCTTCCTCAGAACACCAGACTTGTGCATCTGAGAAAGAAGATGAGTGAAATACTATAAAACCTGTTCAGGCTGAATGGAGCCCCTGATCTTGTGGATGGGGAGCATGACTTAAGGTTTAAATGCTGACTATCTGGACTACGTAATTCTTTTTTTTTTTTTTTTTTTTTTTTCGGTCGGTTGTGGGGCTTGAACTCTGGGCCTGGGCGCTGTCCCTCAGCTCTTCAGCTCAAGGCGAGCGCTCTACCACTTGAGCTACAGCGCCACTTCCGGTTTTCTGGTGGTTTATTGGAGATAGGAGTCTCACGGTCTCTCCTGCCAGGGCTGGCTTTGAACCCCGATCCTCAGATCTCAGCCTCCTGAGTAGCTAGGATGACAGGCGTGAGCCACCAGCGCCCGGCTGGACTACGTAATTCTTTATCACTTAAGTTCTTTCCTTTTCTTTAATATGAGAATAACAAAAACACCTAAATAACAGGTTGGCAGTGAGGACTAAATGAGAATATGTGTGAAGTTTAGCTTTGAGCTTGGCACATAACCAACACAATAAATATCAGCTACTATTGCTATTGCTTATAATAATATTAGCAGAAAACGATATATATTTTTTCTTTTTTTAAATTATTATTATTTTTGTCAGCCCTTAATTTTTTTGGTGCTGATCCTGGGCTTTGAACTCAGGGCCTAGGTGCTGTCCTGAGCTTCTTTTGCTCAAGGCTAGTACTCTACCATGAGCCACAGTGACACTTTTTGCTCTTTCTGAGTGGTTTATTGGAAATAAGAGTTTCATGGACTTTCCTAGCTTGGAGTAGCCTCCTGAGTAGCTAGGATTACAATTGAGAGTCACCAACACTCAGCAAACACAAAACAATATTTAAGGAAAACAATGATTGACAGAGAAACAAAAATCAGAGCATTGGGATAGAGCTGTGGCTTAGTGGTAGAGCACCTACTTATCCTGGAAGAAATCCTCAGTTACACCCCTAGCACTGTAAAACAACCAACCCACCAACCCAGAGTATTATTAGAAAGTTATGTAAGTAATGGTATATATTTTTTGCTTAAAATATATACTTTATAGATTTGTGGGTTACTGGGAAAATGAAACTTTCTTTCAAAATAGAGTTGACATGAAACAGATAATAGGTAAAACAAAACAAAAACCATTCCCATTTGCTAGATGTATTCACCAAAACACAAGAAAACTCAACTTCCTGTTTACTCTTGGTCAAAGATCCAACCTCTACTTTCTTTCTCCTCTTCCATAAAAGGTAAAAATACTGCTACCCACCTGTGAATGCAGCTAAAAATATATTAGCAATAACCTCAGCTGCCTCCAAGTACACACAGTCCTGTACGTGCCCACTGGCTAAGGGACAGGTATCTCTCAGTAGAGCTCAAAGGAGTCAAAGGTCCCGGTAGGTCACTGGTTTACCAACTCTCCACATTGTCCCCTTACATTAGTTAATATTTTGTAATCCTGACAAATATCAAGATACTTCAATGAGCACCTCTTTGCCAGATGCCAGGGGCTCACACCTATAATCCTAGCTACTCAGTAGGTTGAGATATGAGGAATCCAGTTAGTCTGGACAGACAAATCCATCAGAATCTTATCTCTAACTACGCAGCAAAAAGCCAGAACTGGAGATGTGGCCCAAGTGGTACAGTGCCAGCCATGAATGAAAAAGCAGAATGAGGGTTCAAGGCCCTGAGTTCAAAGCCCCAGTACTGGAATACAAACAAACAAACACATCCTGGAACAGTAGGCAGAAGAGCAGGGCATGCTTGGCACTCACCTTAGCATCTGTTCCCATGACCAGATCCTTCAACTCAATGATCTTGTCGTTGATGGAGGAGCGGTACCGCTTCTCAATGATATTGTGTGTGGTCCGCCTTTCTCCTTCTTTCGGCGGCTCTAGCTGCTTGACTCCCCCAGGCACCTGTTTAATGGGCACTTTCTCTTGCCCCATCATCACAGGCATCGTGGTCAGAATGGTCCCATTGCTGCCCACCAACGTCTAACACAAGGGGAGAATTATTCCTTTGTTAGTCTTCATAAAGCAAAGCACTCTCGCAGCACAAACTGGCTTGCTCCTGACCTCAGGGCCTCAGCTGACAATGCTTTGTGCAGTCTAAGACCCTTCTTGGGCTAGTGAAGTCAGGCCTAAAAAATCTCAGGACTCACTTCAGCTATTATCTCTTTTTACAATCACTGTCAATACATTACACCACCAAAGGATTAGTTTGCCTAAATAGCTCTTAACTTTTGATCTAATAGATACCAGAAACAAGTTATTTTTATTTTGCTGTCAAATTGTCTCTGAACCATGCTGAGTGAACCATACTTAGTTGGCAATGGAGAAAAATTTCTCTTGGCCTGGGACATATTTTTTTTTTTCTCTCTTACAAATGACAAGTAAGCTATTGCATTTCTTTCTACAAGTCAGCCTCAGAAAGCTCAAGGGCAAAACTAACACTCTCAGTCAGAGCCGTTTTATCAAATGACTACACCAACCAGAGGCTCCCCCTTCTTTTCCTCATTTCTCTTTTCCTTCTTTGTTTCTATGTTTAATTATTTTCTTCAATAAATGGCTTTAATATTCAAATGGCCAATAAACAAATAAAGGGTTGTTCAATATCATTAGTCAGTAAGAAATAAGTCACAGATGATAAAAGCTACACATTTTCTAACTATAGGCCTTGATAAGGTTTTACATATGAATAAACATGTAAAAACCACAGGGCCAAGCTATAGCCTTCCACATTAGGAAAGTTCTTGCTTTCAACACAGTCTCTTCTTGATCTTCATATTAACGAATCACTGGTATGAACTCTTCCGTGAAGGGCTTCTTTGCTCCATATCATTTTGGGGGTTGTTGTTTTATGCATTATTTCTTATTGTGGGGTACCTTCAATTATTTAACTTTCCTTATTTAATGTTCTCACTTGGCTTTTTCTCTTATGGCTAGCACCCACACACTTCTACCATTTGAGCCACACTTCCAATTCTGACTTCTTGCTGGCTAACTGAAGATTAGTCTCGTGGACTTTCCTGCCAGAGCTGACTTCTAACTGTGATCCTCAGATCTCAGCCTCTTGAGTAGTTAGGATTACAAGGATAAGCCACCAGTGCCCAGCTGGCATTTTCAGGAGTGTAAGTTACTTATTCTTATGTGGATGGACATTTGGGTTGCTCCCAGTTCTTGTATGAATAAAGCTAGTGCTTCTGTATTTAGTTACTTTTTTCTCCATCAGAAATGCTGAAAATGGCTGAAACTCTATGACTGGAGTGTTGGTGACTTCCTCATCTTTACCTTGACACTCCTCCCTGTCTAACATCCTTTACAAGCCAAATCTCCATCAGCAAAGAGGTGATGGTCCCGTATGGAGCTGTTGCCCAGGAACAGTACTCCTCTGGTATGTTTTCCCATCTCATACAGATCACAAGACTCCTATCTAACAAACCATAGCAGTACTCCTTCAAGGGGAAAAAAAAAGCTAAAAGTGGGGTGGAATTCACAATTTCCCAACTCTTTCTCAGCAGGTAGAAGTGGAAGGAGGAGAGGAGGGGAAGGAAGCGCTCTTACTGGTACTTGAAGGGCGGCTGTCTGGATGGGGGTGGTAAGGGCAGTGAGGGCTGGGTTCTGGACGGTTGCCATCACAGGGCTACCATCTGTCTTCAGTGTGGTCAAAACAAGGGAATCTGTCTTGATGATCTGAGGCTGGACCAGGACCTGTAGAGAAAGGAATAAAAAGAAGCAGAATTATTTTTCTTTTTTCTTTTTTTTGGGGAGAGGGGTGTAATATTTATACTTCAATATGAAAAGTTAAGCAATGTTTTTCTTATTTTGTATTTGTTTCTTACCACAGAGACCCTCCAAGAAAGAATAAGCAAATGGAATTTTCATGAAACTGAGAATAAAAAAGTTGCCAGAAAAATCTCATAAAAGTCTCTTCAAAAGCTAGCTATTTGCTACAATCCAAATACTGAGTTGAGGAAAGCAGAAAAGATGCTAAAGGGAGGGCTGGGAAGGTGGCTCAGTGGCAGAGTGCTTACTTTGCAGGCATGAGGCCCTGGGTTCGATTCCTTAGCACCACATACACAGAAAAAGCCGGAAGTGGTGCTATAGCTCAAATGATAGAGTGCACACCTTGAGCTGAAGAGCTCAGGAACAGTGCCTAAGCCCAGAGTCAGGCCCCATGACCAAAAACAACAACAAAAAAGATGCTAAAAGGGAGCCTTTAATCTTAAGGCTTCAAGAAGGACAGTTAATGGTTGTCAGGACTAAAGCAGGGGTACGTCACTGTGGGTGGATGGTCCAGGGAGAAAGGCTGATTGTGGACAGACAAGAAAAAAAAAAAAGGTAAACCCATCTTGTTTTGTTTGTGCCACATAAATTAGTAAAATATAATCCATATGCTATGATATAAAACATAAAACATTTTTCTGCACACTGTATTTTCCACCAAAGAAGACCAGGTAACTACCCCGACCAGTTCCTCCCTGAATCCTCTCTGGCCACCTACCGGGACCTGCTGCACCTGGGGCGCAGCAACTGTCTGCACTGTGGCAGGGGCGAGGGTCTGCAGCGTCCCATTAGCTGTTTGTGTCAGCACCCGCTGGGCCTGTATGGTCTGCACCTGCTGCTGGATGGTGACCGGTTGGACCTGGGAGGATGTCACCAGGCTTTGCACTTGAGGCTGAAGGACTTGGGAGGAGAAGAGAAGAGGGGACATGGGTGAGGAATGCATGCTGCTGCTGTAGTTCCAAGGATGGAGCGTCTCATAACGATGCCAACCCCCTACCCGCTTGCCCAGGATGTGCACAGCCATTTGCAAGCTGGTTTAGGGAATAAGAACATCCCATAAGGGCTGCTTCCATGTCTGAAGGAACGAGTACACATTGTTTTATTACTCTGGGTGCTGGGGTGGGGGTAAGGGAAGTTAGTCAACAAATGACTGCACCCAGCAATAGAGTTAATAGATGCTGGAAATCAACCATTCTCTGGAGCTTCATTTCCTTCCATCCTTTCTGGATGGAAAGTGTGCCATGGGCATATCTCAGCTTTGTGCCTTTACCCTCCAACAAATCCTCAAAGCCCATAGAGGAACTATTAAGAGTCTTTCAAATTCAGATCAAGCTGCATCCCACTCAGGCTCCCCACAGCCCTTGGGATGCAGGCACCCCAGAAAGCAGCAGCACTTCTGTTGCTCACTCCCTAACACATGCTGAGGGCCTGCTTCTCAGAGATGCAGGGCCAATTTGCAAAGTTGGACTTGTCTCTGCAGGGGAACTAGGGAGCTGTTTCCCGAATGAATGGCTCTCAACTGAGGGTGCTCAGATCTGGCTGCTGCCCAGGCCTGATATTATTATCCCAGCCTCTATCTTTTGTTACCAGGCCAGCCCTACACCTACCACGCAGACTCATGACTCACCTTGGAAGCTGGTGGCCGCATTCTGGTATATCAGAGGCTGCTGGATGATCCTGGTTTGTGGAGCAGTGCTAAATGTTGGTGTGATCATCACTGTTTGCTGCTGCAGCTGAGCTGGAGGCTGGGGCTGGGGTTGGGGCCGAGGCTGGAGAACGGGCGTTGCTCTTGGTGGGGTGGGCACTGGGGTAGAAGGGACTTTGACCTGCAGGGTTGGAGCCTGAGGGGAGGTGACTGAGGGAGAGAAGGAAGGCAGCGGAACTTGGCTGAATGACCGTTGTATTGAGGGGTCCACAGCTCCACCATTGTTGCTCCTGCCAGTGCTGCTGTTGCCGCTGCTGCCGCTGCCATTGCCGCCGCCGCCGCCACCACCACCACCAGGAAAGGAGCTACAAAGCTGCTCTGAAAACAAGTCAGGGAACTCTCCCACTTGATTGCTGACAAACTGTAGCATCTCTGTGGATAAAGGAAAAGGAGTTGTTTTATTGCCATCCAAAATATGAACTTCAAACCAAAGAAACTGAGGCACAGGAGCTGGGGATGCAGCTCAGAGGTAGAGAAGTAATATCTGGGGTCTGACCCTTATCACCCATCTTCCTCCCCTCAAGATAAACAAACAAGAAAAAGAAACCACGGGGCTGGGAAGGTGGCTCAGTGGTAGAGCGCTTGCCTTGCATGCCTGAGGCCCTGGGTTCGATTCCTCAGCACCACATAAGCAAAATGAAAAAGCCAGAAGTGGCGCTGTGGCTCAAGTGGTAGAGCGCGAGCCTTGAGCTGAAGAGCTGAGGGACAGTACCCAGGCCCAGAGTTTAGGCCCCTCGACCGGACCCAAAAAAAAAAAAAAAAAAAAAGAAACCAAGGCACAAAAACCCAGTGTGCTGGTGACACTGACACAGAGGGTGGTCAGTCATTGCCCTGACGCTTCGGAATGAAGCAGCCCTGGCCCAGGAGGCCTCCTCTAATCTCAACACCGCTCCTGTGGGCAGACAGGAGCCATTTGGGTCCATACCAGCTAATCCTTTTTCCAGCCAAACTCTGGGCCTCCTCTCCAATGAAGGCACATTCTGGGTACCACTGGTACCCACAGAAATGCAGGGACACTAGGCTTGGTAGTGCACATCTGTTATTTCAGTACTTGGGAGCCTATGGCAGGAGGATTGTGATTGCAACAAGTCTGGGCTACACAGCAAGAGCCTATCTCAAAAAACCAAGCTCAGTGGTAAAGCACTTGTCTAATACATTCAGAGTCCCGAGTCCTACCCCCAACATCACAAAAAAACAAAACTAAAACATTCAGGGGCAATTGGAAAGCTGAAGGCCTCTGAGTTAAAGGCCTTTAGGAGCAGAAAGAACAGGAAGATCATATATGAAGTCAGGAAAACCTGATGAGGTCGTACAGTTAGTCAGGCACTGCTAGGAGGCCAGGACATAGCAACCTGGCTTTATCCTGCTTGCCACAATTGACAAGGCCCTTCTGACTCCCTTCTAGATCATTTTCCAAGTGCTTGAGACCCTTAAATTCCCAGCCTAAAAGGCTTCTTCCTGCTCCATCCACCCAAGGTTTTATTTAAATTTAGCTTACTGCATGACTGACGATTCATCTTTTTAAAAAATTATTATTGTGTGTGTATGTGTGCCAGTCCTAGGGCTTGAACTCAGGGCTCAGATGCTGTTCCTGAGCTTTTTTGCTGCCTAGTGCCCTGCTCAAGCCACAGCTCCACTTCCGGCTTTTCGGTGATTAACTAGAGATAACAGTTTCAAACACTTTTCTGCCCAGGGTAGCTTCAAATCGTGATCCTCAGATCTCAGCCTCCTGCGATTACAGGTACAAGCCACTGGCTCACCAGCACAATCATCTTTTAGACTTCTTTCTCCCTACAAGGAGTCTGGAGCCTCAGCTATGTCACTGATTTCTATACTATCTGCTTTTCTTTCCTTTGTCTCATCTTAATACTGCATAATCTTTAACTACACAGTTCCTCGTCTCCAACCTCTTAAGGTCAAAGGATGCTCTGATTTGGACCAAATCAACTATAACACAAACTAACCACTACTACTACTACCATCAGCATCAGCATCACTATTACCACGCCCCCCCCCCCCCCCTCCTGCCACCAAACCCCTTCCATCTCTACTCTTTTCCCCAAGCCTCCCTTAGTAATCTCTGAGTCTCTGATAGCATGTGTTGTGTGAGTCAGGGAAGGCTGGGAGCTTGCTCTATGAAGAGTAGAATGTGGGGCAAGTAAGATAGTCTGGGGAGGTCCAGTGTGGTCTCCATACGGGATAACTAGAGCTTAGCATTTCAATTACTGGGCTGCAAGCGTCAGTCAGTCCAAGGGCAAGGTAAAACGGTGTTTCAGCTGACTGAATTCCCAGGGAGTGGAACTACTAACCAACACCTCAACTGCTCTGTCCTCACTCAACCTGTTTGTGGGAGTGAGAGGTGGGCAGATTGCCAGATACTGCATTCTGCACCAAACAGGCCCAATTCCAATTAAGAAATGCTCTCAGACTTGGCACTAAATTTAAATCAAACACAAATCTAGAGCTCACATGTTTCAAGTATAACATAAGATTTATAGAAAGCTTTAAGAAAATGGTTGAGAAAAATCTAACAATTTACTATTGAGCCTTCCAGAGGCCCTATAAAATTCCAGCTCTCTGGGAAATCAGCCCTGAAGTCTGGCTGCCTGTTCTCCCTTGCAGAAACTTCATGGACAGGCACCAGTTGGTACTCCTGTAATCCCAGCACTGGAGTGGATGATGCAGGAGGACTATAAGCTTGAGGCTAGTCTGGGCCATGTAACAAGGCCATACCTTGTCCAGTGCAGGGCTGGACTGTGACTGGATAGCAATGTATCTTCCCAGCAAGGGCAAGGTTCTGAGTTCAAGCTCCAATAATGGAGGGAGAAAAAGGCAGGATAACGGGCTCTGTGAATTCGGTAAGTTACTTGTCTCTATGCTTAGATCTCCTCACTTGCTGCCTCTTTGCTGTGCTAATTCCTGGATGATTTATGCAAAGTGCCTGGTGAGGCCCTTATAGAAGCACTTCTGGGGCTCCCACTACTGATGTACTTGGGCCTACTCTATTCATCTCTTCAAGTGCTCCTGAAACTTTCATGGGGGAAGGTACGGGCTGGAACGCAAAGGTCCTAAGGCTTATTTAAATGTGACTGTTTAAATTCATCATCATCACCATCACCACCACCACCACCACCACCACCACCACCACCTTTCAACCCTTATATAGAATGTTCCAGTGGAGCCATCTCCAGTCAGCCAAGCATCAGGCCTGTGCTGAGTGGCGGAGAGGCATTCCACGAGGAGGTTCTTCGAGCCTCTGGTAGGGCACTGGCTCTCCTTGGGCCCCATCTGGAAGCAGAGCCAAAGAGGAGTCCGGGAGAACCAAGACGCAGGCCCTGGGCATGGCTTCACTCTTTTAACTGGAGCTCTACCATGTGGGAGCGGCTAAATGTCTTCTCACTGTTTTCTGCTCTAATCATTTGTGTTCTGCAGTTGCACAGGCTTTTATTTCCATGGAGGGCCATGAAGCCTGAAAAGGGAGGCTTGGGAGAAGGTTTTATGGAGCTGTGAAATGAAATTCAGGTTCCCGCTGTAGTTCACAGAGCAGAGTACCACAATCAGGCTTCCCAAGGTGAGAAGCTTACCTTGCTTCTCTTCAAAACCACATTCCTATCTTCAGCTGCTTCTTAAACTTAAGGATAAGTTGCTCAAGAAAGTATATGAGGGCTGGGAAGGTGGCTCAGTGGTAGAATGCTTGTCTCACATGCAGGAGGCCCTGGGTTCGATTCCTCAGCACCATATAAACAAAAAAAGCCAGAAGTAGCTCAAGTGGTACAGCACTTGTCTTGAGCTGAAGAGCTGAAGGACAGCGCCCAGGCCCAGAGTTCAAGCCCTACGACCACCCTCCCTCCCCCCCAAAAAATGGTATATGAGGGCCCAAGAAACTATATTTGGGTTCTAGACTCTTTAACAAGTAACCAAAATTAGAGGCACTGGTTTTCATCTGTGTCTGCATACAGCCATGTGCTTCAAGCCAATAGATCTCCAGTTCACATGTATTAAATGAAGCTTGTGACCTGGAGGTAACATAAATTACATTGCCCAGCGTGGCCTTGCAACATCTTCTGAGTGTAAGACAACCTGAAATCCAGTGAGATTAACTGAAAGAACAGGCATCCAAAGCTCCCAGATGGGGAAACAATACATGGCACAATTAGTCAATAATCCTTTAGTAGGTATTTCTGGTTTAGTTAGGCAAGGGAAGAACTGGTTTACAAAGGTCATTTATTCATTTTTTGGGGGGTGGGGGAAGTGGTGGGAGAGTTTTAATGTAGCTTAGGCTAATTTAGAACTCACAGTTTTCCCTCAGTCTCCTGAGTGCCAGGATTACAGACATGAGGTAACACTCTCAGCAATGGTGATTTATTCTTATAATTTGCATAATTTGTGTTAATTTCTTTTACATTGTAAAAAATGTATTCACTATAGATCAACTTACAAAATAATTGAATGGGATCTCATCCAGAATGCTAAATATCTTGCTGTTTGCCTCATAAAACATATAACATCATTTTAAGAATCCCAGAGCACTGTACTGTACTACTTTTTTTTTGGTTGGTCGTGGGGCCTGAACTCTGGGCCTGGGCGCTGTCTCTCAGCTCTTCAGCTCAAGGCTAGCATTCTACCACTTGAGCCATAGCGCTGCTTCCAGCTTTTACTGCTTATGTGGTGCTGAGGAATCGAACTCAGGGCCTCATGTATGCAAGACAAGCACTCTACCACTGAGCCACCTTCCCAGCCCCTATACTATACATTATTGATGTACAGAATTTATTTAATCACTTAGTGATGATAGATTGACTGATGATTGCTTTCTTCCTTTTAGGACCTTATCATGTAAGTTGTGTCTCAATCCTTGTGTTTTCAGACAGAGTATTATGCTTTTACCCTGACCAGCTAAGAGACTCTTATCTCTCTGCCTCCCAAAGGGATGGATGTGAGCTATCAAGTTTGGTACCAAGTTAATTTTTCTTCTTCTTTTTCAAAACTGTAAGGTACTGTACAGAAGGGTTACCAAGTTTGGCTTTTGGTGTGTGTGTGTGTGTGTGTGTGTGTGTGTGTGTGTGTGTGTGTGTGTGTGTGTGTGTGTGTGTGTGTGTGTGTGTGTGTGTGTGTGTGTGTGTGTGTGTGTGTGTGTGTGTGTGTGTGTGTGTGTGTGTGTGTGTGTGTGTGTGTGTGTGTGTGTGTGTGTGTGTGTGTGTCTTGAACTCAGGCTCTGAGCTCCTAGAGCCACAGGGCCACTTCTGGCTTTTTCTATAACTAATTGGAGATAAGAGTCTCACAGACTTTCCTGCTTCAGGTGGCTTCACAAGCCTCAGATCTCCTCAGCCTCCAGAGTAGCTAGGATTATAGGCCTGAGCCACTGGTACAGTTGTTGAGATACAGTCTTGCGAACGAACGTTTCCATAGATTGCCTTCAAACTGATTCTCCTATCTCTGTCTCTTAATTAGTTGGGATTACAGATGTGTACCACCTCACCTAGCCCATCTGTGTTTTAGCATTATTAACAACTCCTTAGAAGCTGGTGACTCACGCCTGTAATCCTAGCTACTCAGGAGGCTGAGATCTGAGGAACTCGGTTCAAAGCTGGACTCAGCAGGAAAAGTCCATGAGACTCTTATCTCCAATAAACCACTCAGAAAACCAGAAGTGGCGCTGTGGCTCAAGTTGTAGAGCACTTGCCTTGAGCTGAAGAGCTGAGGGACAGCACTCAGGCCCATGACTGATCCCCCCCACAAACAACAACAAAAAAATTCTCATAGAAGAGAAATGGCTGGGTCCTAGGTGGGGAGAACAGGCGATTTTAGAAGGCTGTGACAGTCAACTCCCAACATTTCTCTATATCTTCTGTTCATCTAATAGTGCGGAAAAAAATCCCACATGGAACTGTTCTATGTATGTGGGCTAAATGTCTATGCCTGTCCTGGGGCTTGAATTCAGGGCCAGGGCTTTGTATCGCTCAAGGCTAGCACTCTATTACTTGAATCACAGCTCCATTTCCAACTTTTTGGTAGTTTATTTTAGAGATCAGAGTCTCAGGACAGTGGGTGCTGGTGACTCAAGAGGCTAAGATCTGAGGATGGAGGTTCAAAGTCAATGAGGAAAGTCAGTGAGACTTTCATGGGGCTTGAACTCTGGGCCTGACCACTGTCCCTCAGCTCTTCAGCTCAAGGCTAGAGCTCTTACCACTTGAGCTACAGCGCCATTTCCGGTTTTCTGGTGGTTTATTGTAAATAAGAGTTTCACGGACTTTCCTGCCTGGGCTGGCTTTGAACTGTGATCCTCAGATCTCAGCCTCCTGAGTAGCTAGGATTACAGGCGTGAGCCATCAGCACTAGTTAGTGAGACTCTTATCTCCAATTAACTACCAGAAAACAGAAGTAGTGCTGTGGCTCAAAGTGGTAGAGCACTAGCCTTGAGCAAAAGAGCTCAGGATAGTGCCCAGACCCTGACTTCAAGTCCCACAACTGACAAAAACAAGTCTCAGGACTTTCCTTCCTGGGTTGGCTTTGAATTTGATCCTCAGATCTCAGACTGACTAGCTAGGATTACAGGCATGAGTCAGTGCCTGACATTGAGAAAGGATCTTCAAAGCCTTAGCTGGCCTTGAACTTGGAGCCTCTCAATCTCAGCCTCTCAAGTAGCTAGGATTACAGGCATAAATCAATGGCACCCAGTTAACATTTGCTCTTTCTTTCTTGCATGTCGGCAAATATTTCATCTATGTTGTTATTTCTCTTTTAATCTGTTCAGAGAAAAAGCCATAGTGATTAATAATTAACCACATCACCATCTTGTAACTTGAGACAAGTTCTACCTAGCTGAACGGCAATTCTGTCACAGGTAATCAAAGCATGGAACTATTGAGATAAAATTCATGCATCTAAAGCAGCTTACCTAGTGCTCAGTATTAGCTAAGCATTACATGCTATTCACAATTCTTGAACATTTAAAAAATTCTTAAATTAAAAAAACTTTTAAGGACTGGGAAGGTGGCTCAGTGGTAGAGCGCTTGCCTTGCATGCCGGAGGCCCTGGGTTCGATTCCTCAGTACCACATAAGCAAAGAGAAAAAAGCCGGAAGTGGCACTGTGGCTCAAGTGGTAGAGTGCTAGCCTTGAGCTGAAGAGCTGAGGGACAGCGCCCAGGCCCAGAGTTCAGGCCCCACGACTGGTCCCAAAAATAAAAAAAAAATAAAAATAAAAAAATTTTAAAATGCAGACTGTTAGTTGAAAATGTGAGTTTCACAGACTTTCTTGCCCAGGCTGACTTTTGAATCGTGATCCTTGGATCTCAGCCTCCTAAGTAGATAAGACATAACTCAAAAAAAAAAATGTAACTTAGTGTCAGTGACTTTCACAAGAAAATCCCAGGTATTTTTCAAAGCAAAGCGCTTAATTTATTGTAGTATTTGTGTGTTTCTTAGCCACCAATGTATAAAGTTGTGACATAGTTTCTTTTTCTTTTTTTAGCAGTTGTGGGGTTTGAACTCAGAGCTTGGGCGTTGTCCCAGAGCTCTTCTGCTTGGGATTAGTGCTCTACCACTTTTAGCCACAGCTCCACTTTCGTGTGTGTGTGTGTGTGTGTGTGTGTGTGTGTGTGTGTGTGTGTGTGTGTGGCTTTGTACTTGGGATTAGCGCTCTACCAGTGTGTGTGTGTGTGTGTGTGTGTGTGTGTGTGTGTGTGTGTGTGTGTGTGTGTGTGTGTGTGTGTGTGTGTGTGTGGCTTTGTACTTGGGATTAGCGCTCTACCACTTTTAGCCACAGCTCCACTTTCGTGTGTGTGTGTGTGTGTGTGTGTGTGTGTGTGTGTGTGTGTGTGTGTGTGTGTGTGTGTGTGTCATGGGGCTTGAACTCTGGGCCTGTGCACTGTCCCTCAGCTCTTCAGCTCAAGGCTAGCACTCTACCACTTGAGCCACTGTGCCACTTCTGGTTTTCTGAGTGGTTTATTGGAAATAAGAGTGAGTCTCTCACAGCCTTTCCTGCCCAGGCTGGCTTTGAACCGGGATCCTCAGATCTCAGCTTCCTGAGTAGCTAGGATGGCAGATGTGAGCTACGGGTGCCCAGCATCCACTTCCAGTTTTTGAGTAGTTAACTGGAAATAAGTGTCTCATGGGGACTTTTTTGCCTGGGCTGGCTTTGAACTGTGATCCTTAGATCTCAGCCTTCTGAGTAGCTAGGATTATAGGGAGCCAGCAGTGCCTGCCTACAGCTTCTTATACTACTTCCTCCCAATGACATATTGAGAGTTGGACCCTAACTTTTTCACAAAGAGCCTTTTTTTAAAATACGACTTTGTATAGCAGAGTATAGCAATACACCTATGTCACAGTAACGTACACATTTGTACAGATACTAATATTATAAAGAAATGATATATAGTGATCTGTCACCTGGTAGGAGTTACATTCCAGATAACGCCGGGATAGGTGAAAATCTGCGAAGTAGCAGCGTTAGACAATTGTCCCTTGCTATATGCCAGTTTTACTTATTGCTACTCAGCGGATTTTCACCTATGGTGGGGGTTCTCTGGAATATAACTCCCACAAACAAACCCGCGATACAGTGAAGCCGCAATATGTGAACTGCGATATAGCGGGAGACAACTGTAATTTTTGTGTTATACTTTAAAAATCCATCATCCCAGGACTGGGGGTGTATCTAGTGGTAGAGTGCCTGTCTAGCAAGCACAAGATCTTGAGTTCAAAGCCAGGTATATGAAAAAAGTCATTTCCTAACTTACAGGGTTATTCACCAAACTTCCCTCATTTATTTATTGCTCATTTTGCCTTTCATATCGGAGCCAATGAGCCAGCATTGTTTGCAATGTGCGCAGGTTGTTTGGGAATGAGATGAAGTACAACTGTGATCCAGAGCACTCCCAACAAGCCAGAATGGCTTTGCCTGACAATTATCAATGAAGTCAAATGAAGACCAAGCTCACACCAAGGGCCAACTGTGGTCCTCTCTACAGCATTCTGCTTCTTATAGTCACTGCTACTTTCCCCAGGACCATTTATTTCTATCACCCGGAGAAGCATGTAGGAGTCCAGCCCAGCAGCCATACCTTTCTACACAGAAGCCTTGAAATTCAAACAGCACTTTTTTTTTTTTTTGGGTCCGGTTGTGGGGCCTGAACTCTGGGCCTGGGCGCTGTCCCTCAGCTCCTCAGCTCAAGGCTAGCGCTCTACCACTTGAGCCACAGCACCACTTCCGGCTTTTTTCTTTTTGCTTATGTGGTACTGAGGAATCGAACCCAGGGTCTCAGGCATGCAAGGCAAGCGCTCTACCGCTGAGCCACCTTCCCAGCCCCTCCATCAGCACTCTTAACAGGCAAACTGCCTACTCAAATTGCTCCCAACACAGGAGCATGTGGACTTAGTAAGAAGCTCAAGACATGATAAGAACAAGGGAGATTCTGGGTACCTTCCTAGGAAAAAGGGAGTGTGAAAGAGGTAGGTGCTGGGTGGCACAGGATAGTAAACTGGTGACTCAGGCATTCTGTGTTTGAATGACAAAAGAGTGAATTCTTTTCATTGGCAAAGAAACCACATAGGAGAATGGTAGGAAAGCAGAGCTGCTCAAATGCTCACGTTCTGGAACATTCGCAAATGTGACCTATTCCTCTGCATGATTAAAATGTCACATAAAATCAAACAGTTAAAAATCAAAAGGAGCTGGGTGCTGGTGGCTCACACCTATAATCCTAGCTACTCAGGGAGGCTGAGATCTGAGGATGACCGCTCAAAGCCAGCCCAGGTAGAAAAGTCTGTGAGACTCTTACCTCCAATTTACCAGTAGAAAACTGGAAGTGGAGCTTGGGCTCAAAGTGGTAGAGTGCTAGCCTTGAACAAAAAGAATGCAGAGACAGCCCCCAGGCCCTGAGTTCAAATTAAAAGACAAACCACCACCACCACCACCACCACCAAATCAAAAAGAAAAGAAAAAGCCAGGCAAGGTGGCACATGCCTATAATTCCCAGCTATTCAGGAGGCAAAGGCAGGAGAGTTGCCAGTTCAAGGACAGCCTCGGCAAAGCTGGTCATACTCAATCTAAACAAAAGGGTAAGGGCCTAGCTCAAGTGGTAGAGTATTTGCTGAGCAAGTTGGAGGCCTTGGATTCATTCTTCAGTGCTGTGAAAACAAAAATTAAAACAACCACCACCACAACAAAAAAACCAAGGGAGAAAAAGCACCCAGGAAATCCAAAGCAACTCTAGGATTATCCTTTAGGCTGTGTCTGGCTCAATACAGAGGCAGTCCCAGGGGTCACAGCTGGGCAAGAAAAGAGGACAGAGAGCATGGACAAGTCCA
This sequence comes from Dipodomys merriami, assembly GCF_024711535.1. Classification (NCBI taxonomy): domain Eukaryota; kingdom Metazoa; phylum Chordata; class Mammalia; order Rodentia; family Heteromyidae; genus Dipodomys; species Dipodomys merriami. The sequence goes on along the minus strand of NW_027206124.1, from coordinate 4,692,631 downwards.
GGCGGCCCAGGTTCACAAGCCCAGGACCTGAGGCAGCTCCCAGAGGTTTCGCCCAGGACAGTAAAAACCTGCTCTCCACCCTAAACTCAGTCTAGACTTGTTCTATCTGTTACATCTCTTCGTTCCACTACGATACTGCTTCTTTGCGGATTCTGTTGGCCCAACAGTCTTTCAAATCACATGAAATCAGATTTCTTAAATATAAGCTTCAGATGAAGATTTGCTCACATTACCCCTCCCACTCACTGAATTCTTCACCTATCCCTAAAGGAACTTACTTCCTTTTCCTACGTGCCTTTGGGAGAGGCAAGCTTTCTCACATTAGGACTGCCAAGTACACTTTTACTGCTTGCTCTAAGTTCTGAATTTCACCATTCAACCTCAAAACTCTCAGCTTAATGCCAATAGCTCAGGCCTGTCATCCTATCATCCTAACTACTCAGGAGGCTGAGATCTGAGGATCCAAATTAGAAGCCAGCCCAGGTAGGAAAGTCCAGGAGACTCTTACCTACAATTAACCACCAAAAAGCCAGAAACGGAGCTGTGACTCAAGTAGAGGAGTGCCAGCCTTGAGCAAAAGAAGCCCAGGTTCTGAGTTCAAGCTCCAGAACACACACATACATACTCACACTCATTCTTACTCTCTCCCCAAAAATCTTTTTTTTTTTTTTTTTTTGGTAGGTGTTGGTCCTGGGAGCTGGGCATTGTCCCTATGCTTTTGTGCTCAAGACTAGCCATTTACCACTCAGAGTCACAGCTCCACATTCAGTTTTTTGTTTGTTTTTGGTCAGTCATAAGTCGAACTCTGGGCCTGGGCGCTGTCCCTCAGCTCTTCAGCTCAAGGCTAGTGTTCTACCACTGGAGCCACAGTGCCAATTCTGGTTTTCTGGTGGTTAATTGGAGATAAGAGTCTTCTGGACTTTCCTGCCCAGGCAAGCTTTGAACTGTGATTCTTAGATCTCAGCCTCCTTAGTAGCTAGGTTGACAGGCATGAGCTCAATATTTGATCTCCAGCATTTGGACACCAAAAAAGCTAAAACTTGGTAATAAAGTGGCCTCCTCACCCCCAAAGCTCTGTACTCAATTTAAAGTCATACAAGTCATGTGATGCTCCTTGAAACACAACTTTGTGTGACTTCTTGTTTACTACTGATTAATTTTTGCATTCTGTAAGGGCAGATGTTAACTTGTAAACTATTGATAAGCTACTCGTGATTTGTCTGGTAGAAAGCTGAGATTTTGTTTTTTATTATTCTGCTGTAGGCAATCAGTCAGTTCCTCTTCCTAATATGCAATCTTCTTTCTTCATTGTTTTTCCTCTTTTTTTTTTCTTGGCAGTATTGGGAATTGAACACAGGGCCTTGGCCTTGGTAGACAGATGGCTTATCATTTGAGCCTTATTCCTTTTTACTTTCATTACTTTTGGATAAGGTCTCCTGGTTTTGCCTAGGGCTGTGGGGTCCTCCTACCTGTTCCTCCCACACGGTAAAACTACACAGTGTGCCATTATGTCAAATTTATTGGTTGAGATGCTGTCTTGCTAACTTTTTTCCTTTGGGTTGGCCTCAATTTTTGATCCTCCTGATCACTGCTTCCCAAGAAGCTAAGATCACAAGTGTGCACCACCATACCTGAACTCTATCTTCTTCTTGCACTTTCCTTGGACTCAATTTTTTTAAACTATTTTTTTTTCTTTTCTTTTTTGGTACTGGGGATTGAAACCAGGACGTTGTACTTGTTAGGCAAGCCCTTTCCACTCAGCTACATCACAGCCATCCAGCTAATTTCATTACTAATAATGTCAACAAATTTTTGGTACATGCTCATAATATATTAGTATTAGGATGTGTTTAATTTAGCCAGGTGCCAGTGGCTCATGCTTGTAATCCTAGGAGGCTGAAATCTGAGCATTATGCTTCAAAGTCAAGCAAGACCAGACAGGAAAGTCTGTGACTCTTACCTCCAATTAACCACCAGAAAACTGGAAGTGGCACTGTGGCTTGAGTGGTAGAATGCTAGCCTTGAGCTGAAGCACTCAGGGACAGCGCCTAGGCCCAGAGTTCAAGCCCCACAACAACAACAACAAAAAAAGTGTTTTACTTATATACTGCCACATTACATGTGGAAATTAGTAAATTATAAATGCTTTTCTTATCTTTCATGTTCTGTAAGTACATGAATAGAAGCTTCAATTTCTTTGTTTGTTTGTTTCTTTCTTTTTTGCTGGTCATGGGGCTTGAACTCTGGGCTTGGGCACTATCCCTGTGCTCTTCAGCTACAGGTGAGCGCTCTATTGCTTGGGCTACAGCACTACTTCCAGTTTTCTAGAGGTTAATTAGAGATAAGAGTCTCATGGAGGGGCTGAGAAGGTGGCTCAGTGGTAGAATGCTTGCCTTGCACTCATGAGGCCCTGGGTTCGATTCCTCAGCACCACATAAGCAAAAAGAAAAAAGCCAGAAGTGGCGCTGTGGCTCAAGTGGTAGAGCACTAGCCTTGAGCTGAAGGGCTAAGGGACAGTGCCCAGGCCCAGAGTTCAGGCCCAACTGGACCAAAAAAAAAAAAAAGAAGAGTCTCATGGACTTTCCTGCCTGGGCTGGCTTTGAACCATGATCCTCAGATCTCAGCCTCCTGAGTAGATAGGATTATAGGCATGGCCACCAGCACCCAGTTTCTCTATATCTTTCTAAGCATCAAGTATCCTGGTGGTTTAAAAAAAAAAGAAAAAAGAGAAAGCACCTGACATTGATGAACTGAAATACTCTCAAAAGCAATTTTCAGGCAAACTATAAAAATGGAGAGCATGTTTTCCAAGCCAGAAACTAGAAGGGACACCCCTCATAAGTGAATATTTTTATTTATTTGTTTTTGCCACTACTGGGACTTGAAATTGGTCTCTTACACTCTCACCTGGCTTGTTCTACCACCTGAGCCATACCTCCAGTCTGGTATTTTTGCTGGTTAACTAGAGATGAAGTCTTGTGGACTTTTCTGCCTGGGTTGGTTTTGAATTGCAGTCCTCTGATCTCAGTCAGTAAAGTTGCTAGGTACAGGCACCATTGCCTTGTTTACCATTATCCTAAGATGAGTAGACATGTATATGTGATTTCTGCAAAGGATTAAACTGTGTGGAGCACCTTCTGTGTCCCAGTCACGGGGTGATGTCAGTCTCTGATCTTCTGTCCTAAGGGAATTAAGGACACCAAGAAGACACAGGGAACACAGTTCCCTGAAGGCTGATGGGGACACAAGATGCAATCTAGTCAGGGAAACTCATTACGACAAAGGATCCTGCAAGTGATGGTAGTGAACTTGACCACTCACTTTACTGGAAATGAAAAAAATCTGTATGCAGAAAGTTGTCTTACTTACAATGTTATAGGAAGAGAAGTGTCCCCTCCTCCCCCCAGCTGGATTGCTGTTCAAGGGAGCGCTAGATTCAGACCAAAGGAGAATATCAGAATGGCCAGGACAAGAAACAGAGGTAACTTTGTCAAGTAAAGGGGAATTTTCTGACAACAGACTAAAGACAAGTTCTGGTTATGAAAACTGATCAGCACTGAGAAGATCATTCCTTAGAAACTCTATAAAGAAAGGCTGACAAGGAATCACATTTAGGGAGGAAAGTAGGATGTAGAAGTTAAACTCAAGTCGTGGGGCCTGACCTCTGGGCCTGGGCGCTGTCCCTCAGCTCTTCAGCTCAAGGCTAGCGCTCTACCACTTGAGCCACAGTGCCACTTCCAGTTTTTTTCTTTTTGCTTATGTGGTGCTGAGGAGTCAAACCCAGGGCCTCATGCATGCAAGGCAAGCACTCTACCACTGAGTCACCTTCCCAGCCCAACTAGTCTATTTCTTGAGCCATACTTCTAAGTCTTTTTTGGTCTTATTAAAAAAAAATACAATAAGGTTAGCGCACATACACTTAGGCTACCTTGGACCATCTTTATCCATCGCCATGTAGATAACATGATAGGTGCAGACCATACATCCAGCTACTGATTGAGATGGAGTCTTTCATTTATGGCTCAAACCACAGTCCTCCCAATCTCAGCCTCTCAAGTAACTAGGATCTTTGTTACTGGTGCCTGGCTTAGTTTTGGTTTACTTTTGAGACAAGGTCTGCTACATTGCCGAGGCTGGTGTCAAATTCACTATCTTTCTGCCTTAATCTCCTAAGTACCAGGATAATAGGCATATGCTACTTTACTGGGTTTGATTTTTTTTCTCCCCCTATTTTTTTTTTAACATAACATAAACTTTTATTTGGAGGGGAAGTAGCATGATATTGGGGTTTGAACTAAGGGCCCTGGGCTTGCTAGGCAGGTACTCAACTACTGGAGTCACTCTGTCCATCTATGTTTTGGTTATTTTATTTTTTTTGGTCAGTCATGGGGCTTGAACTCTGGGCTCTTCAGCTCAAGAAGAGCACTCTACCGATTGAGCTACAGCACCATGTCCAGTTTTCTAGTGGTTTATTGAAGATAAGAGTCTCATGGACTTTCCTGCCCGGGCTGGCTTTGAACCATGATCCTCAGATCTCAGCCTCCTGAGTTGCTAGATTACAGGCGTGAGCCTCAGGCGCCTGGCTGTTTTGGCTATTTTTGAAGCAGGGTCTTGTTTTATGCCTGACTGGAAGGTACTGTGATCCTCCTATTTGTGCTTCCCCAAGTCACTGGGATGACAGGTGTGCACTACTGCTCCCAGTTATGTGCTGTCTCTCCACTCCCCGGCCCCCGCCTTCCCCTGCATTCCCTGTAGTTTGACTAGAAAAGCAAGCACTACCACTGCAAGCCACTGGTTGAGATGAAGCTGGAAAACTTTTATCCCCGGGCTGAGGCCTAGAAGCAATCACCTGATCACCACTGCCCAGGAAGCTAGGATTACATGCTTGAGCCATCATGCTGGCTAATAGAAACATGTTTTGTTTTGTGCTGGTACTGGGGTTTGAACTTAGGATCTCATCACTCTCTCATTTGGATTTTTTGCTCAAGGCTAGTGCTCTACGATATCTCCATTTCTGGCCTTTTAGTGGTTAACTGGAAATGAGAGTCTCATAGACTTTCCTGCTCAGGATGGCTTCAAATTGGAATCCTCAGATCTGAGATTCCTGAAGGCAAGATTACAGGTGTAAGCCACCAACACCTTAACATAAACTTATTTTATTTATTTTTATTTTTTTGGGTCCGGTCATGGGACCTGAACTCTGGGCCTGGGCACTGTCCCTCAGCTCTTCAGCTCAAGGCTAGTGCTCTACCACTTGAGCCACAGCGCCACTTCCGGCTTTTTTCTTTTTGCTTATGTGGTGCTGAGGAATCGAACCCAGGGCTTCTGGCATGCAAGGCATGCACTCTACCACTGAGCCACCTTCCCAGCCCCATAAACTTTATTTTTATTTGCTGGTCCTGGGGCTTGAACTCAGTGCCTGGGCACTTTCCTGGAGCTTTTTTGCTCAACGCTAGCACTCTACCACTTAAACCAGAACCACAGCTCCATCTCTGGCTTTTTACTAGTTAACTGGAGATAAGAGTCTTAAGGACATTCCTGCTCGGACCTTGATCTTCAGATCAGCCTCCTGAAGTGACAGGATTATAGGTATGAGCTAGTGATCCCTAGCTTTAACATAAACTTTTTTTTTTTTTTTTGGGTCCGGTCGTGGGGCCTGAACTCTGGGCCTGGACGTTGTCCCTCAGCTCTTCAGCTCAAGGCTAGCGCTCTACCACTTGAGCCACAGCGCCACTTCTGGCTTTTTTCTTTTTGCTTATGTGGAGATGAGGAATTGAACCCAGAGCTTCAGGCATGCAAGGCAAGTGCTCTACCATTGAGCCACCTTCCCAGCCCCTAACATAAACTTTTGAAGAATAACATCTTCAGATAAGATTCCAACTTAACCTTTAAATACATCAATGATCATTTGAAAACAAAAATAATTCAATGACAAAGCTAATAAGCTTTTCTTTTGCTGTTAGTACTGAGGAATGAATTCAAGGCCCTGGCTGAGCCATGTTCCCAGTCTTGTACTTATTCTGGTTAGAAATCATGTTTATATTTTACTTAAAGGTTACTTACAACTGAAATTAAACAATTAAATTCATTATATTAACCCCTCTGTACGGTATTTTCACAATAAAAAAATAAATTCATTATATTAAATACATCTATGTGGATAGCATAATAGTTATCAGTAATAGCTATTTATTACTGTCCACTGACTGACTATTTTGCAAGTCCAGGAGCTACAAAGCCATGAAATGACGTCCCTGACCCTTTCTCTATGCAACAAAGGGGCTGAGTGGAGATTGAATTTGGATTTCTACTTTAGGTTTGTCTGTCTCTCCTGTGCCCATTCTTTCCTCACCATCAAACAATCATTTCTTATGTTTTACATTTATACTCATCACCACTTGGGACAAAGACATCTGGCAGACCAGCAGTGACAATGAATACATACTTACATAATCTTCACAATTGCCCCACATGGTGGCTTTTTTTTTCTTTGCCAGCTCCAGGGCTTGAACTCAGGGATGGGCACTGTCCTTGAGCTTCTTTTGCTCAAGGCTAGTACTCTACTACTTGAGCCACAGTGCCAATTCCGGCCTTTTCTGTGTATGTGGTACTGAGGAATTGAACTCAGGGCTTCATGCATGCTAGGCAAGCACTCTACCACTAAGCCACATTCCCAGCCACAGGGGAGCTTTTTAAGTGAGTATATGTGTGAGATTTTTTTTCCTCGTCCTCCTCTTCCTCTTCTTCTTCCTCCTCTTCCTCCTCCTTGAAGCTTCTTCTTCTTCCTTTTTTTTTTGGTAGTACTGGCGTTTGAACTCAGGACCTTACCACTTGAATCATACCACAGGCTCTTTAGGCTCTTAGTTATTTTTCAGATAGGGTCTTGTACTTTCTGTTTATACTTTCAACCTAGGACCTCCTTCTCTCTACCTCTACCTCCCATGTAGCTGTGATTGCAGAAGTGAGCCACCACAGCTGGCTTTTGTGAGACATTGGATAGTGGCCAGCCCATGTTATGTGAGTGGACACATGGCAGACAGAGGCAGAAGCCCTTCTCCTCCCATATCACTCTTGTGTTCTTTTCCCAAGCACCCTACTGCACAAGTCACCTCAACTCAACTCCCTACACGATTCTTCCTGATAATTCCTTTGAGCAAGTATCAGCAGAGCCCATTTCATCATGGCTGGGAAGTCCCCACCCCTGCAAGAGCCCCACCCAGGAACTCCATCCTTGCTTAATACTAATTTAAGAGGTCTTAGATTTGTGGCAACCCATGTTTGAAGGCTATCCACCTTGCTCCACTCATTACTTTGAAATACTCATTCTCTGAATATAAAGAGAAAAAGCTTTTGAGTCAATGGTGAGAATTGCAAAACAACAGTATAGAAATTGTTAATGTTGCCAGTGCCTGTGGCTCATGCCTGTAATGCTAGCTACTCAGGAGGCTGAGACCTGAGGATCGCAGTTCAAAGCCAGCCTGGGTAGAAAAATCAGTGAGATTTATGTCTCCAATTAACCACCAGAAAACTGGAAGTGGCACCGTAGCTCAAGTGGTAGAGAACTAGCCTTGAGCTGAAGAGCTGAGGAACACAGCCCAGGCCCAGAGTTCAAGCCCCACAACCGACAAAAAGAAAAAAAAAAAAGAAAAAAGAAATTGCTATTGTTTACTAGGTTCTTATTATGTACTGTACTGTACTACTGTACTAAACACTATGCATCCAATTTTCTCAATACTTTGCAGATGGGGTCATTATCATTCACATTACAGATCAAAAAAATGAGGCTGCAGGGAGGTCAAGCAATGTGTCCAGCATTACAGTCAGCAGTAACAGAACTGGGATTTAAAGTCAAGCACTTTACCACCCTGTAACATAGATGCTCTGGTGCCATCATCATGTGGCTATCACCAAACGTCCTGGCACTGGGTGGGTGCCGGACGAGGACTCCATGCATGACTGAGCTTAGAAAGGGAAGGACATGTCATCTCTGGTCTTCCTGTCTTTCTCGGCTCTTCCTCACACTGCTCTCTCTTTCACTCTCTTGAAACAAGAGACTGGAAGTTGAGCAAGATGAAAGGAGTGAGTCTCCAAGGAACTGATCCTACACGATTCTGTTCTGAAAGAGGAGGGCCTCGGGTTTCACAAAGACAGGTGACTCCCTGTCAATAAAGTCAGGGACAAGTCACATGATCCGAATGGTCCTGGGGTAAAGTCTACAAGGCTAAGGATCTCTACATTTTTCAGTTCTTAAATCATGAGGCAAAAATGTAAGATCTACCACGCCACTCTTTCATTCATTACTGTGCCTCAAAATCTCCCTAAGACTAAAGACAAAAAGTGACTCCATAGCCAGGCGCGGTGGCTCACACCTGTAATCCTAGCTACTCAGGAGGCTGAGATCTGAGGATCTCGGTTCAAAGCCAGCCCCGGCAGGAAAGTCCAGACTCTAACACCAATAAACCACTAGAAAATCGGAAGTGGTGCTGTGGCTCAAGCAGTAGAGCACTCGCCTCGAGCTGAAGAGCTCAGGGACAGTGCCCAAGCCCAGAGTTCAAGCCCCACGACCGACAAAAAAAAAAAAAAGTAACTCCATATTAAATTATGAACAAGCATCCATTCAACCCATCTGATGTGTGTGAGGTGCTGGGAGCTAGACCATTCCCAGTGCCTTGTATAGGAGTCACCATAGAGCAAGGATTAGAGAGTATTGGTCTGGTAATCCTAACACTCCGGAGGTAGTAATCCTAATATTACTTGCCAGTAATCCTAACACTCAGGAGACAGAGACCAGAAGATCAAGACTTCAAGGTCAGCCTGGGCTACATAGGGAGATCCCATCTAACAAAAAACAGGGAAGAAAGGAAAGAAGGAAGGAGGGGAGGAAAGGGAGGGAAAAAAAGAAAGAAAGAAAGAAAAGTATTGGTTTTCTCTTTACTTCTTAATCTTACAGAGAAAGGCTTTGGGTATAACTCAGTAGTAAAAGCACTTGCCTAGCATGCATGAGACTACTAATTAAATCCCTATCACACAAGACAACACACCTCAGAGAAGACAGGAAAACCCAATCAAATTTATAAACTTCAACGAGGGGGAGAACAAACTAGTTCCTCACAAAGAAAGGGTTGTCAGTGTTAGAGAAAACATCCATCTGAGCAGGTAGGGAGCCTAGAAGGATGAAAAGGATTTTGAGTTAGAGAGGAGGGAGGGTGCTGCAGGCAAAGGGAGGCGGTTTGAAAACCATAGTACCAGGAAATGTCCTACAAGTTGAAGCAGAGAGACAATGGGTAAAGTGTAGAGATGGAGTTGCCTGGAGTTCAAATGGGAAAGACCCTGATGCCATCCTAGTTGTGTGGCTTTATTCTGGAGGCCAAGAGAAGCACAGAAAATGAGGTGGACATTTATCACTTTTTGTTTCATTTGTCCATCATAGTATCCCCATCTTCTTTAGAGAATGCCATTGGGTATGTCTTGGTAGATAAGGAGTCCTATTAGTTAGCTGGTGCATTCTCCTACCAAGGAGCATGACTCTTGAGGAAAGCATAGAAATAGATCAAAGTGGTGAATTCTAATCAGGGTGTTCCTGGCTTTGCCATGTATAACTCTGGCCGACTTCCTAGCTCAGCCCTCCCGCTTCTGTGGTCAATCCATTTACTGCTCTCCCACCTCCCTCAAAAAAAAAAAAAATCTTCTGTTTTCAAGCTAGCCAAAAGTAGTTTATGTGGCTTATCAACAAGAATCCTGACTGATAAAGAACACATCAAGAAGGCATTTTGTCAAAACTGTGTCTGAAGCCAGGCACTGCTGGCTCATGCCTATAACCTTAGCTACTCAGGAGGCTGAGATCTGAGGATGCAGTTCCAAGCCAGCCTGGGCAGGGAAGTCCAAAGCACTCTTATCTCCAATTAATCAGCAAAAATAACCTAGAAGTAGAACTGTGGCTCAAGTGGTCTGACTGGCACAAGGAAAAAAAAGAAAAGGGAACCTGGCAGCATAGCTCAAGTAGTAGAGAGTTTGTCTAGCAAGCATGAGGCGCTGAGACCAAACCCTGGTACTGCCAAAAGAAAACAAAAACAGAAACCCTCAAGTATGCATCTGATAGCACTGTTGAGACACAAATGTGATCAGGGACTGTTAGGCGAGGCCAGGCAGGAATGTCAACACTTAGGATCTGCTTCTCCCCTGTGGGAAGGGCTGACAGCCCAGGCAGCTCCACATCTTGTTCACCAGCTCAGAATTTCACCACCGTTCCAAGCCAGACTGTGAACCCAACAGACCTGTTCCTCCAGGCCTGATGAAGGCATACGAACTGAGAGAGGCATTTAAACACACATGTAGTAACAATTCCCAAGGCATGACAGATGCAGAGAGAGTTGTGTCTTCCAGTGTGCAAGCCCTCCAATGGTTTGAAGTCCTCTGGAGACTTCAGACCCAGGCTACTCTTCTGCTACTCTAAAAAATTCCACCATGTCAACAGAGTTTAAACCTTCAGTCTTGTGGTTCAGAAATGGAACACTAGATACTACACTGTTCCTGTGTCTCACACACAACACCTTATTATAAAACCCTTTCCAAATGAAAAAAAAAATAAACACTCCAAAATTATACTCTAAAAAGGTCCCTTGGTACTATAGTCTGCTTGCAAAATGCAGTTCACCCAGTTCCCTACTCCATAGGGCAAAGAGTTATCTTTATGCTGGTACTGGGTCTCATGCTCTTACTTGGCTCTTTTGTTCAAGGTTGGTGCTCTACCATCTGAGCCGCACCTCCACATCCAGCTTTTGTGGTTAAATGGAGATAAGAGTCTCATGGACTTTTCTGTGTAGGCTGGCTTCAAACCTTGATTTTCAGATCTCAGCCTACTGAGTAGCAAGGATTACAGGTGTGAGCCACCAGTGCCTGGCTCACTTAATTCTTGTAGCACCCATGACAAACATCCAACCCCCTCCCCCCTGCCCCCAGCCCCGCCACACACACACACACACACACACACACACACACACACACACACACACACACACAGGAGAGAAAGGCTGAGGAAAGCCCAAGAACTGGAGGAAGTCACTTGAGGTGCCCAGTAACATAAACATATCCACTGAATGTATGACTGAGCAGAGGACCTTGCTTTTTCTCTAGCTTCAAATCCCATCCAACACCTGTCATTTCCAACTTAGAAGCCTATTTATATTAGACACAGATGTGACATGGGATAGACAAGAGGAAAACATATGAGTTTAGAGTTGGACACATCTGGATTTAGGCTATTATCTTACCACTTAATAGTTTTGTGGTCTAGGCCTGAGTTTCTAAATCTGCAGCATACTATAGATTTAGGGAAAGGATTAAATGCAAATATATATTATGAGATGATAGATAGGTTATGAAACAGTACCTGGCCCAAAGAACCATCACTAAATGTGAGAGCAGGGATCTTGTTTACCTTGTGAATACAAAACAAGCCCTCTAGAAGGTCTGAGCAGACACAGTGGCACACATATGGATTTGAAAACCTACCCATGTAATTGTAACCCCTCTGTACAGTATTTTCACAAAAAAAGAAAGAAAGAAAGAAAGAAAGAAAGAAAGAAAGAAAGAAAGAAAGAAAGAAAGAAAGAAAGAAAGAAAGAAAGAAAACCTGGAGGACTGAAAAGTAGAAGAGACTGCAGGACAGTTAATAACCAGTGGAGAACAAGGTAAGTCATGCTTTGAGAACTCTGGTGTTATCCTCAATGTGTAAGATCAAGATGAAATGGTCTTGCATATTCATTACTTAATTACATACATGTACAAAGAATCAAACATGCCAGAAAACAACGATTACATGTTGGGATCCAACTCCACCCAAGACTGAAACAGAAAGCCTGCTCAGGTAGCTCAGAGGGCCAGGCACTGGTGGCTCATGCCTATAATTCTGAGATCAGAAGGACTGTGGTTCCAGGCCATCTAAGGCATACAGTCAAGACCTCTTCTCAGCCATTAGCTGTCACAGTGGTATGTGCCTATCATCCTAGCAACATGGAAGGCTGAACTCCAGAGGGTTATGGTTCTAGGCCAGCCCAAGCAAAAGAGTTTGCAAGACTCCACTTCAAAGAAATGGGGCCCAGTGGCACGTGCCTGTCATCCCAGCTACTATGGGAAGTATAAAACAGAGGATCAGGATCCAGGCACATATAAGCAAAAAGTGAGACCCTATTTGTAAATAGCCAGTGCAAAAAGGGGCTAGATGCCAGGCATCGGTGGCTCATGCTTGTACTCCTAGCTATTCAGGAGGCCTGAGGATCCTGGTTCAAAGCCAGCCTGGGCAGACAAATCTGAGAGACCCATATCTCCAATTAACCAGCAAAAAGCCAGAAGTGGAGATATGGTTCAAGTCGCAGAGCACCAACCTTGAGCACAAAAGCCAATTAAAACCAACAAACCAGCTGGGAAGGTGGCTCAATGGTAGAATGCTTGCCTTGCATGCATGAGGCCCTGGGTTCGATTCCTCAGTACCACATAAGCAGAAAAAACCAGAAGTGGCTCTGTTGCTCAAGTAGTAGAGTGCTAGCCTTGAGCTGAAGAGCTGAGGGACAGCACCCAGGCCAAGTTCAGGCCCCATGACCAACAACAACAACAACAAAAAAAAACAAGCCTGGAGTACAAATCCTTGTACTTGCACAAAAACAAAACAAAACAACAACGGGCCCAATATGGTGGTTCACACCTGTAATCTCAGCTAACTTGGGAGTAAAAATAAGAGGGGATCATAGTCAGTCGAAATCTCATCTGAAAAAAACACCAAAGGACCAAAGACATGATTCAAATGGTTGCCTAACAAGTACAATGCCTTAAGTTCAAGCCTCAGTACTGCAAAAACAAAACAACAACAACAACAAAACCCTATGAAAAGTATTGTGAGAAAAGAGGCTATGTATAACAAAAAGTTATTTCCTAAATATCTGTAGATTATTTTGGTGAAGACAGGTCTAAAACAAATGATAGTGAAAGGAAGCAACTTTCCAACACCCTTTATGGTGGTAGAAAACCTCACAGCAGTTTTGGGGAAGATGTTCTCAAAACTCAGGTGAGAGAAGACCTCCACCGTGAAACTACAGCAGAGCACACAGGCAAAGCAGGGCCCCACTGAACAATGGAAACCAAGAACCAATTTTTCAAGCCCCCTAAAGCAGAAGGCTGAGCACAAGAAAATGCTAGACTTTAGGGAATCATTTTAAAAGCAAAGAGAGAACAGGTCAATCAGGCCTGGGTGTGTGGCTCAAGTGGTAGAGAGCCTGTCTAGCAAGTACAAGACCCTGAGGTTCAATCCCCAGTGCTGTAGTAATTAATAATAACAATTATTATTTCAATGTACAACCAAACCAAATCAAATGACAGCTAAGAGTATCCTATGTAATTAACAAGTTTTTATATGTATATGTATGTATATACACATCCATGAAAGAGAGCAAGCAAATCAGATGATGATTCTTCCAAGTGGCACAGGTGTTAAGACACTTATAAAGACTAGAGTTCTGGGCAAAGGAGACACCTGAGACACTGGAAAAGATTTTTCAGAAAGTGACCTCTCCTGTGACCTTGACCAGAAAACAGGAAGTGAGGTGCTGGAAGGTCAGAGAGGAAGAGAGGTCTGCATATGGGCAGTGCTGGGGACAAGTGTTAAACTGGTAAGGATGTGACAAAGACACAAAAATAAAAAAGAAAGTAGAATGTAAATGGACCCATCCTTCTGGTGGGGTGTAAAGTGGTAGATGCACCATGGAGAAATGGTCAGCTGAAACGGCAACGCCAAAACGCCAACCACACACAGAACCAGGGGCATTGTGATGAGCTCACCACAGCCACACAGCATGGAAGGTGTGGACAAACCATCCACAGTCCCACCCAACAATATCTGCAAATGTCAACTGATAAATTTACGAATCTATTCATTAGGTATTGTTTTCAATAGCAACAGACTGGAAGCACCTTCAAATGTGCCATCAAACAAGGACTGGATGTATCCATAAAAAGGACAAAGCATGGGGAAGTGAAAGGTAGCCTAGGCATTTTCAAAAAAAAGCTAGGCTAGTAGCATGGCTCAAGTGGTAGAGTGCCAGCTCAGCAAGGAAGCTGAGCAGTGGGACTGTGTTCAAACACTGGTACCAGAAAAAAATAACCAACCAACCAATCAACAAAAAGTCAACAAGGATCTGGGCTGAGTATGAACACCATAAATAGTTCAGTGAGAGGCAGACGGTACTCAAGAACATTTAGGGCAAAGGCCTGGGTGTGAACGTGGAGAATGTTTGTGAAGGGTGAGGACAAACAGACCCAGGAAGGAGAAGTACCAGAGGACTCTGGTCTGGTGGTCTGAGGAACCCTAGAAAACATATTCCAGAAAATTAGCAAGATGAGATCATGAGCTAAAACCAGGTAGAAAATAAACACTCTAATGTTAGTTTTGGTATTCAATACCAAAACAAAGCTTTGCCTTTAAAAGGGTCTACAGTGGGGAAAAAGTGCATCAGTGCATCACCTCGCTGAGTAGTGTTGAGAAACCTTACTCACAGGGAGAAGGGAAGTAGTGTGGCTCCTCCTCACCCCACACCAAGTGGTGTGCTGACCACACCCTTCCCAACACTGGCTCCTTACCCTCAGGCTGGCCACTCCAGAGCTCCCATGACGTGAGCACCAGGCTGAGGCTACCCAATATCCCTGAACTTCAAGTACTTTCCTTCTCTCACTAGACAAACCACTACAGAGCACCTATTCACTGTCAGGTCCTGTCCTAGTCCTCTGCCAAGGGTGAAACCGAACGTCTGCAGCTGGCTCAGTGGTAGAGTGCTTGTCTGGCATGCATGCATGCATAAAGCCCTGGGTTCCTCAGTACCACATACACAGAAAAAGCCAGAAGTTGCACTGCGGCTCAAGTGGTGGAGGACTAGCCTTGAGTAAAAGAAGCTCAGGGACAGTGCCTGGTCCTGAGTTCAAACCCAAGGACTGACAAAAAAAAAAAAAAAAAAAAGGGGGGGGGGAGAAACCAACAGAGACCCAATATAGGGCCACGTGAGGCTCAGCGACTGGCCATCCCTCCGAAAGATGGAGTGGAGACTAGGCTACGGACAGGGGGGCCTGGCATGAATACAGGTTTCAGAACACTCAGATCTCAAGAGCCCCACCAAGTAGGGACAATTACTGACATCTCAGTCACACGCAGACCCTGTCGGAATCCCAAATACCAAGGATAAAGACAAGATTCTAAAAGTTTCCATGGGAAGAAAGCAGGTCACATTCGGAGATCAAGAATAGAAATGGAGGCTGCCAGAGTGGCTTACATGGAGAGCACTGCCTGACAAGCCTGAGTTCAAACACCAGAACAGCCAAAAGAAAAAGAATAAAAATAGTGTGCCTGTGTAGTTGTATGGCCCTACAATCACTGCACTTGTCAGGCTGAGGCAGAAAAACTATGAGGCCAAGGCCAGACACAGTTACATAGTGAGACTGTGTGAAAACAAAAACAAAACAACAAAAATTTCATCCTACCTAAAATTCTAAATCCTAGCCAGGCGCCAGTGGCTCACGCCTGTAATCCTAGCTAGCTCAGGAGGCTGAGATCTGAGGACTATGGTTCAAAAGTCAACCCAGGCAGTAAAGTCCGTGAGACTCTGATCTCCAATAAACCACCAGAAAACCAGAAGTGGTGCTGTGACTCAAGTAGTAGAGTGCTAGCCTTGAGCTGAAGAGCTGAGGGACAGTGCCTGGGCCCAGAGTTCCAGCCCCACCACCCACCAAAAAAAAATTCTAAATCCAATCAACTATTATAGTTAGAATAAAGATTTATTTTTAGAAATGCAAGCCCCCCCCCCAATTTATCTAGAAGAAGCTACTGAAGGATGAAGGATGTACTCCACAAAAACAAAAACAAAACAAGAACTAAGGAACAAGAGTTCTAATTTTGTTTCCCAGAGTGATGATCGAAAGACGTGGCTCAACACATGCCTGGCACACACGTGCACGTGCAACCCAAGTTAAGGATAACAGTTTGACTAGTCAAATGGGGCAAAAAGGAGGAGAGCTCAGAAAAGGAACTGATCAAGGAAACTAAGTAAATGATTAAATGGAAACACTGTAAGTCTTATGGAAATACAGACAAAAAGCGCAGATGACTGACTGAGGAAAACAAATATATATGGCCACAGAAAAGATCGTTCATGATCCCTGCATCTTCATTCAGAATAATCATAAAGGGGGAAAGGCCCAAATGTCCAAAATGGACAAGTTAACAAAGAAAATATGACCCATCTCGCATGAGCCTGAATATTAAGTGAAAAAGCCTCATGCTATCTGATTCCATGTATGACACATTTGGAACAGGCAAATACATACAGACAAAAAGCATGTTAGCTCATGGAAAATTCTGTTATGTTTTGTTTTGTTTTGAGGCACTGGGGTTAAACTCCAGTCCTTGCATAAAATGCATTAGCTAGGCAAGCACTCTACCACTTAAGCCAAACCTCCAGCTTTTTTAACTTTATTTTTTCAGATAAGGTATGAGGACTTGGTTTTGTTTTGGTTTTTGGTCCAGGAAGGATTTGGGCCTTTATCTATTTACCTTCACCTCCATCAAAACTAAGACTACAGATGTGAATCACTATAACTAGCCTGTTTGTTTTTGGATGCCATCCTGGGGCTTGAACTCCTGAGACCTAAGTGCTGTCCCTGAGTTTCTTCATTCAAGACTAGTACACTACTAGTTAAGCCACAGCTTCGTTTCTGGCTTTTTGGTGGTTAGAGATAAGTCTCATGGATTTTTCTGCCTGGGCTGGCTTCGAATGGTAATCCTCAAATCTCAGTCTCTAGGATTATAGGCATAAGCTACCAGTGCCCAGCTCACTAGCTGTTTTGACTGGGCCAAACTCAGGTCTTGATCCTCTCCATCTCTGCCTCTCCAAGTAGCTGGGATCTCAGAAATCCATCATCACGCCTGAACCCTGAAGAAAAATTTTCCAAAGAGAACAGGTTCCTGTTTACCTCTTGTTCAGTTGCTTCTGGCTCCTGCTTGTTTTACCTGGCCTTGGACCCCTCCTTCTCCATCAGATTGCTCTATCACAGGTCCACCGCTTCACAACCAAATCTGTTTATGGCTTTGTTATTTTTGCTGCCCTGTGCAGTGCTGCTCCATCATTGGCTGCCTGCTATTTAAAAAGTTCACCCTCTCACAAGGAAGTCCTCCCCTTGTATCACTAATGTACGCTAATTTAAAAGGTTCACTCCCTCTTAGTTTATTATACTTCCCTACTTCAAACTTCCCAGTTCTCTATCTTCAACTCATCAATAGTGACTATACCTCAATATCCACTGCCAGGTTTTACCTCCTCCTAAAGCATCTGCCTCCTATCTCTTAGGGATGAGACCCTACTTCAATTTCAGCCTAAGACACTATCATCATCTCTGAACCAGCTCTTCCTATTACCTTCTTAACTGTCCCAAAGCCACAGACTCAAAGCTTCCACAGGATCCCAGAATTCTACCTATGCTCTGCTTTTAAGGCCAAACCCTTATGGAGGCCAGCACCTCACATGTGGAAGTTTCCCCAAATGGCTCCTTACCTATCAGCAGAGTTAAACTTTTCTTAAAATCCATGATCAGTGGGTTATTCTTTTACTTGAAACTGTTTAATAATTTCCTTCCTACATTCCCCCAAACACCCCCATCTGAAGCACAAGCTGGCTCCTGCACCTCTCAGACTTTGTTTTCTACTGTCCACTTCCATACATCAGATATTTCAGGAAACCTCAGCAGCCTTTTATGTCTAAGGCAGCTCAGTCCATCTCCTTCCCCAGATGTTTATCATATTCTCCTGCCACCATCTTTTGGGGTCCAGCAAATAGATCACTTCTTGACTGTGCCATTCCTGATCACGGTGCAAGAAAACCCACCCCCTCTGTCCTACCTGAAGACTTGGCCTATAACACAGCATAAAAATCTTTCCTCGCCGGGCGCCAGTAGCTCACATCTGTAATCCTAGCTACTCAGGAGGCTGAGATCTAAGGATCACAGTTCAAAGCCAGCCTGGGCAGGGGCAGGAACATCCAATAAACCACTAGAAAACCAGAAGTGGCACTGTGGCTCAAGCAGTAGAGTGCTTGCCTTGAGCTGAAGAGCTGAGGGACAGCACCCAAGCCCAGAGTTCAAGCCCCATGACTGACCAAAAAAAAAAAAAAAATCTTTCCTCAAAATACAAGAGTGTATCACCAAAGAAGGCAGTGTAGCTATTGGCTCACACGTGAAACCTGGGAGTCTGGGACAACAGAACATTCTGCAGTAGAACAAGGCTCTGGTGATCAACTAGGACACAAGCTTTGTTGACTGTCCTAAACGTATTTCTTTTTCTTTTCTTTCTGGTGGCACTGGGGTTTGAACTCAGGGAGTAATACTTGCTGGGGAGGTGCCCAACCACTAGAGCCATGCTTCCAGCTCCTAAGTATGTCTCCTTAAAAGAAAAAAAAAAATTGAGCCAGGCACCAGTGGCAGGAGGCTGAGATCTGAGGATTGTGGCTCAAGTGCTAGCCTTGAGCTGAAGAGCTGAGGGACAGCACCCAGGCCCAGAATTCAAGCCCCTCAACCAACAACAACAACAACAAAAAAAAAAAAAAAAAAAAAAAGGAAAAAAAATTGAACATTTAAAAATCTGAAGATTTCACATAAAATCCATACTTGGATTGTGTGTGTGTGTGTGTGTGTGTGTGTGTGTGTGTGTGTGTGGTGCACGCGGGTGCGCACACACGCACGTGCGTGGCTCCTGGGGCTTGAACTCAGGGCCTGGGTGCTGTCTGTCCCTGATCTATTTTGCTCAAGGGTAGTTAGTGCTCTACCACTTGAGTCATAACAGCTTTATTTTTTGGTAATTTACTGGAGATGAGTCTCATAGACAATCCTGCCTGTGCTCAGCTTTGAACCACAATACTTAGACCTCAGTTTCTGGAGCAGTTAAGATTACAGGCATGAGCCCTCCATACTGGGATCATAGTTGGACATTTTTTGTTCTTGTTTTTGATCAGTTGTGGTCCTTGAACTCAGCCTGTGCGCTGTCCCTGAGTTCTTCAGCTCAAGGCACTCTACCACTTGAGCCACAGTGCCACTTCCTGTTTTCTGGTGGTTAATTGGAGATAAGAGTGTCACAGACTTTCCTGCCTGGGCTGGTTTTGAACCACAATCCTCAGATCTCAGCCTCCTGAGTATTAGCTATGATTGATTACAGGCAGGAGCCACTGGTGCCCATCTTTTTTTTTTTTTCTTTTAAAAAGACATACTGCTATTTCTTCACAGAGGCTTTCCTAGTGCTCTGAAGCCACTCACAAGAGAGGCAACCAGTGGTTCGCACCTGTAATCCTAGCTACTTAGGAGGCTGAGACCTAGAGGAGTGCAAGACTAACCTGTGCAAAGAAGTCCTTGAGACTCTATCTCCTATTAACCAGTAAAATGCCAGACTGGAGTTGAGGGTAAAGTGGTAGACCACCAGCCACCGTCAAAAGAGCTTCAGCTTTGAGCAAGAAAGCAGAGTCAGTTAGATGCCAATGGCTCAAGTCTGTAATCCAAGCTATTAGGGAAGCTGAGATCTGAGAATGTGGTTCAAAGCCAGCCCAGATAAGAAAGTTTATGGCTCTTATCTCCAATAAATTATTCAGATAAAGCCAGAAGTGGCTCTGTGGTTCAAGTGGTAGAGCGCTAGCCTTGAGCAAAAGAAGCTCAGGGACAGTGCCCAGGCCCTGAGTTCAAGCTCTAAAAAAAAAAAAATTCTCTTTCCTTCCTCTTAACTCTAGAAATATCTCTGGCAAGCCCAGGCCTAATGTAATCTAACACTGAAGTCTATGTTTAATAGAATTTAGTGCCCTGTCAAGCCCACACTCACTACATTTATTCAGGCATTTCACAAATACTTAGTGGGCACACTTACTATGCTAGGTACTATTCTAGCAAAGAATTCAGTCCCTCCTCTCCTCATCGAGCTAGCTAACATTCTGGAAAAGGAATAGATGGGTATCAAGTGAGATTTGCAGACCACTGGCCTTCAGCCTGCCCAACACTCGTCCTCTAAGGCTTAGGTCAAGGGCTCTTTGGTGTGGTGTCTGTGGTAAACCAGCCTCTACCAAGCTCCACCAATAATTTTTTTACTTATTGTCATGAGCCATTCTCAGCACTAAGGACTGGTACTCCTCTTAAGCTCCATGTGGCCATGAAATTCTGCCTTTCTTATCATTCATGGCAGCTTACCATTCAGACACCAAAGCCAGTACTTGAAGACTGACCAACAGACAACATGCACTTCCTAAACCTGGTTTGGGGACCAGTAAGCCCACAGAACTTCCAGGGTCTATATTTTATCCAGCATTCTGTGGGGATAAAGTGAATCTGAACCAGTAAGTAGTCCTGGGTAGGAAGAGCCCTGGGCTCATGGGCTCTGTGAGCGAAAGGTGATCTCTACAGATGGGGTTATGCGGATGGAGACTATCAGTGTGTATGAGTGCTTAACACAATGTCCGGCACATAAGTGCCTGAGGTGTGTTAGCTGTCGTTATTAAATACCAAGAATTCTCTCCCCTATTAATAACCCATGTCTGTGTTTAAGAGCAGTCAGTGGAAATGTCTTTGGTTATAAGTGGGCCCTCAGTTAAAGATCTTGCTGCCCTGCCTAACAGGCCAAAATGGAAAGGAAGCATTGGCAACACTGCTACAGAAGCAAAATGGGAAAATGGCAAACATCCTTTCCACAAAGCTACTGCCACTTGGCTTTTCCTCTGAAAGAAAATCTCCTACAGGGTTCTTCATTTGCAAAATGAAGACAGCCATCATACCTGTCAAGGAGGCTGTTGAGAAAACCTTGATGTGAAAGTACTTTGTGCAGGGCACTGGTGGCTAATCCCTATAAACCTAAACTTCTCAGGTTGCTAAGATCTGAGTATCATGGTTCAAAGCCAGCCTGGGCAGAAAAATCCCCAAGATCCTTATCTCCAATTAAACATACACACATGCACAAAGAGCTAGCCAGAAGTGGAGCTGTGGCTCAAGTAGTAGAGCACCAGACTTAAGCAGAAAAAGCTAAGGGACAGCAACTCTACAGCCCAAGTTCAAATCCCATTTTAGACACAAAAAAAGTAAAGAGAAAAGCACAATTCCCATGAATCAGTGTTTAACAAGAGTTCTAGATTCTTTACGATGAGTGACCTAAGATAACGTAACCTGTCCTGTAAAAGAGTGATTAAGAATATCTGACAGTGGGAAGAGTAAGCAAAGTAACAGTAGCTAGCTGGGACCTTTCTGGAACATCGGGAAAACTCGGCTGCTGATGAATATTAAGATTACTAGCCTGGACTCCAAATCCCCAAAGGTGAAGTGGAAAGAAACCACTACTGGCTCAGGAACTGGGAGAACTGGGCGTTAATCAGCGTGGTTACCTTGGGAAGTCTGGGACCTCCAAACCTAGGTTCCCGAGATTTAAAAAAAAAAAAAAAAAAAAAAAAGGAAAAGAGAATTCAAGAGAGGATCCCTGGGCTCCTACCAGCTCTCTTCCACTCCGCTGATAAGGCCACCGGAACAAAGCCCCCCCCACCCCCCCCCCCCCCGGCGCCCCAGCCCGTACCCAGGGAGCCACAGCTCCAAATCCCTGCGGCTCACTTCCCTCCGCAGGGCGCCGGCAGGAGCGCCCGGGTCTCCGTCCCGGGAGAGACACCGCCACCGCCCGCTCCATCAGCAACCTGCTGCCACCCAAAGTTGCTGTATTTGTTTTTGTTTTTGTTTTCCGAGCGCCCGATAACCCCGCTGTCAGTCCATCCCGGAGGCCCCGAGGCGGGGAGCGCCCGGCCCGGGGCCGGGGCCCCGGCCTCCGCACGCGGCGCCCGCCCGCCGCCCGGCGGGAGTGACAGGTGCGACGCGAGGCCGCGGGAGCGCAGACGGAGCGCGCGGCCACACGCGGGAGGCGGCAGCCGTGCTGTCACCTCCGGTGGCTCCCGCGACGCCCCCAAGAACCACAGCCTCCCGGAGCGGAGCGCTGGGGCCCGGCGCTCGCACCCGTCGAGCCGGAAGAGTCGGGGACCGCCGGGGCGGCCGGCGCGCCGGGCTCTCCCCGCCGGGGCTGTGGCGGGGTGGGCGCACGCGCACCCGGGCGCGCCGCCGTAACCCCTTCCTCCCCGCGCGCCCCTCGCGTTCCCGCCCGCCGCTCACCGTCGATGTCCCCCAGGGTCAGCTCGTCGCCCAGCTCCGTCAGCGTCTCCATGGTCTCCATAAGGCCCAGCTCGGAGCTCCCGTCCATCGCCTGGCTCGGCGCAGAGGCCCTAGTGCGGTCCCGCTCAGGGAGACGCGGGGGCGGTGCCGCCGCCACCGCCCATGACACCCGACAGCCCCGGTACCGCCTCACCGGCCCGTGCCAGTCGCCGCCATGTTTGCGCTGCGCCTCGGCGCCGCGCGGAAGGGGCGGGGCGGGATTCCCCCGCCCCAGCCCGCGCCGCCCGCACCCCGCCTCCCGGCCGCGCACGCCCCCCCTCCCGTTTGTTGTCAATGGGACCAGGTTCCTCCGGGCCAATCGGAGCGCGGAGCGGCGCGTGGGGTGATGGCGCGTCATCGATCAGCAGCTCTGATTTGCATAGAGCGACCCCGCCCCTCACGGCTCCGGAGCGAACCCGGAGAGAGGCCGCGGAGCCCTCAGCCCCACCCCCTTTCTCTGGTTTAAAGGAACCGCTTCCCTTTCCGTTGGACTTGCTCCAGGGACAAACTACGTGCCCTAATCAGGGGCCTAAGGGTTAACGCCCTGCGGCCCAGCCGCGGACTGCAAGCGCATTACATCATCTTCCTAACTGCCTCTCCCCACCCCAGCCCCGGCCTGGGAAAGCGGGGAGAATCAAAGTTATCCTCCCCCCACACACACACACCAACTCGGAGACACTCCTGCAACCCTCTGAAAAAGGCGGACACCGAGGCTTGACAATACCCCGGTTTGCTGTCAACACTTGACAATTTCTGCGCCTTTGCACCTGTGGTGACCAGGCGCTCATGCCGTCGGCTCCGAGCCTTGGGCACCGCCGAGTCACCCTGGGCCTTTAAACAAGGCCACTGCCCTCTGGAGGTGGGGCCTAGGCACGAGTATTTTGGAGAAATACCACGGTAATCGGGCATGCGCCCCACCCGTGGAGTCTCTTGGAATCGCCTCACTGCCCTATCTTGCAGCTGTTATGTTGTGCACAAAGGTGCAACCTTCCAGGAATTTATCATGAAGAAAAGGTCCAGTACTCAAAGAATTGCCGAAAGATGTCTCTAACTGGAAAAATTTGAGAAGCCCAGTAAGGCACTGGGTACCACACGAATAAATATCAAGGCACCAATTATACACGTAAATGCATATTTATTGACAAGAAAAGGCTCCTATAACATACTGACAAAAGGGGAGTTCCCTGTGAGAAGCAACTGATGCTTAGGAGTACACAGGCTGTGTGGAAAGACTTGGAGACCTTGGTCTGTTGTCATCTCTAAAATGGGGATGAACCAGGCGCAGGTGGTTCACGCCTGTCATCCTGGCTACTCAGGAGGCTAAGATCCCAGGATCATGGTTCAAAGCCAGCCAAGGCAGCAAAGTCAGTGAGACTCTTATCTCCAATTAACCACCAGAAAACCGAAAATGGTGCTGTGGTAGAGTGCTAGCCTTGAGCTGAAGAGCTAAGGGACAGCGACCTGACCCAGAGTTCAAGCACCATGACCAACAAAACAAAAAACATAAAAAAAAAAATGGGGATGAAATGGCACCATTTATAATTGTGAAAATTAAATGAGGTAATTTTCACATTTATTTGACAATATATAACATCTCTGTGGCAAACAGTTCCTTAGCTCTTTAAGAGCTTCCAATTTAGTTGGGGGTCGGGGGAGAGACAGTAACTAAACATGAAAATAACAGACAGTACAAGTGACCAAGAAAGTAATGAGTGTGATGAGAGTAACCAGGACCCTGATCTGTTGTCACCAAAACTGAAGGCTGCGAGGTAGCTTAGTGGTTACAGTGCTTGCATAGCATGCTGAAGGCCTTGGATTCAATCCCCAGCATGGAGATGGGAGTCTTAAATATCACTCTTAAGTATGAAATTATGAGTATCCCCTCTTGGACAGGCAGAGGAACAGATGTCATCAACAAAGGCCTTGGGGTGGGGTCATCTGCTGCCAGCTAGCACATGGCATTATGACCTGGCATATAAATAAAGTAAGTTTTCAGACAACACAGCTATTATAATTGAAAAAATTAGAAACTCCTAGAAGCTGACCATTAGACTTGGAATGGATTTTACTTTCTTTCTGATGTTTTAGTATTATGTAAGTTACTTTTTATGATAAGCATATAGTTCATGTCTTTTTTCTTTCTTTCTTTCTTTCTTTTGCCAGTTGTGTGGCTTGAACTCAGGGCCTGGGCACTGTCCTTGGGCTTTTGCTCCAGGCTAGCACTCTACCACTTGAGCCACAGTGTCACTTTCAGCTTTTTCTGTGTTTGTGGTACTGAGAAATTAAACCCAGCGCTTCATGCATGCTAGGCAAGCACTCTACCACTAAGCCACCTTCCCAGCCTAGTTCATGTCTTATGGGGGAAATAAACCAAGAATGTTCTTGTTTACATACAGAGAGAAACAAAAATCAAACCCAAACTGGGCTGCCCTGCTCCGGACTTGGCACTGAGCTGGTTGCTGCTTTGGGTTGTGCTGTTTTTGACAGGGTTTCACTCTGTGATCCAGGCTGGCCTAGAGCTCTCTACCTAGTCTGACTGCTAGTTTGGTAGGAGGCAGCAAGAGTATCCATACCACCCACTCTGATGGAACACCTCTCATCCCAGGCTCTCAGTAACCTCTGCAGCAAGAGGCCAGGGTGGGCACAGTGCTTCCTACGGTGTCCCATGCAGGCCTCAGTGTCCGGCCAACTGGCCTGAGGGGGTGCAAATGAAGGCACAGTAAACTCTGTAGATGAGTAGTGGCAAGCCTCAGCTAAGCTAAACATTGACAGTTTCCCTCTGGCCCTGGGTCCCACCTAACTGAACATTTTCCAGCAGACACCTGTAGTACTAGTTAGTGGAAAGAGGAATCAGCTGGCTCTGTAGGATGGGTGGAGCAGGCTTTGACCAGTGGCTCCTCAGGACCTGGGCTGTTGATCTGAAAAGGGAGGAGCTGGATGAGGTGACTATTATGTCAGAATATTTAACATTGGGCAGAGAGTCTGCATGTTTTCACTTTCTTCTAGGCTTTTGCTCCAGGTGCCTGTCCCCTTCTTCCTTTCCCAATCTTTCAGAATTTATTTCAAATACCACTTCCTCCAGGAAGCCAAACGGACGTTGACCTCAATGTAGGGTTAGAGGATGGGAAAGAACAGGTTTGGTTTGGGATGAACTGAAATGTAAGCAATGAGGATTGTGACAGGACAGATGTCATCAATTTTGAGGTCCTACAGGGTATGGCCTCCCAAGAAAAGATTCCAGAGGAAAGGGAGAGCCAAAAAAGCCCCCTCCATCTAAAAAGGCAGGTGAGAAAAGAAGAGCCAGGACAAGAGTTGAGTTGCAAAAAAAAGAGGCCTAGGACAAGAAGATCACAACAGCATCTCCCTATTGAAAAGTTTTCAACATCATCTAAACCAGGGTTTAAAATGTGTGGAGTTTTAGTCACTATAACTGAGAGATTGCTACTGCATCTTAGCAGGCCAAGGATATGATACTGCTTAATGTCCTACATCACTTGTGACAGACTTCTCTCACACATAAGTGGAGTCTCAAATATCAATAGATCCAGGGCCAAGATACCCCACTTTAAAGAATATTAGGGGCTAGGCGCTAGTGGCTCATGCCTGTAATCCTAGCTACTCAGGAGACTGAGATATGAGGATTGCAGTTCGAAGGCAGCCCAGGCAAGCAAGTCGGAGAGACTATTTATCTCCAATGAATCACAGAAAAAGCTGCAAGTGGCACTCTGGTTCAAGAGGCAGAATACTAGCCTTGAGCACAAAAAGCCTCAGGGATAGTGCCCAGACCCAGAGTTCAAGCCCCAGGACTGGCCACAAAAAAAAAAAAAAAAATTAGAGGATGACTGACTCTCCAGGAGTATCATAGATACGACCTAGAAGCTCAGCAACAACGTCCAAAACTACAATGACAACACTGGTTACAGTTGCCATCATGGGTACCCCTAGGCAATGGTCATTGGACTGGCCAGTAGAACCTGCTGCTGTTCTTGGTATCTATGGCCAGCGCCACCACCAACACTACTCCCAAACAGCCTGGGTGCATCCATAGTGGAACTACACCACATAATTGAATCCAAGCTGCAGGAGGAGGCTGGACAAATGCCTTCACAAGGTACCTTTCCTTGGGCCATCACAGCTTGCACAGGACTAATAAGGTGCATTTCCAAAGCAAGTGGCCATGACAGTCAACACTGGAAACTCATAGGAGAGAAGGGACAAACAGAATGACTGTTTCATTGAAGATGGCAAATGGAAAACCTTGGCCATCTGGGGTGGAGAGAGGCCGAGAGTAGAGGCAATGGCCCAGGAGGAAGAAGGTACCCAATGGGGTAGATGTAAGGAGAAGTAATACTGGGCCCTTTTCTAGGGTCCTAAATACAGTTAAGTTCTCAACAAATCTGCAGGATGAACAAAGACCCATTAGCCATTTGTCACAGTCTTAAATTCTAGGTACCTTCTGCCCACAGAGCCTTTTCCTCCCAATGTCTGAGCGTTCTGAAACTGGAGGCCCAAGGATCTAAGTGAGATGTGCCTGGTTCACAGTCCAGAGCCTAGGCCAGTCCCATGCTGCCCAGGTCTTCCCACCACTCTGGGCTGCTTCTCTCATCACTCACTTCCCCAGCTCTGCCTCAAATGATGACAAAGCACCTACAAGTCATTCAGCAGGACCCCCAACCAAAGCTGGACCACCTCTGCACTGTCCTGAGATATCTTTTAATCTCTTCGTAAGGTCTGCCCTAGGAGATACAGGCCAGGTGCAGACACCTCCCTATCTCTTGGCTAACTTTCCACCCAGTATCTGATACCTAGGTAACTAGCACTCCTGGACACAGTCACCTCCCCCTCCTGCTAGGTTACATCCTGGGCCACCTCTGGCCTTCCATCTGACCACAGGTGGGTCCCAGGCCCTGAGGTCACATCCAGATCTAGTGTGGCCACACCTCTTTCTGTCCCTGGCCTAGATAAGTCCTGGCCTGGGGATGGGTCTCCCCTTCTCGGCCAAGCCTCTCCACCATGCCCGGGTGGGGCAGCAGTTTGGTAAATAAACTTCTTTTCCTACCTGAATAGCGCTTAAGTGTTCTCTTCATTGGCTACCTAATGAAGCCTACCTACGTAATATACCTTACACTCATCACTCCCAAGAAAGCTGGGTCCACTGCCAACTAGGCCTGGTTCTTGAAAAGCTCTTCTCCCAGTTGGAGGAAGCACTTTCCCAGCAATCAGCGACCACAACCACTCTCCAGCAAGAAGGGGACGGAGAAGAACCTAGGGTGACCATCCAGGAGTACCAAGACAGGTGTTAAATCACTGGCTAGTGAATCTCACTGATTCAGTGGCTCACAAAAACTAGTCTCATACAGTCTTCATGGGAATTGACTGGGGCCAGCCACACAGCCCAAAGGGGACAGAGCTGGGAAAGGAGTTCAACTCTTTCAGCCCAGGGCAGTCTGGACTCCCAAACTGGGAGTCACAGGTAGCTATTCCCAGATCTGATGGCTGATAGGCAGTTCTGAGAGGAAAGCTTCTCCAATCCTCCTCCCAGCTGCTTCTAATCTCCTGACGTCTCCCAAATGATTGATGGGCTGCATGATGTTCTAGGTTTTTCAGGAGGCCTTCCTAGGACCTAGCCCTCCTCTGGCAAGGAGGAAGGCTAGCTTCAAGGGAACAGGCTAGGGGATTTTGACATCATCATTTCATCAGTGAAGCCACAGCACTGATAAGGAAGAGTGGCCCAAGGTCAGTCAGCAAGGCTGAAGGGCAAAAAGATTCAGGTCTTATCTGGGAACTGAGAGGAGGTAAGTTGTAAGTGTGTAGGAGTGTGCATGTGTATGTGTATATGAGAAGTTCTCTGGACCTTTAAGAAGCAGACCTGTGTTCAGCAAGGTCAAAGAATTCTTCTGAAGTCCCTCCCTTCTTGCTTGGGAGGGTTGGGAATGAATGGCTTCTAACCTCACTGAGGTCCACAGACAACACGCTGCCCACTTGGCCTAACTCCTGTAACTTCACTGTCCCTTGGCCATGGCACCCCTGCTTGCGTATACCACCTGTGAGACGCTCACTGACGTGTCTGGTTCAGGGCAGCCCTGCCATTGCAAAAGCACAGCCTTCAGTAGCTTGTCCCATTCAATAGGTTCCACTGCTGGAGAGGACAAGGTGATTGTTCCTTGTGCCTGCTGGATGATTGTCCCAGATAGCTCAAGTCAGAGATCATGTTGTGTCTTGAAATAAACACCCTCCCAGGACACTTCTGGGATCCCCTCAACACTGGCTCCTAAGCCCCATCCTTGCATCTCTAATCCTCACAGCTTGGGGCTCCTCCTAAAGAAGCAAGAACATCCTCCAGGCTGGTCTCAAGACTCCCAGGGGTCCCCTGGTCCCCTCATCAACCTTGATAGGGCCAAACCATGTGCTGGCTTTTATTGTGTCTCTGTAGAGGGCTGGCTGGGAACTCAGCTACAGGTGTTGGTACTTCACCTCAAGGCATGGTTCTTTACTTCCGCACAAAGGGTGGTAGCCAGCCGGATACCAGCTGTCACCTACCAGGAGCCCAAGGTCATGATTACTGCCTCCCTCCTTTAGTAGTCTCCACAAGGTTGTGTCTGCAGCACAGTGTCTTCTAAAGGTCCCTTCAAAGCCCCTTCCCAGGAGGCCCTAGGAGGAAAACTAAACCTCTGAGACTCAGTCTCTTGGGTCAGGGCTCAACTTAGCTCCTGATGACCCAGTAAAGGCGGTGGTGTCCCCATCTGGCAGTGGCGGGTTCTCACCCTCACGGT
The DNA here is from genome assembly GCF_024711535.1 of Dipodomys merriami. NCBI lineage: Eukaryota > Metazoa > Chordata > Mammalia > Rodentia > Heteromyidae > Dipodomys > Dipodomys merriami. Next base: position 4,663,622 of record NW_027206124.1, on the reverse strand, counting down.
CGATCGATGATACTACACCAAATTCAGCAGCCACATGGCCATCACCTCTTCCTCCAGAATGGCCTCCTGTTGGTTCCCTGAGCTCTGAGCTGCCCCAGGACTACAACTCAGACTGGGATCTTGAGATCCTTGGACCTTTTCGGATCTCTTTCCGCTTCTCCTCTTTCTTCCGGCGTTTTTCTTCTTCCCTCAGGGCCTTCTGGAAAGAGTCAGTGCTGGGCACGAACTGAGGGGAAGAGAAGAGTGGCTCACTCAGTCTGTTAGCAGTAGAATTTCCTCTGAGCTAAGTGAAGGTGGGCTGCCTAGACCCAGTCCTGCGCTCAGGGAGCACTAGATAAGTAGGGAAATTTGAGCTCAGGAAAAGTGCTGAATGGCTCTTAAAAGAGAAACCAGAGTTTGCCAAGCAAACAGGGAAAAGAAGAATCTTCCAGGCAAAGGTTCCAATATGAGAATTAAGAAACAAGAAATATTGTCTTCCAGGGAGGGGACAGAACAGTTCCAAGAGTCCCTGGTTCAAGAAGTGGGAACAGGTCCAGGTCAGGACAAAAGACAGGTAACAGGTACTGCTGCTTGTGAACAGGGAGCAATTTTGAGAAGGGCACAGAGTGGTGGGTTGGAGGTCAAACTGGCAGATCCTGAGGAAGGCATTGGAACACAGGATGAGCAGGGGTGCAGAGGCACAGGGGCACAAGGGTGGAAAAAAGGGACTTTGGTTAGGGATCTTCAAGGCACTGGCTCCTCTCATTCCCACATCCCCCCCAAAGGCTCATTGCACTCAGCCTTCTGCTGACCTCTAGCGCATTACCCCTCAAACCTGTGTCTATGTCTAAATGCCTGACACCTCCCACATAACCCCAAACTTGGCAAGGTTATATACCCCAGAGCCGCCTCATCTGTCAGTTCTTGGATTGCCTGTTCCTACGCACTTCCAGGTCTTTGCACATAGAGTGGCTCAGACCCAGAATGTTCTTTCCAGCTCCCACCTGCTTTGCTATTAGTTCCAGCTCTGCTGTCATGGCCCTTGGGACCTCCTCCAGAGACTGCCTCCTCAGTGGCATGCTCCCTTCCACTATGTGCTGATTCCTTCTTAAGAATGTTTTTGTTTTGTTTTTCTGCTGCTGATACTAGGTTTGAACTCAGGGTGTTGTACCACCTGAGCCAGCTCCACCTAGCTTTTTGATGGTTAATTGGAGATAAGTGTCTCGCAGACTTTCTTGCCTGGACTGGCTTTGAACCCAGGTCTTCAGATCTCAGCTTCTTAAGTAAATAGCATCACAGGTGCACACAGCTTTTTCTTTTTTTCTTTTTTTTTGTGTTGGCCATGGGGCTTGAACTCTGGGCCTGGGCACTATCCCTCAGCTCTTCAGTTCAAGGCTAGTGCTCTACCACTTGAGCCAGAGTGCCACTTCTAGTTTTCTAGTGGTTAACTGGAGATAAGAGTCTCATGGACTTTCCTTCCCCAGGCTGGCTTTGAACGGTGATCCTCAGATCTCATTCTCCTGAGTAACTAGGAATACAGGTGTGAGCCACCAGTGCCATCTGATTTTTTTAGATGGGATCTTGCTCTATGTAGGTCAAGCTAGCTTCAAAGTCACAATACTCCTGCTTCAGCCTCTAAAGTATTGGGATTTATAGGTATGTACCACCATGCCTGGCTTGTATTTCATATTCTAAATTTCTCATTTATTTGTTAAAAAAAATATTAAGCTGGGTACTGGTAGCTCATGCCTGTAATCCAAGCTACTCAGGAGGCTGAGATCTGAGGATTGTGGTTCAAAGTCAGCCAAAGCAGGAAAGTCTGTGAGACTCTTTTTTTTTTGGGGGGGGGGGGTCCGGTCGTGGGGCCTGAACTCTGGGCCTGGGCGCTGTCCCTCAGCTCTTCAGCTTAAGGCTAGCACTCTACCACTTGAGCCACAGCGCCACTTCCGGCTTTTTTCTTATGTGGTGCTGAGGAATCGAACCCAGGGCCTTGAGCATGCAAGGCAAGTGCTCTACCACTGAGCCATCTTCCCAGCCCTGTGAGACTCTTATCTCCAATTAACTACCAAGAAAGCTGGAAGTGGAGCTGTGGATCAAAGTGGTAGGGCGCTACCCTTGAGCAAAAGAGCTCAGAGCCAGCTCCCAGGCCCTGAATTCAAACCCCATGACTGACAATAAAAATAAGCTGGGCAGGCTGGGAAGGTGGCTCAGTGGTAGAGCGCTTGCCTTGCATGCATGAAGCCCTGGTTTCGATTCCTCAGTACCACATAAGCAGAAAAAAAAAAGCCGGAAGTGGCGCTGTGGCTCAAGTGGTAGAGTGCTAGCCTTGAGCTGAAGAGCTGAGGGACAGCGCCCAGGCCCAGAGTTTAGGCCCCACGACCGCACCCCCCTCCCAAAAAAAAAAAGAAAGAAAACATACTGCTTTGCAGGCTAAGAACTTGGATTTGGGAATTCTAATCTAGTGGACTAGAGTGAAAGCTGCCAGCTCGTGTATGTGTAGGTGTAGGTGTAGGTGACCCAGGACCACCTAGCTTTGTCAGAGGTTGGGCCCACAGCTTTGGTGGCTCTATTTCAAATTAGTCCATTGATCATATCACTTGAAATTCTGGTCTTCACTAAGAAATCCAAAAACCAAGAGAAACTTTTTTTTTTTTTTTTTTTTGTCGGTCGTGGGGCTTGAACTCTGGGCCTGGGCGCTGTCCCTCAGCTCTTCAGCTCAAGGCGAGCGCTCTACCACTTGAGCTACAGCGCCACTTCCGGTTTTCTGGTGGTTTATTGGAGATAGGAGTCTCACGGTCTCTCCTGCCAGGGCTGGCTTTGAACCCCGATCCTCAGATCTCAGCCTCCTGAGTAGCTAGGATTACAGGCGTGAGCCACCAGCGCCCGGCAAGAGAAACTTTTTTAAGGGACTCAAGTCTAGTTGGTCTTTATTCCTAGATTCTGGTTGATGGACAGCAGGGAGCACCACCATGCCTTTGAATTGGCTTTTGAAGACCTTCATTCACTGCATTCAAACAACATTTTTAAAAAATTTAGTACAAATATCATTTATTGATATCCATTTTTAAATAAATTATAAGGATTTGACAAATCTTGCTATTTTCTACATCTGCATTTATTCACATTTAGAGAAACATGTGGAGAGCGAAGAACATGTGATAAGAAATCTCTGTGCAATAACACTGAAAACAATCACACTCTGCTCACAGTTCATGGAGACTGTTTTGCTTAGTGTTATGTTTTTGTGATATGTTAAAAAGCTTTTTGCTTTTTTGCATATATATTAGGAAGTGTGATACAGGTGTGAGTTCAGATGTCTGGAGTGTAGAAAGTACTACATGAGCAGAGGTTTTCTATTATAAAATTACTGTTTCTTCCTGGTCACAGCAGGTCCTGCGAATGTTTATACAGTGTTTTTAAATGAGGTATTCTAGAACACAGTTACTGTATTACGTGGGTGACTTCCTTGTCATGACTGTATCCTTTACTGTTTTGTTAAATGTAGATGTGCAAATAAGAAGTGATCATTTGTTACATACTAAACTTGTATATATCAAAAGGGATGAATTTAGCTATGCCAAGACACTGCAGTTAATCATGGATCTCTTTCCATTTCTCTGATTAGCATGTTCTCATTCTTGCTATTGTTGATATGTGGAATTCTGTGGCTTAGATCCTATTACTACTTAATTTGTCCCTGATAAGACTACCTCCACAGCAATGTTAGCTAAACTTAAGACAGCTGAAGCTTTAACATGAAATTCAGTAATCTCACGGTTCACTTTTTTAAAAAAATAGTGTGCTTTGTTGTGTCAAAACTTAACCTGATTTAAACAATACACTTTTATAACCTTTGAGGAAAAACAGAACACTTCAAAGTAACACTGGACTCAAAAACCAAGCCATATTGTATTTACTTAAGACATGTAGCTATAGGTATAACTATATAGATAAACACACAAAATATTCCTTACTTCAATTAGTATGGCTCTTATTTAAAGTGATTTATATAGCTGGGCGCCTGAGGCTCAAGCCTTTAATCCTTGCTACTCAGGAGGCTGAGATCTAAGGATTGTGGTTCAAAGCCAGCCCAGGCAGAAAAGTCCCTTTGAGACCCTTATCTACAATTAACCACTCAAAAATCAGAAGTGGCACTGTGGCTCAAGTGGTAGAGCACTAGCCTTGTATATAAACAGGTTCATGTATGAAGTCCAGGCTCTGAGTTCAAATCCCACATCTGACCAACCCAAAAAGGAAAAAAAAGGGATTTATGTGAGTAAAAAGTTCTTTTTTTTTTTTTTTGCTTTCTGTAACATCTGGGGCATCATATTTTTCATTATATTATTCCACATTATTTTTCCTCAAAGTTCCTAGCATAATATATCCATTACTTAGTATATATATCTAGGCAACAACACTTAGAAATGTATCCATGTCTAAGAACGATTCTTGTGTCCTGGTTTATATTTGTATGAATGGCATATTGTGAAGACCACTCTGCTTGTGTTGTGACTTACAGTATTTTTACAATTTCATAGGAATTCCATGCTGTCATTTACAATGCTGTGACATACTTTCATGTGGTAGGTTTTCTCAGGAACTCAATTTAAGTATTGTTTATTGATGTATCATTGCCTTTAAAAAGCTTCTACTGGCACAATATATTATTAAATTCTGAATACAAAAAAAATAGAAAAAGATATTGAGGGGCTGGGAAGGTGGCTCAGTGGTAGAGTGCTTGCCTTGCATGCATGAGGACCTGGATTCAATTCTTCAGCACCACATAAGCAGAAAAAGCTGGAAGTGGCACTGTGGCTCAAGTGGAAGAGTGTTGGCCTTGAGCTGAAGAACTCAGGGACAGCGCCCAGGCCAGAGTTCAGGCCCCACAACCAACCAAAAAAAAAAAAAAAGAAAGAAAGAAAAAAGAAAAAGATATTGAGCTGAGTGCACTAGTAGCTCATGTCTTTTTTTTTTTTTTTGTTAATCGTGAGGCTTGAACTCTAGGCCTGGGCACTATCCCTCAGCTCTTCTGCTCAAGGCTAGCGCTCCACCCACTTGAGCCACAGTGCCACTTCCTGCTTTTTCTGCTTATGTAGTGCTAAAGAATCGAACCCAGGGTCTCATGTATGCAAGGTAAGCACTCTACCACTGAGCCACCTTCCCAGCCCCATAGCGCGTGTCTTATAATCCTAGCTACTCAGGAGGCTAAGATCTGAGGATCACAGTTCAAAGTAAGCCTGAGTAGAAAGTCCATGAGACTTTTCTCTCCAATTAATCACTAAAGCTGGAAGTAAAACTATGGTTCAAATGGTAAAGCACTAGCTTTGAGTGAAAAAAACTCAAGGATAAGTGCCCAGGCCCTGAGGTCAAGTCCCAGGACACTGGGCACTGGTGAATCATGCTGTAACTACTCAGGAGGCTGAAATCTAAAGGAACACATTTTGAGGTCAGATGGAACAAAAAAGTCTACTGGACTCTATCTCTAAAATAAACCAGCAAAATGCAAGGCTGGGGGTGTGGCTCAAGTGGTTGAGTGTCAGCTTAGTAAGCAAAGTGAGAAAGTAGGAGGCCCTTTTTTTCAAACCTCAGTACTACCAAAAAACAAAAGAGAATGTCCCTCAAAAAACTACATATTGTGTGCTGAGAGGCAGACAGATGCTGACATGTTCCTCCAGGAATATGCTATCTGGTAGAGTAAAAGGCAAGAAGTGAATGATCATAAAAGACAAATTCTAGCCGGTGCTAGTGGTTCACGCCTATAAATTCTAGCTACTCAGGAGGCTGAGATCTGACAATTGCCCTCACTTCAGTTCAAGTCCTAATACAGACACATAACAAACACACATACACACACACACACACACACACACACACACACACGAGACAATCGTGTCAAAAACTAAAGTTATAAAATATGCATGCCCTTTATATAGGTTCCTATAACAAATTAAACAAGTGTAAAAAATCAAGGTACACCAGTCATACCACTTCTAGGCATCTACCCTGAACAACAGGAACCAATATACAAGGACACGTGCACCTCCATGTTTATTGCAGCACTGTTCACAATAGCTAGGATATGGAAACAACCCAGATGCCCCACCACAGATGAATGGATCCAAAAATTGTGGTATCTATACACAATGGAATATTATGCAGCCATTAGAAATGACAAAATAATGGCATTTGCAGGAAAATGGATGGAGCTAGAAGGAATCATGTTGAGCGAGGTAAGCCAAGAGCAAAGAGACAAATGGTACATGGTCTCCCTGATAAGTGGATGTTAAATCCAAAATGTTAGGTGATACAACAAAATTAACAGGACTTAAGAAACAAAGAACTCCCACTCATCTGTCGAACCACTACTAAATATCCCCATGCTGCTGATCACATGTATGGTGTATATGTGTACACAGTTATATGTTATAGACTGTGATAGACAATTTGCTCCAGGAAAGTTAGAATGAACTTGTGACTTTAAATGAGCATCATTATTCCACAATACTGTGAAATTCGGGAAACTAATGTAATCACTTAATCACAATTAAAAAAAAAAAAGAACCTCTGGGAAGGTAGGAAGGGAAGGGATGATAGGGGGAAAACAATGGAGGGGGTAACAATGCTCAATAGGAAGTGTACTCATCGCCTTATTCATGTAACCGTAACCCTCTGTATAGTATCTTTACAATAAAAAATAAAAAAAATTAAAAAAAAAAATCAAGGTACAGCCGGACGCCAGTGGCTCATGCCTGTAATCCTAGCTACTCAGGAGGCTGAGATCCGAGGATCACCGTTCAAAGCCAGCCCATGCAGGAAAGTCCATGAGACTCTTATCTCCAATAAACCACTAGAAAACAGGAAGTGGCACTGTGGCTCAAGTGATAGAGTGCTAGCCTTGAGCTGAAGAACTGAGGGATAGTGCCCAGGCCCAGAGGTCAAGCCCCACGACAGACAAAAAAAATAAAAAATTAAAAAATTTAAAAAAAAAATCAAGTACACATGATAAACTAAGAGCTCCACCTTGTGGCCCTATCCACCTACCAGGTAGATAGTCCACGCCTCCAGACGGGGAAATCACAAGCATGGCCCAGAGATGGAAAATGATGCTTGCAAGTCACAGAGATAGAAGCAGACCTAACCAGGACTAATCTAAGAGTTCCCCCACCCATCTTCTACTGCTCCAATCTCATCTGTGAATCCTGCGCTGCTGAAAAGGAGCTGGAGGATTGGAGTGTGACTCAAGTGGTAGAACACCTGCCTGGCAAGCATGAGGCCCTGAGTTCAGACCTCAGTACCATCAAAACAAAGGAGCTGAAAGACCCCTCAGATGATAGAAGATTCTAACATCTCTGACTTTGGCTGAGGAAGGGGTAGCTCTAGAGATCCTAGTGTAGCCAGTTTCAGGTAGCTCAGCCCAAACCCAGCTAGGTCAGAAACTTGCTTGTCCCTTTTTTCCACTTCCTCCCCTGCCCAGCTGAGCAATGCCTACTTAACCCTTCAAGTCTAACTTCGATGACTCCTGGTAGGTCTTCCCTGGACCAGCTTTTATCTTGCTTCCTCTCTAATGGGGCTCCAACAGCTCAGCTCCTTCTCCCCTCAGAGTCCCATCAACATACAAACATGCTTTCCTTACTCCTCTCTGGTTAAAATTTAACCCCCAGCCCCAATCTGCCATTGGTCTAGTCCAGTCAGGACCTAAACCCCCCAAAAGGGCTGTTTAAATTTGCCTCACCTGAGTACACTTGTCATTCTCCAGAAACACAATCTTTTGCCCTACTTGAACATCAAAACCACATCTATCAGCCAGGCACTGGTGGCTTACAGCTATAACCCTAGTTACTCAGGAAGCTGAGATTTGGGGAGGAAGGTTTGAAGCCAGCTGAAGGAGCAAATTCTGAGATTTCTCTTTCAAATTAACCAGCAAAAAAGCTGGACTAAAGGTTTGGCTCAAGTGGTAGAGCACCACCTATAAGAGAAAAAAACAAAACACAAAAAAACAAAAAAAAGAAAAAAAACAAAGCTAGAACACAAGACGCTTAGTACACATATACACACACTAACAGCGGCTTCCATCAAGACCTCCAGCATCCAATTCGAAATCCAGTAATTGATTCTTAGTTCTCATCTTCCTTGAATTCTCAACAGTGTTTGACAAGCTGGTTACTCTCACGTAATGCTTTCTCAAGTGGCCTCTAGGAAAACATTTTCTTCATGTTGACTATTCCTTCTGAGCTTCTATGGCGGCTTCAACTTTCTCCTGTTGTTTTTCTTTTTTGCTTTTTTGTATTTGAACTCAGGGCTTCATGTTTGCTCAACTTGCTTGCTCTGCTGGTGCTCTAGCACTTGAGGGATCCCTTAAGTCTAGCTTTCTGCTGGTTATTTTTGGAAATGGAATCTCAAATTTTCCTTCTTGAGCTAGTTTTGAATCATAACCCTCTGAATCTCAGCCTTCAGAGTTGCTAGGATTACAGGTGTGAGCCACTAGTGCCTAGCTCATTTCTCCATTGTTTAATGGCAGGCAGTCCTGTCCCAGGGCTTAGTCCTCAGACAGCTTCTCAATCTATCTGGCCCCAGGTGACCACATCCTGTCCCATGACTTTGAGTGGCTCTATACAGCATGACTGTCACATGTGATTGATTTTAGAGATATGATCAGTCATCTCCTTGATATCTTCATTCAGATGCTTACCTGGTATAGAAACAAACTCTCAATTTCCTCTCTAGCTATGGGCCATTCTTCCTGATGCTAAAAACCTTTCAGTATCCTGAAGGCTTCTTTCTCCCTCTCTTACATCTGTTTGCTCAGCAAACTAACTGGCTCTACTACAAATGAGAACTAGAACTTGGGCCTTTCTCACTAACTCTACTTTATTATCCTCATTCAAGCTATCATCAGCTCCCAAATGTTCAAGGACAGCAGCCTCTTCACTCCATCCCTGCTTCTTCCTGGCCCCAGTCAGATTGACCCTTCTAAAGTACTCAGAGTCCACTACCCTATCTCTCCATGTTTCTAAGAGCAAAGGCCAAAGCCCTTGCAAAGAGTCTGGGGACTGGCCTACCATACTGCCCATGTTAATTCCCCTGCTGGGGAAATCAAGCACTCTATGTGTGACTCTCCTGGGAGAGAACTCTGGAAGCTGGTGTCCCTGGACTTGGACCCCAAGTACTTTTTCCTTTATGACTTTGCTTTGTACTTTTTCTCCATAGAAATTACAGCCATGAGCATGACTACATGCTGAGTCCTGTGGATCTTAGTAAATCGTCAGTCATGATACAATAACATGTTGTATTTTCTAATGAGTACTCAGACCAATGGCAGTTTGGGGAATACTTAGACATCTGGTCTACCATTCAGAAGCCTGCAGATTCATTAGGCAAAGTTGTACATGTTTTTAACCCTAACTAGTCAAGAGGATGAAGCAGGTAGATCACAAGTTTGAAATCATCTTGGGCAATTTAATGAGACCTTACCTTAAAACAGGAACAGAAAAAGAAAGAAAAGTCTGAATGTGTAGATTTTTAGCATGCAAGAGACCTGGGGTGTTCAATTTGCATACTATAATTAAAAAAACAAAACATATAACACACAGATAGATCAAAGACATCAACTCCTCTTTGGGACCACCAACTGTGGAAACATTGTGTGGTTGTAAACTAGATAGGGGGTCACTTGTTTGGATGTCCACAGGAAAGCCCATTCTGAAGAGATCAACTGGAATCACTGCTAATCAAATGTTCCCCTGCCTCATTACCACCATTGCATCTGACTGTGTCACTGCTTTTGATTTGGCAACATGCCTACTCCAGGGACAGGCACAAAGCAAAAGAATGATTTCTAGCTCAACTACCAGAGTCTCCGGTAGGAATGATGAGTCATTAAGATTATGACCATGTGGCTGAGTATACTCTGTGCTGAGTCCTCCTGCAGGTGTCAACATGAACAAAGACGGGAAATACAGTGGGTCTCTTCTGTGTTCTAAGACAGTCTCTCAATTCCTTTGCCAAGGCTGATCTTGCATTCCTGGGCTAAAGTGATTCTGTTGCTAAGCTCCCAAAGAGCTGGGACTAAAGGCAGGTACTACACACCAGGCTAATTTGTCTCTAAAAATCAGAAGTAAAATTATACTGGTTCAACTTATATCTGACCCCCTTCTGTGAGAAGAGGGGCAATTGGTGTGAAGGTGAATCTCTCAGAATTGATAGGACATACGGGTTTTGCAGCAATAATCTCAGCACTCAGACTCAGAAGGCGCAGGAACAATGAATGCTTTGTCCTTTAGCACTAGCATCACCCCCTGCCTGAGCTCAGTGGCAGCTGCCACTGCCACTCATTTGCAGGATGTGTCACTCCCATCCTGGAAAGGGGAAAACCCAAACATCTACAACCAGTACTGAACTAACTATTCTGCTGTGCCTGACACTATCCAACGCAGCCTCTGAGGGTGACCCTATGTAATAGCATAGGATGTTACAATCTGACAGATCCAAATTTATCTTCTGTTCCTGGTGATCGGGCAGCCTTGGATTATACAAAGTATGGCAACTGAGGCACTGATACTACCCTCAGGGTTCAGCCAAACACACAAGGTGACTCAAATAATAAAGTGAGAAAGAATAAGCCATGAGATGTCTTTTCATGGAGAAGAGCAGTGGCTTGCCCGAAGGCTGCCAAGAGTATGTTTTTTAGACCTGGAACCAGGAAGGTCTGGCTTTGATTCTAAAGCCTCATGTTCCACCCTAAGCTCCAGCCTCTGCTGGTCAGACATCCCACAGCCACAGGCCCCAGAAGCTCACCTCTGCGTGGCCTACTTTAAATGGGTTCTGGAAATCGGAGTCCTTCTCGCTGATCCCCAGCTCCTGGGCCATCTGCAGATGAAGGAAAGCTAGTCATTCTGTGCTTTCTGCTTCCTGTTTACCAGGGAGCCACTATCACCATGCGGGACTTGAATCCCCAACCTTGGCAAATACAGGCCAAATGATGACCTCTAGGAAGCCAGGTTGGCATGGAATCTCTTGAAATGAGGCTTCCTTCCACAGCCCAAAGTGGTCTGAAGCTTATTGCAGAAAATGTAACCAAGGGGCTTGGAAGGTGGCTCAGTGGTAGAGTACTTGCCTTGCATGCCTGAGGCCCTGGGTTCGATTCCTCAGCACCACATAAGCAAAAAGAAAAAAGCCAGAAGTGGCGCTGTGGCTCAAGTGGTAGAGCGCTAGCCTTGAGCTGAAGAGCTGAGGGACAGCGCCCAGGCCCAGAGTTTAGGCCCCAAAAACGGACCCCCCAAAAAAAGGAAAAAAAAAAAAAGAAAACATAACCAAGTACTGGGCGTGGTGGCCAGCACCATACCTTGCATCCTCATCTGTAAGGCTACCACTTGAGAGGCTAAGGCAGAAAGATTCTGAGTTTAAGGCCAACCTGGCCTATATAATGAGACCCACTCTCAAATAAACACACACAAAAAGCTAAGCACTGACAGAAGGCTCCCGAGCCTCATCCACCCCAGTCCTTACCAGGCTCAGGATAGGTGAGTGGGGTCCCTGGTCAAAGACACCTGTCTGGTTACAGAAGCTGATGCCCCAGCGGATGAGCAGGTTCCAGTTGGAGTTGTGGTCAAAGTAATGGTGCACAATCTTGGGAAAACGCAGCACCACATCGCCGAAGAATGCCGTGTTCTCCACCACATGGGAGAAAGCTGGCAAGAGGACCTTGGTGAGTCGTTGGGGTGTCTGTCCTCCTGCCGCTGCCAGCTGACCCCAGTCCTCCAGGAAATGGAGGCACCCACCAAACCCAAATCAGAGAAGGGAATAGCATCCACTGACATCCACAGATTATTAACCAACCTACAGAACTTAGTGAAATTTTACCAGTCTTCCCACTCATGTTCTTCTCTAGTCAACTAGTTCTGGCAGCACTGGGATTTGAACTCAGGAACTTGCTAGAATGCTTTCTACCACTTATATCAAGCTTCCAGCCTCAACAGGTCAAGTTAGACCAAGGCTAGTTAGTGTTCATAGCTGTAGCAAGTGCCTCACTGAACATAAATAAGCATGTAGCTGGCTCCAGAAACAGAGATGTCCCATGCAGTCCTCCCCAGCACTGACCAGGCATCCGTCCTCCCCAGCACTGACCAGGCATCCAAGGGAGCAGAGGCCAAACATATGCCAAGCTGGGTCTCAGACAAGTGGAGAAGGGACCCCTGGGTTTCAGAATAACCATAACCTCAGGGGACTCACAAGTTAGCTTAGTTCAGAGGGAAAAGCCAGAGCAAATCACTTGTCCTCTTCCATCTGGAAAATGGTTCATAGTTTTAGGAAGATTAGAGATGACATTTTCAAAGTCATCCAATAGATTATTTTTAAAGGCTGCTTCCATCCTCTCCCAGTATAACCTAGAAAATATTATTGCTAAAATATAAACAGTTAATAGAGGTTAGAGGGATTACCACTGCTGAAGAGAAGTTCTTAGAAGAGGGAATGAAGACATACAACATTTTACTGGCATGTTTTTCTTACTCTGTCTAAAAAAGCATTTAAGCTAGGTACTGGTGGCTCATGCTTGTAATCCTAGCTTCTCAGGAGGCTGAAATCTGAGGATCTGAGATCTCAGTTCAAAGCCAGCAGTTCAAAGCCAAACCAGGAAAGTCTGTGAAACTCTTATCTCCAATTAACCACCAAAAAAGCTGGAAGTGGAGCTGTGGAGTTGTAGAGTGCTAATCTTGAGCAATAAAGCTCAGGGACCATGCCCAAGCCCTGAGTTTAAGCCCCAGGACTGGTACACACACTCACGTGTGCACACATACATGCAGGTATACTCACACACACAAAAGCATTTAATTAGGCTAAGCCTTTTAGGGTAGTAGCAATGACTGCTAGTAATTACACCCTTTGGCTCAACTGCACTAATAGTCATTTACTTTTTCTCCTTCAAAAGGGAGCAGCTGCTGCCTTCCTTACCAGAAGAAGTTGACCAACAGAGGAACTGATGTTAGGAAAGCAACAGATCAACAAGATTCTAGTGCTTTCAAATTTCTCTATTACTTGAACTAAGTCTATACTTCAGAGCTCATCCATTAACATTAAACCTTTTGGATTTAAAAGTTGATTTATTTCCCTAGGGCCAAATGGTGATGGGCAGAAGCTCCTCCCTGGCTTCCCTACCCTAAGCATAGGACAGCTTCCCTGCCCTAAGCATAGGACAGCATAAAGGAGTATGTGTCAAGAAAAAGAAACTAGGGCTGGGAAGTTGGCTCAGTGGTAGAAGCGCTTGCCTTGCAAGCCTGAGGCCCTGGGTTCGATTCCTCAGCACCACATAAGCAAAAGGAAAAAAGCCGGAAGTGGTGCTGTGGCTCAAGTGGTAGAGCGCTAGCCTTGAGCTGAAGAGCTGAGGGACAGCGCCCAGGCCCAGAGTTCAGGCCCCACGACTGGACCCAAAAAAAAAAAAAAAAAGAAAAAGAAAAAGAAAAAGAAACTAGCTCTGAAACCTAGAAAGAACCTTGAAGAACCAGACTAAGCTCTAATCTACCAAAGGAGACCTCCTAGAAGACTCCACAAGATGGCACTCCAGGGAAAAAATAATAAAAACAAAAGAGGAAGCCAGGTACCAGTGGTTCATGCTTGTAATCCTAGCTACTCAAGAGGCTGAGCTCTGAGAATCTGTTAGAAACCTAAGCAGAAAAGTCCAGGAGAACCTGGGAATATGGCTTAGTGGCAGAGGGCTTGCCTAGCATGCATGAAGCCTTCAGTACACAGAAAAGAAAAGAAAAGGGAAGGGAAGGGAGGAGGGAGGGAGAGAGAAATACGGAGAGAAAGAGAGAGAGAGAAAGAGAGAAGGAGAGAGAAAGAAAGAAAGAAAGAAAGAAAGAAAGAAAGAAAGAAAGGAAGGAAGGAAGGAAGGAAGGAAGGAAGGAAGGAAGGAAGGAAGGAAGGAAGAAAGAAAGAAAAGAAAGGAAGGAAGGAAGGAAGGAAGAAAATCCAAGAGCCAATTAACCAACAAAATGCTGGACTAGAGATATGGCTCAAGTGGTAGCACATGATCCATGACCAAAAAGCCAAGTAGGAAGGCAAGGTCCTGAGTTCAAGCCCCAGTATTGGCACAATAAATAAATAAATAAATAAATAAATAAATAAAAGAGCGACTAGATAAAAGCAAAGTAGTGGAGCCAAAAGGGGAAGGTTAGAGACACCATACCATCCTTCAGCTTCTCATCCTGGGGGAAAGGCCCATCTGGAAGTACATCAGCAGCAATGAGCACTGTCCTGGAGTCCTCCAGCACCTGAGGAAACCCCACCTGGGTTTAGTGGCTTTGTAGAGCCCTTTATAGCCCCAGGCTCATTTACTTGAATCCCGCTTCAAGTTCTGTCTCTCTCACCAAACATCAGCCCTTTAGGGAACTTCTACCTATTTAGTGCCCACATCAATTATCTGGCCTGCCACAGGCTGCCCCCTGTCCCCAAACACCTTAAAAAGTCCTTTAAGCATGATGTCGAGGATCTTGTACTGCTGGTGAACATCATTCAGCTGCACCAGGTTCTTCAGTGCTGACAGCTGCTCCCGACGTTTCACTTCAAACATTTTCTTATCTGGGTAGTTTAAGTTAAGGAACTGACATGATAGCCCTGCCCGGACAATCCAGTGTCTGGACCCAGAGGACCCATTCCTAACCAGCCAATATTTGTAAAGGCCATGAATATAAGTAGGATCCCTAAGGGAAGAGTTATTTATTTAAAAAAAATTTTAAGTTGGGTACCATGACTCATGCCTGTAAAACTAGCTACTAAGAAGGCTGAGAGCTGAGGATCAAGGTTCAAAGCCAGCCCAGGTAGACAGGTCCTAGAGACTCTTATCTCCAACTAACCAGCAAAAAGCAGTAAGTAGAGGTATGGTTCAAACCAGCCTGGAGTGACAAAGCTAAGCAAAAGCATGAGGCCCTTAGTTCAAGCCCCAGTACTCATACAAAAAAAATTTTTTTGTACTCAGTGCCTTACTCTGCTTAGGCAGGTGCTCTACCATAGGAGCCACAGGTCCTCTAATGAATTATTTATCTAGCTTCCAGTGGACCAAGTAATCTGAAGCCAACTTTTCAGGACCTGGCTTCATTTCAGTGTGGCCTTCCTGCTGTCTCTCACAATCATTGTTCCAGTGAATCCTCACTGATCAGTTCACACAGTACCTTCTTGCCTGGAAGGTAAGATCCAGCTTATAACCCATAGCTCAGTGTAACTTTCAATCTCTCTTGCATCCATCATGGCACTGAGGACTGAGTACAAAGACTATTGGTTTGGATGGTGTCTCAAAATTTGGGACTGGTCCTCACTCACCTTTGAATTCTTGAGGCCTTGCCCAGAGGATGTGGCCCAGTGCAACCTATTCAAGATGAAATAGCAGCATTCCAGTTCCTGAGACCTATCTGGGGGTCTTGCTGAAAAGGCACTAGACATAATTATAGTTCTTACTGAGTCTTTGAGAATCAGAGAGATGTTTGCCTTTTCTATTTAACATATGGTAATACAAAGTCAGAAGAAAATTATTCAAGGTCTTGTTGGCGTGCCTAATCTTTTCTCCCCTATTCCCACCAGTTAGGTCTGCTCATTCCTGGAATCCCTCATGGAGTGGGGATATAGAGAGACCTCCTTTATTGACTCTTCACAGACAGCTCACTAATCCCACCACAAGTCCCAAAAGATACAAATCTTGAGGCTTGGATTCAAGGGCTTCAGGGTGCCTGTGGTGTCTGTTCCAGACAGCAGGAGAAAGAGAAAGGCTAAAAACTGAAGAAAGTCCATATCTAAGACCGTGGAGCTAAAGAAATAATCCAAAGAGGAGGACTTAGAGGTTGATGTTATATAACACAGGATGCAGAGAACGGCTACTTCTGCTGACATGGTATCATCTCCAAACACCTAGGACTCAGCTTTGGGCCGCCCTGAAGATCCAGCCCAGGGCTGGTGGCCAGCAGTTACACAATGAAAACCCATGGAATGACAGGAGGAGGAAGGAATTTAAATGTTAACAATGCTTACAGCACAGGGGTGGAGGATCTAGAGCTATAGGTCGGTGCTCTGATCTTACTGTACTACTGGGGAAAACTGTCAGCTCACTAAATCTCAGCTTCCTTGCTTCCACAGGACTGAAGAAGTCACCTTTCTGCTGCAAGGGATTAAGTCTAGGTGAAGTGCCTGGCCTATCCTGACCTCCAGGGAAGGTATCAGGTCAAGGAAGCCCAGGCAGTGAGAAGGTACAGAAAACTCCTGTTATTTCCCTCCTTCCCTAACTTGCCATAAAAGTACAAAGAAGGGTATAGAGTGGGAAGGGAAGTAGGACAGTTGGTGGGAACTTGCTACTCACTCACTTTGGGACCACATGCAACACCTGCTTCTATTCAGGCATCACTCCACAATTGACTACCACAGTTCCAGGCACTCATCTAGTGGCCCCTGGCTTCTAGTGACAGCTGCCCTGTGATGAAATCCAACTTTTACCACAATGAAAACAACAACTAAGCCACAGAAGAGTGAGGTGAATGCCCAGAGTCACACAGCTATTTCCAGGTTCTCCCTCCTCCCTCCTCCCTCCTTCCTCCTTCTCCTCCTCCTCTTCTTCTCTTCTTCTCTTCTTCTCCTTCTCCTTCTCCTTTTGGTTATTTAGCCACGGTCTATGTAAACCAGCTGGCCTCAAATTCTGGGTACCCTTGAGGTGGCCTCCCAACTGCTGGCATAACAGACGTAAGCTGTCAAACAGCTACCTGTCTTTCTAAATGAGCATAAGCTACCTCAGATCACAACTGGCTACTCATGTACCATGACATCCACCCCAGAAGAGATGGCCAGTTACAGACCGTGCGAGGCCACAGAGGTCAACCAACCCCTGTCCTTTAGCAGAGGAGACAACTAAAATCTGGGAGAAGGACCCCAAGTCCACCCAAGACCCTTCTATCTTCCACCGTCACCAGGCTATAGAGCAAAACTTGAGAAGTGGGGAGAGTGGTAGCAAGGTATCCGACATCTGACGAAGACTGGAGCCGGAGAAGGGTTGGGGAAAGAAAGCCAAAAAAGCAGACGCGAGGGGTCCATTCGGCTTTCTCGACAGTAACTTCTAGTTTTTGAGCCTCTCAAACAGACTCTCGCCCCGCGCGTCGCAGAGCTCTTTCCCGCTCGCGGGGGAGGCTGCACCATTCTACAGAAGTGATAGTGGCGGTGGCGGGCTCTCAGCAGGCTCGCGGAGGTCGCGGGCCCCGGGGACCCTCCGAGAAGGAAGCCAAGTCTGTTCAAGGAGTTAAGGGTCCCAGTCCTGCAACACCTCCCGGCATCCATCACCCCGCTCGAGGCCCTCGGTCTCCGCACTCCCCTCCCCAGGAGCTTGCAGCCCCGCCATCACCTACCAGAGCGGGTGGTACGGGCGGGGGGCAGGCGGGACGCCCCTTCTCTGCCCCTTCGTGCAAAGCTCAGCAGAAAACTCACCAGGCTAGCGCGAGACGCGTGGAACAGCGGAGCACTGGCTAACCGCTCCTAGAGACCGCGGGCAGCCGCCCCGCCCAGCGCCCGGCTCCCGGCCAATGACAGTGGGCCGCGACCGCCGCGCTCTGCTGACATCACTTCCTGCCCCGCCCACACCGCTGGGCCCCGCCCAGCCGGGCGCTGGCGCTGAGCCCTGAGGTTGTCAGCCACACGCCGCTAACAATCGTGGCTGGTCCTTAAAGTTGAGTTGGAGGAAGTTAAGCTGCTGTGGAAGCTGTGCTCCATCTAAAGCCCGCGTCAGCAAACTATCAGCTGCAGGTGGGATCTAAAGCACGAGTCAGCAAACTGCAGCGCTAAGCCCTAGGGGCCGGGCCACTTTCGTCATTCACGAACGTGTTTTAATTGCAATTCACAAGATCATCTTGGCAGGTTGTAACTAGCACTAATTTTTCTTTTCTTTTTTTTAAATTTTTCGTTTTTAAGAAACCAACAGTCTGCAACATGGAGTATGGGCATCCCCTGCTTTCCCCTCCCGTCCACAACTCATAATCCAAGTTGTCTTTTCCGTCATTTAGCCCACTTTTGCGAAGAGTCAGGACAGCCAGATCCTAAGTGGACAGGTGGTGTGGTCAGTTAGGAATGGTGGGACCCTTGCCAGAGGGAAGGGAACTAGAGCCTCAGGCTGTGCTGACCTTTGAACAGGCCAGGACACAGTTGAGCTCAGACTTTCCTACCACCAGGCCAGTGGAAGCACACATGAAATAAGGACTGCTTATATGGGTATGTAAACAAACTGTGAGGGAAAGGAACAAAGGGGACCCACTTTAGCCAGGGAAGGCTGCATCCAGGGAAGTTTTCATCTGCTAGCTAGGCTGAAACATATTCAGCTTTCCTAGCCTTGTAATCATACCTTCCTCCACCTTCACTTTTAGCTACCAGCAGCTCCAATTCTAAGGCCTTCCATTGTCCTCCCAGCCCTAAGGATGGTGAGACACTAGTTTTATTTAGGTAGTGTTGCCATAACACATCTGCTGTTTCCCTGAAGTGATTCATCTCATCACTTGCTGAGACAGCCCACTCTCTTACTGGCTAAGAAACTGACCCCAAGGAAATAAGATGAGTGTAGAGTGAGAGCCCACAAAGGTGTGTGAGTGTATCATTTTATTTCTGGATTCCATTTCCACAATGGAGTATATGGTCCCAGATGCATGGCTGAGATTGTCATCCATCTCTGCAACAATTATGCCCTTTGTCTGCAGGTCTTATGGCTCTTAGTTTCTGGATCTCTTAAGTCATGAGGCTCAGTCTCTGATGTGGGACAGGGATACAGCTACCCCTCCCAGGCAGCTGATACCATACATGAGAGGAAAACACGAGAGATGGGTCCACCACAGTGGGAGAGAATCACACTTTCAGGGCCCCAAGAGGACAAACAGACAAAAATAAGATGCTCGAGCTGGGAAGGTGGCTTAGTGGAAGAGTGCTTGCATACATGAAGCCCTGAGTTCGATTCCTCAGTACCACATAAACAAAAAAAGCTGGAAGTGGTGCTGTGGCTCAAGTGGTAGAGCACTAGCCTTGAGCAAAAAGAAGCTAAGGGACAGTGCCCAGGCCCTGAGTTCAAGCCCCAGGACTGGCAAAAAAATAAAAAAATAAGATGCTCCTGAAAAATAGCTGTGTAGATTCCAAAGTTGACATCTGAACACCTGAGTTAGGAAGGGGGAGAAAGGGAGGCAACAGTATTGGGTAGGAAGTTCCTTCAACCCTCCCCACACACCAATGTCTATGATGCATGGTAACTGGCTACATAGCCCAGGCTGCTCTGGACATAAACTCCCAATTCCCCTGTCTCAGCATCCTAAGTGCTTGAATTAGGCAGGCACCACTATGACCAGCCTCAATCAAGGGCTTTCTAAAGGACTCACTAGTCATCAGTCCTCTCTAATTGGGCTAAGATGCCACAGCATCCATAGCCTGAGTGACCTTGCTCAGGCCAATGCTCCCAGATGCAAGAAAGGATACAGCATGTCCTGAAGAGGCTGGGCAGAAAAGGTACTAGGGGAACATCCCTCCAGGGAGGCCTGCAGGGTCTGGGCTGTGTTGAGGTCAGTCAGAAGGCCCATGCTCTGCACCTGAGTGAAGAAAGTAGGTCCTCTCTAACGTCCCACTTCTGGAACTCCTGATTTCCGAATGGCACTTGTGGCCAAAACTTCCACCCGCCATGGAGAAGGTCCTCATGAAAGTCTAGTCTTATAAGGGCTTCATGTTGCCTCTTTCTACCCACCTGCAGGAAGAAGTTACGTAGAGCCCGGATTGTGGTATTTGAGAGGGTAGAAAAGTCCGCCAAAACTGCCGCTTCCAAAACTTGACCCACCTCTTCATGAGAGAAGACACTGCTGCTCTGGTACCGCACAAACTGGTCCAGAAAGAGAAGTCCAAATATTAAGTGATTGGAAGAGATGCCAGTTCCTGTGCCCTGTTGTGCTCAGCTCTGGGCTGGGAACACTGTTCTAAAGCCCACAGAACCCTGTCTTCAAGGTATCAAAGAAAAATGACATATATGACACAGAGTGAGATCCTGAGAAAGCTGGCCTTACTGATTCCTTCAGCGCTGGCTTCCTCCTTCCCGTCATGCACTGCACACTCATGGCTAAGATGAACCGTGCACAGTTCCATAACCACCACCATGTGCTCTAACAGCAATCATTCTCACTTTACTACCTGGAATACCTTCCTCCTCACTACTAACTCTTCAAGCCTCCGCTGAA
Organism: Dipodomys merriami; assembly: GCF_024711535.1. Classification (NCBI taxonomy): domain Eukaryota; kingdom Metazoa; phylum Chordata; class Mammalia; order Rodentia; family Heteromyidae; genus Dipodomys; species Dipodomys merriami. The sequence continues at coordinate 4,643,427 of NW_027206124.1, read as the reverse complement.
ACATTGCCTTCCTTGTACAGAAGTAGTTACTCTTTTTTCTGTGTTCCCATACCAACAATGGATCTATCTGTGGGTTCATTTCAGTATAATTTATAGGTTGCCTGCTTTGTTCTTTAAAGAGCAGGCATTTACTATGTGGCAAACTCAGCATCCTCTCCATTCTACTGCTCAGAATATCATATTTAACTATTGATTTGTCTGTCTCCTCTAGACTAAAGGAACCTTAGAAGCAGAGCATTTGGCTCTTCTACACCTTCAGTACCTAGTAGGCCTGGCATGTGGCAGTAAACTCTGGTCAATATTTCATAAGAGAAATATGAGGTGTGCAAGTCTCCTGGGATAAGGACCTGTGAACATTTAAATAATTCTCCAAGCAGAACTTCTATAGGGTAAAGGCCATTCAGCCTCTCCACCTCCTTTCAGAGTTAGGGTGACCTGAAGTATTGTTTCCTGGGCCTTTTCAGCACCATTCAGGCTCCTAACACTCCTTAGACCATAGGACTATGCTACTTGCACTTACCAGCGTTATAAGCCTCAGTATCTCAGGTCTGAGAAAGGGATTCTCTCCAGCATCCAAGAGAGTGAAGAGCAAAAATCGATTCCAAGGTTGGGAGGCCACATGGAGTGCTGTAGGAAACACCAGTCCCCAGGTGTTTAGTAGTGCTTTTCCAAAGGCTTTAGGGCACATGGCTGAAGAAGAGCTTCTCCTATTGGCTCAAAAAGAGAGCTGCCAGCTATGAGTAGGATATTGGATAGGCTGACCCCAGGTTTCTTCCTTCCATAGGCTTCTACCACCTATGCTGGCTCAATGAACTATATACACCATGATTATGGGAGGCAGACAGAAGGAAGGGCTCTTGAACCTTGATAACCTGATCTGTACATAAAGGGTCCTGATTCCTAGTCTAGAACTCTTTCTTTTCCTCTAATCTAAAATGAACTCTTAACAACTGAGCATGTCTAACCACTTCTCAAATACCTGACTACATAGCCCATGGGTCAGCATGCCACAGTTAAGTAAGCTAGACCCTAGTGGCTCATGCCTATGATACTAGCTACTCAGAAAAATGAGATCTGAGAATCAATGTTCAAAGCCAACCTGGTCAGCCTCTTACCGACAATTAACCAGCACAAAGCCAGAAGTAGAGGTGAGGTTCAAGTGGTAAAGTGCCAGCCTTGAGCAGGAAAAGCTGTGTGAGATTGCAAGACCCTAAATTCAAGCTCCAGTAATGGCAAAAAAAAAAAAAAAAAAGTAGGGTAAGGCAAAAAAAAAAAAAAAAAAAAAAAAAGTAGGGTAAGTCTGAATCACACAGTGGGTAGGAATGGAAGCCTGGGAGCAGTAAGGTGAGGGCTGGTTCCCTCCAATCTTCCTTGTGGAAAGATCACAATGGGGAACACTTTACCTAAGTCTGGACTCCGGGCATTCAAGTAGTCAAGCAAGGCCTCCAGGCAGCCAACACAGGCTTGGGACAATAGAGGGTCCTTCTGTAAAACAAACAAATTAGTAGAAATTAGGGTCAATTTCACTAGCAGAAAGTTTTAATGTTCACTAAGAAAACTTTCTTTCAGAATTATTTGATATCAGAACTTCACGATTAGGAGTATGGCCTTGTAGATAATCAAGATATGTTGGTTGGCACTATCTCTCACCCACATACAGAGCATGGTGCTTATACTAGGTGACTTGTCTTTTTTTTTTTTTTTTTGGTCATGGGACTTGAACTCTGGGCCTGGGCGCTATCCCTTAGCTCTTCAGCTCAAGGTCAATGCTCTATCATTTGAGCCTCAGCGCCACTTCCGGTTTTCTGGTGGCTTATTGGAGATAAGTCTCACGAGGCTGGGTGCTGGTGGCTCAGCCCTATAATCTTAGCTATTCAGGAGGCTGAGACCTGAGGATCACGGTTCAAAGCCAGCCTGGGAAGGAAAGTCCATGAGACTCTCTTTTTTTTTTTTTTTTTTTTTTGGTTGGTCATGGAGCTTGAACTCTGGGCCTGGGCTCTGTCCCTCAGCTCTTCAGCTCAAGGCGAGCGCTCTACTACTTGAGCTACAGTGCCACTTCCGGTTTTTTGGTGGTTTATTGGTAATAGGAGTCTCATGGTCTCTCCTGCCAGGGCTGGCTTTGAACCACGATCCTCAGATCTCAGCCTCCTGAGCAGCTAGGATTACAGGCATGAGCCACCGGCACCCGGCTTCCATGAGACTCTTATCTCCAATAAACCTGAAAGTGGAACTGTGGCTCAAGCAGTAAAGTGCTCACCTTGAGCTGAAGAGGTAAGGAACAGCGCCCAGGCCCAGAGTTCAAGCCCCATGACCAACAACAAATAAATAAATAAATAAATAAATAAATAAATAAATAGTGTCACAGACTTTCCTGCCCGTGCTGGCTTTGAACTGTGATCCTCAGATCTCAGCCTCCTGAATAGCTAGGATAACAGGTGTGAGCCACTGGCACCTTTGCCTTGTCTTTCCTAAAAGTTTTCTGTTTTAGAAAAGGAAATGGACTCAGGTTCATAGATTTAGTCACTGGAACATATCACTGACTAACCCCATGAGTTTTACCCATTTTTTTTGTTTTGTTTTGTTTTGGTCATGGGGCTTGAACTCAGTCTGTAAGCTGTCCCGGAGCTCTTCAGCTCAAGGCTAGTGCTCTACCACTTGAGCCACAGCACCATTTCTGGTTTTCTGGTGGTTAACTGGAAATCTCATGCCTTTCCTGCCTGGGCTGGCTTTGAACTGCAATCCTCAGATCTCAGCATTCTGAGTAGCTAGGATTACAGGCATGAGCCACTGGCATCCGGCATTTTACCCACTTTTTTTTTTTTGGGCTGGTCATGGGGCCTGAACTTTGGGCCTGGGCACTGTCCCTCAGCTCTTCAGCTCAAGGCAAGTGCTCTACCACTTGAGCCCCAGCACTACTTCTGGTTTTTTCTGCTTATATGGTGCTGAGGAATGGAACCCAGGGCCTCATGCATGCAAGACAAGCACTCTACCACAGAACCACCTTCCTAGCCCCTTACCCACTTTTAAAAACAGCAAAACCTGGGCTGGGAAGGTGGCTCAGTGGTACAGCGCTTGACTTGCGTGCATGAGGCCCTGGGTTTGATTCCTCAGCACCACATAAGCAAAAAGAAAAAAGCCGGAAGTGGTGCTGTAGCTCAAGTGGTAGAGTGCTAGCCTTGAGGTTAAGAGCTGAGGGACAGAGCCCAGCCCCACAACCAGACCAAAAAAAACAAAAAAACAGCAAAACCTTTCATGAAATAAAATTTCGTGTTCTAAATGATGAAACAAATCTATCAGTCATTAGGGAAATAGAAATTAAAACCACAAGATAAAACTACATACCTACCATTAGCTAAAAATAAAAAAGACTGACAAAACCAAATGTTGGGAGAATATGGAGAAACTAAAATTTTCATAAAATGGTATCGCCATTTTGGAAAGCAATTTGGTTATTTTTGCTTGTTTTAAATCTACAAGGTTAGCAGTCTACCACTTTGAGCCACAGTGCTACTTCCTTCTTCAGAATTTTATAGCTTTTGCTATAGTGGTCCTTCACTTCCTTGGTTAGGTTTATTCCTAAATATTTTTTGAGGCTATTGCAAATGGCATTGTTTTCCTGATTTCCCATTATTGGTATTCAGAAAAGCTACTGATTTTTCTGAGTTAATTTTGTATCCTTAAGCAGATTTCTTGAAAAGCTAAAAGCAAACAAACAAAAATCATATGCTTTTCCCACATGCTATTCTTTGGAAGACCATCAGTCTGGTAGTTAAAGATATGGTCTGAATCTATGCTTAATCTCTTATAGTATGTGTGACCCTGGGAAATTTAATCTTGATAAGTGCAGATATAAAGTTAAGTCTGAAGCCAGTAGTCACGCCTGGACTTTCCAGGGGCCAACTTAAGCTTTGTTTCTGTTCTTGCAGCTTTACCTCTCAACCAATCACCCTCTAGGCCCTCATGGCACCACTGGGCCACTGATAGGCTGTTGTTGTTCTGGAAGAATCAGTTCCTACTCTCAGGAGTCCACTCAGCAAGGTCCTTACCTGAACCAGAAGGTTCTGTAGCCCAACGACCAGAGACAGCACTTCTGATGCTTCCAGTGGAGCTAGGACACTGTTCTCAGGGGCTGCTGGTGGGTGGGACCCTGAGTGCACCAAGGCCACCAGGACAGAGGAAAAGTTTTGTTGCAGGGCTGTCCGCAGGAAGTTTAAGATGGCAGCTGAAAACAGGAGAATCTACACATTCAGTTCCTGCCTCCTCCTCCATCTCCCACCCAGCTCTGTCATGGGGGCAGGGAGACCATAGTGATGAAATAGATTGGGGTACCCATGGGCTGGTCTGGGTAAGTGGTCTTATCTCAGAATCTAGAGGCTTTCCTTCTTTCATCAGAAACTCTGGAGCCCATACCTAGGAGCAGCGCAACCTTTTTGTTGGGAAAGCTAAGAGCTTTCAGTATTTGGTCCAGTTCCACGGACAGTGTCTGGTGAACCTGGGAGAGCAAGAGGTAAAAGACTAAGTCCCATGTTCCAGAAGTCATGTGAAAAAATAGCCTGATCCCATATCTTTTTTTTTTTTTTTTGCCACAATCTGCCACATACCTGCTTCATCAAGAGGGGACAGGGGGACAGAGGAGGCCACAGAGTCTTCTGAGCCTATCCAGTCCCATTTTCAACAGTGTGATGAGAAATGAGCTTGTACCTACACAACTAACTCTTCTGCAAATTTCCTCCCAATAGCCTCCTCTCCAGGGAGCCTTCCCCAATCTTTCCCATCTTTATTTTTTTTTCTGTCATGGGGCCTGAACTAAGGGCCTGGGCATTGTCCCTCAGCTCTTCAGCTCACCACTTGAGCCACAGCACCACTTCTGGCTTTTTCTGCTTATGTGATGCTGAGGAATCGAACCCAGGGCCTCATGCATGCAAGGCAAGCACTCTGCCACTGAGCCACCTTCCCAGCTCCCCTTTCCCATCTTTGCTTCAGTCTTTGTCTGTACTCAACATTCATTCACCTCACTGGAGTCAGAAAGGCAAAATAAAAATCCTAGCTCTTCCATGCATCAGCGGGCACGTCATTATACCTGCTTCAGCCTGCCTCACTTTCTTCATCTATGAAATGAAAAGAGATGCTGGAGGGGATGTGGCCAGAAGGGAACCCTACTGCATTGTTGGTGGGAGTGTAAACTTGTTCAACCACTCTGGAAAGTAGTATGGAGGTTCCTCAAAAAACTCCACATAGAGCTCCCCTGTGACCCAGAAATCCCACTTTTGGGCATTCACCCAAATGATCACAAATAGGACCATACTAAAGCTACCAGAACAACTATGTTTATTGCAGCATTATTTACCATAGCTGAGATATGGAACCAACCCAGATGCCCTATAGTAGATGAATGGATCAAGAAAATGTAGTGTGTTTACACACACACACACACACACACACACACACTGGAATTCTATGGAACCAACCCAGATGCCCTATAGTAGATGAATGGATCAAGAAAATGTAGTGTGTTTACACACACACACACACACACACACACACACACACACACACACACACACACACACACACACACACACACACACACACACACACACACTGGAATTCTATGCCTCCATCAGAAAGAATGACATCGCCCATTTGCAAGGAAATGGAAAGACTTGGAAAAAATTATATTAAGTGAAGTAAGCCAAGCCCAAAGAAACATAGGTCCCATGGTTTCCCTTATTTGCAATAACTAGTATATGTCTGGGACAAGCAGAAAAGGTCAAAAGCTATGTACATATGACCAGATAAGATGAAGTTAAGCGACATGAACCCCAAGATAGGAACACAAGTGGTTTTTTCTTTCTTGCTATTGTTTCCAGTGTATTTATAATATACCATATGATTTTTTTTGCTGATTTGTATGTTCCTCCCCCATGGTATAACCCATTTTCACTGTATCTGATGGTATAAAATTTGGGGAGGGGAAGGGAAAAAACAAAATGTTTAAATAGGGATACAGGTTGATCCATTGCAACAATGAGATGTATAAGACACTATGTTGAAAAACAAACTTTACAATTTAGGTGTGGGGTGAGGGGTAGGGGAGAATGTAGTTGTGGAGGTGGGAGGGAAGGGATGGTAGGGGAATAACAAAGGAGGAGGCAACAATGCTTGATAAGAAATGTACTCATTGCCTTGTTCATGTAGCTGTAATTCCTCTGTACAGTATTTTCACAATAAAAAACTTATTAAAAAATGAAAAGAACACCACCTGTTTTCACTGCCATCAGAGCTATTGTGAGGGATAGCTGAGCATCAGCTTCAGTAAACATGCACTAATGTCAAGCAACATCCAAACTGAGGGGCTAGCAGAGGTGGCAGGTTCCAAGCTGTGTCTGCCCTGAGCTCAACCAGAACTTGGGGGCTTTGTCACAGGCTTTAACAAAGCACTTCCTTAAAATTCTATGTTGACAGAAGAATCAGATTCTAAGCAGAAAAGCCAAGTTGTAAAAAAAGGTAGAGAGATATCATGATAATAGAAGATGTGAATAACAGAGGAAACTATGTATAAGCCTATATGGGAACTCTGTACTATTTGCTTACCTTTCTACAAATCTCAAACTTTCCCAAAAATATTAAAAATAATCAGGGTGATGGTGGCTCTGATCTCAGGAGCTGAGATCAGAGGATCACAGTTCAAAGGCAGTCCAGGCAGGAATGACTGAGACTATTATCTCCAATCAACTACCAAAAAAGCTAGAAGGAGCTATACTCAAGTGGTAGAATGTTAGCTATAAGCAAGAAAAGCTCAGGGACAGCACCTATTCCCTGAGTTCAAGAGCGCAAACACACCTCCAACACACACACACACACACACACACACACACACACACACACACACACACACACACACACACACACACACACACAGAGACGCGGCAGTTGATCTCACACACACACACACAGAGACACGGCAGTTGATCACACACACACACACACACACACACACACACACACACACACACACACACACACACACACAGACACGGCAGTTGATTAGTTATAAGGTGAGGACAGGACACAGCTAGCTAACATCAGGATGCTAATTTCTGCTTGGGCAGGTCACTGTAGAAGTGGGCCCAACATCCTCATACAGAAAATCAGGGAAAGTTCCTGCTACAAACCAACCACAAACTACATGCACAGATCTGCTATAGGAGCCCAAGGTCAAAAGTGCTTTAACGTCTACCAAATGAGCTATGTGCTCATCATTAGACTGGCACAATGCTGGGCACAATGTAAGACTATCGTAGAAGCTAGAAGATGGTCTCTATCCAGAGGAACACAAGAGATTTCTGACATCATCCACAGGGGAGCACATGAAGGGTACTGTGGTGACAAGGTCCTACGGGGGAGGAATAGGAGAAAAGGAGGTGTTCTATCCACTGGATATGTCTTCTGCTCTTCTATTTCCTGCATCACCTTCTCCAACAACTGCAATGACAGCTAACCACATGTGACACTCCATAGCTTGCCACTGGATACTTTGAGGTTATAGGTTAGGCCCTGCCTGACTATCTAATCTAATCTACTTCATTCATCTTCGTATTCTAGCCACATAGAACACCTCAGTGCTTTTCAGCTTATGTATCCTATATCCTAAATTTGTGCAGGCTCAGTGACTGCACATACTATGCTCAAGTGCCTTTTCCAATATCTTTGCTGGATGCAATCTTACTTTAAGACTGTTCAGACTATAAGTTCTATAAGGGCAGGGCAAAGCTGCATTCATTTTTTTATTCCTCTATAGGAATATAGCCTGGCATGTAGGTGATCTATGAATATTAAAAAGATTAATGTAGTATGGTGGGTATGGTGGGTATGGTGGCACATGTCTGTAATCCAGAACTTGGGAGGCTGAGGCAGAAGGATCAGGACAAGACCAGCTTGAACTATATAGTGAGAACCATATATCAAAAACCCAAAAAACAAAAAACAAAAAAGGGTTAATTTAAATTAACATTACAACAACCTTGGATGTTTTCCTCATTTTGTAAGTAAGAAAGCTAATATTCAAAATAAACATGTTGCCATGGTCACAAAGCTAATATGCCACAAAGCTAAGGCCAGAACTCACAAATTTTTGTTATCACTTCTTTGAGTGCCATCTCATGCCCCAAAACCATAGAGTTGAGGACCAACCTTTAAATTGCCATGGTGCTGCTGGGCAGAGAAGGAAGCAGTGAGTAGCCATGCAGAGCAGAGCAGCGGGTTTCTGGGAGAGTCCATCTCTGTCCAGGTGAGTGCCAGCATCTTCTCTAGAAGCTCTATCAAGTCCGTGCAGCTCAGTAGCACAGCTGCAACTACAGAGGAAGATTATGGCAAGGGCCACATAGTTACATAGAAACCTGAGCTCAGTGCTTGCATATGCCCAGTATCTAGTAGAACTTCAAGCATACAAAAACAAACACAAAGAAATAGCATGAGGCCCTAAGAGTCCCAGCATCATCAGAACACAGGTTATCAGCACCTGAGTGGACCCATGACCACTAGCCTCACATGAATCCTTAGTTGTTTTCTTTTTTTCTTTTTTTTTTTTTTAAGATGAAACAATTGAGCTGGGTGCTGGTGACTCACACCTGTAATCCTAGCTACTCAGAAGGTTCAGATCTGAGGATCGCAGTTCAAAACCAGCAGGGGCAGGAAAGTCCGTGAGACTCTTATCTCCAATTAACCACCAGAAAACCAGAAGTGGTGCTGTGGCTCAAGTGGTAGAGCACTAGCCTTGAGCTGAAGAGCTGAGGGACATGTGCACCCAGGCCCAGAGTTCAAGCCCCTTGACCAACCAAAAAAAAAAACCAAAAAAACAATTGAAAGAAGTAAGGGCCCCTAACACTGCCCATTGTTCTCTTCACCATGTCTGCCTGGGTCCCTGTACCTCTTTTCTGACTGCTGGGCGTAGTCTGATGAAGGCTCCAGTACAAGAAGTTGAAGGAAGGTTGTAGAATGTCCACGTCAGAGGGGCTGCACTTCCCACACAGTTTGCTCACTGCAAGAAACCAGAGTTCCTGGGCTGGGAATGTGGCTTAGTGGTAGAGTGCTAACCTAGCATCCCTGAGGCCCTGGGTTCAATTCCTCAGTACCACATAAACAGAAAAAGCCAGAAGTGGTGCTGTGGCTCAAGTGGTAGAATGCTAGCCTTGAGCAAAAGAAGCTCAGAGACAGTGCCCAGTCCCTGGGTTCAAGCCCCAGAACTGGCAAGAAAATAAAGAAAAGAGAGAGAGGAAGAAAAAGAGAGAGAGGAAGAAAAAGAGAGGGGGGAGAGAGAGAAGAAAAGAAAGAAAGAAGGAAGGAAGGAAAGAGAAACCAAGAGTTTCCAGGTGACCCTATGGCATAGCAGTCTATGGGCTCAACAACACACCAGCATGCACACTTCTCTAGATGAAAGCCTACACCTAACTAATTTCAAAATGTCAGTCTTGGAAAGCATGCCCAAATGAAGTGCCCCTGACATGGCACCCATGTGCTAACTTGAAGGCACATTCAGACCCTCCATCTGGTCTAACCATATAAGTAGCCCACAGAATCACAGCAACCAGAACAGACAGTAGTTGTTCCCAAACAAAGTGATTTAAGCTGGTCAAGGGCATATGACACCACAGACTTCAGGATGCAAAGGGCCTCAGAAGTCATCTAGGCCAATATGCTACCTTAGCAGGTGGCCCTAGATCATCCAGTTTTCCAATGGAACCCTGTGATGGTGGTGGATATGCCATTCCTTACCTTGGCCATATTATCTCCTCATCCCTGTTTCTTCTCTTTTTTTATTTTTGAGACAGTGTAATACTATGTAGCACAGGCTATCCTTGAATTTAGGTTCCTCATAGCTAAGCCTTGTTACTGCTAGGATTATAGGAATGTTCCATCACACCCACTGGCTGTATTCTCTTTCTTGTACCACCTCCTTCTGGCTAGTTCTTTAACTCTCATTCGATAATCAAGATTCAGCTCAGGCCAATTTTCCTAGCACTCAGGAGGATGAGTCAGGTCAACTCTTAGTTCAATGTCAACCTGGGCTATATGTAATCCCCTTGTCTAAAAAACCAAAGACAGGTATGGTGGTATATGCTTATAATCCCAGCTTACTCAGGAGGGAAAGATCAGAATTGTGAGCCCAGACCAGCCTGGGAAAAAGGTTAGTAAAATGCTATTTCAACCAATAAATCAGGCAGAGTGATGTCCCCCTATAATCCCAGCTACTGGGAAGTTTAGGTAGGAAGATGATGGTTCAAGGCTGTTCCCAAGAAAAAACTCAAAGACCCTGTCTGAAAAATTTAAACAAACACACAAAAAGGGCTAGGGGTATGTATGGTTAAAGTGGTATAATGCCTGCAAGCAAGCTCAAAGCTCTTGGTTCAAAACCTAGTGCTGCCAAAAAAAATAAAAATAAAAATAAAGAAGATTCAGGTCAAACTTTAACTCCCCAGTGAAGTTCCTATAACCTCTCCAGATTGGCTGACTCTTCTGCACTCCCCAATAGAGCAGTTATGACACTGAAGAACAGACAGCAACAGAACATCTTCTTCTCCAAGGAATCGTCACTCTCTCTATAACAATATAAAACCTACCCAAGGCTCTTTTTGGCAGCCACATCACATCAAACTGATTTGTCTTGTTGTCAGCTGGACAAGCAGGTTTCCCTTCCCCCTACCAACATGTTTACCCCTTAAGCAAAGTCCTCTGCACCAGTGTTTTCAAATACAAGTACTCAAGAATGTGAGTGTGCACTACATTTCACATTCAGGTTTCATCCTGTTACTCCTTGTCAGAAGCTTTTTTTTGGTGCCAATAATGGAGTTTGACCTTAGCCCATGAATGCTGCCCCTTAGCTTTTCCTGCTCAAGACTGGCTCTCTTCCACTAGAGCAACAGCTGCACTTCTGGTTTTTTGGTGGTTAGTTGGAGATAAGAGCTTCATGGACTTTCCTGGTGGGGATGGCTTTAAAACCTCAATCCCCAGCTAGGATTACAGACGTGAGGCACTGGCACCTAGACTTTCCTGCTGGGGATGGCTTTAAAACCTCAATCCTCAGCTAGGATTACAGGCATGAGGCGCTGACACCCAGCTTGTCAGAAGCTCTTCCAGGTTGATTTTTTTTTTGTCAGTCATGGGGCCTGAACTCTGGGCCTGGGCACTGTTCCTCAGCAATTCAGCTCAAGGCTAGGTCACAGTGCCACTTGAGCCACAGTGCCACTTCCAGCTTTTTCTGTTGAGGAATCAAACCCAGGGCCCCAGGCATGCAAGGCAAGCACTCTGCCACTGAGCCACCTTCCCAGCTCCATTCCAGGTTGATTTTTATCACATACAGATCGCTCTCTAGCTTGATGTCAACCTTGATCTGACAGTAATAATCAGCACTGAGCAGAGGCAGGGTATGAAGTCCCCAGAGGTCCTCTCTGAGCCTGTATTGATCCCTCAAGGTTTGGACTCTAGGTGAGGAAAGCTACTCATTCTCACCTATGGCCAAAGAACCTAAGTGCATACATTTTGAAAACATTTTTCCTTGCCCTTTCAATCTTCCTTCAATAATTCTTTCTACAGGCACTGCCTATGAAATAGCGACTACATGGATAAGCAATGGAAAGGTCACAACAAGGTCTGGTGTGTGGGAAGGAAAGGTGCCTAGAGAACAGTGGGGTCAGCTGGGTCAGCAGTGGGATGACATAGAAAGCTGTCCTAGTGCCAGGAAACACGAACTGATACAGGTACTATATGGACATTCCACATCTACCAGATTACATATTCCTATCTGAACCCTAAGCTAGGAAATACTGTTATATCTTACCTGTGAGGAATCTAGGTTTGGTACAGGCAAAGTTACTACAAGAGGTCTTTTGGACTCCATGGCGTGTGCCTGTCACACTCTGATTTTGAGGAGGTGTTGTGGGGAGGTTTTTCAAACACTTGTTGGCAACAAGCAAAGGAAATTTTAAGAGATCTCTCAGCCCTGGAGGACAAAATGAACCCCCATCTTCTTCCAAAAGGGTAAAAGAGTAGAAAAATGAAGAAACACTAGCAGTACTGGGTTCCACCACACATCAGCCCTTGGTCCATGGGCACTTTCTGAAGAAGCCAAAATACCTTGGTGAAGGAGTTTCATGGCCATGCTGTCCAGTTCTTGTTTTGACTCAGTCCTCAGTTGTACCAGTGACAGGAGGTTCAGCAGCAGTGACAAGTTCTCTGAGACTGTGAAGAACATGGATAGCTGGTCAGGGAGCCTGGACACAGAGCATCTGAGTTCTCTATCTCCAAAGGGATGAGGAATTTACCCCGTTTCCTATCTCCTTCCTTCTTTGTGGAATACAGAGTTAACTGGTACACTGAACACAAACTCCAGATTGTTATCAGGAATTCTCTATTTTACCTAAGTCCATCGAAAGTCACAGTGTATAATGGCCTATGTCTGAAATTTATTACTTGGGAGAAAGAAGCAAGCAGATTGAGTTTGAGGCCAGCCTGGATAACGTTAGCTAGAACCTATGTCAAACACAAAATAAAATCAAAAGGGCTAAGAGTGAAACTCGAGTTATAGAACACTGGCCTAGCAAGCATGATGCCCTGGGATTTAATCTCCAGCACCAAGGAAAAACGACTCGCACATGAAACAAGAATTCTTAGTCCAGGTTGGGAAGGTGTCTCAGTGGTAGAGCACTTGCCTTGCATGCCTGAGGCCCTGGGTTTGATTCCTCAGCACCACATAAGCAAAAAGAAAAAAGCTGGAAGTGGCACTGTGGCTCAAGTGGTAGAGCACTAGCCTTGAGCTGAAGAGCTGAGGGACAGCGCCCAGGCCCAGAGTTCAGGCCCCACAACCAGACAAAAAAAAAAAAAAAAAAACAGAATTCTTAGTCCTATTGTTCAGTTAAAAAATTGAGGCTCACAGTGGCTGAGTGACTTTTCTGACTCAGCTAATAAAAGGGAAGGTTAGATTATCTGAATGTTCGTGACCTCCTCAATTTTCCATGATGACCTCCAATGTGAAGTGAATTTGAAGGAGGTAGGGCATTTCATAAGGGCTGACTAGGTCATGCATAAGGACAGAGCCTCCAACAAATGGGATGGAGATTCCAAAAAGCTCCTTTCTTGCCTCTTCTGCATTAGAAAAATGTTACAAAATGAGCCACACATCTACAGTATTCTGTTATAGCTGGAAAACACTAAGACACAGGGGCAGAACCTAAGTATGAATCTGGTACCTAGTACCTTTCTTACCACACATTTCCTTCCATCATATGGTTTTTTTTGTTTTTTTGTTGTTGTTGTTTTAGCAGTCATGAAGCTTCAACTCAGGGCCTGGGCTCTGTCTCTGAGCTCTTTTGCTCTGAGCTAGTGCTCTACCATTTTGAGCTACAGTGCTACTTCTGGTTTTCAGGTTAATTGGAGGGAAGAGTCTCACCCACTGTCCTGCCTTGGCTGGCTTTGAACTGCAATCCTCAGATCTCATTCTCCTGAGTAGTAAGGATTATAGGTGTGAGCCACCAGCGCTCGGCCATATTATGATTCTTAAGTATTATTATTATTTAAGTATGTCTTGTTCTTCCTTGCAGAGCAAAAACTCAGCTCCTTTAGATGCCTTTAAATCTATCTCTAAACCCTAATTCTCAACTAAGTGAGTCATGTGTGTCCTACTTTTTCTGGGTGGCTCAGAAAAAAATAGAAGACAAATAAATCCTATTAATTTCCAATCTCGTCATTACTGTATAAGACAACGTTTCCTTGACTCCTAGACTTCAACTCCAGATTTGGAAACTATCCTTCTGAATCTCACTGGGAATTTCCAACACACTACAAATCTAGTCCCCTCCCAGGACCCCTGCTAACTCCTGAGCCTCCCCCAGATTTCCACGTTCTTCTTCCTACTGACGACTGCCATTCTGGTGACAAGTAGCTCTGAGCACATGCTACTTAGGGTGGGCACATGCACAAATACATCATACACACCCACTCATGTTAAACTCTCTCTCTTTCTCTCTCTCTTTCCCTCTCTCTCTCTCAAAACTGAGCATGTTGTATCACATTGGCATGACACTACTTTTACAGAAAAATCTTTAATTCTTCCAGAGTTGACCTAACCAGGATAGAGCTGCCCACTCCTGTAGCTGGCCTTCAGGTCAAAAAAATCCCCAAGGCGGGGCTGGGAAGGTGGCTCAGTGCTTGCCTTGCATGCTCAAGGCCCTGGGTTTGATTCCTCAGCGCCACATAAGCAAAAAGAAAAAAGCTGGAAGTGGCGCCGTGGCTCAAGTGGTAGAGCGCTAGCCTTGAGCTGAAGAGCTGAGGGACAGCGCCCAGGCCCAGAGTTCAGGCCCCACGACCAGACCCCCCCCCCAAAAAAAAACCCCAAGGCACTTGTAGACTGACCTCCTGCAAGGCAAGCGCTCTAGCACTGAGCCACCTTCCCAGCCCCCCCTTTTTTTGGGGGGGTGAGTCCGGTCATGGGAGACTGACCTCCTGAAGGGAGGACTACATCCTCCACCAGCAGGTGTTGCAGGGTGAGCAGGAAGTGGCCTCGGACAAGACTGCCTACTTGGATATCTTCATTCTTCTTCAGGAAGGTCTTCAGGACAATCAATACCTTGCGGGCTATGTCTGCTGGGCTGGAATAGATAAGGTCCTGCACAGGAAAGAAAGAAGGCAGAATTCAGAGGGTATCACAGTCTGGGTCAGGTTAGAAAATAAGGAAGAGAGGAACAGGGAAAGTTTTCATGATGATAGTGTCACAGAAATGAGTAAGCTCCTACTTATTCAGAACCCATTTTGTACCAAAGGCTCTGCTGGGTGCACTGACTCCTCATGCACTCTGAATAAGCCATTCTACTAATTCCATCCCAAACTAGATTGAACAGAGGTTCCAACAGATTATGATTTGCCTAAGGCCACTTAAGCCATTTGTTACACAAAGGATGAATGTAAGTCTCTGAACTCCAAGCCCAACTCTCCTGCTTTTCAGGATGCCTTCTTCTTGCAAAAGAAAATATTAGGGTCAGGAAAAGGTTGTTTTCAGGACAGGGAACCTGAGGTGTGCCAGAAGGGAGAAAAGAAGGAGAGAGAATGGAGATGTCATAAGCAAGGAAAACGATAGACTGGGACAGATTTAGGGCAGAGAAAGGAAAAGTGAGGGCCAGGTCAAGCCCCTTCTGTGCCCTGGCATCTGCCTATCCCTGCCCCAAGCGATTAAAGGGTTTGGATTCAGAAAATGGGAAGGGACATTGGTTTTTGTTTTGCTATCAGAGTTATTTTAATGAGCGTATGTTAAAGGCAAAACCAGTCAGAAGCTGTACCAGTGCTTGTACTGCTGATAGCTCCTGGCACCTCCCAGCTCAAACAAACCAATTCTTTTGGACAAGCTAATGTGTTAGGCCAGTTAGGACTGGGTGCTATGAATCCAAGGTCACACACAGAATCTCTCTCTCCAGGGAGGAGAAATCCTGACATAGAGACCTGACTTCAGGGCAAACAAATCCTGCTGTGCTAACCACTGAGAAGTAGGGAAGGATAGGGGTACAGAGGCATCTGGCTTGGCTCTTTACAAACTTCTGCAGATACTGAAGAAACAAATAAAAATATCAGTAGTAACTCCTCAGTGAAGGCTTAATAATGCAGGTATGGTGTTGTATTTGTGTAGTAACTGTGCATTTGTTTATATGCTGTTTCTGTCTTTACAATAACTCCTCTAATTAGGTATCACAGATATTTCTCAAATGGGGAAACTGAAGCGAATTAATAAGAAATTAGTAGAGTTATAAATTCTAGGGGCTGGGAAGGGAAGGTGGCTCAGACGTAGAGTGCTTGTCTTATATGCATGAGGCCCTGGGTTTGATTCCTTGGCACCATATAAGCAGAAAAAAAAAGCCAGAAGTGGTGCTGTGGCTCAAGTGGTAGAGTGCTAACCTTGAGCTGAAGAGTTGAGGGACAGTGGCCAGGCTCAGAATTCAAGCCCCATGACCAACCAAAAAAAAAAAAAAAAAAGTCTATTATACTGTGTTAGTGAAGGGATGAGATATTCCACGTCTGACACTTTTTTTTTTTTTTTGGTGGGTCGTGGGTCTTGAACTCTGGGCCTGGGCACTGTCCCTCAGCTCTTAAGCTCAAGGCAAGCACTCTACCACTTAAGCTACAGTGCCACTTCCAGTTGTCTGGTGGTTTATTGGAGATAAGAGTCTCATGGACCTTCCTGCCTGGGCTAGCTTTGAACTGTGATCCTCAGATCTCAGCCTCCTGAGCTAGCTAGGATTACAGGCATGAGTCACTGGCGCACGGCTGACACTTTTTATGATTCAGAAAACACCTCCAGGCAGAGAAGATCACAGAACAGAGGGCTAGGAAAAAATCTGCATCATTTCAGAACCAAGCACAGTGGCACACACCTGCCATCCCAGGCTTGGAAGATACATGCAGGAAGATCTTAAATTAAGGCCCACCTGAACTAAACATCGAGTTTGAGGCCAGCCTAGGATACTTAGCAAGACCCTTTCTCAAAAGACAATAACAACGTCTATATTATTCCATCCAACTCTTACTTCACGGAGTGGGAGAGTGGGAGAGTGATCTGCTCAAGGTCAAGGGGCCAAGGCAGAACCATTTTCCTGGTTTTACTTCTTCAGTGGCCCATGCCTGCCTCACTGCCATAGAGCTAGTCCCTCTGAAATCTGAGGTCTAAAAGGTCTAAAGGTCTAAAAGGAAAGAGACTACTTGGTCTTTTGGTGTTCATAGTGAAAGCTGGGGAAAGTGTACCTTCTTCCATCATCTGGGTTAAGTGGGAAGGTAGTTGGCAGAACTACATTTGCTGTTATCCACAGCTGTCCAAACTCTCTTAGGACTGAATCTATTAGGATGAGTTGGCCAAGCAAACAGCTTTGTGACATCATTGTTTTTCACATCTAAAACCACCTACAAAAAAGACCACCCATTGATAATAGTAGTAATTAACAGCCTTGTTTTCAGCTGTTAATTACCCATATCAAAGCCAGAAATTGATACCAACACCTATTTTTAGACATTTTTCCCCTTCTTGTGGCCAGAAGCCAGGGAGAAAATGGTATGAATTATATACATGAACAAAAACTTGTTCCTTGCTGTTCTTTTTTATCACTCCTATTTCTTTTCTTTTTTTTTTTTTTGTCGGTTGTGGGGCTTGAACTCTAGGCCTGGGCACTGTCCCTGAGCTCTTAAGCTCAAGGCTAGTGCTCTACCACTTGAGCCACAGCACCTCTTCCAATTTTCTGGTGGTTTATCAGGAGGATGAGATCTGAGGATCACAGTTTTATTAAAAGCCAGCCCAGTCAGGAAAGTCCATGAAACTCTTATCTCCAATTAACCACCAGAAAACTGGAAGTGGTGCTATGGCTCAAGCACTTGCCTTGAACTGAAGAGGTGAGGGACGACAACCAGGCCCTGAATTCAAGTCCCAGGACCTAGGGGGGAAAAAACCACAAAAAACTATTAAGGTTTCCGACAATTTTACTTATGCCTGCAAAAGTATGTTGAGCGAATAATATTATCATGTATGTCAACTCATGGGCCTACAGACATGTCTGTCTATATGCCCTTGAGGCCTTCTTTGATCTTAAGACAGAATCAAGCAGAATCTCCTTGACAGAGTGGGTAGAAAAGTAAAAAGGAATGGTGACTAAGATCCACATTTTATAGTTACAACCTCTGGGGAGTAGAGAGGCACATTTCTATGAGTGGATAGATTTCTACCAGGTTTAGTAATGGGTATGGATTCATAGAAACCAGGTACCCACAAATAGGAAGTTATTTCCCACTCACATGCAGAAAGCCGTAAGTTCAGAAGTAGAAAGAAGCAGCTATGGGTGCCTCTTATTTCTGTCTCACAGAAGTCTGGGCATCACTGAATGAATGAGTGGTCACCTACCATCAAAATGAGCAGAATGCTGGGGCTGCTTCTGAGTATCTGGAACAGGTCTGTGAAGCTGGGAGGAAGGGTGGGCTGTTCAGCAAAAGGGACATCATCCAGTTCCTCATAGTTGCTCCCTTCAAAGGAGAACCAAAGTTCCAGAACACGGTGCCCAAACCTACTCATCAACTCTGGATACACCAGGAAGAACCTGAGCAGGTAGGGGTGGTGAGTGTAGACCAAGTACAAGTCAGAGATGCTCTCTAGGAATTTTCTGATTGCACTAACCACTGTCTGGAGGCAAAAGAAAGAAAGGAATTAAATTCACTTTGCAAAGGATCTGAGACCCCTGTCTAACCAAGGTACATGACTAGAGTAAGTGTACTGACATCTCAGGACTGAGCTACTAGATTATCACTGGCTTATCTCCCAAGGCACTCTGGTTAGAAAACTCCCACCGTATTTACAATAGTTTTCAACTGGAGTTGATTTTATTCCCCATGGACGCTTTGGCAAAGTCTAGAGATTTTTTTTTAAATTTTTTTGGTGGGGTCCGGTTGTGGGGCCTGAACTCTGAGCCTGGACGCTGTCCCTCAGCTCTTCAGCTCAAGGCTAGCACTCTACCACTTGAACCACAGCGCCACTTCCGGCTTTTTTCTTTTTGCTTATGTAGTGCTGAGGAATCGAACCCAGGGCCTCAGGCATACAAGCAAGTGCTCTACCACTGAGCCACCTTCCCAGCCCTCTAGAGATATTTTTAATTTTTACCTTGATTGATTCAGAAGTGCCTAGAAGATTATTACTCCAGGCTTTGACTACAAAAACATTTCCAGAGAAGATTAAGTGGGGAGATAGGTCTGCATGTGTGTGGTACCACTCCATAGCTAGGCTCCATAGCTAGGAGCCTAGATAGAATAAAATGAGAAAGCACAGGCATTGTCTTTGTTTCCCAGCTATTATGATATGAGCTTCTCTGCTCTGTTAGTACTAGAATCACTGAAATCATGAGCCAAAAAAAGCCTTCCTCCCTGAAGTTGCTTTCTCAGGTACTTTGTCACCTATGAAGACCATCTAAGCAACGTAACTACTCTAAGAGTTAGGGTTTGAACTTGATCATTTTGGTCTTTGACCCAATTTGAATTAGTCTTTGTGTAAGACATAGAAGGTGCCGGGCGCCAGTGGCTCATGCCTATAATCCTAGCTACTCAGGAGGCTGAGATCTGAGGATGACGGTTCAAAGCCAGCCCAGGCAAGGAAAGTCCGTGAATCTCTTATCTCCAATAATCCCCTAGAAAACTGGAAGTGGCGCTGTGGCTCAAGGGGTAGAGCGCTGGCCTTGAGCTATAGAGCTGAGGGATAGCGCCCAAGCCCAGAGTTCAAGCCCCATGACCAAAAAAAAAAAAAAAAAAAAAAGACATAGAAGGTAAGTGTCCAACTTTATTATTTTATGTGTAGATATCCAGTTGTCCTTGATGATTTTATTTCCCTTATTGAATTATTTTCTCACTCTTACCAAAAATAAATTATGAATTTATTTCTGGACTCTCATTCCTATTATATTGGTCTATATTGAACACTTATCCCACACTGTCCTGACATTTTCTTTAGTACTATAGATTGAACTAGGGGCCTCATCCTTCTTAGGCAAGCACTCTACCACTTGCAGCCCATTTTTACATTGGTTATTTTCAAGGTACTGTCTCAATTTATGCTTAAGTTAGCCTGTTCTGTGATTCTCCTACTAGTGCTCCCCCCATAGCTGGGCTAATAGGCTTGCTAAGATGGAGTCTTACAAACTTATTTTTGAACGGTTATCCCACATTACTATAGCTCTTTGAGCGCTGAAATCAGTATGTTCTTAATTTTCAAGATTATTTTGCCTAATTTGGCTTCCTTTCATTTCCAAATGAATTTTTGGACCAGCTTGTTCATTTTTGAAAAAAAGAATAAAACAGCTGGAATTCTGGGAGAGATTGCATAGAATCTATAGATCAATTTGGGGATTACTGCCACCTTAACATGTTTAAGTCTTATGATTAATGAACACAGAAGCCTATTTATTTAGGTCTTTTTAATTTCGTGAAAAAAATTAAACAGAAATAGTTTGAAAATATTACTGTATAAATTGCTTTATATTTTTAAGTTTAATCCTAAGTATTTAATTTCTTGATGTTATAGTAAATGGTATTGTTTTAATTCCATTTTCAAGCATGCTACTAACCTTAAGGCTACCTTTTGGCTCCTCTCCATTCTATTCCCATATAACTTAGCTAAGGCATATTGAACTGGGCTTCCTTCCTTCAATAGAATTGGCAAGCCGGGAGCTGGTGGCTCACACCTGTAATCCTAGCTACTCAGGAGGCTGAGATCTGAGGATCACGGTTCAAGGCCAGCCCGGGCAGGAGAGATCGTGAGACTCCTATCTCCAATAAACCATCAGAAAACCGGAAGTGGCACTGAAGCTCAAGTGGTAGAGCGCTCACCTTGAGCTGAAGAGCTGAGGTACAGCGCCCAGGCCCAGAGTTCAAGCCCCACGACTGACCAAAAAAAAAAAAAAAAAATAGAATTGGCAGCTTCTTCATCCCTCTTCCTACTTCATGGTGCTGGAGATGAAAGCATACTATGTACCATTGATTTATATCTCCAGCCCCAATTTCTTACATCTGTATCTTAAATTATGTTCTATCTTCAGCCTGAAAGTTAACTCTTCATTTCCCCCAGTCACTCCTGTGTGCTTTGCTGGTTCTTGACTGGTCCTCCAGCTGCAGGAGACCACTCAATGCTGAAGTGGCTTATCTAACATCTTTTTTAATCTTCCAGCAAATTGGTGCTCTCAGAGCATAGAGAAATTGTTTGATTCATCCCAAATTGACAGGGATCCACAAGGCATCTCTTATTAAATGGACAATTTATGTTAATTGAGTTGATAAAATGGTAAGCAGCAAATAAAAATTCATATACATTGAGTAGTATTCAAGACTTAAGAAATGCTGATCAAAATGGAATGAAATATTGCTGAGAAGGAAATGTTTCCAGGGATAGGTATAGTGTGATACTCTGAAATTTCCATTATCCCAGACATACCCACACTCCAGCTGCTGGGAGTCCACATATACAATGGCCCATCTGCTGCTTTCCACAGAAGATGAAGGATTGTGAGTGTCAAAAGTGATCCCAGAGCCATGCACCAGTGGCTCATGCCTGTAATTCTAACTACTGAGAAGGCTAAGATCTGAGGATTGTGGTTCGAAGCCAGCCCTGGCAGAAAAGTCTGTGAGACTCTCATCTCCAATAAACCACTCCAAAAAAAACAGAAATGGCACTGTGGCTCAAGTAGTAGAGCACCAGCCTTGAACACAAAGAGGCTCAGGGACAGCGCCAGAGCTCTGAGTTCAAGCCCCAGGATCGATAAAAAAAAAAAAAAAAAGGGATCTCAGAAATGTCTCTTTCCTAGCCACTCAGGAGGCTGAGATCTGAGTATCGCGGTTCAAAGCCAGCCCGGGCAAGAAAGACCGTGAGACTCCTATCTCCAATAAACCACCAGAAAACCGGAAGTGGCACTATAGCTCAAGTGGTAGAGCGCTCGCCTTGAGCTGAAGAGCTGAGGGACAACGCCCAGGCCCAGAGTTCAAGCCCCACGACCGACAAAAAAAAAAAAAAAAAAAAAGAAATGACTCTTGCCAAACCTGTTCTGAATGGCAGGTCCAAGGCCCACAAAGAAGCAGACATTCCCAGGGATGTGAAAGACATTAGTGGAAAAATCTGAATGTGGATTCACTTCTGTGCAAAGGGAATTCACAAGTAGAAAATAGCAAGGCAAATATACTTTTTACCTGACTTTAGTCACTGTAACCCTTCTGTACATCACCTTTATAACAACAACAACAAAAATTTTTAAAGGGAAAATAGCAAGGCAGCCTTCTCATAGAAGATACTAAATGAGGAAGGGAAGTTCAAAGATGTAGGCAAAAGAAAGACCTGGGGGCTAGCAGGTGACTCTTGAAGAAGTCCTTAAGATTGTATATTAGGTCATCTGTCCTGTGCAGTCCCATTACCCATCAAGAACCTCAGTGAGAGCCTGGCACCGGTGGCTCACGCCAGTAATCCTAGCTACTCAGGAGGCTAAGATCTGAGGATCGGGGTTCAAAGCCAACCTGGGGCAGGAAAGACCGTGAGACTCCTATCTCCAATAAACCACTAGAAAACTGGAAGTGGCGCTGTAGCTCAAGTGGTAGAGCGCTTGCCTTGAGCTGAAGAGCTGAGGGACAGAGCCCAGGCCCAGAGTTCAAGTCCCACAACCGACCAAAAAAAAAAAAAAAGAACCTCAGTGACCAAAAAGAATGCTCCACTCCCCATTCCAAAGCCAGCTACCTACAACAGAGCTTCTCTATATTCAGAAGCTAAATGAACCTTAGTCTGCCTTCTAATCTTTCTCATTTTTTCCTCACTGTTGTTTTCTTTTCCTTCCTTCCTTCCTTCCTTCCTTCCTTCCTTCCTTCCTTCCTTCCTTCCTTCCTTCCTTTTCTTTCTTTCTTTCTTTCTTTCTTTTTCACCACTCCTGGGGCTTGAACTCAGGGCCTGCGCTCTGTCCTTGAGCCTCATTGTGCTCAAGGTTAGTGCTGTACCACTTGGGCCACAGCACCACTTCTGGCTTTTTTGAGTAGTTTATTACAGATAAGAGTCTCATGGGGCTAGGAAGGTGGATCAGTGGTAGAGTGCTTGCCTTGAATACATAAGGCCCTGGGTACGATTCCTCACCATCACATAAGCAGAAAAAGCCAGAAGTGGCACTGGGGCTCAAGTGGTAGAGCACTAGTCTTGAGCTGAAGAGCTAAGGGACAGCACCCAGGCCCAGAGTTCAGGCCCCATGACCGACAAAAAAAAAAAAGAGTCTCATGGACTTTCCTGCCTAGACTGGCTTCAAACCACGATCCTCAGATCTCAGCCTCCTTAGTAGCTAGGATTATAGGCATGAGTCATCAACTCACATTCCAAACAGAATAACTTCCTTCAGGCTTAGTGGTATAGTGCTTGCCTAGCATGCATGAAGCCTTGGGTTCGATTCCTTAGTACCACATAAACAAAAAGTCAGAAGTGGCACTGTGGCTCAAGTGATAGAGTGCTAGCCTTGAGCAAAAAGGAAGCTCAGGGACAGTGCCCAGGCCCTGAGTTCAAGCCCCAGGACTGGCAACAAAAAAAAAAAAGTTGAATAAAATGAATAAATGAGAGAAAAGAGAAAACTCACCCTAATAGAATTCCAACAAAAAATATAGAAGTAGTTGGAGTTGTGGTTTATGTCTGTAATCCTAGCCACTTGGAGGCTGAGATCATAGGATTACAGTTCAAAGCTAGCCTCAGGCAGAAAAGTCCAAGAAACTCTATCTCCAACTAGCAATAAAGCTTAACTTGGTTCAAGTGCTACAACGCAGCTAGGGCAACAAACAAACAAACAAGCTGAGCAAGAGTACAAAGCCCTAATTACAAAAATGATCAGCTATCCACTTTGTTTGATGAATATCACCAGAAGGAGATAAAATACCTCACAGCTCTCTCCTTCACAAACCAGACTAGTGTCAAGGAAAGAGCCTTGAGAATCAGGTTGAGTCTAGGTGGAATACTGGCTCCTCTATCAATTTATTGTGTGCCCTAGAGAAAGTTACTTCACAATTTCTGATCTATGAAATGGAAATACAATCTCCACCTCCCAAGACTGTTGAGAGAATTAGTTAACTTATATACGCTCTGTATGTATCAGCCCTCTCCTCCTCTCTACTTCTGTACACTACCATTGTCTCTTTCCATCTCTATCTATGTATCTATGTATCTATCTGTCTATCTATCTATCTATCTATCTATCTATCTATCATGTTCCACCAAGGAATATTAGCAGAAAAAGGTACCAGAAGAGGAGAGTCCCAGTAATCTGACCCATACCTCATGCAGTACATTGTCCTTGTCTTGGCAGATTGCAAGCAGATAGATAGAGGCTCTGCAGATTACTGGTGGTGGAAGCTCACCCTGGTCCTGCAGAGACAGGAGGAAGCTTTGCACAGCCTCAAATAAGTGTGCCGCTGGGACAAACCTGTTGACCAAAGAAATCTTTTAGTGAGAAAGGCAGAACTGCAGGGTCAGTGAACGCTCCTATCCTGCCTAGATTACTGTTCTGCCTAAACGTGCCCACAGCCTCCATGCATAAATATAATGTGCTGTATAGACTTCCACACATTGCCATACATTTACATCGCATATAGGCCTTGTGCAAGACTGCTGTGGGATCAAGACTGCTCAGTCACACTTATCTATGAGTTGAGCCAGCACTGTT
The DNA here is from genome assembly GCF_024711535.1 of Dipodomys merriami. Lineage (NCBI taxonomy): Eukaryota > Metazoa > Chordata > Mammalia > Rodentia > Heteromyidae > Dipodomys > Dipodomys merriami. The sequence continues at coordinate 4,619,200 of NW_027206124.1, read as the reverse complement.
AAAGAAAGAAAGCTATTTTGTGGTTCAGAAGGCCCTACTTTAGCATCTCATTCTTCTGTCCATCTCATTCTTCTCATATTTATCATTAGACAATTGTGTGGACTTATATACTCAAAGCAGATACTGGAACAAGAGGAGGGTAGGAAAATTCTATGATAGTTTTTTTTTGTTAGAATATGAAAACTACATGTAAATATATAACATCTTCTCTACTAACCAGTAAATTCCTTGAAGATAAGTATTGTCTTTTGGGGCTGGGAAGGTGGCTCAAGTGGTAGAGCGCTAGCCTTGAGCTGAAGAACTGAGGGACAGTGCCCAGGCCCAGAGTTCAGGCCCCATGACCAGACCAAAAAAAAAAAAAAAGATTGTCTTTTTATTTGTTTATATTTATTTATATATTTATAGTCCTAGAGTTTTGAACTCAAAGCCTTGTGCTAGACAAGCAGGTACTTTACCACTTGAGCCAGGTCACTAGCTCATGAGTATATCTTGTCTATTAAAAGTAATTTTAATAATTATAATCATAATCACCTTTGGCCAGGCACTGATGGTTCATGCCCATAATCCTAGCTACTCAGGAGGCTGAGATCTGAGGATCACAGTTCAAAGCTAGCCTAGACAGGAAAGTCTGTGAGATTCTTATCTCCGATTAACCACAAGAAAAACCAGAAGTGGAGCTGTGGTTCAAAGTGGTAGAGCACTAATCTTGAGCAAAAGAGCACAGGGTCAGTTGTCCAGGCCCTGAGTTCAAGTCCCACAACCAAAAAAAAAAAAAAAAAACACTGAAAGTTAAAAAATGGTGAACACTAAATACAGTGTAGTATCTTGGATTGTGTTCTAAGACAGAAAGAGGACAGTAGCAGTAACTGGTGAGATATTGATCAAGTTTAGCTAATATCTGTGAGCCAATATTTTTAGCTTCTTTGTGTTTTGTTTTGTTTTTTTTTTTTTTTTGCCAGTCCTGGGCTTGAACTCAGGGCCTGGGCACTGTCCCTGAGCTTCTTTTGCTCAAAGCTAGCACTGTACCTCTTGAACCACAGTGCTACTTCTGGCTTTTTCTCTTTTTGTTTTGTTTTGTTTTTTGGTTGGTCATGGGGCTTGAACTCTGGGCCTAGGCGCTGTCCCTTAGCTCTTCAGCTCAAGGCGAGTGCTCTACCACTTGAGCCCACTTCCAGTTTTCTAGTGGTTTATTGGAGATAAGAGTCTCACAGACTTTCCTCCCGAGCTGACTTTGAACCGTGATCATCAGATCTCAGCCTCCTGAGTAGCTAGGATTACAGGTGTGAGCCACTGGTGCCCGGCTTGGCTTTTTCTGTTTATGTTGTACTGAGGAACTGAACCCAGGGCTTCAAGCATGCTAGGCAAGCATTATATCACTAAGCCACATTCCCAGCCCCTGCTTCTTTGTTTTGATACATGTACCGTGCTCATGTTAATATTAGAGAAAAACAGATAACAGGTATAAGAAAATTTTCTGCATTTTTTGCAATTACACCCAAATATGTGTTTATTTTTATTTTTGTCTGTTGTAGGCCTTGAACTCTGCCTGGATGCTTTCGCTCAGCTCTTCAGTTCAAGGATAGCACTCTACCACTTGAGTCACAGAGCCATTTCTGGTTTTCTGGTTGTTTATTGGAGATAAGAGTCTCACGGACTTTACTGCCTGGGTTGGCTTTGCATCATGACCCTCAGATCTCATTCTCCTGAGTAGCGAGAATTACAGGCGTGTGCTACCTGCCCTCCTTTCCCCCCACACTGGCATGTTTATTTTTTTTTAAGTCAGGCACAGTAGTACACATCTGTGGTCCCAGCTACTCAGGAGGCAGAGATTAGGAGGATCACTGTCTCAGGCTGACAAGAGGACAAGACCCTATTGAAAAATAACAAAAGCAACAATGAGGTGGAATTATGGTCCAAGGGGTGGACTTGCCTGGCAAGTCATGAGGTACACCAGTACCACCAATAATAAATGTCCGTAATATAAACAGTATGTAGGTACCAAAAGAATAAGGTAGTTCTAACACACAAACCAGCAAGGAAAAATGTTTAACTGAGCACTACTAAGTTAAAAACTATATGGAGGATCTTATGGTCTATCCCATTATATATATTAAAAATAAGGCCGGGCACTGGTGGCTCACGCCTGTAATCCTAGCTACTCAGGAGGCTGAGATCTGAGGATCGAGGTTCAAAGCCAGCCCGGGCAGGAGAGATCGTGAGACTCCTATCTCCAATAAACCACCAGAAAACCGGAAGTGGCGAGCTGAAGAGCTGAGGGACAGCGCCCAGGCCCAGGGTTCAAGCCCCACGACCGACAAAAAAAAAAAGGAGTAGGGGCTGGGAAGGTGGCTCAGTGGTAGAGCGCTTGCCTTGCATGCCTGAGGCCCTGGGTTCGATTCCTCAGCACCACATAAGCAAAAAAGAAAAAAGCCGGAAGTGGCATTGTGGCTCAAGTGGTAGAGCACTAGCCTTGAGCTGAAGAGCTAAGGGACAGCGCCCAGGCCCAGAGTTCAGGCCCCACGACCGGAACCCCCTCCCCCCAAAAATAAGCAGTAATCTGGGTGCTGGTGGCTCATGCTTATAATCAGAGGTACTTAGGAGGCTGAGATCTAAGGATCGTGTTTCAAAGGCAGCCCAGGCAGAAGAGCCTATGAGTCTCTTATCTCCAAAAAAAGCTAGAATTAGAGCTGTGACTCAAATGGTAAAGTGCTAGCGCCTTGGGCAAAGAAATTTAGGGACAGCACCCAATCCTTGAGTTCAATGCCTAGGATACACACACACACACACACACACACTCACGCACGTGCACACACACACACACACACACACACACACAGTAGATGTGCTTGTATATGCATTGACAAATTATTTATGGAACATACTTAATAATAATTAATGACAGTATGTACATTTTAACTTTATACTCAATTACTTTGCTTTTCATTATATTACTTTTTAAATAAGAAAAAAATGTTTATCTTCTATCTTATCTTCAATTAGCCACCAAAAAGCCAGAGTTGAGGTATAGCTCAAGTGTCAGAGTGTCAGCCTTTTTAGTGAGAGTGTGAGGCCCTGAGTTCAAGCCCCAGTACCTACATTGGAAAAGGAGAAAAAAGAGGGAAAAGTGTTTTTTACCTTCTTTTCTATGCACAAACATCCTCAGAAATATCAAAGAACACTCTTTAACATTCTAGGTCTCTTGCACTCAGCACTGTGTCTGCTTCCTTTCCAAGATATAAGTCTCTCAAGAACACAACCAAGGGGCTGGGAACGTAGCTCAGTGGTAGAGTGCATGCCTTGCAAGCATGAGGCCCTGGGTTCGATTCCTCAGCACCACATAAACAGAAAAAGCCAGAAGTGGCGCTGTGGCTCCAGTGGTAGAGCGCTAGCCTTGAGCTGAAGAGCTGAGGGACAGCGCCCAGACCCAGAGTTCAGGCCCCATGATGGGCAAAAAAAAAAAAAGAACACAACCAATTTCTCATTCTCTCTGTGTCCCAGCACTCAGCCTCAGCCTTACTGGACATCTCATTGTACTGAAAATGCTCATTGTACCGAACTGGGCTACAAATGGAAACCTTTATACATACAACCAGCTCTGAACATACAACCACCTGTCCTCGTAGATACAGGCCAGGTAGAAGAGAATCAGGATGCAGTACTGCCTCTGGCGAGCAGCTTCCTCCACATATTGACGATCAGATAGGAAGGCAAGGTTTTCAGGGGTCCTGCTGCTTATCTGGGGCAGACCATACTGCAGGAGCTCAGATACTGCAGAGAGTTCTGGGAGGACACAGCAGGGGGAGACCATACAGAGAACACAAAAATGTAAGTAAGGAGCACATAAGAGCTACTACATGAAGAATACCACATAGAACAAGGGTACATGCAGTATAGAGAACATCAGAGGTTCATTCCCTTTCCTTTATGCAGTTTTCAGCCTGTAAGGGGAGACTAAAGTTATCGTATAAAAGGACATGGATACAATTCATTAATTTGGTGTATGTATATTCATTCTAGCCCAGGCTGAGCTCGGGTCCTATCTCTCTTCCCACCTGCAATCAGATAATTGCAGGGCATATAATCAGAGCCATGCTCCAGTATGGAAGAAGTGACTTAAGTCACCTGAGGTGGGGAGAAGAAGTTCAAAGGGGAATTGTAGTGGTGAGCAGAAAACAGGTAGAGAAGAGAAAGAAGTACAAGAGACAGGAAGCAAGGTGTTTAGATGCCAAGAAGCATGAGAGGATACAGTATGTTTTTGTTCCATGTGACTGAATAGTTAGTAAACAAATATGATGAGCCAGGAGGTATGGAATTATGTGATATAATTCAGCTGTACTGTGAAAATTAATTAAATGCTGGTTTAAAAAATTTAGATTTTTGGAAGTGGAGGTATGTATGAATCAAGTGGTGGAATGTGAGCCCTGAGTTAAAAAGCCAAGCAATAGTGTAAGGTCCCGAGTTCAAATCCCACTACGCACAAAAAGAAAAAAACATAGATTTTAGCTAGGTATGGTAATATGTGCATATAACCCCAGGGTTTAGGAGGCTGAGGCAAGAAGATCACAAATTTGAGGACAGCCTGGAATACATAGAAAGACCTCACCTCAAACCAAAGCCCAAAGGAAAAGAAACTTGGATTTTATCCTGAAGGCAAAGATTCCTACGTTTCTTAAGAAATCTGTTTCATAAAAGAACAAATAGGGAAAGTCATGTAGGTTCCTGAAGCTTAGATTCCATATTTTTTTATTCTATTATTTTATCTCCTTAGGAATCAGCCTATAATTCCATGATTCCATGATTCCTTTAGGTAACTTCAAGCAATGAGATTTTATTACTATATGGATTCATTATGCATCAGTGCCTAAAGACTGCTATCAGCCTTGTGAATGGACAAACAATATGATCTCACCTTCTTGGGAAGGTGGTCTTGTCTTCTCTGGAGCTGAAAGGAGGTTAAGGCACATATAGTAGAGGAAACTGGAACACACTTGATTTAGTCTGGAATCACTGAGAGAAGACAAAACAAAAGACAGTGTTGATTCTTTGGCTCGGATAGCATTGTCCCTGCCATGTGCCTGAAGGCATTGTTTTGTGCCAGAACCCTGTGAAGTTATAATATGGTCACACTACAGTAGGCCCTAAGGCCGTTATGAACAATCAGTATAGAAACTGCTGCCCATAGTTATAACGGAGGCACTCAAACTATATAAAGTTACTAAAACGTTGAAAAAATAAATCAAGGCGGGCTACTAAACATACAAACAAAAAAATGCCCTGGGGGAAAAATTATGTTAAGTGAAGTAAGTCGGGCTGAAAGAGACAAACAGCACATTTTTTCTCATATATAGAAGCTAGATCTAAAATACAAATATACATGATAACATATACATACAGACTAAAAGGATGATACACATTTAGAGGAGGAATCCAAAGGCATAACTCCTCTGAACAACTAGTGAACTGTTGAACAAAATGAATACCAGGAAGCAGAAACATGTTTGGGGGCTTTTTTTGGGGGGAAGACAATGGAGGGACACATGAATGGAGGGATGGAGGGTGATCAAATGCAGTCATTATATATTCAATATACATTATGTAAAAATTGAACACCGTAACTTGAGGGCAGGAGTGAAAGGAGATTTATGGGGGAGAGCAATGGAAGGGGTGACATCAGTCAAGATTTATTGTACTTATAACCTGATTTATGGAATTGTACCCTCTATGCACAACTACTTAATAATTAATTTTTTTAATGTCCTTGGGCCAGGAGAGGGCTGAGAAGTACTAGAAAAATAGGACTCTAGCCAGGCACAGCAGCTCACTCCTGTAATCCCAGCTCTTTAGGAGATAGAGATCAGGAGAATGCAAATTTGAAGATAGCCCAGGCAAAAAGTTAATGAAATCACACCTCTACTACATGCCTATAATCCCAGCTATGCAGGAGGCCAGAGGTACCAGGACTGGGGTATGAGGGCAGCCCTGGGAAAAAAATTCAAGACCCTACCTGAAAAATAAATAAAATTTAAAAAAGGAAGAGAAGAGATAGGAGTGGCACTAGTGGTACAGTATCTGTCTAGCCAAGTCAAGGTCTTAAGTTAATTTTAATTATTTATTATTATCGTTATTATTATTATTATTATTTTGGTCAGTCATGAGGCTTGAACTCAGTCCTACCCCTGAGCTGTTTTGTTCAAAGTTAGTGCCCTATCATTTTGAACCACAACTCCACTTCTGGTTTTTTGGTGGTTAATTGGAGATAAGAGACTCATATATTTGCCTGCCTGGGCTGGCTTTGAACTGCAACCCTCAGATGTCAGCATCCTAAGTAGATAGGATTACAGGTATGAGCCACCAGCACTCAGCATAATTTTTTAATTGTTATTATTAAGGTAATGTACAGAGGGGTTGTCATTTCATAAGTCAGGTAGGGAGTACACTTCTTTTTAAGCAATGTCACCACTTCCTTTGTTTTCAACCTGTTTCCTCCTCCCAACCTCACCCACATGTTGTATCTACTGAGTACCACTGTTGCGCTTGTCACCCTTTGTCCCTCCATTTCTGTGCTTCCTCTCAAGGTTCTAAACTTAAACCTCAGTACCATCAAATAATAATTATAATTATAGTTATAATTATACAAACTTCTAAAATTTCTAATTTGAATCCAGATGGATTCTGGAATTCTCTCTTGAATGTTGGATATTCTATTTGGAACTGTGGAAGGATAGCTACACTTGTTTGTAGGATGTGGACAATAAAAATGAGTTTCCAGCCAGGAACTGGTGGCTCATACCTGTAATCCTAGCTACTCTGGAGGCTGATATCTGAGGATCACAGTTCAAAGCCAGCTTGGGCAGGAAATTCCACAAGACTCTTATCTCTAAAAAGCACCAAAAAACTAGAAGTAGAGTTGTTGCTCAAATGGTAGTGTACCAGCCTCTAGCAAAAAAGCCATGGAACAATGCCTAGGCCCTGAGTTTAAAAAAATGAATATCTTAGCAGGGTGCCAGTAGCTCATGCCTGTAATCCTAGCTACTCAGGAGGCTGAGATCTGAGGATCGAGGTTTAAAGCCAGCCTGGGCAGGAAAAGTCCATGAGACTCTTATCTCCAATAAACCACTCAGAAAACCAGAAGTGGCGCTGTGGCTCAAGTGGTAGAACGCTAGCCTTGAGCTGAAGAGCTCAGGGACAGCACCCAGGCCCAGAGTTCAAGCCCTGTGACCGACAAAAACAAAACAAAACAAAACAAAAAAAGAATCTCTTAGTAAATACAGAGATAGATAACAAATCATGAATGAGACTGTACAGAAGGCTGCTCTAGAAACAAATGGACAGACACTGAGGCAGTGACTTATATTTTGAATGAAAGTTTCACCCTGAAATCATTGGACTAGGAGCAACTGTAACTTGATGAATATTGTATGCCTGATCTTGAAGCCTTAGTTTTCCCCCATTTAAATGAGAAGTTAGACAAATGATCTCTGGGAACCCTTTTCATTTTGATGTGACAGGTGGCCATTCTTACATCACCTGGAATGACAGCCTTACCAGAACAGATAAAATTCAACCAACCTAAGTACCACCAGCTCATACATCAGTGGCTAGACAGTGCTGACACTGTCAACCATACCAGAGTCCCATGACTCAAACACTAGCCAGAAATTTCCACTTGTCCAATCAAGAACAATGCTGGTGGTTCACATCTATAACCTTAGCACCTGAGATGCTGAGGAAAAAGGATCACAAGTTTGAAGCCAGTCTCAAACACTGTCTCAAAAAAATAAAATAAAAAGACTCTTATCCCCTGGTATGTACTTGTACTTGGAACCATACATACCTAGAGCCACTGTAGAACTTGGCCTTCAGCTCCAGGGTAAGTTGTATGAAGCATGAGGAAGCTTAAGACAAGTGGAAAAAAGGCAGAGTGAATTAAACTAGACTTGTTAAAGAGAATCCCAAGTCTTAGTATAAACACTGGTTTCAGAATTGCACAGACCTATTCAAAATGTGCTTCATCACTCTCCAGTAGTATGACCTGTGAAAGGTTATTTAACTTCTCTGAGACTCTGTTTTGACATCTGTTATAAACCTAAGATAAATGAGCAGATACATCTAACAAGGGCTTAGCTCAGTGTGTTGAATAAAAAATGTCATTTCCTCTTCTTAATTATCTTCTACTACAGTCTGGTACAGCCTCCCAAGAAGGACAGCCTTCTACTTTTATCCTTTCTACCAGTTTTTTTAGAAAGGAACACCATTTCAGAGTCAGGAAGAACAGGAGTCATCAGTGCATTATCCTTATCTGTGATAGGTACTAACACCAGAGATCTGACAAATAGCATTGCCTAGAATGGTGACCTGGCCTGGCCCCTCCACTACCTGGGTGTTCCTAATCTCCCCACTAAGATGGCCAATACTCACCTCTGATCTACATGCTTCAGGCCCCTATAAAAGCAGGATCCTAGACAGGCAGGTATCAGGAGCCCCTACTTCACCAGCGCTAATGTTGGGATCATCTAATTTTATGTGAGAAGCTAAAGCTTCTGGCAGAGAATGAATCCCTCAGGATGTACAGCAATCCTTTTTTTTTTTTTTTTTGTCAGCCATACGGCTTGAACTCTGGGCCTGGGCACTGTTCCTCAGCTCTTCAGCTCAAGGTGAGCGCTCTACCACTTGAGCTATAGCACCACTTCTGGTTTTCTAGTGGTTTACCGGAGATAGGAGTCTCATGGTCTTTCCTGCCCAGTCTGGCTTTGAACTGCAATCCTCTGATCTCAGCCTCCTGAGTAGCTAGGATTACAGGTGTGAGCCACCAGCACCAGGCCTGTTTTTTTTTTCCAGTCCTGGGGCTCGAACTCAGGGCCTGTGCACTGTCCCAGAGCTTCTTTTGCTGAAGGCTAGCACTCTACCACTTGAGCCACAGCACCATTTCTGGCTTTTTCTGTTTATGTGGAATCGAACCCAAGGTTTCATGCATGCTAGGCAAGCACTTACCACTAAGCCACATTCCCAGTGAGCAATCCTAATTTTTAACTCCCCAAGGAGAGGTTCCTACTTGCCTTCTGGAACAGATCTTGGCCGTCTCTGGGGGATCCAGAATTCCTACAAGAGCACCTCTAGGACCTCCCTCTCTTGACCAGCAGTTCCTCTTTCCTCTTCCCTGAGAATGTTCTACCTGGCTTTATGCTACATAGGTCTCCCTATAGATTTCTCTTTCACTTCCCCACCACTGGCCCTTAGAAATCCACACTTCTTTTTTTTTTGGGGGGGGGGGGGGGTCTGGTCGTGGGACCTGAACTCTGGGCCTGGGTGCTGTCCCTTAGCTCTTCAGCTCAAGGCTAGCGCTCTACCACTTGAGCCACAGAGCCACTTCCGGATTTTTTTCTTTTTGCTTATGTGGTGCTGGGGAATCGAACCCAGGGCCTCAGGCATGCAAGGCAAGCATTCTACCACTGAGCCACCTTCCCAGCCCAGAAATCCACACTTCTACATATCATATCTGGTACCCCAAAACTGAACCCTCTTGGCTCATGAAGTAGGACATCAGGAAGAATGTTGGAAGGAAAAATAATGTATGTCAGATTTCACAATGACTGAGGGGTAGTTATTTGAGAAGTCTATATACGTTATCTCATTGAATTCTTATCACTACATCCTGGCTGAAGGCATTGGAGATAAGAAAATTAATTTCCCCAATGTCAATAAGTATGGACAAGAATTCTAACTCACAGGGACCAACAATAGTGTATCTACTACTCTTGTTGTGAGTAGCTAATCAGGATAAGTGTTCTCAGTTTTTTTTCTTATATTGAGCTACAGTTTGGAATATTTTATTATTATTTTATTATAATATATTATTATTATTATTATTATTATTATTTTGGTTGTAAGGTTTGAGCTCTGGGCCTTGGCACTGTCCCTGAACTTTTCAGCTCAAGGAGCGCACTCTACCACTTGAGCCACAGCACCACTTCCATGTTTTCAGTTTTATAGAACAGAAAAACCCTTCCCAACTCTCCTACCCACTATTTCTCAACAACCTATCCAGAGTTGTCCAGCCTTTTTCTTCTGCCTTAGCTGACACTCATTCTGCAACCTACTGTAGTGTAGCTTCTATCCAGCCACACCACAGCAATGACTGCTGCTAAGGAAGTCAAGAGCCTCTGTGATACCAACTCCAGTGAACATTTTTAAACTTCATCTCACCTGACCTCAAGGATGTATTGACTTCTCCTCTGTCTATTCCCTAAGCTAGCAAAGTGAGTTCATTTGGTTTCCCTAATATCATACTCTTGTTTTTTGTTTTTTTTTGGTCAGTCATGGGGCTTGAACTCTGGGCCTGGGCGCTGTCCCTCAGCTCTTCAGCTCAAGGTGAGCACTCTACCATTTGAGCTACAGTGCCACTTCCGGTTTTCTGGTGGTTTATTGGAGATAGGAGTCTCACAGACTTTCCTGCCCGGGCTGGCTTTGAACCGTGATCCTCAGATCTCAGCCTCCTGAGTAGCTAGGATTACATGCGTGAACCACCAGCGCCTGGCCCTAATATCATACTCTTATGGCTTCTCTTCAACTGCTTCTTCCATGTATCTTTTAGTATCCCTTCCTCCTGAGCATAAAATATTGGCCCCTTTAACCATCTCATTGTTTTTTTTTGTTTGTTTTTTTGGGGTCCGGTTGTGGGGCCTGAACTCTGGGCCTGGGCACTGTCCCTCAGCTCTTCAGCTCAAGGCTAGCACTCTACCACTTGAGCCACAATGCCACTTCCAGCTTTTTCCTTTTTGCTTATGTGGTGCTGAGGAATCGAACCCAGGGCCTCATGCATGCAAGGCAAGCGCTCTACCACTGAGCCACCTTCCCAGCCCTCATCTCCTTGTTAATGAATTCATTCCTGAGGAATCCTACCAGCTCCCAACTAGAGGGTCAGCCCCTTAAGAGGAGGGCTGTGTCTTATTCACTGACATATTCACATCCCTATGACAGCCTTGCATACAGCAGGTACTCAATAAATAGCTACTGAGTGAATGGAAGGCTGGATCTTGCAGACATCTATACCTATGGCTAAAGACCAGATCACTCCCTACATCTGACACATAGTAAACAATTCACCTAACATCTCTGCTGGGACATCTTACAGGCATCTTGCATTGACCCTGACCCAAAATGAGCCCGTGGTCCACTGCCTCTTGGATCAAATCCTCCTCCAGTGAGCCACCTTTCAGTTAAAACAAAAACCAACAAAAAGCCGGGCGCCAGTGACTCACGCTTGTAATCCTAGCTACTCAGGCAGGAGGCTGAGATCTGAGGATCATGTAAGGAAAGTATATGAGACTCTTATCTTCAATAAACCACTCAGAAAAACCGTAAATGGCACTGTAGTTCAAGTGGTAGAACATTAGCCTTGAGGTGAAGAGCTGAGGGACAGCGCCCAGGCCCAGAGTTCAAGCCCCACAACCAAAAAAAAAAAAAAAAGTAAGTAATGGAAAAGGGAATGTATCATGGGTGCTGCATTAGAATCTCCTAAACTCTTCTTGGACAGAGAAGTATTAATGCAGAACTGCCTTTAATGAGTTTTGAGTGCGGCATATTTTCCCTCTTCTGAATGCTGAACAAAGAATGGTACAGATTCTAACAAATGTGAAAATGCCTGTCCTATGCTATGGCTTCTGCTTTTTTTGAGTTGTCCAGTCTATTTTTTTTATTTTTTTATTTTTTTTTGCTGGTCATGGGGCCTGAACTCTGGGCCTGGGCACTGTCCCTCAGTCTTTAGCTTAAGACTAGCGCTCTACCACTAGAGCCACAGCGCCACTTCCAGCTTTTTCTGCTTATGTGGTGCTGAGGAATCGAACCCAGGGCCTCGTGCATGTGAGGTAAGCACTCTACAATTGAGCCACCTTCCCAGACCCTATTTTTATTTTTATTTCTATTTGTTGGTCACGGGGCTTGAACTCAGGGTCTTAGTGCTGTCCTTGAGCTTTTTTATTCGAGGCCAGTTCTCTACCACTTTGAGCCACAGCTCCACTTCCTAGTCTAGTTTCGTATAGTGTGTACCTTTCTACCAGGTTCCACACTGCCTGCTACCTACCAAGCTTCTTGGAGAATCTTTCCTTCATGTGAGGAACGATGACAAAGAGGTTATACAGAATCGAGAAAAAAGTTTCCATTAAAGCTGGATGGGTGGCCTGCTCCAAGTATGTCTAAAACACAAGAAAGAATACAGGCCACCAGGAATGAGTCTCTAAAGAAGAAAAGTAAAGACTGACATCAAATCTTACAACAGTAGATTAACTGCTTTTACTTGAAGGGCAAAAGACAAGCTAGAGAACATGAAGTTACACACCTATATTTTACAGTTTAGATCTGCTACTTAAGAGCTAAAACTAGATACTTTATTCTGTAGACTTCTGTCCCCACTTCTCCAACCTAAAATGAGTAACAAGACTTATCTCCCAGAAACAAATGAAGTCTGCTATAAAGTAAATGCTTTCTAAATAGGGGGTATTGCAATCACCCCATGTCTGAAATTCTAGCTACTCAGGAGGATTGTAGTACTACGCTGCCCTGGGAAAAATTCTCATAAAGCTCCATTTTAACCAATGAAAATATGGGCACAATAGTGCCTCTCATGCTAACTACATGGGAAGTATAAACAGAAAGATCATGATTCAGGCCAGTGCAAGCAAAAAGTAAGATTCTAGTAGAAAATATAACAAAAGCAAAAGGAGATTGGGGGTATGGCTCAAGTGGTAGCATGCTTGCCTGTTGTGGAGAGAGAGTCTAAAGCGGGGAGGTAGCAAGATATTACAAAAATTCTAGCACCCAACTCCCAGGGCCATGGTTAAGAAAAAAATTAGGTAATGAATATAATGAATATAAAATTAGGCATTGTAATATATTATCACATTGTAAATATTACCTATTTATTTATTTTTTTGGGGGGGGTCCGGTTGTGGGGCCTGAACTCTGGACCTGGGCACTGTCCCTCAGCTCTTCAGCCCAAGGCTAGCGCTCTACCACTTGAGCCACAGAGCCACTTCCAGCTTTTTTCTTATTGCTTATGTGGTGCTGAGGAATTGAACCCAGGGCCTCAGGCATGCAAAGCAAGCGCTCTACCACTGAGCCACCTTCCCAGCCCCAATATTACCTATCTATTATTTGACTGTTACTGACTTCTACTTTCTTTAGAGTCATCTACTAGTTTTATAGTGAAACATTATATTTTTAAACCAAATAAAAGTTAGTTACAAAAATAATACCACTTTATGTAACTTTAATCCTTCTGTACATTTATAGTAACAATAATAAAATCTTAAAAATAACATCACTGAGGCCAACTGAGTTGTTTCCACCTAGGCCTGTCAGCCTGACTTATCTTCAAATTTTCTCCCAAGCTTCATGCTACTATGGCTCAGAGGAACTCACCATCACCAGTGGGATACATAGAGAGTCACAGGCTCTGAGAAGAAATTCTGAAAAAGCCTCCAGGGTATCTTCCTTCTCTGCACTGGGAGCTGTAAAGGGATTTTCCTGGGCCAAAGGCTCATTCTGGAATTCCACAGCCAATCTGAGAAATCAATATGTGAGTTCATCCACTACCCCATACAACCTAAGGGTGGTGTATTCTACAGATGACTGAGCTCAGGATCCAAAGAATATATTCACACCATCATATGTGAGGAAAATCTAAGAGATCTCATTGAGGAGAGGATCGGGCCCTTGGCTACCTCTCCAGCCTTCTGCTGACCCACCATACATGACTCTTCCAACCAACTATGTGTACTTCCCCGAACATCCGTGCTATCTGCTGTTTCACATCTCTCCTTATGCTGCTTTTCTCTATCTGGAATACCTTCCTGGATTCCGACAGCCCAGCAAATTCTACATAGATACTCAAAGCTATCTCTTCCCAAAGAGACTCTAAGCTCCAGGGGACAAGAGTTATTCTAACTTAACTTTCTATACTCTCTGGCTAGCACTAAGCCTGCCTGTTACACAGCAGATACAACAAACATCTGTTAAGTGAATAATACCTTACTCAGTGAATAGCTACAGTGAGAGGCAATTGGGGAAAAGGAACAAAGGTCACTAACACACAATCTCATGGCACAGTAGCAGACATCACCAAAAGAGAATTTTTTGAAACACTCTGTCCTCAAACATCTCCAACCCCAACCCCAGCCAAGCCTTCTAAATATGCAGTAAAGCATCAGAAATCAAGTGTTGCTTCTAGAATTTTATCTTTTGTCTAAATACCTCCCTCCCCTACCTTCCTAGCTATTGCCTTAACCCCAGAGTCCTCACCTGCAGGCTTTTCTAAATCCTTCCAGAGTGCTCTGGAGGAACTTTCCCCTTTGAATAATGGCTTTCTCTGAATTTCTGCTGCAGGCATGCCCCTGAAGTAAGGATAAAGAAATCTATAGGTTAAGATCTTGACTCTGGATGAGCCCCAGTGGCTCAAGCCTGTAATCCTAGCTACTCTGGACACTGAGCTCTGAGGACCCCGGTTCAAAGCCAGCTGGGGCAAGAAACTCCATGAGACTCTTATCTCCAATAAACCATTCAGAAAACCGGAAGTGACTCTGTGGCTCAAGTGGTAGAGCACTAGCTTTGTGCCTTGAGCTGAGGGACAGCACCTAAGCCCAGAGTTCAAGCCCCACAACCGACAAAAAAAAAAAAAAAAAAAAACAAGAAAGAAAAAGAAAAAAGAAAAAGATCTGACTCTGGGTCCTAGTCTGTGCTTGAATTACTTCAGAACTCTTCTATTTACACTGTCTGCCATTCCCATGTACCAAACTTTTTAGGGAACCTAGGTTATATCCTAGCAGATGTAACCAAGTACGTCTTCTAATAACTGAAGGGGAGGAAGTAGCATTGTGGCTCAAAGTGGTAGAATGCTAGACTTGGTTGAAAAGGCTCAGGGATAGTGTCCAGGGCCCAAGTTCAAGGCCCATGACAGTCAAAAAAAAATAGAGGGGGAAACTTTAACCCGGTCTCCCTCAGAACCAGATGTATGTATATGTAGGTTACAGGCAGGTTAACATTAGCCTGTTGTAAGAGATTAATCCTGAAAGCCATAATCAGCATTCACCATGATAGTATTTTAAGTCCCATAGGGTCACTAAAAGCCAACAATTACAAGACAATACATATCAGTCAGATTCTAAGTTGCTAAAGCATAAGCCATAAATAATATTTTAAGTATGTTTACCATACATTCTTGGATGACATTATGAAAAAAAATGTATGCTAGGTTTGAGTACAAATACCCTCAGATTTACTAACCAAGTTTTCTCTTAGAGAAAAATTGCTTAGCTGAAGTTAGGAAAAAAGTAACATCCAATTGTAGGTGTTTGGCCATGTATTCATTAACTTCCTAAATATGAATTAGAGAAGAGAGTCTGGAAGAAGCACTTACCAAGGACCGCCTGTTCAGTGGAGTCTGGGAAAACTCCACACACCGGCTCAGCATGGCTTCAAGCAAGGCCTGCAGTGTCCTATACTGCACAGGCGGTGTATTCTGATGGTCCTTCCTGCATTGAGAGACAAGAGTAGACTCAGAGAGAGGTAGACCCAAGATCCTCCCAGGCTTTCAGAAAAGAGGAAAGGATGCTAACTTATAAGATTTGTACTGACCTGATTCGGTTAAAAAGTCCTAGTTGCAACCTTTATATAGCTTCATGACTGTGTTTATTTCAACCATCTGTACTCATCCATTCCTCATCTATGAAAGGAGCATTAATACCACTCTCCTCATGATTCTGAGGATCAAATTACTTAATATGTGCCAAGTACTTAGCACAGTATTTATTTATTTATTTATGTATTTTTGTTGGTCGTAGGGCCTGAACTCTGGGCCTAGGCACTGTCCGTCAGCTCAAGACTAGAGCTCTATCACTTGAGCCACAGCTCCACTTCCAGCTTTTTCTGCTTATGTGGTGCTGAGGAATCAAACCCAGCGACTCATGCATGCAAGGCAAGCACTCTACCACTGAGCCACCTTCCTAGCCCCAGCACAGTACCTAATATCTAATATCTAGCAAATCTTTATAAACTCCAACCATGTTGGTAAGTGTATTAAAGACACAGAGGAGTTTTCACCATCTAGGGCTACCTGGTAAAAGAAGCACTATGAGGAACTGAAGGTGTATCAAGAGGTGCAAAGACCACTGCTCTCAAATAAGTGATAAGATTCCTGGTCAGACAGAATAACCTAACTCTTGGTGACCTCAATAGAGAAAATCAGTATCAATAGGTAAATTTTATTAGGAACAAGACTTTATTTTAGTAGTATGAGCCAAACTATATAGAAAAAGAGGGAACTAGCTAAGCAAACGTGAATTCCCTATTCTGTGAGATTATAAGAAGAGACTAGAAAACTATTTTTAGAGAGGCGAACATTATGGGTATGGAATAAATAAGAACAGGTAACACTTAGGATTCATTTAAACTCTTATATAAATATAGACTCAGTGGAGACAAGAGTCATTTACTAGTCTAATTGTTAGCTCCAAGAGGCCACTTAATTTATACAGATGAATTTGTGAATTGATACCAAATAAAAAAATGTTGTGTAGTTACTTAAGTAGCTACCGGTTGCCTAGGCTTGCTATCATAAATTACTTCAAACTGAGTGGCTTAAAACAATGGCAGCTTATTTTCTCAAAGTTCTGGAGTTTAAAAATCTAAGCTAAAATATAAGCAGGACTGTGTTCCTGCTATCTAAGCGAAAACATAAGCAGGGCCCTGAGAAGTTGGAAATGTAGCCTGGAGCTCAGGGAAACATAGTGAGACTGTTGATACTCAAGGTATCAGGTCTTTATGCCTAAAACCTGGTAAAGTTTTCATGCGAATGTGAAAATTATTTTGAGATAAGATTATCCCATATTATCCATCTTGGCCCTGAATATCATCACAAGAATTTGTACCAGAAAAAGGCAAAGGAAAATTACATACACACACGCGTGCGTGCGCACACAAAGAACATCCTAGGAAGATGCCTGTCTTTGACAGCCTCTAAAGTACACACCGGAGAAGGATCAGCCTGCTAGGATTACCCACCTCAGGAAAGCAGAAATGGCCTTCACTGCTTCAGTAGCCACCTCCAGGACTGGACTGCCCACTGCCTCTTGGAGGGCACGGCCAGCATCTCCACACAAAGCTGAACTTGTGAACAGCCTGATCTCTTCTGGTTGCCTAGGAAATTGTAGATGAGAAGCAAATGGGTAAACTCCTATCCTAGCCTCACTAGGAATACCAGCTCAATTTCCCTTTAATAGTCTGATGTCCCACTATTTTGCTCACCGAGTCAGAATTTCAGCAAAGAGCAGCAGGCCCTGCTTATGCAGCTCTGTGTTGGTCATCTTCAAGCTTTCTTGAAGGCTCCTGACCACTGCCTCGATCCCTACCTCAGGATGACATGACACAGGCCAATGATCAGTGTTCTACAGTTCCAGCTGGGAGACCCCTCATGGAGTAACACTGACAAGACTTAGCTGATGGGACATGACAGATCTTCAAGGGCAGGCCCTCATCTGATTCCTGTCTCCTCTGTCCCCTATACTAGCCCAGCTACCACCTAGTCACATGAGGTATATAGGGATCATCAACTGACCAGTCCACATCTTCCCCATTCAGCATACTCCTAGTCTCCCTTGACAAATCAGGTTGAACCTCTGCTCCTCTCAGGAAGCCTTCCTTGATCTACTGGGGCAAAGCTGTGAACTTCCCCAGAGCATTTCCTGCTTCCCTTTAGGCCAACACAAATCAGCTAATTTAAAATTTCCTGTTGCTGGGAGCAAGGAACGTATTATACGTATTTCTAAATCTCCAGGTTTGATGCCTGGTACAGACTAGGAGCATAGAATAAATACAAAATGAATCAGTTTCTAGTCTAAAAATCCATATTTGATCATCAATATGAATGATTTCAGGAGACTTTGAAGGATAAATTAACAAAATTTAGAGACTATTGGATAGACAAGTATAAATTAACAAAATTCAGAGACTATTGTATAGACCGATAAGGGTATCATAGAACCGAAGCCAAAGCTGAGTATCAACTGGAAGTCATTTAGTAGCTAACAGGCATGTTCTTCCCTTGCTAAAGTCTAAATGTATATGTTTCTGCTAACCAGTAAACAGCAGAACTATATGGATATCAATGCTTACATAAAAAACCTGGTATTGAGTTTGAGCTGACAGGAATAACCAGGCCCAGCGCTCCTTCCCCAAGGAAGCCCACCACTCATCACTGCTGCCCAACCCTAAATTGCTGTCCAGAAGACTGGGAGATAGCACAGGACCTGTACTACCAACCATATACTGTATGGCACTTGGAAAAGAAGAGTGGTTCTTCTGTCAGGAGTATCAAGCAGTTGTAGGTAGACCAGACAAGCACTTCACTGGAAGAAGAAAGATGCTCAAAGAGGAATTCTGGCCAGAGAGAAAAGGAGAAAACAATAAACGATAGCCAGGAGATACATCCTTTAGCTGATGTAAGGGTCTGGATTTATATAGCATATTCCTATTTATCTGTACATGTACCCTTCTCCATGGACATGGTCATCAACGCACATACAAATCTGGAAAGTATCCTCAGGGTTCTAACCTAAGTTATTACTCTGTGTGTGTGTGTATGTGTATGTGTGTGCATGTATGTGTGTGTGTATATGTGTGTGTGTGTGCGCGCACGCACGCGTGCCCTCACCCCAATCCTAAAGCTTGAACTCAAGGCCTAGGCACTGTCCCTGAGCATTTTTGCTCAAGGTTAGTGTTCTACCACTTGAGCCACAGCTCCACTTCTAGTTTTGTGTTGGTTAATTGGAGATAAGAGTCTCATGAATTTTCCTGCCCAGCCTGACTTTAAAAGGCAATCTTCATATCTCAACCTTCTGAGTAACCAGGATTACTGGCCACTAGCCTGTGGTGAAAAAAGGATTTTTAGAGTCAAAGACATTTGACCTTGCTGGACACTGGAGGCTGAGATCGGAGGATTGTGGTCCAAAGCCAGTCCAGATAGGAAAGATCCTGAGACTTGTATCTACAACTAACCACCAGAAAACTGAAAGAAGTAGAATTGTGGATCAAAGTGACAGAGCTCTAACCTTGAGCAAAAAGAGCTCAGGAACAGCACCCAGGCCCTGAGCTGAAGCCCCACCCCTGACAAAAAAATTGACCTTATATCCTATCTCAGTCAATAACTGGCCTTACTGATTTTAATCACTGATTCCTTATCTGACCCTCAATTCTCCTCAATAATCACTTACAACCAGTCAAAATTTTCTACATTTTCACTTTTCCACATCCCCTGTAGAAAATAGGTAATTGGATTATGTGGCCATCTCCATGCATTCTCCCTTCCCCCTCAAAAAAAAATCAGTCATCTATAAAATAACAAAGATCGGCTGGGGATATCACTCGATGTAGAATGTACAAGCCCTGGGTTGAAATCCTGCTTTACAAAAAATAAAATATAAAGATGAGCACCTAAATATGATAACACTTGCTAGCATCTCAGGATGTATTTCCTAGTTCCTAATAGCTCTTACAGAAACATTACTTCCCTTCCCTTTGTTTTTCTGATTTGCCTTTCTGCCACCCACACTAGTTTTTTGCTCAAAGATCAAATAAGCCTGGTAGTGGTGGTTCATGTCTGTAATCCTATCTACTCAAAAGGCTGGGTTCCAAAGATTGCACATCAAACCCACCCTAGGCAGAAAAGGCCATGATATTCTTATCTCTAATTAACCAGCAAAAAGCCAGAAATAGAGTTGTGGCCCAAACTGTGATCCTTAGATCTCAACCTCAGGCTCCAATGTTAGAATACTAACCTTAAGCCTTAAAAACTAAGTAACTGGGAGGAAAGTGAGGGAAGAGATGACATTTTCCAAAAAGAAATGTACTCTTTATCTGACTTATGTAATTGTAATCCCTCTGTACATCACCTTCATAATAACAATAAAAAATTAAAAATAATATAAAAACTAAGGCACATCCCCAGTAGAGGCTCATATACAAAAAAAGGATCAAATAAATGACAAAGGTCAATAATAAATTACTTAGTGTCATGTAGTAAATCTGTGGCAAGTAAATTCAGATGTTTTGAGGCCTATTTCACACACAGCTAACCCTGTCCCCACCATATCCTTCCAGCGAGGGTTATCAACGATTCCATGACAAGGTATCTGCTATGACTCTCAAGGCTCTTATCAGAGCTCTGGGGAACTGAGACAATGTTAAATTGCCCCCTTACCTGGGATGTCAGCATGGATGAAGGCAGGGGCATACTTCACTGGGGAGTGGACCAGCACTGCAGTTATACAGTGGGTACTTGCCACTTGCAAGATCTCATCTCTGGAAAGAAGAAACTGAAGAGACAGTTAAAAAAAAAAAAAAAAAAACTTAGTCACACCACTAATAGGAGAGCAGACCTAGCCTGAATACATCAGGGCAGGAGCCCAATTCATCCCTTATCCTTCCTCTTGTACACCAGGCCAGTCACAAGGAGGAGAAAAGAAGAACAGTTATTCATTATGGAAAGGTGTCTCTGAACAACAAAGTGAGAAAGAATGGAAGAATACAATGTAAAAACCTACCAATGACACTCAAAAAACACCAAAACCAGCTGGGTTGCTGGCTCACACCTGTAATCCTAGCTACTCAGGAGGCTGAGATCTGAGGATTATGGTTCAAAGCCAGCCCAGGCAGGAAAGTCCCTGAGACTTATCTCTAATAAACCACCAGAAAACTGGAAGTCATGTTGTAATTCAAGTGGTAGAGTGCTAGCCTTGAGCTAAGAGCTCAGGGACAGTACCCAGGCCCAGAGTTCAAACCCCATGACAAAAAAAGCCAAGGGAGGGCCCATTTTGAGCTTCACTTCTCCAGTTTATCAATGAGTTAACAACCAGGTGTTGTGGTACATGCTTGCAATCCCACCATTTGGAAAGCTAAGGCAGAAATATCACAAGTTTGAGGCTAGCCTGAGTTACACAGCAAAACCCTGTCTCAGGAAATAAAAAAATAAAAAGTAATAGAGTTAGTTGGAAACCAGTGATTCATACCTGAAATACTAGGTACTTGGAAAGCTGAGGATCTTGGGTCAAAGCCTATGTTCATCAAATTTTTACTTTTTTAAGTTCCATTTTGTTTTTTGTTTTTGTTGGTTCTGGGACTTGAATCCAGGGCCTGAGTGCTGGCCCTGAGCTCTTTTGTTCAAGGGTAATGCTCTACCACTTTGAACCATAGTGTCTCTTCAAGTTTTTTAAGTAGTTTACTGAAGATAAGGATCTCACAGAATCTCCTCCCTGGATGGCTTTGAATCAAGATCCTCAAATATTAGCCTCCTAAATAGCTCTGATTACAGGTGTGAGCCACCAGTGCCGGGCCTTCTGTTTTGTTTTTGTTTTTTTTGAGATAGGGTCTCACCAAGTAGCTCAGGCAATTTCAAACTCACAAGATACCTTATTTATCTTTATTGTTACTTTTTTTGTTCAAGCACTTAAAATTTTCAAATAAGGAAAGTATCTTACTTGCTCTTCTAGTTTCAGTTTTGCTCAAGGTGACGGTAAAATAAAGTCCTGATCATCCCACATTGTCAATGGACAAAGTTTCCACATATAGGTGGAGGCCAGAGCCTCTTAGCCAGTATTCTTGTCTCTACCAAATTCTCTTTCCCCAGGAAAATGTCCTTTATCACTATTTCTACCAGCACTATACTGTTTGAGCGGACTGTGAGACCCCTTTTCCTAAGTCCTGCTGCCCCTGCTAGGCCCAGGATCAAACATTCTAACCATATATTAACAGGAATTCCAGTATGGTACCAGAGAAATACGCATAGACAGGTAACTGATATTTGTTTTCTAGCTTAGAGATACAGGCCTTGCATGAACTATTCTAGAAGCACCCCAGGAAGCAGTTTGCTTTAGAGTTTTATCCATACAATTTGTATCAGTACTAACCCTTTCTCACTTCTGACCTCCTCCTCCTTCCTGCAGAGGGAGCCAAAAGTCTAGTCAGTTACCTCCTGCTACATAGTTCTCTCCAGCCCTAGGCTGAATACTGACCTACACTATCAGTCTATCACAATACGTGAGAAAAGCACATGACAGATGGACACATTCTCCCTAAAGAAGCCTACATAAAAGGAAATCCTCAGGATTTCAAGCTTAATCGGATTACCAAAGAGGGAAGAAGGCTGAACAAACTGAGGGAAGAGTATCTGCACAGACCAGGATGACCTAGCTCATTCAAGACCAGAGCAACATGCATGCAGAAGGTTGAAGTGCTGGGTTGTAAGATGAAAGAGACAAGTGAAGCTGAAGGGTTGCTTAGGATCCAGATAAAGAAGTCTTTGGTGCTAAATGAAGAAGCTTATATTAAAACAACGAGAATACTTTTGTTTCTGTTGCTATATGCATTCTCCATTTTCAGGCAGCTCAAAAGCAAAGAGGAAGATAAAGAGATAAGATTATGCATGGCTCACACCCATAACCCTAACTACTCAGGAGGCTGAGATCTGAGGATCATAGTTCAAAGCCAGGCTGGGTAGGAAAGTCCATAAGACTCCTATCTCCAATTAAAAAAAAAAAAACAAAATGGAGCTGTAACTCAAGTAGTACAGCAAAAAAGTTCAGGACAGGGAAGAAGGCTGTACAAGAGTTTAAGGCCCAGGATCAGCACCAAATTAAAAAAAAAAAAAAAAAGGTAATTCACAACCGAAGGTTGGGTATGACTCAAATGATAGAGCACACCTACCCTAGCAAGCTTAAAACCAAACCCCAGTATCTCAAGGGAAAAGAAAGAAAGGAAGAAGGGAAGGAAGGAGAAAAAAAAAGAGAGACAATGAAAAGAAAGGAAAGGAGGGAGGGAGGGAAGGAAGGAAGAAAGATGAAAGGAAGGAAGGGAGGGAAGAATGTAGGAAGGGAAGGAAAGAAGGAGGGAAGGAAGGAAGGAAGGAAGGAAGGAAGGAAGGAAGGAAGGAAGGAAGGAAGGAAGGAAGAAGGAAAGAAAAAGAAAGAAAGAAAGAAAGAAAGAGAGGAAGGAAGGAAGGAAGGAAGGAAGGAAGGAAGGAAGGAAGGAAGGAAGGAAGGAAGGAAGGAAAAGAAATCCTAAATACTCAGGAAGCACTTGGGATTTCTTGTTATTGAACCTAGGGACTACAAATCACAAGACAACTACTTTTTGGTTATGGTGCTGGGATCACCAAAAAACAAATTTCATCTATCATGAGCATGTGCTCTACCACTAAGCTATATCCCTGGCCCATCAACTACCTTTTTGAGTACCAAAGGCAGTGAGGTCTCTCCTTGTGACTCTTTGATGGTCTTAGCACTTTCCACGAGCACAGACTTGCTCATGAACAAGGACACAAAGAGGTCATACTTCAGCAGCTGCCTCAGCAAACCTAGGAAGCAAAGAGGTTAAAAAGTGAGGTGAGAGGTGCACAGGATCAGGAGTATGTCTGTTACAGCCCTAAAACAGCGCCCCCCCCACCCCAAGACACTTCTTGTCTCTGTAGATAGAAGAATGGTTGGAATCCTTAAGCACTGATTTGCTTTCTATCACTCAGCCTTCCCACAAGGGTCTAATGAGAACTTACTAAGTGCCACACTAGAGACTACAGGATTTAACAGCAGACAATCATAATCACTCCTAATGAATTCTAAGTTATATAAGGGAATAATGTAAGAATAATATCAGTTTCACTACTACATTATCAGTCACCTGTTTTTGACACACAACCAGAACCTCAATACATATATTCTGACTGACAGATGGATCCTACACTCCTGGGTTGGAAACAAACATAAAAATAAGTCATCCAGGGGCTAGGGATGTGGTTTAGTTGTAGTGTGCATGAAGCCCCGGGTCTAATTCCTCAGTATCACATAAACAGAAAAGGCTGGAAGTGGTGCTGGTGCTCAAGTGGTAGAGTGCTAGCCTTGAGCAAAAGAAGCTCAGGGACAGTGTCCAGGCCCTGAGTTTAAGCCCCAGGACTAGCAAAAAAAAAAGTCACCCAGGGTTTAGAGGCATGGCTCAGTTGGTAGAGTGCTAGTCAATGAGCAAAAGTGTCAGGAATCAAATTCAAGGATTCTAGGATCCATCCAGGACATCCAGGATGTCAAAGGATGCCACCAAGGCATCCTATGTGACATATAATTTAACAGGTAGACAAACATTGCAAATCAGAATATTAAATATTAACGGGGAAAAGTGAAGGGAGAGAAGAGAAATAAAGCCATAAATAACAAGAAGAGAAACCCTGACTCTACCCTGGAGGCTAGATGGAGGTTTTTCTGACCAGAAACATGCCTGTTATAAAGATTAACTTGGGGGCTGGGAAGTTGCCTCAGTGGTGGGAGGCCCTGGGTTCAATTCCTCAGCACCACCATAAGCAGAAAAAAGTCAGAAGTGGCATTGTGGTTCAAGTGGTAAGGCACTAGCTTTGAGCTGAAGAGCTGAGGAACAGTGTCCAGTTCACAACCGACAAAAAAAAAAAAAAAAAGATTAACTTGGCAAATATACTGGCAGTAATGGCCTGAGGTAGTGTCCCACTTTCTTTCCTCCCAAAGACAACACTGTTAAGATGACACAGCAACTGTAGGCATCTTTCACACAGCCTGTGCATCTTATCTCCCAAATTTATGGCTTCTACCTTTTCAAAATGCCAGGATCACACACACAAACACACATACCCCCTTGCAACTAGAGAAGCTATATCACAAGTTCTCAAGGAAAAGCTGAAAAGCTTGCTCTCCTTTTCTCATTCAACTCCATTGTCTCACCCAAGCAATTGATCTGTAGCTCCTTTGCTTGGGCACTCTCCAGGATAGAAAAGAAAAGTGGACACAACTTCTCCCGGAAATGGCCTGAAAGCATCTTGGCTGCTACTGGTGAAGAATAGAGCTTCCCATAGAGATAACAGATGGAAGACTGCACCGCCTCATTAGGGTATACCAACCCTTTCGATAGATGCTCCATCAGGCTACCTGATCAGAAAACAACCAGAGGAGAACTCTCACAATGTCATCTGCGATATAAAACTCCAACTATTATCCCCAATGAGGATGTGATGGTAATTTCTTGTACTTCCTTTTAATAAATGCTTTCTGAATGTTTTATCAAAAGAGAAAATGAGTGCTAAAGGCATGGCTCAAGTGTAGAGTGTCTACTTAGTAAGCACAAGGCCCTGAGTTCAAACTGCAGTGCCACTAGTAGGTGGGAGGAAGGAGGGAAGGAAGTGGGGAGTAAAAGTTCAGAAAATTTAAAGGTTTAACCCTTGGATAAATCCTCTATAAAATATATGTCAGTATTTCACTGATAGAAGAAAGTACTATATCCTCTTCCTACACAAAATGAAGGTCATGGATGGGGGGGAGGCTGAGAAGGGATGTGAAGGGTAAACAAAGGAGGAGGCTGCAATGCTTGATAAGAAATGTACTCATTATCTTGCCCATGTAATTGTAACCCCTCTGTACAGTATGTTCACAATAAAAAATAAAAATTAAAATAAATAAATAAAATAAAAATACCAATTAGCAGTTCTAAAAAGTTAAAAAAAAATGAAGGTTATAGTAGGTCCTTAATTAGTCTGTATTAAAATAATGAGCATGATATCACAAGCCTATAATCCCAGCTACTCAGGAAGCAGAAGCAGGAGTCTCCAAAGTTCAAGGCCAGCCTGGGCAAGGTTAGTGAGACTCTATCTCAAAAGAAACAAAATAAAAACCAAAGGGCTTGGGGCATGATTTAAGCAGGAGAGTGCTCACCCAGGATTCCTGAGGCCCTGGGCTCAATCCTAGTAATGAAAAAAAAAAGTGAATAGAGGACCAGATATGGTAACACACATCTTACAGAATTTGGGAAGCTGAGAAAGGAAGATCACAAGTTTGAGGCCAATCTGGGCTACAAGTAAGATGCTATGTAAAGAGAGAGAGAGTGACAGAGTGAGAGCAAGAGAGAGAGAGAGAGAGAAAGAGAGAGAGAGAGAGAGAGAGAGAGAGAGAGGAGCATACAAGATCAGAGTCAAGGAACTAACTTTTTCAAATTGATCAAACATAAAACACATTTGCAGATGAGAAAACTAAAGGCTAGAGGAAAGTAATAGCATAAGGACTTTCCAGGTATATACAACAAATGAGTCACCCAGATAGCAGGCAAAGATTAGAAGCCACTGTTCCCTATAGGTTACTTACTGTGCTCCATTACAAGGTCATCT
Organism: Dipodomys merriami; assembly: GCF_024711535.1. Taxonomy (NCBI): domain Eukaryota; kingdom Metazoa; phylum Chordata; class Mammalia; order Rodentia; family Heteromyidae; genus Dipodomys; species Dipodomys merriami. Next base: position 4,592,991 of record NW_027206124.1, on the reverse strand, counting down.
GCCAGAGCAGGGATAGCGTCCACCAACTTGCCAAGAAGAGTCACGGTGGCCAGACGACCTCGCATGGAGGGCGTGTTGCACAGCTACAGAAAGTGAACATACTCCTCTGTCAGGATCAGGTCAGATCTTTCCCTACCCACACCAAGGCCTATATTATGCATGTCTCTTTCCCATCAGCTTCTTAACATGTCTGTTTTTCACATTCAACTGTGAAGTCCTAGGGGAAAGTAATGAGTCAAATTCCTCTCAGAGTTTTCAGAACCTAGCTTAGTACATAAGTTAATGTTAGCACATTTTGTCTTGGGATGTAGTTCAGAGGTAGAACTTTAATAGTGTATATGAGGCTCTGGGTTTAGAATAGGAAAAAATGACATATTTTGCCTCCAACAGAACCAGAAACTGGGGAATGAAAGAAACACTGTAAAGATAAAACAGTGTATTATATATAATATATATACATTTATATAATATTATTATTGCTACTATTAGTAAACAATTTCTTTGAGCCAGGAACTAAATCTGGTAATTTACTGGGAGGGTAAGTAGCATATATTTCACCCTTTCTACTGACTACATGTACCTTGATAACTTTTAATGTCTCTGGTGGAAAAACACTGCATATAAACTAGGTATCATAACCTATAGTCACAGCACTTGAGAGGTGAGGCGGGTGAATTACAAGTTTGAGGCTAGCCTAGCTACAAAGTGAGACCTTATCTCAAAAAAAAGAAAAAGAAAAAGAGAAAAAAACAGATATTGCATAGAAGTCATCTAACTGCCTAGCAAATAGTAAGTGCTCAATAAATGTTGTGGCATCACTATAATAGTAATAATAGCCAGGCGCCAGTGGCTCACGCCTGTCATCCTAACTACTCAGGAGGCTGAGACCTGAGGATCACAGTTCAAAGCCAGCCCAGGTAGGAAAGTCTTTGAGACTTATCTCCAATAAACCACCAGAAAACTAGAAGTAGCACTGTGGCTCAAGTGGTAGAGCATTCACCTTGAGCTGAAAATCTGAGGGACAGCACCCAGGCCCAGAGTTCAAGCCCCACAATCAACAAAAATAAATAATAATATCTATAATTATAAATTCAATCTGATATATAATCACATGAAAAATAACTAAATGATATGATTCAAATATAATGTATAATTTCAGGTGCATTGACTCAAGCCAATAATCCTAGCTACTTGGGAAGCAGAGATCAGAGGACAGCTTGAACAAACAGTTCAAAGATTCCATGTTAACCAATGGCTATGCATGGTGGTGTTTATCTGTTATCCCAGCTACTGAGGGCAACAGCATGTGCCTGATATCCCCTGTGACATGGAGAAGCACAGTGGGAGGATTGTAGCTCAGGCCAGTCCAGACATAATGCAAGGACCTACCTGAAAAATAACCAATGTAAAGAGGGGGCTAAAGGCATGGCTCAAGTGGTAAAGCACCTGCCTAATAAGTGTGAAGCCTTGTGTTCAATCCCCAATAACACACACACACAAAAAACAACATTGCTCTTCCTTCAGCAAAATAGTGATTCTAGTATTGCACCTCAATCTTGAACAGAAAACAAAAGCCACTGTTGAATATTTTGTTACTATATCAAAGAAAGCAAATTAAATTATCCCCAATGCTTTCATTAAATGTTCATAAAAGCAAATGCAGTACAAAGTAATGCATATTAAAAAACCAAACAAAAACACCAAACCAACATAAAGTAAACACACTTCTTTGACAAATTCATCAAGGAAGCCTGTATGCTATTTAGGAAGCTACTGAGAATTGGCCATGGGTTGATTATACTGGAAAGAAGCGTATTCATTGCATAAAAGTAGAGTTTAGGACAGTGAAAAGGAAGGGAGGACGCTGCAAAGAATACTAGAACAGGTTCAAAAGCTCCACTCAGTGAGTTAAGTCTCTTTTTTTTTTCTTCTCTGAACTTCAATCTCTCACCTATTTAAAAAAAAAAAAAAAAGATTGGCTTATCTCTAGAATCTGAGGATTGTGGAAATCCAGTTACTTGGGAAGCAGAGATTGGGAGGGTTGCCATTCAAGACCATAGTAAGGGCTGGGAATGTGGCTTAGTGGTATAGAGTGCTTGCCTAGTATACATGAAGCCCCAGGTTCGATTCCTCAGTACCACATAAACAGAAAAAGCCAGAAGTGGTGTTGTGGCTCAAGTGATAGAGTACTATCCTTGAGCAAAAGAAACTCAGTCAGGGGGCTGGGAAGGTGACTCAGTGGTAGTGCGCTTGCCTTGCATGCCAGAGGCCCTGGGTTCGATTCCTCAGCACCACATAAACAAAAAGAAAAAAGCCGGAAGTGGCGCTGTGGCTCAAGTGGTACAGCGCTAGCCTTGAGCTGAAGAGCTGAGGGACAGCGCCCAGGCCCAGAGTTCAGGCCCCATGACCGGACCCAAAAAAAAAAAAAAAAAAGAAACTCAGTCAGGGACAGTGCCCAGGCCCTGAGTTCAAGCCCCAGAATTGGTCAAAAAAAATAGGCAAAAAATTAGTGAGACTTCATCTCAACCAATAGCTAGACATACACTCCTGTCATGCCAGCTACATGGGAAGTGTAAATAGGAGAATTACAGTCTAGACCAGCCTGGGCCTATATCCAAAATAACTAAAATACAAAGGACTTGAGGCATGGCCCAAGTGATAGGACACCTACCTGCCTCATAAGCCCTTAGTTCAAACCCGGGTGCGCGCACACACACACACAAAAGAAAACCTACAATTATGTACCAACCTCTTTGTGACACTTGTCCAACAGGTAATGGGTGATCTGCTCCAGCTTCACCTGTGTCGTAAGCTGGATAACGACTAAGGGGACATAATAGCATTATTAACCAGAAGACATAGCCTGACCCAGAACTTACCTCTCAACCTCACTACTCAAAGTCAGAGCATGTAACGGGTATTAGCCTTTTCCACTTCTCCCATGAAACATGTGTGCACATAATGAAAGGACTTGGGTTTTTATATTAGTAGATCTCACCTTGGGCTGCATATTAGAATCACCAAGGAATTTTTGAAAGCTTACAAAGATGGGGCAATAGCTCAGTGGTAGAATATTTGCCTACCATATGTGAGGTCCTGGGTTCAATAACCAGCATGGAGAATGAAAGGAAAGAAAAAGAGGGAGGAAAGGAAGGAAAAAAGAAAGGAAAATACTAATGACCAAGTACCACTCCAGGCCAATTAAGTAAGAATTTCTAGGAGGGCTGGGAAGGTGGCTCAGTGGTAGAGCGCTTGCCTTGCATGCATGAGGCCCTGGGTTCGATTCCTCAGCACCACATAAGCAAAAAGAGAAAAAGCCGGAAGTGGCGCTGTGGCTCAGGTGGTAGAGCGCTAGCCTTGAGCTGAAGAGCTTTCTAGGAATACAACCAACTGTGTTATATTCTTAAATGTAAGTATGTGTTTTTATATTTAAAAATATTATATACTTATATATTTTAGAGTATATATTTTATATCAAATATTTCTCTAAATATACAATTTAATAAATATATTTCTGAAGTTCCTCTTTTTCTTTTTTTTTTTTCTTTTTGGTCATGTGGCCTGAACTCTGGGCCTGGGAGCTCTTCAGCTCAAGGCTAGCGCTCTACCACTTAAGCCATAGCACCACTTCCAGCTTTTTCTGTTTATGTGGTGCTGAGGAATGAACCCAGGGCCTCATATATGCAAGGCAAGCACTCTACCACTAAGCCATCTTCCCAGCCCCTTATAATTTTGAAGTCAGGATTATAAACTATTAATTTGAATTACTCCTACTTTTTTCATTTCAGTCTGTTCTTTTATATATTAGAAAAATAATTATGAAAGAGTTCCTGTGCCAGTTAATATTATTTCTCAGCCCCAAAGGGTACTTCAATCTAATCATTTATGGTATTCCTACAAGGATCGTTGGGAAGTTGGCTCTATAACATTGGAAAATCTGTGAGCTAGATTCAATTCAATGGCCATTGTGAGAAGATTCTGCCTTTGCACAGGACAAAGCAGCATTCCTGGATACACACTCTCAGAAACAGGAAGCAGAGACCCTGAAGAATCACCTAGTCCTTCTCTTGACCCTTACAGTCTTCCTATCATGCCTATCACCTCGGGGAAATTCTTAGTACCTAAGGATGATTCTGCAAGCTATGGCAGCAACAACTAAAAGTTGATGGCTATAGGATTAGAGGTCCACTTAAGCCTGGGTGCTAGGCACCCGTGCTTCAAGCCTGTAATCCTAGCTACTCAGGAGGCTGACATCTGAGGATCACAATTCAAAACCAGCCAAGGCAGGAATATTCAGATAGGCTGCTAAATTTGAAAACTAATTACCATACCCCAGATATGAATGCAATTGTTATTGGAACTTTTCATCTCCTTATACTTTTCATCCCCTTATACTGAAGGTAGAATAACTTTTTGGCATGAAATATATATAAAGTTAAGTGGCTTACTAGGTACAACTTTCTGTTTTGTATTTTTTTTCAATATTGGGGAGGGGCAGGGAATGTAGCTTAGTGGTAGAGTGCTTGCCTTGCATGCATGAAGCCCTGGGTTCAATTCCTCAGTAGCACTAAACAGAAAAAGCCAGAAATAGCTCTGTGACTCAAGTAGTAGAGTGCTAGCCTTGAGCAAAAGAAGCTCGGAGACAGTGCCTAGGCCCTTAGTTAAAACTCCAGGATTGACAAAAAAAAAAAAAAAGGTATAGGTGGGAATGTGGCATAGTGGCAGCAGTGGTTGCCTAGAATGGTAAGTGCTATCCCTGAGCAAAAGCAGCTCAGGGACAATGCCCAGGCCCTCAGTTCAAGCCCCAGGTCTGGCAAACATACACACACACACACACACACACACACACACACACACACACACACACACACACACACACACACACACACACACACACACACACACACACACACACACACACACACACACACACACACACACACACTTTGCTTTGGGATATTGAAACTGGAATCTGCAAATCACATTTCTGCTCTACTAGTTTGTCTCTTCTAAGCTCTACCAATAATAAACTCCAGAAAGAGATGTTAAGGCTGTAGGAAGAAAGGACTGGCTTGCTTTCTTTGCTTCCTCTGGCTTCCTTGTTAGTTTACTATCTGTTTTACTCCTATGAGCATTATTCTGGAACTTCTTTGCCCTGGAAGTGCCTTTCCAGGGTAGATGCAGTTTTCAGTTATTCCAGAATCAGCTTCATTGCATCCTTCTTCCCCCAGTATCCTCTGGTCAGGGCCCTTCCTCAGAGGTCTGGACCCAGTCCCATAGGACCTGTCCTATGAGACCAAGACAGAGACTCAGCAGCATCTAAATTGTCTTCCTTCTTGGTTTGAGTTTCATATATAAGAAGCATCCTCCAAGTCTGAGTTTTAACAAGTCTAACCTCTTCCTTTGCTTCTTTAGATCAAGTACAGAAGCTGCTTTCTATAGTTACTAACTCTAGAAAAAACGTGGTTGTTTGTTTCTTCCCTCTTCAATTATCTAAACTGTTCTTTAAAAGTTTGCTTTGTTTTTTGTTTGTTTTGCTTTGGTTTTTTTTTGGGGGGGGGAGGGGGTCTGGTCGTGGGGCCTGAACTCTGGGCCCAGGCGCTGTCCCTCAGCTCTTCAGCTCAAGGCTAGCACTCTACCACCTGAGCCACAGCGCCACTTCCGGCTTTTTGCTTTTTGCTTATGCGGTGCTGAGGAATCAAACCCAGGGCCTCATGCCTGTAAGGCAAGTGCTCTACCACTGAGCCACCTTCCCAGCCCCAAATATAATTTTTTTTTTGTTTTGTTTTGGTCAGTCATGGGGCTTGAACTCTGGACTTGAGTGCTGTCTCTCAGCTCTTCAGCTCAAGGCTAGTGCTCTACCACTTGAGCTACAGTGCCACTTTTGCTTTGTTTTAAAGTGTGTATGCGTTCAAATAACTGAAGTGACTTCTGGATTCTAACCGACAGTTTTTCACTGTCTCAGCAAGAATGTGCTCACTTCTACAAGCCTTTAACATGCACTTCCACTACTGTGTACTGACAACTTTCAACAAACCAATATGAACTGTAATTTAAATACTGTTATCTATGTGTGTTTCTAAGGGCACTTAGTAACTCTAATTGATACCTAGCCAATCTCTTCTTCAGATTGTAAATTCAGAGGGTAGGAACCAATTATCCATTTATGTATCCCAAATTCCTGATGCAGTATTTAGCATAGCGTAGTTGCCCAAGAAAAAATATAGAATTATTTACAGACAACAAACTGACTTTTCCTTATCTTACTCTAAATGGGCAATTTCATCAAAATCTCAAATAATCAGCACTACAATTCAAATACTAGGTACTCACAATTTCACCTTACCTTCAACACAGAGATCTATTACACTCTCATCTTCCACACTGCACAAAAGTCCTTGGAGCAGAAGAATAAGAAGAGGGTGGTTAACAATTCTCTTTTAAGAGAAGCAAATATATAGACAAAATTCACAGACAAACTAAATTCTAAACCCAGCAGCTTTATGCAATGTCCTAGTCAAATTCTACCTTATTCCTTAAAGATCTTTTCTGGCTTTAAAAAGATGGGAACTATCAAAGTGGCACAGCAGAAAAACTGTGTTCTCTAGGGTCTGTAACAGATGTGGGGTAAATTCCAGCCAGTAATTTGTTAGTTATAAACTCTCTGAACTTTGGGACTCATCCTATCTCCCTTAAAAGACCATCCTAGCAGTTAAAAGCCTGAAAATCCTCTGATACAGAGAGAAAAGCACTCATACAAGTTAGTTATCCTACTGTCCAAAAGGACTCATTCCATTTAGACATTATAATCATGTTAAAAGAAAGAACCTGAGGCTGGGAAGGTGGCTCAGTGGTAGAGTGCTTGCCTTGCATGCATGAGGCCCTTGGTTCGATTCCTCAGCACCACATAAGCAGAAAAAGCCAGAAGTGGGGCAGAGGCTCAAGAGGTAGAGCGCTAGTCTACAGCTGGGCGCCAAGGCCCAGAGTTTAGGCCCCACGACTGACCCAAAAAAAAAAAAAAGAAAAAGAAAAAGAATCTCAGATAACATTTAATGTATTCCACTTTACATGTGAAGGCGAGGGAAAATAACTTGATCAAGGTCACACCAAGGTCAGCAGACTCCCTTCCAGGCCTTCTGATTGTACACAAAACCTAAACTAGACTCTGAAAGATCATGCATTATCCATATTCCTCCTCATACTTTATTAACCTCTTAGCTATATTAAGGCTCATTGCCATAAATCATATATCTTAGAAAGAGAGCCATATCTCCATCATTATGACAAAATAAAAAGCTAGTCAATTAAACTGTTAACAATATAAACATCATCTTCCAAAACCATTTCCCCAAGATTCCCCCCAAAACAAATATGCCAGCTTTACATTCAAAACTCATGCCAAGTTTCCCTTCTGATCTCACCAAAAAGCATGCTTATGAAATAGACGCAGACTTCCTGGTCCTGAGCCACCAGCTGCATGACCAAGGAGGTATGTTTCACAAGGGCATCTCGGAAGCAGGACAGCATATGTTTTTTGCGTACCAACTTTGAAAAAAATGAAGAGAAACACTCAGGAGCAACTAAGTCTATGTCATCTGAACCCAAACAACTATCATTCCCGAATTACAATATAGTATTCAAGTGTCATCTAAACTGGAAGATGAGTATGGGGAGATGCACACTCCCCATTGGGAGCATACCTTATATTTATAAAACACTTCATGCTTCAAAACCACTCTTTTATTCTGGCACTAGTGACTCATGCTTGTAATTCTAGCTACTCAGGAGGCTGAGATCTGAAAACGTGCAGTTCAAAGTCAGCCCCAGCAGAAGTCTGTGAGACTCTGATCTCCCATTAACCACCAGAAAGAAACCAGAAGGAGCATCATAGTTCAAAGTGGTAGTGGGCTAACCTTGAGCAAAAAAGAGCTCAGGGACAGCGCCCAGGCCCCAAGTTCAAGCCTAACAACCAACAAAAAATAAAATAAAATAAAATAAAATAAAATAAAAAATTTTTAAATCTAGACTGGCTGGGTGCTAGTGGCTTGTGCCTTAATCCTAGCTATTCAGGAGGCTGAGATCTGAGAATCCTGGTTCAAAGCCAGCCCCAGTAGAGAATTCCCTGAAACTCATCTCCAATTATCCACCAGAAAACTGTAGCTTGAAGTGGTAGACCGCTGGCCTTGAGCAAAAAGCCTCGGAGACAGCACCTAGGCCCTGAGTTCAAGCCCCAAAATGGACCTGTGATTGCAGCAATAGAGCATCAGCAGAGAGTGCAAGACCCCAAATTCAAGCCCTAGTACCAACACACACACACGCGGTATCACACACACACACACACACACACAAGGTATAAAAGCATCTTGAGATTAAAAGCAAACCGTTAATCTGGCTCCACCACCAAGATATGAATTCCCTTTGCACGAATTTGAATCCACAAATTTTTTGGGGGGTCCAGTCGTGGGGCTTGTACTCTGGGCCTGGGCTCTGTCCCTCAGCTCTTCAGCTCAAGGCTAGCACTCTACCACTTGAGCCACAGTGCCACTTCCGGCTTTTTTCTTTTTGCTTATGTGGTGCTGAGGAATCGAACCCAGGGCCTCAGGCATGCAAGGCAAGCGCTCTACCACTGAGCCACCTTCCCAGCCCCCTTCGCACGAATTTGAGAGAAATCTGAAAGAACTCATTGCACAGGTGGGTGGAGGGTACAAGCAGCCGTGTTCTGCCCATCAGGAAGATCTTGCCAGTACACCCCCTTTCTGCCTGACAGGAACCTCTGTTGTGGCAATGTCTCCCCACTTCCAGCCTCCCATACTGGAAGAGAAGGAGGCTTCCTACTGGAAAGGGACGGCGTGCTGGGCACCCTGGGTGGGGCAGCAATGGCGGCCTCAGCCAGGAGAGGGGCAGGCCCAGGCCCCGGGGGAGGTTAATTAGGCCAGGTTGCCCTTCGTCTTGGGGAAGACGCCCGTGGATCCCAGCCCGGCAGGGGCAGGTCTGGGGTGGGGGTCGGGGGTAAATGCCGACACCCGGCCGGCAGGGGAAGGGGCTTCACCCGCACCGACACGCCCTGCTCCGGTAGCAGCTCCAGTGTGCAGGCCAGGCACAGGCGCGGGGCCACGGGCAGCAGCCAGCGCGGGTCATGTCGGTAATGGGCTCTCTCGAGCAGCAGCACCACGTCTTCATCCCGCCGTAATCCTGGAGCGCCCGCCGCCGCCATCTGCCTCACAGCCCTCGGCGCCTGGCGTGCTTCAGGATTTTTCCCGCTCAAATTGTGCGCAAGCGCACTTGGTAGAGAGCCTGTCTGCGTGGGCGCGCTGGCATGAGTTCTTAGTGCGCCTGCGCGTGGCGCCCTCCTCCTCCCCCCCCCTTCTGCTGGCTGAAGTTGGTAACACGTGGAGCGAGCGCAAGGAAGCCCAAAGCGGGTGGGGTGTGCTTAGGCCCCCCAGGAATTGGTTCACAGCCCCATGGAAGGGTGAACATCACTGGACACTGGTGGCTTCTGCTTGTAATCCTAGCTACTCAGGAGGTTGAGAACTGAGGATCGCAGTTCGAAGCCAAGGAGGGCAGGAAAATCCGTGAGACTTCTTTCCAATTAACCACCAAAAGCCATTAGTAGAGGTATGGCTCAAATGGTAGAGCACTCACCTTAACAAAGTTAGCTAAGAGACGGTGTGCAGTCCCTTGAGTTCAAGCCACAGACAAACAAGAGCAAGAAAAAGTTTTAAAAAGCCAAGCAAGGTGGGGCTGGGAAGGTGGCTTAGTGGTAGAGTACTTGCCTTGCATGCATGAGGCCCTGGGTTCGATTCCTCAGCATCACATAAGCAGAAAAAGCCTGAAGTGGTGCTGTGGCTCAAGTGGTAGAGTGCTAGCCTTGAGCTGAAGAGCTAAGGGACAGCACCCAGGCCCAGAGTTTAGGCCCCACGACCCAAAAACAAAAACAAGCAAGAGGCCCTGAGTTCAAGTCCCCAACACCATTAAAAAAAGCATTTTAAAAGTAACTATAGGGCTCAATGCATTTACACACAAACTGAATGAAGGAGGGTGTACTTAGGGGAGAAACCCAAAGGCCTAACTCCTCTGAACAGCTAGAGTACCATTTATCAAATGATAGGAAATGGAAACATGTTTTGGGGGGTGGGCAAAGAGATGGGGTACAGGAATGCAGGGAGGAAGGGTGAGCAAATGTACTCATTATATTCAATGTGCACTATGTAAAAACTGAACTATGTAACTTGAGGGTAGGGGCAGGAGGGAAAAATGGGAGAGGATGAATAAAGGGGTGACATTGACTAGAAAGCACTGTACTCATAACCTGACTTATGGACTTGAATCTTCTTTGTACAACTATTGAATTATAGTAATTTTAAAAAGTAATTTTAAAAAAGTCAGGGGCTGGGCGCCAGTGACTCATGCCTGTAATCCTAGCTACTCAGGAGGCTGACATCTGAGGACCACGGTTCAAAGCTAGGCCCAGGCAGGAAAGTCCGTGAGACTCTTATCTCCAATGAACCATCAGAAAACTGGAAGTGGCGCTGTGGCTCAAGTGGTAGAGCACTAGCCTTGAGCTGAAAAGCTGAGGGTCAGCGCCTAGGCCCAAATTTCAAGCCCCACAACTGACAAAAAAAAAAAAAGGTCAGGAAACTTCTATTTTTTAATGCAATAAACTATATATATGAAGGAGCATGTGTGTGTGTGTGTGTGTGTTTGTGTGTGTGTGTGTGTGTGTGTGTGTGTGTGTGTGTGTGTGTGTGTACTGAGATTTAAATCCAGGGCCTACAATCTGGCTTGGCTTTTGTAAAAGCCTACACCTGGTGCTCCCCACTGCAGTACCACTTGAGCCACACTTCCACTTCCAGACTTTTACTGGTTAATTGGAGATAAGTCTCTCTCCAGCTTGTCTTTTCAGGCTAGAGTCAAAGCACCATCCTCAGATCTCAGCCTCATGAATAGTTTGGATTATAGGCATGATCCACCAGCACCCCACCCTGCTGAATTTTTCCAACCCTGCTGAATTTATCTAGAGAAGCGCCAGAAGACAATACTTGAGCATTGAAGAGCTAAGGATAAATTTTGCAAGCAGGCGCCGGTGACTCATACCTATAATCCTAGCTACTCAAGAGGCTGAGATCTGAGGATCACGGTTCAAAGCCATGCTGGGCAAGAAACTCCATGAGACTCTTATCGCCAATAAAGCACTCAGAAAACCAGTAGTTGCACTGTGGCTCAAGTGGTAGAGTGCTAGCCTGAGCTGAAGAGCTGAGGGACAGTGCCCAGAGTTCAAGCCCCACAACTGACCAAAAAAAATTTTTTGCAGGAAATCAGTTTACAGACAGCAAAACCCTAGCAGGACAGCCCACAATCACCTCCCTTTCTTGTAATCAGAACTACCTGAATAATTGTGTCCCATGCAGAGTTCAAGTACCCCACTCACACAACCTTGTGGTTGTTTATCCAGCCTCAGAATCAGCTTGAGACTAGACCAGGACAGAACCATACTAGAAACCTCAGTGAACTCTATGAGATTATGCTGGACAAGTGCTTAAGAAATGACATGAGGGCTGGGAATGTGGCTCAGTGGTAGAGTGCTTGAAGCCCTGGGTTTGATTTCTCAGTACCACACACACACAGAAAAAGCTGGAAGTCGCACTATGGCTCAAGTGGTAAGAGTGCTAGCCTTGAGCAAAAGAAGCTCAGGGACAGTGCCCAGGCCCGGAGTTCAAGCCCCAGGATTGGCACACACACAAAAAAATTGGGTTGACCCACATTCCCCAAATCTCAAAAGCCACCGGAGATCATGTAACTGTAACCCTTCTGTACAGTATCTTTACAATAACATTTTTAAATAAAAATAAAATAAAAACAAAAAACCACAGGAGATAAGTGTCTTCTACCTCATCCACAGAGTATTGTTAAGCTTCCAAAGGTAGCTTTCAGAAAACATAAGCCAAAGAAATCCTTACAGAACCCCAAGAAAACAATTTTATTAGAGGCTCTGGAGATGAGTAATTCACTCTCATTCCTTCTCTGGTGCATTGTAAGGACATGGGACCAGTGGCCTACTTTTTTAAGCCACACTGGAAGATAAAGCATTTCAACCGCTTTATAAAACCAAGCTTCCGGGGGGCTGGTGGATTTCGTGGACCCCAGTTTATCTTTTCAGCTGTCTCCCCGTCCTTGTTGCTCTCTATCTGAGGAAAAGCTACCCCAGCACAGAAATACCCTGGTGGCTGAGAGTCTCTCTTTAAAGCCATTTGAATTCCAACAATGTCCTCCCTTGAATGTGGGTCACCCCCTTGTGGAAGCAACATAGGGTCTCTCAAGGTCAGGTTGGGGGCTGAGTGCTGGGCCTTGGCCAGCTGTGGAGGGGACCAGGATATGTTGCTCGGCAGAGACATGCTTGTCCTGGCCACAACCTGGTAGATGCTTCCTTTGAGGCTGGAGGTCTTCCTGGAACAGAAGGAAGGTTGTTCCCCAGGCCCTCTGCCCTTTACAGCCTCCAAGCTTCCTCTTCTGTGGTATGTAGATGACCAACTCTGGGGTCTGAAGGGCTCAGGGGATCCCCAGGACCTACGCTCCTCCTTCCAGTAATCCTGATCAGCCCTGGAGGATGAGATCCTCACTCTGCTGCAAGCCCCCTCTGCCATCAGGGAGCCCCCTGACCCGATCATTTCCCGGCCTCTGATGTTCTCAACGGAAAGATCCAGTACTCTCACAGGGCCACACCTGCTCCTAGACTCTGAAGCCGATCTGGGGCTCCTGGGAGCAAGGACCTTAGATTTGGCAGCCTCTTCTTGGACTTGTGGTTCTCTGGCTCCCCCTGGTGGCTTGGTTCTCCTGGGCTTCACGGGTGGAATGGCGCTGCCCATTGACTCTGACCTGAGGGGTCTACACGTCCCCAAAGGCTTGGCCAGTGTGGGGAGTTTTGCACTTTTTCTCTCAGGAGGTGGAAGGCTTTGGGATCTCTCTGGAGACTTAAGGCCTGACATGGAGCTCTGGATGCCACCATGCCTTTGGAGCTCCTGGTTTGTGCATAACCCAGGCAGCCTTACCTCAGCCACAGGCAAAGAGCAAGGTCTCGAGTAGTTAAAGAGCAAATAAGACTCCAGGATCCTCCAAGGGAGGCCCCATCTCAAGTGTGCAATCCTCCGCCTCATGAGGGACTCCAGTAGCAGCCGTTTGCTCTTCCTGAGGCTTGGCCAAGTGGGTATGACGTGGAGGGCAGTGGAGGCACCCACCAAAGCTGTGGCATCTTGGGGAGCTTGGCCACATGGGGGAGGAGGGCAGGTGGAGAGCGCCGAAGACTGTGGATTCTGGGACTGCCATGTGTGGCTGGAGGGGTTCCTGGGTTGTCTTCTTTGGGATCTAAGTCCAGCCATCAAAGGGACCCCAGCTTTGTGCTCCAGCTCAGAATGGGGGGCAGAGGCAACACTATTTACTGTCACTGTCTGCCTGTGTTTCAGAGCCTCATATCTAGAGGCAACGGGAGTTGGGGAGTGTGCCAGGCTATGCTTCCTGCCCGAGGGCACAGCATTGGCAGAACAGTCACCTTGGAGACTGGTCCTGCGAGCGTCCTTTCCTCTGACTTGCTTGTCGTCTCCTCTCCTCGGTATTCCAGACCCTCCAGGCCCCTCCCTTCTGCCCTTTCTCTGGTTCCTGACATCCTGGATTTCTCCAGCATCCTCCAATTCCCCCTTCTTCTGGTTTTCTTGCCCTCGTGTCTGGCTCTCTTGTTCTTGGTCGTCTTCCACAGGTATCTGGGTGTCTGTGCCACCATCATCTGTGGTTTTCCTCACATTTCTCTTCCCCTGCATTTCGATTTCTGCTCCATTTCTACCTCTGATCTGTACCTGGTTCTTCTTCCGCTTCACTGAACAGATCTTTCCGTTAACTTTGCTTCGCATCAGTCTCTGCTTCTTTCTTTTAAAACTCTGCCTCTTTCTCCCATCTTCACCTCTAGCCCTTCTTTGGCCTCTCCTCATGGATGCCTGCTTTTCTGCAGGGTTCTCTGTTCCAGGAAGCTCCCAGCTCTCCCTGCCTGGGGAACAGCTCCCCCTTTCACTCTCCAACTGTCTACGACCCTCCTTCTTTACATCATCCTCTCCTCCTGGTTCTCTCTGGTTTCTCTTCTCTGTTCCATCCTTAATTCCTATTGGCTTGTTCTTCCACTCTGACCAATGGGTGTAATCATCTCTATTACAACCCAGCTGACTCTGGCTTCCTTCCCCAGCTTCCCTGACTTCTGTAGCATCCTCCACTCCAGCTCCTCTCCGGACTCTCACGTCTTGTGTATGTGTTTCTGCATCATTCTCACTCCCAACCTGCTCTGCTTTCTTCCCTTCTGATGAATGGATTTCTCCACCAAAGTTACTCATTAATTCTCCCCATTTTTCTGCCTCCGATGTCAGGGTATCTTCATCATCCTTGCCTTTAATATGTTCTTGACTCTTCCACTTCAATATATGTATCTTTGGGTGACATTTATTTCTTAGTTGACCCAGATATTCTTGCCCAAGTTCCCAGGTGTCTGGGCCATCTTCACCTTTAACCTTTCTCAGGTTTCTCTTGTCTAGTGACTGAAAATCGATTCCATTCTCATCTCTAATCTTGGACTTCCTCTCTGCTGGATGATTGTCCACGTCAGTTTTACGTCTTAAGTGTCCTTGGTTCTTGGCCTCAGGTGCTAGGATGTATGTGCCATCCTCGTCTCCACCCTTTCTCGGGTCATTCTCTGGTACCTGAATCTCTGCCCTGAATTCACCACCAAGCTGCATCTGAGTTCCCCAATGTGGTATGTCAAATTCGCGGTGAATTTCACTTGCTATGAGTCTTTGGTTTCCCCACCATGCTGCCTGGATCACCACCCAGTCCTCCTGTCTTATCTCCCTGTGCTTTTTCCGTCTAGATATCTGGCATTTCTCAGCCTCCCGGTCTCTTCCCAGGCTTGCTTTATCCCGTCCCCCATGAACTGCATGTCTTGATAGATTCTGGTTCTCTCTGCTAACTTTGTAGGTGTCCCTGGCTTTCTCATTTCCACTGTGACCTCGCTTCTCCCCCACTGGTGTCTGGATTTTAGTAAGTTTCTCAATTCCAATACATCCCTGCTTCCCCCACTCAAGGGCCTGGGCCCCTGCATCAGCATCAGCATCATCATCATCATCATCATCATCATCATCTTGTTTGATTTCTCCCAAGTTCTCCCTTTCAGATGTCTGGGTTTGTACAGCACCTGCGCTTCCAGCCTGGTCCTGATTTCTCCTTTCCTCGGCCTCAGTTTCTGCACCAGTATCAATGCCAGCCTGGTCTCGTGTGTCTTGCTGTGGCATCTGGGACTTCTCATTCTCACCTCCAGTGCAGCCTTGGAGCAGGATTTCTCCTTTTTCCTCCCTCCTGGTCTCTTTTGTCTCAAATGACAGAATCTCTACAACCTCCTCACTGCCGGTCTTTCCCTGGTTCTCCCACTCTGGTGTCTGGGTCTCAGCATCTGTTTTCCACCTTACTCCCTCTTGGTTCTCTCCTAGGTGAGCCTGAGTCACCTTTTTATCTTCAACCTCTTTCTGGTTTTTCTTCCCTTGCTCTGCAATTGGGGTTCGAGTTTCAACTCCTCCATGGTCCTGGTTCTCCCATACTGGTGCCCAGATCTTTCCATCCATTTTACTTGTTAGTGTCTTCAAGCTTTTGTACCCTAGGGCCTTAGCTACTACACCATCCTTCCTTCTAGAACCTCCAAAGAGTTGGCCCCTGGATTCTTGGATTCCACAGGCATCCTCTCCTGGGCTCTCTCTCTGGTTCACACCCCGTGGGGCCTGTATCTCTCCACTATTCTCTCTGCCCAGGACCTGGGTTTCACTCTGTGGCACCTCATTCTCTTGAGGGCTGTTCGAGGACATCCAGGTGGGCATTTCCTGTTGTAGGTTGGGAGGATCAGGGAGGAACGCTCTGTGGAAGAACGGCAGCCTCTGAGCTGAAAGATTTGGGAGGGACATGGCCAAGGTCATGGCGGTGGGGTACCTCAAACTACCCTCAGGTTCTGCTGGCACCAGCTTCTCCTGGGAGTGAACCAGCAGCTGTCTCACCTGTCGGCATGTGTGTAGGCGAAGATGAGTCTCGCAATCTCTGAGACTCTGGGGTATCCTCTCTGCTTCTGAAGAGCTGTCCTGAGGGAGAAGACAGGCACTTGCAAAGGAAGAGGTGTAAAAAATGGACTCAGAGAGTGTGTGGACATCCCAAGGCGGGTCCTGACACGGCTGCTGTGGTGAGAGTAGGGATTGGACCCATGGCTTCTGGAGGCTTCTCTGCTTTTCTGCCAACTGCTGGACATGAGTATCCTTGAGCTTGTCAGGATGGAAGAATCGAGAAGGCATCCCAAAGGAAGTGTCATGTCTCTCAGAGGGCATCGCCCGCTTCTTTGGTCGGACCTGTAGGTTAGAATTTGCACACTCTTAGTTCACATACCCCACCCCCTAGATCTAGAATAGCAATCCCATTACCAGGATATTTGGCTCCGAAAAGGAGGAGTGGCTTCCCTTGAAACAATATTCGTTCCCCCGGCTCCTCCCCCCCCCCCCAAATAAAAGGAGACTCTGAGCCCAGGTACTGTTCTGGATGCTGAGGTATCCATAGAAGCAGGGAATCTATATTCTAGAAAAGGCAATGCGCAAGTATATAACATAGTGTTTGGTATTAAAAAGTATTTGAGGCAGATGCCAATGCCTGTAATCCTAGCTACACAGGAGGCTGAGATCTGAGGATCCATGTTCAAAGCCTCCTCAGACAGGAAAGTCTATGAGATTTGTATCTCCAAGTAACCACCAGAAAACCAGAAGTGGAGCTATGACTCAAAGTGGTAGAGTGCTAGCCTTGAGAACAAAAACTCAGGTATAAGGCCAAGGCCCTGAATTCAAGCCCTAAGCTAGATAAGACAAACTAACCTTCCCGCCAAATCACCCTTCCCTCTCCTCCCTCTCTTCTTCCCTTCTCTCCTTCCCCCCACTTTCCTTCCTTCCTTCCTTCCTTCCTTCTCTTTTTTCTTCCTTCTTTCCCTTTTTCTTTCTTCTCTTTCCCTCTTTTCTTCCTTGAGGCCTTATGATTGCCAGACAAATATTCCATAACTCCTAATCCTTTTGTTTTTTGTTTGGTGTTTTGTTTTGTTTTGTTTGTCATGGGGCCTGAACTCTGGGCCTAGGCACTGTCCCTCAGCTCTTCAGCTCAAGATTAGCGTTCTGCTTATGTGGTGCTGAAGAATTGAACCCAGGGCGGCCTCATGCATGCAAAGAAAGCACTCTACCACTAAGCCACCTTCCCAGCCCCGTTTTGTTTGTTTGTTTGTTTTCAGTCATGGGGCTCTTCAGCTCTACCATTTGAGCCACAGCACCACTTCCAGTTTTCTGAGAGTTTTGTCTCACAGACTTTCCTTCCAGGCTGGCTTTGAACCGCAGTCCTCAGATCACAGCCTCCTGAGTAGCTAGGATTACAGGCATGAGCCACTGACACCTAGCCCCTTTTGTTTTTTGGGATAGGGTTTTGCTACTTTGCCAAGCTGACCTCCAACTCTCAGTTAGCTAGGACTACAGATATGCATCACTATGCCTAGCTTTGTGGTTGGTTTGGTTTTTGTGCCATTACCAGAGCTTGAACAAGGGGCTTCAAACATTTTTTTTTCATTCATGACAGGTGCTCTTCCATTTCAGCCATACCAGCATTTTTGTTGCTTAAGAGACAATAGTAGTCACAGAGACTTTTTGCCCAGGCTGGCTTTGGATTACTTGAGTGAGCCATACTAGTTTCTGGATTGTGGTCTGCTTCTTAATGTAGGTGCTGCACAGGAGTATGTTCAGTTTGTGAAAAACTTACTGGCATGTACACTTGTAATATGTGTGTGTGTGTTATCTCTAAATTCAACTTTTTTTGTTTGAAACCAGGACTTGAACTTGGTATCTGACACTTTTGCTCATTGGCTGGTGCTCTACCACCTGAGCCATGCCTCCAATCCCACTCAATTTTGTTTCACAGAGAAGGGGTTGGTGGAGTGGCTCAAACAGCATCTGTTTTGCATATATGAGGCCTTGCATTCAAACTCAATATTGCCAGAGAAAGAGAAAGGAAAAAATCATTGTGAAGCTAGTCACTCTGTGACTTATGCCTGTAATCCTAGCTACTCAAAAGGCTGAGCTCTAACAACCACAGTTTGAAGACAGCAGAAAAAGTGAGACTCATCTCCAACTAACAATCAAAAGCCAGAAGTGGAGTTATGGCACAAGTGGTAGAGTGCTAGCCTTGAGCAGAAAAAGCTAAGGGTTCTTAGTCCCCCAAGTTCAAGTCCCAGTATCAGCAAACACACACACACACACACACACACACACACTTTTTATTTATTGTAGTGGCTTTGTCAGAGAGGCAACAAGAACCAAACAAAAGGCTATTACTAAGGTCCAGCTGGTACATACTGGTGGCGCTGCCCGGAATGGTGCAATGAAGTCTCTAGAGGTAACTATCAGATTTGAGATACTAGCTTGCACATAGAACTCTTACAACTAGCAGGTGGATAAAATGGGTGGAATGAGGGAGTGAAAGGAGTCTAGGATGATTCCTGGGTTTGGAGCCTTTGAAGGTGAGCATCCTGGCCAGTCTGAGCCACTCTGCCATGCATCTTTAGTATGCAGAAGATAGAAAAGGGGCAGTGTAGCAAGTGACTGCAATGATGATGATGATGATAATGATGATGATGATGATGATGATGATGATGATGATGATGATGATAATGATGAGAGGCATCTGAATTCCCCTTACCTTGGTGGCATTCCTCTTGCAGGAACGAGTCCTGATGATACAGTGCCAACAGTGCCGGATCTGCCAGATCAGAAAGAGGCACAGGACCAGCAGGTTCCCACAGCACCGGGGGTCCTTGCAGCTGCAATCTTGGGCGAGTAGACCCCTCACTGGCTCCCATTCAGGACCCTGGAATGGCCCCACTACAGCACAGGCACCCAGCAGCGGCAGCAACATGGCAGATGATGTTAAGAGTACAAAAGGGCAGCATTGGGGTGGTTGACTCAGCCAGTGTGGGGCGGGGTAGCCCCTGTTTCATAGCACCTCTGTCACTAAGGCCACATCACAAAGGAGCTTCGGCTCCAGCGACTGATCCTGGCTGTGTCCCCTCAGTGTACGGAAGAATGGTGTTAGGAGATGTGCCTAGAAGGAATGGAGAGAAGTTAAAACTTGTTTTAAATATCTCTGTTCTCTGGAGTAAAGAGATTAAGTTCCTTCCATGTATGAGAATGAGATGTATTCAAGATGTATTTTTTTTTTATTTTGTCAGTCATGGGGCTTGAACTCAGGGCTTGAGTGCTGTCCCTGAGTTTTTTCTGCTCAAGATCAGTGTTTTACCACTTTGAGCCACAGCTCTACTTCTAGTTTTCTGGTAGTTAATTCAAAATAAGCATCTCATGGACTTTCCCATCTGGGCTGGCTTTGAACTACAATCCTCAGATCTCAACTTCTTGGGTAGATAGGATTATTGGCCTGAGCCACCAGTGCCCGGCCTGATTGTTTTTTCTCTATTGGCTTCTTCCTCCATTTGTCTTTTTTTTTTTTTTCTCCTGACACTGATGCTTGATTTTAGGGCCTGGGCACTGTCTCAGCTTTTTTGCTCAAGGATGGCACTCTACCATATAAGCCACAGCTCCCTTTTAGCTTCTTGGTGGTTAACTGGAGATAAGAGCCTCATGGAGGAGGGCTGGGAAGGTGGCTCAGTGGTAGAATGCTTGTCTTGCATGCATGAGGCTCTGGGTTCGATTCCTTAGCACCACATAAGCAGAAAAGGCTGAAAGTAGCACTGTAGCTCAAGCAGTAGAGCGCTAGCCTTGAGCTGAAGAGCTCAGGGACAACGCCCAGGCCCAGAGTTCAGGCCCAGAGTTCAGAGCCTCATGGAGCTGGGCTCTGGTGACTCAGGCCTGTACTCCTAGCTGTTTAGGAAGCTGAGATCTGAGGATCATGAGACTGTTATCTCCAATTTACCACCAGAAAACCAGAAGTGGTACTGTGGATCAAAGTGGTAGACCTCTAGCCTTGAGCGAAAAAGCTGAGGGACAATGCCCAGGCCTTAAGTTCAAGCCCCATGATCGAAGAAAATTAAAACCAAAAAACCAAAAACATGGAATTTCCTGCCTGCTAAGAACCAGATCTCAGGCTCCTGAGTAGCTAGGATTACAGACATTCACCACCTGCACCTAGCTCAAGAATTAGGTAATCACAATGTAACGTTTACCATGTCAGTCATTACTCATGGTCATAAAAATATGTCTCTATCAGTCATTACAAGGGAGACCTGATGTGATTGTCCAATAATAATCATAAATTGGTATAAAGGACAGTTAGAAGTAACTAAGGACATATTACTGCAAATTGGAATGAATAGGTTTGGTTCTCCAGCAGTGGTGGCTGATAAGTCCAAACAATATGGAGATATGAAACAGGTTCTAACAGGTGAAGTACAGAGTTCGTGTCACAAGTTCTTAAACTGGAGCCATACATGTATACTCTTCAGAGATTTTCTTTTTTTGACAAGTCATTATGAGATTTTCATGAGGTGAAACTTGATGAAGGCAGGGATCTTTAATGCAATTAATTTTTTCCTTAAAGCCATTTCAAAGCCTTCCTGTTGTCTTCTGTTGTCCCTAAATATCTCAGACACAGTAACCAGATGTGGTTAAATAAATAACCCCTATCAGTTGTAAAAAATCCCAGGATCCAGTTATGTCTTTTGGATACTCTCTCATCTTGGGTCATCCCAAGTTGTGTGTGGCATCATGTTGGAAAGAGATTTAAAAATGAAAGGGGCATAAGTTCAAGGAGGACCTCTAGGGAGTTGTAAGGTATGAGTTTACCTTAAAGCTAAATTTAGCAGCACTGGAAAAATAACAAGATGCTGACCAGAAGCCAATGTCCTAAGACACCCATAAATACAACCAACAGTAATTCAAACCCTATTCTTCACCCATAACTCAGCTATTCTTTTGTAATCCCCCACTCAGTAGATTCTAACTGCATTCCTTATGGGGGAAAAGTTGAGAAAAGATACCTGAAAATGAAGAAAACCATTTGGAGTACCTATTATCTTACCCGCATGGAATCAGAAAGATGGTTATGAAAAAAGCACAAGATTGTCCTCAATATGAACTAGAGTCAGGTGCCAGTGGCTCATGCCTGTAATCCTAACTACCCAGGAGGCTGAGATCTGAGGATGGCAGTTCAAAGCCAGCAACCAGCAAAGAACCAGAAGTGGAGCCGTGGCTCAAGCGGTAGAGCACCAGGCTTGAGCAAAAAAAGCTCAGGGACGGCGCCCAGGCCGAGTTCAAGCCCCCCAGGGTTGGCACACACAAAAAGGAGCGACCTAATCATGACAGAGCAACGCTTGGTCTGGGTGAGCTACTTTGTGACTGTTGAGTAAGTTACAGGATGCTAATACAAACAGCAACGTAATCCAATCAGCAAAGTCGGAGGCCACTTCCGCATACGCCCTCTAAGGAGAGGCCCGCCCCCGCCTAGTGTGACGCCACTTCCGCTTCCGGCACCACACGGCGGTTTCCGCTCCGCTGGGGCGGTCTTCCGGCTTCTCTGACGTCGGCTGCTCGTGAGCTGGAAGCGGCGTGCCCGCCGGATCGCAGTCATGGTGAGTTTGCGCGTCGGGCCGGGGGACCGGGAAGGGAGTCCCGGATTCCGTCCTCTCGCTCTCCCGTGAGGGCCTCCGCGTGTGCGCCGCTGGCCGCGGAACCCAGTCGCTTGGCCCTGAGTTCGAAGCCGGGCGGCCGCGGGGTTCCGTCGCTGCCGCCGAAGCTTGGCGCGCTGCGGTCTGGGCCGACGTTACCGCCGTCCACGGCGGGACTGTGCGGCTCAGCGCCTCGGACGAGCCGGGGCGACGGCGCGGCCCGGCCCGGGGGAAAGAACCACCCACGTGGGCCACGGAGAAGCCCAACTTTCCCTTTTCCTTTGGGCGCCGGGACTGGGACTGGAGCTCAGGGCCTGGGGACGGCCCCTCGGCTGCTTTTCTTTAGGCTTGCGCTCTACCACTTGAGCCACAGCTCCAGTTTTGGCGTTTTGGGCACTCAGTTGGCGATAAGAACCGCGATGCTTAGGTCTCGGATTCCTGACTATGGCAAGGATTACAGGCGTGAGCCACTGGCGCCAGGCACCTTTCCGCGCCCCCATCCCGATCCCACCCGTCTCTAGGAGATGGTTTGGAACTGTGGGATTCTGATACACCTGAACCGACCCCATTCCCATTGTTGGGGTTAGAAGTGATAGATTTCTACCGGCCTGCACCTAGAGCTCCGCTCGAGTTAACACGTGCTGGGGACCTAGGGACGGTTATTTAAATCTGAGCGCCGAGGGGAATGGAGGAAATGGCCTGGAGCTCAAGAAGGCGCCAGCTTCGGAACACCGGCTGCTAACCAGAGGTCCTGCTAGCACCGCGTGTGTCGTTCATAGATCTCCCGTTAATAGGAAGTTGTAATTCGTGCTGTCGCTAGTTTGAGTTGGGACCTGGTGAGGAGGGAGGAGTTTTACAAAACCCTTTCATCTCCGTGGTGCAGTTTAATCCAGTGGCATTTGGTGGGATTACCTTCCCACCCTCGCACCTCTGCACCCTTTGAAAGCTAGTATGTGGCTGAGCCCAAAGCTTGAATAGCTTCTACAGCCACTGATTGTCTTAACATAGTTTGGTGAAGAGTTTTGGAATCAGGTGGGCCCAGGTTGAACTCCGTTTTCCTCAGCTGTAAAATGGGGATGACAGCGCGTGAGGATATCGCGAAATCAAATGAAGCAGGGGGTTACACATCTAGCCATACTTGGTATGGAAGTGTGTATGCAATCATTGCATCGTGTTTGGATAAGGACGTGTTCTGGCCTGGAAATTCAGTTTGTAGCTGATTTTGTGGACCTGTGAACTCAAACGTACATGTTAATGTCAGTCTTTCTCATGGCCTTGATGCAATCAAGAGTTGAGGTAAACTAGACATAGAAAGAGGATGCTGGGGGGCTGGGAAGGTGGCTCAGTGGTAGAGCACTTGCCTTGCATGCTCAAGGTCCTGGGTTCGATTCCTCAGCACCACATAAGAAAAAAGCCAGAAGTGGCGTTGTGGCTCAAGTGGTAGAGTGCTAGCCTTGAGCTGAAGAGCTGAGGGACAGCGCCCAGGCCCAGAGTTCAAGCCCCACGACCGGACCCCCAAAAAAAAAAACAGAAAGAGGATGCTGGGCTGGGAAGGTGGCTCAGGGGTACAGCGATGACCTTGCATGCTTGAGGCCCTGGGTTCCATTCCTCAGCACCACATAAGCAGGAAAAAAAAGCCAGAAGGGGCGCTGTGGCTCAAGTGGTAGAATGCTAGCCTAGAGCTGAAGAGCTGATGGACAGCGCCCAGGCCCAGAGTCCAGGCCCCACGATCGGACCCCCCCAAAAAAAAAAATAAAAATAAAAAAGAAAGAGGATGCTGCTGGCCTGGCAGATTATTATTTTACAGTAAACATCATAAAAAGGAGTCTTAACAATAAAGACCGTGGGGTATAACTCCGTGGTAGATTGCTTTCCTAGCATTCACACAAGTCCCTGGCTTTGATCCCCAGCACTACAAATAATTTTTAAAATAAAACACACATTGTGATAAATATATAAACCAGTAACAGTTGCTTATTAAGTCTTATATATGCTATACTGTCATGCCGCTGGCAACATAATAATAGACAAGTTTACACTTACGATTACCACAAACAAGAGAAATGCCTTGTGCTGGGACTTTTAAAATGGCTACAGGTCCATGGGTAATGAGTGTTTTTCAGCTCCATCATAAGTTTATGGAGCTACCTTTCCGTATGCCATCATTGTGTTAATGTAGCATGTGGCTGTATTTTTTTTTGGGGGGGGGGGTCTGGTCCTGGGGCCTGAACTCTGGGCCTGGGCGCTGTCCCTCAGCTCTTCAGCTCAAGGCTACCGCTCTACCACTTGAGTCACAGCGCCACTTCTGGATTTTTTCTTTTTACTTATGTGGTGCTGAGGAATCGAACCCAGGGCCTCATGCATGCAAGGCAAGCGCTCTACCACTGAGCCACCTTCCCAGCCCGTGGCTATATTTGGTTTTGTTTTTTTTTTTTTAGGTCTGGTTGTGGGGCCTGAACTCTGGGCCTGAGCACTGTCCCTCAGCTCTTCAGCTCAAGGCTAGCGCCCTACCACTTAAGCCACAGTGCCACTTCCGGCTTTTTTCTTTTTGCTTATGTGGTGCTGAGGAATTGAACCCAGGGCCTCAGGCATGCAAGGCAAGTGCTCTACCACTGAGCCAACTTCCCAGCCCCCGTGGCTGTATTTGTTATGTCCAAATCTTTGTAGAGTTTTTTGAGTTCTGTTATTGGGCTGGAACTCAGGACCCACTGAGGAGCTTTGTCTGCTCAAGAAATGCACTCTACCATGTGAACTGTAACTCCACTTTCAGCTTCTTGCTGTTAATTAGAGTAGTCTCTTGAGTTTGCCTGGTCTGACTTTGAACTGTGATCCACAGATCTTAGCCTCATGAGTAGCTGGCATTACAGATGCAAGCCACTGGCACTGGACTAAAATCTTGCATGTTTTGGATTGTCTTACAAAGGAAAACAAAACTGATAAGCTAGAGACTTAAATTGACTTACAGTATTCATACATATATGTACACACATATATTTGTTATAATTGTGTTTATAAGATAGTGTTTTTGTAGTTTTAAAATTGAGTCCAGGGGCTGGGAAGGTGGCTCAGTGGTAGAGCACTTGCCTTGCATGCCTGAGGCCCTGGGTTCGATTCCTCAGCACCACATAAGCAAAAAGAAAAAAGCCAAAAGTGGCGCTGTGGCTCAAGTGGTAGAGCGCTAGCCTTGAGCTGAAGAGCTGGGGGACAGCGCCCAAACCCAGAGTTCAGGCCCCACGACCAGACCCAAAAAATAAATAAATAAATAAATAAATAAATAAATAAATAAATAAAATTGAGTCTAGGGCCAAGCATGCTGGTGGTACAGGTCTTATTTCAGTACCTGAGAAGCGGGGGCAGGAGGATTACAAGTTTAGCACCAGGCACCAGAAGAGGGAGGAGAGAAAAAAGTGGGCTTGGGGCGGAGAAGGTGGCTCAGTGGTAGAGTGCTTGCCTTGCATGCATGAGGTCCTGGGTTTGATTCCTCAGCACCACATAAACAGAAAAAGCTGGAAGTGGTTCTGTGGCTCAAGTAGTAGAGTGCTAGCCTTGAGCTGAAGAGCTGAGGGACAGTGCCCTGGCCCAGAGTTCAGGCCACACGACCAAAAAGAGAGAGAGAGAAAGAGTATGCTGGGAATGTGATAGAGCGCTTAACTTAGCAGGTGCAGAATCCTAGCAAGTGTTAGTGTTGGTCCCCAACAATACTAAAAAAAAAAAAATACATCAATTGACAAAATAATAGAGCCTAATTTTTTTTATTATTGACTATTATTTGAGTATATAAAACTGGGTGTACATCTTTGGTCCTAACTACTTGGGAGGCTTAGAAAGAAGTATCTCTTGAACACAGGGTTCAAGACAACTTAGCAAGTCTCTTTAAAAGAATAAAAGACAAGGGAAGAATATAAGGGAATAAACTTAAAAGCAGTGGAGAGGAAAAGAATGAAAAAGGATACATTCAAAGGCAAAAAGAAAGTGGTAGAACAAGGAAAAGTAGAAGGCACAAAAGAAGATTTGATCCAATTATATCAATACTTAAAAATATAAAGCATTAGCTGGGCACTGGTGGCTTATGTCTGTAATCCTAGCTAGACAGGAGACTGAAAACTGAGGATTGCAGTTTGAAGCCAGCCTGAGCTGGAAAAGTTCTTATCTCCAATTCACCACCTAAAAACCGGAAGTAGAGCAGAAAAGCTCAGGGACAGCACCCAGGCTCTGAGGTGAAGCCCCCAACGACCAGAAGAAAGAAAGAAAGTGAAGGGAGAAAAAAGAGTGACACATTTTTTTCTTTTGTGGCTTAGTGGTAGAGTGCTTGCCTTGCAGGCATGAGACCCTAGGTTTGATTCTTCAGTACCATGTAAACAGAAAAAGCCAGAAGTGGCACTATGGCTCAAGTGGTAGAGTGCTAGCCTTGAGCACAGAGAGGCTCAGGGACAGTGCTCAGGACTGGCCAAAAAAAAAAAAAGATCCAGCAAAGACCACGGATACTAGACAAACATCTTACCTTTGAGCTACATCTCAAGTCCTGAAGTATCTAGGAATAAGCCTAAAATAGATTGCTGGGCACCAGTGGCTCACGCTTGTAATACTAGCCGACTGAAATCTAATGATCACTGAAGTGAAGCCAGCACAGGCAGCAAAGTCTGTGAGACTCTTACCTCCAATAAACCACCAAAGCCAGAAGTAGTGGGAGAGCACCAACCTTGAGCAAAGAATCGAAGGGATAGTGGCAGCCCTAGGTTCAAGCCCAATGCGCAATACCCAATGCACTCAGAGCGCCAGCAAATACATTAAACCTCTGTGGAGACGATAGAAAGTGCAATGAGACGAGGGTCCCGGCCCCCCGCCCCCACGTGTTGAAATAGCCAACAGCTAGGAGTGTGGAGATCCTCCTCCTCCACTCCAGCCGGGCGCGCTGGCGCTGGCCCTGGCCCGGAAGGATCCCGGCTACCTGCCTGCAAACCGGATTTACCTGTCGCATCCGGGACCTTTTAGGTCGAAGGCGGTCACTTCCGCTGGCATCACCGCGCCACTTCCTGCTCCCCTCGGGTGGGCATTTTGTGTTGGGCTCCGGCCGGAGGTCACTATGGCCGGCGCCATGGCAGTCGCAAGGGTGAGTGTGCCCGACGCGTGCCGCGCTTCTTGCCGCGGGGTTGTCTGCGCCGCCGGGCTCCGGATGGGGCGGCCGGCGCGGCGCGGGGCGGCGCAGTGCGGGCGCGGGCGCAGCTGCGGCTGCCCGGGGCCTGTCCAGGGAATCAACGCGTCCCGCACGCGCGGCAATGGGTTTTTGCTTGGTTGGGTTTTGTTTTGCTTTGTTTTTTGTCTTGCCAGTCCTGGGGCTTGAACTCGGGGCCTTGGCGCCGTCCCTGAGCTTTCACTCAAGGCTGGAGCTCTACCACTGGAGCCACGGCGCCACTTCTGGGTCTTCTGGTAGTTAATTGGGGATAGGAGTCTCCCAGGCTTTCCTGCCAGGGCTGGTTTTTCGAATGCAGTCAGACTTATTATCCCCTCCATCACTCCCCCTCATCCTTCTTCCATCTCCCCCCTTTGATGAGTCATTTGTCTGCAGTGCCCTCTTGTGAGGTTTGACCGGTGCTTGTATTTCCCCACAGACTGAGGCCGATGTGAATCCCAAGGCCTATCCTCTTGCAGATGCTCATCTCACCAAGAAACTGTTAGATCTTGTTCAGCAGTCATGTAACTACAAGCAGCTTCGGAAAGGAGCCAATGAGGGTAAGTCAGCCATGAAGTTCTGCTAGGGAGGATGTTAATGCCACCGTTCTCCATCTGAAGCCCCTGGTCTAGATTTAGAGTTTGGAGGAAGGACTGAGTTTTTCTCATCTCCCCTTTTCTGTACTTTGGGGGGGGGTGAGGTACTGGGGCTTGAACTCAAGGCCTTGAGCTTTGTTTTAGTTTTTTCCCCCTCACAGCTGGCACTCTACCACTTCTAGATTTTTGCCGGTTAGTTGGAGATAAGATTCTCTCCAATTTGTCTACCTAGGCTGGTTCTGAACCTGTCTTTGGATCTCAGCCTCCTGAGTAGCTTAGGATTCTAGGTGAACCACCAGCAACCAACTCTTTCCTTCTTTTTTTTTTATAGTCTTGTTTAGGCTGACTGTGAACTAAGGAGTCATCACTTTCCTATATTTTTGCCTTCTTTCTCGTCATATATAAACCCTTTTTCTTTCTTTCTTTCTTTCTTTCTTTCTTTCTTTCTTTCTTTCTTTTCAAAAGGTAGTTATTAATCCTTGGTGCTCTCTAAAGTCATCTGGGCACTGGTAGCTACTCAGGAGGCTGAGATCTGAGGATCTGGTTCAAAGCCAGCCCGGGCAGGAAAGTTCGTGAGACTTTTATCTCCAATTAGCCACCAGAAAACCAGAAGTGGTGCTGTGACTCAAGTGGTAGAGCTCTAGCCTTGAGCAGAGCTCAGGGACAGTGCCCAGGCTCAGCGTTCAAGCCCCATAACCACAAAAATAAATAGTCACCTAAATGAATGTTGTTTTTCATTATATCTTAGTACTTAACATCTATGAATTTCGTCCTTGTTAACAAGTGAAATTTTTATTGGAATAGTTATATGTGCCATGACATTTCTGCCCAGATGATAGAGAATGTTGTAAACAGATGGCCAGTAGATCACTGGGAGGCTTGTCTCTGAAGATAGTGAAACATCGGGCTTTTTTTTTTTGGGGGGTCCGGTCGTGGGGCCTGAACTCTGGGCCTGGGCGCTGTCCCTCAGCTCTTCAGCTCAAGGCTAGCACTCTACCTCTTGAGCCACAGCGCCATTTCCGGCTTTTTTCTTTTTTCTTATGTGGTGCTGAGGAATCGAACCCAGGGCCTATTGCATGCAAGGCAAGCACTCTACCACTGAGCCACCTTCCCAGCCCACATCGGGCATTTTGCAGGGACCAATGAGAATCACGTTGACCTATGTTACTGAAAGAAGATAAAGCATGTAGCTGGTGTATCTGTCTTCATGGTTTCAGCCCTGCTCTTCATGCTGTGGTTCCTGGTGTAGCAGTGGCCAGTGACAGGAAGGCACTGGACAGGAACTTGTTCTTGATCCTCAGGTAGCTGAGGACACAGATAAATTGAGCATCTTGTTTCCTTATGGCACACTTTGCTCTGTGCTACTCTAGGCTCAGTGGTGTCAGGACAGGTAGATAGGTACTTAGGTTAGAGATGCTACATCTTGGCTCTGATTCAGAATATGCTTACCTAGGGTTCATGAAAAAAAAGGATCTTTTTAAATAGGACACTCAGCCTTTCTGAGGAGGTGGAGTTTGAGCATAGAACTGAACATTGGTGGCAGGTACTAGAAAAGTGCTACACTACACTCTTCTTGCTGCTTAAGGAATTTGTTGTAGTTGACCCAGGTAAGTGATGATAGTTCATCCCCTGGTCCTGGACCAAAAGCAAACCAATAAGTGGTGAGATTCAGGATGTAGGTTTGACTGTCTCAAGTCTCAGGGTGCTCTGAGATAGACAATTACCTGTGCCTGGCCATTTTGCCCACTTCTCTTGTGTCTGTTATTCTTTCCCTGGAAATTATTTTGTTGTGGCTGCCCTGTCCAAGCTGCATGTGGCCCATGGCCTCCTGTCCTTGTCTCCACAGCCACCAAAACCCTCAACAGAGGCATATCTGAGTTCATTGTGATGGCAGCGGATGCTGAGCCCCTGGAGATCATCCTGCACCTACCCCTGCTGTGTGAAGACAAGAATGTGCCCTACGTGTTCGTGCGCTCTAAGCAGGCCCTGGGGCGAGCCTGCGGGGTTTCCAGGCCTGTCATTGCCTGTTCTGTCACCATCAAAGAAGGCTCTCAGCTGAAGCAGCAGATCCAGTCCATTCAGCAGTCCATTGAAAGGCTCTTAGTCTAAGCCTTTGGCCTCAGCCCTGGTCTCAGCCACACGCCCCCTCACCCCCTGAAGTCGTGTATCATATTGTCAGTGTTAGCATGTAGTATTTTCAATGCCTTTCTATTATAAAGTATTGTACTAAATCTGGTTTCTAGATTTTTGTATTGTTTTAGTTTGTCTTACAGAAATGTTTTCCCCTATCTCCCCTTCGTCCTCTGTCATCCTTTTATCCTGTCTTGAAAACTGAGCTAATGCCCAAAATAGGTAGAAAGAACAAGGAGACACCTAACCTGAGGTACAGATTTTGTTGCAGCTTTCACCTGCCAACTCCCTTCTATATGCAGGACAGGAATAAATACCTGCCACTTTGCGTCTTTTGTGCCTGTCATGCATAATCTCCATACATGGCCCAGTGGTTGAGTTTCCTTTGCATTTCCCTCTTTGTGAATGATCATGTATTGTTTAAGAAGGAGATGTGTATTCTATGATGAGGTGGATGTCCAGCCATTTACTAATGTGTACTTTACCCCTGGAAGCTCTTGATATGATGCTGTATTCTCACCTGACCCGTGCCTCTGAGGGCGGTAGGACAGCAACATACCAAAGGAGAAATATGTAAGTGGGGTGGGAGTGGGTCAACCTGGGCCTTGACTCAGAAGTAGCAAGGACAAAACGGTCAATTGATACTGGAATGAAGGATTCTGGGGGAAAAAATAGTAGTTACATGGTAGCTACAGCAGAGACAGTGGAGTCCTGAAATTATCTTTGGGTCAATGGGGATTTCTTCAGTGGCCGCTTAGCACTGGCTGTAGGAGCCCTTACCTTCTCCTGCTGCAGTGTGGGTGCAGATGTATTCTATATCACATGAAAACACAGATGTCTTATTCATTCTTGAACATCCTAATAAAAAAGTATATTCATACTCCATTTTAAACAAAGTGTGACAGTGCGTGTTTGTTTAGATTACATAAACCTGATTTTTTTTTTTTTTTTTTATTTTGGTCGTGGGGCCTGAACTCTGGGCCTGGGCACCGTCCCTCCCTCAGCTCTTCAGCTAAGGTTAGTGCTATACCACTTAAGCCACTGCGGCACTTCTGGCTTTTTCTGCTTATGTGGTGCTGAGGAATCGAACCCAGGGCCTCATGCATGCAAGGCAAAGCACTCTACCCACTGACTGAGCCATTATCCCAGCCCTGATGATTTGATTTGTTGTTGTTTGACTAGGGACCAGACCCCTACACATCTGTGTGTGGCAAGCTGCCACTGAGCAGGTTTGGCAGTTCAAAATGCCTTTTCTTATCCAGACTCAGTCATGGAAGTGTGGCTGTCACTCTAGAATCCTTATTGGTCCTACTGACATTTAGGACTGGTTAATAATTTCTGGAAGGGCCGGGCACTAGTGGCTCACACCTGTAATCCTAGCTACTCAGGAGGCAGAGATCTGGATCGCGGTTTAAAGCCAGCCCCGGCAGGAAAGTCCATGAGACTCTTCAATAAACCACTAGAAAACCAGAAGTGGTGCTGTGGCTCAAGTGGTAGAGTGCTCGCCTTGAGCTGAAGGGTGCAGGGACAGCACCCAATTTCCAGAGAGAGTTCAGGCCCCACAACCAAAAAGGAAAAAAAAACTAATAATTTCTGGAAGGGGCTGCCCTGTGTATATGTTTGCTTGCATCCCTGTTCTGAAATGTTGGAGGGCTGTGGTCATGCTTAAGTGGTAGAGGGCCCTGGGTTGAAATTTGAGTGTCACCAAAAAATAAATATGGATGGGGAAGGAGAAAACTTGTTTTTAGACTTTGTATTCCCTCTTCTTGGTTATAGGTTACACGTTGAAAACCAGGTACAAGCTTATAGTTGTAGCATTTATCTATTGGATAAGCAGTCTCTTGTGAAAGGAGGAAGTCATTGTGAAGTAGTGAATTAGTATTCCCCACGAGACCCTGCGGTAGCCTGCTCGCCACTGATCCACACTCTGGTGAGCCGGCTACCACGGGCCAGAGTAAATCCCAGGAAGAATTGGCTTTTATACATGGTGTGGTCCAGGTTTCAAGGGCTCAAACTAGAAAGGCCATACTCGTCCTAGCTCCCATCTCAGTGTGTGTGAGATTAGGAGAGAGTATTTCCAGATGACAGGAAGGGGATGACATGTCTCCCAAAGCTCGAGGTCCTGCCTTGCTCTTCTTAGCTTTTAGTACAAAAGACATGAGAGAAGGGCTCATAGTGATTCGAGCTATTCCACATGTCCCTGGAGTTTGGTTAAGGTTGCTTTGGTGTCCTGCTGTCATGGCAGCCAGGCCCTGCTGCAGCTGAGTCCAAGACACGCATGGCGCATGTGCAGGCCCAAGTCTCTAGCGAGATTTCGCGACAGCCCCACCTGGCAGACTGAAGGGTCATTGCGGGGCTGAGTTGTGTATGTAGTTTGTTGCTTTTTATTTATTGCTAAGGAAGCAAACATTAGTTTCAGAGAAACAGTATTTCTCGCAAATCACAGTGGCTATTCTAATATTCCTATGCCTGTTTGGCACTCCTGTTGTTTTTCCTTTGAAATGGTTTCATACTTCCCATGTTGTAAATCGAACAGGCGAAAGGATACTGAAAGTTGGATGAAGTCATTCAGGAGCCACAAAGCAAAAGCCAGACTGAGCGAGGCACTGGTGGCACTCACACCTGTAATCCTAGCTACACAGGAGGCTGAAATTTCTGGCTAAAATAAGAGAACCACAGCTCAAAGTAAGACCAGGCAGTAAAGTCCATGAGACCCTTACCTCCAATTAACCGCCAGAAAACCAGAAGTGGAGCTCTGGCTCAAAGTGGTAGACCACTAACTAGCTTTCAGCAAGAGATGGACAGTGCCAGGCCCTGAGTTCAAGCCCCATGACTGGCCCAAAAACCAGTCAACTGGGAATGTGCCAGAAGGCCCCTTCTCATAGTCCAGGACCCTCCGGCATTACCAGGGACTCAGTGATGGGATTTTTTTTTTTTTTTTTTTGCCGGTAGTGGGGCTTGAACTCTGGGCCTGGGTGCTGTCCCTGAGCTCTTCAGCTCAAGGCGACCACTTGAGGCACAGCACCACTTCTGGTTTTCTCGTGGTTAACTGGAGCTAAGAGTCTCATGGACTTTCCTGCTTGGGCTGACTTTGAACTGTGATCCTCAGATCTCATCCTCCTGAGTAGCTAGGATTACAGGCATGAGCCACCAGCTCCAGGCTAGTGATGGTACTTTCTTACTCTCTTACATACACATAAATGGCTGTGACTACCACAATTAATCCCTTTATAGATTGATCTGGAATCCAGAGATTCTAACCATACTTCATTTAACAAGGGTAAGTGGTCTAATTTCTCCAAAAGGCAAAAGAGCACTAGTTCTTCTAAGTGGAAGAATTATCTTCCTTTTTAACTATTTTTACAGTAGAGTTTGAACTTGGGGCCTCTTACTACTGAGCCATGCCTGTAGCCCTTTTTTACCTTAACTATTTATTGTTTGTTTATTTTTGGGTCCGGTCGTGAGGCTTGAACTCTGGGCCTGGGTGCTGTCCCTCAGCTCTTCAGCTCAAGGCTAGCGCTCTACCACTTGAGCCACAGTGCCACTTCCGGCTTTTTTTCTTTTTGCTTATGTGGTGCTGAGGAATCGAACCCAGGGCCTCAGGCATGCAAGGCAAGTGCTCTACCACTGAGCCACCTTCCCAGCCCTTAACTATTTCTTTTAGAGGCTCAATTTTTTCTTGAACACACTCCTCCTAATTTTACACCTCCTCACAGCAACCACTGTGGTAGAGATATACCACACCCAGCTTCTTTTATGGAGATGAAGTCTCATGAACTTCTGCTTAGGCTGGGCTTGAACCTCAAGACTTCTGATCTCCACCTCCCAAGTACCTAGGGTTGCAGGCATGAGCCACCATGCCCAGTGGATTGTCTTCCTTCTTGTCCTAACAAGGAAAGAATCAGAAAAGAACACATAGAGGTACTTGTCTGTCAAGTGGACAGGAGGATCTGTGAGTTGAAGGCTATCTAGACTGTCTCAAAAACAAACAAAAAAAACAGCTGGGCACTGGTGGCTCATGCCTGTAATCCTAACTACTCAGGAGACAGATCTGAGGATCACAGTTCAAACAATGTTGTATTTCCATTGTTAGGATGAGTTCCCAGTGGGAGAGAAAACTATGTTAAGTGATGCAAAACAGTATACAGTACAAAATTTGGTTTCTTTATTCGCACAGCACAGTAAGGCACAGCAAAGCAGGGCTGCCCTGCCTCCACAGCAGCGGGTCCCACATGTCCCCTAGGTTTCTGTCAGGCAGCTCTTTGCAGCTCAGGAGAAACACTTAATAACTTGGTGGGAAAAAAGAAAACAGGAAACTTGGTACCAGTGGCTCAGGCCACCTCCTCAGGAGGCTGAGATCTGAGGATCATGGTTCAAAGTCACCCAGGCAGGAAAGTCTGTGTGACTTATTTCTAATTAACTACTTAAAAAAAAAAAAAAAAAAGACAAAACAAAACAAACTAGAATTGAAGGTATGACTCAGTCTTGAGCAAAAGAAGCTTAGAGAGCTGGCCCAGTGGCTCATGCCCTGAGGATCACGGTTCAATGCCAGCCCAGGCATTCATCTCCAATAAACCACCAGAAAACTGGAAGTGGCTTGTAGCTCAAGTGGTAGAGCGCTAGCCTGGAGCTGAAGAGCCGAGGGACAGCACTCAGGCCCAGAGTTCAAGCCCCATGACTGACAAAAAAAAAAAAGGGAAGCTCAGAGAAAGCTCCCAAGTCTGAGTTTAAGCCCCAGGACCAGTATAAAAAAACAAGACAGCAGCCTGTGGTGTGGAAGGCGGCTGGCTGTGCGGTCAGTCCTGGAAGTGCTTGGTGAGGGCATCCAGCAGCTTCTGTTTCTTCAGCTCACACTTCAGCCCGTACATCCTGCATGCCTCCTTCAGTGTGGCCACATTGAGTTTATGCAGTGTGCCCTTGTTGATGTGCTCCTTCAGCTCCTCTTCAGATAACTCCACCTTGAACTTTTTGCTGCTAGAAGCGTCATCATCTGAGAAAAGAGCAGGAAGGAATGACTGGAAATACTATCAATGCCATATGCTGGCAGAGTCCTGGTTGACAATATTCTGTATAACTGCAATGCGTAGGGCCGTGGGGAAGACAAGTCTTCACAAAGCAGCTTTAATTTTAAAACAAAAGAGCTAGATGCCGGTGGCTCACACCTGTAATCCTACTCATGTTTTTTTTTTTTTTTTTTTATTACATAAGTTTTTTTATTGTGAAAAATATTATACAGAGGAGTTACAGTTACATGAGCAAGGAAATGAGTACATTTCTTTTTTTTTTTTTTTAATTTAAATTTTATTTTATTTTACCTACTCATGGTTTAAAGCCAGCTTGGGCAGGAAAGCCCATGGAATTCTCCGTAATCTCCATAATCACCAAAAATCTAGAAGTGGAGGTGTAGCTAAGAGGTAGAGTATCAGCCTTGAATGGAAAAGCCAAGGCTCTGAGTTCAAACCCCAGTAGTGGCACAAAAAATAAACATCCAGACACCACTGGCTCATACCTGTACCTAGTTACTCAAGAGGCTAAGATCTGAGGATCACAGTTTGAAATCAGTGAAACTTTTTTTTTGGTTAGTCAAGGAGCTTGAACTCAAGGCCTGAATGCTGTCTCCTGAGCTTTTGTGTTCAAGGCTAGCACTCTTACCATTTTGAGCCACAGTCCACAGTATCAAATGTTGGAAGTGGAAATATGGCTTACATGGTTAACTCTAGCCTTAAGCAAAAAAGCCAAGGGAGAATCTAAGTTGAAGGGAGATTCTGCTCTCCCTCCCCCTACCCCAAGCTAGACTGGAAGCATGGCTCAAGTGGTAAGAGTACTAGCCTTGAGCAAAAGGAGTTCAGGCACAGTGCCCAGGCCCAGAGTTCAAGCCCAACAACCGAAAAAAAAAAAAAAAAAAGACAAAATTTTCCATGTACCATTTTTTTGTAGGAAAAAAAAAAAAGTCCAGGATTGCTAAGAGCATAGGAAAAGACATCCTCTCAATCTCTCTTTCTTTTTTCTCCCAGTACTGAGGCATGAACTCAGGGCCTGGGTACTGTCCCTGAGCTTTTTTCGCTCAACGTTAGTGCTCTACCACTCAAGCCACAGCTCCACTTCTGGCTTTTTGCGATTAATCTTATAGACTTTCCTGCCCCTGCTGGCTTCAAGCTGCAAGCCTCAGATATGTCTCCTGAATAACTAGGATTACAGGCATGCCCCACTAGCATCTGGCGCATTTTCTCTTGTTTCGGATTTAAATGACCACTTGTTCTGTTTTGGTTTTGCCCTGGTACTGGGGGTTTGCACTTGCGAGCCTCTTACCTGCTAGGCATATGCTCTACTGCTGATCCACGCCTCCATTTCTGTCCTGTACTGGTTATTTTTGAGATAAGATCTCACTTTTTTGCCCAGGCCCAAACTGGGGATTGAACGCAAGACCTAGCACATACACAGCAGCTACTCTACCACTTGAGCTATTCCTAAAGCCCCTTTTCATCTTGGTTATTTTCAAAGTTGGATTTTACTTTATGCTTGGGTCAGCCTAGGTTGTGATCCTCCTGCCTGCATGCTCTGTTACTAGGAATAACAAACACACACACACATCACTGCACCCAGCCATTATGCTTACCTTCTGCTGAGATGACAGACACATACCACACTCGGCCATTGGTTGAGATGCAGTCTCACTCGTTATGCCTAACGCTGGCTTTGATCCCCAGACCCTGACAATTAGAAACTTAAGCCACTTTGTACTCCACACCCAGTTCCTCACCTCGTTTCCGCTTGTTCACTTTTTCCTCTGGATTGTAGTCTGGTGGATAGACAAGTTCTTTAAACTCATCTACCAGGGAGCCCAGTCTTCGATTCATTGCTTCAACCTTGGGCACTAGAAAATCCAAGCACAGAAGAGTGGCCAGGTAAGTGGCAAGCAAGGCTGGGGTGGTCCACAGCCAGCTCCATGAGAAGCAGGAGCTGGAAGTGAGGTCAGAAGGGCCTGCAAGAAGGCAGCTGACCTGATGACCAAAAATCATTCAATAAAGTCCTTTCAGCGTCTCCCATGTACAGCCGTCCCTGGGTGTGAGGGTTGCTTCCCAGCAAATCCTCCACTGTTCAAGCCCCTTCTTTAAACT
The DNA here is from genome assembly GCF_024711535.1 of Dipodomys merriami. Classification (NCBI taxonomy): domain Eukaryota; kingdom Metazoa; phylum Chordata; class Mammalia; order Rodentia; family Heteromyidae; genus Dipodomys; species Dipodomys merriami. The sequence goes on along the minus strand of NW_027206124.1, from coordinate 4,556,277 downwards.
GGCAAGGCATTTGCATTTAACCTCTCTCTCATACTTTAAATCACCTCTAGATTATTACTCTACCCAATATACAATGGTGATGCTGTGGAAATAGATTTAACACTATCTTTTAGGGAATAAAGATCCTCACCCCCAAAGGCTACCATATTCAATGCAGATGCACTTTTTCTTTTTCTTTTTTTTTTGGGGGGGGGGCGTTGATCATGGTTGATCATGGTTGAACTCTGGGCCTGGGCGCTGTCCCTGCGCTCTTCAGCTCAAGGCAAGTGCTCTACTGTTTGAGCCACAGCGCCACTTCCAGTTTTTTGAGTGGTTTATTGGAGGTAAGAGTCTCACAGAATTTCCTGCCCAGGCTACCTTTGAACCATGAAACTCAGATATCAGCCTCCTTAGTAGTAGTTAGGATTACAGGTGTGAGCCACCAGTGCCCGGTTTTCCAAGTTTGTTTGTTTGTTTTTTTTTAATCTGAGCTTGGGTGAATCTGTGGGTATGGATTATAATACCTACAATACATCTACTGTCTAGCATAGTATAACTTGGAAGTGAAGCCTGCCAAACGAATGATTCTGATTGTTTTAACCTTTGTGAGACTCTCCATTAAATCCAATTGCTTCCCAGTGGATATTTACTTGTCAGTGAACTCCCTGTGTAAAAGACTACAGCAGCCGGCACTGCTGGCTCATGTCTATAATCCTTATGAAGAATAGCTATAATCCTAGCTACTAAGGAGGCTGAGCTCTGAGGATCACAGTTCAAAGCCAGCCTGGGCAGGAAAGTCCCTGAGACTCTTATCTCCAATAAGCCACCAGAAAACGAAGTGGTGCTGTGGCTCAAGTGGCAGACTGCCAGACTTGAGCTGAAGAGCACAGGGACAGCACCCAGGCCCAGAGTTCAAGCCCCATGATACAAAAACTACAGCAAGGCCAGAGATGGCCAAAAGCTTCCCACAGTGGATGATGAGGGGACTTTTCTCAGGGAGAGCATCAGGGAGAGCACATAGTGTATCGAAGAGGCAGTAAGCACAGTGGTTCAGGCAAGGGCTTTAGGCAAGAGATGCTGGATTCTAATCCTTGATCCACCACTTACTGTTTAATACATGTACCTTGGATAAATCATTCTCTTCTCTTTAGAATTAGGACAATGATGGCCCCTAGTTCATAGACTAAGGATTTAAATGAGTTGATGCACAGGATGACCAACAGCACCTGGCATACTGCAGATACTCAGTATTATATAGAATTGAATTTCACAGATGTGTAAGCACAGGGCAGCCTAGTTCAGAGGCAGGTTCCAGGAACCTGGCCCTCTGTCCTCCTCACTGCAGAATTAGACAAGTCAACTCCCAGGCAGTCTAGAAAAATCTTTGAAGCAAAGATCGTCTGACAGTCAATGAGGTTAAGCTTTTAGAGAGGGCTAGGAAATGCATCAACTGGTCAGAGTGAAATCAAAAAGGTAGCCTTTTTATCTGCCAGTACCTAGGCTTGAACTCAGGACTTTGAGTTCATTTATTTTCTTTGTTCATGGCTGGTGCTTTACCACTAGAGCCACATCTCCAGTTCAGCTTTTTTTTTGCTGGTTAATTGGAAATAAGAGTCTGTCCAATTTGTCTGCTCTGGCCAACTTCAATCTTCTGTCTTCAGATCTTAGCCTCTTGAATTGCTAGGATTTCAGGTGTGAGCCACCAATCCTAGCAGCAGCCTTCTTTATGAGGAAGAATGAACTTCTTGGTAGCTGAAGCCTATAATCTTAGGAACTCAGGAGGCTGAGATTTGAAGTATCATGATTTGAAGCCAGCCCAAGGCAGAAAAATCTTCAAGACTCCATTTCCAGAATAACCAGTAAAAATCTGGACTGGAGCCAAATAAGCCGCCAGCTGAGCAAGCTTGCTGAGCAAGCACAAGTCCCTGAGCTGGAGTACTAGCAAAAAAAAAAATTCTCAAGCTGGGCATCGGTGGCTCACACCTATAATCCTAGCTACTCAGGAGGTTAAGATCTGAGAATCATGGTTCAAAGACAGGCCAGGCAGGAAAGTCTGTGTGACTATTATCTCTAATTAACCACCAGAAAACTGGAAGTGGTACCATGGCTTAATGTGGCAGAGTGCTTGCCTTGAGCAAAAGTGCTCAGAGACAGCGCCCTGTCAGGAGTTAAAGCCTCATGACCAACAGTTAGTAGAGCTCTTGCTCTGATGTATAAAGACATCGGTTTCATCCCCCATTCTGTTTCATCAAACAGGAAAACTAAGAGAAACAGTCAAGACTTGGCTCAAGCTTCTTACTTGTCAGGTCCACTGCTGCCTCGGGCTCCATCATGTCCAAAGCCAGAGCCTCCAGGTTCCGGAAGTGCTGCTGTAGCACTGGGTTCTCAAAGCTGTCACTTCTGTGATAAAACAATAAAATGAAAATGTAGGGACGTTAACAATTAAATGACATTAAATACATCCTGCTGAAATGCCAAAGGTCAGCTGAGAAAAAACAGTTGGCAATCTTATCACAACTCAGTTTCTTTAAGACTGTAACTCACTATGTCACCCAAGCCTGGTCTCAGTTTCCCAGTCCTCCTGCCTCTGCCTCCTGAAAACTGGGACTACAGGTTCACATCCCATACCCAGCTTCTATCACACATTCTTCTGGGCCTGCACCTCTAATGGAACTCAGCGTGGAAGACCACTCCAGATAAAAGCCCGAGAGTGAGCAGTGCTCACCTGTATTTGAAGCGGAGCCTCTGAACAATTGCTTTCATCTTGTCTATTTGCTCCGAGTTGGCTATGACCTTGTCAGTGAGGGGTACCTTGCGTTTATCATCGGCGTAGGGCAGGAAGACAAGCTGGAAGCCTGAAGAAGGGAGAGACATTTTCTTTTTCTTTTTTGTTGGTCGTGGGGCTTGAACTCTAGGCCTGGGCTCTTCAGCTCAAGGCAAGTGCTCTACCACTTGAGCCACAGCGCCACTTCTGGTTTTCTGGTGGTTAATTGAAGCTAAGAGTCTCATGGACTTTTCTGCTTGGGCTGGCTTTGAACCACGATCCTCAGATCTCAGCCTCCTGAGTAGCTAGGAACAGGCATGAGCCACTGGTGACCAGGAGAAGCATTTTCTGAGATTCGATTTCAATTATCACAGTGGTCTGCCTCTCAGCAACAAATGCACCCTTCCATGTCCTGTGGTGCTGGGCTGGGTCGGGGGCCTGCATACCTCTGTTCTCCTTCACTAGCTGACACCTGATAGGCTTAGCAGATGCCTTCAGGACTGAGGGGAAGGCTGGAACTGTGTTTATTGGTCCCATCCAGCCTGGGCCCTGCATGGCAGCAGCACTGAATCCAGGCTCTAGCTTGTTTGAGTGCCTCTAGAAGCAACTAGAAGTGCATCTAGTACATCTAGAAGCCTCCTCCCTGCTGCATGAAGTCTCGGCTCCACTGCCCTCTTCTTCTGCCCTTTGACCTCTCCTCTTTCCCTCACTCTCCAGCACATATTAAAATGGAAAGATGCAAGAACTACCAGGTAGATCTAAGGCCAGTTATTAGCTAGTTTTAGGCATGAAAAACTGACTCAGCTGGGAAGGTGGCTCAGTGGTAGAGCGCTTGCCTTACATGCATGAGGCCCTGGGTTTGATTCCTCAGCACCACATAAGCAGAAAAAAAAGCTGGATGTGGTGCTATGGCTCAAGTGGTAGAGCACTAGCCTTGAGCTGAAAAGCTGAGGGACAGCACCCAGGCCCAGAGTTCAGGCCCCACAACCAGAGCCCCCCCCCAAAAAAAAAAAGAAAAGAAAAACTGACTCAATGACTGCCCCCAAGTGCAAAGCCTCGCTGGCGGTGCTGAAGGGGCTGAAGGAGGGACCAAGCCCTTACCTCTCCTCTGTCCTCTAGCCTTCCTAGAGCACCTCACCTAGCCTGAGAGCCAGCTGATTATGGATGGTCTCAGCCCCAGCAGTAGAGAAGCGTGTGACAGGCGAGGCTCAGCTGGGGAGTGGTTAATGACTGAGCTGTTGTGAGTACTGATGACTAGAGTTAAAAACCAACCTTTAAAAGCTGGGCGCCAGTGGCTCACACCTGTAATCCTAGCTACTCAGGAGGCTGAGATCTGAGGATTGCAGTTTGAAGCCAGCCCGGACAGGAAAGTCTGAGAGACTCTTATCTCCAATTAACCACCGGAAAAGCAGGAGTGGCGCTGTGGCTCAAAGTGGGAGAGTGCTCACTTTGAGCTGAGGGACAGCGCCCAGGCCCAGCGTTTAAGCCCAAGGCTAGCGCTCTACCACTTGAGCCACAGCACCACTTTCAGCTTTTTCTGCTTGTGTGTTGCTGAGGAATTGAACCCATGGCTTCATGCATGCAAGGCAAGCACTCTACCGCTGAGCTACCTTCCCAGCCCAATAAACCTTTAAAGGATAGCTTTGTTTGTTTAGTGTTGGCCCTTGAACTCAGGACCTACGCACTGTCCCTGAGCTTTTTTGCTCAAGGCCCATGCTCTACCACTTTGAGCCACAGCTCCACTTCTGGCATTTTGATGGTTAGAATTAAGAGTCTGACAGACTTTCTTGCCCAGACTGGCCTTAAAACACAATCCTCAGATCTCAGCCTCCTGAGTAGCTAGGATTACCGGCGTGAGCCCCCAGTGGCCTGGCCTAAAAGGTAGCTTTATAATGTTAATTTTTAATAGCATGCCTAGAGACTGGGCACAAGCAGCACATTATTAACTTATTTCCAATGCAAAATCACCTGGAGGGGAAGGTGTTCCAGAATTCCCACCTCTGTGGATAAAGAATCTTAGCAGAATGGCTATTTGCCCAAGCTGGTCAGCTAACAAGTAACAGAGATGGGTCTGAAACTAAGAGAGCTTTCAGACATACGAGCATAAAACAAAGGCAAAGCTGGGCATGGTAGTCCATGCCCTTAATCCCAGCACTTGTGAGGCTGAAACAGGGAGATCATGAATTTGTGGCCAACTGATCTAAAGCAAGACCTTGTCTCCAAAGAAAGCCACATACCTGGAGGAGTCACCTGAATTTTCTGGTCATCCAGCTCCTCTTCTTGTGGTATCAGTGCCACAAAGTAAGGGGGAACGTTCCTATGGGCTGTGTACCTACACACTGCTATGACCTGGCGCTCCAGACACTTGATGAACAGAGCATTGAACAGGGTGGAGCTCCCTAAAAAACAAACGTTTCAGGGGTTAGCATCCCAAAGACTTTTCCTCTCCTTCTTAGACCATCATATAACCCTACAGATTCTCTTCATTTTCTTTTTCTTGGCAGCACTGAGGTTTGAACTCAGGGTCTCACATTCTACCACACGAGCCAGGCTCCCTCATCTTTTTTACTCCATTTTTAAGATAGGGTCTCACATTTTTGCCCAGGCCAGCCTTAGACCATACAGCTAATATTATCAGTGTGAACCACCATGTCCAGCTTGTTTTTTTTGTTTGTTTGTTTTGTTTGGTAGTGGGTCTTGAACTCTGGGCGTGGGCGCTGTCCCTGAGCTCTTTAGCTCAAGGAGAGTGCTCTACCTCTTGAGCCATAGCACCACCTCCAGTTTTCTGGTGGTTTATTAGAGATAAGAGTCTCACAGACGTTACTGCCTGGGCTGGCTTTGAACCGCAATCCTCACATCTCAGCCTCCTGAGTAGCTAGGATTACAGGCATGAGCCACTGGTGTCCAGCATTTTAAGAAGTCTACCTCTAGCCGGGTGCTGGTGGCTCATGCCTGTAATCCTAGCTATTCTATTATCTGATGCCTCAAATAATTCCACAGGAAAAGCTGGGATTTTTGTTATTGTTGCCAGTACTAGGGCTTGAACTCAGGGCCTGGACACTGTCCCTTACCTTTTTTTTTTTTTTTTTGTCGGTTGTGGAGCTTGAACTCTGGGCCTGGGCGCTATCCCTGAGCTCTTCAGATCAAGGCTAGCACTCTACCACTTTGAACCATAGGGCTACTTCTGGTTTTCTGGTGGTTAATTAGAGATAAGAGTCTCACAGACTTTCTTCCCTAGGCTAGTTTTGAACCATGATCCTCAGATCTCAGCCTCCTGAGTAGCTAGGATTACAGGTGTGAACTACCAGCACCTGGCCTGTCCCTCAGCTTTTTGCTCAAAACTGGCACTGTACCACTTGAGTGACACCTCCACTTCCAGTTTTTTGCTGGTTAGAGGTAAGAGTTTCATGGACTTTCCTGTCTGGGCTGGCAATCCTCAGATCTCACCCACCTGAGTAGCTATGATTACAGATGTGCACCACCTGCACCCAGTTAGGAAAAGTCTTTTTAAAAAGTCCACATCTCCTGGATTTTCATTTTCATGTTTTTATATCAGCATCGTAAGGGTCCTGAAGAGATCTCTAACTTGGTTTCACCCCACATTTCCAAAAGTTGAGCATGAATCATTTTAAGTACCCATGAGCATCTCCTGTACAGTGTCTAGGCAGGACCCATGGGAACCATGGCTCGTGTCCTGTGTTAAGAATCTTCCATCGATCCTGGCTCTGTGCCACTTACCATTTACCAGGGACTCCTCAGGGTACACGAACAGGGAGGGCCTCAGATAGTGGTGCTTCTTCAGCACGGCCAAGGGCTTGAAGCCAACGAGAACCAAACCTGGGTCCTCAAAGCGCTTCAGGTTTTCTGTTTCCTCTTTCTCTAGTATGATGGGCCGACTCCCGTAGATCTAGGAGGGGAACAATGAGGACGACTATGCTGAAGCTACGTGGAAAGGGGACCAGATGACAGCAAGTTAAAACCAAGCTCTCTTTAAGAAGCAAGAAACCAAAGGCCTCCTTCTCCTCCAAAAGGGAATATATTTTGAGGGACTGCCATAAACTTTTATACCTGCCATCTACTTTATCTTCTGTTAAATATTAAAACAACAACAACAACTGACAGAAAAGTTGGGTATGGTGCCTATGCCAGATGCAGGAGGAGTGGCCAGCCTGGGCTACACAGTCAGACTGTGTCTCAAAAAAATAATAAAGGGGGTGAGGGGGCGGGGAATGGTAGTATATGCCTGTAATCCTAGCACTCACAAAGCTAAGGCAGAAGGGTTACAAATCAGAGGCCAGCCTGGCTATATAACAAGTTTAACCTATCTGGAGCTATATAGTGAAACCCTTTCTAAAAAAACAAAAAAACAAAAAAACTAGGGCTGCAGCTCAGTGTTAGATGCCTACCTGGCATGTGATACGCAAGAGCCTGGGTTCATCCTAGCACTACAAATTTTGTTTTTCCTTTTTTTTTTGGTTGTAGGACCTGAACGCTGTCCCTCAGCTCTTCAGCTCAAGGCTAGCACTCTATCACTTGACCCACACCACCACTTCCGGCTTTTTCTGCTTATGTGGTGCTGAGAACCAAACCCAGGGCCTCATGCATGCAAGGCAAGCACTCTACCACTGAGCCACCTTCCCAGCCCCCCCCTTTTTTTTTTTTTTTTAAATTTTAATAGGTGAGTCAACTGCAACTCACTGACTGGGCAATTCATTCCACGTTCTACAACTGTTCCTTTGCTAATCTCCCAGCTTTATCCGTCATTCACAAAAGGCAACAGATAGGAACAGATGTTCACTTTAAAACTTGTTAGTATTTTAATCCAGAATGATTAGCACCAAGATTTAGTAGCAGGGTCAAATTCAGATCTTACAAACAACAACCAAAAAATCCCTCACTGGTCACCAGTGGCTCATGCCTGTAATCCTAGCTATGCAGGTTGTTAAGATTTGAGATCATGGTTTGAAGCCAGCCTAACCAGGAATGTCTATGAGATTCTTAGCTCCAATTAACTGCCCAAAAAAAGCTGGAAATGGAGCTCTGACTCTGAAGTGGTAGAGCACTAGCCTTGAGCAAAAAAAAAAACTCAGGGACTGTGCCAGGCCCTGAGTTCAAGCACACACACAAAAATAGTCCTGGCACAGAAATGGAGGGACAATGGGTGAACAAATGCACTACCAAGAGCCAAACCTGGGTCCTCAAACCTCACTAGCCACTATATTCAAGGTGAACTATGCAACTGAGGGTGGGGATAGAAGGGAAGAGGTAGAAATGTACTCCATACTCCTTAGTACATCACCTTTATGATAACAATTTAAATTTTTTGTTTAAGTCTCTCAAGCTTTTCTCAGGATCAAGATATAGATTCAGTGGCCTAGTGTTGGTGGTCCACACCTTTAATCGTAGTAGCTACTCAGGAGACTGAGATCTGACCAATGAGTTGGAAGTCAGCCTCAACAGGAAAGTCTAAAGAATCTTATCTCTAATTAACCACCCAAAACCCAGAAATAGAACTGTGACCCAAGTGGTAGAACATCAGCCTTGAGTGAAAAAAAATAAGGACAGAGCCCAGGCCCTGAAAAGTCGGTGGCCCAAAGAACTTCTGTATGTAAATAAAGACACACATACGAAAAAACTAGTTACTTCCAAAATAGAACAGGACGTTTCTGAGCTTGTCTTCCAGAAAAGTAGGGCAAAATTCTCTGGTTGAAATCTGTGTTCCCAAAAATAAATCTCAGGGGTTGAACCAAAATAATATTTAATTTCAGTCATCCCTTTAAGGTCCTTCAGTGAAGTAAAACTGATTCTCTTCCACGTGTTACATAATTTAAAATGATGACTCATTTGATTTTAATTTCAACTCAAATTCTTCTCTGGATGAAACTGAAGTGAGAGGAAGAGGAAGGGGAAGGGGAAGGGGAATGTCTCATCTTCTGTCCTTCAGGTCAAAGAGCTGATATATATTATTTCAAAAAACACAGAAAAAAATTGGCTTATTAGCAAAGTGAAGTTCTCCCCACTTTGCATCTCAACATGTCCTGGCTAACTAGCAAGCACCATCTGCCACTGCTCGAGCAAGGACTGCGCATGCCACAGCTCTTATAAACACTGGCCCTGTTTAACGTTCTCCACTTCGAAGTCACACTCACCCAGAAGCCACAGCTCCAAAGAGAAATCACTATGTGTGTCACGTGGAAGTGATGTCAGTGTGTCTACTCCTGCGACCGCTTGCTAGAATGGAAGAACATTCCATCACAAGCAATGTCTACCTACCTGAGACCTTTTGGTGTCACTGGGCAGGAGCAAGCTGCCTGTATTTACATTGAATACTCTGGATTTCGTTTTCAGTGGTTCGTTTGTTTCCCTATAAAGCTTCACTGGAAAAGGCTTGGTAGCCTTCTGGACCAAGTTATAGATGCCCACAGTGAGCACTATGTCGTTGTTGAGCTTAAACTTTAACCTGGGGGAGAAGAAGAAAATATAAAAGTACAGACTGAAAAATTATATATATTTTCTCATCAGACTCCTTTCATGGCACTCAGTTTTGATTTGTGCTAACGAAGCTCTTAGAATATAAATAGAATGCAGCCAAGCCTGGAAGTGTCCGCCTGTTTCCCAGCACTCAGGTTAAAACAGAATTGTGTGTTCAAGGCCAGCCAGCACTAGAACAAGACACTTCCTCCACCCCTGGGGGGGAGGGGGGGGGGAGGATAATCTAACATTCTGGTTCCCATTGGTGAAAAACCATCTTAAGCCAATATGTGTGTGTATGCTAGTACTGGGGCTTGAACTCAGGGCTTGGGTGTTATCCCTTAACTTTTTTGCTCAAGGCTGATGTTCTACCACTAGAGCCACAATTGTGGTTAATTTTTCAAGTAAGAGTCTCATAGACTTTTCTGCCTAGGCTGGCTTTGAACCTCAATCCTCAGCTTGCTAAGCAGTTTGAATTACAGACCTAAGCCCCTGGCACCCAACCCAAGATGATACAATTTTAACAATGATTATTAACTAAAACTTATTAAGCCTTCATTCTAAACGTGCTTGTTTATATTTTTTTAAATGTATACCTCACAATAAGCTGGTATGAGGCTGGTATTGTTACCCCACAGAGAAAATGACGGTAAACAATGTACTAGAACAAGGCATGAAGGCCATGTTCCTCTAGAGAAATACCTCACCAGCCCCTGCAAGAGAAAGCAAAACAAATAGATTGGGCTGCCTGGAAACAGTAGGTGTTCTAGAGGAGGCCAGAGAGGTAGGAGCACAGCCCAGGAAAGGCAAAGCAATGCACTATTTGGGGTTAGGTTGGGACTCAGGGGCAGCTGATCTAGGCTTAGTACACACCTTGAGAGCACACGCTTCTTGGTATCCTTGGAACGAACTTTCCTCAAGAGATCATCCAGCTTGCTTGACTCCTCAAAGTGAACCCCGAGATCCTCGTCCTCTGCTACACTGATGATATCTCTGTAGAACAAGGATATGTCAAAGCCTCCTGGTTTCTTCAGATGCATCAAGTCAAGAAAGATACCTGGTATAAGGAGAGGCAGAAAGTGAGCGGGCCAGCTGGGAATGTGGCTTTAGTGGTAGAGTGCTTGCCTAACATGCATGAAATTCCAGGTTCAATTCCTCAGTACCACCTAAACAAAACAAAACAAAAAAAAGTTTAAGTGGTACTGTGGCTCAAGTGTTAGAGCATTAGCTTTGAGCACAAAAAGGTTCAAAGACAGTGCCCAGGCCCTGAGTTCAAACCCTAGAACCAATAAAAAAAGAAAACACTAAAATAAATGAATGAATAGATGATCTCCAAGTATGTAGTGTTACTTGTGTGATATAAACCAGCTGTTACAGGAGCTACAGATAACATACTAAAGTAATTATACATGACAGCACTGAAGTCAAGACAAGCTTGTACTGGGGTGCAGGTGGCTATTCAAGAGACTGAGATCTAAAGATCACAGTTCAAAGACAGCCCAGGCAATTCATGAGACATGTGTCTCCAACCAGTAAAAATGCTTGTTGAAATATGACTTTAAGTGGTAGAATGCCAGCCTTGAGCTTTTTAAAAGCCAAGTGAAAACACAAGGTTCCTAATTTGAGCCAAACATACATATATGCCCTTACACACACACACACACACACACACACTCACACACACACACACACACACACACACACACACACACACACACACACACACACACAAGCTTGCTCTGGTAGAGGCCTCTAGACAGTATGACAAAGCCACTTTCAGTGTTAATGTCAAACAGGTTATCCCCACCCCCACTTCACTTTATTCTAGTTTTGTTTTGTCTACCAGTACTGGGCTTGAACTCAGGGCTTTGGACTCTGTCCCTTAGCTTTCTCACTTGACGCTCTGGCCCTTTACCACTTGAGCTACATAGCTGAACTTCAAGCTTTTTGTTTATCAATTGGAGCTCAGAGACTCAAGACTTTCTTGTCTATGCTAGATTTGAATCATGATCCTCAGATCTCAGCCTCTGGAATACAGGATTATAGGCGTAAATGTGTGTGTGTGTGTGTGTGTGTGTGTGTGTGTGTGTGTGTGTGTGTGTGTGTGTGTGTGTGTGTGTGTGTGTGTGTGTGTGTGTGTGTGTGTGTGTGTGTGTGTGTGTGTGTGTGTGTGTGTGTGTGTGTGTGTGTGTGTGTACTTGAGACCTGGGTAGGCGTAAACGTGTGTGTGTGCGCGCGCACGTGTGCTTGAGACCTGGGTACTGACCCTTAGCTTTTACACTCAAGTCTGGTGCTCTACCAACGGAACCACACTTCTACTTCCCTAACATTTTTTTTTGGTCATTCATGGGGCTTGAACTCAGGGCCTGGGGGCTGTCCCTGAGCTTTTTCACTCAAGGCTAGCACTCTACCACTTTGAGCCACAGAGCTACTTCTGGTTTTCTGATGGTTAATTGGAGATAAGAATCTCATAGACTTTCCTGCCCACACTGGCTTTTAACCATGATCCTCAGTTCTCAGGCTCCTGAATAGCTAGGATTTACAGGTGTGAGCCACGGGCGCCCAACACACTTTATTCTTTCATTTGATTCTAGATAATGAAAAGCAAAACTTAGGGGCTGGGAAGGTAGCTCAGTGGTAGAGCGCTTGCCTTGCATGCATGAGGCCCTGGGCTCGATTCCTCAGCACCACATAAGCAGAAGAAAAAAAAAAAGCTGGAAGTGGCACTGTATCTCAAGTGGTAGAGCGCTAGCCTTGAACTGAAGAGCCCAGAGTTCAGGCCCACAACCGGAGGGCCCCCCCCAAAAAAAAAAAAAAAGAAAAGGAAAGAAAAACTTGACACCAGCAACAAAGCAAGACATCAAATTAAGTGCCGATTTAAAAGAGCAAGGAAAATGCTCACCTGTGTCACGGAGGTCACTGGCTTTGGTCCTCGCCCGGCTGGCTTTGGCACTGTCATTGCCATGAGGGTCATCTTCATTGGTGAACAGCATGATCCTCTTATGGCTCATCTTGACCTGGACGTCACTAAAGAGGTTGGCACAGACCCACAGCACTTCACTCAATGAGTAGTCAGATCCATGGCCAATGAGCTCTTGAAAATGGGTTTTTCCCTGCTGTCCCTTAAAGCGGTCAAGCTCTAGCACTCGTTTAGCACCTGATCAGAGGCAGGAGTCAAATGGGCAGAGAGACCAGAAGAGCATCAGTTCCATCTTCGCCACAGGCTAACAGAGGGCCCTTTCTGTTAAGTCAATGAATATTACACATGCAGGAAAGCACGCGCCTAAACAACGGGAAGGCAGATTCCTCATCCACAGTCCTCTTTGTTTGGGGTAGTGACATTCTTGGATAAGCAAAAACACTGATTTTTAGAACATTACTGACCTGGATTATCCAACTCTTGTAAGACATAAATATTTTTGAAATTCACTGAATTTTTGTCTTTCTCTGTGCCATAGAACACCACTGCCAAGAGATCACGATTACTGCTTATGATCTTATTGGTGTACACACTCACAATACACTGCAAAAATAAACAGTAAAGGAGTATTTACATAGTACTATAGTTCCATAGGTGTCTAGTATGTGCTCAATATAAAGCAGCTGAATTTATACATGGCACTAGGCTAGGACATAACCTCTATCTTCAGGAAACTCCTGAATCTAGTGTGATGGGCAGAGATATCTATTAGATAGTAAGTATAGATATATACCTATACCTATAAATTATACTTTATATGTTACAAATTATAAATTACATGTATTATAAATTATAAGTAAATATATATCTGTATAGCTATTTATATACAAGTATCTATCTACAAATAGATATTTATCTGTAATACAACACAAAGAACAATCTGTATTTAACAGAAGGTAAGAAATCAAAAACATGATTCGAGCCAGATGTGGGAGAGCAAACCTGTAATCCCAGCGCTTGGGAGGCTGAGGCAGGAGGACTGAGTGCTGGGATTACAGGAGTACACCACCATCCCAACTCTACTTTCTTTTAAACAATGATTCCAGCCATATGCTTGTGGCTTACACCTGGAATCCTAGCTACTCAGGAAGCTGAGTTCTGAGGATTGAGGTTCAAAGCTAGCCTGAACAGGAAAGTCTTTTTTTTTTTTTTTTTTGCCAGTCCTGGGGCTTGAACCTAGAGCCTGGGCACTGTCCCTGAGCTTCTTCTTTTTTTTTTTTTTTGTTCAAGTTTTCTTTTTTTTTTTTTTTTACTGTGAAAATACTGTACAGAGGGGTTACAATTACATGGGCAAGAAAGTGAGTACATCTCTTATCAAGCGTTGTAGCCTCCTCCTTTGTTTACCCTTCCCATCCCTTCCCATCCTCCCTCCCCCCCCACACTCAATCCTCCCCTCCCCACCTCCCTGAGCTTCTTTTGCTCAAGGCTAGCACTCTACCACTTGAGCCACAGCATTACTTCCATCCTTTTCTGTTTACGTGGTACTGAGGAATTGAACCCAGGCCTTCATGCATGCTAGGCAAGCACTCTTACCACTGAGCCACACTCCCTAGCAGGAAAGTCTTATCCTTAGTTAACTATCAAAAAGCTGGAAATGGAGCTGTGGCTCAAGTGGTAGAGCATTAGCTTTGTGCATAAAAGCTCAGGGACAGTGCTCAGACCCTGAGCTCAAGCCAAGGACCAGCACCAAATAAATTAAACAATGATTCCCACCAAAGAGGAAGCTCAGAGCAGAGGCTTGGGAATGCAACTCAATGACAGATCATTTGCCTACCAGGTACAAGACCCTTGGTTTCATCATCACCAGCACTTCAAGAGTGGGGCGGGGGGGAGAGGTTGGGGAGAGGGTAGGTTTGAGTCCTTGCCTGAGGTTTGTTGTTGAGAAAGAGGTCTGGCTACTTCTCTGACTGGTGTGGGTGCTACAGGTTCAAGTTAGCAACCAAGATGTCTGTGGTTCTGTTCAGACCCCAGACATCATCTCACCTTTCCACGTTTGCTCCACAGACTTCTCCCTACATTTATTTGATTTTTATTTTTGTTGGTTGTAGGCCTTGAACTCAGGGCCTGTGCACTGGCCCTGAACTCTTTTGCTTAAGACTAGCATTCTACCACTTGAGCCACAGCTCCACTTCCAGTTTGTTAAGTGGTTTTATTGGAGGTAAGAGTCTCACAGGGACTTTGCTGCCTGCAGTGGCTTCAAACTTCAATCCTTACATCTCAGTCTCTAGAGTAGGTAGGATTATAATGTGAGCCACTGGACCCAGCCCCTCCATTCATTTTAATTAAGTAAAAAGACCATCTTACCTGGATGCTCATATCAAAAGGAGTCAATTCGTCTCCACTGTCAGACTCAAACATGGCCCTGGAGGCATCTACCAAAAAAATCAAACTGTCTCTTCCTGAATACTGATATTCTCCTATGGGGAAATGGAAAGGAGGTGAATACACTTAAAAACACCCTCAATGTCAGAAACTTGAATCTTGCCAACGATCCGGGAAATCTTTACTATATTCTCTCTCAACTACAATGCCCATGTCTCCCCAAAAGTAACTTCTATCCTGACTTTTGACAATCACTTCCTTATTTGCCTTTATAGTTTTAATTAGCTGAGGGCAACTCAGTGATAGGGTGCTTAGTAAGTGCAAGAAAATTAGTTCAATTCCCAGCAACAAAACTCATACCTGGATTCATCCAAGTATACAACTCTAAATATTAGTTTTGAATTTTTCTTTTTTTGGGGGAGGGGGGAGGCAGGTAGAACTGGGTTTTAAACTCTGGGACTCGAGGGCCTGGGAAGGTGGCACAGTGGTAAACTCTGGGACTCACATAGCAGTCACTCTCCCAAGGAAGCCTCATCTCTAACCCATTGAGTTCTGTTACGGAGGTTGCTCTGCCACTGAGTTACACTTCTAGCTCCTATTTTTTTTTCTTTATTAAGTAGTTGTACAAAAAGGTTACAATTCCTAATGGTTTATGAGCACAATGCTTCTTCGTCAATGTCACCCTTCCTTCCCTCCTTCCTTTTGTCTCATTTTCCCCTCCCCTCTCTATCCTCAAGTTACCATTTTTCTTTTCTTTTGATGTTTGTAGGATTGAATACACTAGACAAGCACTCTACTGCTAAACTACATCCCTCCTTTTGGGTGGGGGTTAGGCAGTACTGGGATTTGAACACAGGGCCTCATGCTTGCTAGGCAGGTGCTCTACCACTTGAGCTATGTCCCAAGTCGTTTTTGTTTTAGCTATTTTTCAGATAGGAGCTAGTGTTTTTTCCAGGCCGGATAGGACTGTGATACTATTTATGCTTCCTGTATAGGTGTGTTGACAGGCCCTTGCCACCATACCCTGCTATTAGGTGAGATGATACATTGCTAACTTTTTGCCCAAGCTGGTTTCGAACTAGGATCCTTCCAGTCTCCACTTTTTTTGTTTTTTTGTCTTGTTGGTCATGGGTCTTGAACTCTGGGCCTGGGCACTGTCCCTCAGCTCTTCAGCTCAAGGCAAGCGCTCTACCACTTGAGCCACAGCGCCGCTTCTGGTTTTCTGGTAGTTTATTGGAGATAAGAGTCTCACGGACTTTTCTGCCCGGGTTAGCTTTGAATCATAATCCTCAGATCTCAGCCTCCTGAGTACCTAGGATTATAGGCTTGAGCCACCAGCGCCTGGCTCCAATCTCCACTTTCTAAATAGCTAAGATTACAGGCAAGAGACACCAAGCCTGGCTCGTCAGACTGGCCTCAAATTCACAAGTCTCCTGCCTGAATCTCACAATTATAGTTTTCAATCTTGGAGGTAGTTGGTAGAGTGTGCTGGGGCTCGAAATCAAGGTCTTACACTTGCTAGGCAGGTGTAACGTGCCATGACATTTGAGACATTCCCCAAGCTCTTTATGCTTTAGTTATTTTTGAGACAGTCTCATGTTTATGCTTGCGTCTGGCCCTGACTGCAATCCACCTACTTATTTTTCCATTTCCTATAGGAAATAGGATGAATAAGCTATAGTATATTTAAACCACGTTATAAAAATCACACATAGATATTTAAGTAGAAAGATATAACAAGAAAGGCAAAACAGAAAATTATGTATGCCTGTAATTCTTTGAAATCAAATTAAGAGGGAAAAAGACACATGCATATGATTACAACATATGTACAGTATTTAAAAAAATACAGATATACAATTGCTCATGCCCACAAACAAAAACATAAATAACAGCTAGAAAATATGGGCTGAAAGATACATAAAAGACTGGAGGAGGGGGCTGGGAAGGTGGCTCAGTGGTAGAGCGCTTGCCTTGCATGCATGAGGCCCTGGGTTCGATTCCTCAGCACCATATTAAGCAGAAAAGGCCAGAATGACGCTGTGGCTTAAGTGGTAGAGTGCTAGCCTTGAGCTGAAGAGCTCTTCAGCTGAGGGACAGCGCCCAGGCCCAGAGTTCAGGCACCACAACTGACAACAAAACAAAAAAGACTGGAGGGGTGGTTGAAGTGGTAGAGCATGTGCTTAGCGAGTGCAAACCCCTGAGTTCAAACCCTAGTACCAACAACCACCACAACCACACACACACACACACACACACACACACACACACACACACACACACACACACAGTTTAAAATTTTTCTACCCAAGAGTTAAATTAATATGTAGATTATAGCTTACATGGCCCCTTCATTTCCTTCGTTCTATGTGTTACCATATTGCTGAACAGACTCCCAAATTTGAAGGCTATCTTGAAATTTCTACCCTGTAAGTGTGTTGCTAATATTTACTCTTCAATTATTGCAGTAATTTTTACACAGAGGAAGAGTATCAATTTTTGAGAGAAACACACACACACACACACAAATGGTGCAATCAGTAAAAATAAGGCTAGAAATATCCCAACGAGGCTGGGAAGGTGGCTCAGTGGTGGAGCGTTTGCCTTGCATGCATGAGGCCCTGGGTTCGATTTCTTAGCACCACATAAGCAGAAAAAGCCGGAAGTGGCGCTGTGGCTCAAGTGGTAGGGTGCCAGCCTTGAGCTGAAGAGCTGAGGAACAGCGCCCAGTCCCAGAGTTCAGGACCCAGGACTGGCAAAAAAAAAAAAAAAAAGAAAGAAAAAAGAAAGGAAATATTCCAAAGACTATAGTAGGATCTGAATAAAAGAGCCTAGTTCAACTCTGCAAAACTCAATCATAGACAAGATTTGCGTTTTCCTGTGCACATAGGACAGTACTACAGGTTAAAGTCACCTACCAATTGCATCAGAGAGCTCCTCCTCTTCCTCTTCTTCCTCACCTTCAGTTTTGTAGTAAGACTCCCACTCTGACATGTTGGTTTCTGTTCACTAGGTAAAAGAAATTAAGATGAGTAACAAATTTAAAGTTTAAAAAATCTACTTCTAAGCCTGGCGCCGGTGGCTCACGCCTGTAATCCTAGCTACTCAGGAGACTGAGATCTGAGGATTTCGGTTCAAAGCCATCCCAGGCAGGAAAAGTCCATGAGACTCTGATCTCCAATTCACCACCAGGAAACTGGAAGTGGTGCTGTGGCTCAAGTGGTAGATCGCTAGCCTTGAGCTGAATTGCTGAGAGGCAGTGCCCAGGCCCAGACTTCAAGTCCCACAACCGACCCTCCTCCCCCCCAAAAAATCCACTTCTGGACTCCCTTTTTTGGTGGTTGGGGGGGTGGTCATACTGGGGTGTGAACTCAGGTCTCTGTCTCTTAACTTTTCCACTCAAAGTTGGCACTCTACCACTTTCGAGCCTGAGCTCCACTTCGAGCATGTGTGATGTTTGTGAGTGTGTGAGTGTGTGTGTGTGTGTGTTTAACTGGAACAGACTTCCCTGTCTAGGCTGGCTTGGAACGTGGAACATGAGGAACTCCCAGCCGTTGGAGTGCGAAGGTAAAGGGCCTACCATCAGGGCCAATCGTGGCTGACTGTAAAATACCTTAAAAGCACTCTCCTCCCCTCTGACAGACACAACACTGTGCTTTCTGCCGATCTCATGCCAATCTCGAAAGAGAGCCCGAGCCCAAGACCACAGCTGGCGCCGCCGCCTCTGAGGACACCAATGCTGCAGAAACCTTGAAGTTCCCCATTTATGATAAGCCCGCTCTCCCACCCCGCCTCCATCTCAGCCCGCTCCCATCAGCCCCGCCGGACTTCACTCTTTCTGCCAGTTGTAAGGGAGGTGTGCCGTTTTTTCCCCTTCAGCCGTCCCAGGCTTTTATCCCGAATAAAACCTGTTGGTCTGTGGAGTTCGCCTCGCGGCCCTGCTCTTTATTCACACTCTCGCTACTGGAAATATTAACTTACAGGGGCGATGGGTGGGCGCCCTGATGGCTGGGTGCTCGGAAGGGTGTGCTAGAGCGGCCCAGCCCTGGGGTCCAGCTGCCAGCGCCAGTAGGACTGGGGGTCGGGGGACACGCGACGGTCTAGCGGAACCACCCACTCCGTCCAAACCTCTCAGCCAACCACGCTCCGCGAGGTCTCAAACACAGGTAGGCCTGGAAGGCCCGACGCCGCCTCCCCCTGGAGGAGGAGCGGGATCCGAGGGCGGCCCCTACCCTAAGCCTCGCACACCTAGAGAACGGTGCCCCCCGCGGCCAGGCTAGGAGACACCCGAGACTGAGTGGACAGGCGCAGTGAGACCCCCACTCGGGTCCCACGAGCAAGGCGCACGGACAATAGCCTACCTTAGCGGCAGGCAAGGGATCCACTTACCAGGCGCGCACCAAGTCTGCACGGAGGCCGGCACTCTTCCCACCCAATCAACGTCCACTGCGTCATCACGCGCAACGTGCGTTCGTCGGACACGCCCCCCCACTAGCCTCCACAAACGTCGCTACTTGAAGCCAACGCCATTCGCGAAAGCCCCGCCCCTCCACGAAGCCCCGCCCCCGCCTCCCGGCACGCACATGCGCAAAAGTGCGTCTCCGCCCCCACCTCCTCTTCCGTGTGGACCCTCCCGGTCCCCTTTCTGTCACCTCACAGTAGTCGTTGCCGGTGGCCGGTGCCGGGTCCCCTGCAGCGTTGGGCGGCCTCTCCCCCGCCCCTCAGGCCGGGCCGGGCTCGGTTCCCCCCTCCCCTGCTCCCTTTTCTCCCCACCCCGGGGAGGGGGGGGTGCTAGGAGGTCCTAGCCGCTGCCGGGTGCCCCAGGGCCTTGGTGGCTGCCGCCACGGGTCCCAATGGAGCCGCCCAATCTCTACCCGGTGAAACTCTACGTGTACGACCTGTCCAAGGGCCTGGCCCGGAGGCTTAGCCCCATCATGCTGGGTGAGGAGGCCGGGGTCGGGTGGGAAGGAGGGCGCCGGCCGGGCGGGCCAGAGGGTGCCGGCGGGCCCGGGAGGGGCCCGGCCTGGGGACCACGACTCCCGGCGAGAGTCGGGGTCCGGAGGATGGGAAGGCAAGCGGATGGAGGGGAGAGGGGTGCTGGGAGTCCGGGGAGCCGGGGCTCGAGGGGTCACGCCCTCCCCCTGCGCGGCGCACCGCTAGAGGACGAGACCTCCAGATCGTCCTCGGCCAGGACCGGGGCTGGCGGCGGTCCGGGGGAGCCCTCCGCACCCCTTTCTTGACTCGGTGGAGAGGGAGAGCCGGGGAGCGTCTCTCCCGCGCCGTGCCTCTCGTGGTGGAAGGGATACTACGGAGGACATTCTCCGATGGCCCCCAGAGAGCCTTCCCTCCGCGCGGAGGAAACTCCCTTTGTAGTATCCAGGGTAGGTGAGAAGAAAGGGCTAGAAGCTGCCCCAGAGGCCGCCCAGCCGTCATGGCCTTCCCCCACCCCCACCCCCAGGTCGAGGGCAGGTCAGGTGAGCCGGGAACTTCAGAATTCAGAGTTCAGCCTGACAATGCCTTCCTCTTCGCTCGACATTTCCAAGTTGTAGTTACTTTTGCCAAGATGGTAAGAAAGCAGGTCTGGAGGACTGGATGCTAATGTATCCGTGCAGATGAATAAGAGAGGTGTTGATTTTCGTTGTGCCCCATTCAACGACTCTCCCTGTGGGGGAGGAAATCAGTGTAGCTCAAACCTGGTTTCAACTCAAGGATCAGAATGTCTAGCGTCACATAGGACTGATCAGGCTCGTGATTTCAGGTAATCCTAGGCAGGCAGGAAGGGGCTTCAGGAATCGAAGCTCGAAGAGCATTGGCAACATTTATTTGAATGGCGTTTCCTGGATTCTATGGGGACAATAGGTGATTTAGTTCCGTCTCTGGGAAATGAAAGGGCAGAACTCAAGGAAGCAAACTTGCTCCTTTTGAAGGTATCTTTTCAATGTCCTTGAGTTTCTGAATGGAACCCAGTTGAACTTAATCCTTCAACCCTGCACCCAGTGAATAGTTTCTCTATGTACCTTCATATCAGCACTATCTAAGGTGCTCATTAATAATATAGGTGCTGGGCAAATGATGTAAATTGGTGAGAGCGCTTATCTAGCATTCTATAGGCACGTGGATTTGATTTCCCAGCACTACAACAACAGAAAACCCAGATATCTTAATTTCCAACAGATATTTTAAATAGAATTAGGAAGAAAGCTCTTTGGGTTGGAGGTGTGGCTCAGCCAACGAGTGAAAGCAAGTGTCAAATAGTCCTGGTCTCCAACACAAGAACAAAGAAAAGCTCTGTAAAATACACAAGTGTTGCTGGGCACTGGTGGCTCATGCTATAATCCTAGCTACTCAGGGGACTGAAATCTGAGAATTGCGGTTTAAAGCCAGCCCGTGCAGAAAAATGTCCATGAGACATCTCCTATTAACCACTGAAAAACTGGAAGTGGAACTGTGGCTCAAAGTGGTAGAGTGCTAGCCTTGAGCAAAAGAGATCAGGGACAGCACCCAGGCCCTGAGTCCAAGCCCCACAACCAATATCTTTCTACACGTGTATGTTTTACTTAAAGGAATACTCAAGCATAAATGTATGTACCAATAGACTGACTTGCTTAGGCAAATAATTGCCTGCAAGGATGCATAAGAAATTGGCAGCTGTTATTGATAGGGTAGCTGGATGCGTTGAGAACCATACAGGAGTGGAAAGGAAACTTTGCTGTGAATTTTTTTCTTACTGTTCCAATAGCAGAATACAACATACACATTATCAATTCAAAATAAAGAACGTTTTAAACATAGGGATTCTAGGGACCTACTTCATAAGTGCTCATCAGAATTTTGTAAATCTGTTTTTAATCAGATCATTCTTAGTAGCCAGTCCATTATTGGAGAGGAGATTGCTATATGAGTAAGGTGAGAGGTATAGCTCAATTGTAGAGAGCACTTGCTTAGTATGCACAAAACCCTGAGTCCAATTTCCAGCACCAGGGGGGAAAAAAGACATCAGTAAGACAAACTTGAGAGCAAAACTTACAGTCATTGTTTGGGTAGTAGTTATCAATAGATTACATCAGTCAAGTTCTAACGAAATGCCTTGGAATGGAGCCAGTTGTTTAGTTTGCTCATAGTGAGATTTTACTTAGATATTTCCTAAGCTCATAAATAAAAGCCACCCCTTTGCATTGGCCTTCCCCCCGCCCCCGGTCATGGGGCCTGAACCCTGGATGCTGTCCCTCCGCTCTTCAGCTCAAGGCTAGTACTCTACCACTTGAGCCACACAGCACCACTTCCAGCTTTTTCTGCTTAGTGGTACTGAGGAATTGGGCCTCATGCATATAAGGCAAGCACTCTATCACTGAGCCACCTTCCCAGCCCCTGCGCTGGCTGATTTTTATTCTGTTACTTGGCAATGACTTTAGCTGAAAGAGGTCTCAGGTATAATTGCTTCATTCATTCAACAGATATTTGAGCATCTATTAGGTACTAATGAATGATTTAACTAAAGATGATAGAATGAAGAAAAATATTATTTGCCATCATGGAGCTCAGTATAGTGTGGGAGATGTTGCAAGAAAAATATATATGCAAATAAAACAAGAATATATTGTGCAAGAAGCAAACTGGGTACTAAGAAAATAACAAGAATGGGCTGGAGGCATATCTAAATGATAGATCAAGTGGTAGAATGTTTGCCTAACAAACACAAGGCCCAGAGCTTGGTCCCCAACATTAGGACAGGTGTGGGGGTGGGGGGTAGGGGGGGAGGAGAAATGCTTTAAGAATATCTGGAGCCAGGTGCTGTTGGCTCATACCTATAATCCTAGTGACTGGAGGCTGAGATCAGAGGATCAAAGTCAGCCTGGGCAAAACAGTCCATGACATTCTTTTTTTTTTGGGGGGGGGGTCTGGTCATCGGGCCTGAACTCTGGGCCTGGGCACTGTGTCCCTCAGCTCTTCAGCTCAAGGCTAGCACTCTACCACTTGAGCTACAGCGCCACTTCCGCCTTTTTTCTTTTTGCTTATGTGGTACTGAGGAATTGAACCCAGGGCCTCTGGCATGCAAGGCAAACGCTCTACCACTGAGCCACCTTCCCAGCCCTCCATGACATTCTTATCTCCAACTAACCAGCATAATGATGGAACTGGGGTTGGGAAGGTGGCTTAGTGGTAGAGCGCTTGCCTTGCATGCATGAGACCCTGGGTTTGATTCCTCAGCACCACATAAGTAGAAAAAGCCAGAAGTGGTGCTGTGGCTCAAGTAGTAGAGCTCTAGCCTTGAGCTGAAGAGCTGAGGGACAGAGCCCAGGCCTCATGACTGACATACATACATATTATGCATATATTCTAGAACTGAAGGTGTGGCTCAGTGATAGTGCAGCACCTTGAGCAAAAATGTCAAGTGAGAATGAGTTCAAACTCCAGTCCTAGCACATAAACATACCAAAAAAAATTATCTGAATAGTGACTTTTAAACTGAAAGTTAGAATAAAGAAGTAGACACCAGAAGGTGTTCCAAATAGGAGAGGGATGAGATGGGAGAATCTGGTTGCTCCTGGGACTGAAAGCGGCCTTTGTAGTAGATGGGAGTGGTTAAGCACCATAAATGAAGATGAAGTAATATTCATGCCTTTCTCCTTAAAGATGTGAGCCAGTTGCCAGTGGCTCACACCTGTAATCCTAGCTACTGAGGAGGCTGAGATCTGAGGATCACGGTTCAAAGCCAAAGCCTGCCTGGGCAGAAAAGTCCGTGAGACTCTTATCTCCAATTAACAACAGAAAACCGGAAGTGGCACTGTGGCTCAAGCAGTAGAGCGTTCGCCTTGAGCTGAAGAGTGTAGGCATAGCGCCCAAGCGCAGAGTTCAAGCCCCACAACCAAAAAAAAAAAAAACCATGTGAAACCCTGGAAGGCTTCAACCAAACATTGAAATTTCACCAATTTGGTACATTACATTTCAATGGTGTTTCTGAGGACATCACCTTGCCTACAAATCTAATTTCTCTCTCTCATTTTCCTATGTTGCTTTGATGCTGTTAGCAGAAGTAATGGCCATTACTTTATAGAGTTGCAAGTGGGCAATGCCTTATATTGGTCTATCACTCTCAGATACGCCAACCTTGAAGTTGGTGCATCCCAGTTTGTTTCTATATGTTGATTTGGCATTTTTCAGTATACTTGAACGTTTAAAGAATTTGTAGGCTGGGAAGGTGACTCAGTGTTAAAGTGCTTGCCTTGCATGCATGAGGCTCTGGGTTCGATTCCTTGGCACCACATAAGCAGAAAAAACCAGAAGTGGCGCTGTGGCTCAAGTGGTAAGAGCGATAGCCTTGAGCTGAAGAGCTGAGGGACAGTGCTCAGACCCAGAGTTCAAGCCCCACAACCGACAAGAAAAAATAATAATAATAAATTTGTGCCAGGAGCAGGTGGTTCACACCTGCAATCCTAGCTACGCAGGAAGCTGGGATCTGAGGATCTCAGTTCTAATCAGCCCTGACAGGAAAGTCTGTGAATCTCTTACCCAATTAGCCACCAGAAAACCAGAAGTAGAAGTGTGACTCAAAGTGGCAGGGCAGTAGCCTTGAGTGAAAAAGCTCAGGAACAGTGTCCAGTCCCTGAGTTTAAGCCCCATAACTGAGAGAGAGAAAAAAAAAAATCCTCACCACACCTTTGTAAAATAGGTTGTGTCATTACCTCCATTGTTTAGTTGAGGTACCTGAGACAAAGTTAAGTAAGATATCTGCCCAAGTGGTGGTAACAGAGCCTGGTTATGAACAGGCAGTCTGACTGTGGTTTTCCTCTCCTTTGGAATGTGTTCCCTCATGTAAAGGAGATAAAATGTTGAAGTGTCTAAAAGCATTCTTACCAGTTTCAAGTTTGAAGAAGAAAAAAAAAGCCTGGGTTTCATATGTATATGCCATTCATCATCTAGAGTTCTAATCATCTTGTGTGTGTGTGTGTGTTCGCACACTCATGCGTGCCCATGCACACATGTTGATACTAGGACTTGAACTCAGGGCCTTGTACTCTTTTTAGATTTTTTTCCTCATGGCTGTGTCACTCTACCACTTCAGCCATGCCTCTAGTCCAGCATTCTGCTGATTAATTGGAGAAGGGAGTCTGCTGAGTTCAAACTACAGTCCTCTAGGTCTCAGCCTCCTGAATAGCTAGGATTACAGGGATAAGCCACCACCTGCTCCCAAAGTAAATTCAAGTGACCTCAAC
Organism: Dipodomys merriami; assembly: GCF_024711535.1. Classification (NCBI taxonomy): domain Eukaryota; kingdom Metazoa; phylum Chordata; class Mammalia; order Rodentia; family Heteromyidae; genus Dipodomys; species Dipodomys merriami. The sequence continues at coordinate 4,531,547 of NW_027206124.1, read as the reverse complement.
AATATCCTGTCATACTATGGTGATGTTAATTTCCTACTGTAAGACCTGTTCCAATTCTAGAATAATCCATGCTTGGGCTAGGTAATTCCCCACCCCTCGGTTCACCTGAAAGCACATAGATTCCTCAGACTTCCCCCACCCATGTTCAGTCTTCCAGAATGGCCCCTCAGGAAGGCATTTCTTCTATTTCCTCGTGCTCCATGAAGATGGTCTTCCATTATCCTTAGCATTGTAACTGAGCAGATGGCCTGACAATATCTTGTCTTCCCCATCACCATTTGGTTAATACAATTAGCTATTATAATTGACCTTTAATTTATGCCTCTAATAACTTTGGCTGTTCTTTAAATTTTTTACCTCCTGTGTGTCACAATATACAGAAATAAATGCAAGGATTTGATTTTTCTCTCCCCACCCCTAACGTAGTTTGAGAAAGGTTTTACTGTATATGTAGCCCAGGCTAGTCCTGAATTCTCAATTTTCTTGCTTCAGTCTCCTGAGTGCTGGAAGTGGTTTTTTAATTATGCTAAATGGTACTTCATAATTGTTATTGTGTGATATGCATCACATTTTATTTTTCCTTACAAATTATTCTCGGAGCTGGACACCAAGTAACTCACACCTGTAATTGTAGCTACTCAGGAGACTGACACCTAGAGGATTGAAATTTGAAACCATCCTGGGCAGAAAAGCCTACAGAGGATCTGTCTCCAGTCAACCAGCAGAATACTGAACTAGAACTCAAATGGTAGAGTGACAGTCACCAATGCTAGGCATAAGCAAAAATGCTCAGGAAAAGAAGAGCACTGGGGGCTCATGCCTATAATCTTAACTACTCAAGAGGCTGATATTTGAGGATCACAGTTCAAAACTAGCCCAGGAAGAAAATCCATGAGACTCTGATTTTCAATTAACTACCTCAAAACCAGAAGTGGGGCTGTGGCTCAATGTGGCAGAGCACTAGCCTTGAGCACAGAAGCTCAAGAACAGCAGCACCCAAACCCTGAAGTCAATCCCTAGGACTGGCACCAAAAATAAAAAAAATGATAATAAAGATGTGTGTTAACCAAGCTTTGGTGACTCACTTATAATCCTAACTACTTAAGATGCTGATATCTGAAGATAATAGTTCTCAGCCAGCCCAGGCAGACAAATACACAGTTCTGTTGGTAGAAGGTAATGTAGTGGTGGTGGTTTTGAGTAAGAGTCTTATTATGTTGCCCTGGATGGTATCAAAATCCTGGTTCCATGCCAGGCACCAATGGCTCACACCTAGAATTCTAGCTTTCTAGGGAGTCTGAGATAAAATGAGATATGAGCTGTAATCCTCAGGAATCTGAGGTCTGAGGATGGCAGTTCAAAGCCAATCCAGGCAGGAAAGTAGTCTGTGAAACTCTTATCTCCAATGAACGACCAGAAAAATGGAAGTGGTGCTGTGGCTCAAGTGGCAGAGTGCTCACCTTGAGCTGAAGAGCTCAGGGACAGTGCCCAGGCCCAGAGTTCAAGCCCCATGACTGACAAAAAAAAAAAAAAACCTCGTCTGTAGGAGTTAATTATTTCTAAAAATAATATGTATGCACATATAAAATTAGCCACCAGTATAAAAGAGACTATAAAAGAGATATAGCAGCCACGTGCCAATAGCTCATGCCTGTAATCCTAGCTGCTCAGAAGGCTAAGATATGAGGATCACAGTTCAAAGCCAGCCTGGGCAAAGAAAGTCCGTGGGACTCATCTCCAATTAACTACCAGAAAACCGGAAGTGGCACCGTGGCTCAAGTGGTAGAGTCCTCTCCTTGAGCTGAAGAGCTGAGGGACAGTGCCCAGGCCCAGAGTTCAAGCCCCACCCCCCAAAAAAAGTGATACAGCAACTGTGCACTGGTGGCTCACACCTGTAATCTTAGCAACTCAGGAGGCTCAGATCTAAGAATCACAATTCAAAGCCAGTCCAGGCAGAAAAGTTTGTGAGACTTTTAGACTTTTTTTTTCCAATTAACCACCAAAAAGCCAGCAGTGGAGATGTGACTCAAGTGGTAAAGCAGAAGCCTTAAGTAAAAAAGCTCAGAAACAGTGCCTGGGCCTTGATTTCAAGCCCCCCTCCCTCCCCCCAAAAAAATTAGCAACAAAAGCTTCAAGCTCCTGGAGCGGGAGACTCTCATTCCTGTCTGTCTTTGTCCTCAGTGGCTTGTCAGAACAGGTGGCCAGGAAGGGGTGTGTGTGCACTTGTTACTCAGGATGAAATCCAGAGCCTCACTGAATTCAGTGTTGATTATAGAAGTAAGTGTTGATTATAGAAATGATTTCGGGGGCTGGGAAGGTGGCTCAGTGGTAGAGTGCTTGCCTTGCATGCATGAGGCCCTGGGTTCGATTCCTCAGCACCACATAAGCAAAAAAAAGAAAAAAGCCGGAAGTGGTGCTGTGGCTCAAGTGGTAGAGCGCTAGCCTTGAGCTGAAGAGCTGAGGGACAGCGCCCAGGCCCAGAGTTCAGGCCCCATGACCGGACCCAAAAAAAAAAAAAAAAAAAAAAGAAATGATTTCGGCTTGAATGCAAGCTTGAAGATTAAAGTAGAATTTATTCAATTCTGAGGGTAGTTTTAGTTTTGTGTTTTAATGTCATCTATTGTGCTTTGTTTTAGATTTTTCTTGTTCATTGTGTCAACAGTTTGATATCCACTGAGTGAATAAGTTTTGGAATCCTGCAGTTTCTTTCTGGGAAAATGAAGGCGTGTGGCTTTTGGGGCCTGGAGTGCTCTTGAGTCTGCTCATTGTTCCCACCCTCACCTTTATTCCTGACCCTCCCTCAGTAGTGGGGCCTGAACTCTGGGCATGGGGGATGTCCCTCAGCTCTTTAGCTCAAGGCTAGCATTCTACCACTTGAGCCACAGCACCACTTCCAGCTTTTTCTGCTTCTGTGGTGCTGAGGAATCGAACCTGGGGGCCTCATGCATGCAAGGCAAGCGCTCTACCACTGAGCCACCTTCCCAGCCACCCTCACCTTTCTTTCCCCATCCCTTGACCTGCCAACTTCTGTTCATCCTCGCGATCTCACCTCTGACCCTCAGCTCCAGATTTTGCTCATGTGTCCGTTAGTAGCATTGCTCATCCTCTTCTAGAATTGCTCATTTTCTCATCAGTGTCCACATACCCTTCCTCTCCCTACAGCCAGACTGGAAGCTCCATGGGGTGAGAACTGCATCCTCAATTGTCTGTAGCAGTCTAGCATTGGGTGATCTCTAAGTGGGTGAGTGGTGGGATACTGCGCTGGTCCTCACGCAGAGCTACAAGGCTTGGCTGATAACACCTGGGCATGATTAAGCTGTGACCTTCTCAGTACTGAGGAAAAGAACTCAAATGTTAGGTTTACTCTAGGAAGAAATCCTGCACTCGCTCCAAAGAGTTTCTGTACTAGAGTATCAAGTGTGTTTTTTCCTCTCTTGTTTTTTGTTTTGAGGGATTTTGATTTTCTTTTTGTTTGTTTTTTCTGAGGCCTAAAGCTGAATGTATTGCACACGTCCACAGGCTTGGAGAAGTATGGCCACATGATCACCCAGTCCCCAGCTTGCAGAGGAAATCCTAGTGGGAAATAATCCGCTTCTATACTGTGCTAATGCCATTGAGCCTAATTCAGATCCCCAAATGACCTGTGCCCTACTTCTGTCTCAAAACTATACCCTCCTTCTTACTTCCACTTTGGTCTGGTCAAAAAAAAAAAATTAAAACTCAGTCCAGTTAATAAACCTTTTTCCTACCCTACCAATAAAAACATTATGAGAATGAGAATAACTGTGAGGGTTTTTAGAGGAAGAAATAAAAGAATGAGGGTGAGGGACTGGGAAGGTGGCTCAGTGGTAGAGTGCTTGCCTCACCTGCATTCCTCATAAACAGGAAAAGCCAGAAGTGGTGCTGTGGCTCAAGTGATAGAGTGTTTGCCTTGAGCTGAAGAGCTGAGGGCCAGCGCCCAGGCCCAGAGTTCAAGCCCCATGACCGACCAAAAAAATATTAATAAAAAGAATAACAAAAAGGATTTTTCCAGCCATAATTCCCTATCACAATTCTATAGATGGATAAGGTGGTGGTGGTTGGTGGTGGTTTTGAGATAGTTTTATTCTGTTGTCCAGGCTGCTATCAAACTCCTGGCTCAAGCAATCCTCAGCCTCAGCTTCCTGAGTCGCTGGGACTACAGACCATGCCACCCCATCCCACTGGGTGGATGAAGTCTCAAGTGCACCTTGATGCAAGGGGGTATGACCTCATCTTGTAGGCTAATTAATGATTAATGAAGAGAATTAAAAGAAGACTAAAATAAGGTTATTTCCTGCAAATGTTGAGTCAATTTATAGATTTATAGTAATAACAGGATGATCTCTGAAGCCCCTGTACAAATTATTTTAATATGTGTGTTTGTGCCTGCCAGCTGACCCACTTTGTCATTAAGTGTGGGTGCACGAGAGGCAGACCCAGGCGGAGCTCCATATGCCAGGACTGCAGTCATTTGAGTAATCAGGGCAGGCAAGATTAGGAGTAAGAACTTTGACCTCAGTAGTTCTTCCTGTCAACCAACAGGACTGACTAAACAGACTAGATCTCAATAGATATTCATGCAGCATCTTGACTCGGGCACTCTCATGGCTGCTGGAGTTACAGGGATGCATAAGAAACTGTTCTTGTCATCAGGTGCTGGTGGCTCACACCTATAATCCCACTACTGAAGAGGCTGAGATCTGGAGGATCTCTGTCTGATGCCAGCCTCAGCAGAAAAGTCCTTGAGATTCCATTTCCAAAATAATTAGCAATATCAGACTGGAGGGGGAATGCTATGAGGGCTTTCTTTTTTTTTTTTTTTTTTTTCTTTTCTTTTTTTTCAAGAAAGCAGGTAGCTTTGTTCTCAAAGAACAAGCTGGGTATGGTGGTGCACACCTGTAATCCCAAGTACCTGAGAGGTAGGAGGAATAAATAGATAAAAGGATCAAAGTTGGAGCTGGGAAGGTGGCTCAGTGGTAGAGCACTTGCCTTGCATGCATGAGGCCCTAGGTTTGATTCCTCAGCACCACATAAGCAGAAAAAAGACGGAAGTGGCTCTGTGGCTCAAGTGGTAGAGCACTATCCTTGAGCTGAAGAGTTGAGGGACAGCGCCCAGACCCAGAGTTCAGGTCCCACAGCTAACCAAAAAAAAAAAAAAAAAAAGCTCAGGTGATGGCTAAGTGGTAAAGCTCTTGTCTAGTGCAAGGCTCTACGTTCAAACACACACACACACACACACACACACACACACACACACACACAGCCTTTATTGGACATGTAGTAGATGCCAGGCACTGTGCTAGCCATATTTCTCCTATCATTTCATATGTTTAAATATGCTAGTAAATTTATATGGTTTTATGATTATTTATTAGAAATATATGTTAGACTTGTGTATGAATATAGTTACATAATAAAGTGTCCTTCTCTCTATTCAACATGGTTTAATACCCAGCTTACTGAATAGAGCTACATATGTACATGAGAAAATTTCTGTAATATATATTTGTATATATACACTTGTATCTAATTCTATAGTATAGTCTATGTACAAATAGACTATATAATACAGAAAGATTCCTCTGTTTCTGTTATATTACATATCATAATGTATCTTATAGAAATATACATTTTTATATGTCTACATGTATATTTATAAGGATTCTGTGATGATATATTTATGTGTTTATGTATATACTTATATTGGTCAGGCAGGTCTATTTTGGTGGAGAATGCCAGCAGGACTTAGCTTTGCATTGATGACCTAAGAAACACTTTTAAACTTGTCATGACCTTTGGCCCAAAATCGTCTGGCTGTCCTGTGACCTCCAGCTTTGCCAAGTTCTTGCTTGGCCACATGTCATCTCTTTTAAGCATAGGAACATTGGGAAGTAGGCATTATTATTGTGTCTTTAAAAAAATAAAAAGAACAGGAAACTAAGATTTCAACAGAAACCTTACATAAAAATCCAATAGAAATGTCTACAGTGATGGAAATGTTCTAGACTCTACTGTCCAGTCAGTAGCCACCACCCCTACATAGGTCTCTGAAGAACTTGAAATGCAGTTAGGCTGAAGGTATACCTTTTATTGAATTTTAATTTTAATGACTACTCTGTTAGCTAACTCAGGCTGACCCTGAGCCTCTACAAGGGCTCTCTGTGGTCTAACCTGTTACCTCTGCTCATCCTCACTTTCCTCTCGCCACTCTGGCTTCTTTCTAGTTTTTTAAATACACCTTACAGGCTCCACCCCTTCAAGGTTCTTACCCCCTTCAAGCCTTTGCTTGGATGTCACCTTTGCTTGGATGTGACCTGTCCATCCAGCGCTCCCTACACTCCCAACATCCCTTCCCTGCGCTTGTTTTATTCTGTCCCTTCATTGTTGTTACATGCCTCGACATTGTTGCTTTACTGTTATCAATTTATTGATGGTCCCCTCCCCTCACTAGTATCATGAAAAGAATTTTGTCTCCTTGTTAACCAATGTATTCCTTTGCCAAAAATAATGTCGAAAACATAATAGCCACTGTCTCACTGGTTAAACTAATAGAATTCACATCTGGCCAGCCTCCACCAGAACCCACATTTTTACTCATTATGCTCTTTCTCTTAGTGAGTGTAATGTTTTTCCCAGAGTGAATGAGAAAAGCTTCATTTGGAATGACAGGCAAGAGAAAGGAAATATTTCTCATCTGCTCACTTTCACAAACCATTTTATGTCTTTAAAGAAATAAACTACTGGAGCCGGGCGCTGGTGGCTCACGCCTGTAATCCTAGCTACTCAGGAGGCTGAGATCTGAGGATCGCAGTTCAAAGCCAGCCCGGGCAGGAAAGACCGTGAGACTCCTATCTCCAATAAACCACCAGAAAACCGGAAGTGGCGCTATAGCTCAAGTGGTAGAGCGAGCGCTCGCCTTGAGCTGAAGAGCTGAGGGACAACGCCCAGGCCCAGAGTTCAAGCCCCACGACCGACAAAAAAAAAAAAAAAAAAAAAAGAAATAAACTACTGGGCTAGGAAGGTGGCTCAGTGGTAGAGCGCTTGCCTTGCATGCATGAGGCATTGGGTTCGATTCCTCAGCACCACATAAGCTGAAAAAAAAAAATAGCCAGAAGTGGTGGTGTGGCTCAAGTGGTACAGTGCTAGCCTTGAGCTGAAGAGCTGAGGGACAGTGCCCAGGCCCAGAGTTCAGGCCCCACGACCGGACGGAAAAAAAAAAAAAAGAAAAGAAAAGAAAGAAAAAAGAAATAAACTACTGTCATTTAGAGAGCATCTATTTTTATAAAAGCAGTCTGGGAGCATACACCGGCTCTATTTAAAACACTGCGTTGGAGCTGGAGATGTAGCTTAGTGTTAAAACTGGTAGGATACTTGCCTAGCATGTGGGTTTGATCTCCAGGAAGAGGAAACATAAAACAAAACACAGTCTTCCCTCTGAAGATGGCCAACTGCAGCTCCATTGATCATAGAAGCAGGTAGAACCAGCAGCTGAAGATAGGAATTCTAAATGGATTTACCCTCCCCTTCTCCGACTCCCCCCCCCCCACACACACACACAAACACCAGCATTTAGAGCATTTAGTCTAGGTCTCATCATCCTCCAGCTTCCAGCTCAGTTTGGATAAAGGCAGAGTCTGTTACACATTTCAAAGGGGACTTCACCAGAAGGCCCAGGCCAGCATCCCTCTATCCATTTGTGATCTGGTGAGCCAGAGCCACAGATGTCTTAGGGAAAAGGAAGCTGGCCTTTGGAGGCAGAAGACAGCAGGAAGAACTCTGCTGCATTTCATTTTTCTTATTTCATTTTGTCTGATCGTACTAAGCATTTCCGAGTCATTCCCTAGATGCTGAACTTAGATCTTAGACACCTATTCTGAAGTAAAAGTTATCTTATTTGCTACTCTTACCTTTTTAATACAGAGTATTAGGCCTGATAATACCCTCTCTTTCTCAGACTTTTATGCATCTCATACTGTGGTGTTTTATAAACATTATTATTGATCATAAATCCATATTAGAGAAACTGAGGCTTTAGAGAGATAAACTCACCCAAGATGTACTCCAGCAAACAGAAAAATTACTATCTGACCAAACGTTCATACCTATAATCCCAGCACTTCAAAGGGAGGAGTAGACAGCTTTCCAGTATGAGGCCAGCCTAGACTCCATGAGACCCTGACTCAAAAAAAAAAAAAAAAAGGTCAGGCACCAGTGGCTCACACCTGTAATCCTAGATACTTAGGAACCTGAGATCTTAGGATCGAGGTTCAAAGCCAACCCAGGCAGGAAAGTCCATGAGACTCTTATCTCCAACTAAGCACCAGAGTTAGAGTACTAGCAAAAAGATCTAAGGACAGCTCCCCAGACCGTGAGTTCAAGCCCTAGGAAGAAGGTGTGCGCGCGCGCACACACACACACAGAGAGAGAGAGAGAGAGAAAGTATATGGCATTTGCAAATCTCCATTTTTTTTTTTTTTTAGGGATTTCACCTAAATGAAATGAGTAGCAACTTTCACTATTTCGCTCTAGTCTTCTGTACATGAGAGGAATTCTGTACAGAGGAATTTATAAGGCAGAGTTAATTAGACCCCAGAGGGAAGGCAGGCATATACCTGGGGTGTATTTACACCAGTGTGTTTATCCTGCCTTCTGATAGAAGATTATGATTACTTTTCAATTTCACATAATACCACGAGGAGAGCTGCATCTCTGGAGTGTAGTTCTCCCAGAGGTTTGAGTGATATTCTAAATCTACTCAGGCTGAGGGCCATTTAGTCTCGTCCCAAGTGGCTAAATCTCTTCTTCTCTCCACAGGGAAACAACTGGAAGGCATCTGGTAAGTGGGGCTGAGACTCCTTTCATTCACTGCTTTATGAAATACGGCAGCACCACACAAGTTAGGTGCAGTCTGCGGATCCCGGGTCAAAGGCTTGCTGTCTTTGTTGTTGATCTCTAAGAACTAAAGCAGCCTTCACCGCTCTTGTTTTTGTCCCTCCACCCCATCTTGGGACTGGCAGGCCCATAGACATGTCTCACCACCAGTGGGCAGAATGGGAGGATGCAGCTGGCAGCTGGAGATGCTGTTCAATATCCCATAATGCACAGGACAGCCTCCTGCACAAGTAATTATCTACAAAGAACGTCACTAGGGGCTGGGAAGGTAGCTTAGTGGTAGAGTGCTTGCCTAACATGCATGAAGCCCTGGGTTCAATTCCTCCATACCCCATCCACAGAAAAAGCTGGAAGTGGCGCTGTGGCTCAAGTGGTAGAGTGCTAACCTTGAACACAAGAGAGGCTCAAGGACAAAGCCCAAGCCTTGAGTTCAAGCCTCATGACCAGCAAAAAAAAAAAAAAAAAAAGACATCACTAGTGTCAAGATGTAGGCACCCTGATCTTCACTACTGCCAGCGCTCCACATCCATGAGTGCAGTCCTGCAAGGTGAAAATATTCAGAAGCCAGGTAGCTACTCAAGAGGCTGAGATCTGAGGATCAAGGTTTGAAGCCAGCCCAAGCAGAAAGTCCATGAGACTCTTATCTCCAATTAACCACCAAGAAGCTGAAAGTGGAGCTGTGGTTCAGGTAGTAGAATGCCAGCCTTGAGCAAAAAAGCTAAGAGACAGCTCCTAAGCCTTGAATTCAAGCCCTGGGACTGGCGCACGCACGCACGCGCGCACACACACACACACACACACACACACACACACAATATTATTTGGAACTGGAAATGTGGCTTAGAGGTAGAGTGCTTTCCTAGCATGCATGAAGCCCTGGATTCCATTCCTCAGTATCACATGAACAGAAAAAGCCAGATATGGTGCTGTGGTTCAAATAGTAGAGCACTAGTCTTGAACATAAAGAGGCTCAGGGATAGAGCCCAGACCCTGAATTCAGGTCCCAGAACTGGCAAAAAAAAAAAAAAGTGGAAAAACATTAGTTGTATCGAGCAGACTCTCAACTACTGTTCATTCAACAATAGAGTATAACAGTTGTTTATACAACATTTACATCTATTTTGGGTATTGAAATGATTTGAAATGTACTTGAAGCCGGGAGCTGGTGGCTCACACCTGTAATCCTAGCTATTCAGGACATCCTCAGCTCTCAGTCTGAGGATTGAGGTGAAAAGCCAGTCGGAGCAGGAAAGTCCTTGAGACTCTGATCTCCAGTTACCCACCAGAAAACCGGAGGTGGTGCTGTGACTCAAGTGGTAGAGTACTTGCCATGAGCTGAAGAGCTCAGGACAGCGCCCAGGTCCAGAGTTCAAGCCCCACAACCAACAACAACAACAACAAAAAATGTATTTGAAGATTGCATACATTCAATGCAAATACTACACCATTTTATAACAGACTTCATCATCTGCAGATTTGACTATCTTTGGGGGTATCTAGAAATTCCATTCCCCTCCCCCATACAGAGGAATGGCCACATGGCCTTATGTGGTTATTTGTCCAAGGCTGGTCACCAGAGTTACGTCTTTGAGTTGTGATGTTTGATTTTCACAGACAGGTATTAATTTCTGGCTCACTGTGTCTCTCTGTGTGGCAGGCACACCTCCATAGTTGTGCACAAGGATGAGTTCTTCTTTGGCAGTGGTGGTATCTCCAGCTGTCCCCCGGTGAGTGTCTTCCCCTACACCCTGGCCTCCAGACTCAGCTTCCTGGGGGCTCCCTAGACCAAGAATTTTGCTTCTGTGTGCCTCTGGCTTCTGGCCCAGTATATAGAGGACTGTAACATAGTTCCTCCTAAACACTGAGTTTGGAGTGTGGCTCACTTGGCAGAGCACCAACAAGTGAAAGTGTCAGGTACTGAGTTCGAGTCCCAGTCTTGAACAACAACAAAAAAAAGATTCATTTAAGAGCTACAGGTAGCCGGGTGCCAGTGACTCACACCTGTAATCCTAGCTACACAGGAGGCTGAGATCTGAGGATTGCGGTTCAAAGCCAGCCCAGGCAAGAAAGGCCGTGAGACTCATCTCCAATTAACCATCAGAAAACCAGAAATGGCACTGTGGCTCAAGTGGAAGAGCGCTAGCCTTGAGCTAAAGAGCTGAGTGAGGGACAGTGCTCAGGCCCAGAGTTCAAGCCCCACAACAGACCAAAAAAAAAAAAGAGCTACAGGTGTGATAGAGTGCTAGCATGTTTAAACGTCTTAGCTTCTATTCGCAGTATCCCCTCATCCTCAAAAAAAAAAAAAAGTAAAAGAAAAATTCAAGAATACCTCTCTAGCTGGACACTAGTGACTTACGCCTATAATCACAACTACTCAAAAGCTGAGATCACAGTTCAAGGCCAGCCTAGGTAGAACAATTCACTAAACTCCATGTGGATGTGGCTCAAGTGGTAGAACATATGTGCAGTGGATGCAATGCCCTGAGTTCAAGCTGCAATGCCACCAAAAATAAAATACAATACACCCTTCCCAGACACCCCAGTCAGTGCCACTGCTCCAGAGCCCCTGTGGGTCTCTCTGCGTCCACACTAAGAGTCATAGTGATATGACCACAGGGAATGGAGCCTAAGCTTCTTGCAAGCTATGAGTGAGTTGCTTAAAAGCATACAGCCTGTGACCGGATCAGTCCTAAGATTCATCTCTGTGACTCTAAAGCCATGTCCTCTTGCAGAACTTTTCTGTCAGAGCTACCTAAAGGTTGTAATGGGAGGTGCACAAGTGAAAACCAAGCAGCGGTTCATTTGCAGAGCTATATGTGGGAAGCCATTTTGTATTTCTTCCTCTCCCATTGGGAGACAAATCCTTCATTAAGCCTAGTTAGTTCTACCTTGTGAGTATGTCATCAGTCTGCCTCTCTCATCTCTTCCTGTTCTTCCAGACCTCTTACCTTAGTTCATACCACCTCGTGTCTAACCTGCACCTGGGTCGTGGCCACCTGGTCTCCTTGTCCTTTATACAGGAGGCAAAATGATCTTTTCAAAGCATTTCCCTAAAGCCAGATGCCGGTGGCTCACGCCTGTAATCCTCGCTACTCAGGAGGCTTAGATCTGAGTTCAAAGCTAGTCCAGGCAGGAAAGTCCGTGAGACTCTTATCTCCAATAAAGCACTAAAAAACGAAGTGGCGCTGTGGCTCAAGTGGTAGAGCCCTCACTTTGAGATGAAGAGCTGAGGGATAGTACCCAAGCCCTGAGTTCAAGCCCCACTACTGAAAAAAAAAAAATTCCCTACTGCTTTTGGAATAAAACAGAGAAGGCAGCCAAGTGTGGATGGCTCATCCCTCTGATCCTAGCTACTCAGAAGGCTGACATTAGAAGATTGCAATTTGAAGGCAGCCTGTGTAGACAAATCCAAGAAACTCATCTCCAGGTAACCAGTAAAGAGCTAAAAGTGAGCTGTGGCTCAAGTGGTAAGCACCAGCCTTGAGTGGAAAAAGCTAAGGGAAGTTCAAGCTCCAATACCAGAACAAAACAGAACAAACCCAGAATTCTTATCATGACTTCTAGCACCCCTGCTGATCTGGCCTCTGTCATCCTTTTAACTCTACCCCAACTCTACCCCGCCCTCTCATTCCTTGAGCACACCTTGGACAGTGAATCCTGTACTCTGACCTCAGTACACCTCCTTTATTCTTCACAAATAGCATTGTTTTTAACTTTTCCAGCATGACTTTTTTTTTTCTTTTTGTTTGTTTGGTTGGTTGGTTGGTTTATTCCAGTATTGGTACTTGAACTCAGGAGCCTGGGCACTGTCCCTTAGCTTTTTTCACTCAAGGCTAGTCCTCTACCACTTGAGCTACACCCCCATTTCTGGATTTTTGGTGAGTAATTGGAGATGTATCTCAAGGACTTTCCTGTCAGGCTGGCTTTGAACCATGAGCCTCAGCATCCTAGGATTACAGGCGTGAGCCACTGGTACCCAGGGGCAGCACAACCTTTATTGCAGCTTGTAATTACACTCTGGTTGAGGGGCTTTTTTTGTCTGCCTTCCCTGCTAGACTTTAAGTTCCATGAGGGCAAGAATCTCATCTGTTTTGTGCACATCATACCCCAGTGCCTACCATAAGGTACGGCACATAGTAAGTTCTCAATAAATACTTGTCATATGAGTGAATAATGAGGGTCCAACAGTGACCTTTTTAATCTCTTACAATTCTAGGACAATTGTCTCCTGTGTACTGTAATAACCTATCTTTCTCATCATGCTTTCCCCAAACTCTAGAATAATGTCAGCCACATAGATGCTCCATGACGGGGCATGAAAGACCTCTTCGGCCAGCTCTGCTCTGGGCTATTTGCCCTTTCTAAATCTGCCATCCTCCAGGTTCCCATTGCTTCTCCTTTAGTCTCCTGGCCATGGGTTTTCTGTAGTAAGCATCTTCGGCCAGCGGCTCTGCTGCCCTATTACCTTCAGCGGATTAGCCTTCCAGATCAAAAAGTGCACTGAATTAAGCCAGTGGCTCACACCTTTAATCCTAGCTACTCAGGAGGCTGAGATCTGAGGATCGTGGTTCAAAGCCAGCCCAGGCAAGAAAGTCCATGAGACTCCAGTTAACTACCAAAAAGTCAGAAGTGAAGGTGTGTCTCATGTGGTGGAGTGCTCACCTAGAGCACAGAAGCTCAGGGACAGTACCCAGGCCCTGAGTTCAAGCCCTAGGATGGGCACAAAAAGGGGGGGGGGAAATGCACTTAATTCTAGAAGTATTTGCTGTGTCTGCCAGATTTTCATGGTCCTTCACACTTTTCTGTTATCAGTGACTCCCAGAGTATCACAGTCACAACTGGCTATGTACTTCCTGAACATAGGTCATCTCTAATCCTTTCTAGTCCTAATATTCAAGCATATTGGGGGCAAAAGGAGACCACAGAGTCCGGGTTTCTATCTTTTTATCTGCTGGAGAAGTGAATAGACAGCATAAGGAGTTGGGCCTGCAAGAGAATCAGCAACAGTTCAGTGGAGACAGTGACTGAAAGACTTCCTTGGATTGACCTTTTTTTTAGGGAGGAACACTGCTTGGACCCCCAGACTCTGTGGTTGATGTGGGGAGCACAGAAGTCACAGAAGAAATTTTCTTAGAGTACCTATCTTCCCTGGGAGAGTCTCTGTTCCGGTGAGTGGGGACAGAGCTGGTGGCTGGTGGTGTCTGTCTCTCTGGCTAGCTATTCACCCCTGGAGGGCAGCGCGGGTTCCATCCCTGGAGCACTCAGCTTGCCTAGTCTTTGCTGACTGGACACAAAGAGAAGGCACCACGCTACAAAGAGCCCAGAGTTGTTCCAAGCAGATATTCTATCCCAGCATGCTTTCTGCTGACACTTTGAGAGCAGAGAGGAGCTATTCATTCCCTCCGATTAAAATCAGCAAATACAGTTTTCAGCCTCTACTGGCTCAGTGCTTTCTCATGAACTTCAAAGGCAGGGTTGGATAAAGCGCAAACTTAGGCAGATTTCTCTTAAGAAGCTTCAGTCAGCCAGGCGCTTGATGGCTCACGCCTGTAATCCTAGCTACTCAGGAGGCTGAGATCTGAGGATCACAGTTCAAAACCAGCCTGGGCAGGAAAGTTCATGAAACTCTTATTTCCAATGAACTACCCAAAAAAAGCTAGACATTGAGTTGTGGTTTCAGTGGTAGAGCACTAGCTTTGAGTGAAAAAGCTCAGGGACAGTGCCCAAGCCCGAAGTCCAAGCCCCAGGCCTGGTACCAAAAAAAAGAAAAAAAAGCTTCAGTGGATTTCACTCTAACCCTGTAACTCTGCTTTAAGAATTTCTAGAGCCATCTATTTTCATTTCGGTTCACCCTTAGTAAGTCGGTTCTTAGAGCTTGAGGAACAACACACCAAGTGTTCATTCGGCGTGTTTGAGAGGGTGGGTTTGCCCTCTCACTCCTGCCTGGTATGAGTTTTGCCACGTAAGATCTAGTTTCTAAACCTTTCGTTGCATGTACAGAGGTGAAGCCTACAATCTATTTGAACACAACTGTAACACCTTCAGCAATGAAGTGGCTCAGTTCCTGACTGGGCGGAAGATCCCATCTTATATCACTGACCTGCCCTCCGAAGTTCTCTCCACGTAAGTTCCCCTCCATCTCTGCCCCAACATCAGTCATCCTAGAAAAATTCCATTCATCCTCTGTGTCTCTTCCCTGGCCCTGGTCTCTTCCCACCCCTGATGGTGGCAGAACACAGGAGGACCTGTCCTGGTGGCAGGTCTCCACCCACTGGTATGTACCCATATGACTACCACCCTTCTCGTAACTGGACCAACTTTACCCTGGCCCAAGTGCTGCCACAAAACTGAGAAATCCACTTGACACTTTGCCACTGGCTTCAGTGTTTGGACAGCATCCTGGTGCCTGGTGCAAGAAGCAAGCCGTTCTCCAAAGTGCCAGTTAAAATGAAGGGTTGGGTAGATAGCAGTGTTAGGTCAGGAATGGCGACTTGTTGTAATTACTCTTTACCTGCACCCCTAGCTATTTGTCAAAGATCAGGATCTACTTGTCCTTAAACTTAGCACTATGCAATCAGCCTTCAGTAGAGGTTTATTTTGGGGAACTTATTATGGCCTTTGGCACTTTGCCTTGGCAAGTTCTGTGAGTAATCATCTGGGGGGGGGGTATTCTCTCCTGAAAGAACTCCTGTACCATACAAAAAGGAAAATCCATAAGACCTTTATGTCCAGTTAACCTGCAAGAAAAAAAAAAGCCGGAAGTGGAGCTGTGGCTCAAGTGGTAGAGTGCCAGCCTTGAGTAAAAAAGCTAAGGGGCAGCCAGGACCAGTGGTCACACCTGTAATTCTAGCTACTCAGGAGGCTGAGGATCGCAGTTCAAAGCCAACCTGGGCAGGAACGTTCATGAGGCTCTTATCTCCAATTGACCAGCAAAAAGCCAAAAGTAGAGCTGTGGTTCAAGTGGCAGAACACTAGCCTTGAGTGAAAAAGCTCAAGGACAGTGCCCAAACCCTGAGTTCAAGCCAGGACCATCACCAAAAAAAGAAAAGAAGTTCAGAGTCCTACCAAAGGAGTCTGTGTAAGGCAACACTAAGCAAACTCAAGCTATTTTATAGGTGAGTTCCTAGACCTGTCTGAATTAGAGTTGATAATTCTAGATTTCATCTGTTTACAGTTTGGAGTACTTCATGCCTTAAACTGAGGAATCATTTTCAAAGCTGCTGCTCTGCAGCTCATACCGAAGAAGCTCGTACCTGACATGTGTTGCAGACACTTACTTCAGGGTGCTTTAATCTTGGAAAGTCTCCTGACTTCAGTATTTGTAGTCATTTTTCTAGCTAAGTTACATAGTGACATTAACACCTTCTAACAAACCTGGGCTGGGCTATTTTTTTTCTGAATATTCTCTATATCGTCTGAACGACTTCAGTTTCCTACATGAATCTCGTTGTGCACCCTCTCCTGACTTTATAAGATTCTTTTCCTTTTGCCTCAGCGTCCCTCGCTGTAACTTTAAAGAATAACAGAAGTGCATTGCACATAGAAAGCTCAAGTCCCGGCAGATAGCTAGTGTGTCCCAACCACAGCTTCTGGGGTCTCAAGAGTTGTCAGTGGTAAGGAAGTTGTACCCACAGAGGGTGGACCCTGGGAGTGAGGCCAGAACAGGCTAGCTGAAGTGCTCTGTAATGGTCAGCTTTCTGTTATGGTAACAAATGCCTAGGAATGTCAGTTTATAATGAGGCAAAGTATATTGTGGCTCATAGTGACTAAGAAGTTTTAGTCCATGGTCACGTGGCCCGGCTGCCTTTGTGCCTGTGCCAAGACAGCCCGTGGTAGGGAGCGCAAAGGGAAGCAAAGCTGCTTAGCACAGGGTGGCCAGGAAGCAAAGTGGGACAGAAGAGGTGCTGGGGTCCTGTGATCACCCAGTAACCAGATGACTGCCAGGAGCCCCACCCCCTTAGTGGTTCCGCCACCTCCCAAATGTTTATGGGCTCTAACACATAGACCTTTGGGGAACACTTGTGCAAACCATAGCTCCCCTAAAAATACTGATGTGTGAGGCTGTGAGCAAATTCAACAAGGTACCCAGACTTCTCCTTCCTTGTGTGGGATACTGCCACAGCCATGTCTGCCCGCTGGCCATCTGTGGACAGGCCATCCTCAAGAGCTCTCCTAGTTCATGTCTGTTTCCCCACAGGCCCTTCGGACAGGCCCTTCGGCCTCTCCTGGACTCCATCCAGATTCAGCCTCCTGGAGGGAGCAGCGTGGGCAGACCCAATGGCCAGAGCTAACAGGATGGCAGCGAAGCACCCGCTCTCCAGGGCTTTTCCTTTTTAAAACAAACCCTACCAGATTTCTATTTTATAACTTTACATCAGAGCTAACAACCAGGGGATGGCTTTTTAAATTTCCCAGGGAAGGAGATCATCAGGCTGCATGTAGGACAATGCTGCTAAGAAACAAAACAAAATGCCACCCCTTCTAATAGTATTACACTAATTTATTAAGGCTGTCTTGTCTGTGAGTTCACTTTTGACGCTGTTTCTTAAGCGTCCTCCACTGGAAAAAGGGAGGGGGTTTGTTTAAGCAGAAAGCAAGAGGCACCGTTTGGGAGAGCCCCAACCTAGAAGCTCTTCCCAGGGAACACCCACCCTCTGCCCAGGTCACCACACCTGTGGGACCCTGTGAATTGTACAGCACCCAGGACCTGGAAGCCGTTACTCTCTACTATTAAATGAACCAAAGGATTTGGTGCACACGGGACCAGTTATAGGCTGTCTAACCCCAACCTAAGTGAACTCCTTAGCCACACCTCTCTCATCTTCCCTCCCCTTCCACAAGCAAGGCCCTGGGGGCAGGGCTGGAGCAGGCCCAGCCTCAGGACCCAAGGAGAGGGACACCAAGGATCGGGCCAGAGAAACCAGGATAAAGCCATTCATCCCTCTTTCTACTGAGACTGATTGCCAATCCTTCGCCATTATGTTGGGAAAACTCACCTTGCTGCGTGCCCATGAGGCTGCTCTTCCTCCGCGTAGCTGGTCTGCCACGGGTGATGAAGGTCTGGGCTGGATGGCAGAGACCAGGCCTCCTGTCCACAGATAACAACACAGGTTATTTATCATCACTAGAACCAGCCGCACAGACCATTTATCTTACTCAGCTAAGCCCAAGGGATGTGCTTCTCCCTGATATGGGAAAGAACAATGATGCAGATTCCAGGTGACAAGAAAACTGAGAGTTTTTTCCTATAGGAATTTGTGTCTTATGCCAACTACTGGGAGGGCACACATGATCTCCGTTAGGCATGGTTGGGCCACGAGTGGGTATTTTTCTAATAACTCACTGCTAGGGGTTCACAGACGGGGAGCAGTCAGGAAGTCTCTGATCACGAGAGTCCCTCCGATTCCTTTTTCATGCTCATCTCCTGTGTGTTTGTTTTGCTGAGTTGAGTGTGGAGAAGGGACCCAGAGCTGCCAGTGCCTGAGTCTCCGCTCTGCCTTCCCAGGCCCTTCCTGCCATGGCTCCTTGATTCTTCTAAAGCTTGAGTTCAGTTGCTCCTTCCTGGGGCAGGGACCGTTCCTCCCCGAGAACCTGCTGCTCATCCTGGCCCCTTTCCTGCTGTCTTTGCCATCATCTGCAGTGGTTGACATCATCAGGGTCTCAGCTGAAGGAAAGACGCCATTCTGCCTAAGTGCATGCCAGTGCCCGGGCCAGGGGCAGGTCTAGATGGGAGGTCAAGGGGCACAAGATTGAAAGGTTTCATTCTCCTGAAGCCCTGCCAGCTTACTACTGGGTGGCAATGAGAAATGAAAGCTGAGGGCTGGGAAGGTGGCTTAGTGGTAAGAGCTTGCCTAGCATGCATGAAGCCCTGGGTTCGATTCCTCAGTACCACATACACAGAAAAAGCCGGAAGTAGCACTGTGGCTCAAGTGGTAGAGTGCTAGCCTTGAGCAAAAGAAGCTCAGGGACAGTGCTCAGGCCCTGAGTTCAAGCCCCAGGACGAGCAAAAGAAATGAAAGCTGAAACCAATGGAAATTGGTACTACTGAGACCCACTGGCACAACCAGAGCCAAGGAGAATGGATATCTTGGCTGGGTTTCCTCGGGGAGGGCACAGCTTGGTTCAGGCCACTGCCCTGCTTTCTGCTACTGCCATGGCCCAGCTTTCTCTGTCACAGTTCTCATCCTGGCCCAGAGAATGCTGGACTTCTCCCTCCTCTCCTCTCTCTCCAGGCTCAGCTGGTTTTTGCCCTGCCAGCAGCGACCCTCAACCCTAGGGCTACTGTGAGAAGTTTACCTGAGTGACTCCCCTCAGAGAATTTGAGTCACTATTCTTCATGCCCAGCAAGCCGTCCGTGCCAATGCCTGGGCCCTTGGGCTGATGGGGACATGAAGGTGGAGAGAGAGAGCAGTCTCCAGAGTTCTACAGAAAGGCAAGCTATCCTCCCCCATGCAAGGTGGCAGGCCAGGACCCCCAGCCCCATCCACACATTCCCTGTCTGTCCCAGAAGCTCAGGAGCATACTTGTCATGACCAGGCACTCCATGTGAGCCTGTGGAACCAAGCAGAATGGGAAGCAAGGACTGCTTGTGTCACACAGTCGACATCTCTTCCCATTGGTTTAAAGGGACAGGGGAGGAGGAGGGACAACTTACTCTCCCCCAGAAGAAATAAAGCTTGAACCTTCAAGATCCTTTGATGTCCTTCAAGTCAAACTAATAATTGTGTGTAGTATGGAGGTCTTTGCTGGTTTCGGTTGGTGTTTTTTCTAATGCAATAAACTCATGTCTGCCTGCTGCACTGGTGTGGTACTTAAATCTCATCTAGAGGTGTTTCCAGCCTGGAGCAACCCAGGCTTCTCCATCTGTCTCCCTTTGGGCTTTGCCTTGCTGCAGCTGATATGCACGGTTTTCACAATTGGCCTGTAAACATGAGGAAGGGGGCTGGGCCCTGATGGCTCACGCCTGTCATCCTAGCTACTCAGGAAGCTGAGATCTGAGGATCGCATTCAAAACCAGCACCAGCAGGAAAGTCTGTGAAACTCTTATCTCCAATGAACCCCCAGAAAACCAGAAGTAATGCTGTGACTCAAAGTGGTAGAGCAAAAAAAATCAAGGACAGTGCCCAGGCTCTGTGTTCAAGCCCTATGATAGACGAAAATAAGGAATATGAGGAAAGTCCCAGAGGACATTTTTTGCTCCAGCTAACCTCCCAGTGGTGAGATGGCTTCGGATTCTAACATCTTCCCCTGGAGGACCTTGGCCAGCAAGGGCTGCCTGACCTTGTCTAGTTTGATCTTGGCACTAAGTTGGGCCTGTAGTCCCATATCTCTCTCTATATACATTAGCCTCGCTAAATGGGAGGTGTTTCCTGCTACTTCAGATGTGCCAGCCATGCTGGGACTCCACGCACTTGCGGTGAGCACCTTCCTGGGGCTGACTTGGTTGATGCATTCAGACACAACCGAGCAGACAGGATTGCTCCCATTATATATGGCACAGAAGTTACCAGGATGTCACTCTAGACCACACCTCTGCATCCCCATCATTGACACACTGTGTGTTTCCAGTGTGCTGGCTTGGGGAGAGAACAACAGGTAAAGCCAGCGCCAGTGGCTCACGCCTGTAATCCTAGCTACTCAAGAGGCTGAGATCTGAGGATCGTGGTTCAAAGCCAGCCGGGGCAGGAAAGTCCATGAGACTCTGATCTCCAATAAACCACTAGAAAACCGGAAGTGGCTATGTGGCTCAAGTGGTAGAGCGCTCACCTTGAGCTGAAGAGCACAAGGACAGTGCCCAAGCCCAGAGATCAAGCCCCACAACCGAACAACAACAACAAAAAAAAAACAGGTAAGCTGAGCAACAATGGCTCACACCTGTCATCCTAGCTAATCAGGAGGCTGAGATTTGAGGATTGCAATTTGAAATCAGCCCAGACAGGAAGTCTGAGATACTTATCTCCAATGAACCAGTAAAAGGCCAGAAGTGGAGCTGTAGCCCAAGTGGTGGAGCACTAGCCTTGAGCCAAAAAGCTCAGGGACAGTATCCAGTCCCTATGTTCAAGCCCATTACCGGCACAAAAAAATAAGAAAAAGGAGAGGTAGTGGCTCTTTCCAGAGGGAAAGAATAGGTGGCTTTGTCTGGCATCTGATTCCTGAATGCTGGAACCAACCAGAGTCCCTGACTTGCACTGGTTACACAGCCTGAGCGTGAGTCACACTGCACCTCCCGCCTGTCCGTCTCATTTTGCCTCCCTATCTGCAAAGTGAAGAGGCGCACCACCTCAAAGGGTGGTGCCAAAAAATAAAGGTAAACATCTCTGCCAAACGCCAGCCACCGTGCTGGGGACACCTGAGAGCCAGCACCATGCAGAGACGCCAGGCCAGTCCTCTTAACCAAGCAAAGGACCGCAGAGGGGCAGCCACCTGCTTCTGGAGAAGAGAGGGTGGGAAGTAGTTATTAGACTTGGTGGCTTGGCCGATGTGGAGTGAGTTCATGCAGCCCTGGGAATGGCTGTGAGAAGCAACCCTTGGGCTTCGTGATTGGTAAGGCTCTGCCCAGTCAGGAGACAAGAGGATAGCATGTTCCAGGATCTCAGATGGTGACAGTGCCAGGGGAGAAATCCAGCCCAGTGGCCCATAGTGAGAGCCAGTGTTGGGAGGGCTTTCTGAGATGGATGTGAAATCTGAGCCTCGATGGAGGAGCGGGGGCATGGGGACCTCAAGCACACGTTCCACACGCTCTTCAGTGCCTGGCTTTGTTCTCAACATGCACCCCCAAAGGTGAGAAGGAGTCAGGGAGTAGCACTGGGAGAACATTCCAACAAAACCCCCAACGCCTGAGGGAGCTGTTAGATGGGAGTGTGTGAAGGAGGACCTGCTGTGGATTGGGATGATGGTGTGGGAGGTTGGGTGCCAGGCTGGATAGGAACTAGAGCCTAAGGTCTATGGCCTGCTCATCCCCAGACAGGAGCTATAGCCTGAGAGGGTGGGCAGAGAGAGCCCCAGCAGAGGACGGGCACACCCAGGGACATGTTACCCCTTTTCCCAAAGCTCTGCAGCCATACTGCAGTGAGAGGCATAGACACCAGGAGGCGCTGTGGAGCTGCATGTCCATGGCTCTGTCCACCTCCAAACTTGGTTCCTCAACCACTGCATGGCCACTCCAACCCATGGGATGACAGCCAAGATCCTTGCCCTCACATTAAAAATCCCTTCTCCAGGCGGGCACAGCGGTAACTCACATCTGTAATTCTAGCTGAGATCTGAAGATGCTGGTTCAAAGCCAGCCTGGGCAGGAAACTCCTGAGACTCGTATCTCTAATTAACCACCAAAAAAAAAAAAAAAAAAAAAAGCAGTAGAGCTATGGCTTATGTGGTAGAGTGCTAACCGCTAACCTTGAGCACAAAAGCCCAAGGGCAGGCCCTGAATTCAAGCCCCAGGACACACACCCCCACCACACACACACACACACTCACACACACACACACACACACACACACACACACACACACACACACACACACACACACAAAAGCCCCTTCTATAACTTGTCTATGGACACCTTGGCCCAGCTCCCATACCATGGTGTAAATCTAGTGTCTTCTCTTTCACTCTGATCTTTTTGCACCTCCACGCCTTGGTTCACATCTCCACTAGCTGGGTCCCCATCCCTTCCCTTCACTCAACACTGCGGCCCCAAACTGCAGCTCCTGTTCCTGAGGGTGCCCCTCACCTTCCCACCAAGCCAGCACGCTTTCCCCAGACATCACTTGATGACAGGACCACACTGGAAGCCAGTGGTTCATAAAAGCTCTGAACCTGAATTCTAACCTCCTGGATTGAGCCTCTTAACCCTGAGACCTTTGGTCAAGGTCTTCTTCTTTCTGTGCCTCAGTTTCTTCATCTGTCCAGAAAACAGTATGGATCTCAGTTCTCTAAGTTCTCTCCCCATATCCTCCTCTGGCTAGAACAGTGCTCAAGTTCTTCCAGTGGTTGGAGACCAGCTGGAATCCCCAGAGATCACTGGTCTGTCCCCATTGCTGAGGGAGGCGCCCCCAAGGGGCCCAGTCAACCAAGCAACCTCCACCACCTTCCAACACAGTCTTTGAGCATGCGCACTTGGCATAAATTGACTTATTTGAATTCAGTGGCTTTGTTTATTGTGAAACAATGTAATCACTGCAGAGATTTTGAAAGAAAAACTCCTCCCTTCCCCTTCACAGGCCCTCTTCAAGCATACCTCCTGTCCTGTCCCTGTCATCTTCCTGATAGGTAGGTGCTGGCAGTGCTCACGTCTGTAGATGAAGAACAGAACATCTCGGTGGGATGGGAAAAGAGTAGCCCCAGGACGCCAGGTGCCCATGACTTACACCTGTAATCCTAGCCTCTCAGGAGGCTGAGATCTGAGGACCACCGTTTAAGCCAGCCTGGGCAGAAAAATCCATGAGACTATTTTTTTTTCCATGAGACTTTTTATCTTCAATAAACCACCAAAAAGTCAGAAATGAGCTGTGGCTCAAATGATAGAGAGCCAGCTTTGATCAAAAAGAGGCTCAGGGGACAGCACCTAGGCCCTGAGTTCAAGCCCCAAGACCAGCACAAATAATTAAATGAAAGCGTATCTCTAGGAACTGTCCGTTTATCTAAAGCCTACCGCACAGGGTCACACAGAGTCTGCTCCCTCAAAAGAGGCCCACAAAAGAGGCCACATGCTCCTCTATGCATGCAGTGGATAATTCATGGACAGTGCTGCCTTCCACCACATGCTAGGAGAGAAGAGAAAGCTTAAGATTGAGGGAAATAGGACGGAGTGGTAATTGTCACTGCCGGTGTGGTGTTCCCAACCTTAAGAAAGTCACCACACTTCCATGGTGTCGGCCCCTACCTCTAGAAACCCAGAGTAAGGGTACTCACCTCAAAGACTTGATTGGAAACGCAAAAAAGCACCCAAGGCAGGAGCTACACCACACAAAGCGAACATGGATGGACAGTCAGCCTTCTATGTGGCCCAGAGGAGCCCCAGGCCTTCTTTCTGGGTGGAACCCTGCCAAGCTGGGGTCCCCTTCCCTCTGCCTGACATCCTGGCTGCTCCTGCTCCAATCCTCTCAAAGTCACCCTCTGCCAGTCCTCCCCTCCCCCAGGCTGGATCCTTTCTTTCCCCTGGGCTTTCCCAGAGTCCCAATCTTAACACCAGTTGCCAGGAACAAGACTGCCTCTTAAAGAGACACACGGGCTGGGCAGGTGGCTTCGTGGTAGAGTGCTTGCCTAGCATGCATGAAGCCCTGGATTCAGTTCCTCAGTACTACATACACAGAAAAAGCCAGAGGAGGTGCTGTGGCTCAAGTGGTAGAGTGCTAGCCTTGAGCAAAAGAAGCTCAGGACAGAGCCCAGGTCCTGAGTTCAAACCCCAGTACTGGCAAAAAAAAAAGAAAAGAAAAGGAAGGAAGGGAGGGAAAGACACATACACACACACACACACACACACACACACACACACACACACGGGCTGGCCCCACCTGGTGTCCCTGGGGCTATTCTCAGGGCAGGCTCAGGAAGGATGTAGGCAAGGTATGTATAAGGCCAGTTTCCCACAAGTGTAAGGCAGGAGAGCTTAGCTTTGCCTCTGGGCCTTATCTAGCTCACCTTGGTCTCAGCCCCACTGAGAAACTTTAGGCACATTCCCTTTCTTCAGCAAGGGGAGAGATTAGCACCCCTCACAGCTGCCAAGAGACTGTGAAAATACGTTGGTCATCTGTCCAGTGCGATGTCCAGACTTTAAGAAGGGATCAGTAAATATCAGTTATTACTATCTCCTCCTATATATTCTTCCTGCTGGTATTAGGGTTTGAACTCAGGACCTCAAACCCTAACTCAGCTTTTGTACTCATGCCTGATACTCTACCACTTGAGCCATGCCTCTACTCTGGCATTTTGCTGAGTAATTGGAGATTGAGGTTCTCAAGCTTTTCTGCCTTGGCCGGCTTTGAACTGAGACCCTCAGATCTCAGTTTCTTTCATACTCTTATCAAGTAGGCCCATATTCCTATTATATAGATGGTAGAACTGAGGCCCAGCAAGGGAAGATGGCCTATGTCCTTCTGCTTAGCCATAACCACACTGCAGCTCTCCAGTGATCATCTCAGGACACCACGGCTACCTAGTCAGAAAAATAAGCAACCCAATCAAAAGAATTATGCAGAGGGGCTGGGAAGGTGGCTTAGTGGTAGAGCACTTGCCTTGCATGCCTGAGGCCCTGGGTTTGATTCCTCAGCATCACATAAGCAAAAAGAAAAAATCCAGAAGTGGCGCTGTGGCTCAAGTGGTAGAGTGCTAGCCTTGAGCTGAAGAGTTGAGGGACAGCGCCCAGGCCCAGAGTTCAGGCCCCATGACCGGACCAAAAAAAAAAAAAAAAGAATTATGCAGAGAGCCTGGTAGTGCACACCTGCAGTCTCCAGACTCAGAGGATCCAGAGTTCAAGGCCAACCTGGAATACCTGGTGAGTTTGAGGACAGCCTGGTTACATGGTCAGGTGCTATCTTAAAAAAATCCGACATACAAGCCAAGTGACAGTGGCTGATGCCTGTAAACCTAGCTACTCAGGGGGCTGAGATCTGAGGATCCCACTTCAAAGCCAGCCTCAGCAGACAAATCTGAGAGATTCTTATCTCCAATTAACTATCAAAACAGTATAAGTGGAGATGTAGCTCAAGTCCTAGAATGCCACCCTGGAGCAGAAAAGAAACTAAGCAAGAGCATGAGGCCCTGAGTTTATGTTCCAGCACCAACACACACACACACACACACACACACACACACACACACACACACACACAGAGCTGGAGATGTGGCACAGCAATAGAGCACCTGCTTAACAGACTTGAAGCCCGGAGTTCAGAGCCAAGTATAGATATTCACAAAGACAGGATTATGCACAGTAGAAACAAAAGAATTGGGCACACACAGCAGTGTCATAGGCATCTAGATGCATGTGTCTTTGTATGACCAAAACTGCTGAGGACAAAATTATAGCAATTTATTTTAATGATCCTAATTGGCTTTATTTTTATTCTAGAATTGAACAGCATTTCATTCCATAAAGTAGAACAAGCATTCCACTGAGTTGAGCAGAGGACATTTTTCTTTATTTAACAAAACGAAAATGCACATGACCCAATTATTATTTTATTAGTAAAACAAGCTCTTTGGAGGGGCCATCGAATTCTCTGCTTACCAGCCATTACTTAAACTTGTGCCAAGATTTCTAACATGATGATTCTATTTCCTCTTCTTTCCTCCCCCCTTTTTGTGCCAGTACTGGGGCTTGAACTCAGGTCCTTGCTTTCTTGCTTAAGGCTGACATTTTACCACCATCCCTTTACTTCTAGCTTTTACTGGTTACTTAGAGACAAGAACCTCTCAGATTTATCTGCTTGAGCTGCTTTGAACAGCAATCTTCAGATCTCAGCTTTCTGAGTAGCTAGGATTACAGGTGTGAGCTACCAGCACCCAACCTATTTCCTCCTTTTACCACCATTCCAGTGTTGGTCTAGATGCTTCCCCAAAGATGCCATCTCCAACTTTTCCTTCTTCTATCATGAGATTCATAAAGACACCAAATCCTCACTATTCCTTGTTACCAGTTAATTTCAATGATAACTTCTTGCCCATAGATTTTTCTTGGATTTACTTTTGGTGACACTGGGGTTTAAACTAAGGTCTCACGTTTGCTTGGCAGGAACTTTACCACTTGAGACACTTTCCAGGACCTCTTTTTTTTTTTGCCAGTCCTGGAGCTTGAACTCAGGACCCTCTGAGCTTCTTTTGCTCAAGGCTAGCAAACTGAGCCACAGCTCCACTTCTGGCTTTTTCTGTGTATGTGCTACTGAGGAATGGCACTCAGGGCTTTATGCATGCTAGGCAAGCACTGGACCACTAAGCCACATTCCCAGCCTGGCCCTCTTTTTGTTGTTGTTTTGTTTTGTTTGTGGTGTTGGAGATCAAACCCAGGCTAGTCAAACATGACAGGCTAGTGCTAGCTGCTGAGCTATCCCCTAGGTCTTCATACTTGTTCTTAGCTTGGACTGGTGAGCTTTGTTTAAGGTGTCTAAGGCAGCCTCCCTCACCCTTTGAGGTAGACTCCAGGAAGTTTGTTTTAGAGACAGAAAAGGACACAAGAAAGCTACTCAGAAGGCTGAGATCTGATCACAATTCAGAGTCAGCCTGGCAAGGGAAGTCCCTGGGATTCTTTTTTTTGCCAGTCCTGGGGGCCTGGACACTGTCCTTGGGCTTCTTTTGCTCAAGGCTAGCACTCTACCACTTGAGTCACAGCACCACTTCTGGCTTTTTCTGTGTATGTGGTACCAAGGAATTGAACCCAGGTCTTCATGCATGCCAGGCAAGCACTCTATCAGCCCCTCCCTGAGATTCTTTTGTTGTTGTTGTCGGGCTTGAACTCTAGACCTGGGCGCTATCCCTGAGCTCTTCAGTTCAAGGCAAGTGCTCTACCACTTGAGTCACAGTGCCACTTCCGGTTTTCTGGTGATTAATTGGAGATAAGAGTCTCACTGACTTTCCTACTCAAGCTGGCTTTGAACTGCGATCCTCAGACCTCAGCCTCCTGAGTAGCTAGGATGACAGGCATGAACCACCAGCGCCCGGCCTCCCTGAAATTCTTTTTTTTTTTTTTTTTTTTTTTGTCGGTCGTGGGGCTTGAACTCTGGGCTTGGGTGCTGTCCCTCAGCTCTTCAGCTCAAGGCGAGCACTCTACCACTTGAGCCACAGCGCCACTTCCGGTTTTCTGGTGGTTTATTGGAGATAGGAGTCTCACGGTCTCTCCTGCCCGGGCTGGCTTTGAACCGCGATCCTCAGATCTCAGCCTCCTGAGTAGCTAGGATTACAGGCGTGAGCCACCAGCGCCCGGCTCTCCCTGAAATTCTTATTTTCATTTAACCACCGAGAAGCTGGAAGTGGAGCTGTGGCTCAAGTGGTAGAGCTCTAGCCTTGAGCAGAAAAAGCTCAGGAACAGTTCAAGGGCTTGTTACACACACACACACACACACACATACACACACACACACACACACACACACACACACACACACACACACACCAAACAATAAAACAGGTGAGTCACCTCAAAGTTTCCCTGTAAGATTGGGATAGGAAGACCGAAGAGAAGAACTGAAGATAATGGAGTAGTTAACATCAGGGTATTTCAGGTTATTCTTTTTGTATAAGGATTAAAGCAGAGGAAAATTCATGCGAATTGAAACTGACCTATCTGGGAAATTTGGCTTTTATCTCTCCCATCTTCATTGCTGGGAAGCTTGGATGAATACTCTAGTTTTACTTTGGTGACATGAAACCACGATGAGTGATTCCCTGTTGATTTATTGCTTTGCATACCGGGGATTGAACCCAAGACCTTGTACATGTTAGGCAAGCAGTCTACCACTGACCTATGTTGCCAGCTCTCCATTCCAAGCCTTAGCATGGCCTGCTGGGGCTTGGTGGGAAACCATGCCCTCTTTTATTTCCTATCCCCAAACGCATCATAGGTGTAAAAGGCACGGATGGTAGAAACAACAGAAAGTCTCCCCACCCCCCCCGAGGTACTCCTTCGGCTAAGGGGCAATATCTGAGGTCCAGGAAACACAGGCAGGTCTTTGCCTCTAGCCCAAATAGGAGGCAGAAATGGAGAATGCTGGCGACAAGAAACAAAGCTGAAGTTGGCACATTTCAAAGGGGGAAAAGCTTTGAAACTCACCATACCAACAGCCTGAGACATTCTGCTATTTTACCACTGAAAAAATGGGACCCTAGTGGTTACACCTGTAATCCTAGCTACTCAGGAGGCTGAGATCTGAGGATTGCAGTTCTAAGTCAGCCCAGACAGGAAAGTGCATGAGACTCTTATCTGCAGTTAACCCACAAAAAGCCAGAAGTAGAGCTATGGCTCAAATGGTCGCTAGCCTTGTGCACAAAAGCTTAGGGACAGCACCAAGACTCTGAGTTCAAGCCCTAGGACCAGCACACACACACACACACACACACACACACACACACACACACACACACACACACACACACACACAGAGGAACCATGCCTTCTTCATATTTATTCTACCATGAAGATTTTCTTGGCTTCATGGCATTTCATATTATAGATGGACCTTAGAAATTTTATAGGCAGCTGGGTACCTGTGGTTCACACCTTTAATCTAAGCTACTGAGATCTGAGGATTGAGGTTCAGTGTCAGCCCAGGCAGACGAGTCTAAGAGACTATTACCTCCAAGTAAATAGAAACAAGCAAAAAGTAGAGGTGTGGCTCAATGGTAGAGTGATAAAGCTAAGGAACAATGTCTAGAATTTGAGTTCAAATCCCAGTACCAGCACACACACAAACTTTACAAGGCACTGTGGGGCACACCTATATTCCCGTATCAGGAGACTGTGGCAGAAGGATTTTGAGTTTGAGGTAGACTTGGGCTCTATAGAGAGACCCCATCTCAAAATAAATAAATTGAAAAAGCTGACAAAAATAAAAAACAAAACAAAATAATAAAAGAACATTTAACCAATTCTTTTTACTTTTTACTTTTTTTTTTTGGTCCGGTCGTGGGCCTGAACCCTGGGCCTGGGCACTGTCCCTCAGCTCTTCAGCTCAAGGCTAGTGTTCTACCACTTGAGCCACAGCGCCACTTCCGGCTTTTTTCTTTTTGCTTATATGGTGCTGAGGAATGGAACCCAGGGCCTCATGCATGCAAGGCAAGCGTTCTACCACTGAGCCACCTTCCCAGCCCCACTTTTTTTTTACTTTTTTTTTCTTTTTCTTTTTGTCAGTCATGGAGCTTGAATTTAGGGTCTGGACACTGGCACCTGAGCTTTTCCTGCTCAAGACTAGCACTCTAGCATTTTGAGTCACAGCTCCACTTCCGTTTTTCTGGTGGTTAATTGGAGATAAGAGTTTTACAGTCTTTCCTGCCGAGTAGCCTTTGAACTGATTCCACATACTCAGCCTCCTAAATAGCTAGGATTACAGGCATGAGCCACCCCAGAGCCCAGCTCAATGATCATTTTATGTTTCTCTATTTTGTAAAAGTTGAAGCTGGCTCAGAGAATCTGGATACAAGGCTTTAAACACAAGTAAGCAATGTTTAAAACTTCAGCACTGCAAGCACATCCATAGATTCTCCTTTGGTGTGGGCTTTTCTTGCTGGTTATTATGTAAGGTCTTTTATAGCTAGCATTTATTTTTATTTTTTTTTATTTTGGGTCCGGTTGTGGGGCCTGAACTCTGGGCCTGAGCGCTGTCCCTCAGCTCTTCAGCTCAAGGCTAGCACTCTACCACTTGAGCCACAGCGCCACTTCCGACTTTTTTCTTTTTGCTTATGTGGTGCTGAGGAATCGAACCCAGGGCCCCAGGCATGCAAGGCAAGCGCTCTACCACTGAGCCACCTTCCCAGCCCTAGCTAGCATTTATTTTCATGTGCAAAGCAGCCCTACACAATAGATGATGCTCTTCGAATTGTATAGATGGAGACACACATTTCTGAGAGGTGACCGGATCTGTATAAGATAGTGGGGAGACAGCCCGAACTGACTCCAATGCCAATCGTTTAGACAAGATCTGTGTTTTTATAGTACCAAGGCTTGAGCTCAAGGCCTCATACTCACACTTGGCTTGCTTGCTGCAGGCACTTTATCATTTGGGCATACCTCCAACTCGACTTTTCCCTCATTAATTGAAGATGGAGTCTCAGAGACTTTTCTGCCCAGGCTGGCTTTCAAACTGCAATCCTCCAGGTTTGGGCGTGCTAGCAGGGAATTTTTTCTTGTTATTATTAGTGTTATTGTTGTTGTGCTTGTTTATTATTATTATGCTTGTTTGCTTTCTGCCGTGCTGGAGACTGAACCCAGGTTTTTGCGCACACTAGGCCAGCTCCCACCGCCGAGCTGGGTTTTCTAGACAGACAGAATGACCTCCGAAGGAGTAAAGGAGTCACGGAAGACCATCAGGCAAAGTCCAAAGCCTGCGCAGAGGCCATCAGGAGATTTCTGAGAGCTCAGGATTGTAGGGCAAAGGGATTGGCCCGCAAATCCTGGAGGCGAGAGCAGCTGGGCTGAGTCCTGTCCGTGCCCAGCCCTGCGGAGCGCTGCCCAGCCGTGGCCCCTCCCCCCGGCCTTGCCACCCCCGTCCACCCGCCGGGGACCGGCGCGCCGGGTCCCTCCACGCTTGCCAGGCTCTGGGTCCGGTGTGGAGCGCACCCACCGCACGCAGAGCGCTCTGTTCCGCCCTTTGCCACGCCCCCTTCCTGCCAGGTGCAATCAGAACGCTCCTTCGCGCTGGCTTAGGCCCCGCCCATCCCCATAGGGACCAATCCTCTAGCCCGTCTGGAGCAGGATGGCCCCGCCCCCTCAGGACCGCGCAACTGGCCCCGCCCCGTCCAGCCTCCGTCCCGCGCGACCTGGGCGGCCGCACCCGTGACTCCGCCCTGCGCGCGGAGCTGCAGCCATGGCTGTCACCGCCGAGGGCGCCCGCAGGAAGGAGCGCATCCTCTGCCTGTTCGACGTGGACGGGACCCTCACGCCGGCTCGCCAGGTAGGGCCCCGACGTTCGGCAGCTCTCGCCGGAAGTGTCACCCCGGGGTCTGCGGCGGCGGGACCGCAGCCAGCTCCGGACCTGGTGCGGGGTGCCGCAGCACAGGTCCTGGCGTCTGGTGCCCAGCGCCCGGCGTGACGGTGCCCCGAGCCGCCCCCCGCACGCCCCCCGCCTCCCCGCCGGGCCCCCACCCCCGCACCCTGCGTCCCGGGCTGGCGTCCGAGGCGGGCGCCCGGCAGGCTACGCGCGCCACCCGGGGGCAGAGTCGCCCTCTGGTGGGGGCCACAGGCCGTGGAGGGACAGCGCTACCTGGAGGACAGGCCCTACAGGCCTAGCCTGCTGAAGATGGAGACACCCAGGCACGGCCAGAGCGGGGGTGTCGGGTGCCTCCAGGACTGAACCTCCAGACCTCCGCCCCCAGCCAGGGTTGTCCCTTGGCTTTCGTCTCGGATGAGTCCCCAGACCCAGCTGGGTGCATGAATCAGCAGACAGGCCGCGTTCGTGGGCATCCCCCCCTCCCGTGGGGGGATCCCGCTCCAGTGTGGGAGCCACAGGGATCACCCCAGGGCGGGAGCTGTGGGGCCGGGTTACCGGGCAGAGGCTGATGGGAACCCAGGCCTCGCGTCTGGATGCCCCTCCCCGCTGCTATGGTGAAGGTGCTCAGTCTGGAGCCCTAGGTTAGCAGGAAAGCACCAGCCGCCCTAGGAGTGTGCAAAGAACTGGAGAGAGGCTGGGGCCCAGTCAGGGAGCCTTTTTTCTCCCTTGTGCATCAGGGCTTGAATTCAGAGCCTGGGCACTGACCCTTAGCTTTCACTCAAGGCTGGTGATCTACCACTTGAGCTCCACTCCCAGCTTTTTGGTGCCTACTTGGAGGTGAGTCTTAAGGACTTTCCTGCACAGGCTGACTTTGAGTTGCCATCCTCAGATCTCAGCCTCCTGATTAGTTAGGTACAGGTGTGAAGCACCACTGCCTAGCTTTGTCTTGTCATAAGATCGCTTTCTATGGCCTGCAGCCTGGACTCCTCGTTGTGTCCGGTGACGCATTGCTGAATTGCCAGTCCCTGTTCATTTTCCTCCCTCGGGCCCCACACTTAGGACTTTTCAAAGTTAATTTTTAATTATATAAGTGTTCATAAGCCCATTCTTTCTATTAAAAAATAACATTGAACAAAGAAGACTAAAGTTCCCTCTGGCCACTTTGCCCTCATGCTAAGCCCAGCTCCCTTCCCAGAGTAATGTGGTCCCCTGCATAGTGTGGCTTCCTTCCAGATGTTTATCTGGATGTGTCTAACCAAAGGAAATATGAGGCATTTTTTGAGGCATTGTTTTTGTGAGGCTATTCTTTAATTAAGTGGCTTTCTACTGGCTGCAGCTCGTGTGTCTTGGGAGCCTGCCTGGTTGGAAGCATAGATGTACTTTATCTGTGCTCCTGAAGGGAAGGTGGTATCATTCCTCCATTGACAGCAGGGAAGTGGCTTGCAGTTCCCCACTACTGCAAAGCAGGCCCAATGAACCTGTGCATGTGCAACTCAGGGCTTTGCATTTTAAGTTTTAGTGGATTTCACAAAACTATCTTCAAATCAGCAATATCCATCTACACTCTGTGTGCATATGTGTGTGTGTGTGTGCCAGTCCTGGGGTTTAAACTCAGGGCTTGGGCACTGTTCCTTAGCTGTTTTTTATTCAGGGCTGGTGCTCTACCAATTGAACCACAGCACCACCTGCAGCTTTCTAGGTCTCATGGACTTTCCTGCGTGGGCCGGTTTCAAACCTTAATCCTCAGATCTCAGCCTCCCAAAGTAGCTAGGATTATAGGCATGAGCCACGAGCACCTGGTTGTTAATAGTGTTTTTTTGAGACAGGATTTTGTTGTGTAGCTGCAGCTGACCTCAAACTTTGATCCTCTAACCTCAGCCTCCCAAGTGCTAAGATTACAAGTATGAACCACTATGCCCTGAGTGCAGTTTTTGTTTGTGTTTTGTTTTGTTTTTGTTTTGTAGTCCCAGGATTTTGAACCCTTGCTGAGAACCATGGTAGGCAAACACGCTCCCACTTAAGCCTCACCTCCAGTCCTGTAGATCTGTTTTGATTATAGACCATCATGAGTCAAATGTGCTGTTTTGCATTTGTGCAGCCTTGTGTCAGGGTTCAAAAAGCTGTAGATATTGCATTTCTGATTTTTGGACTAGAGATGGTTGGTCATTCATTCCTGCCACTGTTCCAGGTTGAATTTTGTGGGTTCTCTGGATTCTGAACTCTATACAGCACTCCCTGAATCCTTTTCTTCCCTCTCCCCAGAAAATTGACCCTGAGGTGTCAGCCTTCCTGCAGAAGCTACGAAGTAGGGTGCAGATTGGTGTGGTGGGTGGCTCTGACTACTCTAAGATTGCTGAGCAGCTGGGTGATGGCGATGAAGGTAGGCGCGGGTCCAGGGCTGGTCCAGTTGCGGGCGGGCGGGGAGGGGGGCGGTGAAGGGGGATGGGAGGGAGTCAGGACCCAATCTGGCCTCTGTGGGAAGAAGAGGTAGAGAAGGCATCAGGTAAATGACTCCCTTGCCAAGTCAACAAACATTTAGTGAGCAGCTACTGTAGCCAGGCACTGGACTGGACTCTGGAGAAATAGGAGAAGAACAGGCAGGATCCCGCCTGGGGCAGGGTAGCATCTCTGCTGAGTCGGTTCATCTTTACATCAGACATCATCAGCAATGGCTGTGACTTGTTGAAAATGGCCAGGTGGTTCCTCCCATTCATAAAATCCTCAGCATCACGCTTCAGGACAGCTACAATCGCCCATTTATCACAGCAGAGACTGAAGTCCTCCAGGAAGTCACACGGATCTGAGAGGCTCCAGTTTCAGCTCAGTGGTGGAAGATACCTCTGTTCCTCAAACTAGAAACTTCCTTCCAGTTTTCCTCTACCCTGCCCCCTCGTTCATCCCATCAGGAAATCCAAGAACATCTCCCTATCCCGTCATGTCTCCATTTCATCACTCCACCATCATCTAAGGGATTGTCACCTGTCACCCAGATCCTGCAAGAGTGTCCTGGCCATGCCCCCTGAGCTCCCTATTGGCTCACTTCAGCTGTAGCCGGAGATGAAAAGGGAATAGCAAGAAAGCTGGGTCCCATGCTGAGGACTTGTGGGAAATGGTGCCCTCTGCTGGGCAGTCCTAGAGCGCTTCCACAGGAGGGAGCTGAATCTTGAAGATGGTGAGGGACCAGGGGACAGGTGGGCTTCGAGGTGGAGACCTGCCTGAGCAGTGCCCTAAAAGAGTGGCTGGGAAGAAAGCAAAAACGGCCGGGTGCCGGTGGCTCACGCCTGTAATCCTAGCTACTCGGGAGGCTGAGATCTGAGGATCTCGGTTCAAAGCCAACTCGGGCAGGAAAATCCACGAGACTCTTATCTCCAATAAAACACCAGAAAGCCAGAAGTGGCTATGTGGCTCAAGTAGTAGAGTGTTCACCTTGAGCTAAAGAGCTGAAGGACAGCTCCCAGGCCCAGAGTTCAAGCCCCATTACTGACAAAAAAAAAAAAAAAGCAAAAGCTACAGGAGTGGAGGCTGAAGAAGCAGGCCCAGGATGACCACTGGATGCCAAACCAGACTTACTACCCTTGGAGTGACTCTTGGGCCCAGTCTCGTGCTTTTATGTGAGAGTGCTAGTACTGGGGCTTAAACTCGGGACCTAAGTCCTATCCCTGAGCTTTATCACCCACTCTACCACTTGAGCCACAGCTCCACTTCCAGTTTTTTGGGGGCTAGTTGGCATTAAGAGTCTCATGGACTTTTCTGCCCAGGCTGGCTTCGAACCTTGATCCTCAACACTCAGCCTCCTGAGTAGCTAGATTTACAGGTGTGAGCCATCAGTGTGTGGCCTCACCCTCTTTCTTTGTCCCATGGCATTGGCGTGGCCCGGAAGTCATTGAGAAGTTTGATTACGTGTTTGCTGAGAATGGGACGGTACAGTACAAGCATGGACAGCTGCTCTCCAAGCAGGTCTGTGTGCGGCTCACCCACTTCTCCACTGGGGTGGCAGGGGTGCCTCTGTCCTGTCACACTTAGAGCTGTGTGTGTCCCTTAGACCATCCAGAATCATCTGGGGGAGGAGCTGCTTCAGGACTTGATCAACTACTGCCTCAGCTACATGGCCCTGCTCAGGCTGCCCAAGAAACGGTGAGGCCTCACTTGGGCTGGGCTCCAGGACTTGTGGCCTGAGGGTGGAAAAGTACGGGTTGCTCCAATAGAACTTGAGATACTTGGGCTTCTGAGTGTGTGTGTGTGTGTGTGTGTGTGTGTGTGTGTGTGTGTGTGACTAAGGGAAGAAGCCACAGCCTTGCACCTGCTAGGCACAACCCTGCACATCCCTGCACATCCCTCCCCCTGATTTACTGCTGGGTAGATTCTGGTCATGTATGAAGTCCGGGAAGGCTGTGGTGCCCGGGGGCTGGCTTGAATTCAGGACTGCTCTCTTCTCCCTGGCCCCGTCTTCTGTCGCCCCTTCCCCTCCCCCCAGTGGAACCTTCATCGAGTTCCGGAATGGCATGTTGAACATCTCACCCATCGGCCGCAGCTGCACCCTGGAGGAACGGCTCGAGTTCTCCGAACTGGACAAGGTACCACCCGCCATGCCCACGGACCTTTCTATTGGCCTTTCTGAGCCTGTTTCTCATCAGTAAAATGGGTTGCAGGGAGGAGTTCCATTGAACCGATACCCTCGGGCCTGGTCTGTGTGCCAGGAGTGGCGGCATGTCAGCCTCTTGCCAGTGCTGCGGGTCCCCCTTCCTCCTGCTGGCTCCAGCCTAGGTACCTTTGCCACCTTCAGCTCCCATAGCTCCTGTTCCCTCGGCCTCTAAAGCCAGTCTTCACGCGCGCGCATCCGCACAGACGGGAGTCCACTGTCTCTGCCGTGTTCCTACCCTTAGAACTTCCCACAGTCGCTCCCCTTGCCTCCTCCATCCTCTTGACCCTCTGCTTTCTCCAGCACGTGTCAGAGGGCCTTTTAAGCCTGGCTCTGATTTGCCCACTGCCCTCAGGTACTTCCTGCAAGCAGGTGGGTCTGGGCTAGGCATTGCACGCTGTGTCCCCTGGCCTAGGGATAGGCAGTAGCTACAGGCACACAGACTTTTCTTGGGGTTGACCATAGGTAAGCTGGAGGTGTGCGGCTTAGTGGGAGAGCACCTGCCTACACATGCGAGAGGCCCTGGGTTCAAACCCTAATAATACCAAGAACCCCTTCCCACCTACACACGTCTACAGAGGGAACCCCCCCTTTCAGGCCATGCTCTACCTCTTGTTCACCCAGAAAGCTGGAAAGGCAGCTTTGCCACTGTGTGCCTCTGTGTTCCCATCTGGAAAATGGGGCAGCAGTTACTGCCACCACATAAAACCGTCTGCTCTGGCCTCTAGAGCAGGTAACCAGCCCAGCATGGGGCAGGGGCCTGGGAGGCTGGGCTGTGGCTGGTGCGTGCTACCTTCCCTCTGCCCCCAGCTCCTCTAACGTATCTCTTTGACTCCTGTTCACCCCCTAGAGACAGGGGAGGAATCATTTGTGTTCTCTACACAACCTGAATCCCATATTCCACTTCAATTCAGATTCTGGGTCCTTCAGACTTGACAGGGATGACAAGTAGACCCCTCTTTTAGAAGAGGACACTGGGACAAAGAGGTCAAGGTCACTGGGCATCAGAGGTCATCCAATAGCCTGGTCCTCTAGTCCCTTACAGAAGGGAATTGCGACCTGGGCGGAACTATTTCACCAGAGCTTTAGGCCCCAAAGAGCAGCCTGTGGTAGAGACCAGGGCCAAGGGCCCATCAACCTCCTGGGAAGGCAAAGCCAAAGCTGGGATCTCTGCTTTTCCAATGAGAAAGAAGCAGGCAGGGGTCAGCAGTTACTTCTCTGCCCTTTAGTGCAACATATGGGCTTGGAGAGGTCACATGACCTGTCCACGGAGCAACACAGCATCCAAGCCTGGAGGCTGGGCAGCCTGTCTTTGAGTCTCAGGCTGGCTCCTTTCCAGCATGATCGCTGGCCTCCATGGACCAGCCTTCCAGGCCCTGCACTGCCTGCCTCATTCCAGTCCTGCCCAGTCTGACTTCCGGTGGTACTCATCACCATCCTGTGTCTTTAAAGGCCTTTCCATTCCCCCCAGGATGTGTCCATCACCCTCCCCCATTTGGTCTCTGGACCTCTGAGTTGTATATCTGGCTGCCCTGTCCCAGCCACTTCAGCCCCATAGGGATGTTTGTCTCTGTTCACTGCTAGGATCCCCAATGTACGTCTCTGGGCTGAGTTCTGCCTGCTGTTCTCCCCAGCACAGTCCTGAGTGGATGTCCTTGGGCGTGACCTTTGTGCAAAGGACCGGGAAGGGCGTCCTGGGACCAGACCCGCTTGTCCTGACATCTCTGTAAGCCCCTTATTTGTGGGGCTTCTTCTCCCAGCTCCCTCCATTTCTAGTACCTGAGCTATATTTGCTGTGTTGACTCAAACTGAGCCCCCCTCTGAAGTGGACGCTGGGATCCAGCACGCAGGCTGCCGACCCTTCCCCTTCCT
Organism: Dipodomys merriami; assembly: GCF_024711535.1. Lineage (NCBI taxonomy): Eukaryota > Metazoa > Chordata > Mammalia > Rodentia > Heteromyidae > Dipodomys > Dipodomys merriami. The sequence goes on along the minus strand of NW_027206124.1, from coordinate 4,493,485 downwards.
CCTGTGTCTCTACTGACAGGCATTCTTCCTGCCTACTTTTCTTCCTTCTTTCTTTTCTTCCTTCCTTCCTACATTTAAGTGTCAGTCCTGGGGCTTGAACTCAGGGCCTGAGCACCATCCCTGAGATTTTGCTCAAGGCTAGCACTCTTCTACTTGAGCCACAGCACCAATTTCGGCTTTTTCTGTGTATGTGGTACCAAGGAATGGAACCCAGGGCTTCATGCATGCCAGGCAAGCATTCTACCACCCACTGAGCTACCTTCCCAGCCCCTCTGGGCCTTCTTCAGAAGGTTACAGATGGTCTGCAGAGCATGACTCCTCTCTCAGCCTCGTTTCCTCAAGTAGAGGTTATACCTACCTGGAAAGCCAGTGAGCTCGGGTGGATGCATGCCCAGCACCAGCCTGGCACACAGCAGGCCCTGTGGACCTCAGCCAGCACCCTTCTTTCCACAGAAGGAGAAGATCCGGGAGAAGTTCGTGGAAGCCTTAAAGACAGAGTTTGCCGGCAAGGGACTGAGGTTCTCTAGAGGTCTGTACATCCGCCTGCAGCAGGTCTGAGAAGCAAAGCACAGGAGACACACACACACACACAGGAGACACACACACACACATAGGAGACACACACGCACACACACACACACGCACACGCACACACACACACACACACTGCATAGCAGGGGCCTAAGTAGGCCAGAGCAGGGTGTTTACTGGTGCCCGGTCTTGCCTGCCTCTGTAAATGCCCTTCCGCCTCCTGGTATTGTTTCTCTACCTCCACCTCCTGGATCTAAGGCGCTGTCCAGCTGTGTAGAAGGTGGTTTTGCTCTCCTCTGCCACTCGGGGCACCCCCAGGGCTGAAGCTGGCCTCATGCAGCTGATCTGGCTGCTATGTCCCCCTTTCCCCGGTTGCTGGGGTCCTTTTGAGCTCTTTGATCATATCACACCTTTGTCAGAGCCCTTGAGAGGCTGTTTCCCACACACACACACCCTCAGCCTCCCTTTGGAGCCCTGGAGGCCAGCCTCTTCCCTGCTGCCAGTCCTGCAGTTTGCCAGGTCATTCTTCATCCTGCCTTTCCGTGCGGACTGCACCCAGTTCCCCAGATGTCCCCACGCCTCCCCCAGCCTTGCAGCGCCCCCCCTCCCCCTTACTCTCAGGTGGTTTTTGTCTGTTTCCTCCTGGCTCACACCATCCCTGAAGATCTCCAGGCTCCTGTGTCTGGCACTAAGCAGGCTCTGTAGTTTGAATGAATGAGTGAACAAGGGGCCTTGCCTAAGCACACCCTGCGAACCCCCAGCCCCTGCGTCACCTGCCCCCCCCCTCCCCGCAGGAGGCATGATCAGCTTTGACGTCTTCCCCGAGGGCTGGGACAAGCGCTACTGCCTGGACAGCCTGGACCAGGACAGCTTTGACATCATTCACTTCTTTGGGAATGAGACCAGCCCTGTGAGTACGGGGAAGCCCTCAGAACCCAGAGCACCCGAGGTCAAGGTCACAGGACACAGGCCAACAGGACGGGCTTCCTGGGGGCTCCTGGAAGACAGCCAGCTGCTCACCAGCTCCGTTATACTGATTGGAAGGCTAGGGCCCAGAGAGGGTCGGCTACTTATTCTCAAGCAAGTGTGACAAGGGCCACGAAGGGGAACCTTCTGACAAGACAAGGGGGGGATGGGGTCCCATGTCTGGGTGGCACTGGGCACCCACCTTAGCTCCAGGCCTCCCCTAAGTGCACATTTTCTGTGTGCAGGGTGGGAATGACTTTGAGATCTACGCCGACCCCCGGACTGTCGGCCACAGCGTGGTATCCCCTCAAGACACAGTTCAGCGATGCCGAGAGATCTTCTTCCCGGAGACGGCCCACGAGGCCTGACCAGGGCCCGTGCCAGAGCATCATAGCGTCCAAGAGCTCTGCCCTGGCCGAAAGAAACACCCGTGGGTGCCAGCACCCCTCCTCCTCTGTGGCCCCGCGTGGCCCACTGTAAGGTCCACTCACACGGGACCAGGGTCTGTGCAGTGACCATCCCAAGACAGCTTCCTGAGTGGATTCCGCCCTGCACCCCACAGCCCCGCCCGGGGCACGGCTGCTGCTGGCACCTGAGCGAGCAGGGCCGCCCGCCTCCCCTGAGGGAGGTGCCTGTGCCAGTCCCGCAAGGAGCCCGCCATGCCAGGCTCCAGGAGCAGTGTGGCAAGGCAGGGCCCATCGCCCAGGACTGTATGATATTAAAGTTCCCAGGACAAGACCAGCTGTGAGATGTGTCTGGAGAGATGGCTGCCCTGGCACATGCTCTCAGCGCCACCCAAGATCCAGCAGCCATGGGGTAGCGTGTCCTCCCTCAGCCTCTGCCCCAGCTCCCTCCCTGGGAACCTGACAGACAGACGGACAGACAGCCGTGGGCCAGAATAGGTCACAGTTGAGTTTATTGCCAGTGTTAGGAAGGTTGTGGGGGGGGGGCGGGTCCGTGGCTGGGGGCCTGGGAGGATTTCTGGGAGCAGAGGGGAGGCCTGTTACCCCCCCCCCCCGTGCCCATTCACCGCAGCCTGCCTGGTGCCTAAAGCGCCCCTGGTCCTGGGAGGGAGAACCGGGGACTCCCACGCCCCGGGGACAGGCCTGGCTGGAGAAGCCGAGCTTACAATAGGGGCCAGGGTGAGGGTAACCAGAGCCCAGCAGCAGCTCTGGGGTCCTAGCCTCTGTGTGGTGGACACTGGAGCAGGATGAGCCCCAGCTGGGGGCTACCTGAGGGGACCTCTAAGGCCACTGAACCCCTCAATTCTACTTACAGATGGCTCTCCTGAAGCCACTGTCCTTCCTCGAGCCTTTGACCCCATTTATTCCCACACACACACCAGGTAATGGGCTCTTAAGAGAGTATGGGGGCCAGGGCCCCTCCTGGCCTCCCAGGCCAAGATACACACACACCACACACAGCTTGACACCAAAGGGACGCCAGGGGACAGGGACGACCACACACTGGGAGGGACTGGGTAAGGGCTACCGTGGTGGCTGGGGTCTGGCACTGCTCTTGCAGGCTGAGGGCTGTCCGAGGGGCGCTGGGCCGGCAGGGACATGTCATCCGATGCAGCGGCCAGGCCTGGGCACAGCGTGCGCTGGGGGTGTGGGCCGGGGTAGAGAGGAGGCTCCGTCCAAGCTGGATGTGGACGGAGCTCGGCTCCTGCAGCCCCGCGCCAGGGATTCACAGAGCCACTGCCAGCAGCTGGGGGGCCCCCACGTGCTGCCCTGGGGCCCCTCCCTCCTGCCTCACCAATGCACTGAAAGCAGTGAGTCAGGGGCCGAGCATCCCGACCTGTTACCCTCTTTCCCCTGCCTGAGGCCAAAAGCTTCCCTAAAGCCCTCACAGGCCTGGTTTCTGGAGGGAAGGTTCCAGGCCATGGAAGAGACCCCAGCAGGAGACAAGCAGAATCTGGCGCGGGATGCGGGGAAGCATGAAGGGTGCAAGGTCATACGGAAGGGGTCTCCTGGAGCCCCAGGAGTCCCACACAGGCTCCCAGGGGCTCACTCAAATCACCAGACGGTGGACAGGGCCGAAGGCGCCTGAGCGTACAGGGCAGGGCGGTGAGGGGGAGACAGGCGAGGCCCCGCCCATGGCCTCCTCCCATGCCGCTCCTGGCTCACTTAATCATGGGTCACGGGAGGTTGAGGCACACATTCACAGCCACGAGCACAGACAGACAGACGAGCACACTGAGGCCGCCTGGGGGAGGGAGGACTGGTCAGCAGCACGGTGGGGGTCCGCAGCCAGCTACTGCCTGCCCTTCCCGCATGGCACCCCAAGCCTAGGAGCCCACCACCTGGCCAGACCAGGTCTCGTGCGGGGTGTGTGGAGCCAGCTGCGTGAGCACCACCTCCACGGCCTGGAACTTCTGGTTCTTGGGTGGGATGGGGCACATCTTGTAGGTCACTTCGTCACCTTCCACTGGCACGTACTCCCCCTCGATGCTGAGGGGCAGGAGAAAAGGGGGGTCAGCAGCAGCAGCATCCCCTGGTTGCGGGGTCGGGGTCCCCAGATCCCACGGCAGCCCAGCCAGTCTAGAGGAGTCTAGGGAGACTGAGATGTGAAGGTCACAGGGCTGAGGCTGGCCTCTGAGTGAGAGGGACCGGGCCTAGCCACGCCCACCTGCTTGAAGCTGATAGGCCAGAAGCTGGAACTGGCTCCCAGGGCCCCGCCCAGGGGCCACGACAGCAGGGCCTGGACTCACTCAGACACGTGCACGAAGATGTCCTCAGACCCGTTCTCGGGGGTGATGAAGCCGTGGCCTTGTGAGCGGGAGAACTGCTTACAGACGCCCTTGAACACCGGGCCGGCCGAGGCTCGGGCTGTCCTGGGGAGCGGGGTGGGGGGTCGAGCTGTGGCCTGGGGACCCCGAACCCACCCTGGACCGTCCTGTGGCGTCGCCCCCAGTCACAGATGCCACACTGAGGCCCAGAGACAAACCGGCTGCTCCAGATGCCTCCTTGCCAGAACCTTCTCTGCTGTGCACCCGCCCTCCTTCCTGAGCTTGTCTGGATTCTTCTGGTCAGGTTTTGGAGTGGAGATGTCCAGCCTAGGCTTGAAGATGGGCACCTCACTATCTCCCGAACAGCTGTGCCTTATTCATTCCTCACCAGACACTCGGTTTTGTTTTGTTTTTCCTGTCATTTCCTAAAGCATCTGCTCTGTGCCTGGCCCGGGTTCACACCTGTCATCCTCAGTAGGCTGAGATCCGGAGGATCTTGTGTCTAAACCACCCCTGGCAGAAAAGTCTGGGGTACTCACGCCGAATATGTCCTGGTCCGTTTGGTGGGCAGAGGACTGGGCAGGTCCCGGGACGCAATGCCACCTCTTTCCCAGACCCTGCTGCCCTCCCTGTGGAAGGGGAAGGTAGGCCAGACAGGAGACTTGGGGGAGTGGAGGGGCGGGACCACAGGGGGCGACGTGGACTCCGATGTCATGGTGGAGCCCTCAGGAGAGCCTGGTGGACCCTGGGGCTCCGCGGCCGGTGAAGGGCTTGGGTCTCCTTGCAGGCAGGGCCCGGCCTGGCCCTGCTCAGCAGCCTCGCCAGCCACAGGCTCCGTCTGCAAAGGGGAGAGAGACACCCAGGGAAGTACAGCCTGGGAATGGCCCAGGACACAAGTCAAGAGGCCTGCACGCCACACCGGCGTCCTGACTTCAAGCCATGGGGTCTCCCTGGCTCAGTATCCTCACCAGAGAAACAGGCGGGCTTGTAAGAGCAGGTGTGGGTCTCAGTGGTAGAGCACTTGCTTAGCACGTATGAGGCCCTGGGTTCAAATCCCAACACTAGGGGCTGGGAAGGTGGCTCAGAGGTAGAGTGCTTGCCTTGCATGCATGAGGCCCTGGGTTCGATTCCTCAGCACCACATAAGCAAAAAGAAAAAAGCCGGAAGTGGTGCTGTGGCTCAAGTGGTAGAGTGCTAGCCTTAGCTGAAGAGCGGAGGGACAGCGCCCAGGCCCAGAGTTCAGGCCCCATGACCGGACGCAAAAAAAAACAAATCCCAACACTATAGTAAGGCAAACCAAACTGCTAAGTCCTTTCCGCCTGTAGTTAATTCCATAACTCCAAGGGACAGAGAGGTGAGATTTGGCCTAAGTATCCACTGTTTCAAACTCATAGTCCTGAGCTCAAATACCAGCTTTGTCACCTTCAACGTGGTGACATCAGGGAAGGTAGTTGCTGGGTTCTGGAGGGTGGCTCATGCCTGTAATCCTAACCTACTCAGAAGACTAAGATCTGGAGGATCATGGTTCAAAGCTAGTCTGCACAGAATTGTCCAAGGGACTCTGTCATCCAATAACCCACAAAAGGCAAGGCAGATGGGTGCCAGTGATTCGTGCCTGAGGAGGCTGAGAACTGAGAATCGTGGTTCAAAGCCAGTCCAAGCAGACAAATCCTTGAGACTCTTATCTTCAAAAAACCTGAAGTAGGGGCTGGGAAGGTGGCTCAGTGGTACAGTGTTTGCCTTGCATGCATGAGGCCTTGGGTTCGATTCCTCAGCACCACATAAGCAGAAAAGGCCCGAGTGGCACTGTGGCTCAAAATGGTAGAGCGCTAGCCTTGAGCTTAAGAGCTCAGGGACAGCATCCAGGCCTAGAGTTCAGGCCTCTTGACCAAAAAAAAAAAAAAACAAAAAAACCTGAAGTAGAGGTGTGGCTCAAGTGGTAGAGCACCAACATTGAATAAAAAAGCCAAGTGAGAACATGAGGCCCTGAGTTCAAGCCCAGACTGCCCAACAGTAAAAATGAGTAAATAAAAATGAAGGAAGGCCGTCAGCAGTGTCTACGTGATGGGCAGGCATACAGGTTGCAGAGGGGAAGCCCACTCCCTGCCTCCCAGCTGTGTGCCTTGGGCAGACAGTCCCGACCTCTGACCCCATTTCCGGTTCTATGCTATGGACACGGAGATGGCCCTGAGGACTGACTTGAGGAAGGAGCAGCTCACGGTGAGTTCTTGGGAACTTAGCCCAGTTTCTCCCTCTCCAAATGAGATTAGAGGTTTATGGCTGGGTGGTAGAGGGGTTGCCCAGCATGCCAAAGAAAACCACAGGAAGCAAGCGCTGATGGCTCACGCCTATCATCCTAGCTACTCAGGAGGCTGAGATCTGAGGATCTCGGTTCAAAGCCAGCCTGAGCAGGAAAGTCCATGAGACTCTTATCTCCAATAAACCACTCAGAAAACTGCTGTGGCTCAAGTGGTAGAGTGCTAACCTTGAGCTGAAGAGCTGAGGGACAGCGCCCAGGCCCAGAGTTCAGGCCCCATGACCAACCAAAAAAATAAAAACAAAAAAAACCACACAAGCCAGGCACTGGTGGCTCACGCCTGTAATCCTAGCTACTCAGGAGGCTGAGATCTGAGGATCGCGGTTCAAAGCCAGCCCGGGCAGGAAAGACTGTGAGTCTCCTATCTCCAATAAAACCACCAGAAAACCGGAAGTGGTGCTGTAGCTCAAGTGGTAGAGCGCTCGCCTTGAGCTGAAGAGCTGAGGGACAGCGCCCAGGCCCAGAGTTCAAGCCCCATGACCGACAAAAAAAAAAAAAAACCACACAAGACACTGTCTCCACCATGTTGAGGATTGAATGCTTCGTGGGGGGCAATCTCCTAGCACCCACACATATAGCACATTGTGATTACAGAATAGAAATCCTGTCTTAGAGTCGCTGAACATCAGCACATGTTCTAGACTCGATGTGAGCATGCTTGCCAGCGTGTGTATGCTGGTACTGAGGCTTAAACAAGATCTCATATTTTTGCTTGGCTTTTTGACTCAAAGCTGGTGCTCCACCACTTGAGACCTCCACTTCCCGCTTTTCATTCATTAGAAATAAGAGTCTCATGGACTTTTCTGCCTGAGTTGGCTTCAAACCATGATCCTCAGATCTCAGCCTCCTGAGTAGCTAGGTTTCTAATCATGGCCCCCAGACACAGTGCCTAGAAACTTGAGAAAATCCATCTGGTAGAATGGTTCAAATGGTAGAGCACCTGCCTAACAAGGACAAAGCCCTGAGTTCAAACCCCAGCACTGTCAGTGAGAGAAGGCAGGGTTGGGGAGAGGTAGGAAATTCCCCAAATGCCCGCACTGGGGGAGTACTCAGCACCAGGCACAGCAGTACTTACCTGGCGCCCACCCCTCACTGGGGGAGAGAGGCAGGTGACAGGGTGACAGGCACAGAGCCCTACCACCTCTCTCTGGGGTGCAGGGTGGACCTGGCCTCCCGGGCCTTGTGCGGTGCCGGGCACTGACATTGAGGCTGGGAGTCCTGGGGGTGGGGCGAGCCCAAGTGGTTGCCAGGGAGACGCAGGCTCTGAGCAGCTGCCAGCTGGGGCTGGTGAGCCGATGACCTGAGCTCCTGGGGCTCATGCTAAGCACGGTGGCAGTGGGAATGTCACAGTGCTACCAGGGCTAGGGTTGGGGGGGAAGGGGCTCGTCTGCCTCCCCCTCCCCGCAATGGCTCTAGAAGTGGGAGGTGGAAGAAGCTACAGACGTGTCAGGCCTTCACCTCCACACCAGAAGCAGGGTGTGCCAGGCCTCCCTCCAAGGCCTCATTCTGAGAATGAAGAAGACTAGGCTTCAAGGACTCTTCTGGGCAGGGGAGCACTGGACAGGAGAGTCTGCTTCTCCCAGACAGGGCTAGATGCGGAGTGGTGGAGGCAGGCAGACACCCTTCCCACCCACAGCTCTCTTTTCTCTTTTAATTCCTGCAGCAGCTCTTTGAGGCTGGTGGTATTACTACTCCATTTTACAGACAAGGAAACTGGGGCTTAATGCGGTGAAATGGCTTGCTCAGGGCCATGTGAGCCAGGGTTGATTTCTTTCTTCTTTCCTTCATTTATTTGCCAGTCCTGGGGCTTGAACCCAGGGCCTGGGCAGTCCCTGAGCTTCCTTTGCTCAAGGCTAGCACTCTACCACTTGAGCCACAGCGCCACTTCCAGCTTTTTCTGTGTTTGTGGTGCTGAGGAATCAAAGCCAGGGCTTCATGCATGCTAGACAAGCACTCTACCACTGAGCCACATTCCAGCCAATGAGCCAGGATTTAAACCAGGACAGGCTAGTTCTGGAGTCTTGAGTAGGAAATGTGAAATTCTGTGTCAGGCCTGCATTGCTCTTGATTTTATTTTTAACCAGTCCTGAGACTTGAACTCAACTCAAGGCCTGGGATTTGGTGCTCAGACTACACTCCACTTCCAGCTTTTTTTTTTTTTTGGTCGTGGGCCTTGAACTCTGGTCCTGGGTGCTGTCCCTCAGCTCTTCAGCTCAAGGCCAGCGCTCTACCACTTGAGCTACAGCGCCACTTCCAGTTTTCTGGTGGTTTACTGGAGATAGGAGTCTCACGGTCTTTCCTGCCCGAGCTGGCTTTGAACCTCGATCCTCAGATCTCAGCCTCCTGAGTAGCTAGGATTATAGGTGTGAGCCACCAGCACCTGGCTCTTTTTGGTGGTTAATTGGAGATAAGAGTCTCATAGACTTTCCTGCCTGGGCCTGGCTTTGAACTTCGATCCTCAGATCTCAGCCCCCCCCCCCCCCAGTAGCTTGGATTACAGGCATGAGCTACCAGCATCCAGTTTGCTAATAGTTTTCAATGTGGCCTTGAACAGAGCCCTCTTCCTCTGGGGACCACCAGGGACCTGAACTTGGAGGAGCTGCACGAAAAGGGAAGAGGCAGGCTGGGCACCGGTGGCTCACGCCTATAATCCTAGCTACTCAGGAGGCTGAAATCTGAGGATCACAGTTCAAAGCCAGCCTGGGCAGGAAAGTCCATGAGACTCTTATCTCCAATAAACCACTAGAAAACCGGAAGTGGGCGCTGTGGCTCAAGCAGTAGAGTGCTCACCTTTAGCTGAAGAGCACAGGGATAGTGCCCAAGCCCAGAGTTCAAGCCCCACGACTGACAAAAAAGAAAAAAAAAGAAAGAAAGAAAAGGGAAGAGCCAGAGGTCCAGTTTCTACCTTCTTTCCAGAACATTTGTGGAAACACTGAAGAGTGGAAATAAGGCTTCCATTATGTGAATGTCCTACACTACTTTTGCAAAAAATCAATTTCTATCTTTAAACTTCCCATCTGCCTTACTTGGGTGGAATTATAATCATTTCCATTATACACATGGGACAGCTGAGGCTCAGAGAAGGTAAGTGATTCATTCATGTCACACAGCAGGCAAATAACCAGTGCTCTTCCATGAAAATAAAATCTGTGCCTGGTTCAGCGAAGAGGAGACTAGAGTTTTCCCAAGAACTTTCCTCTGAGAAGCCAAAGGGAAAAATAAACTCCCTCCAAAGCCAAGAGCCAGCCAGGCAGTGGCAGCTCATGTCTGTAATCAGGAAGCTTAGAAATGAAGACTGAGGTTCAAAGTCAGCCTGGGCAGGCAAGTCTGTGACTCTTATCTCTAAGTAACGACAAAAACAAAAACAAAAACAAAAACAAAAAACCAAAATGCCCGAAGTGGAGTTGTGACTAGCTATCTTTGAGCACAAAAGCTCAGGGACAGTGCCCAGGTCCTGAGTTCAAGCCCAGGACAGCACAAAAAAATAAAAATAAATCCAAGAGCCAGCTATGTTTTGAGAACATTTGCTCCAACTTGGAGTGTCTGGCCAGCCCCGCCCTCCAGAACCAGCAATTGAGTGATTCTCCCTTTCTGAGTTCTGGTCTTCTCATCTGTGAGATGGAGCCAACCACAGCCCCCGGGGCAGGCTGTGGGCGGAGCCAGGAGCTGCGTCTGTGTCCACTGTCTGTGAGCAGCCCCCTGGCCAGCTGCTTTGGCTCCTGCTCCCGGGCCAAGCTCATCTCCGTGTCCCTGAATGAAGGCAAAGCTCCAACAGACGTTGTGCTTCTGCGGCCCACGAGGCCAAGGAGGCCGCAGAGAACCATTGGGGCCGCTGAGAGGGAACGCTGGCCGAGATGCAGGTCACAGGACTGTGGCACACTGGACGGTGAGTCAGCCCTGGCACATCAGGTGACCAGAGCCAGCTGGAGCTCTGTTCCACTTCTCCCCCAACCCCTCAAAGAATGGCAGAGAAATGGCCGTCCCCAATCCCTCTCAGCCCGGTCAGATTAAGGCTAGCACTCACCCACCCAATGCTGTGTGACCCAGACAAGCAGCTGCCCTTCTCTGGGCTTCATCTTCGTCTCCAGCCACATGAATCATGGCCTCAGCAACCTTTGAGGTTGTCAAAAACACACATGTGTGCTAGGCACCAGTAGCTCATGCCTGTAATCCTAGCTGCTTAGGAGGCTGAGGTCTGAGGATCACCATTCAAAGCTGTCTATAAGACTCTCATCTTTAACCACCAAAAAAAAGGCAGAAGTGGAGCTGTGACTCAAGTAGTAGAGTGCTAGCCTTGAGCAGAAGAAGCTCAGGGACAGTACCCAGGCTCTGAGTTCAAGCCCCAGAACAAGCACAAAACACAAAACAAAACGTACATGGGGGCATACCCCACTGTGACATTTCCCAATGTCACCATTCCTATATGGCAATACAAAATTATACATGCACACAATGCACACATGTAACTGGGACAACAGACGCCAAAGGAGCTCTGGTCTTAGAGGCCCCCAATCTGTGGGAGAAGAAACACACGCAGGGCTGGGAAGGTGGCTCCGTGGCAGAGTGCTTGCTTGGCATGCACGAGGCCCCTGGATCCAATACACAGAAAAGGCTGGAAGTGGCGCTGTGACTGAAGAGCTCAGGGACAGTGCCCAGGCCCAGAGTTCAGGCCCCAAGACTACCAGATGATGATGACGAAGACGACAACAACAACAACAACAACACGTGATCCAAATCCAGAGTGGGCAGGCCTGACTCTGTAACAGCCTCTGCTACCATCTACTGTCCAAGCCGGGTGTCTCTCCTCTCAGCGAGTCTGGGTAAGAACCCCACACCCCCGCCGCAGCCGTACCCATTGCACAGACAAGTGAAGACGCTGGCTGCGCCTCAGTCACCGCCTCTGCGAGGTGGGGCCAATGGCGGCTGCTCTGGGCTGTGGGAGGAGTCAGGAGCCGGGTCTGGGCGCAGTGGTTGGTGAGTGTCCCAGCCATGGGCTTTGGCCTCCACCATCCAGCCCAGCACAGCTGAGCTCCCACACTCTGTGCTCAGACTCTGGGCGGGAGACAGAAGGGAGGACCCCACCATTCCCGGAACAAGTGGGGAGCCACAACTTGGGGTTCTATTTCTGGTACTGCACTGACTCAGTCCATGACCTTGAGCGAGTCAACCCCCCAACTCTATAGCTTAAAAACAACTCCCCCAATGAAAACATCCCAGCCACCCCGCCTCCCCCAGGATAGGGGAGCAGGTGGAGAGCAACCCGTTCAGCTGCTGAACAGAAATTCCAGGACCCCAGGGCTGGCTGGTCTACTGTAGGCCTGGGAAGGTGACAGACAGAGCAACCCCGGACCACCAGAGAAAAGGGGCCACCTGCCTGGCACCCCTTCCCCCAGACGCTCCTTAAAATACACTGCAGCTGGAAATGACCTAATTAAACCTCCTTGTCCTCCCCCTCCCCACTGTGTGTGTGTGTCAGAGAGAGGGGGAGGGAGGGGGAGGGGGGAGGGGGGAGGGAGGGAGGGAGGGAGAGGGAGAGAGACAGAGACAGAGAGACAGAGAGAGAGACAGAAACAGAAAGAGAGAGTGGGAGAGAGAGAGAGAGAGAGCGCTACCCATCCCATATTAGACCTTATTTATTCAAGAGACCCTTTACCTTCTTCCTGTCCTAGGCAGCCCAGGCCGCCCCCAGGCCATTGGCATTGATGGTGGTCTATGGGGGAAGGGAGGGCCGAGTCCTCCAGGGACAGACAGGTTCTCATCCCAGCTCTGCCTCCACAGGGCCCAGCGTCCCTAGGCAAGTGGCTTTCCCCTTCTGAGCCTTCCTGAAGAGACCTGACTGATGGCAGCTCCATGTGCAGTGGCTGCCAAATCCCTGAGCTTCCTAGCGTGTGGAGCAGCCTCCCTGCGCCCTGCCCTGTGGTGACCATCTCAGGCTGCCCGGAGTGTCCCCTTCCCACCTAGCTGTGGGCCTGAGGCTGGGATGGGGGGCACACGGCGCCCTCTGCTGGTTGCCTCCTGTAAGGGGACCCTGCTCCTTGCTGGCTGGGAGGAGGATGTCCCCTCTACATCCATCCAGGGAGCCCCTCCCCGACCTGTGGGCATCCATGAACACGGCTTCTCCAGGTCCGGGACAAACCTCGGTGTCCCTCAGGGCCCTCAGAGGCCTGTGGGTCTGCACCCTTGTTTTTGTCCTTCGAGGTGGGGCAGGCAGATCGGAGCGGGCGCACCTGGAGGCTTTGGTAACAGACTTCAAGGAAATGGGTCAGGAGGTAAAGCTGGGCGGAGGAGGCGCCCCCGCCCCCCGATGGAGTCAGGTGTGGGGACCAGGCTGCCCCGCCCCCGCCCCCGCCCCCGGGCAGTGGAAGTGTCTGGAAACACTTCTTTCCCAAGGAGAGGCCCCAACTGGAGGGCATCCAGGGGGCGCGGTGCCAGGCTCCGAGGGTGCCCCTCCCCCGGCACCCCCAGCCGCCGTGGCCGCCTCGGTTTATTGTTGTTCTCCTGCCCCTGGGGGAGAGCCCGCAGGCCGGCCCGCACCCGCGCCCCCCGCGAGCGGCAGCGCCCCCTCTCCTCCCGGCCCCCGGTGCGGCCCGGGCCCTGGGGTCCGGTCACCCCTGCCCTCTGCGGGGCCGAGCCCCGGGGAGAGGGGAAACCGCACGCAGCCCTCTCCAGCCAACTGGCACAGAAGGGAAACAGAGGCAGGCGCGGACCTGCGCGGGGGGGGTCCCGGCGCGGCCCTGCCCCTCCCCAGCTCCTGCCTGGATTCCAGGAGAGAACCGCGACGCCGGTGCGTCCCTCCCGCAGCCTGACAGGAGGCGGCTGCGGTTCTAGACGTGAGTCCCAGACGGACCGACAGACAGACAGACACCTGCGTTCACGCACGGGGCGGGGGGCCTCTGCTCCCGCATCCCAGGGGAAGAGGGATGCGGAGGGAAGGGGCGGAGGGGGGCTCCCGGTCCCCGCTGCACCCCGCATCCTCCCCGCACCGTGCACTCCGCCCGCCCGGCTCCCGGCGCGGGCCGCGCGGCGCCGCCGCCCCTTACCTCGCCCCGGCGCGGGGTCCGGGCTCGGCCTCTGCGGGCGGCCGCGCTCCGCCGGGCTGGTGCGTGCAGCTGGCGGGCAGGTCCGCACGGGGCGTGCGCGCGCGCGCGTGTGTGTGCGTGTGTGTCTGTGTGTGTGTGTATGTGTGCGTGTGTGTGTGCGCGCGCCCGCGCGGGCGGCTCCTCCGCCCCCCACTCACTCACGCACGCCTTCCCGCTGACGTCAGGCGGGGGCGGGGCCGCGGGGGGATTTGTACTCCGGGCTTAAAGGGACGCGGGGGGACGGGGGTGGGAGCGGGGCGGGGACGGGGGGGACGGGGGGGGGCGGGGGGGAGCGGGGCCGGGACGGGGGGACGGGGGGAGCGGGGCGGGGACGGCCCCCCCCCGGGGCCCAGGCCCCGCCTCCCGGACCGGCGCTGCCAGGTGAGTGACCAGCTGGTTCCGCCCAGGCTGTCTGTCTGTCTGTCCTTCCTAAGCTTCCTGTTTTGGAAGGTGGCTTTTATTGCTGGGCCAAGCTATAATTTACCTTGCTAAGTCAGGGTAGGAACGCAGGGAAGGAAGAGCTGGGACAGAGCCAGGGCGCGGCCCTGTGCGTGGTGTGTGTGTGTGTGTGTGTGTGTGTGTGCGCGAGAGAGAGACAGACAGACAAACAGAGAGTCTGCACATGCCATGTGTGAGACTTGCAGCCTGAGTGGGGAGAAGGAAGGCCAGAGAGGGGACCCTGTGGGGATATCAGGCCCCCAGGGACCCCACAGGCCTCCTTTCTCCTCGGGGGATTCCCATAGTGGCCCCTGACCTCGTGTGGCCCCTGCGGTGAGGGTGTGGGGCAGGTCCCATGAAGGTACCTGGCACGCAGTAGGCCCTTGAGGTGAGATGGATGATCTCCCGAATCTGACAGCATTCTAAAGGGGGTGATGAGCATGGTGCACACACAGGCTCCAGGCAGAGAGACCCACCCCAACCCCCTGGTTGCTCCAGTGAGAGGCGTGTGTGTGTGTGTGTGTGTGTCCGTGTTCGTGTCCCACATCCCCATCAGAGGGCTCAGATTCAAATTCAACCCCTTGCTCTGTGACCTCCAGGAACTCCTTTGGATTCTGATTCTCCTTGGGAGAGTTGTGGAGGCCCAAGGGTAACAAGGCTGCTCAGCGCTGCCCAGCTCAGCGCTGGGCTGAAGAAAATCTCCACTGAGGGCCTTCTTGTCTCCTTTCTGTCCCTGATCCTCAGCCTTCAATGAGAAAATAGAAATTATAAGACAAGCACCCCCGGCTCACATCTATAATCCCAGCGACTCAAGAGGCTGAGATGTGAGAAGCATGGTTTAGAGGCAGCCTGGCCTATGAAATATGTAAGACTCTTGTCTGCAAGCAACCAGTAAACAGTCAAGTGGAGGCATGATTCAAGTGGTAGAGTATCAGCCATGAGTGAAAAAGCTGAGCTAAAGCACAAGGCCCTTACTTGAAGCCCCAGTACCAGAACACACAAATACATAAATATAGATACAAGTAAGAATAGCTACTTAAGATTTATTGAGGAGCCAGGCATCCGTGGCTCACGCCTGTAATCCTAGCTACTCAGGAGGCCAAGATCTGAAGATTGGGGTTCAAAGCCAGATAGGGCAGGAAAGTCCGTGAGACTCTTTATCTCCAATAAAACACCAGAAAACCAGAAGGGGCACTGTGGCTCAAATAGAGCTAAAGGACAGCGCCCAGGCCTAGAGTTCAAGCCCCATGACTAACAACAACAACAAAAGATTTATTGAGGGCTCCTTACCAGCCAAGAAGTGTTTTACCTTCATTTATACCTTACACCAGCCCAATTGTTTATTTACTTATTTTATTTTTGTGCCAATCCTAGGGCTTGGGTGCTGTCCCTGAGCTTTTTCACTCAAGGCTGGTGCTCTACCACTTAAGTCACAGTTTTACTTCTGGCATTTGGGTTCTTTAGCTGGACATAAGAGCTTCATGGACATTCCCTTCCCAGGCTGGCTTCGAACTGTGATCCTCAGATTTCAGTTTCTTGAGTAGCTAGGGTTGCAAGGTGTGAACCACCAGCACCGGGCTTACTTTCCATTTTTTTTTTTTTCTGGTTAATTGGAGATAAGAGTCTCATGGACTTTCCTGTCCAGGCTGGCTTTGAACCGAGATCCTCAGATCTTTGGCTTCCTGAGTAGCTAGGATGACAGGCATGAGCCATCAGCGCCCAGCAATCTTTTTTTTAAGATGAGCGTAGGGCTTAGAGCCTGACACTGCGTATTGGCCGCACACTCCCACCTGCAGCCCTCCTCTTTTCTTTCCTTTTTAACTCTTTCGGTTTGAACTCAGGATCTTGCTCGGCCACTCGAGCACTGCCCCCCACTCCCATCCTTTTGTTTTCAATTTGTTTTTTCAGGTCAGAGTCTCACTCTTTTGCCCAGGGTTCGCCTCAGACCTCCACCCTCCTATTTCTGCCTCCCAAGCAGTTAGGATTCCAGGCAGGACCTGCCACACTTAGCCCAAGACAACAGTTTTCAAAGTGCCCTTAGAAGCAAGCACCCTCTCCTACAGCTCTGTGAAGTTGACCTGGAGGCAGGCTCAGATCAGTCATGAATCAATGGAGTGATGGGATGGGGGGGGGGGGCTGAGTCTTGGTCTGAGTCCATCTTGTTTCCCCAGGAGGGCTATGAGCACAGTGGGCCCCTGCCCTATCCCTCACCCACGGTGTCTCCTCTCAGTCTTCATGACTCCTGGTCTGGCCTGGCCCAGCCCAACCAGCCTCAGGTCCTGGGCTAGCCTGGTGGTTCCCAGCTCTCCCCCACCTGCTTAGGGGTGTGGCCAGGAGGGTTTCTCTGCGGAAGGAGCCAGCCTTGTGGGATTCAGATGGAAAGGGGTGGGGGGAGCTGTTGGGTGCACTGCACAGCAGAGGCCTGGGGCGGGGGAGGGTGGAAGAGGCCCATAGGAGACGGGAGGCCAGGAGGCAGGCCTTGAAGGCCCGTTCTGAGAAGGCTCGGCCTAGTGCCGGGTGGTCAAGGCCAGCACTACAGACCTGACCTCCTCCTGTGTCCAGTTTCCTTTCTCAGAGGCGAACACGTGCCTGGCTGCCAGGCAGCCGTGAATGAAGGGGGCTGGGCCGTGCTTGCAGTAGTGATGCCTGTCCCCGTGCTTGCCACGAGGCCCAGCTGTTCATTCAGGAAATGAGCTGCCAGGCAACGCCCACCCACCCACCAGCAGCCAAGTCACAAAGAAATTGTCTGCTTAGAAGCAGCGTGACTCAGCAGGGAAGGCTATGTTTTTGTGAAGAACTGGGAATCCAGAAGCTTCTCTCTGGGAAAGCCTCCCTCCCTCACAGAGAGAAAGAGAAGATGGGAGTCCCCTACGCCCACCCCCAGGCCCTGAGTCCTGCTGATTCCATTGGGTTGGCAGTGGATTGAGGAGATCTTGAGTCCACACAGCCCTTTAAGGTACATAGATCCCTAAGATGTTAGTGTTACGTGACTGATGAGGAGGCAGCTCAGGCACAGAGAGGCTAAGGAACTTGCCCAGCAATACCCAGATGGTGATAGAGCTTGGGGTTAAAGTGCAGGGTCCAGCAGGGCATGGTAGTGCATGCCTGCAGTCCCGGCACTTTGGAGGCACAGGCTGGGGGAATCTCAAGTTTTGATGTCAGCCCAGGCTATCTAGCAAGATTTTGTCTCAGGATGGAAGACATAAAAAAAACAAAAACCAAATATGACTCCATAGAGATCTGGGCCCTGACAGCTCACCCTGTAATCTACTGGAGAGGTTGAGATCTGAGGATCAGGGTTCAAAAGCAACCTAGGCAGAAAAGTCCATAAGACTCTTATCTTCCACTTCACCAGCAGAAACCAGAAGTGGGGGTGTGGTTCAAGTGGTAGAATGCCAAGCTTGACTGTACAAGATCAACAGTGAGCAAGACAGATGGAATCTGTCATTAGAGCTCACCAGCAAGTCTGAGGAAGGGAAGCAGGCAATAAAACAACCTAATAATTACACTCTGTCATGTTGGAAGGCAATGAAAGCTTGGGGAAACTATCAGACAGTGAACTGGGGTAGAGAGTGGGGATGCTGGTGGGTGGCTTGCAATTTAAAACAAGAGATGGGAGCTGGAGGTGTGGCCCAAGTGGTATAGCCCCCGCCTTGCAAGTGTGAGGACCTGAATTAAAACCCTAGTACTGTCTCCACCCCCACCTCAAAAAAAACCCACCCAAATCGTCCCCAAAACAAGAGACCAAGACAAGCTTTTTCTTGTCTCTTCCTTCAAGGGAAATAAGGTATTGCAGGAACTAGAGAGAAGGCTCAGATTTATTTATTGTCGGTCGTGGGGCCTGAACTCTGGGCCTGGGCTCTGTCCCTCAGCTCCTCAGCCACAGCGCCACTTCCAGCTTTTTCTGCTTATGTGGTGCTGAGGAATCGAACCCAGGGCCTCATGCATGCAAGGCAAGTGCTCTACCACTGAGTCACATTCCCAGCCCAAGGTTGAGATTTATTATTACTATTTCCAGTGCTGGATGGAACCAAGGTTTGTTGTTTTTTTTTTCATGCATACAAAGCATTTGCTCTAGCACTGAGTTGTCCTACAGTCCAAAGAATGAGAATTTCTTCTCCTTTTTTTTTCCCCCAGTACTGGGGTTTACTTTTTTTCTTTTTAATTTCGTTTTGGTACTGGGGTTTGAACCCGGACCTCATGCTCTCACTCGGCTTACTTATTCAGGGCTAGTATTGTACCCCTTGAACCACTCATCCAGCCTGGATTTTTGTTGGAGTATTGCATGAGCATTTAGGTGTTGGTGCTGGGGCTTTAAGTCAGGGCCTGGACTTTCGCTTGGCTTTTTCCACTCATGGCTAGCACTCCACCATTTGAATCATGGTTCTACTTCTAGTTTTTTTGCTGGCTTATTGGAAATAATAGTCTTGTGGCCTTTCCTGCTCAGACTGGCTTCAAATCAGGATCCTCAGATCTCAGCCTCCTGAGTAGCTAGGATTATTAGTTGTTAGTCATTGGCTCCTAAGGTTGTGTGTGTGTGTGTGTCTGTGTGTCTGTGTGTCTGTGTGTCTGTGTGTGCATGCCAGTACCAGGGAGTCTGAGCGCTGTGCCTCAGCTTTTTTGTTTGAGGCAAGTGCTCCATCACTTGGGCCGCAGTTCTACTTCTGGTTTTTTTGCTGGATAATTGGAAACAAGAGTCTCATGGACGTTTCTATCGAGGCTGGCTTTGAACCATGATCTTTGGATCTCAGCCTCCTAAGTAGTTAGGATTATAGTCATGAGCCACTAGCTCCCAGCATGGCCTCAAAAACTCTTGATCTGCCGGGCACCAGTGGCTCACGCCTGTAATCCTAGCTACTCAGGAGACTGAGATATGAGGATCGCGGTTCAAAGCCAGCCCAGGCAGGAAAGGCTGTGAAACTCTTATCTCCAATAAACCACCAGAAAACCAGAAGTGGCACTGTAGCTCAAGTGGTAGAGCACTAGCCTTGAGCTGAAGAGCTGAGGGACAGTGCTCAGGCCCAGAATTCAAGCCCCACAACTGACAAAACAAAAAAGAAACTCTTGATCTTCCTGCCAGCTTCCCAAGTGCTGGGATTACAGGTGTGGTGTCAGCTCACACAGGTGTGTGTAAGTTCACGCAGCTGTGGACAGTCTCCATTCTGCAGGATTGGGGGCAGGGAGAGAACAGGCCTGGGGGGGAGGGGGCGGGAAACGGGGGCGTAAAGTTCATTGGCTTCATCCGGGCATCCTCAGCTCCTGTGTGGCGTGGGAGCGCCATTGCTTCGACCTCCTCTCTGAATTCTCTGTCCGCCTGATTCATTCCCAGCCCTCTTTCTCTCTGTCCCCTCTGCCCTTGGCAATGGTAATATGTTACCCTTTTGTCTGTTCAAATAACCCGTATTTACAAGCCTGGGCCCTGTGCCAGGCTCTGGGTGAGGGCCACAGGATGGGGAGGGGCTCCATCAGGAAGGCCTCTTCTCTTGTGGAGCTTGTAGACTAAGTGGTTTGTGAGTCTTTGTAAGTCACTACAACCCTTCCGGGAGTAATGCGCAGGATTAGCAAAGAGGCCTGCCCCATTCCAACCAATGCATAAACCAATGTGCCAACAAATCATTCTTCTAGACCGGAGAGCCGAATACCAGCAGGGAGGCTGGGACCCTGAAACACTGGCCTCCAGTGTACCCCGCAGCCCAGCCTGGCCCTCCTCCAGTTTCCCATCTGGTGAATGGTTCACCACCTGGCTGGTGGCTGAACCCCGCAGGCAACGGCCTGTCCCATAGAGACCCCTGGATTCTACCCAACTTCTCTGCCCCCGGCTGCCAGCCTCATTTGGCCTTCACTGGCTGAGACCACAGGACAAGCTACTCCTGGCCTTGTCCCATCCCTGGTCTCTTTTGAGGGCGTCATGTTGTCATTTCCTTGTTTTGATCTAAGGCTTCCCTTTGCTGCCCTCAGGCGAATGCCCCAGCGGCATAGCTCAGTGGTAGGGTCAGGGGTGGTGGAGCCTGCGTCCAGGCTCTGCTACTTTATAGCTGTGTGACACTGAATAATCTACTTCATCTCTCTTTGCAGCTGCTCAGTCAGGAGCCTGAGATCTGAGGATCCAGCTTGAAGCCAGCCCAGGCAGACAAATCTGATAGACATTCATCTCCAACTAAACAGCAAGAAAGGTGGAAATGAGGGGCTGGGAAGGTGGCTCAGTGGTAGAGCGCTTGCCTTGCATGCATGAGGCCCTGGGTTCGATTTCTCAGCACCACATAAACAGAAAAAGCTAGAAGTGGGCTGGGAAGGTGACTCAGTGGTAGAATGCTTGACTAGCATGCGTGAAGCCCTGGGTTCTATTTCTCAGTACCACATACACAGAAAAAGCTGGAAGTGGTGCTGTGGCTCAAGTGGTAGAGTGCTAGACTTGAGCTGAAGAGCTCAGGGACAGCGCCCAGGCCCAGAGTTCAAGCTCACAACTGCCGAAAAAAAAAAAAATAATAATATAAAAAAGCTGGAAAAGAGGTGGGTGCTGGTGGCTCATACCTGTAATCCTAACTATTCAGAAGGCTGAGATCTGAGGATTGCAGCTCAAAGACAGCCGGGACAGGAAAGTCCATGAGACTCATCTCCAAATAAGCAGCCCCCCAAAAAACCACAAGTAGAGTTGTGGCTCAAGTGGTAGAGTGCCAGCTTTGAGCAAAAAGCCCAATAAGAACATGAGGACCTGAGTTCAAGCCCCAGTACATACACACACAGAGGGAGGGGAGGAGGAGGCTGGAGAGAAAGATTGAGATCAGTTTGGATTTATTTGGGTGAGTAAAAACTTTATTCAGGAAAGTTTTTTTTTTTTGAACGTGTGGAGGTCACTCTCAGAGAAACAGGCCAGGCAGAGTATACGACTAAGCTCTAGAAGAACACCGAAAAGGCTTGAACCAAAGCGGTAGAAGTGGGGCAGAATCAAGGGAGAACATTTGAGAGATATTTAAGCAAATGTGTGTTCAGTATATCCAGTACTTGAGAATCTGAGGCAGAAAGATATGCTTGAGCCCAGTTCATGACAAGCCTGAATTTAAAGAAGCAAAGAATTGGGAAGATAGATGCAAAGAATTGGGAAGAGAGAGAGAGAGAGAGAGAGAGAGAGAGAGAGAGAGAGAGAGAGAGAGAGAGAGAGAGAGAGAGAGAGAGAGAGAGAGAGAGAGAGAGGTTTAAAGTGTGAGAAAGATTTGAGAGAATGAGGAAATATTTCCTAATGCTGTTGCTGAATGTGTCCTCGGAATGACATTAGGGAATAGTGAGGGCAAAGAGCTGAAAGGGAATTGTTCTTCAACTTCTAGCAGAGGCAGACTGACCCACATAGATAAGGAAGGTCAAATTGAGTAGTACTGCAGGCTGTCTTGAGAGAGTTCCATGCTTGTAAAGTCAGAAAATTGACTAATTGAAAAAGCATTTCAATTTTAAGTGTCTCTGTCATCTACCTCAAAGATCCTTTGATGTCCTTTAATTGTTATTTTGAGCTAGTCTCTGGTGGCTCAGGCCTGTAATCCTAGCTATTCAGGAGGCTGAGATTTGAGGATTGTGGTTCAAAGCCAGCCCAGATAGAAAGGGGTAAAGTGCCAGCCTTTAGCTGAAAAAGCCAAGCTAAGGTGTTGCGTTCAAGCCCCAGTAGCAGTACACACACACACACACACACACACACACACACACACACACACACACACACACACACACACACACACACACACACTGTTATTTTGGTTAAAACACAGTATAGTATTTTTCTACATGCTCTGACTTTTACAGTGTAGTGTAGAGATTTAGACAGAGCTCACTTCCACCACTTACTAGTTCATGATGTTGGACAAGTTATTGGATTCTCTAAGGACATGTTAGTGATCAGAATGAAGACGGGCTAGCTTGGGACATGAGTGGGTAGGAGACAGATCCTACAGAACCTTGCGTGTTACCAAAGCAGTTTTGGACTTAGTTCAACTGGAAGCTATTGAAGTTGGATCCTAACCCTCCCCCAATACCTTTTATTAATGCAGGAACTGGGACTTAAACCTAGGGCCTTGGCTTCCCTTAGCTGGACTTTGTCTTAGATTTTCACTTAAGTTTGGCATTCTAACAGTTGAACCACAGCTCTACTTCTAGTTTTTCTCCTGGTTAATTGGAAATAAGAGTGTTAATAGGGCTGGGAAGGTGGCTCTGTGGTAGAGTGCTTGCCTTGCATGCATGAGGCCCTGGGATCGATTCCTCAGCACCACATAAGCAGAAAAAGCCAGAAGTGGCGCTGTAGCTCAAGTGGTAGAGTACTAGCCTTGAGCTGAAGAGCTGAGGGACAGTGTCCAGGCCCAGAGTTCAGGCCCCACAACTGGCAAAAAAAAAGAGTGTTAACAGACTTTCCTGCTCAAGATGGCTTTGAACCACAGTTCTCAGATCTCAGCCTCCCTGTATGACTAGGATTAGAGGCATGAGCCACAGGGGCCAGCTTCAATATCATTCTTGTTTTTTTTTTCTCTCTCTCTAAACAAATTCTTTTTTCTTTTCTTTTTTTTCTTTTTTTTTGGGTCTGGTCGTGGGGCCTGAACTCTGGGCCTGGGCGCTGTCCCTCAGCTCTTCAGCTAAGGCTAGCACTCTACCACTTGAGCCACAGCGCCACTTCTGGCTCTTTTCTTTTTGCTTATGTGGTACTCAGCAATCGAACCCAGGGCCTCAGGCATGCAAGGCAAGCGCTCTACCACTGAGCCACCTTCCCAGCCCTAAACAAATTCATTTTATTATCATTATTTAACTTTCTTGTCAAGGTGGTGTACAGAGGGTTACAGTTACATATGTAAGGTAGTGATTACATTTATTGCCAGACATCATTACCCCCTCCCTCTCTAGTTTTTCTCACACTTTCCTTCCCTGATTTTTTTTTTTTGGGGGGGGGGGGGTCCAGTTGTGGGGCCTGAACTCTGGGCCTGGGCGCTGTCTCTCAGCTCTTTAGCTCAAGGCTAGCGCTCTACCACTTGAGCCACAGCGCCATTTCTGGCTTTTTTCTTTTTGCTTATGTGGTGCTGAGGAATCGAACCCAGGGCCTCAGGCATGCAAGGCAAGCGCTCTACCATTGAGCCACCTTCCCAGCCCCAGAATCCAGCAATTTTAAATCGAGATATTGTTGTGCCCAGGTCGCAGGACCCCCCCCCCCCCACCAAGAAGACCACCGAGAGTCAGACTTTACAACTGTTTTAAGGTTTTATTTAAACGGGCTGCAGCTTGGGCCTCATCCTGCACTCTGACACAGCAGAGCCTAGGAGGAGAGCCCCGAGCTAAAGATTTGCAGGGCTATAAAGGCACACAATCAACCAGGTGTTTGGATTATCACCACGTGTTGCTCTGCTAGACAATTTGCTGGTAGTTTAAACAAGCAGCAAGTGGTCACTGCCTCAAAACTTTAACCCTTCAAAGCCGGGGGCTGGTGGCTCATGCCTGTAATCCTAGCTACTCAGGAGGCTAAGATCTGAGGATCGCGGTTCAAAGCCAGCCGGGGCAGGAAAGACCGTGAGACTCCAATAAACCACCAGAAAACCGGAAGTGGCGCTGTAGCTCAAGTGGTAGAGTGCTCGCCTTGAACTGAAGAGCTGAGGGACAGCGCCCAGGCCCAGAGTTCAAGCCCCAAGACCGACAAAAAACAAAAAAACAAAAAAACTTTAACCCTTCAATATAATGCGATCAAATGCAAAGATCTTAAGTTTACTGACTCTTGGCAAATGAATGCATCCTTGTTTACCCCATCTAAAGGAAGATACAAAACACTATCCTAGAAAGTGATAGCCTCCCCCCCGCCTTTTTTTTTTTTAGTCGTAGGGCTTGAACTCTGGGCCTGGGCGCTGTCCCTCAGCTCTTCAGCTCAAGGCGAGCGCTCTACCAATTGAGCTACAGCGCCACTTCCGGTTTTCTGGTGGTTTATTGGACATAAGAGTCTCACAGACTTTCCAGCCCAGGCTGGCTTTGAATCTCAGTTCTCAGCCTCCTGAGTAGCTTGGATTACAGGCGTGAGCCACTGGCGCCCGCCAGTACTGATGGTTTTAAGCAGTGTTACGTTCCTGCGTGGCAAGGATGCTTTGCAACCCACGTGGCCCCATTCAAGCAAGCGCAGGTCGCTTAGCAACCAGGAAGCAATGAGCTGTCAGATCTACCGCCTATAGAGGGAAGCCCCGCCTCTTAATCGCCATACCCCGCCTCCTCCCCGCGCAGGAGCCAGTGGGCAGTCACGCCCCACTTCCGGGGGTGGGAATAATGTTCTTATTGGTCCGCTGTCCGGAAGCGACGAGATTCGGAATCTCGCGCACGGTGGTGGGACCCCCGCCGGGGCGTGCGGGTGTGCGGTGCGTGTCGCTGGCCGGCGGTGCGCGCGCGGGCCGTCGCGGGGTCGAGGCTTCCTCCCGCCTCGGAAGCGGAGCCGGGCCCGCACGGAGCGGCTCAGCCCCCCCTGCGCTGCGGGCCTGGGGCGGGGCGGCGTCTCCGCGTGCTCGGGCCGGGCCGACGGCGTTCGGGGGCCCCGCGCCCCGGGCCCCGGCGCAGGGCGGCTCCTCCGGGGTCCCCAGCGCCCCCGGCGCGGGCCGCCATGTTTGTCCTGGTGGAGATGGTGGACACGGTGCGGATACCTCCCTGGCAGTTTGAGAGGAAGCTCAACGACTCCATCGCCGAGGAATTGAACAAGAAGTTGGCCAACAAGGTACTGGGCCCGGTGTGCATGGTGGGCCGGGGCCCAGCACGGCTAGGGCTCTCCTGACCGGGCAGGCCTCCTGGAGAGCCAGGATCGCAGGCGTGAGCCACGCGCGCCCGGCGCTTTCCATGCGAACGTTACCCAAGTTAGCCTCAAACAGGATCCTCCTGCCTCTGCCTCCCTGGTAGCGGGGGTTACAGGTGTGTCGCCCCACGCACCCGGCAGCGCCCCGTCCTGCTGAGGTCTCCTGCCCGGTCTCTGGTGCAGAGCCCCAGCTCATACCATCTAGAAAAGGGACTCAGAGTTTGCTTGTGGTTGTGAGGGCCTCGGGACAGGTGGCCTCGGCTCTCACCGTGTGTGCACGTGTGCACCCAGGTTGTGTACAACGTGGGTCTCTGCATCTGTTTATTCGATATCACCAAGCTGGAGGATGCCTATGTGTTCCCGGGGGATGGCGCATCACACACCAAAGGTGGGTACCTTTCTTTTCTTGGGGTGTTGCGTTCCTTAGAGCCCATTCCCCCCCCTTTCTTTGTCCATCGCTTGGCTTAAACTCTGGGGCCGGACACTGTCCCTGAGCTCTTCAGCTCTACCACTTTGAGCCACAGCTCCACTTCCAGTTTTCTAGTGGTTAATTGGAGTTTCACGGACTTTCCTGCCCAGGCTGGCTTTGAACTGCATCCCTCAGATCTCAGCCTTCTGAGTAGCAGCTAGAATGACAAGTGTGAGCCACCAGCTCCCAACCGGGCTCTGTTTGCTGTAGCTTCAGAAATGCCTGTGGTAGTGAGAGTCCTGGCCTGGGAACCCCAGTTCTGACACTACTGGGAATTGATTCCATGACTATGGGTAGACTTTTGCCTTCTCTATGCCTCAGTTTCCTCATGTGTAAGACACAGAAAGTGGACTTGGAGATGGTCAAGGCCTCTCCAGGTCTGAGGCTGTGGCTCCATGTCTGAGCCCCTTTGCTTTCATCTGCTTGCCTGGTGGGAGTTGAGCCAGACTGCTGAAGACTCGGTGGAGTGGCCCGAGCTGGGTTAGAGAGCAGAGGGAGGAAGAGGAGCAGAGGGAGGACGAAGCACAGGCCTGTCAGGAATGAGGACCTCGATGGACAGAAGGATACCACAGTTAAAAGAGTGGCTCTCCCACTTTACTAGCTGTGTGCCCTGAATGGAGAGGTAACCTCCCTCTGCCTCTGTTTCCTCCTAAGTACTGCTTGCAGGGCTGAAGGAGGAAATGCAGGTAAGGCTTCTAGAGCAGGGCCTTGGCACCAGGCAAGTGCTCATTGGTTTGGGCTGTCTGCGGGTTCTGTGGGTCAGTGGGATGGCTGGGCCAGGGCCTCAGGGCCTAGGATGGCCTTGTGTTCTGGTTGGCCCAGGGGCCTTTCAGTAGGCCATACTGGGCTCAGTGGTTTCAAGGGATCAAAACTCAGGGCATAAGCCCCTCTCTAGCCTTGTGTATTTTCTCCTTATTGGCCAGAGCAGGTCATGTGGCTGAGGGCAGGGTTAGGGAACAGAGGACAGGACTCCCACTGTTGGCCAGGAGGGTAGGAGCAGCCAGGCCTCCTCCCTGGGAGCCCATGGGGTGCTGCATAAACTGAACTGTCAAAGGATAGATGCCAGGCACCAGTGGCTCATACCTGTAATCTCAGCTACTCAGGAGCCTGATACCTAGAAGATTGTGATTCAAGGCCAGCCCTGGCAGAAAAGTCCACTAGACTGTTATCTTCAAAATAATCAGCAAAAAGTCAGGCTGGAGGCATGGCTTATGTGGTGGAGCACCAGCCAAGCAAGCATAAAGCCCTGAATTCAAACCTCACTCAGTACTGGCCAAAACAACAATGAAAAACACCAAAAAACAAAAAGAAGAAAAAAGGTAAGAAGACCTCTAAGATGACCCAGGGCTTGTCATAGTGCAGGTACACAGGCTTTCACTTAGACACTGGTTAGAAACAAGTCTCAGCCTATCCTGGGCATGCAGCTTCAGCTTATGAAGAGGGAAGCAAATATTTTAACAGGCTCTAAGACACAAGCTTGCAGTTGAGGAGTGCCATTACAGTCCACTGGTCATTCTCTTGGTTCTGAGCATTCCAGAACATGCTGTGAGACAGCTTGGGGTGGTCTAGGCATCAGAGACTTAATTAGTTCACAAGCAGTAGTACCGGGACTTGAGGGGAAACAGAAGGAAGTGGAAGTGGACCGTGTGCCGTGCAGTGGGTGGCTGCTGGCACTCGGTGCAAGGTCTCCTCCACATTTTCTGTTTGATGGAGGATGAGGGGCCAGGCGCTGAGCACCGCATGGCAGCCCATCCTGTGCACCTAGATTTGAAGTCTAGCTCCGGACCCTTGGCGAGGGTCTCGGACAGGCTCCGTGTCCTGGGTGAGTTGTTACTCTGTATGTGGAATCGGGGTGCTCTGCTGCTCGAGACTGACCTGTGACTCCAGGTTCCTTTCCTACTATCTCATCTTGCTTGCTCAGCTGCCACTGTGCCACTTGAGCCATGCCTCCAGCTCTGTTTTTTTTGTTTGTTTGTTTTTGGCTTTTGGTCCGGTCGTGGGGCCTGAACTCTGGGCCTGAGTGTGTCCCTCAGCTCTTCAGCTCAAGGCTAGCGCTCTACCACTTGAGCCACAGCGCCACTTCCAGCTTTTTTCTTCTTGCTTATGTGGTGCCTCATGCATGCAAGGCAAGCGCTCTACCACTGAGCCACTTTCCCAGCCCCTCTGTTTATTTTTGTTGTGTGTGTGTGTGTGTGTGTGTGTTTTTTAAGTCATAGACTCTTCCACCAGGGCTGGCCTCAAACCATGATGCTCTTCATTTTAGCCTCCTGAGTAACTAGAAATTATTACAGGCATGAGCCACCATGTCTAGCTCTCAATTTAACTATCCTTTTTTTTTTTTTTGGTCAGTCATAAGTCTGGGCCTGGGCACTATCTCTGAGCTCTTTTGCTTAAGGCTAATGCTTTACCACTCTGAGACACAGCACCACTTCTGGTTTTCTGGTGGTTAATTAGAGATAAGAGTCTCATAGACTTTCCTGCCTGGGCTGGCTTTGAACCTCTATCCTCAGATCTCAGCTTCCTGAGTAGCCAGGATTACAGGTGAGCCCAGCAATTTAACCATCGTGGATTTAACCATAGTGGATAATTCAGTGGCATGCAGCAGACACACATTGGCTGGTTACCAATGCAGACTTATTCTGGGGAAACTTTCCCTCAAGAATAAATTCTCTTTTTTGAGGGGAGGAGAGAAAAGGGCTGGAGAATGGAACCCCAGGCCCCACGCGTGCTAGGCAAGTGCGCTACCACTGTGCTACATTCCTAGCCCTCTTCCTTCGCAAGGCTGACAGTCCATTGTGTGTACACCCCACATTTTAGCCACTCATCCGCCAGACACGAGGCCACCCCTACCTGCTCTCAGATACGGTGTTCAGACGGCTTCCTGCGCGCTGGGTTATGTGCTCTCCCGCCTTTGTGAGCCTAGCGCCCAAGCCAGGCCTGGCACAAACCTGGCAGCGGCCCTGTGAGGATTTAGTAAACTAAGCTGAATGTTGGGTGGAGCGGGGCACCGGGTTTTTCCATCGCAAGGGCAGGGACCCCGGCTGCTGTGGCTGAGGGGGCAGCGGCAGGTGCCGCTATTTGAGGCCCAGGGAGGGGGGCGGGGCGGGGCTCTCATCTCTCCTTCCTGTTGGTGCCCAGGCAGGCAGGTGGCACAGGCCGGAAGCAGTGGTCCTGTTCTGTGGGAAGGGGGGGGATCTGGTAGAAGTCTGGGTTTGGGGGAGAAGGCCATCTGAGGACGCAGGTTGTCCCGGTGGCCGTGTTTAGGGAAGGACTTGGAGACTCCGCATGGCAGAGCAGAGCATGGCAGAGCAGCTGTGTGGCTGGAATGGTGGAAATGCCACATGTGGCACAGATGGGTGGTGATAAGAGGTTGACGAGCGGCAGCCACAGCTTCTCTTTGCTCTGGAGCTTTCGGTGAGGGGCGGGTGAACAGGTGGCTTGAGTGGCTTCGGTAGGGCTCCTGGTCGGCTGAGGAAAATACTCGCGTGGGTATTTTCCTGGGGGTCAGGTGACAGGGACGCGCTAGGGCATGGCCTGGGCCTGGGAACCGCACAGGATTTCTGCTGCTCGCTGCTCTTCCTCCTCCATTTTTCGCATCCAGTTTCAGGGCAGAGCTGTGCCCAGGGCAGGCTCTGCCAGGCAGCAGGAGACAAGAACTTGTTTGAATTCTGGTTCCCTTTGTCTGGTGTGTCTGCCCTTTTAGAACTGAAAGGCTAGCCAAGGGTGGGTGGCTCATGCCTATAATCCTAGCTACTCGGGAGGCTGAGATCTGAGGATCATGGTTCCTAACCAACCTGGGCAGGCAAGTCCATGTGACTCTTACCTCCAATTAACCACCAAAAGACCAGAAGTGGAGATTTGGCTCAAATGGTAGGCCACCAGCCTTGAGCAAAAAAGCTTAGGGACAGCACCTACCCTGAGCTCAAGCCTCGGTCTTGCTGCCCCGAAAAAAAAAAATAAAGTAGAGGCTGGAGGAAAGTTGGAATTGACTTTGGTATCGGCAGTGGCCCGCAGCCTGTCTCAGGAGGGACTTCCCAGAAGGATTGGGAAGCCAGCCCTCAGTTTTAGGGCAGCTGCTACTGGTGCCTTCTGGGGACCAAGCTATGACCTTGCGGAGATGAGGGTCACGGGCTGGCAGTGGGAGGACGCCAGAGCACCACACGGGTCCCCACATGCCTGCCCGCCCCTCCATCCACAGTCCATTTCCGCTATGTGGTGTTCCACCCGTTCCTGGATGAGATTCTGATTGGGCAGATCAAGGGCTGCAGCCCAGAGGGCGTGCATGGTAAGTGACCCCTCAGGGGAGCCTCTGGCGCGGGGTCAGGCGGTCTTGCTGTCCACCAGGGAAGGCTGGGTCTCAAGAAGGTGCCCAGCTCCAGTCTGAGCGAGTGGCCCCCAGCCCCCTCCTGCCTTGGTGTATGCGGTGTCCATCAGCCATCTGGGGCCCATGTGCCCGGGGCTTTGCCCAGCACTGCTCACGCCTGGTATATGGGGCTGGGGGGGAGGGTAGGCGCTGTCTGGGTGGCACTGGAGGGGTTGCTTGAGTGTCCAGATCCCTCCTTTGTCTGTCTGTCCCCTGCTGTCACCTTCTTCATTTCTCCTAGTCTCTCTAGGGTTCTTCGATGATATTCTCATCCCCCCAGAGTCGCTGCAGCAGCCCGCCAAGTTGTATCCTCCCAAGGAAAAGCGGGTCCCTGGCCTGCCCACTGGCTCCCTCCCTCGGGCAGCATGTGTGCTAGCCTGGCCTGTGCCCGGCTTCAGGGCTGTGCTGCCATCCACTCCCCATTCACTTCGCTCAGCTTTCTCCATGGGAGTGGCTCAAGATCTCGTTCCCCAGGAGGCTAACCCTGGCTGGCTCACCCCCACTTCCTTGGGGGTGTAACCTGTGTTCCCCTCACAGAACACGCTCTCCAGCTCAGGTACCTGGACTGGACTGCCCCCAGCCCGGCCCTCACCTTGCCTACTGAGAGCCCTCACTGAAGGGACCTCATCCTGTCACAAGTGTCCTCCCAGTGCCCAGCAGGGGTCTGGCACAGGAGGCAGAGTCCAGTGGCAGCAATGCCACTAGAGGGCAGTGTGGATCCTTGGTGGGGCTTCTGGCATAGGACATGGGGGAAGTCAGTGGGGGCCCTACCTGGCTGAGCCGCCACTGGCCAGGCTTGGGGAGAGCAGGGTTGTATGTGAGTGGAATTTGGCAGGTCTGGCCCAGCCTGCTTGGTGGTGGTGTGTGTGTGTGTGCGCGCGCGTGCAGGGTTGTGAGTAGAATTTGGCAGGTCTGGCCCAGCCTGCTTGGTGGTGTGTGTGTGTGTGTGTGTTGTGTGTGTGTGTGTGTGTTGTGTGTGTGTGTGTGTGTGTGTGTGTGTGTGTGTCTGGCCCAGCCTGCTTGGTGGTGTGTGTGTGTGTAGAATTTGGCAGGTCTGGCCCAGCCTGCTTGGTGGTGTGTGTGTGTGTGTGTGTGTGTGTGTGTGTGTGTGTGTGTGTGTGTGTGTGTGTGTGTGTGTGTGTGTGTGTGTGTGCGTGCGCGCGCGCGCGCGCGCGCGCGCCTGGCCCAGCCTGCTTGGTGGTGTGTGTGTGTGTGTGTGTGTGTGTGTGTGTGTGTGTGTGTGTGTGTGTGTGTGTGTGCGCGCACGCGTCTGGCCCAGCCTGCTTGGTGGTGTGTGTGTGTGTGTGTGTAGAATTTGGCAGGTCTGGCCCAGCCTGCTTGGTGGTGTGTGTGTGTGTGTGTGTGTGTGTGTGTGTGTGTGTGTGTGTGTGTGTGTGTGTGTGTCTGGCCCAGCCTGCTTGGTGGTGTGTGTGTGTGTGTGTGTGTGTGGTTGTATGTGAGTGGAATTTGGCAGGTCTGGCCCAGCCTGCTTGGTTGTGTGTGTGTGTGTGTGTGTGTGTGTGTGTGTGTGTGTGTCTGGCCCAGCCTGCTTGGTGGGGTGTGTGTGTGTGTGTGTGTGTGTGGTTGTATGTGAGTGGAATTTGGCAGGTCTGGCCCAGCCTGCTTGGTTTTGTGTGTGTGTGTGTGTGT
The DNA here is from genome assembly GCF_024711535.1 of Dipodomys merriami. NCBI lineage: Eukaryota > Metazoa > Chordata > Mammalia > Rodentia > Heteromyidae > Dipodomys > Dipodomys merriami. Next base: position 4,462,158 of record NW_027206124.1, on the reverse strand, counting down.
TTGTGCGCACGCGAGTGGAATTTGGCAGGTCTGACCCAGCCTGCTTGGTTGTATGTGTGTGTGTGTCCGTGTGTGTCCGTGTGTGTTCCTGTCTGTCCCCGCTCCCCTGTAATCTTTTGAGAACTGGACTTGTTGCTGTTTCTGGGATTTGAACTCAGGGCTTTGCACTCTGAGCAGGTGCTCTAACACTTAAGCCATGCCTTTAGCGCTGGGAAAGTCTTTGAGTTGCCTGCCTGCCAGATTTGTCAGGTTGGGGGAAGGTGTGTGCACCTCAGTCGTTTCTCATTTTTGAAGCGGAATTGGCCCGTGGTGTCTTATCACGGCAGAGACGGGCCCTCCCTGTGGGGCCAGGGCCTGCTTTCCACGTGACCGCCTGGGGTTGGGCACTTGAGACGCCTCCCGTCCCCTTCCCTCTCCCGAGGCTTGCTTATGGCCTTGACCCTGGGCACCAGCGATGAAGCAGAGCAGGTCTGGGTGTGGGAGTATGAGACGGAGGAAGGAGCGCATGACCTGTACATGGACACGGGGGAGGAGATCCGCTTCCGGGTGGTGGATGAGAGCTTTGTGGACACGTCCCCCACGGGCCCCAGCTCGGCCGAGGCCACGTCATCCAGTGAGGAACCACCCAAGAAGGAGGCTCCCTACACACTTGTGGTGAGACGGAGCGCTGGGTGTGGGGGTGCGGGGACGGGCCACCCAGGGCTACCTCCTGTCACTTCTCGCCCGCGAGCCTGCCCATTTCTGCAGACTGGGAGCGCAAGGTAACAGCGGCCATGATGGTGGAGACGGCCCCCGCCCCCAAGAGGCACAGCTCCAGTGCCGGATGGGGAGGCCACAGGGTGGGCCTGGGTGAGATCAAAGCCGAGACTAAGGAGGCCTCCCAAAGAGCCTCCCCGCGGGCTCTCCCTGCATGCGTGCCTGGTGGCCGCACTCACGCAGCTAGCTGTGGTGGCAGGAGCGCAGAGCTGGGGGAAGGGCGGTCTCAGTGCCCACCTGCCCCAGTGTGCTGGCCAGGGGCCATGGTGCGGCCCCCAACCGTGTCGTGGCTGCTGGGTGCGTCCCCGCTCCACTCGGCCAGTACTGCTGGCTGTGAACCTGTTGGCCTCAGGCCCGACTGACCATTAACTCCCTGCGCCTTCTCTCTGCTTTCCAGGGCTCCATCAGTGAACCAGGCCTAGGTCTTCTCTCCTGGTGGACCAGCAACTAGCCTCAGCTGGCTGGCAGGATACCCTGGCCTTGGGAAAGTAGGAGTCATCATCTGCCACCCAGAACCAGGCTGCTGGGGCCAGGAGTGCTACCATGTGCCCCCCACCATCCTGACCCGCTGCTCCTCCAGCTGGACTGACACTTGGCTTTTTGCAGCGCTGGGGATGGAATCCAGGGCCTTTTCCGTACCAGGCAAGCGCTCTGCCACCAAGTTAAACCCCCAGCCTCATCCAGTGGGCTCTGGCTTTTAATGACAGGAGACATTCAATTAAAGGAACAGTGGCATCATGGGCTGGAAGTCACCCCTCCCCCCCCAAACTGGGGAGAATGCCTTGAATAGAAACCTCTTTGTACAACGATTTAAAAGATTAAAAAGACTAGCGCAAGTGTCCTTGATCTAGGCTAAGTTGCCAAGCTGGGACAGCACAGCTACCTCATCTGTCCCAACTCACTTGTGGAGGTAATGTACACATCCTCAACTTGGGGGTTGCCAGACTGGGCTGGCCAAGTTCGGTGATTCCCTAACACAAGAGTGTGGCAGCCTGGGAGCGGCTTTGGGCCCAGGCTGCCAGTCACGCTGAGTTGGACATCTTCCCCAGACGTCCGCACTGTAGCTCCTCATCTGGAAGGCAGAGCTTTCCGGAGGAAGCCAGCCTCCAGAGGACGGCTTTGGTGGGGTAGAGTCGGAGACCAAGGTGGAAGAAGGGAGACCTGACTGGTCCTGGGGGACGGGCCTCCACGGAGCCTGTCAGGCCTCCAGCTCAGTGATGGGATGTGGGGCAGCCTGTGCTGAAGGGGCCGAGATCATATGTGGCATAATCTTGGGAGCCATTACTTGTCAGTCTGTTAGGATGGGCTACGCCCATTCTCAGGGTGACTAGGGGGCTGTGACCCTGCCTGGCTGGCACATTAATGCCAGGGGAGTGGCACTAAAGTCACAGGAACTTGGAGACAGGACCTCTCTGCCACGTGCTAGGGCAAGAAGTGCGGGAGGCCATTGGCTGAGGTCTGTTGCAGATGGGTTACAGATGGGCTTGTGGTCACGCGCCTCCGCTGACCTCCGCCCAGACCACCAGCCCGGGCCCTGGAGAGGACAAACAAGACAACCACACACAGGAACAGTCAGTGAACTCCGATTCTTATTTTTCTTTTTTCAGACACTGGTCTGGGATTCCAAGCGTGCACCTCCACTCCCAGCACGTCTTAACTTTTTACAAGAAGAGATGGTTCTCTAAATCCTTCAGCCATCAATGAAATGATAAGGCAGAATAAAAACTTCTTTAGAGGGGAGTGTTGTCATCAAAAATAAATACAGTTGCATGAGGCTGCTCAAGATCTGAACCAAACTAAATGGGGGAAGGCAGAGGCCAGGAGATTAAAGGGTCCCCCCAGCATGGGTTCCTCCCCGCGCCGTGGGTGGGCTGAGGTGGGGGAGAACAGAGTGTCTGGTCACACCGTCCTGGAGCAGGAAGCCATGCTGGAAGGGCCAGGTCCCGCTCTGCTGAGGGATGAGGAGCCGCTGTGTAACCAGCGCGGGGGCCGGGGGCTGCAGGCCGCGGGGCCCATCCTTACTGCTGTAGCTCCTTCATCCTGTTCAGAGCGCTGCCCGCACGGAACCACTCAATCTGGGTCTCGTTGAAGGTGTGATTCAGGAGGATGGTCTCCTGGGTCCCGTTGGGGTGCTTGATGACACATTTTAGGGGCTGTAAGGTAAGAGGAAGTGTGGGTGCAAACTGGCAGGTGTTCTAAGATGGAGACCACATCTTGCAGGAGGGGCAGGGCACTGTCCTGGGCCGTGGAGGCCAAGTCTGGGCCTGGGTAACAGCTCACAGGGGACCCCTGAAGCCCAGGGGGTGGCACTGGGGAGAGGCTAGCGGGCTCTGGGTTAATGCTTGGGCGCTGGGGCCCACAGCTGGCCTTCAGCTCTGGGAAGGCATTTTCCTGTCTGGGCCTGGGGACTTAAGGGCTCCACAACTGGAATAGAAGTTCACAGGAAGCCAGGTGCTGGAGGCTCACCCCTGTAATCCTAGCTATTCGGGTGGCTGAGATCTGAGGATCATGGTTCAAAGCCAGATTGGGTAGAAAAGTCTGACTCTCTCCCATCAACCACCAGAAAGGCCAGAAGTGGCACTGTGGCTTAAAGTGGTAGAGCGCTAGCCTTGAGCAAAAGAGCTCAGGGAGAGCACCCAGGCCCTGTTCACAGGAGATGCGGGCAGGGCCAGCTGCAGCAGGCAGGGAAGCAAAGCGGCTTCTTTAGCCCTACCCACCCATGCAGGAAGGCCCCAACCTCCCCCGCCCCTGACCTTGCCGGGGGCAAAGTCCTTCAAGCCCTGAATGGTCAGCTTGTCCACAGGGTGGATCTTGTTGTAGTCAGAAGGGTCAGCAAAGGTGAGGGGCAGGAGGCCTTGCTTCTTCAGGTTGGTTTCTGGAAGGAGGAGTAAACAAGTGGCACTGCTGCCAGGGCTCCCCAGCGCTGGGAGTCGCCTCCTCCACAGCCACTTGGGGCCCCGCTGCTGTGACTGCACTGACAACAGCAGGCACCCGAGTGGGTGTGCAGTGGAGCAGATGCGTGGCAGGCCTTCCCACAGACACAATCCCAGTGAGGGGAATCCAGCACTCAGGTGTGCAGCACTAGTGGAAGCTGTAGGGTCGGGCTGGGGCAGTACCTGCCTGAGCCTGGGAGTGACAGTGGGCCATGGTGAACACAGGAGCTGCAGACGCAGCCTGAGAGCTGGGCACGCGGCTCCAGGCCAGCAGCCCTGCAGGTGTATGACCTAGCTGTGCGGGCTGTGGATCCCGAGTGCAGGCTCTAGCTCACCGTGGATCCTGGCGAAGCTCTTGGTGATGATGGCCCGGCCACCAAGATGGCGAGGTTCCAGGGCTGCGTGTTCCCGGCTTGAGCCCTCACCGTAGTTCTCATCTCCAATCACCACCCACCGGATACCATGTTTCTGTCAAGCAAGCAGGGCTGGGGTCAGAAGGCAGGAGGGCACAGAGGTCCAGGGCTGGAGGAGCCGGCCCTCGTCTGCTGCCCAGGGTAGTTGAGCTGGCACTATCTGCAGTGGGCGGAGGCCACAGTGCAGGCATAGTGGATAGACAGCAGGGCCAGCGCTATAGGCTCGGGGAACTGCCCCCACTCTAGAGCCTCCATTCTGCTTGCCTAGCCACCAAAGGGTGCCAGGCCTCACCCTGGTGGACCAGCACCTGGAACCATCCCTGGTAGCCTCTCTGCAACCTAAGGCTCATCCCATCAAGGTGGCTCACCTTGTAGTAACGGGCAGTGTCAGGGACAGGGCCAAACTCCTGGGTGACGGCGTTGCGAACCGAGTTGGCCTTGCCATTTTCAATGTTGATGGCACCGATGAGCAGGTTGTTGGAGATGTTGTCCAGATGCCCACGGAACTTGAGCCAGGGCCCAGCAGCTGAGATGTGGTCAGTGGTACACTTCCCCTTGACCTGGGGCAGGCAGGCACAGAAAACAAGGGGCTGGGATGCGGCTGGGGTGGTGAAGGAAATAAGCAGCTGTTTGGGCAGTGGCTCTGGCACTGCCACCATGCTCGGGCCCAGGCGACGCAGGCAAGGCCATCACACAAGCTCGTCAACGGCCTTGGGCTGTTCAGTCTTAAGGTAGGACACGCTCTCATGGGGAGGTCACCACACAAATGGGAAGCTTCTACAGGGAGGACAGGTGGAGTGTTTTGGTTGGTCATGGGGCTTGAACTCAGGGCCTGGGCGCTGTCCCTGACCTCTTCCACCCAAGGCTAGCGCTCTACCACTGAGCCACAGCACCATTCCAACTTTTCATTTTTGTGGTACTGAAGAATTGAACTCAGGGCTTCATGTATGTGAGGCAATCACTCTCCCACTAAGCCACCTTTCCAGCCCCAGGACAGGGGCTTCTGCTTGCTAACCCTCCAGGCCTAGGCTAAGAGCTAGCCAGGGTGGAAGATCAGCTGAACTTCAAGCCAGACATGAGAGGAGCTGGGAACACGCCTGGGAACTGGTTGGGGACCAATCAGGAGCTTTAGTAATAAGCACACAGGTTAAAGTCTGGCATGGCTACCTTAAAAATGGTGCCTGCCTGGCTTCCCATCACAGGACCTACCCACTGACAGCCCAATCAGGGACAACAGGAAGCAGCGACTGTCAGCCAGGGGTGGACGCCTCCTGGGCAGTCACAAGTGTCCCTGTGGGCAGCCTGGGTTGCACTCTCCTGCCCACACCTGATGGCTGCTGTCTGGGCTAGCTAGGTCCAGCTCTGCTCACTGGGGATGGAGGAGTGACATGCTGGCCCGTGGTACCCTTTCCTCCGCAGTCAACTTTCCCTCCCACCCCGCTTCAAGCCCGCGCTGACCTTGATGAGGATCTGCAGGTCCTCCAGGTCTTTGCCATCCCACTTGTCAAAGGGCTCCAGGAGCTGCAAGCGCTGGCTGGTGGGGCTCACTTCCACCCGCTGCCCACTGCTGTCCTTGGGGGGGTGCTGGTAGGTGTCCTGGCCGGGGTCGAACTCCTGAAGCAAGGGACACGGACACGTTGCTCGCCACAGCCTCATCCCCATGTAGGTGGCTCTCGGGAGCAAGCGTCTCCGTGCCCCAGAGAAAAGCAAAGCTGCCCCTCGCCGGCTCCTGAGCGGCCACAGCCCCGTCGGCTCACCGCTCTGGGAAGTTCATCTGCATCGGGAGCCTCAAGCTTGAACTTCTTGCCATCCTTGCCCGTCAGGAAGTCAGTTTCTGGGTTGAACTTGAGCGTTCCTGCAATGGCCAAGGCGGTGACGATCTGAAACGGAGGAGGCCAGTTTGTCGATGAGCACCGAACACCACGCCGATCCTGCTCTCCAGAACCTCAGCCATGCGGAGGAGAGAAAGGGGGAAATCTCCACTCTCCCTCGCCCCTTCTCCTTGGAGGCTGGAGCTGCAGGACTGGATACAAGCACTGGTCGCTGGGGATGCAGAGGCCTCGGGAACTGAAGGCCACCTGGTCCCGCGCTCTGCTGCCAGGGCCTGAGCTAAGCGTGCTCCCGCAGGGCAGGAGGCACCGCTGGGGCTCCTGACCCCCCTGGCAGGGGCAGGCCCCGGCAGACATGCTGCAGAGATGGCCGGTTTGCTGCATGGGCAGCGCCTAGAATGTGGAAGAGGTATCCCCTCTCTCGTAGTAAGCACAGGCATTTCTGGAACACGCATAGAAACACTGGAGACACAGGCCGGGTGCCAGTCAGAGTGGAGGCAAGCAACCCACCAACGCTGACTCAGTGCCCACAGGAACATCAAGCCAAGTTCACTGAACCTAGAAACTAGAGCCAAGTGCCATAGTGAGCATGTGTAGTTGCAGCTACTCAGAAGACTGAGGGAGGAGAGTCACTTGAGCCCAGGAGTTGAAAGCTCATGTGGGCAACAAGAACAAGAAAGGAAGAAAGGAGAGCGGGAGAACGGGTGAGGAGCGCTCAGGGGCGAGGGACCAAGCGCCGCGCCCACGCGCACAGCCACTCACTGTGCCACACGAGCACCTCGATGGGGGAGTCCCAGGTGGAAACCGCTTACAGAGCACCATGCCGGAGGCTTAGAAGGGCCTGGCTCTTCACCGGCACTTAGGTGGCCCCTTGGCGGGCGAAGGCGCCCTGCTCAGCAGCCCCGGCTGGAGGAAGCCCCTGCTGGAGCGTGGCCGCGCGCCCCTCACCTCTGGGGATGTGACGAAGGCATGGGTCTCAGGGTTGGCGTCGTTGCGGCCGGTGAAGTTTCTGTTGTAGGAGGTGACAATTGTGTTCTTCTCCCCTTTCTTGATGTCCTTCCTGCAGGGCAACAGGAACAGAATTTGGGGTATCTGGTGCTATGATGTGGCCCACCGTGGCCAGATGGGCTGGGTCCCTACAGCACATGCCATAGCTCCTGGCCTCTACTGCCCCTCAGAACCACCACCAGCGTCCACTGTGGCCTTGCTGGCTTCCCTGCCCACTTGCGTTTCAGGCTCACCCACTCACTCAGCCCCCCTGCCTGGTAAAGGCTGCCATCGTACGGCTGCCCCTGGAGCTAGGGGCTCAGGCTCGAGTCTCCTCCCTCCCTCCCATCTTCCCTCAAGTTCCGGAGCTTTCACTCCATCCCCATGATACTCACCTGTCCCACTGGCCAATACAAGGGCCGCAGGCATTGGCCAGGACGACGCCACCCACATCCCTCAGAATCTTTGCCTGCAGGGAGGAAGGGAGGGGACGGTCAGGAGCAGGCTGGCGGCCGGGGAGAGGAGGGCAGCTTTCAGGATAAAGCGGGGCAGCCTCCAGCACTGTGCAGCCACAGGCCACGGCTTGTCCCACCCTGAAGCACGCTCTCGGAGGTGCGCTGGCACGTGGGCACTCACGTAGCCATCCCGCTCGATGGTGGCGCGGATCTGCTCGGAGCCTGGCGTGATGGTGAACTGGGACTTGCACTTGAGCCCGTGGGCCAGCGCCTGCTTGGCCACGGCTGCAGAGCGCCCCATGTCCTCGTAACTTGAATTGGTACAGCTGCCAATCAGACCTGGCACAGGGTGGACAGGGGTCAGGGGTCAGCAGGTGGAGATCGTGACCAGAAGGGTGATCTCAAAATAGATCCTTTGAGGTCGAAAGATCTGACCAGTGGGGCTGGACTAGAGACTACTGTTATGAGTCACACCGAAAGCAACCTCAGTTTCCAAGGACAGGCTACCCACAACTCAGCCATGAGTAAAACACGGAGCGCAGGGAGTTGTGCAGCCCATTTCACACCAACCCACAGATGTGTCTGTGACAGGAAACACACTAACAGGAAGAGTGCTTACTGCAGCTGGGGCAGTAGGAAAGGTTTCCAGTGTTTCCTGTGTTCTTTATTGTTTTATAATCACAATGTCAAGAGGTCTTTTTTTTTTGGTCAGTTGTGGGGCTTGAACTCGGCCCGGGTAGCACTATCCCTGCGCTCTCTACACCTTGAGCCACAGCACCACTTCTGGTTTTCTGGTGGTTGACTGGAGATTAAGCGTCTCACAGTCTTTCCTGCCTGGACTGGCTTTGAACCGTGATCCTCCAATCTCAGCCTCCTGAGTAGCTGGGATTACAGGCTTGAGCCACCAGCACCTGTCTTGAGCCACTTTTTTTTAAGAGCTTGCTTCTAATTAGGAGTTGAACTTAGAAGTGTTTTTGTTATTGGTTTTTGGGGGGGTTGTCTGTATGTTTGGGCCATAATAGGGCTTAAGTTGAGGCTTTGTTTGCTAGGCGAGGTACTCTAGAGCTTGAGCCATGCCTCTAGCTTTTTCTCCATTTTTTAAGATAAGGGGTTTTAGTTTCCCCCAAGCGGCCTGGATCATGTTCCCATTGACACTTTCCATCAAGCTGGGATGAGAGGCGCTTGTCCCTATGGCCAGCATGTGCTGTTTGGAGCTGATGAACTCTTTTGCTTGGGCTGGCCGGAACCTCCATGCTCTCCTCAGCCTTCCTTGTTGGGCTGCCAAGTGTGGGCTGCCATCTCCAGCTACTAGTTGAATTGACATCTTATTAATAGTTTGCGGGGGCCGGCCTCAAACAGTAATCCCCTTAAATCTCCAGATAGCTAAGATTATGAGAGAGCCACCGGGACTTTGCTCTTTTGTGGAGACAGAGTATAGCTCTTTTGTGGAGACAGAGTATAACTATGCAGCTTGAACTCTGCCTCCCAAGTGCTGAGATTATAGACCCATGTCATCACACCGTTGTTAGAGGAGTATTTTAAAATCACTTGCCAATAAGATAATTTTTTGAATACTAGGCCTGTTGGAAGTGGCGCACAGGTGACTGCACGGAGCTCTGGGGGAGCTGCTGGCCTAGAGGCCTGCTACAGGGTGAAGTGGAAGGGCTTACCCACTCGGATATCCAGGGGCCACCCTTCCTTCTCTGCCACAGCGCCCACGTCAGCCACAGGGTGAGCCAGATCGGGAGTGAAGGGCCCGTTGATATGTGGCTTCAACTGAAAGACAAGGAGCCAGGAGCACAGGTAGACAGGAGGAACAAGTCTTGGGGTGAGGACGGCCAGAGCTCACAGCTGCCCCGGGTCTGGAGGAACAGGGAGGTGGACTCCTGCTCTCCTAGCTCCTAGCTCAATGCTGGAAACACAGGGGCAGAGGGGAGGAATGTGCACAGCAGGTGGCAGGCCCCCAGCCCTACCAAGCTGGCTGTCTCTCCATACAGGTCCTCTCTGCATACAGTCCTAAGCTCAGAAGTGGCATGCCTACTTGGTGGTGGCTAGGTGGCAGAGGAGGAGAGTGACTTGAGGCTATCTACTTAAATCCATCAGCTTCCAAATGACCTTACTATTGGCATCTTCTGACAAACAGACCACAGGCCGGAGGATTCATGAGAACACCTTAGATTTCACACCGTGTGGTAAGGATCCTAGAGGCTGAACAGCCTGCCAAAAGGCCCTAGGGTCTCAACAGTGGGAATTCAGACTTTCACTGCTCCGGCTGCCTCTGGCTCTTGGAATGCCTGCTAAGGTCCACATGTCTTGGGGGGCAAAATTATGCTGAGGGCTTGCCCTCTGAACTGATAACAGAGCAGAGTTCGGTGGGTAAATCTTGGACTTCACTGCAGTGGGATGAGGGTGAATGGACACCTGAGCTGCACACAGTTCCTCCACAGCACGAGCCATGTTTCACTCCACCCTCCCACCCACCCCAGGCTCCATTCCCCTTTCATCAGATTCAGGCAGCAGCCAGCAGGGGACCTAGAGGGCCACAAGCCCTGCTGGGTGTACAGGTAGGATTTGCCATCACCCAGTGCTGAGACACCAGGGTCCTTGTCCTCAGAAACCCCATGAACTCAAATCCCCTCCTTACCTCGTTGAGGTTAATTTCAATCAGTTGGTCATACTGACAGCCAGGGTCCGGCATCAAGTGGTCCTTGAATTCATCAGCTAGATTGGCAATGTCTTCAATTCACCAGGTAGGAAGTAGAAATTGGTTTTGAGATTTTCCATCCATCCATCCATCCATCCATCCATCCATCCATCCATCCATCCATCCATCCGTGCCTTCTGGCTTCCCAAACCAAACATCAGGCCTCAGGCACGGACTGAGCCAACAGATGAACAACACCACCAGCACACAGGACACTGTCCCCAACTATGGAGGCTGTCTAGGGAAGGAGACTTCACAAACTGCAAATGACAATGCACCAGGAGAGTCCCACAGGAGTTGGGGAATGGAGAAGCACCAACTGGTGCTCAAATCAGGGGAGGCTCCCTGAAGCTGAAGTACACAATGGTGAACAAGCAATGGTAGGAAGAAGGGCAGGAAAGGGCCCTCTAGCAAGAACTCAGGCTCAACAGCCTCCACATCCATGCCCTGCCCCATGCCCCTCCCTTGCAGACGCCAGTTCCTTCTCTGAGCGTCTAAGAACCCAAGCTAGAAGTTGAAGGAAATTGAGGAACAGGCTGCAAAGGTGTTCCAAATGTTTTTCCTACTCCCCTTGCTATGGCAGCAACACAGAAGAGCTGCTTCATTTCCAGAGATTCCTACAGGGAGTGCTGGGAACCAAGACGGAAACGAATTCAGTTGCAGCTCCCCATGTAATCTAAATTCCAGTCCTGAAACAGGAACATGCTGGATGCCAGACCCTTCCAAAAGGTGGAGAACGGCAGGCACCCTGCTCAGACACACTGCTTATCATCCACCTGCAGGACCCACTCATAGACGCCACAGCGAGTCTGCAGACAGCAGAGCAAGGAAAAGGTATACAGCACGGCTCACCTGCCCACAGCACCGCCCACCCAGCTCACCTTCACGGCCTGTCTTGCTCAAGTATTTCTTCATCCTGTGGTTGTACGGGAACACTGAGGTGGTGGCTCCGATTTCTGCACCCATGTTACAGATTGTTGCCATGCCTGTGGAGAAACAAGGCTGAGCAACCAGGCGTGAGCCCCAACATCTCCCAGGTGTACCCACAATTCTCCACTGGAGGGACTGGTAGCACTTCCTCTTGGCCCACAGGCTACCCTTGAGACCCAGGGTGAAAGCCAGGGTTGGGGAAGAGAAGCCAGAAGAGTCAGCAGCCCAGCCGGGCGCTGGTGGCTCACGCCTGTAATCCTAGCTACTCAGGAGGCTGAGATCTGAGGATCGAGGTTCAAAGCCAGCCCAGGGAAGGAAAGACCGTGAGACTCCTATCTCCAATAAACCACCAGAAAACCGGAAGTAGCGCTGTAGCTCAAGTGGTAGAGCGCTCGCCTTGAGCTGAAGAGCTGAGGGACAGCACTTAGGCCCAGAGTTCAAGCCCCACAACCGGGCTGGGAAGGTGGCTCAGTGGTAAGAATGCTTGCCTTGCATGCATGAGGCCCTGGGTTCGATTCCTCAGCACCACATAAGCAGAAAAAGCCGGAAGTGGCACTGTGTCTCAAGTGGTAGAGCGCTAACCTTGAGCTGAAGAGCTCAGGGATGGCGCCCAGACCCAGAGTTCAGGTCCCACGACCGACCAAAAAAAAAAAAAGTCAGCAGCCCACACTAAGTTCAAGCTCAAGATCCAGTCGCCTTGCTTGGCAGGGCAGTCGGCCGTCATGGCCTGACAGTGGGCCTGCGCAGCCACTGCCGGCTGTTACTGCGATCACTTTGCCAGTGAGGGAAACTGGCTCAGAGGCTCACGGTCATCAGAAGGCTAACAAATACACAGCTCAAGTGTAGGTCTGCCTGCCTAGTATCCTGCCTGCTTTCAGCCACATGTGGTGGCAAGGAGAACATTTTTCTGAGTTGTAGCAATAAGAATGGACTAAGTTGGGCACAGGACAAGTGTCTATGGTCCTGGCTAACTGACAGGCTGGGACAGGATAATCACCTGAGCCCAGGAGTTGGAGGCCAGCCCAAATAGCACAGTGAGACTGCCATGTCAGTGGTGGTGGTGGTGGTGGTGATGATGATGATGATGATGATGATGATGCTGTAGCTGGGAATGTGGCTTAGTGGTAGAGTGCTTGCCTAGCATGCATAAAGCCCTGGGTTCGATTCCTCAGTGGCACATACACAGAAAAAGCTGGAAGTGGTGCTGTGGCTCAAGTGGTAGAGCCCGAGCCTTGAACAAAATCAGCTCAGGGACAGTGCCCAGGCCCTGAGTTCAAACCTCCAGGACTGGCAAAAAAAAAAAAAGAAAAAAGTATCTGCTGTTTGGACCAGAGCATCACCTGCACCCGTATGGCTCCTAGATGCTTGACTGATGAAAGGGCCTATTACCAACTTCAGCACTGAGCTTGAGCCCGGGTGGTGAACCCTTGAAGGATACATTGTTCTGGGGGCTGTGGCACACTGCAGGCAGGCACCTGGGTAACCTGGACTGGATCTCTGAGATTTGTCCCAAGTCTTCCTGATTTCTGCAGCCTGGGCCCAGGGGACAAACTACTGTCTCCTGGTCATTTAAAATCAAGATAATAGCCGGGCGCTGGTGGCTCACGCCTGTAATCCTAGCTACTCAGGAGGCTGAGATCTGAGGATCGCGGTTCAAAGCCAGCCCGGGCAGGAGAGACCGTGAGACTCCTATCTCCAATAAACCACCAGAAAACCGGAAGTGGCGCTGTAGCTCAAGTGGTAGAGCGCTCGCCTTGAGCTGAAGAGCTGAGGGACAGCGCCCAGGCCCAGAGTTCAAGTCCCACGACCGACAAAAATAAATAAATAAATAAATAAATAAATAAATAAAATCAAGATAATGAGTGCAACTCACTTCCAGCTCAGGGAAGGTGCAGGATTGTGGCTGCTTTGTGAACAAAGTCCTGGCTTCAAGTACGCATTCTTACCACCACTTGGTCCTCTCTGGTTTATACAAGGTAGCCTGGTACTTAGCCAGGTTCCAGGGGCAGAAGCTGGCTTGGTTCCATAACCAGAGTGGCTCAGGAGGCCTAGAGCCTGGCTCCCAGGAGGACATCAACCACCCACCAGATCTCTCCGTATCAGACAATCTCCTCCACCCCTCCCTGTCCCCAGCACCCACCCTGCCTGGATGGTCTTGGAGGAAGACTACTTGCTGCTCCTGCTGCTCAGCGGCCAGCATCAGGGCTGGAGCAGAGTGACAGCAGGAAGGCTGCCCTCCTTACCAGTGCAGGAGATGGACTCTACGCCAGGACCGTGGTATTCCACAATAGCGCCCGTGCCGCCTTTCACTGTGAGGATGCCTGCCACCTTCAGGATCACATCTTTGGGCGAGGTCCAACCGGAAAGGGAGCCCGTCAACTTCACACCAATCACCTGAAGAGGTGCGTAGCGTGTCATCATGTGCCACGCTCCAATCAGGAAGTCAAGGAGCCACGCTACTCCCACTTCTATGTTATCTACTCCTCTCTCCTGAAAAGACTCACTCCGATCTACCGTCCCCTGCAGCCCACCCACCGAGTCCTTCCTTCTCCTCACCTTGGGACACTTGAGCTCCCAGGGGATCCCGGCCATGACATCCACCGCGTCAGCGCCCCCAACTCCAATGCAGATGCCTCCCAGGCCACCACCATTGGGAGTGTGGGAGTCAGTGCCAATCAGAAGTACCCCAGGATAGGAATAGTTTTCCAGAATGATCTGAAAAAAAAAAAAAAAATCCAAGCTCTCAAGAGAGAATGGAAGAAGGGCTAAAAGGGTGTACAAAGTTGCCCCTACCGACACTGAACCACTCCTACTGCTGTGTAGGGCCCAAGTGTGACCAGAAAGTACCAGCTTTGGGACTCACACCACTTACGCTAATGAGCAAATCGGACAATTCCTACTGTCTTCTTTTGCCTCCGTTTCCCCATTTGTAATATGGTAACAAAAATACCCACACTAGACGGGTGCCAATGGCTCACGCCTATACTCAGGAGGCTGAGATCTGAGGATCGTGGTTCAAAGCCAGCCCAGCCAGGAGAGTCCGAGAGACTCTTATCTCCAATAAACCACCAGAAAACCAGAAGCAGCGCTGTGGCTCAAGTGGTAGAGCACTTGCCTTCAGCTGAAGAGCTGAGGGACAGTGCCCAGGCCAAGAGTTTAAGCCCCATGACTGACAAAACAAAAACAAAAACAAAAATACCCACACTAGCTACGGGCTGGTGGTTCATACCTGTAATCCTAAATACCAAGGAGGCTCAGAATGGAGGATCATGGGTCAAAGCCAGCCTGGACAGAAAAGTCTGTGAGACTTTTATCTCCAGTAAACTACTCAGAAAAAGCTGGAAGTGGAGATGTGACTCCAGTGGTAGAGCGCTAGCTTTGAACAAAAAGCTCAGGGACAGACAGCATCCAGGCCTTGAGTTCAAGCCCCAGGGCCAGCACACTACCATATGCCTAGGATGTGGTGAGAGTCAGATAAAGGGCCTGAGTGGTTGGAGCAAGTCTGAGAGTGGAAAGACGCTCTGCTCACACTCCCTTTTCTCCGGTGGGCAAGTCTATCATGAGCTGGCTCCTGCCCACACCGGCACAACAATGGCTGCACGAAGTCATGAGCTTCTCCACAACTAACCTGAAAAGCACAGGGTGCCACTCTGTCTCAGTACCCTGTGGGGGCTCAGAACTGATTTGCTTGACAGTGCCCTACAGTAAGGCACTCTTAGATCAAGGGGTGAGTGTTCCCCCAAAACATTTGGTGAGAAGGGAACAGAGGTCCAGAGCCAGCACACACACATTAAACCCACTGTCTAGGCAATGGACACTTTAGAAGGTGTTCCCTTGCACCAGACATCCCATTTTCAGGACCTGAGTTCTAGTCCCACCACCTTGGGTACATCACCTTATCTCTAAGTCTGTGGCTACTCTATCAAAACAGCTGACAAGAGTCAGCGGCTTAGCTCAGATGATAAAGCATTTGATTACTATGTTCAAGGTCCAGAGTTCAATCTCTAGTACCAAAAAACAGCTGATAACACCACCTCCCTGGATCACTGTGATGACGTAGCTTAGGCCCTTTTGCAACAAGGTCTTTCAGCTGTGATTGGGTGGCTCATCTCTCAGATGGAACCATGCCCAGCTATGGCGACTGGGAAGAACAAAGGAGATGAGAGATATGGAAGGCTCTATGATAATCAGAACTGAGTGTGGGCGAGCTCCCACAACATTACAGACACCCAGACCCAAAGGTCAGAAGACAAGCGTCTTCCCCTGAGCGAGGCTGGGGAGGACAGGCCACACCCTCACCCATCCCATTCTCTAGCCCTCACTTGTCTAAGGCAATCCCTAAATGAGAGTCTGGTCCATGCAGACAAGACCCGTGGCACTCCGTGTGACTATGTGGTGTAGACACGGGTGTACGACATCTCTGGAGGCAGGGGTTAATGCAGATGTGAGGACGTGCAGCAGGCATCCTTTTGGTGACTGTGACCTCAACAGTCTATGGAAATGGGTGGGCAGATGCTTAACGATGGGGGGAAAGTGTTCTTTTTTAATTTTTTTTTTTTTTTGTCAGTTGTGAGGCTTGAACTCTGAGCCTGGGCGCTGTCCTTGAGCTCTTCGGCTCCAGACTAGCACTCTACCACTTCGAGCCACCGTGCCACTTCCGGTTTTCTGGGGGGTCAACTGGAGATAAGAGTCTCATGGACTTTCCTTCCCAAGCTAGCTTTTAACAGCAATCCTCAGATCTCAGCCTCCTGAGTAGCAAGGATTACAGGTATGAGCCACTAGTAAATTCAACTTCTATCCCTACAACACCCACACACACTAAAGACAATTCTTTCCCTATCCAGTCCCAGGCCAGGTGCTAGAAAGCAATAAGCAATTAATTACTCAGTATTGGCCCACAGAGCACACAGAACAGAGGAGAAAGCACTGGACCGACACAAGATCACACGCAGGGACCCCAATGCAGGGCACAATGAGGGCCCAGGAAGCCAGAAAGCTGAGATCCAGAGAAGGAAAACTTGGCCACCTGGGTGGAAGCAAAGGACTAGGGTTTGGTTTGATGAAAGCTGTTGAGACTGATGAAGGATAAAAACAAAGCTGCACAGATTTCACAGGTCCTTCACACACCTTCCCTGGGAATGCTCTGCAGAGATCACACACCTTCCCTGGAAATGCTAAAGATGGAATAATTTATGCTACTAGCAGGTAACCAAGGCAAATGTGAGTAGTTGTCATTCATAGTACCAAATTCTGGCTTAGAGCTGTCCAAAAGACCTGGGTCTTTGTACTTAAGCAGAATGGGGTACCTTTTATAACAAAAAGCCATGACTGAACTCACCCAAAACTCTGCTGCAGAGAAGCCTGCTGTCCCCACCCCAAGGCTGCGTGCACTGGGATCTTGCCAGCACTGTCCTAGCAAGGTCAACAGTGTGAAAGGGCAGGGTAATCCTCCATTGGCTCTGGTTTCAGAGTGGGACAGAGCCAGGAGCCCAGGCAGTCAGATGACAGCCTGACTCAGCTCCTCTTGAAGAAAGCAGAGGTCAAGGTCTGGGGTGGGGGAGGGGAGAAGGGTCACCTTGGAAAGGCAGAGCAGTTTCATGTTGGACATACAGGAGGGATGGCAAAGGGACACATACTCTTGGCCAATGTCCTCAACAGTCAATCACCTTGATGTAAGGAAAACACCTTCCTTCCTGGAAAAACACACACACGTGTACTTACGGAGAAAAAAAAGATCAACGCCCAGTGCCGGTAGCTCACATTTGTAACCCTAGCTACTCAGGAGGCTGAGATCTGAGGATCACGGTTCAAAGCCAGCCCGGGCAGGAATGTCTGTGAGACACTTATCTCTAATTAACCACCAGAAAACTGGAAGTGGTGCTGTGGCTCAAGTGGTGGAGTGCTAGCCTTGAGCTGAAGAGCTCAGGGACAGCACCCAGGCTCAGAGTTAAAGACCACACACACACACACACACACACACACACACACACACACACACACACACACACACACACACACACACACACACACACACACACACACACACACACACACACACACACACACACACACACACACACACACACACACACACACACACACACACACACACACACACACACACACACACACACACACACACCCCACCACCACCACCAAATGAAACATGAGGATGCTCTAGAGTAGCCTTAGAGTGGCATGGATGGTGATCCACACCCCTCTATTGTACAGAACCTCACAGCCGAAAGGAAGAGAGTCATGTGCTGTGCATGGGGGAAGGGCTCTCACATGACCGTGGTGACAGAGTACAAGGGGAAGGCAAAGAAATTGCCCAGGGTCATATCCTTGCTGCAAATGGTGGCTTCACAATTAGCCAGGAAGGTGTCCCTGGGCCAGCAGGTTGACCTCTCTGCCTCAGTTTCCTCATTTGTAAGGCGTGGAATAACAAAAACTCCTTTTTCATAGTATCTTTAAAGTGCTACATCTAAACGAGGCAGATGGTTCACTCCTGTCATCCTAACTACTCAGGAGGCTGAATCTGAGGATCGTGGTTCAAAGCCAGCCCAGGCAGGAAAGTCCGTGAAACTCTTAGCTCCAATAAACTACCAGAAAACCAGAAGTGGCGCTGTGGCTCAGAGTGGTATAATACTACCTTGAGCTGGAGAGCTCAAGCGCCTCCCCCCTTCATCCCCCCCCCCTCCGCCACCCCACCAAAAACAAAAAAAAAGTTCTAAGTCTAGCACCTGACCCACACAGTATGCCCAACAGCTGTCAGCTACCCATGGAACAAGGCTTAATATTCGTGAGAAAAACAACACAAAAACTAATATATTACTAGGGGCTATGGGAGCAGCTTAGCTTAGTGGTAGACCCGGGCTCTCCAGCATTGGCAAAAAAAACACAAAAAAACCAACAGTTTTTTTTGCCAGTCATGGGGCCTGAACTCTGGGCCTGGGCGCTGTCCCTCAGCTCTTCAGCTCAAGGCAAGCGCTCTACCACTGGAGCCACAGCGCCACTTCCGGCTTTTTCTGTTTATGTGGTGCTGAGGAATCGAACCCAGGGCCTCATGCTTGCAAGACATGCACTCTACCGCTGAGCCACCTTCCCAGCCCAAAACCAACAGTTTTTAACTGTATTTTTTTGTCTTTTCTTTTAGGTACTGGGGATTGAACCCACGATATTGCACTTGCTAGGCAATCACCTTGCTACTTAGCTACATCCCAGCCCAAGAAGATGATGTTCTATGATAATTCACAGTTAGAAGGTACAGAAATATGTCAAACTTAGCCAAGCACTGGTGGCTCATGCCTCTAACCCTACCTACTCAGGAGGCTGAGATCTGAGGATGGCAGTTCAAGGCCAGCTTAGGCAGAATAGTCTATCAGACTCATTTCCAAACCACCACCAAAAAGCTGGAAGTAGAGGTGTTACGCAATAGCTTTGAGCAAAAAAGAAGCTCAGGGACAGCACCCAGGTCCTGAGTTCAAGCCCCAGAACAAGCACACACAAAAAAAAAAAAAACAGAAAAAGGAAAGAAAGGAAAATAAATATGGCAAAGGGCTGGGAAGGTGGCTCAGTAGTAGAGCACTTGCCTTGCATGCATGAGGCCCTGGGTTCGATTCCTCAGTACCATATAAGCAGAAAAAGCCGAAAGTGGCGCTGTGGCTCAAGTGGTAGAGCTACTAGCCTTGAGCTGAAAAGCTGAGGGACAGCGCCCAGGCAAAGTTCAGGCCCCACGAACGGCAAAAAAAATAATAAATAAATAAATAAATATGGCAGACTGAAAAATAAAACAAAAAAAAATGGCAGGTGGTTGGAAAGCATTTTGCTTTTCACATGAAGACAGACATAATAAATTGATATGATAAAAATTAACCTACACAGGAAGGAGGAGGAGCCTGAGCACTGACTGGCGTCCTACCTCCCCTGGCCACAGGCCCCTGCCTCGGCAGGCCTGGCAAGTGCTGTCTGGGTCCCCACGCACCGTGGCTGAGGCTCCTGCAAAGGCAGGCTGCGCCCTGCTTACCTGGTGAATGATGCCAGATCCAGGCCTCCAGAAGCCCACACCGTACTTGGCACCCGCAGTTGCCAAGAAATTATAGACTTCCTGGTTTATGTCCTGTGAAGACAAATCAATAAGCAGCGCGTTAGTGACACGGCTTACTTCTGGGAGCCCTTGCCATGCTCTCCTTTCTACCCCATTCCCATGGTTCTGAAATGCTGGCTCGGTGAAGGCCGATCTTTCTCTTAGAGACCTTCTAAAAATTCCAGAAGGGTTTGGCTATGGACAGGCCCAGGGAGGAAGACAGAGGAGCAGACACAGCCTGAATTTTGTGACAGCTGGCATAAGCGGTGGGTCTGAACAAGTCCCTGCCCTGCTCTGGGTCTCAGTTTCTGTATTTGTAGCAGGAGCAGGGAGGGCTAAATAACTACCAAAGGTCCCTCTAGCAATCCAGTTCTTTGCCAAAGTTGCTACTATGCTTGCAGATGTGACCAGGACAGAGGCTGAGGGACCAAGCGGACACCCAGGGCCAACTGTGGCTTCCACAGATATTGTGGCCCCGTCCCAATCTCACGATGCCTTGTCTGTAACCCCAGCTGATGTTTACTGAATGCCAACTAAGGAAATGGCATCAGGCTAAACAGCCTCTCTATGTACGTGGAAAGGCTACCTACAAGAGTCTGCCATCAAGTCATCAAGTACAGATGAGAAAGATGCTCCAGGGGCTGGGAAGGTGGCTCAGTGGTAGAGCGCTTGCCTTTGCATGCATGAAGCCCTGGGTTCGATTCCTCAGCACCACATAAGGAGAAAAAGCCAGAAGTGGGGCTGTGGCTCAAGTGGTAGCACTCTAGCCTTGAGCTGAAGAGCTGAGGGACAGCGCCAGGCCCAGAGTTCAGGCTCCAGGACCAGAAAAAAAAAAAAAAAAAAAAAGATGTCCAGAGTCAAACAGAGGAGCCACACCTTGTAGTTAGAGCTGCCCAACCAAAGACTCTGAGGCTACATCCTAAGGCCTCCTTCTGAAGAGGGGAAGGTAGATCCAACTGCGGGTCCTAGCCTCGCATGCAGCAGGTGCTCAGTATGTGGTAATATTCTGATGGGCAGGAAATTGAAGGCTGTCAAGTAGGCCATGGCTCTGAAAAATGTGGGATGAGCTATACCCATTCTACTTGTCTTCCTCTCTCCCATTAATGGGGAGCGGTGAGGTTAGCACTGGTTTAGCTAGTGTTCTTATCACCCATGCCTCCAGCTTGGCTTTGTGCTGGATATTTTGGAGTTGTAGCCTGATGGTCAGTCCTGGGGCTTGAACTCAGGGCCTGGGTGTTGTTCTTGAGCAATTTGGCTCAAGACTAGAGCTCTACCACTTTGAGTTACAATGCCACTTCTGGCTTTTTGGTGGTTAACTGGAGATAAAGAGTCTCACACTTTCCTGCTTTGGCTGGCTTTGAATTGTGATCTTCAGATCTCAGCCTCCTGAGTAGCTAGGATTACAGGCACGAATCACCGGTGCCCAGCTATCAAACTGTCGCTTGAGAAGCTAGGATCACAAGTATAACCCCCCAGCACCCGACTTGCTTATTATTTGGAGGAAGGCAGTTTCCTTGGGGGTGGCTTGACAACATAGTTTGTGCAAAGACACAGTTTACCTTGCTGTCTGTCTCTCTCTCTATTATCTATCTCTCTAGTAGTGGTACTAGGGCTTGAACTCAGACTGTAAGCTCTCACTCAGCTGTGTATATCTGTGTGTGTACATGCACATGCATGTCTGTGCACTTGTTTTGGGGCTTGAACTCAGGGCCTTGTACTCTCACTTGGCTTTTTCACTCAAGGCTGGAAATCTACAATTTGAGCCATACCTCCACTTCTAGCCTTCGGCTAGTTACTTAGAAAAGTCTCATAGAAGCCAGGTGCCAGTGGCTCACACCTATAATCCTAGCTACTCAGGAGGCTGAGATCTGAGGATTGCGGTTCAAAGCCAGGTCGGGCAGGAAAAATCTGTGAAACTCTTATCTCCAATAAACCACCAGAAAACTGGAAGTGGTGCTGTAGCTCAAGTGTTAGAATACTAGTCTTGAGCTGAAGGGCTGAGGGACAGCACTCTGGCCCCGAGTTCAAGCCCCACAACCGGAGAAAAAAAAAAAAAGTCTCATAGATTTGTCTGCTCGGGCTGATTTCAAATCACAATCCTTAGATCTCAGTCTCCTGAGTAAGCAGGATTACAAGTGTGAGCCACCAGTACCTGACCTGCTCACAGCTGTTGCTCTACCACTTGATCCACACCTCCAGTCTAAAGGCCAGGGTTTATCTAAAGACGTGGCTTGTCAAGGACAACTAACACTGACCCAGCACCACAGTGGATTCTAGTGCTGCAAGGGAGGAACTAGGCAGTAAGACCCACCAGCCTTAGGCAAGGGAGAGCTATGACTTGTGGCAGAGAAGGGACCTGCTACAAGTTGCACAAGTCAACGATCAATACTCTCAAAATCATCTGACCCTCCCACGAGCCATGCTTTCTTCTTTCATTTGGTTCCCCCACTGAAAATAATGACAAAGAACTTTGGTTTCTAAGGCAGCCTCTTTCCAGTTAATAATTAACATGTTGGTCTTCATGTTTATAAATTAGTCACTTGTGAAATTGGGACTCAGAACAAAAAGCAGGAGTCATGTGTCTGAGTGCATCTGTATACATCTCCTGTGTGAGAAGGGCCCAGAAGCCTAAACTCAGCTTGGATCCCTCTCTAGCTGTGTCTGAACATATCATTCTACCTCTCTGAACCCCACCTATAGATTTATATGTAACACCACCTATATGTAAAACTATATCCTTCTCCTGCTTAATTTAAACCTTGCTTGGTTTGAATGTCCCATACGATATTCATACTAAAATTCAGTTGCTACTGGAGCAATATTAAAAGGTAGGACCTTCAGCTGGGTGCTCTGGCTCTCACATATAGTCACAGCTACAGAAGAGGCTGAGAGCTGCAAAACTGTGGTTCAAAGGCAGCCTGGGTAAAAAGCTTGCAAGACCTATCTCAACCAATAAAGTAGGTATGGTGGTGTTGGTTTGCAATCGCCTACCTGGAAGCATAAACAGGAAGACCACAATCCAGATATGTGAGATCCTATTCAAAATACAATTGAAAAACCAGAAATGTGTAGGGAGTGGCTCAAATGGTAAAATATTTGTCTAGCAAGTGTGAGGACATGACTTCAAACCCCAGTAACACTAACACACACACACACACACACACACACACACACACACACACACACACACACACACACACACACACACACACACACACACACACACACACACACACACACACACACACACACAATTGGGCCTTTAAGAGTTGGTGAGGCTGGGTTCTGGTGGTTCATGTGTTATCCTAGCTACATAGGAGGCTGAGATCTGAGGATTGCAGTTCAAAGCCAGCCTATGCAGGAAAGTCCATGAGACTCTTATCTCCAATTAACCACCAGAAAAACGGAAGTGGCTCTGTGGCTCAAGTGGTAGAGTGCTTGCCTTGAGCTGAAGAGCTGAGAGACAGTGCCCAGGCCGAGTTCAAGCCCCAGGACCAGGAAAGAAAGAAAGAAAGAAAGAAAGAAAGAAAGAAAGAAAGAAAGAAAGAAAGAAAGAAAGAAAGAAAGAAAGAAAGAAAGAAAGAAAGAAAGAAAGAAAGAAAGAAAGAAAGAAAGAAAGACAGACAGAAAGAAAGAAAGAAGGAAAGACAGAAAGAAAGAAAGAAAGAAAGAAAGAAAGACAGAAAGAAAGAAAGAAAGAAAGAAAGAAAGAAAGAAAGAAAGAAAGAAAGAAAGAAAGAAAGAAAGAAAGAGAGAGAAACATTTGGAACTGGACAAGGTGACATACACTTATAATCCTATCACTAAGGGCAGAGACAGGAGGTGTGTCTCTGAGTTTAAAGGCCAGTCAACACAGAGTGAGACTCTGTCTCAAAAAATAAAACGGCGGGGCGCTGGTGGTGCACACCTGTAATCCTACTCAGGAAGCTGAGATCTGAGGACTGCAGTTCAAAGCCTGCCAGGGCAGGAAAGTCCGTGAGACTCTTTTCTTCAATTAACCACCAGAAAACTGGAAATGGCAGTGTGGATCAAGTGGTAGAATGCCTGCCTTGAGCTGAAGAGCTCAAGTCTATGATCGACAAAAAATAAAAATTAAAATAAAAATTAAAAAATAATACAATGCCAGGTGCTGGCAGGTCATGCCTATAATCCTAGCCATTCAGGAGACTGAGATCTGGAGGATCATGGTTTGAAGTCAGCCTGGGCAAAAAAGTCTGCAAGACCTTCAATTAACCAGCAAAAAGCTAGACTAGAATGAAGGCATGCGTCAAGTGGTAGAGTACTAGTTATGAGCAAGAAAGCTGAGCAAAATTACACAGCCCTGAGTTCAAGGCCTGGTACCAACAAAAAACAGAATCAAAAGCAAAAACAAAAACAGGATGAGTTTGGCCTGACTTTTCTGTCTCACTTGCACTCTCCTGTCTTTCTAGCCTGTTGTTAAGCTTTTTTTTTGGTCGGATACCTTGGAGTTCTCATACTCTGGAACTCTGCACCAAATAAACTTGAGTAGCGTAACTTACTCAGTTAATGGTATTTTTTCACAGTAGAAGTAAACAGAGTAAAACAAGCCCTCCGCGTTCAAGAGTGCAGGCAATTCTTCCCACAGTCCACGTCCCTACCTGCCCTTGCCGCCCCACCACACCCAACTCGTTCTACATACCCACCAGTGAGGCCTTAGGGCCTGCAGATGTGGTTCTGTCTAGAATGTTCTTCCTCAGTTTCCCACTGAGGTCTCAGCTCATATTTACATGCTCAAAGAGACTGTCCTTTCTCCTGAAAATCTGTGAGGCCTTTTTGATACACTCAGAGTCCTGTACCTTCCCGCCTAACAAATCCTCATTGGAGTTACTGCTTTGTGACTGTTTCTTCATACCATACTCTAAGAGCCCCGAGTGTCAGCCCCCCAGGGACCTACTCACACTGAACTCTGCACCTACTGTAGCACTGGTGTAAATGCTAAATAAACATTTGTTCAATAAAGAAGGGATGAGCTTTGAAATCCTATGATTCAATGAAGGTCATCTGTGGCTAGTAGATTCTGAACCTTCAAAGCAGGGGAGAAGAGCGTTCCCCCAGAATGAAGGCCCTGACATGTGAGTATAGTTGTTCAGAGGGCTGCAGAGGTCCCAGGTTCCTAGCCTTAGTAGTTTTTGGCCCCTGGCCTTGCAGGAAGACATGAAATATGAGTACCTATTCTGTCCCTAACACAGAGGCTGCCAGCCAGCAGGCAGGATTTTCTTGCAGCTGTATGGAAAGAGCTACCCTACAACCAGGACATTACAAGTGGGGGAAGGTGTGGAGAATGGACTGGAATGGGAAGACTGCCCGGAGTGTTTCCCAGGGGTCTGAAAAGCTCTGTGGGCTGTGTTGACCCCGGAGCACATTCTGCTCTGTGCCAGGCAGGCTGCAGCCCTGCCAGCATTCAGCTCTTGCCAACAGTTCTCAGCAAGGACACCACGCCCACTGCTGGAGGTGGAAAACAAGGAGGCCTGAGGCTGGGAAGGAGGCCCACTACCTCCAAAAGTAGCACCCACAGAGGCACCTCCAACCATGCCTGGGAGCAGAGGCAGGGATTGAGTGTCACAAGGAAAGGAGAGGAATTCAAGGAGAAAGCTCATCAGAGTGGGGTGGCTGCCTCAGAGTCTAGGGAAGCAAAACCTACAGAAGAAGGGCCTCAAAGGAGACCATCAGCATGAGCACCATGAAGCAGGAGCTGGGAGCAGATCAGCCTAAGTAAGCATGCCTCTTGTGCACGTGGGACCCAACGGTAAGGTGCTATTACAGACAAAACAGAGCCCTCTCTCTCAGGCAAGTCCCTGGGGTTGGAGGAGACCAGGACAAGTGATGTGGGCATGGTGGCTCATTCCCATAATCCTAGGTACTCAGGAGACAGCACTGAGGAGGACTGAGGTTCTAGGCCAGCCTAGTCGAGCTCAAAAGACCCATTTCAATAACAAATTGGACATGGTGGTATAAACCTATCATCTCAGGTATTCAAGAAACAAACAGGAGGACTGGGGGCCACATGGACCAGAATAAATTCAAAATCATATCTCAAAAAAACTAAAGTAGCAGGCGCCAGTGGTTCATGCCTATAATCCTAGCTACTCAGGAGGCTGAGATCTGAGGATCATGGTTCAAAGCCAGCCCAGGCAGGAAAGTCCCTGAGACTCTTATCTCCAATTAACCACCAGAAAGCTGGAAGTAACACTGTGGCTCAAGTTGTAGAACACTTGCCTTGAGCTCTGGGACAGTGCCCAGGCCCAGAGATCAAGCCCCAAGACCGACCAAAAAAAAAAAAAAAGCAAGCAAATTCAGCAGTGATACTCACTGGACATTATGTTGAAAAGGAACTATACAACTTATGGGTGGGTGTGGGTGTCTTCACCTGACATATAATTCTAACCCCTCTGTACATCATCTTTATAATAATTTTTTTAATAACTGAAGCAAAAAGGGTCAGTGGCCTCGTTCGAGTGGTAGAGTACCTGCTTAGCAAGCAGAAGACCCTGAGTTCAAATCCCAGTAGAGCAAGAGTAGAAGTGCACAGGACCAACTTCTCCAGGGCACTGGCAGCACGTAGCAGTTCCTGGGGTCTGCAGCACTTTTCTTTTCTTTTTTTTTTTTTTTTGGGTCCGGTCATGGGGCCTGAACTCTGGGCCTGGGTGCTGTCCCTCAGCTCTTCAGCTCAAGGCTAGCACTCTACCACTTGAGCCACAGTGCCACTTCTGGCTTTTTTCTTTCTTTCTTTTTTTTTTTTTAATTGTAAAGATACTATACAGAGGGTTACAGTTACATCTGGCTTTTTTCTTTTTGCTTCTGTGGTGCTGAGGAATCGAACCCAGGGCCTCATGCATTCAAGGCAAGCACTCTACCACTGAGCCACCTTCCCAGCCCAGCACTTTTCTAATGTAACAGCAAGTAGGCTCTTAGTGTGGGAAGACTCAGGAGAACTGTTATCTTCTTTAAACTGTTTTCTAACATCTTCACCATGACCAAATGTCATTTCTAGTATTAGAAAAGGGGAAAAACAAGGGAAACCTTCCGGCTGGGATATGGCTCAGGGAAGAGTGCTTGCCAAGCATGTGTAAGACTCTAGCTTCCATCCCCAGCACTATTTACAACAAAACTAAAGCTAATGCAAGCAGCCCATCAGAACCTGGCCCCATGGGAGGGATGTACTTCTCACCCTACGTCACAGCCACCACCTGCTCCCATGCTGCCTCATGCTTACCTTGGCCCGTTTTAGGTCTTTCTCACCCCCAACCTGGGCTTCAATCAGATGGTCGCAGTGGATGGTTGATGGCACGGCCACCTTGGGCAGCCCGCTGCTGATGAACTGCAGCATGGCCATCTGGGCGGTGGCGTCCTGCATGGCCACCCGGTCAGGCCGTAGCCGAAGGTACGTTTTGCCCCGCTCAATCTCCTGGTTGGCAGGGTCATCCAGGTGTCCATACACAATCTTCTCTGACAGGGTCAGAGGCCGGTTCAGTCTGAAGGGGAAAGGGAGAAGGGAGTCTGGTAGAAGCTAAGTGGTCCTTGGCCTGCTCGCAGCTCCTCCCTCTCCCTCCCCTGAGAAGGAAGTATTCTGCAGGCCCTCACATTCCACTCAGTGTGGACAAATTGGCCCTGCTCTCTACTGTATCTCTAGCACACAATTCAGTGCCTGGTCCTTACTCATACTCCAAAATTATTTAATGGCAGCATCCTAAGGGACATTGTTGAATATGTCCTTTCCCACTCCTGATCCCTAATCAGTAGCTAGGAAGGGCGCACCTCATTACTCACTGTTCACCGACTACATTCCTGTTGTTTCATGAAACAACCAAGAGCAAACAGGCTTGGCGGGCAGGTGTTAAGAGTTCAAGCTTTCAACCTGAGACCCTCTTTCTTCTCTGAGCCCTCTCCCTATGTCCTTGCGCTCCACTAAGTCACAGAGGACCGTGCCAGCATCCCCTATCCCCAGGCTGCCACCTCATAGGCTGGATACCTGTCTTCCTGCCACACTGCAGACGTTCCCAGGAACCTCACAAGCCCTGAGAAGTATGGCTGGCAGCTCTCAAGAACAGTAAACCTTTTGCTGCTCCTGTCTTCCTGGACTCCATCTCCCTAGAGGTTTCCCCTTCCTTCCTTTCTTGGGCCAAAGTATCAATACCAGTTCAGTCCTCCAGGGGACCCAGCCCTTGCCAGGTTGCAATTGCCTCCTCCTTGCCTGCCCTCTGAACCCACTGACCCACCTCAATCCTAAACCTCCTACCCTAATACTCCCTGCTGCCCACACAACACAGCCTCCCATACCCCTAGCACCCCACTCTGGTCCCCACCATTCTAGGAAGCAGCAGAGTTACCCTACAGCCAGCAGACCAAACTTAAGAGTTTGAGGCTAAGGGAAGAAGCATAAGACGGAACCAGAAACTCTTGGTTAGATCTGTTTCTAAAATAACTGTGGACCAGACAAATAAATGAGCAACTGCCCCTTCCAGGCTCCGCCTACCTACCCTGAGAGCAAGGCTAGCCTGGAAGCAGGAAGCTGGTTAGCACACCTATATTTTTGGTTATGTTGTTTTGTTTTCTTGAGACAAGGTCTTGCTACATAATCCAAGTTAGTCTGCAATTCATGATGCTCTTTTTTTTTTTTTTTTTGGGTCCGGTCGTGGGGCCTGAACTCTGGGCCTGAGCGCTGTCCCTCAGCTCTTTAGCTCAAGGCTAGTGCTCTACCACTTGAGCCACAGCACCACTTCTGGCTTTTTTCTTTTCTCTTTTGTGGTGCTGAGGAATCGAACCCAGGGCCTCATGCATTCAAGGCAAGCGCTCTACCAGTGAGCCACCTTCCCAGCTCTCATGATGCTCTTGCTGCCAGCCTCAGCCTCCAGAGAGCTGGGAGAGACAGCTTGCCTTGTTTTATTTTGAAACAGCTTTATTGGGGTACAATTGGCATATAATAAACTGCATATATGTAAAGTATACAACTTGGGGCTGGGGGCTGGGAAGTTGGCTCAGTGGTAGAGCGCTTGCCTTGCATGCCTGAGGCCCTGGGTTCAATTCCTCAGCACCACATAAGCAAAAAGAAAAAAGCCGGAAGTGGCGCTGTGGCTCAAGTGGTAGAGCGCTCGCCTTGAGCTGAAGAGCTGAGGGACAGCGCCCAGGCCCAGAGTTCAGGCCCCACAACCGGACCAAAAAAAAAAAAACAAAAAACAAAAAAAACAACTTGGGGCTGGGGGACATAGCTCAATGATGGAGGGGTTATTTAGCCTGTGAAAGGCTCTGTATTTGATACTTAGTACAGGGGAAGAAAAAAAATTGCTGACCCTATCCACCTACACAGACCATTCCCTCCTCCGTTTTGGTAATAATCCCTCCTACCCAGTCCCAGGGGGATCCACATGCTACAACACTGAAGATTAGGGTTTCTCACAAACAGATGAGGAAAGTGAGGCACAGAAAAGTGATGTAACTTGGCTCTGGTGCCACAAAACTAGGTGTGCAGAGCTAGAACAGCAAGATCCCGCAGAACAGTTCGTTAACCTCTACTGCTAACTGACAGCCAGGAGCAGTGGGACCCTGCATGAAGGGAGCAGTTAAACATCAATGCAGTATGGCTGGCACACTGCTAGGAATGCAATCTCTACCTTCAGCAAGCCTGTCCCAGCCCCGTGGTCCCTAAGCCCTTGAAAGCACAGGGCCCTAAGGCACTGGCTGTGCAGCAACTGCAGCCCAGAGAGCAGTTCTAAGAATCTATGCAGCCACAAATCAGGAGAGACGTGCATAAAAATAGCACAAACCCAGGGCGCAGGGGGCCGTTCCCTCCTAGCAGCATCTCCTACGCTGCTGCGCTGCTGTGCCAGGCCAGTGACTCACAGCGGGGAACACTGCCTGCGTCCCGGGCCAGGGGAGCTGAAAAGCAGCAAGGAGGCTTAAAACCCAGCCTTGAAGGCAAATGCCTGGAATGGGATAAATGACTCACCACTGCATTTCCTTGCAGAGGGACTGAGGTGGGAAAAATGAGTCCTCTATGTCTGTTCTTTGTTACTTGGCATGACAAGAGACCTAGTACCCCAAAAGAGAATCAGACTTCCTTTTTTTTGTTGTTGGTCGTGGGGCTTAACTCTGGGCCTAGGTGCTGTCACTCAGCTCTCTTCAGATCAAGGCTAGCGCCAATTCCAGTTTTCTGATGGTTTACTAGAGATAAGAGTCTCACAGACTTTCCTGCCAGGGCTGGCTTTGAACCATGATCCTCAGATCTCAGCCTCCTGAGAAGCTAGGATTACAGGCTTGCCTCCACCTATGACAGCCAAAAATAGCTCCAGCAGATACTGCTAAGTATTCCCCCACTCCACCCCGGGGACAAAATAAGCCCTTGTGTCTCCCTGACTCTCTATGGCAACAGAGAAAGTGAACAACCCCTGTCTGCGTGCAGCGGGTACAAGCTCT
The DNA here is from genome assembly GCF_024711535.1 of Dipodomys merriami. Taxonomy (NCBI): domain Eukaryota; kingdom Metazoa; phylum Chordata; class Mammalia; order Rodentia; family Heteromyidae; genus Dipodomys; species Dipodomys merriami. The sequence continues at coordinate 4,432,634 of NW_027206124.1, read as the reverse complement.
AAGTCATGGGCCAGTGTTCCCAACCAGTCATGAAGGTTGGGAAATAAAACAAGCAAGGAAAATTTGGATGGAGCTAATTTTACTAACAAAATTAAAGCCTAAAATACTCGCAGTACGTTAAAGGTTGCTTTTGTGGTTGTTGCTAATGATTTAAAACATGAGATCTCCTGATGTATGATGAAAAGGGTAAGAGAGTGTATTGCAAACAAAGGGAAAAATCCATCATTTGGGGGCTGGGAAGGTGGCTCAGTGGTAGAGTGCTTGCCTTGCATGCATGAGGCCCTGGTTTCGATTCCTCAGCACCACATGAGCAGAAAAAGCCAGAAGGGGCACTGTAGATCAAGTGATAGAGCGCTAGCCTTGAGCTGAAGAGCCGTGGGACAGTGCCCAAGCCCAGAATTCAGGCCCCACGACCGACAAAAAAAAATAATTTTCCCACTAAACCATGATCTAAGAACTCCAAGAAAAATTAAATATTGCTTTCTAAAGAAAATAAAGCCTTGGGGCTGGGAAGGTGGCTCAGTGCTAGAGCGCTTGCCTTGCATGCCTGAGGCCCTGGGTTCGATTCCTCAGCCCCACATAAGCAAAAAGACAAAAAAAAAGCCAGAAGTGGCACTGTGGCTCAAGTGGTAGAGTGCTAGCCTTAGCTGAAGAGCTGAGGGACAGCGCCCAGGCCCAGAGTTCAGGCCCCATGACCGGACCAAAAAAAAAAAAAAAGAAAAGAAAGCCTTGCTGGGCACTAGAGGCTCACAAGTAATCCTAGCTACTCAGAAAGCTGAGATCTGAGGATCACAGATCAATGCTAGCCCAGGCAGAAAAGTCCGGGAATGGCATGGTAGCTCAAATGGTAGACTGTTTGCCTTGAGCTGAAAAACTCAGGGACAGTGCCCAGGTCCAGAGTCAAGCCCCACGACAAAAAAAAAAAAAAAAAGCCTTGCCTTGTATTTCTCAGTCCTGACGGCACTGCAGAATCAGGTGGGAAACTGGGCAATGCTTTTCACATTTTCATGCTCCAATCCCTTGAAGATCTTGCTTTTTTTCTTTTTTTTTTTTTTGATCAGTTGTGGGGCTTGAACTCTGGGCTTGGGCGCTAACCCTCAGCTCTTCAGCTTAAGGCGAGTGCTCTACAGCTTGAGCCACAGCTCTACTTCCGGTTTTCTAGTGGTTTATTGGAGATAAGAGTCTCACAGACTTTCCTGCCTGGGCTGGCTTTGAACAGCGATCCTAAGATCTCAGGCTCCTGAGTAGCTAGGATTACAGGCGTGAGCCACTGGCACCAGGTCAGGGGATCTTGTTAATTGGCAGGTTCCCACTGGTGGTGGTGGTAGTGTGTGGGAACCTTGAGATTCCGTAGTTCAACAGACTCCCAGGTGGGGGCAACATCCCTGGCCACATGAATAATAAGTAATCTGAATGGCTACTAGCGGGCTTGGAGATGGATGGTCTTTTTCCCAGGTAGTTCTAACTTTCATAAAGTTCACAAGAATGCTACAAGCAATGCCAGAGGTACTGAAGTCAGACAGATGTGGGCTTGAGCATGGGCCCTGCCAACAACAGATGTCAGACCTTAGAGTACTCCCCCAATATGCTGCTCAATTTCTGCAAAATGGGGAGGGGATGTAACAACCTCTAGGGTTATCTGTGTGTGTGTCTTGGAACTCAGTGCCTCTGGCCTTTCATTTGGCTTTTTCATTCAAGGGTGGAACCCTAGTACTTGAGCCATGCCCTCACTTCTGGTTTTTTGCTGGTTCACTGGAGATTTATCTGGGGCCCTACCACTTGAGCCAGGGACCTTTGTATCTGAAAAATCTCATCCTGCCATCACTACTACCATCTGCCCTAAGACTCACCTATACTGCCTAAGGGCAGGCACAGCAGCACCCCTTAACCATCCCCACAAGCTCCCACTTGTGGTCCTACCGTTTTCGAACAATGTTAATGTTCTTCTCTAGCAGGTCATAGCGGATATACTCATTGGGCTCAAAGTGGCTCATCGCCACCTTGGCCCTTTGGCACAGGACTGAAGCCACATGGTACTGCCGCACACCCAGGGCTTTCTGCAAAAAGAAAGACGAAAGCACTGTCAATGAATGTCGTTCTCAGGAGAGACCATCCCTGAGGTACAGTACAGCATGGTGAAAAAAACAGAGGAACTTAAGTGTCAAGAGCTATTCTGTGCCTGCAGTTGTGGTTTCTTAATCTGAAGCACAAATGACCCAGCAGACACAGAGCAGTCTACAGGAGATCGTGAGGATTTGTAGCAGAATCTCTGGGATCAAAGTCAAGTGTTACTATGTAAGTTGTATCAGCTGGGAGCCACAGAAGGGGATCTAGCCAGCTCTGCTAGCTGTGAAGGGATGTCAAAGAAGGCCACATGTAAAAACTCTTGTTCAGCCAGGCGAAGGTGGCTCACACCTTTAACTTTAGCTACTCAGGAGGCTGAGATCTGATGATCACGGTTCAAAGCTAGCCGGGGCAGGAAAGTCTGTGAGACTCTTATCTCTAACCACCAGAAAACTGGAAGTGGCGCTGTAGCTCAAGTGGTAGAGCGCTAGCTTTGAGCTGAAGAGCCCAGGGACAGCACCCAGGCAGACAGACAGACAGACAGACAGACAGACAGACACACACACACACACACACACACACACCAAAAAAAAGCTCTTGTTCAGATGTGAAGCACAGCAACTAGCCCATCTCACCAGTTCCTTGAGTGTGCAGTCAAGACTTGCCACACACGCGCGCTCGTGTGTGTGTGTGTGTGTGTGTGTGTGTGTGTGTGTGTGTGTGTGTGTGTGTGTGTGTAATAGGGCATGAACTCAGGGCCTTGCATTCATTTGGCTTTTTTTTTTTTTTTGCCAGTCATGGTGCCTGAACTCTGGGCCTGGGCACTGTCCCTCAGCTCTTCAGCTCAAGGCTAGTGCTCTTCCACTTGAGCCACAGGACCACTTCCAGCTTTTTCTGCTTATGTGGTGCTGAGGAATCGAACCCAGGGCCTCATGCATGCAAGGCAAGCACTCTACCACTGAGCCACCTTCCCAGCCCCTCATTTGACTTTTTCACTCAAGCCCAGAACTCTATCATTTGAGCCACACCCCCAGTTTTGCCTTTTTGGTGATTAATTGGAGATAAGAGTCTCATAGATTTGGCTGTCCTTGTTAACTTTGAACTTCAATCTTTTTTTTTTTTTTTTTGTCGGTCGTGGGGCTTGAACTCTGGGCCTGAGCGCTGTCCCTCAGCTCTTCAGCTCAAGGCGAGCGCTCTACCACTTGAGCTACAGCGCCACTTCCGGTTTTCTGGTGGTTTATTGGAGATAGGAGTCTCACGGTCTCTCTTGCCCGGGCTGGCTTTGAACCGCGATCCTCAGATCTCAGCCTCCTGAGTAGCTAGGATTACAGGCGTGAGCCACCAGCGCCCGGCTGAACTTCAATCTTCAGATCTCAGTCTCCTAAGTAGGTAAGATTACAGGTGTGAACCACAAAGCGCCTAGCGCCTTATGATTTTATTTCCCTCCATCAGGACTTCTGCCATAGTGGTATCTTTGTGGGGGGTGGTGGAGGAGGGAGGTTGTGCATGTGAGCACATGCACCTGTCCACATGCTGGGGGTGGAACCCAAAGCCTTGTGCGTGCTAAACAAGTACTCTACCACTGGGCCATATCCCTAGCCCCAGGTGCCATCTTGGCTGTAATGTTTTTCTTTTGCAGTACTACAGATAGAACCTAGAACCTGGTCCATTCTCTACCACTGAGCTACCTTCTCAGCCTGGACAGCAACCCACTGAGTGACCCCATGCCAGAACTACCTAGCCAACATACTCCCAAGTTCTTTGGTCCCCATACACCACTGCTGTTTTGCACCTCTACTGTTTTTGTTTTTGTTTTTGGGGGGGGTCTGGTTGTGGGGCCTGCACTCCGGGCCTGGGCGCTGTCCCTCAGCTCTTCAGCTCAAGGCTAGCACTCTACCACTTGAGCCACAGCGCCACTTCTGGCTTTTTTTCTTTTTGCTTATGGGGTGCTGAGAAATCGAGCCCAGGGCCTCATGCATGCAAGGCAAGCGCTCTACCACTGAGCCACCTTCCCAGCCCTTGCACCTCTACTCTTTTTTTTTTTTGTCGGTCGTGGGGCCTGAACTCTGGGCCTGGGCGCTGTCCCTCAGCTCTTCAGCTCAAGGTGAGCGCTCTACCACTTGAGCTACAGCGCCACTTCCGGTTTTCTGGTGGTTTATTGGAGATAGGAGTCTCACGGTCTCTGCTGCCCGGGCTGGCTTTGAACCGCGATCCTCAGATCTCAGCCTCCTGAGTAGCTAGGATTACAGGCCTGAGCCACCAGCACCCGGCTTGCACCTCTACTCTTAAAGGCAGTTTGTTATGTAGCGGCAGGTAAATGATTGCTAGGATGGAGTATGTTGTGAACTTTAACCTGTGGGTGACATTCACAGGGTAACTGTAACCAGGAAGAATAAAGACTCCAAAGAAATGCCAGCAGGAAAGGAAGAGCCTTTCACCTTCCAGGTGGCCTCTTGTCAAGGGATGTATTCTGTTTTCCTGTAGACTGATTTCAAGGACAAGGACACCAAGTGTCATTCATTCACAGACCATGTATCCCTCATATTTATAAAAAGATTAGCTATAGGTGTTGCACTTCTACTCTCAGAATAAAAATAAATGAAATTCCTTATTAAGCATGGGCTCTGGGCCAACCCCCTTCGATGCCTGTTTTGAAAACACACTGCAACAGTACAAAGCAACTGTTATTCCAGTGAGTTAAGTCAGAGGTGTGAACTTGGTATACAATGAATCCAGGATGAAGCTCAAGTCTCTCTGTCAGTCTGCTACTAGTCCCTCCTCCCTTAGCCTACCTTTCCCAGCATTCCAGCACTGTGACAGGTCAGACTGAGTACTTAACCCTACTGCCCAACTCACTCACACCATATACCTGCTATGACCCTGGGAAAGTTACCTAATGTCCCCAAGTCTAAGTTGACTGTAGTGAAAAGGGAGGTAAATTCTGAAGTGTTAACAACAAATGAAATAATCCACATAAAGTGCTTCCACATGCCGGGCACTGGTGGCTCATGCCTGTAATCCTAGCTACTCAGGAGGCTGAGATCTGAGGATCACGGTTCAAAGCCAGCCCGGGCAGGAAAGACCGTGAGACTCCTATCTCCAATAAACCACCAGAAAACCGGAAGTGGCGCTGTAGCTCAAGTGGTAGAGCGCTTGCCTTGAGCTGAAGAGCTGAGGAACAGTGCCCAGGCCCAGAGTTCAAGCCCCACGACTGACAAAAAATAAAAATAAATAAATAAATAATAAATAAATAAAGTGCTTCCACATAAAGTGCTTCGCATGGCCAGCTCACAGTGCAGGTTCACTAGGCAGTTAGGCTCTATCTCTCCCTTCACAGAGATGAGGATGAGGGCGGTTCCTTCTCTGCCATAAGCAGGATGCCCCTTCCCCATGCTCTCTGTCTCTCTGTCTCCCTGTATCAGTCCTGGGGCTGGGCACTGTCTGTGAGCTTTTAGCTCAAGGATAGCACTCTAACACTTGAGCCACAGCTCCACTTCCATACTTCTTGGTAGTTAATTTGAGATTAGTATCTTGGACTTTTCTGCCCAGGCTGTGTTCAAACCATGATCCTCAGATCTCAGCCTCCTGGGTAGCTAGGGCTACAGGTGTGAGCCACTAACACCCCATGTGCAGTCATACTTTATGTTTAAATTTTTTTCACTTGATATTATAAGAAAGCATTTTTACCTTAGAAAAGCAAATGGAAATAATATTCTTGTTTTAGTAGTATATGTAAATTACACAAAGTTAGTTTCAGTATGAGATTTTCATATATAAATTTAGATGCACAGATCACCTTCACTCTCTAGTCTCATCACTCATCTCCATTCCCTGCTTGCCCCATCCTCTTCCCCAACAACTGCCTTCTACTTTCCTGATTTAAAAAAAAAAAAATGTTTGTTTTTTTTTTTCTGTCAGTCTTGTGCCTGAACTCTGGGCCTGGGCGCTGTCCCTCAGCTCTTCAACTCAAGGCTAACGCTCTACCACTTGAGCCACAGCGCCATTTCTGGCTTTTTCTGCTTATCGGTATTGAGGAATCAAACCCAGGGCCTCATGCATGCAAGGCAAGCACTCTACCACTGAGCCACCTTCCCAGCCCTTAAAAAAAACCTTTTAAATGGCACAAAATAAGCCAAGTACAGGTGGCTCACACCTGTAATCCTAGGTACTCAGGAGGCTGAGGTCTGAGGATCATGGTTCAAAGCCAGCATAGACAAGAAAGTACTCAAGAGAAAGTCCTTGAGATTTTTAGCTCCAATTAATCACACACACACACACACACACAAAAAGAGGGGGTGAGGGGCTGAGGATAGGACTAGTAGAGTACCAGTCTGCCAAGTGCAAGGTCCTGCTACAAAGAGAAAAGCCTAGAATGATAAACAAAATTTCTACCAGTAGAGACAGGGCTAGAAAGCAAGAAGGGAACTTTTTTGGGGGGGGAGGTCTGGTCGTGGGGCCTGAACTCTGGGCCTGGGTGCTGTCCCTCAACTCTTCAGCTCAAGGCTAGAGCTCTACCACTTGAGCCACAGCGCCACTTCCGGCTTTTTTCTTTTTTCTTATGTGGTGCTGAGGGATCGAACCTAGGGCCTCGTGTATGCAAGGCAAGTGCTCTACCACTGAGCCACCTTCCCAGCCCCAAGAAGGGAACTTTTTAAAAATGGATTTTATTTATTTATTTATTGCCAGTCCTGGGGCTTGAACTCAGGCGTAGGCACTGTCCCTGACCTTCTTTTGCTCAAGGCTAGCACTCTACCACTTGAGCCACAACACTACTTCCAGCTTTTCCTGTGCATGTGGTACTGAGGAATCGAACCAGGGCTTCGTGCATGCTAGGCAAGCACTCTACCACAAAGATGCATTCTAGGCCAAATTTATTATTTTTATTTTGTGTTAGTTGTAGGCCTTGAATCTAGAGTTTGGGTGCTGTCCCTGAGCTTTCCTGCTCAAGGTTCTGCCACTTTGAGCTACAGCAACCTTGGAACTTTTTATGAATATATTGTAGTACATTAGGAGAAAACACACCAGAGCACAGAGCTTGGTAGCTGGACTCCAGGCAAACATCAACATGTATAAGTATTACTCAGTACTCCTAAGATGAGCTGCTACTACAAACCCACTGCCTGCCTGTAGCTTGAGGACTGCAGGCTGTTTTCCCACAATACTTTCCACATCTCCCTTCCTGTCCACTAAAGACCAGAGCCACAGAGCAGATCCCAAGCACCAGGACCTCAGAGTCAAAATGAAGCTGAGAAGGTCTCTTCTGACCACTTATACTGTGCATGAATGAAGGTCTAACCACATCACCACCATGTAGGTGGGCTGTCTTCACTAGCAAGGTCTCACTCACTATCTTTTAGGACAGCTCGTTTCACCTCAGAGACTGATGAGATCATACTCTGGTTCTTCTGGCCATGACCCTCTGCAGTTCATCCTTACAGCTCTTAACCATCCAGCCCTTCCTAGCAGAGAAGCCTCTCTCAGGTCGGGAACACAGGAATGCCTGTCAGTCGCCTCTCTCTGGAGGAGAGATGTCTTCCCACACTTCTGCTGTGGTTTCTAACCATTTTCTCCCACATCCTCTCCTAAGAATCCAAAGCCAAATAGTTCCCTACTGCCGGCAGGCGATCAGCTAGCTTGGTTGCTATGCAACTGGCAGGAACAAAAGTGATACAGTCCTTCCCAGAGGCTTGGAAGGGCGTACGGAGCTATCTCCCCCAAACACAGTCTAAATGGGCAGCAAAGGCGGCAGGGGTTCCTTTAAGGGGTTCCTGATGGATTCACTCAGCTGCCTAATTCTTTGCTGTTAGCTTCAGCAGCAGACTCCAGGCACATTGAGCTGCATACAAATCCTGAGCAGCAGTGCTGCACCAGCACAATGAAGACAGGCCTCAGCTGTAAGCGCCACAGGGGACCTGAGCTCAGGCCAGGACTAAAGCTGCCTCTGTGTGACCCACACCTCTGCCGGGCTGGTATCTGGGGCAGAGGCAATCATAGTCCCAAAGAGACATACACCCTGATGTGCCATGACGGGGCCAACCGAACTGTGTCCTGTATACTGAGCTTAGGGCACAGAGATATGGCTCTACCCTCTTCCCTCGGGGGAGTGCTCTGAGGAAACAGACTGGCTCCATGGGAGAAAGCCTGAGTTCTGCAGTCCAACACATCTGCATTAGCATCTGGTTCTGCTGAGAGCAAGTTATGACCTCAGCTGAGTTATTTCCCTTCTCTGGACCTCAGTTTCATAATTATGAAAACAGGCCAGTAATACTGGCATCTTAGGGTCACTGTGAAGGGCAAGTAAGGCAATATAACAAGACCTTCTTCTGTCCTAGTTCTAGGCTCCTAATTCTCCAGGCTTGGACTGGCGGCTACAACAGTAGTAGACTAAACATCCACTAGTGTACCAGACAGGGGGCTGAGTCGGTACTGAGGCTAGCCCTCAGCATGTCCTCCTCCTGCATCTGCTCAATGGGTGACAGTTTTCCAAACAACGTCTCGGTAGCCACAGGGCTCTTCCACATTGGGCCCTGGGTTAAATCAGCTCTGTAGCTCCCTTCATGAATGCAGTCATATTTTTTGGGGGGGGGAGGGGTCCAGTTGTGGGGCCTGAACTCTGGGCCTGGGCGCTGTCCCTCAGCTCTTCAGCTCAAGGCTAGCGCTCTACCACTTGAGCCACAGTGCCACGTCAGGCTTTTTTTCTTTTTTGCTTATGTGGTGCTGAGGAATCGAACCCAGGGCCTCATGCATGCAAGACAAGCGCTCTACCACTGAGCCACCTTCCCAGCCCTGCAGTCAAACTTTTAAATGACAGGAACAACACAAAAGCACAGCACAAAGGGACAGGTCCAAGCAAGACACAGAAGAAGGGAAGGGAAAGGTGAGATGGGGGAAAGTATGTACTTTGTGTACATATGATAAAATGTTACAATCTCACTCTCCCATTACAACTCATATAGACTAAAAAGCCTCCTGATAGGCTGGGAAGGTGGCTCAGTGGTAGAGTGCTTTCCTAGCATGCATGAAGCCCTGGGTTCAATTCATCAGTACCACTCTAAACAGTGGCACTATTGCTCAAGTGGTAGAGCACTAGCTTTGAGCAAAATAAGTTCAGAGACAGTGCCTAGGCCCTGAGTTCAAGCCCCAGGACTGGCAAAAAAAAAAAAAAAAAAAGTACATGTTGAGCTTAGCACCATTTACAAGTTATGGAGCATAAAAAGTTCCTTGGCCCAACTCTGAGTCTTGATGCTACTGGGAAGCCATACAGTGCCAATAGCTAGCTTCAGGCTCTGGAATCAATAATGTGCAGTAGAGTGCTAGCCTTGAGCTGAAGAGCTGAGGGATAGCGCCTGGGCCCAGAGTTCAGGCCCCATGACCGGACCCCCCAAAAAAAACAAAAACAAATAATGTGCAGATCTGAATCACATCTGCAAACAACTAGTAGTAAGTCCTATGAAGAAGAATTTTCTGGAGTAAGGGCAGGCAGAGGGCTTGAACTCAGGCTTGGGAGCTGTCTCCAAGCTATATATGCTCAAGGCCAGCACTCTATCACTTGAATCACAGCCCCACTTCCAGCTCTTTTTGGTGGTTAATTGGAAATAAGAGTCTCACAGATTTTTCTGCCAAGCTGTCTTCAAACTGCAACCCTCAGATCTCAGACTCCTGAGTAGCTAGGGGAAAGAGCAATAGACACCTGACTAATATTTTCTTTTTTTTTTTTTTTTTTCTTCTCAGATCACATAATATTTTCTTTAAATGAGAATTTAACACTTACTAGTTCCGGGTACAATTCTAAATACTTTAAAACTACTACATAATTTTTAAAGATGTACTATTATTATAGTATCTTACATGTAAGTATATAGTACTAGAGAGGCTGCTCAAGGCCGTAGCTTCTTAAAACTTAGAGCCAGGACTCAAACCCAGATAGTCTAATGCTAGAGTCCACACTATGTTTCCTCTAATCCTGTTTCTTCAGTTATACAAAAAGCTCACAGATAGGCCTACCATAACCTGGAGAGTCATGAGCTATTACCAGTACACAGTAAGATATATGTTTGATGCTTGCAACTCTTCATGACAGTAATGAGTCACTCTACCAACTACCTTTATCTCATATCAGCCAAGAGCATAAAAAATATTTTGACTAGCGCAAGATCTTCAAGGCCCTTTGCAGTAGGGTACGTTAGAAATCAGGAGGACTAAGGTTCAAAGGACAAGCCTGGTCAAATTATGAAACCCCACCTCAATCAACAACGTGGTGCACACCTGTCATCCTGGCTGCTTGGGAGATATAGTTAAGAGACTTCAAGTACAAGCCCAACTCAGGCAAAAAAATGAGACCTTATCTGAAAAATATCCTAAAGTAAAATGGGCTGAAGGCATTGTTCAAGCACAGGGTGCTTGTTAAGGCCCTGAGTTTAACCCACAGTATTATCAAAAAAAAAAAAATTTTTTTTTAAGATTTTAAAGCCAGGCGCCAGTGGCTCACATTTTTAATCCTAGCTACTCAGGAGACTGAGATCTGAGGATCATGGCTCAAAGCCAGCCAGCGCAGAAAAGTCCATGAGACCCCTACCTCCAATAAACCACCAGAAAACTAAAAGTGGCACCATGGCTCAAGTGGTAGAGCATTAGCCTTGCGCTGAGGATTGAGGGACAGCACCCAGGCCCAGAATTCAAGCCCCATAACCAACCAAAAAATATATATATATTTATTTTAAATTTTTATTATTATCATTATTTTATGTGGTACTGAGGAATTGAACCCAAGGCCTCATACATGCTAGGCAAGCACTCTACCACTGAGCCACATTCCCAGTCCCCCCCCAATTTTTTTTTTTTTTTTTGGTAGGTCGTGGGGCCTGAACTCTGGGCCTGGGCGCTGTCCCTCAGCTCTTCAGCTCAAGGCTAGCATTCTACCACTTGAGCCACAGCACCACTTCTGGCTTTTCTTCTTATGTGGTGCTGAGGAATCAAATCCAGGGCCTCATGCATGCAAGGCAAGCACTCTACCACTGAGCCACCTTCCCAGCCCCCCAAAAAAATTTTTTAAAGACTTATTTTTTTGAAGCAAGCAGTGGGTGCTCAAGAAATTATGTGGACAAAAGGGAATAAATCCACTATGTCAACAGGACTCAGGATATATGACAACTAAGGCAGCAACTGTCTCTCCTCAAATATCTAAGCACAAAAGAGGTAAAACATAAGAAGTTCTGAGGGGCTGGGAAGGTGGCTCAGTGGTAGAGCGCTCGCCTTGCATGCTCAAAGCCCTGGGTTCGATTCCTCAGCACCACATAAGCAAAAAGAAAAAAGCCGGAAGTGGCGCTGTGGCTCAAGTGGTAGAGCGCTAGCCTTGAGCTGAAGAGCTGAGGGACAGCGCCCAGGCCCAGAGTTCAGGCCCCATGACCGGACCCAAAAAAAAAAAAAAAAGAAGTTCTGAGAAGAGAGGGTTAGCTGATCAACTTGAAACAGGCTGGCTACTGGGGGAGGGGAAGTACAGTGGTATAATGTTAATTGTTTAGTTCTTTTCATTCATCTCAGTTGAGCAAGGAGACCTGGCTTTTAATGCTGATTCTGCTTCTGGTAGTCACTCAGTCTCTCAAGGTCTTAAATTCTGTATTTAAAAAAAAAGGGGGGGGGCTGGGGAGTTGGACTACATAGCTGTAAATACATTAATATTCTACTTACTCATCACATTATAAGTAATCCAGGTCCTCAATAAACAACTGTATAATAAATATCATTCTCTAGGGAATGGGAATGTGGCTTAGTGGTAGAGTGCTTGCCTAGCATATATGAAGCCTGGGTTCAATTCCTCAATACCCCATAAACAGAAAAAGCTGGAAATGGAGCTGTGGCTCAAAGAGGTAGGGTGCTAGGCTTGAGCAAAGGAGCTCAGAGGCAGCACCCAGACTGTGAGTTCAAGCCCCACAACTGACAAAAAGAAAAAGAAAAAAGAAAGGAAGCAAACAAGCAAGCTCAAGAGAAAGTGTTAAGGTCCTGAGTTCAAGCTCCAAGACCAGCACACCCAAAAAAAAAGAGACAGACAGACAGAGAAAAAAAGAAAAACAACTATTTGCACACTACTAATCTGTAGACTTAAAGGACCTGAAGAGATAATTAGGCACAAATTCTTTCTTTTTGTCCAGAATTCAAATAAGTATTTTCAGATAATTTAAAATTTTAAAAAAGTAAGTGATGGGAAAAAAAAACTTCAATGCCTCCTGAGAATACAGCCATAACTTAATTCTACATTCAAAGTTGCGCCACTCAATCCAAAGAAGAGTCACAAAGTTCACCCTAAATAGTTGATAAAAAGTATCTACAGATACTTTTTTATGTTTTTATTCACAAATACACATTTGCTATTGAACTTCTAAATATAGCACTTCACAAGGTAGGAGTGAAAAAACTATCTGACAGTCAACTTTCTAGATGTCTCCTAACAGGAAAGTCAAGGTCAAACTGGTGAGTCTTCCGATCCTCCCACCCAGTATTTGAAAAGCAACTGAATGTCAGCTCAAAAATACTGCATCTAGGGCTGGGAAGGTGGCTCAGTGGTAGAGCGCTTGGCCCTGGGTTCGATTCCTCAGCACCATATAAGCAAAAATAAAAAAGCTGGAAGTGGCGCTGTGGCTCAAGTGGTAGAGCGCTAGCCTTGAGCTGAAGAGCTGAGGGACAGCACCCAGGCTCAGAGTTCAGGCCCCACGACCGGACCCCAAAAACAAAAACAACAACAACAACAAAAATACTGCATCTTAGGCTGGGAATGTGGCTTAGTGGTATAGTGCTTGCCAAGCACACGTAAAGCCCCGGGTTCGATTTCTCAGTATCACATAAGAAGAAAAAGCCAGAAGTGACGTTGTGGCTCAAGTGGTAGAGCACTAGCCTTGAGCAAAAGAAGCTCAGGAACAGTGCCCAGACAAGAGTTCAGTCCCTAGGACTGGGGAAAAAATAAACAAAAAATCTAAATGACTACATGCAACAAGTTCTGTCAGGGTAGACTGATAAGAACAAAAATAGGTGGGATGTACAGTCATTGCTCAGGTTACAACTCAGAGTTCTGACAGCCAGAACTTTCATCTACTTTCTTTAAGTTTTGTTACTATCAAATGGGATAGATCATCTGACATCCATCTCACCAGATGAATATATAAGCCAAACGCCATTAGAAGTATTAAAACAACCTTGACTTTTGATTCAATGGTGAGAAATTACAGTAATCATAACTTTATTACGTTGGGACCAGGGAGAACATTTTCCCATTCTTGGCTCTCTGTGCCGCAGCGTCCTCAAAAGGCGGCATGACAGAACGAACTTCTGTAGACTCCAGGCCTAGCAACTGTAGATCACAAGTCTAGCTAATGTTTGCTACTGAGGAGGGAAGTGCGGGAATCAGGCCCTGGGCCCCGAGGGCTCCACAGCTGCTGCGCCCCCAGTCACCTTGTCCTCACCTTGAGGAACCGAGACACCCTAGGGAGAGGGAAATGTGGTCTTCGACATGGGAGAAGCAGTGCTCCCACTCTTCACCAGCCCGCCGCTGCTAACACCTATGCTGCGGGCAGGGCGGGAGAAGGGCCAGAGGAGCTGACTGGGCCGGGGACGCTTTGACCTAGGACAAGGGAGAACCGGAGGTGGATGCCACCCGAGAGAACGCACGAAACCGGCTCGAGATCCGACCTGCCCAGCCTAGCCTCGCCCACCGCCGCAGGCACAGTAGAAGGCATCCCGCCCCCGGGAGTCCACACAGCCCTAAGCTCGCTCACCTGTAACCGGGTCACCAGTAGGCTGTAAGGCGCCATTTTGTGCACTGACAAAGATGAGGTCGCGTAAAAGTGACGTTCTACAACGCATATTTAAAGACGGTTGTGGGGGCGTGGCTTAAGGGCAACGCATCAGGGTGAAGGCGGGGCTTTTCCAAGGCGCCGGAACCCTGCGAGCGCAGTGGGCGGGGCTCACGTGTGAGGAAACTGGCCTCGGAAGAGAAGAGTCTATAAAACGCTTACAGGAGACTGCCTGGGGCCAGGCGTCCAATCTCCAGCACCAGAAAAAACGCACTTGCAGGAGAAAATACTGAGAGTGAATACGTGTAATTAAAAATTAAACTGTGCCTTTCAAATCCGGGGCAGAATCTTACAACTTTTACGAACCTGCTAGGACGTAGGGCCTCACAGCCATGAAAACTCGCGTGAATGGGAACGGGATTTGGCTCGAAGACAGAAAACTGATGGAAGCTCCAAAGACCAATCACCGTAACCTGGAGGTAGGGACAATGAAGGTTAAGGGTCAAGCGGATGTTCCTAGAAGCTTCCGGTAGCCGGCTAATGTCGGAGTTATGGCTAAACATCATCCTGATTTGATCTTCTGCCGCAAGCAGGCTGGTGTTGGTGAGAGAGTGCCCTGCCCCGGACTGTCCGAGTGGGGCTGATAGTAGGATGTGGGGGCTTCGGCGTACACACCTCCTCCCCTGGATCTTAGCTTGGAGGCGGCCGCCTCGCCGCCTCGGGTATTGTAAGAGCGCGCGCTGTTTTGCGGCCGCGCGGCCGGAAGTTGGAAGCTGGCCGCCGGGGCGTCTGGGCCAAGTTTGGAGGGACGATCTCGGAGCTCCTGGGCCTGGAGTGGGTTTGGGGATGTGGATTTGGTTCGGATAGCTATCCTGCAGGACTCATTAAAGTCGTTGGGACGCTCCCTACCCCTCAGTTCGAGAATGTACTTCCTGTTTCGTCAAAACTTCCATGCTAATTGTACTTTTTTGCTTTCTCTGACCTTGCAGCCATCGGAAGACTGTGTGAAAAATGTGAGTGCAACGCGTCCTCCCACACCCTATTCCTCCCATGCAGTTTCTGTGGAGCCAGCAAGTAGTTGTTTCCAAAGAAACCACACACACCAAAAAAAGTTTGTGAGTGCATGTGCCTGGAAGGACGTGAACACTGAATACACCAGGCA
Source organism: Dipodomys merriami (assembly GCF_024711535.1). Taxonomy (NCBI): domain Eukaryota; kingdom Metazoa; phylum Chordata; class Mammalia; order Rodentia; family Heteromyidae; genus Dipodomys; species Dipodomys merriami. The sequence continues at coordinate 4,417,625 of NW_027206124.1, read as the reverse complement.
GCAACCACAGGCTACCTCCATCTTCCCATTCCAGCTTGCTCATTTTAAACATTTCATGTTTAGATTTGGGGAAGAAAGCATTGCCAGTGTAGCTCACCTCCTAAAGTAGGGATGCACCACACAACACCACGAGCACCTATGAAAGGGATTTGAGATGATAGTGAATAGGGTAAGTCTTATGCTAAAGTAATGGAGGACCCCAAAGTCACTGTCAAAGGAAGACTGGTCTATTTCCCCTTAGGAGGAGAAGGGCAGAGGACTGGAGGAAGTACCTACTAATCAACGTGGTTCCATTCCCTTTTCCTTACAGGTGATGGCAAGTGTGTGATCTGTGACTCCTATGTGCGCCCCTGCACCCTGGTGCGCATTTGTGATGAGTGTAACTATGGATCTTACCAGGGCCGCTGTGTGATCTGTGGAGGCCCTGGAGTCTCTGACGCCTACTATTGTAAAGAGTGCACTATCCAGGAGAAGGATGTGAGTGTGGACAGAATTTTCCGTCTGACCTTTTCTCCTTGTATTTTGTAATACTCTGCCATCCACATAAATCTCCTCTCGTCTGTGGAGATTATGATGTTTAGCTAATCACCTAGGTTATAATTTCTTCTTCAAGTTCTCTGAGCCAAACTCAGTGTAGCACAATAAAAGGCTACATCAAGGGTAAAAATGCAAATGAAGCAAATCTTTTTCAACACCAACAATTTGGAGAGCCCTCACTATTTCTTTGATGTCGCTTTGTGATTATGTTTTGTGTGTGTAGGTTCTAGGGCTTGAACTTAGGACCTGGGTGCTATCCCTGAGCTTTTTTGCTCAAGCCAGCACTCTGCCACTTGAGCCACAGCTTTACGTCTGACTTGAGAGAAGAGTTTCACAGCTTTTCCTGCCTGGACTAGCTTTGACCACAATCTTCAGATCTCAGCCTCCTGAGTAAGCTAGAATTACAGGTGGGAGCCATTGGTAATCTCGCTGGCTCTGTGATTCTTATTCAGAAATGACATCCTGCATTTGGTATGTAATAGCTACTCTGTCTGTAATGTTCTCCCTCTCTCTTCCTGTCTGTCTGTGTCTGTCTTAGTAGATGGCCAGAGCTGGCCTGTTTTTGTGGTCCTTCTGATTCAGCCCCTGCTCCCCACCTCCCAAGTTACAAGTATGTTCCACAACATGCAGCGTGCTTCTCTTGAATTTATAGTCATTAAAGACTTTTAAGTCTGAAAAATTAGGTTTAAGGTAATTCTTATTGCTTTCAACATCAAATGGTTAAAGAATTCCTTTATGTAGTGTTACAAAATTGATGGTGGGTCTTCATTTTTGTCCTTTAACATTATGTATAGGGACTGCCTGGTTAGTATCATTCAACTCTCAGAGCCAAAGGCTTACAGAAGTGTACCAGAGCATAGTTTAGACTTTTACCTTAGATTTATATCAGCAACTGGGTTTCTGAGGGATGACCATGAATAATCAGCTTTATGTGTGTCTGTGTTGGGATTGGGGGCTTGAACCTAGGGCTTCACACTCTTGCTTGCTTAGTTTTGTTTGTTGGTTGGTTGCTTAAGGCTGGCAATCCTACCACCTGAGCTACCTCTATTTCTAGGTTTGCTGGTTAATTGTAGATAACTCTCAAATTTGTCTGCCTTGGCTGGCTTTGAACCACAATCCTCAGATCTCAAGTTCTTGAGTAGCCAGGATTACAGGTTTGAGCCACAACAACACTTCTGGTTTTTGGTTTTTTGTTTGTTTTTTGTTTTTTTGACAGTCCTGGGACTTGAATTCAGGGCCTGAGCACTGTCCCTGAGCTTCTTTTGCTCAAGGCTAGCACTCTACAACTTCAGCCCCAGTTCCACTTCCAACTTTTTCTGTTCATGTACTGAGGAAACAAACCCAGGGCTTTATGCATGCTAGGCAAACACTCTACCACTAACATTCCCAGCCCAACACTTTGGTTTTTTAGTGGATTAATTGTAGTCTCACAGGACTTTTCTGCCCTTGCTGGCTTTGAACCACGATCCTCAGATCTCTGAGTAGTCTGAGTAGCTAGGATTACAGGCGTGAGCCACCAGCGCCTGGCAAGCTTTTTATTCTTGTGACAGACTATGAGGAATTATATGTAGCCTACTAGACTAATAGTATTGGCTTGCCTAATCTAGCATAAGGCAAAATATATGCTTCTGTTCCATGAGCAGAGTACAGGTAGTTTGTCGATGCTATCTTCCTTGTTCCTCACAGTAATTTTGTTAAATAGGAATCATTGTTATTGTCCCCATTTTTACAGTCCTCCTAGCTATAAGTGACAAACTAGGTTGTATAGCTACACCCTGTGGTGTCGATATTACATCATACTGGACTTCATATAAATCCTCTGGGTGTGTTCTTATATGAGGAGAAACAGCCCGGCCACCTCAGCAGTCTATACATTTAGATGCTGCCTGCCCCCAGTACACAAGCCAAATGAGACTCTGTGTGTCTTGTCTGTTTACATAGGGTCTCCTGTGTAATCCCAGTTTGACTTCAACTCAAAGTACTCTTGCCTAGGCCTGCTGAGTACTAGGATGACAGGCATGTACCATCTTGTCATACTTATTTCCTACACCATTACTCTTCTGTGTACGACAACAAGAAAGGTCATAAAGTATTAAACATAATTTCAGTTGGTGGTTTGCACCCTGTCCTGTTTGAAACTGATTTGCATTTCTTTACCTTAGACTAGTATCATATTCTGATTTCCTTCAGTGTGAAGCTAGTTCACCAAGGAAATGATACTCCTTCAAGGGAATGGATTTTGTTTCTTTTATTTGTGTCTCTTTTTTGGCTCTCACTACAATCCCTAACTTACAATTCAAGTATGCTGTATGTGTTTTGGTGTTACCCTATAAAGGGTTCATTGGAGTCCTGAGCGCCCCCCCACCCCAACAGACACATAGGAACAGTGTGTTATAGTTAATTACTTACTTACAGTGTACAAGCAGTAAAGAGAAGATACAAGCAATTCTTTTGTTCTTGTTGTTGGGCATGGGGCTGAAACTCAGGGCCTAGGCACTGTCCCTCTACCACTTCGAACCATCTCACCACTTCTGGTTTTCTGGTTAGTTGGAGACAAGAATCTCATAGCCGGCTGCCAGTGGCTCACACCTGTAATCCTAGCTACTACGGAGGCTGAGATCTGAGGATCAAGGTTCAAAGCCAGCCTGGGCAGAAATGTCCGTGAGACTCTTCACCAATAAACCACCAGAAAACCAGAAGTGATGCTGTGGCTCAAGTGGTAGAGTGCTAGCCTTGAGCTGAAGATCTGAGGGACAGTGCCCAGGCCCAGAGTTCAAGCCCTATGACACACACACACCCCCCCCCAAAAAAAAAAAAAAAAAAAAAACTCAGACTTTCCTGCCTAGGCTGGCTTCAAACCAGATCTCAGCCTCCTGAGTAGCTAGGATTACAGATATGAGCCACTGGTGCCTGACTACAAGAAATTCTTTTTTTTTTTTTTTTTTTTAACAAGCAATTCTTCAACTACCCATAGAGTCCATTTTAAGAACAAGACTTTCTTAAACTTTGACACGTTTATATTGAGTATTTAGCTGGCATAAACTTGCAAGCAGAGAATGCCTAATGTTAATCGCTGTCTGGCTTGTTGGTACATTATGGGTGACCTGATACCTTTGAATCCTTCTGCCTCATTCTGTCACTGAAAATTAGTCTAGATGTCCCTTCCCCTGCTTCCCATTATATGGGAAGGTTCTGAAGATATTTGAGAAGGCATGTAGCTCACATTTACTTAGCACTAGTTTCCAAGGGACACAGCGCAGTCGGTGACATGATCCAGCCTCTTGTCCTTGCTGATCATCACATAGATTAAGTGCCCAATGTTTTTTCCTATGTGGTAACCTTCCCTCAACAAAATACTTCCATCATTGTTCTCTTCCTGCAGCTTTCATAATTGATAAGAAAATGAGGCCGGTAAGCTAAGCCAGGTGTCCTCATTTGTAGTTTTTCAAGCTGTGAGAGTAACCAGGAATCAGGGATGCTACTTGTGACACCACAGAACAATTGGTAGTTTCTTAGTTCATCAGCATTTTAACCCCCTCTAACTGAATCATCTTCCTACCTCTCTCAACTAGACAATAAGAAAAATTGCAGTCATGTTTATGAGGACTTTTTAAATTCTCCCTTTGTGATACTAGGCACTGAACTCAAGAGTCAAATAATGCTTTTTGGAGTTCTTGCTGAATTCTGTGTGATATAGGTATGGCAGCTAAGGTTTACAAATGGGATGGCACGCCTGCACTCCCATGTCCAGCTTATTATCGATTGAGATGAAGGAATCTCATACTTTTGCCTGAGCAAAAACCGTAATCCTCCCAAACTCAGCCTCCTAAGGAGCTAGAATTCCAGGCATCTCCTGGCTCCTGGCTCCCCTCTGGGGACTGGAGTGTTAGCTCAAGTGGTATAAACGTGGCCTAGCTTGAGTTTAGTCCCCAGCACCACTAAAAGAAAAAAGAGACAGGCACTGGTGGCTCACACCTGTAATACTAGCTACTCTGAAGGCTGTTCATAGCCTAGGCAGGAAAGTGTGTGAGACTCTTATCTCCAGTTAACCACCAGAAAACCAGAAGTGGAGCTGTGGCCCAAACTGAGACTGCTAGCTTTATGCAAAAGAGCTTGGGACAGCGCCCAAATCCTGAGTTCAAACCCCACAACTGACCAATTAAAAAAAAAAGACAAAAAGCCAACATGCATGTCTTGACATTGCTGCAACTGTGCTACATGTGGCTTTGTGAACATTTTTACAAAAAAGAAATCGGTGGACTCAAGCAGTGTTTTTACTAAGAACTGGGTGCTCGAAGGGTTTTAAAGTTTCAATAAGAGAGTGAAGGATTGAGTTAGATTGGAATATATCATACACCTTTGTAGAAATGTCTCCATGAGATCTTTGATATTACTGTTGCTAATTAAAAGTAAAGCTTCAGGTAGAAAATGTAATACTGTTAATTTTCCAAACTGGTATAGTATCTTTTTTTTTTTCATCATTGGTATTTATTAAACAGTTGCTGAGAAAATGACTTTTCGTTAGGCAAAGAAGAGAAACAACCCCTCCCCACACACACACACACACACACAAACACACATGGGTCAAATAATAAGCCCAGCATGGTGTGTAACATTACTGTAGTCTTATCTATGCAACAGGTAGGAGGATCTTAGTTTGGCTCGCGTAGGCTTAACTCAGAATTGAAAAAAAATAATGAAAAGCAACCAAAGAGGGCCAGGAAGGTAGCTCAGTGGTAGAGTGCTTGCCTTGCATGTATGAGGCCCTGGGTTTGATTCCTCAGCACCACGGAAGCAGAAAAGGCCGGAAGTGGTGCTGTGGCTCAAGTGGTAGAGTGCTAGCCTTGAGCTGAAGATCTGAGGGACAGTGCCCAGGCACAGAGTTCAGGCCCACAACGAATAAAAACAAAACAAAAAAAACTAGAAGTTGTGCTGTGGTTCAAAGTGGTAGAGCACTAGTTTGAGCACAAAGAGGCTCAGGGACAACTCCAAGGCCCTGAGTTCAAGCCCCACAACTGACACAAACACAAAAAGCTCACGGACAGTACCCAGGCCCAAGAAATGGGGAAGGGAGGGAAGCAAATACTCTGAACTTTAAAATGTCCTTCTAGCTTGAGCTATTCTCTAGTATTGTTTTTTTTTTTTTTGGTGGGGGGTCCGGTCATGGTGCCTGAACTCTGGGCCTGGGCGCTGTCCCTCAGCTCTTCAGCTCAAGGCTAGCACTCTACCACTTGAGCCACAGTGCCACTTCCGGCTTTTTTCTTTTTCTGCTTATGTGGTGCTGAGGAATTGAACCCAGGGCCTCAGGCATGCAAAGCAAGTGCTCTACCACTGAGCCACCTTCCCAGCCCATCTAGTGGTTACTTTTGAAACAAGGTCTCACTTTTTGCCTAGGTCCATATGTGGATTCTGATTTCCCCATTTTTCTGCTTGCCACCGTATTTGGAGTGCTGGGCATGTGTCATGACACCTGGCTTCTAAACTCTTACCTCCAAACATCTTCCTAGTCTCAGGAGTAAGCCAACACATCCAGCTCTCCACCCTCTTTTTGTATTATTGTTTAGTAGTGGTATTGTCTTCTGTTAGTTATATGCAAAGGACTCATCGTTTCATTTCCACATGTTTACAGGAAGTTCCCATCAGTCTCACGCCTGAGCATTTTATGCTTGTCATTCTCTGAGGTGCATTCTACCACCACGGTCCTGTCTGTGTCTTCACTGAGGGGAATGAGGGTGAAGGAACATGTCAGAGGTTCACCTGGCCTGTAATCCTGGATACTCAGGAGGCTGTGAACTGAGGATCAAAGTTCAAAGCCAGCCTGAGCAGAAAAGTCCCTGAGATTATCTCCAATTAATCACCAGAAAATCAGAAGTGGAGCCTGTAGCTCAAAGAGATGGAACACAAGTATTAAGCAAACAAAAGAGCTTAGCGACAGCACTCTGGCTCCAAGTTCAAGTGCCACAACCGACAAAAAGACTCAGGTGCTGCTATATTTAGAATCAAGATTCTTTTGGCCAGTAAGAGGTGCCCTTTTGGGAGCAGAGGGTACTGGGCAGTTCTGGAGCTTGAATTCAGAACCTCAAGCTCTCCCTCAGCTTTTCCACTCATGGTTAGTGTTCTACCACTTGAACCAGGCCTTCAGTTCCAGCTTGATTAGAGTCTCCAGATTTTTTTTGCCCAGACTGGCTCCAAACCACAATTCTCAGATTTTAGCTTACTAAGTAGCTAGTACTATAGGCATGACCCACTGGCACCCAGCAAACTTGAGGTACTAGGGATTTGAACTTAGGTACAAGCTCAGTAGGCAAGGGCTTTACAACTTCAGCCACATTAAGCCCTCTCCTGGTTTTTAACTTTCTAATTTTTGTGTTTGCTTTGATCCTTTGCATTTGTTTATTTGCCTGCCAGTTCTGGGACTTGGTCCCTGGATACCATCCCTTAGCTTTTACAAACTCAAGATTGGTGCTCTACCACTTGACCTACAATTCCACTTCAGCTTTTTGCTGGTTAATTAGAAATAAGAGTTTATGGACTTCTCTTTCTCCCGGCTGGCTTTGAACTGAGATCCTCCAAGTGTTCTGAGCAACTAGGATTACAGGCGAGAGCCACCAGTGCCCAGCTCATATTTGTATCTTAAAGTCATCATTTAGTCAAGCCCAAAGACTTAACTAACTTTTCTGTTTTACTTCACAGAGAGATGGTTGCCCAAAGATTGTCAATTTGGGGAGCTCTAAGACAGATCTGTTCTATGAACGTAAAAAATACGGCTTCAAGAAGAGGTGATTAGCAGGTGAGCCCAGCCTCCTGCCATCAAGCTACTGCGGCTGCCAGAAAAGACATCTACCACCAGCAGAAAGGGAGCAAAGCCTAGCATCACCCAAACTGCCTAGCAGTGCATGGGCACTTGCCAGCCTTTCCTTCCCACACCCAGATGGGTTGGGGATGGAGTAAGATTCTTCAGAGAGCAGTCTGACAAATGATCAGAAATAATAGGTTCATGATTTTTCTTGAATGCAAGGACCAAGCTCTGTTCTCCACATTGCTCTCTCTCTACACCAAGACCTAAACAAGAATAAGGTCCTTTCAGCCTTCTCTCTGAGGAATTGGGAGTGAAGCCACCCCTAGTGAAAAGCATGTTCTTCTAGCCCCCGCTGATGGCACTTGCCCTTGATAGCCCTCTCTGAGTGGCGGGGTGCCATGGGACGCCAAATGTGACGTGAGCCTTTGATCTTGTAGCGCTCACCAGGTGGTGCTGGTTTCAGGTTATTTTTCTGCTGAGAAATTGGAAACCCTTTCTGTTGCTATTGTTTTAATAAAGTTGGTGTTTATTTTCTGGTAGTGAGTCCTTGAACTTCAGGAATCTCTTTTCGCTCATCTAGGATGGCTCTGCATAAAGATGGTAGGATTCATGAAGTAGTACCTTGTTCTCTGGCTAACAAGAAGAAACTCAAGGCCATCCACTTCTTTTGTTACTGTTTTAAGTTCATCATTCTTGCTTTGAGCCCATGTTTCCTTTGAGAATTTTTTTTTCCAGAACTGGAGTTTGAATTCTGCCTTGTTCTTCCTGATTAGGCACTCCACCACTTGAACCACCTTCAGCCTGTTTTTGCACTGGTGATAGGGTTATTGCCTGGACCACAGCTGTATTTTATACTTCCCAGCTATATTTGGATAATAGGAGCATGCCACTGTGCCCACATACTGATAGAGAAGGAATCTCACGGGTATACCCAGGCTGGCCTCAAACTGCCATCCTCTCGATCTCAACCTTCCAAAGTGAGGATTAGAGACAGCCACTGTACCAGTTTGGGAATTTTTGTGTATACATCCCAATACTGGGACTTGAACTCCCAGAGTCTCACTTGGCTTTCTTGCTCATGGCTTGCACATTACCACTTTAGTCATGCCTCCAGTCTAGTAATTTTTTTTTTTTTTTGGGTCCGGTCATGGGGCCTGAACTCTGGTCTGGGCGCTGTCCCTCAGCTCTTCAGCTCAAGGCTAGTGCTCTACCACTTGAGCCACAGCCCCACTTCCGGCTTTTTTCTTTTTGCTTATGTGGTGCTGAGGAATCGAACCCAGGGCCTCAGGCGTGCAAGGCAAGCGCTCTACCACTGAGCCATCCTAGCCCAGTCTAGTAATTTTTGCTGAGAGATGAAGTCACAAAGACCTTTCTTCCTGGGCTGGCTTTGAACTGCAGTCCTTCACATCTCAACCTCCTGCCTTAATTAGTTTTGAGAGAGGGTCCTGCTTTATGCAGACTTTGGTTGGGATCCCTTGTGCTTCCTATTGCTGGTATGACAGGCATGTGCCACTACACCCAGACACTCAGTAAGATGGAACCTCTCGAATTTTTTGCCCAAACTGGTTTCAAACCACAATCCCGTCTCCCTCTCCCAAGTAGCTAGGATTATAGGCTTGAGCCACCACACCTGGGTAATGTGTTTTATTTTTTTTTTTATCTGTTGATTTCTCTAAAGTGCTGCTCCCCACCCAGTCTTGCTCAGCTACCTCCTACTCATCCTTCAGACCTGAGCCAAATATGTCCTCAGATGTCTCCCAACCCGCAATCTTAACTTCCCTTTGTACTCCCACACGGCATTCTATGTGTGCTTCGCAAACTGATTGACTGGCATCTCTGAAGCTGCATTCTGCCCAGCAGAGCCCAAGTATTCAGTGTTGTAGGAATAACTGAAGTAAAGACACCAGAGAACAAACTGAACTGTGAAAGATACCAAATAAGACAGGGTGGACAGGGCATGTGTGTGGGGGACACAACAGGAAAAGTCTTGAGCCTGGTGATGTATTTGTAAAGTTTTAAAGCATCAGGTGGAGCCAAGATCATTTTCAGGTGGCTCATGCCACTTAGCTACTCAAGAGGCTGAGATCTGAGGATCTAGATTCAAAGCCAGTCTAAGCAGAAAAGTCTGGGAGACATTTCCAATTAAATAACTGGAAATATATATATATATATATATGCTGGGAATGTGGTTTAGTGGTAGAGTTGATTCCTCAGTACCACATAAACAGAAAAAGTCAGAAGTGGTGCTGTGGCTCAAGTGTAGAGTGCTAGCCTTGAGCAAATGCAGCTCAGGGACAGTGCCCAGACCCTGAGTTCAAGCCCCATGACTGGCAAAAAATATACACATACACACACAATTGCCTTAGTGTTGGTGAATTTAATGTTTTGAATTCAAATGTTTTGTAAATCAGTAATCTTACAAAAAAAATACAGTTGCATTTTGTTTCTGGAGTTGCATGGTATCAAGTTCAGGGCTTATATTCATGCAACTCTACCAGCAAGCTAGCTTACTAGCCTTCTGCTACTTAATAACCACCCAGTCAGCCAGGCGCCAGTTGCTCACACCTGTAATCCTAGCTGCTCAGGAGCCTGAGATCTGAGGATCATGGTTCAAAGCCAGTCTGGGCAGGAAAGTCAGTGAGACCCTTATCTCCAATAAACCATCAGAAAACCAGAAGTGGTGCTGTGGCTCAAGTGGTAGAGCGCTAGCCTTGAGCTGAAGAGCTGAGGGACAGCGCCCAGGCCCAGAGTTCAAGCCCCATGACTGACAAAAAAAAACAAAAATAATTATCTAGTCATAATTACTGGTATTCATTTCCATTATTGAAGTAAGCACTGCTACCTGCCTAGATGTAGTTGAAATAATTGAACTCATAGTCAGCTCTGAGAAATATTCTCGTTCCTAAATATATGATTAGTATTCCTATTATATTCAGTTTTCTAGGCTCTTAAAAAGAATTGGTATGCTTCTGCATTTTGTCATACATGTACTCTGAAAATATGTGGCCATTTAATCCCTTCAACATTGCTTCCCTCCCCCCACAAATCTAGGGTCTTAGCTAAAGAGAGTGTCTGTGTGTGTGTCTGTGTGTGTGTGTGTGTGTGTGTGTATGTGTCTGTGTGTGTGTGCCGGGTGCTGATTCATGCCTGTAATCCTAGCTTCTGAGGATTGTGGTTCAAAGCCAGCCCAGGCAGGAAAGTCCCTGAGACTCTTACCTCCAATTAACCACCAGAAAACCAGAAGTGGCGCTGTGGCTCTAGTGGTAGAGCTCTTGCCTTGAGCTGAAGAATGTAGCACCCAAGCCCAGAATTCAAGCCCCACAACTGACAAAAAAAAAAGGGGGAGGGGGGGCTTTACATTTCTATTCTGCTCCACTGTTGACCTTTATCTATCAAGTCATTTAGTCCATCTGTATTTCTGGATAATCATGCCTTCCTTGTAAGTGGTGAAGATTAAATTTCATTAGGTACCTGACCCTTACTAAGAAGGCCTTATATGCCAGTCACCAGTCAGTGGCTCACACCTGTAATTCTAGGTACTGAGGAGGCGAGATCTGAATATTGCAGTTTGAAGCCAACCCAAGCAGGATAAGCACAAGAGACTCTTTATCTCCAGTTAACCACAAAAAGCCAGAGTAGTGCTGTAGCTCAAGTGATAAAGTACCAGCCTGAGCAAAAGAGTTCAGGGACAGTGCCTAAGCACCAAGCTCAAGCCCCAGTACCAGCAGAAAGAAAAGGCCTCATATAAAGTTTTTGTAGATGGGTGCTGGTAGCTCAAGCCTATGGTCCTAGCTACTTAGAAGATTGAAGTCTGGAAGATAGTGGTTCAAAGCTAGCCTGGGTAAGGAAGTCCATTAGACTTAAATTAACCACCAAAAAGGGAGCAGTGGAGGTGTGAATCAAGTAGTAGAGTGTTTGCCTTGAGTGAAAATGCTAAAGGACAGCACCCAGACTCCCAAGTTCAAATCCCAATACTGGCACACACAAAGCAAATCATTTGCCCTCAAGAGCCACTCTCCCAGTGCCAGTTTCTGTTGTGGTTGTCTGCTCCTGCCCAGCTACAGAAGTATATTTGAAGAATCAAACTACAGACTATTTTCCTAGATAGCCTCAATGACACATAACTTCAATGAAACCATACAAAATTTTTTACCCTGATTGTGTGTTTATATTAGTGATTCATCCTGAGTTAATTGGAGCCAATTATGACCAGTCTGACTTGTCACTGGCACCAAAACACCTGGCATAACTTGCATTACTCAGACAGAGGAGTTGCTCTGCACTCGGTTGCTCCCAGAACTCACTGTTTTGAAGGTGTGTACCTTTACAACAGATGATTATTCAAAATGGGAGGTGAATGTGGCATGTTTGAGTAGGAACTCATAATTATGCCTTGGCAAGATGAAATCACATGCTGGGATAGAAAAAAAAAATCCTCACCACATGATAAATCGAGACATCTTCAGTTAGGAAAGAGTTGATGCCTTTTCCCCCTTTACTTTGTCTTCTATTTATATTCTAACCCTTCACCCAGAGCTCCAAATCGCCAAGAAGGCTGGATTTCTCGGGGTTTAGTGGTACTGCTCAGGGCCTGTGTTTCCAGCACTGCAAGACAGATTTAAACACAAGCGGGATCACGCAGAAACTTCCATCTTCAGCCTGCCCGGAAGGGTAGCAGATGTCTACCTATATCTGCTAACACGTACACCATCCCTTCTTCCCGAGGTACTCTAGGACAGGATCATTCCAGCTCTCCCTCATCTTTCCGTGACTGGCTCTAATTAATGACTACAAATACCAGCATGCCTTGCGCAAAGCACAGGCTACCTAGCGCTCAGTCCTAGTGGTTACATCCACAACCCAATCAGACGCCGCACCGCCTCACTCGCCGACCAATCAGATGTCTGTTGCTACCCCGTTAGTCAATTTTTAGCTTTGAGGGCAGAGTTGTCTCGCTGCCAAGGTGGGACGCGCAGGCGGGGAGGAGGTGTGGAGAGCTGGGGAGAAAGGGGCGGGGGGGGGGGGGGCGAAGCGGGGAAAGGCCGAGGAGGCGTGTGCGTGACGCTGTGCCACTCGCTGACGCACGAAGAAGTAGTCCCAGGAGGTGCCGGGGGCTGGAGCGCTCGGGTGTGGGGGAGGGCCGGCGCGCTCCTCGCCTCCCCCCCTCCCCCCGCCCCGTCCGTCTCGGTGTTTTGCCCTCCAGCTTGGCGTCGCTCCACTGCAATCAAGGAGAGCGTATTTAAAACCTCAGCCCTTGCCTCTCCCACCCACCCCCCAAAATGTGAGCAAGAAAAATAAGATGCAAACTGTTTGTAAGTGGAAACTTTGCGACCTCACCACCACCCCACGTGGGGTCCGAAGCTGCCAAGAATGAGAATAACCCAGGGAGGCGGAGGATCGGGGAAGGGACATTCCAAACGGGCAGATGATTTCCTGTGAAAGACCTGCGTCCCCGGGGCCCCTCCATCTGTCAGTCCAGTCCGCCTGTGTCCTCAGCCGAGCACGAGCCTTCCCTACCCTCCAACTAGCTGCCCTGCACCGACACAGAGGTCCAGGCCCCCGTGGGCCTGGCGCACCCCTCCATCACTCCGCCAGCCCGGCCTCACCTCCCGACAGACACATCGTCGGGTGTGCAAGTGTGCAAGGCCGCCTCGCCCAGCGCGGGTACCGCGGGGCTACTGATTGCTAGACCTGCGGCTCACTTGTACCCCCTATGGGGATCTCTAGCTGGGGTGTCCGCGGCCGCTCCGCACACGCGTGGCGCTGGCCCCGGCCTTCTCCTGGCGCAGGGAACTCAGGCGCCGGGAGTGGGGATGGGAAGGAGGGGGGCGCGCTGTAGACGGTTAATCGTGGTGCTTGACTCTTTTCCTTGGCTTTCTGGCTCCCTCCTTGGCTTGACTTCCTCCCGCACAAGGGTCCCCAGGCCCCAGATTCCCCCCCTCGTTACTAAGTTCTTCCATAAAGGTGCGTTGTTGCAGCGGTAAGAATGCTAGGGCCAACCTGAGTACAGAAACATTTCTAAAGCTCTCCTTGGGGCCCCCAGTTTCCTCCATCCGAGAAGGAACGAGGTGCGCGCTGCAGGACAGCCGTACCGACAGACCTGGAGCCACGCGCGAAGGTGGCCTTGGGGGACGGTTCTGCCCCCCACGACATTCGCCCATCCAATGCATTCAGGGAAAGTGCCCCTGCGCCCCTGGACGGTCCCGGGGCGCCCACTGCATCCCAGCACGCTCCCTGCCCCCACCGAGCTCGGGCCTCCTGGGGAAGCACCCTACACGCTGAGCCGGGGGGGGGGGACAGCCTCGCTCCGAAGGTGGCGGCACGCACGGCAGGGTTGGGGGGCCGAATCTGGGCGTCCCTGAGGAAAGATCCATGGCGCACCCGGGTCCCCAGGGCGGCCCCACACCCGGGCGCTAAGGGTTAAGCGGCCACAGGCAGGAAAGTAGTTCCGGCCCGGCGCCCGGCCCCGCCCCGGCAGGGCGGAGGGACGCATCACGCCGGGGCGGGGAAGCCGGATCCCTGCGCAGGGTTGCTAAGGGTGAAACTTTTCATTGACTTTGCTCACTTCGGGCCGGGGCGCGGGAAGGAGCGGGTCTCCGGCGGGACTGAGTGCGGTGGCACGGGCGACGCGTGGCCCGAAAAGCAGGACCTGCCCGCCGGCTACAGCCCTTCCGTCCTCCGCTCCCCAACGCGAACCACTCTCGGGTCTACCATCCCCGGGCCGACGCCGCCGGCCCCGTCCACCCGCCCGTCCTCGGCCCCCGGCCGCCAAACCCGACCTCCGGAAGGCTGAAAGAATTCAATAAAGAGTCCGAGCCCACAGCCCCCTTCTGGCCCCCAACTCTCAACCAGGAAGAGGACACCTCGAACCCCGGCTCTGCGGCACCCGGGCAGCCCCGGAGAGCCGTCGGCGTGCGCCCCGCGCTCAGGACCACCCTGGCCGGCCGGAGAAGCCGCCCCGTGGCCGGCACGCCGCCCCGCCGCCGTCGCGGACACCCGAGTGAGTGCGGGGACCTGCGGGGAGAGGGGGCACCCTGACACCCACCTGCTCGACCGCCTCCCACCCCGCCCGCTCCGGCTCCCCGGCTTGGGGGACCCTCCGCCGCCCGGTCAGCACTTGCCTCGAGCTCCCCCCCCCATACTTTCCCCTGGGCGCCTCTCTCCGGTCCTGGGTACCCACATTTATCCCCGTTCTGCTCTCTCACTTCCAAGGGTGGCCTCTGGAGTGGGGTGCATTACCTCCCTTCCCTTCCCGAGGCCAGCTCTCCAGAATATTCGCTTGATTTATTTCCTTGTTATGCAAAGAAACCCAACTCCCACCGCCGTTAAATAAACCCGAGGAAGGAAAGAGCGTGTGGGGGGGGATCCAGGCCTTGTTTTTCTGCTGCTTTTCCCGTGTGCAGCCGGGGAAGGGGTGGTGGTGATTATGAATACGGGTTCTTTCTGGTCCGCTGGAGATGGAGGGATGGAAGGGAGAGGGGGGTCCGATACCCCATGTTTGGTAATGGGACCCGTTGGTGCAACTGCCCTTTGGGATCCTGAGCTTGAATTCCTTTCAGCTTGAGCTCTTTATCCTCTAATGTGCTTTTGAGGGAAAACCGGGTGGAAAACAAAAACAAAAGTACCTCTAGAGCTATGCCAGTGAGTCGATTCATCTAGGTGAGGCATCTAGGAGAACTGGCACCCTACTCCTTAACTCCCCTCCAGAGGCTGGACCTGAACCCTGGACCAGAATTCTGGGGTAGCAAAGGAGGGACAGCCTGCAGGCCCTCCCTTCCCCTGGGAACAACTTGGGGACCAGCAGGCAGGGTTTCTAGGGCCTGAACGGCACCTATATGCATTTGTTTCTCCTTCCCCCTCATCTTACTCTGAGTAGGTCCCTCATCTCCGATTTCCCAGAAAAACACCCCTATTGCTTTTTCGGGCGCCTGCCCCCATCTGTCTCTCGAGCATCGGTGAAAGCAGCTTGTGTGGGAGGAAGGATTAGGGAGGTTTAACACCGTCGAGGGGAGCTTTGCCCAGGACCTGGTGAGTCTCGTCGTGGGGTAGGCCTTTCCGTGGGAGGAGACTCGCACACAGAATCTTAAGTATTAGGAGATGCTCGGGTTTCAGATGTATACAGTTTTCCCTTCCCTGCCTGGAGACCTTTTTTTTTTCTTCCCTTTTCCCCTACCTGGGTCTGGTTACCCAGACTTGGATTACAAGTGGGGTGAGGCTCGCCCCCTTGCCTCCCCACCCACAGCTCAACTGGGAATTTCTTTGGCCGAGAGGCCGCGAGAACGGGGTCTGATTCCTGCCCTGCCTTTCCTGGCTGCGGGGTGCTGGAGCCGAGCCATTGGGTGTTCCTGCAAGGCAAACCCGCGGCGCCCACCTCCAGCCGGCCCCCAGACGGCTCCTGGGGTTCAGCTAAAGCGAGGACGCGGCCTTGCCCCGCCCGCTCACCCCCTTCACCCACAAAAACCCATTCGATGCACATCCCTAATGCAGCCAGCGTGGGAGGTTAGGACGAGACGCGGGGAAAGTCCGGGCCCTCGGGGAGCCCGGGCCGGGGGGAGGCGGAGAGCTGGAGGCGCCGGCGGCCAGCAAGGCCTTGTACGGCTCGCCGGCGGTGGGAGGGGGCGCCCGCCCGTCGCCCCACTGCGCATGTGCATCGGAAACTTTTCCTCCGCTCCGACCCTCTGCTGGGTCCCTCTGCCGGGCATGCGCAGTGCGCGGGAAAACGGAGCGTGTACCGAAAGTAGGTCACGCGCGGGGTGGGGGCGGGAAGGGAAGGGCTCCGGCTCCCGGGGTGCAGGGCCCCCCCCCCGGGTGCAGAGCACAGTCGCCCGGATCTGGAGAAGGGCGGACACCACCACCATTCCCCCCCGGGCCTCCGAGGCCTGCGCTGTGTTGGGGGGAAATGGCGGGCGGGTTGCTGGAGGCTCGAGTCCTGGAAGCCGGCCGAGCACCAGCCTCGGCCTCCGGGACGGCCGGTCCACCCTGCCGGGGACGCCCACCCGCGGGCCTCGCCGGAACTGACTGGCGCCCCTGCCCACGCTCCCTGGAATCCGGGCGTGCGGGCCTGCGGGGAGCCGGGGGCTGGAAGTGTCAGAGTGTGTGTAGGTCTGGGACCCAGAAGACTCCTTCGCCATTCATCTCCTTTCCCTGTTGACAACGCAGGCACCTTTTTTTTCTTTTTCTTTTTCCTTTGAAATGGTGCCTTGCGTTTTGGGGATTGACCGAGACCGCCTTCGTGCCCCCCCTGCTTCTCCCCTCGCCCAGAACCCGCGTCCACTCCGCGGCCAAAGCAGAGCTAACTGGCCGGAAGTAAACGAGTGAAGACTAAAGCTTTCAATCAGCACCCGATTTGCTCTTGCAACTTTTTAACACATTGACAAGGAAGAAGCTTTGTTGTCTTTTTCTTTTTCTCTTCTCTCTTCCTTTCTTTTCTTGCTGGAGCAGATCTGAAGAGTCCTCTGCAGCTGCTTAATAAGTCTACTTACTAGATTTGTTATTTCCAGCCAGGTGCTGGTGGTTAACCCCTGTAACCCCAACTACTCAGGAGGCTGAGTTCTGAGGATCACACTCGGAAGCCAGTGTGTGGGCAGAAAAGCCCATGAGACTCAGAAAAAGCCAGAAGTGGCTCTGTGGCTCAAGTGGTCCAGACCTTGAGTTTAAGCCCCAGGACTGGCACCCAAAAAAGGGAAGAAAAAAAAAGATAGGAAAGAAAAGTTATTTCTAACCTTTTTTTTTTGCCGGTCATGGGGCCTGAACTCTGGATCTGGGCGCTGTCCCTCAGCTCTTCAGCTCAAGGCTAGCGCTCTACCACTTGAGCCACAGCGCCACTTCCAGCTTTTTCTGTTTATGTGGTGCTGAGGAATCAAACCCAGGGCCTCATGCTTGCAAGGCATGCACTCTACCGCTGAGCTACCTTCCCAGCCCCTATTTCTAACCTTTCTAAGCTTACCACTTCCATAAATATTTTGTATGTAAGCTTTAGACTTGTCACTTTCTAAAAAAATGAAGGAACTCATCTCAGTGGTCTCCCCTATCTTTAGCTGAAGACAAGACAGCACCAGCCACTAATCCTGTGTTCCATAAGCTTCTTGAAGTCAGAATTAGAGCTTGAGCTGATGGAGCAGAAAATCCCATCCTTGTTGTCTGGTGTTTTTGTAGTTTGCACCTCATAACCATGTGGCCTGGCCTGTTGTGTAGCTAAAGAAGCAAAGGTGGCATTCCATTTCCTTATTTATGCAGCAGCGTCGCTGAAGTGTAAACTGGTGTGCAGCTTTAGTTGCTTATACTGCAGAAAATGGCTCACTAGACAGGGCTGATGACAGTGGTTCTATTGTATTTGGGGGTGGGAGGGTTATTTCCCAAAGACTTTAGCCTACATTTAAAAGGCTCTCATTTTGAAGCTGTACTGTTCAGAGGCTGTTAACTTAGAAGGCAAGTTATACAGCAAAGTATGAGGAGACCTGGGAAAATGTGGAAGCCTTTACTAACTGCCTTGGAATATTAAGTGTTATATAGTGACTTGAAGTCTATTTTACTTGCCAACCATCAGTGACTCACGCCTATATTCCTAGTTACTCAGGAGGCTGACATCTGAGAATCATGGTCCAAAGCCAGCCTGGGTAAGAAAGTCTGTGAGACTCTTATCTCCAATAAACTACTCAGAAAAAAACTGGAAGTGGTGCTGTGGCTCAAGTAGCAGAGTACTAGTCTTGAGCAAAAGTAGCTCAGGGACAGCACCCAAGACCAGAGTTCAAGCCTTGGGCCAAGAAAAAAAAAAAAAAGATGGGAGATGTATTTTATTTAACTAAATGCATGGATAAGGAGTAGAGTACCATCTATGAGTGAAAAAAGGCAAGTGAGAGTATGTGACCCTGAGTTCAAGCCCCAGTGCCCCAGCACACACACACACACACACACACACACACACACACACACACACACACACCAATTTTACTTCATTTTTATTCATTTTTTTTAAATTTATTTTTTGCTGTTCTTGGGGCTTGAACTTAGGGCCTGATTTCTGTCCCTGAGCCTCTTTGTTCTAGCTTTTTCTGAGTAGTTTATTAGAGATAAGAATCTCGGGGCTGGTAAGGTGGCTCAGTGGCAGAGCTCTTGCCTTGCATGCCTGAGGCCCTGGGTTCGATTCCTCAGCACCACATAAGCAAGAAGAAAAAAGCCAGAAGTGGCACTGTGGCTCAAGTGGTAGAGCACTAGCCTTGAGCTGAAGAGCTGAGGGACAGCGCCCAGGCCCAGAGTTCAGGCCCCATGACCGGACCCTCCCCCCCCCCAAAAAAAAAAAATCTCATGGACTTTTCTGCCTGGGCTGGCTTCAAACCACAATCCTCAGATCTCAGCCTCCTGAGTAGTAGATAACAGGCATGAACCTATGGCACCCAGCCTAGCTTGTTCTGTTGCTGTGGTAGTGAGGAATCAATGCTAGGCAAGCACTTGTTACCACTAAGCCACGTTCCCAGCTCCTTCACAACTTTTTTTTTTTTGGGTCAGTCATGGGGCTGAACTCTGGGCCTGTCCCTCAGCTCTTCAGCTCATTGCCAGCACCCTACCACTTGAGCCACAGCACCATTTCCGGCTTTTTTCTGCTTATGTGGTGCTGAGGAATTGAACTCAGGGCCTCATGCATGGAAGGCAAGCGCTCTACCACTGAGCCACCTTTCCAGCTCCTTCACTTTTTTTTGTCTTTAACATGTTGGACACTTTAGTAGACCACCATGGGCCTTTTAAATCTCCATTCTTTTGAGAGCTACTTGAGCTCAGGAAGTTGAAGCCATAACAAGACCCTGACCCCATGTCCCTCATTCCCCCATAAAGATTTTATTCTTGGGCTGGGCATCGGTGGCTCATACCTGTAATCCTAGCTACTCAGGAGGCAAAGATCTGAAGATCATGGTTCAAAGCCAGCCCAGGCAGGAAAGTCTGTGAGACTCTTACCTCCAATAAACCACTCGAAAACCAAAAGTGGCACTGTGGCTTAAGCTGTAGAGCACTCACCTTGAGCTGAAGAGCTAAGGGACAGCACCCAGGCCTAGAGTTCAAGTTCCACAACCCACAAAAAAAAAAAAAAAGAAAAAGTAAAAGAAAAAGATTTTATTCTTGGGATACCTGTGACCAAGTACCCAACTTTTCATTTAATGATGAACCCAGTCCTCAAAATAGAAAGCCCCTTCTTTTCTTTTTTTTTTAATCATTCTTCTCCTTAAACGTAAAATGATCCTGAAATTGATCTGTTTTTTTTTTTCTTTTTTCTTTTTTTTTTTTTTGGTCTGGTCATGGGGCCTGAACTCTGGGCTTGGGCGCTGTCCCTCAGCTCTTCAGCTCAAGGGTAGCGCTCATGCATGCAAGGCAAGCGCTCTACCACTGAGCCATCTTCCCAGCCCCTGATCTGTTTTTTTTTTTTCTTTGTTTTTTGTCAGTGATGGGACTTAAACTCTGGGCCTGGGCACTGTCCCTCAGCTCTTCAGCTCAAGGTGAGCACTCACCGCTTGAACCACAGCACCACTTCCTTTTTTTTTTTTTTTGGTCAGTCATGGGTCTTGAACTCTGGGTCTGAGTGCTGTCCCTCAGCTCAAGGCTAGTGCTCTACCACTTGAGCCACAATGCCACTTCCTGGTTTTCTGGTGGTTTATTGGAGATAATAGTTTCACGGAGTTTCCTGCCCTGCCTAGTTTTGAACTGCAATCCTCAGATCTCAGCCTCCTGAGTAGTAGGATTACAGGCATGAGCCATCGGCACTTGGCTGATCTGTCTTAATCATGAATGGACATTTGAAGAAATTTGATTTGTTTGTTTTTTTTTTTTTTTTGGGTCCGGTCGTGGGGCCTGAACTCTGGGCCTGGGCGCTGTCCCTCAGCTCTTCAGCTCAAGGCTAGCGCTCTACCACTTGAGCCACAGCGCCACTTCCGGCTTTTTTCTTTTTGCTTATGTGGTGCTGAGGAATCGAACCCAGGGCCTCAGGCATGCAAGGCAATCGCTCTACCACTGAGCCATCTTCCCAGCCCCTTGAAGAAATTTGAAACCAAGTCTATGTTAGAGCCTGGGATGAGAAGGGAATCAGGATTTCCTGAATACTGAGTGTCCGTGGCAGGTTTGGGGAGGGCCACAGTCACCACGCTTATGCCCACGGCTCCCTCTCTGCCTGGAATGACCCAGCTACTCTACAGCATTAGATTGGCCCTGTGTACCTTCTCAGTCACGCTCACCTCAGGAATCATTGCCTAGAGTCAGTCCTAAAAGTACCCCCAGGAACCATCAGCCCAGCTCTGAAAATTAGTACGGAACTGTGTTAGGGCAGGTCTTCAAAATCTTGGAGAGCTCCAAGTTTGGAATTAGTACCTGTATAGTTTCTGCTGGAACCAGAAGGGGTTGTCATCAAAATCATGTCCTGAGCTGAGTCCTTCCCAGAACAGAAGATGCCCTTGGGTAGATCAGCTCAGCAACATAACCTTGCCCAGAGACAGGTCTGGTTATGGACATGCTCTGGTCCTGCCTCCCCTCAGGCCTGGCCCTTTTCACTTCAGTTCCTCCCCAATGGGATGAGGATGACTGGTTCACTGGCCCTGGGGACCTCAGAGATCATCTTCCTGAAACAGGACACCTAAGGAGTAAACCTTTCTGACCTTAGCGAGGTCTGGCTGCGAGAGAATCCCAAAATAACCATCTCGGTGCTTATCCTGGACTGCCGCCTCTGCAGGGCATTCCAAACCCTTGGTAAATCTGATCCTGTGATGGGGACAGGTGGTCAGACAGCCCTTGGGAGACTGGGTGGTGATGGGGTCCCCCACCAGAGGCTAGTGGAAAATTTCTTCCCTCTGCCACCCTCATCACTTAGGAACCTCAGGGATTCCTATGGACCACATGACTGCTGCTCTTGATCTCACTGACCTGGACAACTCTGCTTCCAGTTCCTTTCCTCCACTTCCCTGGGCCAGCCCCCTGGTGGGTGATTTCCTTGTTGACCACTTCTCTGATTGTGGCAGATCTTACCATTTTCCTGGTGATCATGGTCTTCTCCGCACTCTGGATCCAGGCTCTCTGGATGGAAGTGTTTAAGCTCTAGTCACACTACAGAACACCTTGATTTTTTGTTTCTCTATGCTGGCTCGGGGGCTAGGCGCTGTCCCCAGGCTTCTTTGGCTCAGGACTTGTGCTCTACCACTTGAACCGCAGGCTCCTCTGCCAGCTTATTGGTAGTTTATTGGAGGTGAGAGTCTCATGGACTTTCCAGCTTGGGCTGTCTTTGAACTTTGATCCTCAAATCTCAGCCTCCTAAGTTGCTAGAATTACAGACATGAGCCACCAGTGCCTGGCTTGGAATTCTTAAGTCAGTTCTGTAAACCCACACTGAGTCCAAAGCCCACACACCCACGGGGCTTAGGATGACAGATGGATGTGAATGCAGCCTGGGCCCCAGTGGTGTTGGCAGTACGCCTTCCTGCTCAGTGACCTGTATCCCTGTCCATTTAAAGAGGACAGCTCAAGATTTTAAACTTACATCTTGGCCTGTGACAGTTTGGGGGCAGAACTTGACTGAGTCATTGTAGAGACAGCTGCGGCCTTCTTCAGCTGTAATTAGCGGACTGGCTTTTTCTTTCTTTTGTAGTATCGTTCATGAAAACTTGAGATATAAAAATGGCTGAAAATAGAATCTTTTTTTTTTTTCCCCTGTCAGTTGTGGGGCTTGAACTCAGGGCCTGAAAGTTGTCCCTGAACGTTTTATGCACAAGGCTAGCACTCTACCACTTGAGCCATAAATAGCCCCACTTCTAGTTTTCTGGTGGTTTATTGGAGATAAAAGAATCTCACAGATGTACAAGACGCTATGTGGAAAAATGAACTTTACAATTTAGGGTGAGGGTGGGGTGGGGAGACTAGTTGTGGAGGTGGGAGGGAAGGGATGGTGGGGGAAAAACAAAGGAGGAGGCAACAATGCTTGATAAGAAATGTACTTAGGGCTGGGAAGGTGGCTCAGTGGTAGAGCGCTTGCCTTGCATGCATGAGGCCCTGGGTTTGATTCCTCAGCACCACGTAAGCAAAAAGAAAAAAGCGGGAAGTGGTGCTGTGGCTCAAGTGGTAGAGCGCTAGCCTTGAGCTGAAGAGCTGAGGGACAGCACCCCGGCCCAGAGTTCAGGCCCCACGACTGGACCCCCCTCCCCCCCCCAAAAAAAGAAATGTACTCATTGCCTTGCTCATGTAATTTAACTCCTCTGTACAGTATTTTCACAATAAGAAAAAGTTATTTTAAAAAAAGAATCTCACAGACTTGATAGCTGGGACTGGCTTCAAACCACAATCCTCAGATCTCGGCCTTCTGAGTAGCTTGGATTACAGGCATGACCACAAGTGCCCAGTTCTACTTGTTTATCAAGTGTCTGCTAATGATCAAGTTCAGCATGAGACTTCCTCTCTGATGTTAGCCTTGTGTGACTGAAGATGAGATACTGGTGGGGCAGAAATTGGCCCTGGGATCTGAGCAATCCACAGCAAGCACTTTTCTGTCTTAATTTTTCTTTTTCTTTTATTTATTTATTTTGTCAGTCATGGGGCTTGAACTCTGGGCCTGGATACTATCCCTCAGCTCTTTAGCTCAAGGCGAGCACTCTACCACTTGAGCCACAGTGCCACTTCCAGTTTTCTGAGTGGCTTATTGGAGATAAGAGTTTCAGGGCCTTCCTGCCCCAGCTGGCTTTGAACCGCAATCCTCAGATCTCAGCCTCCTGAGTAGCTAGGATGTAAGCTAGGTGTAAGCCACCGACACCCGGCTTTCTCTCTCTCTCTCTCTTCACTTTTCTTTTTAGTGGGGAGAAGGGTGCACAGTACCTAGACTGGACCTCATCCTTTTTTGCCCAAGGATGGAGCCCCACTCAAGTCATGCCTCTGCTTCTGGCTTTTTTTTGCTGGTTAATTGGAGATAAGTATCTTGGGGATTTGTTTGCCATGATCCTCATACCTCAGCCTCTTGAGTAGCAAGGATTACAGGCATGAACCACTGGTGCCTCTTGTTTTTCTGTCTCACCGTCAATCACCACTACTATCTTTTTGCCTGTGTATTCATGACGCCTTTCTACTTTCTCATTTCCCAGAACTCTTTGCAGCTCAAGGCTGCCCGCTTTGTATCTCCTGCCACTGACCTTGGCCCGTGCATGTGAGCTGAGCTGATCGTCCGCCTAGAAAAGGATCATGCAGCTGGAGATCAAAGTGGCTCTGAACTTCATCATCTCATATTTGTACAACAAGCTGCCCCGCCGCCGGGCAGACCTGTTTGGGGAGGAGCTAGAGCGGCTTTTGAAGAAGAAATATGAGGGCCACTGGTATCCTGACAAGCCGTTGAAGGGTTCTGGCTTCCGCTGTGTCCACATTGGGGAGATGGTGGACCCAGTGGTGGAGCTGGCCGCCAAGCGGAGTGGCCTGGCAGTGGAGGATGTGCGGGCCAACGTGCCGGAGGAGCTGAGCGTCTGGATCGACCCTTTCGAGGTGTCCTACCAGATCGGGGAGAAGGGCACTGTGAAAGTTCTATACCTGGACGATAGCGAGGGTGGCGGGACCCCCGAGCTGGACAAGGAGATCAAGAGCAGCTTCAACCCTGATGCCCAGGTATTTGTACCCATCAGCAGCCAGAACAGCTCCCTGTCCAACTCCCCGTCTCCATCCTTCGGCCAGTCCCCCAGCCCCACCTTCATCCCCCGTTCCTCCCAGCCCATCACCTTCACCACCGCCTCCTTCGCTGCCACCAAATTTGGCTCCACCAAGATGAAGAAAGGTGGTGGGGCGTCCGGTGGGGGGGGTGTGGCCAGCAGCGGGGCCAGCGGCCAGCAGCCAGCACAGCAACAACCTCGTGTCGCCCGCTCACCCACCACCAACCTGCAGAAGCACAAGAGCCTGTCTTTATCTATGCATTCACTGAACTTCATGGCGACCAACGCGGCCCCACAGTCCCAGCTCTCACCCAATGCCAAGGAGTTTGTCTACAACGGTGGTGGCTCGCCCAGCCTCTTCTTTGACGGGGCCGATGGCCAGGGCGGCGGGGCTGGCACCTGCAGTGGTGGCGGCGGCGGCGGCGGCAGCTTCGACGTGGCCCAGGTGTTCGGAGGTGGCGCTAACAGCCTCTTCCTGGAGAAGACGCCCTTCGTGGAAGGCCTCAGCTACAACCTGAACAGCATGCAGTACCCCAGCCAGCCATTCCAGCCCGTGGTGCTGGCCAACTGACCGCCCCCCGCCTGTCAGGCCAGGGGCGCTCCAGACCAGGGAAAAGAGAAAGGAAAGGAAAGGCCAAAAACACGAGGGCAAGAATACGATCCAAGACGAGTTTCCATCTTTTCCCTCTCGCTTCTAGAAGAAAGATCTGGGGCTCGGGCGAGGAGTGGGAAGGGCTCAGAGCACCGAATTGTGTTTAACTCCACCACTTGACCTTTTCCTGCCTGCCTCTGATTTATTCGGTTGATTTGGGTTTTGTATTTTTCCTTTTTTTTCTTTTTACATGTAGTTTTCCTTTTACCATCGTTAATTAGTGGCTTCCTGTGCGAAGAATGGCCCAGCTGTGACTCGCAGCTCCCTCCCTCCCTCCCTCCCTCCTTCACACTCCTTTAAGGAGCCACACCTCTCCCCAGAGCAGGGGGAGAGGCTGGCCCTGTGTCACTCACTGCATGTCACCCGGCTGTCCTCAAAGCCGTCCAACCTCAGCTGGCCACTGAACACCCTCCCCTGTGCAGCTAGTGTCCTGATGACTACAGGGAGGGTCGCACTGTGTCTCGTTGAAGTGCTTTTCATCTCTGTCCTTTGCCCCCATCGCACAGTGCTCTCCTGGTCCCGGAGGTCCATCTATTGATACATGCCAAGGGTGCGGGGCGGGGCAGAGCGTGTGTATGTGTCTGTGTTTTCTGTCCCGTGCTTAAGGATTCCGAGCCATGTGGAGCCTCCCCTCTGGATGTGACTCTCCAAGGTGACACTGAGGTTGGGGTGTCAGCCCTCTTGCAGGGGTGTCCACACGGCAGGGTGATGTGTAGCTGAGCCTGAGAGCCTCCCGGGAGGGGTTGGGGGGTCCCCCACACTGAGGGATCTGCACTTTGGTTTGTTGTTTTTTGACCAAAAAAAAAATTTTTTTTTTAATGGTTTGCTCCAAGGCGGGGAGAACCCCCCCAACCTCCGACACCCACACGCCCCGACGGCCCTGGCCCGCTCACGTGACCTGAGCCCCCAGGCAGGCAGAGCAGGAGTTCCCAGTCAGTGCCGTGTGTGTGTGTGTGTGTGTGTGTGTGTGTGTGTGTGTGTGTGTGTGTGTGTGTGTGTGTGTGTGTGTGTGTGTGTGTGTGTGTGTGTGTGTCTGTGTGTGTGTGTGTCTGTGTGTGTCTGTGTGTGTCTGTGTGTGTCTGTGTGTGTGTCTGTGTCTGTGTGTCTGTGTCTGTGTGTGCGTCTGTGTGTGCATCTGTGTGTGTGTGCGTCTGTGTGTGCATCTGTGTGTCTGTGTGTCTGTGTGTGTCGTGGCGCTGAGCCTGGCGTGGAGGTGCTCGCGCACCTCTGTGCCCCTGCCTAACAGCTGCTGAGTTGCTGTCCCATGCCATCCCCCCTCAGGGCTTGGACCCTGTGAGGCCCGGTCTCCTGGGAAGGCCCGGCTGGATGGCACAAGGCCCTGGGGTCACAGCGGTCCCCTCGCTCCCCCGCCTCTAGAAGGGAGGGTTTTCTCCAACCCAGGAGCAGCTCCAAACCACCATGCTTTGGCCTACGAGTACTTAGCACCAGGACCCCTGGCACCTGACTCCATGCCCACCCCCCAGGGACCCCAAGTGGAACTGCTGTGGCCGTGGAGAGGGCCCAGACAGACACTGCCAGCCTCTCCCTGCAGCGGACACCAACACTACCTCCCCAGTGGGCAGAGCTGCTCTGCGCCCAGCACCATCTGTTCCCTCCACCTCAGGGGCCGGCCCGGCCCGGGCCACCCTCTCTTGTCCTTGGCTGACGCACAGGTGACAGGCCCCAGGCAGATGGCTTCTCTCTGGGACAAGTTGGGCGCTGCCTTATCCCCGCTTCCCAGTCCCCCCGTACCCATGCACACCGGCCCCCCTCCCCGCACCGGGCTGGGCGAGGTAGGGGGAAGGGGTTCAAGCCCCCTTTAAAAGAAGAAAAATGAGTGTTGAGGACCGTGACTCCAGCGCTGGGCTTCCATGCCCAGTTCAGTCTGTCTTGTCTCAAATCCAGGCATTTTTGCTTCAACTTTATTTTTTTTTAAGGAAAAAGAAGAAAAAAACCACACAATTCTGCACTACAATGTACCTGGTTTCATAGGACTTTTTTTTTTATTTTTTACATTTCTTGGTGTCCGTTTGTATTGATAATTTGCTACATTTGTAAAATGTAAGAGGTATATATAATATATGTATATTTCTAACGTAAGAAACGTAAATTTTTTTCTTTTCAAGATTTTTTCTTAAAAAAGGAGATAAACTGATATTTTTTCAGGAAAAACAAACTTTAAAATAAAAAAAGAGGAGAATAAAACCTTTTTCTCCCCTTTTCCTATCCTCTGTCTCTGTCCTTCTTCCCCAGGAACGAGTCACACGGGGGATTGTTTTGTAAAGAATGGAAAATTGTCTGTTCAGAAGGGTGGCCTTTCCGCAGCGCAGAGCACTCTGGATAGATTCTTCAGTCTTTGGGGATGGGAAGGGGATGTTGAGACAGCCGCAGAGGAGCTGGGGGCGCAGGGAAATGACCTGTTTTTCTTTAGTGAAGGAGGAATACAATCAGACGTTTTGTATTCAGAATGTTGTGCAATATTTTGGAATGGGACATTGGTGTGTTTAGAGATTTAGTTTAAAAAAAACACAAAAAGATTGATCAAATCTGTACAGTTTATATTGTTCCAGATTTTTTTAAGTTTGTATTAAAAGCATGATATATAATAGCCTTCAGCTTCTTCCTGGTTTGTTTGGTTTCTGGGGTCTCTTTTGGTTATGGCTCCGTTAGTCAGCCTCAGTGACTGGACATTATTGACCATTCACGTGCCCACTACCTTGGTCCTTTTCCACTGGGGTACCTCTGGCTCATTTAGATGTCATCTGTGATCCGGGCACCAGTAGCTCATGCCTGTAATCCTGGCTGCTGAGCGTGCTGAGGTCTGAGGATTGTAGTTCAAAGCTAGCCTAGGCAGAGAAATCCATGAGACTCGTATCTTCAACTAACCTTCAAAAAGTAGAACTGTGGCTGAAGTGATAGAGTGCTGGCCTTAAGCACAAAGGCCCCAGTACTGGCACCACCACGCACCCCCCCAAAAAAAAAGTCACCTGCCTGCTCTCAATCTAGCATTGACCCATCTGTTCTGTCACTTGGCTTATAGTGAAGAATGGATGGGAAAAAACCACCAAAGCCAGGGGCTGGGAAGGTGGCTCAGTGGTAGAGCTCTTGCCTTGCATGCATGAGGCCCTGGGTTCCATTCCTCAGCACCACCTAAGCAGAAAAAAAAAAACCTGGAAGTGGCGCTGTGGCTCAAGTGGTAGAGTGTGAGCTGAAGAGCTGAGGGACGGCGCCCAGGCCCAGAGTTCAGGCCCCACAACCAGACCAAAACCACCCACCAAAGCCAGGTCCCAAATTCTCAGCCATTTTCTTGGGCCAGGTGCTTCCAGCACTGCCTGAGCCAGGACTAAAAGCCAGCCATTTTGCTGTCATTAGCTGATTTCCTTAAGATCTCAGCCACCCACCGCCCCTCCCAGAGCCATGTTTCTGTCCCTGAGCCAGTGCCATTAATGCTACCCAAGGACTGGCAAGAGTATTCGTGAAAAATAATTGTTGACTCCAATTTCACAGAAACCTAGTCATGAAGGGGTCATAAGAGAATAGGTTCAAGTTAGATTATCCAGGAAGTGCTAAAGCTGGAAATCTGACGTGTGTGTGTGTGTGTATGTGCGCGCTGGAGCTTGAGCTCAAGGCCTAGACACTGTCATTTAGATTTTTTGCCCAAGTCTGGTGCTCTACCACGTGAGCCATAGCTCCACAGCTGTTTGGTGGTTAATTGGAGATGAGTAAGCCAGGCTGGGTGCTAATGGCTCACACCTGTAATCCTAGTTATCCAGGAGGTTGAGATCTGAGGATTGTGGTTCAAAGCCAGCTTGAGCAGGAAAGTCGGTGAGATTCATCTTCAGTTAACCACCAGAAAACTGGAAGTGGTGCTGTAGCTCAAATGGTAGAGCACTCGCTGAAGAGCTAAGGGACAGTGTCCAGGCCCTGAGTTCAAGCCCACAACAGACCAAAAATAAAGTCATAGCCAGGAGCCAGTGGCTCATGCTTGTAACCCCAGCTACTCAGGAGGCTGAGGTCTGAGGATGATAATTCAAAGCCAATCCAGGCTACAAAGTCCATGAGACTCTTATCTCCAATTAACCACCAGAAAGCCAGATGTGGGGGTGTAGTTCAAGAGTTCTATCCTTGCCGGGTGCCGGTGGCTCACACCTGTAATCCTAGCTATTCAGGAGGCTGAGATCTGAGGATCACAGTTCGAAGCCTGCCTGAGCAGGAAAGTTCATGAGACTCTGATCTCCAATAAACCACTAGAAAACCGGAAGTGGCACTGTGACTCAAGCGGTAGAGCACTCGCCTTTAGCTGAAGAGCACAGGGAGAGCACCCAAGCCCAGAGTTCAAGCCCCACGACCAACAACAACAACAAAAAGTTCTATCTTCGAGTAGAAAAAGGTGAAAAGTGCCTAGACCCTGAGTTCAAGCCACAGTAATGACACTAGAAGAAAAATAGGGTAGAGGGTGCACCTTGACACCTCCAGGTTGAGTTGAGAGGGCATCAGAAGTGTGGGGTGTCTTCAGGCCCCTCACTTTGCAAACATGCTAACACATTCTTCCCCACCGAAGCATGTAAGCTGTCCTAGAAACTAGAACTCTCCATGGAGTCAGGGGCCTGGGGTACAAATAGTACAGCCTCAGCCCATTCACTCCTACTTACATTACTACGAACACAGCTCCTGACACCGTCAGTGCTCCACGCCCAGTCACAAACGCAGACCTGAAGGGCCTGGACGATGCCAGCTCAGGTGCTAAAACTTACCTTCTGGATCAATCTGCCTCAAGGTACCCACATTACAGATTTGAAGAAGCCCCTCAGTCCTCAAGGCAGACATGCAGAAGAGATCCCTGTTATACATTCCTACCTCTATTCACCAAAGCAAGGTAGAAGACTTAGGTCAGTAAAAGGTTGCCTGGGGCCCCTGCCCTACAACAGGGGAAGAAGGAATATTCTAGAAGACTCAGAACTTGCCCATAAAAGCCTCATCCTCAAAAAAAAAAAAAAAAAGTCTCAGCTGGGCACTGGTGGCTCATGCCTATAGTCCCAGCTACTCAGGAGGTTGAGATCTGAGGATCACTGTACAAAGCCAGGCTAGGCAGGAAGTCTCCAATTAACCACCGGAAAACCGGAAGTGGAGCTACAGCTTAAGGTAGTAGAGCACTAGCCTTGAGTAAAAGAGCCCAGGGACAGCACCTAGGACCTGAGTTCAAGCCCCACAGACAACAACAACAAAAGCCTTATCTGTGCAATTTACAAAATCAGTTGGATCTGCTCTGCCCTGGGACTACATGAAAGAAAGCAGGTTCAAGACTGGTTCATGCAAGGGACCTGGGATTCCACAGATCCTGGATGGCTTGCTGGAGGAGGTGGGACCACAAGCAGAAAAAGAAGGCCGTGTCCCTCCCCAGGAAAGCTCATCAGGAGACATTTTTGCACAAGCTACAGCTGAGGGTACCAGGTATGGGTGATGGCCCCTCAACTACTTACTCCTTCCTGTTTATCATCCCAAACACAAGGGGCCAGGGACCTAGCTAGGTTCCAATCCCATTCCTGCTACTCCCTAGCTGGGGCACCTTGAGCAAACTATTATCATGGTCATAACGCTTGAAGTCAGGGCCTGGGCACTGTCCCTGAGCTTTTTTTTTTTTTGGCCAGTCTTGGGGGCTTGAACTCAGGTCCTGGGCACTGTCCCTGAGCTGCTTTTGCTTAAGGCTAGCACTCTACTACTTGAGCCACAGTGCTATTTCCAGCTTTTTCTGACTTTGAACCTTGGTCCTCAGATCTCAGCCTCCTTCCTGAGTAACTAGGATTACAGGCCTGAACCACTGGCACCCAGCTTCATTCCACCCACTTTAATACCTCATTTCCTCATCTCTAAAATGGGGATCTAATTGTACATCCTTGCGAACGTGAAACACCCTGGCAATTCTGGAATAAACAGGACAGTATCGTTTTCATCATCACAGCCATTATTGTCCATCCTCAAACACCACTGGCCAGCCCAGTCCTATCCGCTTCCCTGCGTCAGCAAATAGGACCAAACCCCAAGCCAGCCAGCAGCAGGACTGGCTAGGGTGGGAATGGAGACTGCAATTCTCCCAGCGCAGCCTGGGCTGCCACTGCCCAGGTGAAAAGCCGCCGCCCTTCTTCCCAAGAAAGTTTCCTGGAACTATGTCAACTCTACTTTCCAGGGGCTCTGCTTGCCCCCTCCCCAGGATGGACCAGGCCCTTGACCTGGGTCCCGGAAAGCTTCTGGGAGTTTCTTCTGAAGAGGGAGACAGGCTGGTGGGGTGAGTCACAGCGAACCCCATTCCCTGCCTGAGTCAGAGCCCTGGGGCCAAGGACTCGCACTGTGTGGTGGCGCTGCCATTTCTCTAGGAGTGATGGCAGTGGATGGCACTCTCTCTCTTCCTTTCCTGTCTGGCCAGCCCAGCCAATTGCTGCTTCCGACCAGGGCCTGTGAGCAGCTGGGCCCCAGCCAGGAAGTTTCGAAGCTGCTGAGCAATGAGTCTGCTGATCTCCTGGGTTCTGACTGAGGGGAAGTTCATGTCAGCAAAAGAAATGGGTTCTAGGTCTTCAAAGCCGCCAATTTACTGTGTCACCTGGGAACTCACTTGACATTCATCTCATTTGGACGACAAGGAACATGGGGCTAGGCCCTCGTCCAGTTAGGCCATCTGGTCTCTTCCTAGCCCAGCACCTCTTCGTGCCCTTGTGAGGACCTTAGGAAGACCCTAGGTACTGTCACACCTTCCATAGGGAGAAAGGGAGAAAATGGTGGGCTGGACCCCGGGCAAGGCCCCTGGAAAGGACCACAAGAACATAATCAATTTGTGCTGGCTGGGACAGGGCTCGGTGAGTCTGAGCAGAAAACAAATGCCAGGCCAGTGGACTGGACAGCCAGGTTTTCTAGCTCCACATGCAATATCCAAAACTCAGTGGAGCCTGGGTGGAGGATGAAGCTCCACTGGTAGAACACTTGCCTGGCCTAGTATGTGGAAGACCCAGCATCACAAGCAGGTGAGAGAGACACACAGAGAGAGAAAGCAATATGGTACGCCCCAAACAGCACTACAGAATAGCCTTAAGCCCGGTGCCTAGTGGCTCATGCCTGTAATCCTAGCTGAGATCTGAGGATCTCGGGTTCAATGCCAGCCCGGGCAGAAAAGTCTGTGAGAATCTTATCTCCAATGAGAAAAAGTGGAAGTAGAGCTGTGGCTCAAAGAAGTAGAGCACTAACCTTGAGCAAAAGAGCTCAGGGACAGCACTCAGAACCTGAGTTCAAGCCCCACAGCCAACAACAACAAATAGCCTTGAGGAGGTAGTCAGGGCTGTATCTTTGGTCTTTCCACCCACCTCGGGGTGGCTGACATTTTTTATCTCCCAGTTGCGTGGGTGAGATTTTTTATCTCCCAGTTGCTTTCTCAGTGGAGGCAGAGTTCATCTCCTATATTCAATCAACAAACTTCCAGAGACCCTCCTTTGTGCCAGACCCTGAGCTAGACTCCTGAGGGACAGACCCAGACCCATGGGGAAGACATAGATGGAAGGTTCTAGTGGTGAGAAAATGGAATGGAAATCTAAGCCAGGGCAACCTGACTTCAACACCCAATGGGGTCATGATAAAAGGATGTCCAAAGAGCAATGAGCATCCAGGAAGGCTCTGATCCAGCTCCAGAACTTCCAGAGCAATGATAGAAGCCAGTAGGGGAAATGTTTGATGAAAGAGGGAGCTATCTAAATGTCAAGGGGGAGCTGGTATAGAGAGGCCCGGGGGGGGGGGGGGGAGAGTGGGGAGGTAGAAGAGGAACAAGTCTCAAGGTCAGAGGAGTAAAGAGCCAAGTATGATGGCACATGCTTATAATCCCAGCCCTTCAAGAAGGAGACAAGAAGATCTCAAGTTTAGGACCAGGCTAGGCCAAGCTAGTGAGACGCGCCCATCTCAAAAAAATCAACAGCAATCTTCAGCTCACCTTTCCTGAAAGGCAGTAGAATGTTTCTCTCTTTTCCTATTTCTCTCTATTCTAACACAGTTACACTAAAAATCAATCCTTGCTACAACTTTGAAAAATGAAATAAATACAACTTAAAAGCAAAAGGAAGCCGGGCGCTGGTGGCTCACGCCTGTAATCCTAGCTACTACTCAGGAGGCTGAGATCTGAGGATTGTGGTTCAAAGCCAGCCCGGGCAGGAGAGACCGTGAGACTCCTATCTCCAATAAAACCACCAGAAAACCGGAAGTGGCGCTGTAGCTCAAGTGGTAGAGCGCTCACCTTGAGCTGAAGAGCTGAGGGACAGCGCCCAGGCCCAGAGTTCAAGCCCCACCACTGACCAAAAAAAAAAAAGCAAAAGGATAGGGAGACCCCAGTGCTTGTGACTCATGCCTGTAACCCTAGCTATTGGAGAGCCTGAGATCTGAGAATCGTGGTTCAACCTATAACGCCCTGGGTTCAAATGAACACACAGCAATGCCAGCTGGATTGAAAGACCCAGACAATATTCAATTATTCATTCCCACAAATATCCATGGCCTCCTGCTACATTGCAGGCCCTGGCTGAGCAGAAGCAGGGCTGCTCTCCTCCCTAGCTCAGCTTATCAATTATAGCTGATGAGCAAACAAGGAATATGATAATGTAATGAAGAAACCTACCAGAGCTTCAGGTTCTGCGAGAAGGGGCTAAAGCTCCCCTTTTTCATGGGGTTGGGGGCACTCCGAGAGGAGCAGTTAAGTGGGGCCTTGGCACCGTGTCAGCAGGCGCCCTCCTCGTGAGACTGCCCTTTCCAGCTGTGCTAAGCCCTTGACCCCGTGGAGTCGCAGCCTGCGTGACACGGGCCCTCTAGGCAGCGCTCAGCTTTCTTCTCTGTAATTTGAGGAGACCAGGCTATGCCCAGCTCACAGGGCACAAGGCTGCAGGCAGTTGGTTCCCTGAGAAGGCCTCTCAGCCTGGGTCAGCTGACATTCCGACAGGAAGAGGGGGGAAAGAAAAAGCCAAAGGCAGGAAAGGAGAAGCCCAGCCTGGGAGCCTGTCTTATGGGACCCTTGAGATCTTCTGGGCAGGGGGTGTACATGGGGGCAGGGCCCCCCTCTTCCGTGCCAGGGGTTGGGTATAGCTAGCAGAAGGGCTGTGCTAGCCTCTGTGAGGGCAGCTCTGGCCTCTTGCTCATGCCAGTGCTGGGGACAGGCCAGATTGGCCCACAGCCCGGGGTGTGTATGTGGGGGGGGTCAGGTCAGTGCTATGGGTCAGCCGGGGGGGAGGGGGGCTGCTAGAACCTCTCTCTGGACACAATGTCCTAGACTGCTCCGCAGCTTGGCTGGTAGACAGGGAACAGTGGCTGGCAGAGGACACGGGCAGCTGGCTGGCTGGGGGGGGGGGGCGGGCAGGCTGAGCAAAGGGCTTGTTCCTACAACCTGTCCCGCCACCTTGGGCAAGGAGAGCGCCAGCTCCCTGGAGGCAGGGGGGCCTGGCACTCGACAGTGAGTTTGGCAATCCCTCTCTACCTGTCTGTTTGCCCAAATCACCCCACAACAGCCCATCCTTTGAGCTAAGTTCTAGAAGAGGGCAGAAGCTCAAAAAGTGCTGGCCAACCGTCCCCTTTTCTAGTTGTGATTTTTTTTTTTTTTGAGTACAGTTGTGGGGCCTGATCTCTGGGCCTGGGCGCTGTCCCTCAGCTCTTCAGCTCAAGGTGAGCACTCTACCACTTGAGCCACAGCGCCACTTCCGGCTTTGTTTCTGCTTCTGTGGTGCTGAGAAATCAAACCCAGGGCCTCTGGCATGCAAGGCAAGCGCTCTACCACTGAGCCACCTTCCCAGCCATCTAGTTGTGATTTTTTTTTTGGGGGGGGGACTTGAACTCTGGGCCTGGGCACTGTCCCTCAGCTCTTCAGCTCAAGGTTAGTACTCTACTACTTGAGCCACAGTGCCAGTTTTCTTGTGGTTTATTGTAGATAAGAGTCTCATGGAGTTTCCTGGGCTGCCTTTGAACTGTGATCCTCAGATCTCAGCCTCCTGAGTAGCTAGGATTACAGGCGTGAGCCACCAGCGCCCGGCTTTAGTTGTATGATCTTGAGCAGGTCCTACACACTCTGAAACTCAGCTCTTGACCTACCCCCTTTGGTTGTCAATGCATGGATAGCATCTAAGATCCTGTCCCTCTCAGAGACAGCACTTAATAATGGTTGCTACTGTTGCCACATTAAATGAGCAACAATAAGTTTTATTAAATGCTCCTCTGTGCCAAGAGCTTTATCTGCATTGTCCCAAATACCAATGACAGTCTCATGGTTATCATTTTTTCACGGGAGTGTCATAAAAACAAAGTGACAAGTTTGATGTCATGCAGCTGATAGGGAGCTGAGGAGGTACCCTATCTCCTCCTGCGGACCTCCAGCCTCCCCTGGGGACAGAAGGCCATTTGAGTAGAACCTCATTATTTCCACAGGCTGAGGTGGAACCAAAGGAGAACTTGAGGTTCCTCAGCACACAGCAGTTGAACCCAAACACCAGGCTTCAAACAGGACATTTTTGCAGAGGCCAAACTCAGATCCAGGCCTAACCCGACACCCCCACTCCCTGCCTGGCCCCAAATCAGGAGATGCAGGCATTCCTTCACTAATATGGCAGATTTGTGTATATGTGGGTGCTGGTCCTGGGGCTTGAACTCAGGGCCTGGGTGCTGTCCCTGAGCTTTTGCACTCAAGGCTAGCGCTCTACCACTTCAGCCACAGCTTCACTTCCAGTTTTTTGCTGGTGGACTGGACTTTTTCTTCCTAGGCTGGCTTGATCTGATCCTCAGATCTCAAGGTTTTTTTTTCTTTTTTCTTTTTTTGGTCAGTCATGGGTTCTTGAACTCTGGGCCTGGCCACTGTCCCTCAGCACTTCAGCTTGAGGCTAACGCTCTACCGCTTGAGCCACAGTGCCACGGTTTTCTGGTCATTCATTGGAGATCAGAGTCTCAAGGACTTTCCTGCCCGGCCTGGCTTTGAACTGGGATCCTCGATCTCAGTCTCCTGAGTAGCTAGGGTTACAGGGTGAGCCACCAGCACCCAGCTGGTAAATAATGACTGAGGACATTAGAGTGTGGTGTTACCACAGGTGAGCCTGAGCAGCTTCGAACTGGACACTGCCACTTGCTAAGTGCTTGGCTTACAAGCGAGATCAGCCCAGTGTTCCCCACCGACCGTGTTTTATTCTTTTTTTTCCTCTCCCTGAATGCTGAGATGGAACCCAGGACCCAGGGCCTGTAACAGCACCAGTCTCTGGTGAATCGGGGCAGGCCCGGTGGGATTCACCTGCTAGCAGACCAGACCCATGGGGAGGAAAACAAACGGACAGCCAGTGAGACCCGGGGGAGGGGACTTCAGGAGCCCCAGGTGCGGTTATTAGGGGCCTTCCGTGGGGTGGCTGGGAAGCCCTCCCCACTGCCCCAGCCCGCCGGGCACCAGCCAGGCCACGGGGCAAAGGCCAAGGCCCACGGGGCGCTGGGCGCGGGGCCGGGCGGGGTGGGGGGCGGGGCAGTGGGTGGGGGCGGTGAGGAGTGGTCCAGTGGTCTCGGGGTGTCCGCGCTAGAAGGAAGGGAGCTCGTGTGGAGGACACTGAGGCCGGTGCTGAGAGAGAACCTGGCCCCGGCCCAGAGGGGCCGGGGGGAGCGGCTGTGGAAGGCGGGAACCGCGGACCCCTTGGCGTAATGGAAGCAGCCCGGGCCCAGGTGGAGCTGCGCAGGCCAGAAAAAATCCGAGCGCGGCCCGCCCCGCCCCACGGGTGCAGCCCCGCCCACGGGTGCAGCCCCGCCCCACGGGTGCCAGTCCCGCCCACGGGTGCAGCCCCGCCCACGGGTGCAGCCCCGCCCACGGGTGCAGCCCCGCCCCCACGGGTGCAGCCCCGCCCACGGGTGCCAGCCCCTCCCCCACGGGTGCAGCCCCGCCCCCACGGGTGCAGCCCCGCCCACGGGTGCCAGCCCCGCCCACGGGTGCAGCCCCGCCCCCACGGGTGCAGCCCCGCCCCCACGGGTGCAGCCCCGCCCCACGGGTGCCAGCCCCGCCCACGGGTGCAGCCCCGCCCACGGGTGCCAGTCCCGCCCCCACGGGTGCAGCCCCGCCCACGGGTGCAGCCCCGCCCACGGGTGCCAGCCCCGCCCCCACGGGTGCCAGCCCCGCCCCACAGGTGCCAGCCCCGCCTCGTGCCCGCTACGGGGAGAGGCCGGTTACATAACGGAGGCGGGGGCGGGGCCTCGGGGCGCCCCCTCCTATGAATAGCCCGGCTGTTCCAGCCGCGTGACGCCGCCCCGCCGTGCTCCGCAGCCCGCGGAGAGGGGGGTGGGCACCTGAGAGATCCAGGGGTGGTGGTACCCGGGACGGAGGGGTGGGGTGGGGTGGGGGGTACCCGGGACGGAGGGGTGGGGTGGGATGGGGGGTACCCGGGACGGAGGGGTGGGGTGGGGTGGGGGTACCCGGGACGGAGGGGTGGGGTGGGATGGGGGGTACCCGGGACGGAGGGGTGGGGTGGGATGGGGGGTACCCGGGACGGAGGGGTGGGGTGGGGTGGGGGGTACCCGGGACGGAGGGGTGGGGTGGGTGGGGGTACCCAGGAGGCCCTCCCCGCACTCCGGGTCCCGGGGAGGCCCCGGGCCGGGTGGGACCGCGGCGGCTGGCAGGTGGGATGCCCCGCTCCGGGCCCCTCTGGCCCCAGTGTCCCGCAGGTCCCTTGTCCTGCCCCGGTCCCGGCTGGGGGCTGAGCCCTGCCCGCCGCCCTGCGGCCGGCCGTTCCCACCTTGCTCCCAGCACAGACATCACCCGCCCGGGCTGCGGGGCAGGGGAGGCGGCCGAGGGGCGCCCAGGTAGCCCTTGCCTCCTCGGGTCGCCTCATCCCGGGGGCCAGCACAGGGCATCCCAGGACCCGAGCCCATCCGTTCCGGATGGGATCCGCTTCCCTTCCCTGATCAGACTATGCCCTCACCCCCCCCATGCTGTCCGAGCCCCTGTCCTGGCCCCCAGGAGACTCCCGAGCACTGATGGCCCAGAGTCCACGCCAGCCCCCGCGCACAGGCCTCCTGTGTGTTGAAAACATGCTCCTGGGGATTCTAAGGGTTAGGGACAAGTGACCAGGTATGCCAGCCAGCTTTGATTTGGGCAGGACTGAAAGTCAGGGCAGGGGTGAGGGGTAGGGGCAAAAACGTGAGAGCCACCTTGGTGAATGGCCTAGGGGCCTTGTCCAGATGGCATCCCAATCTTGGCTTCACAGCACCCCCAGGCCCCCCTTCCCCCACCACACACAAGGCAAAGCCCTTTTAACAGGCCACCCGTGGCTCAGGCCTGCCATTCTAGGTACTCAAGGCTGGGTGGGATTGGAGAATGGAGGTTTGAAGTCAGCCTGGCGAGGAAAGTCCTTGAGATGCTTAGCTCCAGTTTACCACTAAAAAGCCAGAAGTGGTGGTGTAGTCCAAGTGGTAGAGGCACCACCCTTGAATGGGGGGGCGGGGGGGACATTTCCCAGGCCCTGAGTTCAAGACCCAGTACCAGGACCAAAGAATAAAAATAAGAGCAGAAGACTTGCTCAGCCTCCTGTAACCCTGCAAAGTGGACCTTGTCAACCTGTTTTACAAGGCTCAGAGAGGGATGAGACTGGGACAAAGATTACATACAGTAAGGAAGGGACAAGGGATGGGAAGGTCGCTTAGTGGTCGAGTGCTTGCCTAGCATGCATGAAGCCTTGAGTTCAATTCCTCAGTACTACATAAGCAGAAAAAGCCAGAAATGGCTCTGTGGCTCAAGTGGTAGAGTGCTAGGTATCCTTAAGCAAAAGAAGCTGAAGGATAGTGCACAGGCCCTGAGTCCAAGCTCCAGGAGTGGCAAAAAAAAAAAAAAAAAGGTACACAAATCAAGACCCAATTTAATTCCTTTATGCAGATTCAAAGTATGCACTGGGCATTAGAGAACTGCCAGGATGCCCACCCTAAGAGGCTTCAGCAAATGGCAATCAACAATCATCGTATATCACTGTGACAGAGGAGCAGGGACAGCCAGAGCTGAAATTTGAAGGATGAATAGGAGTTTCCTTAGCAGATACCAGGAACAGCTTGTTCAGTGGTTCAGAGACCCAAAATAGCAAGTGCTTTAGGAACCAAGAAGCACTGGGTGAGGCTGAGGCTGAAAGCTTGCAGGTTCACTGCTCACTGTTGGCCAGACAAAGAGGCCAGACTTTGTCCTGAACACAGAGCAGGCAAAGGGTCAGAGGGGCAGGAAT
Source organism: Dipodomys merriami (assembly GCF_024711535.1). NCBI lineage: Eukaryota > Metazoa > Chordata > Mammalia > Rodentia > Heteromyidae > Dipodomys > Dipodomys merriami. Next base: position 4,378,754 of record NW_027206124.1, on the reverse strand, counting down.
GTGAGGGGCCAAAGGAACAGAGGTGTAAGATTCCATCTACCCGTCCCCCCCAACCACCACCACTGTGTGTGTGCGTGCATGCGTGTGTGTGTGTGTGTGTGTGTGTGTGTGTGTGTGTGTGTGTGTGTGAGAGAGAGAGAGAGAGAGAGAGAGAGAGAGAGAGAGAGAGAGAGAGAGAGAGAGAGAGAGAGAGAGAGAGAGTGAGAGAGAACTGGGGCTTGAATTCGAGGCTTTGGACTCTTGCCTAGCTTTTTGTTTTGCTTGTCCTGGGGCTTGAACTCTCAGCTTGGGCACTGTCCCTGAGCTCCTTTGGTTCAACACTAGCCCTCTACCACTTTGAGCTATAGCACCACTTTCAAATTTTGAATGATTACTTGGAGATAAGAATGTCATAGAGGGCTGGGAAGGTGGCTGAGTGGTAGAGTGCTTGCCTTGCATGTGCGATGTCCTGGGTTCAATTCCTCGGCACCATATAAGCAGAAAAGGCTGGAATTGGCTCAAGTAGTAGAGCACTAGCCTTGATCTGAAGAGTTGAGGGACAGCGCTCAGGCCCAGAGTTCAGGCCCGATGACTGACAAAAAAAGAATCTCATAGCCGGGCGCTGGTGGCTCACGCCTGTAATCCTAGCTACTCAGGAGGCTGAGATCTGAGGATCGAGGTTCAAAGCCAGCCCGGGCAGGAAAGACCGTGAGACTCCTATCTCCAATAAACCACCAGAAAACCGGAAGTGGCGCTGTAGCTCAAGTGGTAGAGCGCTCGCCTTGAGCTGAAGAGCTGAGGGACAGCGTCCAGGCCCAGAGTTCAAGCCCCACGACCGACAAAAAAAAAAAAAGAATCTCATAGACTTTCCTGCCCTGGCTGGCTTCAAACCATGATCCTGAGATCTCAGCCTCCTGAGTAGCTAGGAGTATAGGCCCGAGTCACCAGCTCCCCACTTGCTTAGCTTTTTCACTCAAGGCTGGCACTCCGCCACCTGAGCCACAGTTTCTCTTCCCTCCTACCCCTTTCTTCAATCTCCCATGTACATTCCCCCACCAGCCCCATTTGCTCACTGGGTGACTCCCTTGCCTTCCATTCCAGGGGGCCTTTCCTTCTTTTCAAAATGTCCTCCTCCCTACCCTGCACTAGAGGCTTCCAGAATTCTCCCCTCCTTTGCCCCCACCTCCCCACCAGCCAAGCACTGCTGGCGTGTCCTGGCGCTAGCCATAGCTCTGCATGTGAGGCCACAGGCGTGTCACAATCTCCCCAGGGAGGGACCTCAGTTCCTTTGATGCAACATGGAATGACCCCCGTGCGTTGAGGGAGGGGGGCTGATGGGTCCCCTAGCCCCAGGACACCCCAGGCAGGCTCTCTTCAAACCCCAGATAACTGGCAAAGGGCAGCTCAGGACCGGTCCCCTCCCCCTGCTGCTCCGGGCCCTGCCAGGGACAGCCTGTGCCCCAGCGCTGTCACCCGGCCCCGCTGGCTCCAGGAGCTGTCAGGATTTATTTTTAAACTCCCGCCTGGCTCCCAGCTCACCCCCCCCCCCCACCTGTGCTCCCCGTATTTCTCACATCGCAGCAGAGCCAGGCAAGTCCCGGGGCTGTGCCCAGATTCTGGATTGCCTCTGAAAGGTCTTGGGAGTGGCAGGTCAGGGACTAAGTGTCTGCCACTGAGTCCAGGCATGGCCAAGTTAACCTCCCTTCCTTGTTCTTTCAGTGCTGAAAAGCCTGGAAGGTCAAAGGGCCTGACAAGGGGTATAAAGCGGGAGGGGGGAATCTCTTGGTTGAGCCTTAAAGCTCCTGACAGTGCTTGATTTGTTCTGAGGATCAAACCCAGGGCTTTTGTGCATGCCAACCAAGAGCTTCACTATTGAGCTACAACCAGCCTTTGGCATGGTTGTTTTCTGTTTTCTGGGATTTGTTTGTTTGTTGTTTTTGTCAGTTGTGGGGCTTGGACTCTGGGCCTGGGCGCTGTCCCTGAGCTCTTCAACTCAAGGCTAGCACTCTACCACTTAAGCCACAGCGCCACTTCCAGTTTTCTGGTGGTTTATTGGAGATAAGAGTCTCATGGCCTTTCCTGGCTTTGAACTCTGATCCTCAGATCTCAGCCACCTGAGTAGCTAGGATTGCAGCTGTGAGCACCGGCGCCTAGCAAGCCTTTGTTTTTGGTGTTTTGTTTTTTTTTTAAGACAGGTGTTCATGGGTGTAACAACAAGGTGCCATCATTCCCAGCTCCTGTCGGTTCATTTGTGTGTGTGCCGGCGCTGATTCTGAGGCTTAAACTTGGCCAGGGCACCTGTCCCTGAGCTTTGCTGCTCAAAGCTAGCACTCTACCACTTGAGTCACAGATCCATTTCCTGCTTTTTGGTGCTGAATTGGAGAAAAGAGTCTCCAGGACTTTCCTACCTGGGCTGGCTTCCAACTGCCATCCTTAGATTTTGGCCTCCTGAGTAAGAAGACAGGTGTGAGCCATTGATATCTGGTTCTTGGGTTCATTTTTTAAAAATAGCTATAAGCCGGGCGCTGGTAGTTCACGCCTATAATCCTAGCGAATCAGGAGGCTGAGAACTGAGAATTGGAGTCAGAAGCCAGGCAGGAAAGTCTTGAGACTCTTTTTTGTTGTTGTTTTTGTTGTTGGTTGTGGGGCTTGAAGTTTGGGCCTGGGTGCTGTCCCTCAGCTCTTCAGCTCAAGGCTAGCGCTCTACCACTTGAGCCACAGTGCCACTTCCGGCTTTTTTTCTTTTTGCTTATGTGGTGCTGAGGAATCGAACCCAGGGCCTCAGGCATGCAAGGCAAGCGCTCTAGCACTGAGCCACCTTCCCAGCCCCTCTTTCTTTCTTTCTTTTTCTTTTTTTTTTTGGGGGGGGGGTCTGGTCTGGTCATGGGGCCTGAACTCTGGGCCTGGACGCTGTTCCTCAGCTCTTCAGCTCAAGGCTAGCACTCTCCCACTTGAGCCACAGTGCCACTTCCGGCTTTTTTCATTTTGCTTATGTGGTGCTGAGGAATCGAACCCAGGGCCTCAGGCATGCAAGGCAAGCGCTCTACCACTGAGCCACCTTCCCAGCCCCTCTTTCTTTCTTTCTTTCTTTCTTTCTTTCTTTCTTTCTTTCTTTCTTTCTTTCTTTCTTTCTTTTCTTTCTTTCTTTCTTTCTCTTTCTTTCTTTCTTTCTTTCTTTGTTGTTGGTTGTGGGGCTTGAACTCAGGGCCTGGGCACTATCCCTCAGCTCTTGAGCTCAAGACTAGCCCTCAACCCCTTAAGCCACAGTGCCACTTCAGGTTTTCTAGTGGTTTATTGGAGATCAGAGACTCATGGCCTTTCCTGCCTGGGCTGGCTTTGAACCATGATACTCAGATCTCAACCTCCTGAGTAGCTACGATTACAGGTGTGAGCCACCGGCGCCCGGCTATCTTGAGACTCATTTCCAGTCAACCTCCAGAAAACTGGAAGTAGAGCTATGGCTCAAGAGCACTAGCCTTGAGTGAAAAAGCTCAGGGACAGTGCCCAGGCCCTGAGTTCAAACCCCACAACTGACTGAAAAAAAAAATAAGAAAAGGAAAAAGCATTAGCCAGGTATAGTGATATATACTTGTAATCCCAGAAAAGGGGTTAATCTCCAGTACTGAGAATAAATAAAAGATACCTCAAAGGGAAGTTCTAAGAATGAAATGAACAAGTACATAAGAAACCAACAGGAGATCTTGGCACCAGCAACACACACACACACACACACACACACACACACACACACACACACACACACAGACTAGGTACAAAGTAGTTGCTCAACAATTACAGCCCTGGAGAAGATCAAGATCCAGGCTGAATCTTCTTGTGGAAATTCAGGGGCTAGAACCCTGCAGTTTCATCATGGTGCCCGCTTCCCTGTAAGAAAGTAGTCCTCATCCTCTTGGACAAGGTGACAGGAGTGACAATCAGCTGTTCTGCCCCCTTAGGAAGGAAAATGCGGCAGTAAGTGCAAGCACACACACACACACACACACACACACACACACACACACACACACACACACACACACACACACACACACCTCATGCGAGTCAGAGAGCTCTGGGAAGGGAGAGAGGTAAGATCCAGCTGCAGTGGCACAGGGTGCCGCCCCAGCACTGACTGGACAGGCCTCTCCCGGGTGCCTCCGCTCCCCTTCCCCCAGTGTGCACATACATAGGCATACACACTCTAGCCCAAGACTTCTTGCACTGCCCAATCTCTGTTCCTCCATCCCACCCTTGGTGTCGATCTGCCAAGCCCCTCCCCAGAAAGAACCAGAAGGGAGGTAGTTACCACAGGGCCCATGGGGACCCACCGTCCATGTCTGCCAGCAGCCATTGAGAACAGATGAGGCAGGGACCGGGTTACCTGGTGCCCTACCCCACTACCAGCATGGAAAGCCCAGGAAAGCATGGCTGAGGACGAGTCAGGAGCCAGGGCTCCAGGTCACTGCCCGGCCTGTGTCTGCAGCGCCACCTAGTGGTAGCATGGTGACGGCTGCCACCTCAGGGCCTAGTTGTCATTTTCTCTTTGGTGCCATGACGAGTCAGTCAGCAGCTGCTGTGCGCTGAATTGGATCGGGCACGGAGAAGGGAGCGGGTGGAGGAGGGCTGGGAAGGCCCTCGAGTCACACAGACTGGCAGGGGCAGCAACTTGGAAGGTAAAGAAAGAGCAATGAGGCAAAAGGTACCACTGGCCAAAGAACCAGACCCAGCTGCTCTGATCTGGGCTGCATTCGTCCAAGATGGGTGACAGCTGCTAGGCTTGGGGTGATCACCTCAGTAATAAGTACCTTCTAGATGGTCAGTGTCCACCCCATTCCAGGCAAGCCTCACTCTGCTTTCCAAGGCCGATGTCCCACTCTGTAGATGAGAACAGGGAAGACCAGAGCAGGGAAGGGACTTGACCCAGATAGTTGAGGGAGGAGATGTTGGACTCTGAAACCAGCGTTCTTTGCTGCTTTCACGTATTTCAGGTCCACAGCCCTGCCCTGCATAAATCTCTGCTGGGAGTGGGTTTGGATGCAGAGCTGGAAACAATGGTTAAAGTGGGTCCCCACTGGCTTCCTAGGCCCTTGGGTCACATGCTTGCCCCTTGACAGAGTAACTGTGGCTAGGTTCAAATGGGCCCAAGAGATGGACTCGGTGGGAGGGCCAGGCCTGGAGTGAAACTTTTGTCCAAAGGTGGAGGAGGGCTGGGAAGGTGGCTCAGTGGTAGAGTGCTTGCCTTGTATGCATGAGGCCCTGAGTTCAATTCCTCAGCACCACATAAGCAGAAAAAGCCAGCAGTGGCACTGTGGCTCAAGTGGGAGAGCACTAGCCTTGAGCCGAAGAGCTGAGGGACAGCGCCCAGGCCCAGAGCTGAGGGACAGCGCCCAGGCCCAGAGTTCAGGCCCATGACCACCACCCCCCCAAAAAAGGTGGAGGAGCCAAAGGCTTTGCCTCACTTTGCTTTCTGAAGTCCTGTTTGCAACTTGGGGGGGGGGGCTAGTCAGAGCTTCAAGTTCATTGTGCTGGATTCCCTAGTCACGTGTGTGTGTGTGTGTCTAGGGGTGTGGGAGGGTCCTGGGGTTTTAGCTCCAATTAACTTTTTTTTTTTTGCCAGTCCTGGGGCTTGAACTCGGGACCTGGGCACTGTCCCTGAGCTTTTGCTCAAGGCTAGCAATCTACCACTTGAGTCACAGCACTACTTCTGGCCTTTTCTGTTTATGTGGTACTAAGGAATCAAACCCTGGCAAGCACTATACCACTAAGCCACATTCCCAATCCTCCAATTGACCTTTTTGGTGATTAATTGGAGATAAATATCTAAAGGGCTTTCCTGCCCAGGCTGGCTTTGAGCAAAGCTGCTCAGGAAGGGTACTGGGACCCTAAGTTCAAGCACCAGAACTGGCATAAAACAAAAACTACCCACCTGGCCAGCCTTGTTGCCAAACTTCAAATACATTTTCTCCTTTAAAAATTTTTAAGTGGGGGGTCTGAGAAGGTGGCTCAGTGGTAGAATGCTTGCCTTCTTGCATGCATGAGGTCCTGGGTTCAATTCCTCAGCACCACATAAGCAGAAAAAGCCCGAAGTGGGACTGAGGCTCAAATGGTAGAGCGCTAGCCTTGAGCTGAAGAGCTGAGGGACAGTGTCCAGGCCCAGAGTTCAGGCCCCATGACCAGAAAAAAATATATATAATTGGGCACTGGTGGCTCATACCTGTCATCCTAGCTACTCAGGAGGCTGAACTCTGAGGATCGCGGTTCAAAGCCAGCCTGGGCAGGAAAGTCTGTGAGACTCTATCTTCAATAAGCCAACAGAAACTGGAAGTGGTGCTGTGGCTCATGTGGTAGCGTACTCGCCTTGAGACCACAGGGGCCCGGACACTGGCATAGGATGCAGGAAGGTGCAGGACAGATGGTTTGCTATAGAAGGTGGTTGGCTGGGCCTTGCTGGAGAACCCGCACCAGCAGGGTGGAGGGAGACGGTGCATGGGAAGGTGGTGCCAAGGGAGGTGGGGGAGGCTCGTCCGGCCAAGGGTGGCACAGCGCAAGCTGCCTCAGTGCCCTGGATGGCAGCTCCGGAGTAGCTCGGGCCCCGAGCAGGAGACCCGGGCATGCCAGCGCAGCCGATTGCCTGGCGTGACTGCTGGTGCCCTGCACAGGGCCACACCCATCTGTAGAAGCCTGTGTGTGTCTTTTTTTGTGTTTTTTGTTGTTTTTGTGCTGGTGCAGAGGCTTGAACTCAGAGCCAGGGTGCTGTTCCTGAGCTGTGCTCGAGTGCTCTAGTACTTGAGCCATAGCTCCACTTGGGGCTTTTTGGTGGTTCACTGGAGATAAAGTCTCACAGACTTTCCTGTGGCCAGAGGCAAACTCTTTCAACCCCACCACGAGGACCTTCGCGGCTCCTGGCAGGTCAGCTTTCACCCGAGGTGGTCTCCCACTCAACTTCCCAAAGATCGGGCTTCAGTGTGCACCACCAGGACCCGCCATGTTTTGTTTTGTTTTTGGTCTGTCTTGGGGCTTGGACTCAAGGCCTGGACATGCTCCCAGAACTCTTTTGTTCAGGACTAGCTCTCTACCTCTTTGAGCCACAGCACCACTTCCGGTTTTCTGGTGGTTCACTGGAGATAAGAGTCTCACAGACTTTTCTGCACAGGCTGGCTCTGAACCATGATCCTCAGATTTTAACCTCCTGAATAGCTGGGATTACAGGTGTGGGTCTGGCTTGCCTTTTTTTTTTTTTTTTCTTTCTTTCCCTGTGGCTGCCATCAAGTGTTTGAGAAGACATTTATTTATTTGTCAGTTATGGGGCTTGAACTCTGGGCCTGGGCGCTGTCCCTCAGCTCTTCAGCTCAAGGCTAGCGCTCTACCACTTGAGCCACAGAGCCACTTCTGGCTTTTTCTGCTTATGTGGTGCTGAGGAATCAAACCCCAGGGCCTCATGCATGCGAGACAAACACTCTACTCCTGAGCCACCTTCCCAGCCCGAGAACACATTTCATATAGTCCACCAACTACCACTTTGGGTCTGGTATGTTTCCTTCTTCAATATAAGTGGCAAAAATTCTTTTCGCTGACAGATGAAGAAACTGAGGCACCACTGGCCTAGGGCATTTGGCTGATGACAAGCCGTGGTGGCCAGGATGGGATGAGACAGTTTTGTGACTTGACTCAGGCACCGAGGCCGGGTGGGGGTGGGGGACAGTAACAGAAAGTTCCATCACACTTTCTTTTTTTCTCAAAATATTTAATTTTCTTTTGAAAAGGATACATACATTCCCGCTTCCCTCCCCGCGTCACTCTGGCCACCAGCAGCGATCCACTCGCACGCACACGCTCACGTAAGGCCAATGGGCTGTGGTCTGCCCCTACCCACTCCATGCAGGAAGAAGGGACTTTCCCTGGCCGCCTTCCCCCAGCGAAAGCAAGGGAGACGGGGGCTGCTGGAGCGCTGGCTTCCGGGGAGGGCAGAGCCCACGCTCCGTCTCACCACATGCACTTAGAAAAATAAACCCAAGTAGTGTTCTGGCATCCCCCCCAACAGCAAAAGATAGCACTCTCTACCTGGAAGTCATCTTTGCCATTTTCTAGAAAAAAATTATTGCACTTAATTAACAGATGTTAAAGGAGCTTTGCCACGAACAACAGGCGCTCCTGGGCCCTTCCGAGTGCCGTGTGCAGAGCTGGCCGGCACAAAGGACCGCCCTGCCGGCTGGAGGTCAGCCTGGCTCTGGGCAGGGGGCGCTGCCCGGTGCCTTCCCCCAAGCAGGAACTAGTTGGGCAAAGCTCATCCTCTGCCAAGGGTCCGGACATCCGGGCCCTCCGCAAGGCTGCTGCATCTCTAGATATGTATTTGTCTATCTAGACATTTCTCATGTGTACTTTTTTTTTTTTTTTTGCAGTATTCTAGCTTATTCATGATTTGTCTACTCCGTGGCTGTGATGAGACAGACTGCCCAGCCCAAAGTGAACCCACGGGACACCAAACCGAAATCAGCTTCTCCGGCTCTGGCTGCACGAGGCCCAGAGGGAGAGGCCCCGGGGCCCCGCGGACACACACACAGGCAGGACCAATCCTCTCTGCAAGGCCTCAGTGCTTAAAGCCAGGGAGGAAGCAAGCTCACCTGAGCATCTCTCCCCAAAAATGCCAACCTCCAGACTTCTCCTTCCGGCCGCTGCCAAGGTCCTGACTCCAAGGGCCGCGCCCAAGAGGCCAGTAGCAACACTCTTTCCAATTAAGCACTTTGGGAAGGAACCAGACACCCCTGCCTGGGAGAAGAAGGGGGGGCATTGCACAGGCAGAAGGGGGTAGCAAGGGGTGAGAGACATCAAGGCTCCCCGCAATCCTCTGGGGGTCAGAACACAGACGCCATCCAGAGACCAAGTGTCCACCCCGTAAAAAAATAAAGTGAAAAAGAAAATCACAAACCTTACGTTTTCGAGCCGAAGGAAATAAAGAGCTTTTCAGCTCGAGGCTTGTCCACCATAAAAAAAAAAACAAACGAGAACCGCCTCTGGGTGAGCAGCCACTCCAGAAGGTGAACGCGGGTGGCGTGGCGGGGCAGAACACTGACATGCTGGATGCAACTGCCCTGGGTAGGTACAACAGAGTGAAAGTGTGCACACGGTTTCCACAGAACCACAAAGTCAAAGGCGAGGAAGAAGAGACTCCCTAGGCCTCGGGGCCCGGGTCGAGGCCCTGGGAGAGGCAGGTGTGCAGGTCCTGGAGGGCTGTGGCATCCCCCGGGTGCAGTCCGTGGCCAGTGGATGGTTTTTCCCAGTCTTACCGTCCCCTTGCACAAAGTCTTTACCAGTGAGCCACCGCCGGAAATAAAGCCAGTGTTAAGCAGAACAAAGTGCCTCCGTCACGTCTGTATTCTTCACATCGGCCGCCAGGGGGCGCCCAGTGGACTCAAAGGAGCAGAGGCTTCCACAACTTGCCTCAGTTAACTCTTCTGTCCAGTGGAACGTAAGAAAAAGACACAGCCACGGCTGTGGCAAAAGCCCCAGTGGGTGACCAGGCCTGTGTGGTGGCCCCCTGACTAGACAGAGAGGGACTCTAGGACTGTAGAAACGTCCTAGGAGTCACAGTGTCCTTGGCAACTCTGGAGGTGCCTTGCCTGGCTGATGCACTGGGGGCAGCGCCCGGGGAGGGGTCCAGAGCCAGGACCGAGAAGCCCTTTTCTGCCTCCAGGGACAGCAGGCTTCAGCCTGTGCCACACTGGTGGGCAGAGCAAGAAAACAATGGAACTTCTCAGGAAACAGCCCTGGGCTCTGGGGCCCCCAGGGGAGGGAGCTGTGGAGGCCACTTGCCCAAACACTGTGCCGGGGAGGACCCTGGGGCTCAAGAAGTTAGTGCTTCCTTTTAAAATCCCAGGTCTGAGGGGGGTCACGGGGCTGGGGCGGAGGGGGCCAGCAAGCCGAGGCCAGTCGGCTGGGATAAACACAAGGTTCTCGGGGCAGCGTTCAGGTCGGCCCGGATGGGAGGAGAAGGACAGATTCCCGCTCCTCCCCCTGCACTGCTCATCCGCCACCCACCATGCTGGAGTCTCTCAGGGAAGACACAGAGGATTCCCCAGGGCCTCGCTCCTCTGGCTTCAGAGCCACAGGAGAAATGGGGTGTGGAACTGAGAGCGGGTGGGCGTGCTTCTGCTGCAGGCCTTCCAACCCCACCTGGCCCCAGGGTGATCAAAGAGCCCACTCCTGGGCCCCCCCCCGCCCCCCGCATCAGCTACCTCCAAGAAAGATGGGAATGGATGCTTCTTGCAGAGACTTTCTGAGGGAAAGGGAGGTGCACGACAGACACGCTGCAGTGGAAATGCACCTGCTACCTGAGACGACGGAAAGGTGAGGCGCTCATGACTCATTCCGCAGACGCAGCCCTCCGCAGGGCTGAGGGAGGCCCGAGGGCCCTGGGAAAGCGGAGGATCGCACTCCAAAGGGCCCCCTCCAATTCAGCTGGGATGTCGGGGGACAGGAAGGCCGGCCATCCTCCCGTCTACATAGATTCTCCTCACGTTCCCCTTCCGACATGGAGACTGCCTCCCCAGGGAAGTCGCCCTGTGCGTGCACTGGCCGTGTCATAATGAAGCTGAGACGTGAACACCCCCAGAGCAGGGCGCTACCACGTGCCCACGACGAGTCCTAAGTCTCCACGCGTGCGTGGGGTCCAGGGAGCCCCAGGCAGAGGTCTGAGGTGCAGGCAGTGCCCTGCCCGGGCGGGGTGCGGGTTACAAGGGCCCGTACTTGGTCTCATACTTGGACACGATGGTCTTGCACTTGCCCACCTCCTTGCGTAGCTCGGCCACCTCCGTCCGCAGGGCTGTGTTCTCCTTCTCCAGGAAGGCCGCCCGGATGGTGATCTGGTTCTCCTTCAGGCGCCGGGCATCCCGAGACCGCTTCGCCGCCACGTTGTTCTTCTTGCGCCTCGTCCAGTACTTCTCGTCCTGTGGGGGGAAGGGCCCCGTGTGGGTCTCTAGTTCTCCCCGATCTTTCCCTCCAATCAGCCAGATGCCTCTCTCTCTCTCTTTTTGTCAGTCATGGGTCCTGAACTCTGGGTCTGGGCACAGTCCTTCAGCTCTTCAGCTCAAGGCGAGCACTCTACCATTTGAGCCATAGTGCCATTTCCATCTTTTTCTGCCTATGTGGTGCTGAGGAATCGAATCCAGGGCCTCATGCATGTAAGGCAATCACTCTACCACTGAGCCACTTCCCAGCCCCCAGATGCCTCTCGTAATGCACTGGTGTGGCCAGAACTAAAGCTCAGGGACAGTGCGTAGACCTAGAGTTCAAGCACCATGCTCAACAACAAAAAAAAGATCATGGGTGGGAAAGTGGTCTCCTTGTCTCCATAGCTCTGATGAAAATCCTCCTCCCTCCCTCCCCCCCTCTATATTTATTCCCCCCACCCCCCAGTACTGGGCCTTACACTCTTGCTTACTCAAGACTGGCTCATGGCTGGCTGGCACTCAACCATTTGAGCCATAACTCTACTTCTAGCATTTTGCTGGTCAACTGGAGATAAGAGTCTCATGGACTTTCCTGCCCAGCCTCCTCAGTAGCTAGAAGGACAGGTTAGTGTACCACCAGCATAAGGCCTTCCTGTGTGTTTTTCTAGAAGGCTGGAAAAACCAGGGGTTTCCTCTTCCCTCTGGTTCCTACAGTCATCTGCCTGAGAGCTGCTCGCTCACATGTCCCTGCAGATGGCCACATGTAAGCTGTCTTTTGCCCTTTAAAACAGGGACTTGGCCAGGTGCCGGTGGCTCACGCCTATAATCCTAGCTACTCAGGAGGCTTAGATTTGAGGGTCACGGTTCAAAGCCAGCCAGGCGGGAAAGTCTATGAGACTCTTATCTCCAATAAACCACCAGAAAACTGGAAGTGGTGCTGTGGCTCAAATGGTAGAGTGCTAGCCTTGAGCTGAAGAGCTCAGGGACAGAGCCTAGGTCCAGAGTTCAAGCCCCATGACTGACAAAAAAACAGAAAACAAAAGCCAAAAAAAACAGGGACTTGTTCAACCCCAGCTCCTTTGGCCTAGTGAGCTCTTGCCTAATGGTTTGGCTAAAGCAAGAGAACAAGGAGATCAACATAGTCATAGGCTGTGAAGGAGAGAGCAACTTGGAGGTGACAGGGACAGATCATAGCTGACTGCCTTTATTTTTACCAAATTGTGGCAGGATGTGGCTCCACACACGAAACTCATGTTTTTTTGGCTGGTGTCCATGAGGAGGGAGATAAAATCGTATTGCAGTCCCTAGATTCTGTGTGTGTGTGTGTGTGTGTGCGCGCGTGCGTGCACATGCACGTGCCCATGCTGGAGTTCAGGTCCTTGCCTGGGTAAGCAAGCCCTCTACCGCTGAGTCCCGCCCACAGCCCTTTGCTGATCAGTACTCTAGGTTACCTTCTGCTCATCGGGGACAAAGACCTTCTTGGCCTTTTTGATCATGGGCTGGGGCTTCAGATCCTCCTCTGCAAACTTGTGCTTCCGAGGGTTGAAGAGCTCCCCGCCGGGCACGCTGGAGAGGACCAGGTCGGCAGGGTCTGGGTTGAAGTTCACATCGACCTCCACACAGTTGGGGTCGATGGGACTGGGAGTCTCCCTCTCCTTTTCCAGGGAAGATTCTGAAAGACAGACAGGGCTCGGGAAGCAGCTCACAGGTCAGAGGAGATCCCTGCCACCCACCAACGCCCGCTTTAAACTCAACCTGCCAAAACAGTGCAGTCCTTAAGGTAGACAGACAGGCACACCGTGGCTCATGCCCCAGCAGAAGAATCCCGCCCTCACTTGCTGGTGCTGCGTGCACACGGAGCATGCGCTCCATGTCGAAGCTACAGTGCTGAGCTCAGGGATGCTTCGAAACAAGGGCCATCAAAAAGAATTTTCCCATAGCTTTTCTTCTTCCCCAGAAATGTGAAGTGAAATATTCAATCATTATACCCCTTGGCTTCCTGTGTCTCAAGTTCACAAAGAGCTCAATCTCTGGTCTAAGGACAGGACTTAGAAATGTCATGATTTGGTCTTACCTTCCTTCCCCTCTCTCCCTTTCAGTACTGGGGATTTGAACTCAGAACCTTGTGATTGCTAGATTAATGCCATACTTCTGAGATATGTCTCCAGCCCTGTTTTTTTTAGTTTTACTTTTTTGTGCTAGAACTGGGGCTTGAACCCAGGGCCTCTTGCTCTTGCTTGGCCTTTTCACTCATAGGTGCCCCTCCACCACTTGAACCACTCCTTCAGTTCTTCTTTTTTGTTGTTGTTGGTCATGGGCCCTGAACTCTGGGCCTGGGCGCTGTCCCTCAGGTCTTCAGCTCAAGGCTAGCGCTCTACCACTTGAGCTAAAGCGCCACTTCCAGGTTTTTCTGCTTATGTGGTGCTGAGGAATTGAACCCAGGGCCTCATGCATGCAAGGCAAGTGCTCTACCACTGAGCCACCTTCCCAGCCCCCCTGAGTTTCTTTTTGCTCAAGGTTAGCACTCTACCACAGCACTACTTCTGGCTTTTTCTGCTTATGTGGTACTGAGGAATTGATCCCAGGGATTCATGCATGCTAGGGCAAGCACTCTACCACTAAGCTACATTTCCAGGCCCAGTTCTGGCTTTTTGTGGGTTAAATTGGATAAGATTCTCTTTGTCTGCTCAAGCTGGCTTCAAACTTCAATCCTCAGATCTCAGCCTCCTGAGTAGCTAGGATTATAGGCCTGAACCACTGGTATCTGGCTCCCAGCTCTGTTTCCTGCCCCTTCCCACCTTACAGGTTATTTTTATGACTGGGTTCACTTCCTGCTATGGCTTACACCTGAGCATCAATCTATCTACATTTAGGCTTCCTGGTGTAGCTGGGATCACAGGTGCATGCCACCATGTTCAACTTCCCTTCCATGAAGATAGAGTCACCAACATTTCTGCCTGTCTGGGTGCCAGCTCACGTCTGTAATCCTATACTCAGGAGGCTGAGATCTAAGGATCATGGTTTAAAACTAACCTGGCAGGAAAGTCCATGAGCCTCTTTTCTCCAATTAACCACAAAAGAAGCCAGAAGTGTAGTTATGGCAAGTGGTAGAGCACTAACCTTGAGCACAAAAGCTCAGAGACAGCACCCAGCACCTGAGTTCAAGCCTCAGGATATGCACAAGAAAAATAAAAACTTGTCTGCCTGGGCAGGCCTGGCATCATCACCCTCCCAATCTCAGCCAGCTACAGAAACTGAGATGACAGGCACATACTACTGAGAATAGCTATGTGTTGAGAAGGGTTTCTGTGACTTGTTCTTCCTGGGATGGCTTTGAACCACAATCCTCCTGCTTGCAGCCCCCTCACAGCTAGGATTATACGTGAGAGCAACTGGAGCCTGGCTTTGGATTCTGCTTTTGGGCACCTAAGACATGCTCATCATTTAGTAGTGACTGTGCTCAGCGAAGTTTTATGACAACTCTGAGGAGTATTTACTCACAGACAAGGCTCAGAAGAATGCACTGGTTTCCCACGGTCACACAGAGAAGTGACTGAACTAAAACCTACTCCTGGTCTGGCTGACTCATTCTCTGTTTTTCCCTGCTGTTTTATAGTGAACACTGCATCAAAGGCAATTTTAGAGTCCCAAGGTTGCGTATTGTTAAACAGAAGAGCTATATTTTTAAAAACCCTAAACCTTTGGCCTTGTCCAATGTTACTGATAGGAGTACACAAAATATTCCGCCAACAGATATTTCCTGAGCACTGACTATATGCCAGTTCTGTCCTGGCAACCACAAGCAGTATAACAGACAAAAATCCCTGTCATGGGTTGAGAATGTAGATTAGTGATAGAGTGCTTGCCTACCATGCATGAAGCCCTGGGTTCAATTCCTCAGTACCACCTACAGAGAAAAAGCTGGAAGTGGTGCTGTGGCTCAAGTGGTAGTGTGCTAGCCTTGAGCAAAATGCTCAGGGACAGTGTCTATGCCCTGAGTTCAAGCCCCTGGACTGGCAAAAAAATAATATATATATATGTAAAATATATTCCATATATATTCCATATATATCATATATAAACATATTTTATTCTATCTATCTATCTATCTATCTATCTATCTATCTATCTATCTATCTATCTATCTATCTATCTATCTATCTATCTATCCCTGCCTTCACGGAATGCTTCTCTAGTGGACAGCATTATATAAATTTTTATTAATTTTTTGGTGCCAGTCGTGGGGCTTGAACTCAGGGCCTGGGTGCTGCCCCTTAGCATTTTCACTCAAGGTTGATGTTCTACCACTTGAGTCACAGCCTCACTTTTGGCTTTTGGTAGTTAATTGAAGAGTTTCATAGGCTTTCCTACTTGGACTGGCTCAGAACCATGATCCTCAGATCTCAGTCTCCTGAATATGTAGGATTACAGGCATGAGATACCAGGGTATGGTATAAATTTTTAAAAATCTACGAAAATGGGGCTGGGAAGGTGGCTCTGTGGTAGAATGCTTGCCTTGCATACATGAGGCCCTGGGTTCTATTCCTCAGCACCACATAAGCAGAAAAAAGCTGGAAATGGCACTGTGGCTAGGGTGCTAGCCTTAGCTGAAGAGCTGAGGGACACAGAGCCCAGGCCCAGAGTTCAGGCCTCATGACTGACCAAAAAAACCCAAAAAACAACAACTATGAAAATGTTAGATCTTGGGGCTGGGAAGGTGGCTCAGTGGTAGAGCGCTTGCCTTGCATGCATGAGGCCCTGGGTTCGATTCCTCAGCACCACATAAGCAAAAAGAAAAAAGCCAGAAGTGGCGCTGTGGCTCAAGTGGTAGAGCACTAGCCTTGAGCTGAGGGACAGCGCCCAGGCCCAGAGTTCAGGCCCCAGGACCGGACCCAAAAAAAAAAAAAAAAAAAAAAGAAATGTGACCATCAAGGCTGAAGCCTAGAGGGAAGCTGGCATGTTCCAAGAGCAGCAGGGCACAAGGTGGCTACAGTGAGTGAACATCGGGAGAGTAACTGGATGGGTATGGAACAGAAAATGTGGGATATTTAATCCAAACAAAACTAAGGTTCTCAACGGGGGTGGCGGGGTTGGGGGGGGAGGGCGGTTTGTCCTGAGACGTGTGTATTCAAGTGCCAGGATGGGAGGAGGAGCTGCTGCCATCTAGTGGCCAGAGCCCAGGGAGGCAGCTACACACCTTACAATGCAAAAGAGAAACAAATACCTTTCTCCAAACATAGCAAAAAAAGTTATCTGGTTCAAGCATGGATAATGCTGATTTTGCCTTTTCTCTCGTGGGGTAGAAACCACTGGAGGGCTCTGGGCTTGGGCATGACATGATCTGACTTAGGTTTTAACTGAATCATGCACATAAACTCTCAGTAACCATAACAGAGAAGGTAAAGTCAGAGGTTTGAGTGGCAAAAGTGCAACTACCTGGGGACCCATGTGGAAACTGGGGTGACGCATGTCAGACAAACGGCCAAGGCACCCACCTCATGGAACTGATGCCCCAAGGGACACCATGTCTGGATGGCCCTCAGCAGCAGCCAAATCAATGAAACAGGATAATACCCAAAGATGCATAACAGCATGGCTTAGGGCCAGAGAGTTTGAGGAATTTTCCTTCCCTGTGGGTTGCTCTGTGAACAAATTTCTTCCTACTTCCTACAAGACCTTAAAATTACCGCCGGAAGGAGAGAGAAAGGTTCTAGGTCTACTAGTATTTGCCTGAAACAGTCTCCTCTGAAATCTACCATTACAAAACATTAAAAAATAAGTTGGAGCCAGGCCCTGGTGGCTCATGCCTGAAATCCTAGCTACTCGGGAAGCTGAGATCTAAGTATCACAGTTCAAAGACAGTCTGAGCAGGAATGCCTCTAAAGACTCATCTCTATCCACCAAAAGTGGAGCTCAAGTGGTTAAGCTCTGGCCTTCAGAGAAAAAGCTAAGGAACAGAACTCAGGCCCTAGTTGGGCACTAGTCAATCAAGCCTGCAACCCTGGCCCCGGCTAAGATTGACGGGACCATGCTTTGAGGCCAGCCCAGGCAGAAAAGTCCACAGAACTCTATCTCCAAAATAACTAAGAAAAGGGTAGGCTGAGTAGAGCTCAAGTGGTAGGGGTGCAGAAAAAAAAGAGGCCCAACTGGGTGCCGGTGGCTAATGGCCTGTCACCATAGCTACTCAGGAGGCTGAGATCTGAGGATCATGGTTCACAGCCAGCCCAAATAGGAAAGTCAGTGAGACTCTTATTTCCAATTAACCACCAAAAGACTGGAGGTGGCACTGTGGCTCAACTGGTAGAGCTCTAGCTTTGAGCTGAAGGGCTGAGGGACAGCGCCCAGGTCGAGTTCAAGCCCCACAACTGACCAAAAAAAAAAAAAAAAAAAAAAAAGTGAGGTCCAAGTTTAAACCCCAGTACTAGCAAAACATAAATTAAAATAAAATGCAAACAACATAGAACACCCATATCTTGCTGGTTCATTACAACCACTTTATACACTATTTGGAAGTACCTGCGAAAGCAAATATACGCCTGTCCACTAGCCCAGTAGCCCATTCCTACTTAAATACCCAAGAAAAATGCGTACAAATGTTTACTAAGACACACACATAAGTGTTCACAGCAGTGGTATTAATAACTCAAACTGCAAATGCCCGATGCCTTTCCATTGCAGAATTAATAAATGGTGGCATGTTCACACAATGGAATACTATTTGGCAATGAAAATAAATAAATCGTTGCTACAAGCATCAAAGTGGATGATGTTCACAAATAAAAGTTGAGTAAAAGAAGCCAAAAGCTGGGTGCCAGTGGTTCACGCTTATAATCCTAGCTACTGAGGAGGCTGAGATTTGAGGATCATGGTTCAAAGCCAGCCTGGGCAGGAAAGTCCATGAGACTTTTTTTTTTTTTGGGTCCGGTCATGGGGCCTGAACTCTGGGCCTGGGCGCTGTCCCTCAGCTCTTCAGCTCAAGGCTAGCGCTCTATCAATTGAGCCACAGCGCCACTTCTGGCTTTTTTTCTTTTTGCTTATGTGGTGCTGAGGAATCGAACCCAAGGCCTCATGCAGGCAAGGCAAGCGCTCTACCACTGAGCCACCTTCCCAGCCCTCCGTGAGACTCTTATCTCCAATGAACCACCAGAAAACTGGAAGTGGCGCTGTGGCTCAAGCGGTCAAGCACTCACTTTGAGCTGAAGAGCGCAGGGACAGCTTCCCAGCTGAGTTCAAGCCCCATGACTGACGGGAAAAAAAAAAAGAAGCCAGACACAAACAATATATCACACACACACACACACATAGAGAGAGAGAGAGTGTGTATGTGTTTGTGTGTGGCATTGGTAGTTCACACCTGTAAGCCTAGGTACTCAGGAGGCTGATATTTAAGGATTGAGGTTCAAAGCCAGCCTGGGCAGATAAATCTGAAAGCTTCTTACTGCCAATTAACCAGGAAAAAGTTGGAGGAGTGGGTTGACTGGTAGAGTGTCAGCTTTGAGTGAAAAAGCTAAGAGAGAACATAAGGTTCAAGCCCCAATACTGGCACAAAAAAAGAAAAAGAAAGTGAAATACATACTGTTTGTTTTATCTACAGAACAAACTGAAAAATTAAGAGGACTTCTGTTTTCATTTCTACTATGTGTAAAATTCGTCGATATAAATCGTACAGTGGTTATTATGAATTTTCGGGGGCTGAGGACAGGACTCCAACTCAGTATTTGACACTTTCACTCATTGGCTTGGTGCACTACCACCTGAACCACACATCCAACTCCTCTAAATTTTCTGTATAGGGCTGGGAAGGTGGCTCAGTGGTAGAGCGCTTGCCTTGCATGCCTGAGGCCCTGGGTTCGATTCCTCAGCACCACATAAGTAAAAAGAAAAAAAGCCAGAAGTGGCGCTGTGGCTCAAGTGGTAAAGCGCTAGCCTTGAGCTGACGAGCTGAGGGACAGCGCCCAGGCCCAGAGTTCAGGCCCCAGACCGGACCCCCCCCCCAAAAAAATTTTTTTTTTCTGTATAACTATTTTTATCAGTATTAAGATATTCTAGGGCTGGGAAGGTGGCTTAGTGGTAGAGTGCTTGCCTTGTACACATGAGGCCCTAGGTTCCATTCCTCAACATCATATAAGCAGAAAAAGCTGGAAGTGGCACCATGGCTCAAGTGGTAAAGTGCTACCCTTGAGATGAAGAGCTCAGGGACACAGCTCAGGACCAGAGTTCAGGCCCCACAAACAACAGGCACTGGTGGCTCAAATCTATAATCCTAGCTAAGGAGGCTGAGGTCCGAGGATCGTGGTTCAAAGCTAGCCCAAGCAAGGAAGTCCATGGGACTCTACCAGAAGTGGAGCTGTGGCTCAAAGTTGTAGAGCGTTCGCCTTGACCAATAACAAACAAACAAACAAAACTCAAGGGACAGCCAGGCGCTGGTGGCTCATACCTGTTATCCTAGCTACTAGGGAGGCTAAGATCTGAGGATCACAGTTCACAGCCAGCCTGGGCAGGAAAGTCCGTGAGACTCTTATCTCCATTAGAGCACTAGAAAACTAGAAGTGGCACAGTAGCTCAAGTGGTAGAATGCTTGCCTTGAGCTGAAGAGCTGAGGGACAGCACCCAGACCCAGAGTTCAAGCCCCCTGATGACAAAACAAACAAACAAACAAACAAAAAAGGTCAGGGACAACGCCCAGTTTGAGTTCAAGTGTGACAACCAATAGAAAAAGATAAGCTGATCCTCACAAAATTCTCACAAAATTTGTATTTGTATTCTAATGCTAGCTATAGAAAGATATAAATATAAGAGAGTATAAATGCAGTTGATCCGTTTGTTTGCTTTTGTGGTATGGTGCTGAGGACTGAACCCAGAACCTTGCCATGACAACAAAGTACTCCAGCAATGAGCCCAACCTGTAAAACTTTAAAACAAAAGAAAGGACACAGTACACCACTCCTTTTATAGAAAACTCAACTATAAGAAAAAATAAGCCGGGCGCCCGGTGGCTCACGCCTATAATCCTAGCTACTCAGGAGACTTAGATTTGAGGATCTCGGTTCAAAGCCAGCAAGGCAGGAAAGTCTATGAGACTCTTATCTCCAATAAACCACCAGAAAACTGGAAGTGGTGCTGTGGCTCAAGTGGTAGAGTGCTAGCCTTGAGCTGAAGAGCTCAGGGACAGAGCCTAGGTCCAGAGTTCAAGCCCCATGACTGACCAAAACAAAAAATAAACAAACAAACAAAAAAAAAACAAAGAAGAAGAAGAAGAAAAAGTAACTTTAGGGGACAGAAATGAGAATGACAACTTTGAGGGAAGTCACAGGGTACCAGACATTCAGGGGTATCCAGAGTATCTGATTTGGGTGGTAATTTACCTTGGGAAGATCTATTAGACTGTATATTTATGATAAATGCACTTGTATATGCCATACTTCATTAATAGTTTTGATTTAAAAACAAACTCAGGCAGGCCAGGTACCAGCTCCTGCCTGTAATTCTAGCTACTTAGGAGACTGAGATCTGAGGATTGTGGTTCAAAGTCAGCCCATGATATTTTTTTAGGTCAGTTGTGTATCTGTGACTCAAGTGGTAAAACACCAGCCTTGAACAAACAGCTAAGGCACAACTTGAACTCAGAACTTGAACTCACATCTGAGTTCAAGCCCTAGAACCAACACAAAAAGTATAAAATAAATAAATAATGCTATTATCTCTTTCTTTTATTTTTTTGTCAGTCGTGGGCCTGAACTCTGGGCCTGGGCACTGTCCCTTAGATCTTCAGCTCAAGGCTAGCGCTCTACCACTTGGGCCACAATGCCACTTCTGGCTTTCTCTGCTTATGTGGTGCTGAGGAGTGGTGCCCAGGGCCTCATGCATGCAAGGCAAGCACTCTACCCACTGAGCCACCTTCCCAGCCTTAAATGTATTATAGTTTGTTTAAATCAAGAATTTTGTCTGACTGGGGCATCAGTGGCTCACGCCTATAATTCTAGCTACTCAGGAGGCTAAGATCTGAGGATCTTGGTTCAAAGCCAACAAATGCAGGAAAGTCCGAGAGACTCTTATTTCCAATTAACCACCAGAAAACTGGAAGCGGTGCTGTGGCTCAACTGGTAAAGCTCTAGTCTTGAGTTGAAGAGCTGAGGGACAGTGCCCAGGCCCAGAGTTCAAGCCCCACAACTGACCAAAAAAAAAATTTTGTTTGTTTGAATCCATACAAATGGCATTTGGCTTATATGTTTATTAAATTTCGTGCAGTCCTTAGGTTCCCCTTTCATTTTAAAGATACTAACAATTGGTTAATGAAACTGAATCATATGTCCTGTAGAGTTTGAAAAGTAGATTTTGCCATTTAACATGGTCCTCTTTCATTGTTTTTTTTTTAATGGGCCTGGTTGTGGGGCCTGAACTCTGGGCCTGGGTGCTGTCCCTCAGCTCTTCAGCTCAAGGCTAGCACTCTACCACTTGAGCCACAGCGCCACTTCCTGCTTTTTTCTTTTTGCTTATGTGGTGCTGAGGAATCAAACCCAGGGCCTCATGCATGCAAGGCAAGCGCTCTACCACTGAGCCACCTTCCCAGCCCAATCTTTCATTGTTTTTCCTATAAACTAGTTAAGATAGAGAACCTTTAGTGAGTTCCCAGAGTTCTTTCTTTTCTTTGTGGTACTGGGGATTAAACTCAAGGCTTTGTGCATACTAAGCAACACTTCACCACTTGAACCACAACCTCATCATTTATATTTTTGTTTGAGCTGACCTCAAACCATGCATGCATCTGCCTCTACCCCTCGAGTAGCTGGTATTACAAATGTACACTGCCACACCCAGCCAGAGTGCTCGTTTCTGTGTTAGGTGAATTGTCCCAGAAGGCTGGTTCCACAGGTAAGTAGTAGACAGAGCTAGAAAGGAGCCCATCTGTTGGGTAGGCCACATAGGTGACACCTGATTTTGGTTGATTTTTTGTGTTTTTTTGTTGTTGTTTTGTTTTTGTGCTGATACTGGGACTTGAACTCAGGATCTGCTTACAGTCTCAGAGCTTTTTGCTCAAGGCTAGCACTCTACCACTTGAGCCACAGCTCCACTTCTGGCTTTCTTGATACCTGATTGGAGATAAAAGTGTCACGGAAAGCTGGGCACTGGTGGCTCATGCCTATAATCCTAGCTACTCAAGAAGCTGAGATCTGAGGATCATGGTTCAAAGCCAGCCTGAGCAGGAAACTGTGAGACTCTTTTTTTTTTTTTTTTTTTGGTCCGGTCGTGGGGCCTGAACTCTGGGCCTGGGCGCTGTCCCTCAGCTCTTCAGCTCAAGGCTAGCGCTCTACCTCTTGAGCCACAGCGCCACTTCCGGCTTTTTTTCTTTTCGCTTATGTGGTGCTAAGGAATCGAACCCAGGGCCTCATGCATGCAAGGCAAGCGCTCTACCACTGAGCCACCTTCCCAGCCCACTGTGAGACTCTTATCTCCAACCAAACACCAGAAAACCAGAAGTGGCGTTGTGGCTTTAGGTCGTAGAACACTAGCCTTGAGTAAAAGAGCTCAAGGACAGCACCAGGCCTGAGTTCAAACCCTACAACTGCACAAAGCTTCAGAGAACCTGCTGAGAAAGAAGCCATGTGTCCTCTGGTAGATTCATGACTAGGGGGCACAAAACAATAACAAACAAACAACAGAGTCGGAAAAAGAGGATAAAGGTCCAAATCCTGAAGATGTCTTCTAGGCAGTGGGACTGCCTTTTCTATGGCAATGTAGTAGTACCTGACTGTGGACTCAGACAACCTGGGTTCAAGTGCTGTCTCCAGCACCCACAGCTGTGTGACCCAGACAAGTTACTTAACTTCCCTGTACTTCCTTTTCCTTTT
Organism: Dipodomys merriami; assembly: GCF_024711535.1. NCBI lineage: Eukaryota > Metazoa > Chordata > Mammalia > Rodentia > Heteromyidae > Dipodomys > Dipodomys merriami. The sequence goes on along the minus strand of NW_027206124.1, from coordinate 4,355,980 downwards.
TTTAGATCTGAAACTTGGACTGGAACTAAGTACCTGACAATTTCACTCACTGGCTGGCGCTCTACCAGCTGAGTCATGCCTCCAACTCCAGTACTTCATTTTCCTTACTTCACAACAAGTATAATAGTACTAATCTTATAAGGTGCTAAAGCCTGACACAAAACAAGTGCTAAGGAAATGTAAGCACTTGAAATAATGGTAGTAATGGCATTAGTTAGTACTGCCTGAGCTTTCCGATAGTCTTCACAATGTGCAAGTGACAGAGTAAAAACTTGGCATGGAGCAACTGCAGAACGGGATTTCTCCCTTGGACCAGATGGCCATCTGCTGTGCACCAAGCAACAGCAAGGCTCGTGTGACTACTGTGCTAACTTCTGGCCTTGGGGGACAATGCTGAAGGGTCACCTATCTGCAGCCCACCAGGGCTTCCCCTTAGAAAAGGGACTCACTGGGACAATGAACACAGTCTGTTCCTCCATGGGGAACAGACTCTATGGATGGACAGGTGGGCCCTCTCAAAGGCCTGTCACCAACCTGTGCTGGAAACGGTTTCAGAGGACTGAAAGACGGCAGTGGAGGAGGATGGCGGGGAGGCCGTGGAAGAGCTGGCGGACTCCTTCCCCTCTAGCTCAGCCACAGGCAGCAGCAGGTTCTGGGCCAGGTGGGTGGGGCTGGCGGGGATGCCATTCTCCAGCAGGAACTCGTCCAGGTCCATGTACTCCAGGTGGAAAGACTCGCCATCGTAGGGGATAGTCTTGTCCCAGATGGGGGGCATGAGGGAGGCCGAGACAGCCATGGTGCTGGCGGCAGCCGCCTCGTCCTCTTCCAGCTTTTCCTTCCCCTTTTCCTTATCTGCAAACAAAATCTCGCGTGAGACACCACACAAGAGCAGACTCTGTCCCAGAGGTGGGCAGGGAGCCTCGGGGTAGACCCAGCTTTCTCGGAGGCCTGATTCTATGCCCATCTCATGTACTTTGGGCTCTGGTTATTAGCTGCTGTTTGAGCAGGCTGGCCGGCAGTCCCTTCCATACTTGGTATTTCTGGAATGCTAGACACAGATACCACCCTGATAGGGTCCCAGAGTTGCTGTAGAATAGGTTGTTGGTTTGCACCTGGCAGAGTGAGGCTGCTTTTCCTGAAACCTTAGTGTAGAAGGGACTGAGGTTCTCAGGCCAAGACCTCTTATGTTTTCAGTCTTAGCCCTTTAGTTATATTTCTCCATAGCAACCCAGAGATGCCACCACTAGCCCAATCTCCGTGCAGACACCCATTAGTTGGTCATGTGTGACCTTGGCCATGTTACTGAACTTCCATTGTAAATAAGGATAAAACCATCTCTTTTGTGAAGATCACAGACACCATTTGAAAGTGGCCTGGCACACAAGAGGAAGGAAGCACACTGAGGTCAAGTTCTGTGTCTGATTCATTTCTAAATTGCAGGGGCCAACAAAGAGGTGGGAAGATAATAAATGTATGAATGGAGCACACTGGATTTGCAAACGGTTTCACTTTAGTGGATTGAGAAGACCTGGAGCTAGGTCCCTTGTCAGAGCCATCATTTCCGAAAACCAAATCCCTGAAGAGCAGAAAAAAGTGAAGGTAGGTTTTTGAGAAGGAAGGAGAGGGTGGAGCTGAAGAATGCTCCTATTCCAAGAAAAGTCTTGATTAGTTATCACTTAGAAGAACCAGTTCCCACCTTATTGTCTCAGTTGGCACCTATAATTTTAGCTGCTCAGGAAGCTGAGATTTGATGATCTCCATTTAGTGCCAGACCAGGCTGACAAATCCCAAACCCCAAATCCCAAGCCCAGTACTAGTGCACACCGTGTGCACATAAGTGTGTGTGTGTGTATGTGTGTGTGTGTGCATGTGCACGCATGCATGCGTACACACACACACACACACACACAGTTATGTACATGGATAGCCAAGAGAGGGCGATTAAGAAAGAAAAGACAGGGCTGGGAAGGTGGCTCAGTGGTAGAGCGCTTGTCTTGCATGCATGAGGCCCCGGGTTTGATTCCTCAGCACCACATAAGCAGAATAAAGCCGGAAGTGGTGCTGTGGCTCAAGTGGTAGGGTGCTAGCCTGAAGCTGAAGGGCTGGGAGACAGCACCCAGGCCCAGAGTTCAGGCCCCATGACCGACAAAAAAAAAAAAAAGAAAGAAAGAAAAGCCAACTGAGAGATGTGACACTATGGGAAGGGTGTAGTGACTGGGAGGCTAATTAGAGGAGTGGTAGGGAAAAATCATGACAAGTTCACAATGAGTTTTCAGAATTGAGGAAGACAACTTTGAACTCTGAATTTAAAAGAGGTGAAACCGGCCAGGTACTGGTGGCCCACGCTTGTAATTCTAGCTACTCAGGACACTGAGATCTGAAGATCATGGTTCAAAACAAGCCCTAGCAGGAATATTTTTTTTCTGTTGGTCATGGGGCTTGAACTCTGGGCCTGAGTGCTCTGTCTCAGCTCTTTAGGTCAAGGCTAGCGCTCTACCACTTCAGCCACAGTACCACTTCTGGTTTTCTGGTGGTTTTATTGGAGATTAGAGTTTCACGGCCCCGGGCGCTGGTGGCTCACGCCTGTAATCCTAGCTACTCAGGAGGCTGAGATCTGAGAACGGAAGAGTTTCTCGGCTTTTCCTGCCCAGTCTGGCTCTGAACCGAGATCCTCAGATCTCAGCCTTCTGAGTAGCTAGGATTACACTCAGAACACAAGGACTAGTAGTGCCGGTGTGACACTAGAAAGAGCACCCAATTGAGAGCCATAAGGCTGACACATATGACCTTGTAAAAGTTCACTGACGGTTAAGTTTCCTCATCTAGGGAGTGGGGATAATACCCTAAAGGGCTGTTGTAGAAGTCTAAATAAGATTATGTCAGGGCTGGGAAGGTGGCTCAGTGGTAGAGCGCTTGCCTTGCATGCCTGAGGCCCTGGGTTCGATTCCTCAGCACCACATAAGCAAAAAGAAAAAAGCCGGAAGTGGCGCTGTGGCTCAAGTGGTAGAGTGCTAGCCTTGAGCTGAAGAGCTGAGGGACAGTGCCCAGGCCCAGAGTTCAGGCCCCACGACCGGACCCCCCAAAATAAATAAATAAATAAGATTATGTCAAAATGCTTTGTGACACTCTGCAAATTTAAGACAAAATGACTGTTATGGATACTAGTTGCTGGTAATCTTAAACAAGTTCCTGCCAAATGTGAACCTCTGCAACTGTCTTCAGATTTGGGACAAAGCTTTCCTGAAGCAGGAGAGCTTGGCCTCACCTTATTGTTGAAACTATTTATAATCTCACAAGCGACAACCAATGGGAGCCTCAGAATACACCAGGAAAAGAAGCAAGATGGCAATTTAGAAAAAAATTAATTCCCCAGGACAGACAATTCATTGGCCTATCCCTTCCCAAGTCCTTGGGTTATAGGACAGTTCCTGCAAATTCCCAGGTCTCAGAACGGAAGTACACCTACCTCAGTGTACCTAAAACTCCACAATAGGTGGCACTCCTGCTGCTGCCTGAACCTCATCTCCTCTGTCAAAACAGCAAGGCCAAAGCTGCTTTCCACATAGGCCCTGGGGGACCCTTTGGCCTGGGCTACAAGATGAAGTTCAATCCTGTCATTGTGGCCCCCAATCAACCAGGCCAGGGGCTTCAGGGGTCTCCTTCCTGCCTTCATCCTACCCTGACCTGGCCCAAATCTTGTCCCCAAAAGGCACCCCCATCGCTCACCCCACATGCTTCCCACCAGATGCATTTCAAACACCAGCCCAGAAACAGCCTTCCAAAAAAAGCTCCAGTACGGACCTAGCAGCTGGATCCCCAGCATCCAGAGAGCAAGAATGCAACTCCCCTAGGAGAGGACAAGGCCACATCCCCAGAGGATCTGCTACCCAAGACCAGAGCTTCTCAAACTTCGGTGGACTTCGAAACCAAGGGGGATGAAGGCGAGGTGCTCATTACAAAGGCACAGTCCAGGGTCAGAATCTGCAGACAGGGTGGGGCCCAGGCCCGGAGCGGGGTTTGGACGGGCATCTCGGGGGACTGGGATGCCAGCAGCCCCAGGGGAGGCGCCCTGGAGCGCCCGGTAAGTGGCTGCTCCAATCCCCCCCTCACCCTCCTCTCGACCCCCCCCACCACCAACACCTCACGCTCCGTCCCCTCCCGCCTGACCCTTCCCTGCGAAGCCCCCCCAGACCCACCCTCTCCAGCTCACCCCCCGCCCCCGACCTCTCCCCAGTCGGGACGGCGTCTCGTCACCCCGGGCCCCAACCCTCAGGGCTGGACCACTCCACCCAGACCTCTGCCCTGCCCTGCCCTGCCCCGCCCCGCCCTCCGGGCCCCGCCCCTGCGGAGGCCCCGCCCCCGGGCGCGCACGGACAGCCGCCCCACCCCCACCCCCGCCTCACCCAGGCGCGCCTCGCGCGGGGGGTTCTCCATCAGCTTCTTCAGGACCAGAGGGAAGGACCCTGGCAGGCCCCGATCCCCAGCTGAGCGCCCCGGACCCGGTCCTGCCTGCGGCTCCACAGGCGGCTTCTTCCCGCCGCCCGCGTCGGACATCGTGCCCCGTGCCCTGCTCGCCCGCCTCGCCTCCCCCGCCCGCCCCCCGAGATGGGCCGGAGCCGAGCGACCTGCCGCAGCTGCCGACAGGAGCGGCACTGCGCAAGCGCGCCGCCGCACCCCCGCCTCCCTTCCTTCGCGCCCCGCCCGCCGACTGACTCTGGGGCGTTCATTATTCATGAGGCCCGACTGGCGGCCCCAGAGCGTGGCTCCTAATTGGTCTGTCCTGTGAGAGGCGGGCACAGTTTTGCGAGGCGGGATTGGCCAGGCAGCCGGGAGAGCAAGACACGTGCGGAGCCAGGTGAGGAGCGCAGCCCCGCCCGCCCCAGACTCGTGATTGGCGCGGGCTAAATATCTGTGCCGTGGGCCTTCCTCGGCAGCAGCCGCTTCCTGCGCGGCCAATCACGTCCCTCTCGCTTCTCTTTTCCTAACCCTCGCCCTTCTCCCAGACCACCGCGGCCTCCTTTCCGTTTGATCCCACTCTCAGCCCTCTAGGACGCGCCACTAGAGGGAGGCGGAGCTGGGAGCGGCGGCCGGCCCCGCGGGTCACGTGGAGCTGCAGCCGAGTCTAGCTGCGGAGGGGGGGGGAGGGAAAGGCGCGGGGCAGCCAATGGGGGGGCAGGGGCGGGGCCAGCGTCCTGCACGAGGCTTCGCACGTGCGCCCGCCAGGGGAGGGGCGGGAGGAGCGGGCCGGGGCCTGGCCTGGCCCGGCCGGGCCTTTTTGTTCCGAGGACTCTGCCCTAGGTCGTGGGATGGGGACACCAGGCCCGGCCTGCTCTCCTCCCACGCGCCCCAGGGGCTGGCCGAGGGCAGGCGGCCAGCCGGGCCGGGTCGCGGCGAGGGCGGGCGCGGGCTTGGCCGCCGCGGGAGCCGGTGTCAGGTTGCCCACTGATCCCGGGCTCCGGAGAGGGCGTGGCTGCCGAATAAACACTGGCGTGGAGGGGGCGTGGAGGGGCCCCGGGTCCACCCTTCCGTCCCCCCCCCCTCGTCCTCACTTCCGTCTCCCCCTGCCCCCACTAGCTAGTGACCTTGGGAAAGTCCACGTCCTCCGCTTGAGTTTGTTTTCAGCCATAAAAATGAAGAGGTTGGGCTAGGGAAATCTACAGCCAGCCCCAAACAACTCGGAAGTCTCTTCCTTTCCTAGAATAATACATACATTTTTAAATCTCCTTTATAAAAGGTCCCCATCTCACCTATTCCCCCCCCCCCCAGGGTCGGGGTCCCACTGGTCTTGAACTCAAGGCCTGGGCGCTGTCCCTGAGGTTTTTCTGCTCAAGGCTGGCACTCTACAACTCCACTCCTGCCTTCTGGTTAATGAGAGATGAGTTCCTATCTCAGGATTCAACTGGGGTGACAGCCATGGAGTCATCAGAGGCAGCTCCAATCTCACGTTTTATGTGAGAACCAGCCATTCTCTTAAAACGTAAGTACTCCCTGTTTGTTCCTTAGGTTTTAACATGTGAAGCTATGCATAAATGGAAGTTGCCCTTAGTGCTCAGAAGTTTGTACCTGGAGGTTAGAGGCGTGGCTCAGGTGATAGAGTGCCAGCCAATGAATAAAAGCATCAAATAACTGAGTTCCAGTCCTGATCTTGGACAAAAAACAAGTTTGTACCTCTTAAAATACCAAACATACTCTGCCTCTAACCCTAGCTATACTCAGTTTTCTTGGTTTTAATCCTAAAAGGTGAAACCAGAATTTTACAATTTGTTGAGGACAAGAAATTTGAAGGACTGGGTGGTGAAAGGGACAAGATAATTGGAGTGTGACTCCAAAATTGAAGCTCTCCCTGCTGCAGTAAACTTTGGTCTTTCTCTGAATGTGGTAAGTGCAGGCTCCTCTTGCTTATAAATCAGATGGAGAGAGGGCAGGATCTGCTTTACGACATTTCCATGAACCAGTGTGTACAAATGCACAATTGCAAGCCTGCTGTGAACAGTACGTTTCCCAATTTTACTAAAACTGTTGGGTACAAATCCACCTTGGCAAGAGCAAATCTGTGTGTACAGAAAACACAGATTGTAGGGGCTGGGAAGGTGGCTCAGTGGTACAGTGCTTGCCTTGCATGCCTGAGGCCCTGGGTTCGATTCCTCAGCACCACATAAGCAAAAAGAAAAAATCCGGAATTGGCGCTATGGCTCAAGTGGTAGAGCCCTTGCCTTGAGCTGAAGAGCTGAGGGACAGCGCCCAGGTCCAGAGTTCAGGCTCCACAACCAGACCCCAAAAAAAAAAAAATAGAAAACACAGATTACAAAATTGTTGGTAAGAATTTTATACATGGCTAAGTGAAGGTACCTTTAGGAGAAACTCAATTAGATCTTTCTAGCAACAAATTGCAAAGGACATTCCAAAGAAATGGACCTCAGCAACAAATGAAGCTTGTAAAAAAAAAAAAGGCTAATGTGGCCATGGTGGGGCTTTCTGGGCTCATGTTAAATGCACATTTTCATGGCTAATATGATACTATTGAGAGGAAGGTCAATGATAACATGGCATAGCAAGGTACTTGTTTCTATGAAGATGCAGATTGTCTCTGTTTTAGCTATAATTACTCAAAATCATTATTCCACCCATCAACCTGAGCAGATCACTGAAGGAGCAAGTGACACTGGGGAGATGTGAAATTGGCAGTTGAGGGCTTGAAACCGAACATGTACTGACACTTTCCTGAGAGGGGATTTTCCCCTGCATCACCCAAGGGTGACTGGTGTGTGGAGACATTACAAACATGTTCCCTCTTGTGCCTCACAGCTATGGAGAGAACTACACCCAGACTTCCTCCTCCAGCTGACCCCAGAAGAATCTCCAGGGTCTTCCCTCTACCTTTGCTTTCGTCAGTAATGTGAGAGTACCTCTGTGACTCCTCTGTTAGGAGAGGAATAAATATGAGAAATAATTAGCTAAAGTGTGTGTGTGTGTGTGTGTGTGTGTGTGTGTGTGTGTGTGTATGTGTATGTGTGTATGTGTATGTGTATGTCCTTGTCCTGGGGCTTGAACTCAGGGCCTGGATGCTGTCCTAAGCTTTTTTGTTCAAGGCTAATGCTCCACCACTTGAACCACAGTTCTACTCCTGGCTCATTGGTGGTTAATTAGAAATAAGAGTCTCATAGTCTTTCCTGCCCCAATTGGCTTCAGATTGCAATCCTCAGATCTAAGGCTACCCACTAGCTAGGGTTGCAGGTGTGAGCACCCCCGTGCCTGGCTAATTAGCTAATTTCTATAGTATATGAGCCCCACAGAGAAATGCCATAAGAAGAATGTATTGCTTGGTTAAGACCTTAAAGGTACAAAATGGCGCCAGCATATTCTGTAGGGATGGGTCTATACATAGTGGCTTTCTCAAGGAATTATGGGTCCTGGGGCAGTAGTGACTTGGGATGAAAGTCTGGGAGTGTCTCCTTTCACTGCTAACCAGCCCTTGCAGCCTTGAGTGATTGACATCCAAGCCTCAGTTATTTTTCTCTTTAAAACAAAGGTGAAGATATCTACTCACTGGGTGGCAGTGATTGTCTGTGATAAACAGCATCAGGTTCCAGCCTAGAGCAGTGCTACACAGGATGAAGCAGGTGGGCATCCTAGCTACAGTTTGGTTATGATAGTGAATCAGGACTTGGGTTATTTTGGGGGTGAGGGTAAGGTTGTGAACCCAAGGTTGGGTTATAGAATCTTAAGTTAAAGCCAGAATGGGATGAGCAATGTCCAGTTTGCACAACTGGACTGACTTTAAGTTCCTGAGATCTGCTAACTAAAACCTTGGTTAAACTGACCCTATGCAGATTTTCACTAGCATGGGAGTCACTGATAACCCATAATGATATCTTCGGCTCTATAGTCAGCCTCTAATGGCTCAGAGCGTGAGACTTGAGCCTGGGATGTTTAAAAGCAAGATGACATTAAGGTTGCCATTGAGTTCTGACAAAGCCCAGACATCTGTGAACTTTTCAGTACCAAGGATAGGCAGGCACAATGCCTGGCTCAGAGTAGTAACTCAGTAAATATTTGCTGGCTTACTTGTTTTGGTTGGTGCTGCTAGAAGGGTTAAGAAAACCTCTCAGAGCCAACTCCCATACATCTGGAGCATTATTAACGCTAAATAACAGTCGCTGTGTTTGACTCAGAGTGGAATCTGGAATAACAAGCATGACCCGTGCTTACGGCAAGTTCCCTGGCACTGGCCTTGCCAGCAGCTCTCCTTTCTAGCCTGCATACCTGTGGCTGCCGAGTCTGGGCTCTGTGGTTTGTACCTTGGTGTCAGTTTGTTCCAAGGGAAAAGTGGTGGGTGGAGGCCCTTTTTAAATTCTTGCCCATCTCTTTAGCACGCTCTAGAGTACCAGTTTCCTGTTTGGCTTGCAATCTCATGCACTCTCAGGGTTTGGATTACAAATGAGCTGGCCCAAGAGTGCCATTTCCAGATGCGTCCACCTCTCCAAGCCAGTGCAGGATCTGTACAGCTACCTCCTACCAGTGCTGCTGGTGATGCACTAGTAGGGTTCAGGCTAGGCTCAGAGCCTAGCCGCCAGCACCAGATTCCTGCTTCCAGGCTTCCTTTGCTGTGTGTATCGGAAGTCAAGTCAGTTTGGGCACAGTGCTGAGGACAGTGCCTGGTGCATAGCAAGAGCTCAGTTATTAAAGTGAACTCTTACTACAATTCTATCTTGAGGTTGTTCTTGGAACATCTCATTCTTTTTTTTTGTTTTGTTTTGTTTTTTGGGTCCGGTCATGGGGCTTGAACTTTGGGCCTGGGCGCTGTCCCTCAGCTCTTCAGCTCAAGGCTAGCGCTCTACCACTTGAGCCACAGCGCCACTTCCGGCTTTTTTCTTTTGCTTATGTGGTGCTGAGGAATCGAACCCAGGGCTCAGGCATGCAAGGCAAGCGCTCTACCTCTGAGCCACCTTCCCAGCCCCATGGAACATCTCATTCTTCCCTGGTCACTTCCCCAAGGTTAGTCAATAGGGACAGGAATGTCTCAGCCTAATCTTCAAGCCCTGCGGGCTCTCACCCATTGAGCTCTTAACCCTACCTTCTCCCCCTTACTTTTCATGGCCATTTATTTGTCTACTTATTTATTTACTCTGTGTGTGTGTGTGCATGTGCTGCTGGTATTAGCACTTTGAATTTAAGACTTCACTCATATTGGCTTAAAAAAATTTTTTTCCAGCTGATCCTGGCCCTTGAACTCGGGGCCTAGGTGCTATTCCTGAGCTTTTGTGCTCAAGGCTAGGACTCTACTACTTGAGCCACTGCACCACTTCCAGCTTTTTGGTTTTTAATTGGAGATAAGAGTCTCATGGACTTTCTTGCCCAGGCTGGTTTTGAACTGCAGTCCTCATATCTCAACCTCCTGAATAGCTAGGATTATAGTCATGAGCCACTGGCACCCAATTTACTTGGTTTTTTCACTCAAGGCTAATGCTCTATCAGTTGATCCACTTCTGGCTTTTTGTTGGTTAATTGGAGATAAGAGTCTCACAGATGTTTCTGCCCAGGCCAGCTTTAAACCACAATTGTCAGATCTCAGCCTCCTAAGGAGCTAGGATTATAGGTGTGAACCACCAGCACCCAGGTTATTTTATTTAATTTCACATTTATTTAATTTTATTGATGATACTGGGATTTGAACTCAGAGCATTGGGTTTGCTGGGCAAATAGCTTACCACCTGAACCATGTCCTCCCTGCCCCCCCCCCCAACAATGGCCTTTTATTTCTCTGATATATTTATTCTTTCCTGCATCACAAATAGGCCTTTGAAGACACTGCTCTCCTGGCCAGAAAGTCCCTGGTGTAGCTGTCTCTTCCTTATCCTCTGGGCTTTAGCTTAAATGTCACCCTGGTCCTACTTCCCTGACTGCTGACTCTCAAGGACGGTGTTTGTCTCATTCAAGCCTCAGCCACAAGTGTAGCAGCTGCTCAGTTAACAAATAACAAATGACTGGCTGACCAAGAGGTATAGCATTCAAGGCCCCTAAGACTGGCAGAGGAAGGAGGAGGCTGGCCCTCTCACTGGAGGGAGACCAAGCTCTGAGTTTATTTTCTCTCTGGAACAATGGAGCAGATACATCCTTAGAAGGCTGGAGTGAGGAGTAAGGAAACAACACACCTGCACACAGGTGGCCTGGCCCCTTTCCTCCTCTCTGAAAGCAAATGTGGATTTTGCATGGGTTCCCAGGCGGGGGAGTCCTCGCCTGTGCCTCTACTGAGGCAAGCTTGGGGCAACCCAGGTCACAGAATGCAGCCTCAGCGCATTTGTCTCCTTCCGCTGAGAGGAGCATGGCGAGATCCCCGCTCTGCTCTCCCCCAGCACATCCCCTGAGGACCTGCCTGTGTCCTCTGCTGAGCTGGCCTGTCTGGGGCAGGGACCCCCATATGATGCCCCAAGAAAGTTAACACATTTACAAGCCTTGTGCGTACAGACTGAAAACATTCACTTCTTCTTTTGTTGGTTGTGGGATTTGAACTCAGGAGGGGTTGAGTGCTGGTTGTGCGGCTGGGGAACTGTGTCTGAGCTTTTCTGCTCAAGGCTAATGCTCTACCACTTTGAGCCACAGCTCTGCTTCTGGTTCCCTGGTGGTCAACTGAAGGTATGAGCCTTTCAGATTTTCCTGTCTAGGCTGGCTTTGAATAGCAATCCTCAGATCTCAGCCTCCTGAGGAGCTAGGATGACAGGTGTGAGCTAACAGCACACGCCAAACATCTACTTCTCTGTTTTTGTTTTTTTTTTTTGCAGTACTGGGGTTAGCAGTTAGGTTCTCACACTTCCTAGGCAGGTATTCTACCACTTAAACCACAACTCTATTTGGTTTTATTTTTCAGGTAGGGTCTTACCTGAATACCTGCCTTTGGCACAGGTATTCAGCACCCCTCCCCCTGCTTCAGGACTGGGAATAGAGAGGGGAAAGGGAAGGGAGGATGCCTGGCCAGAAGCTGCAGAATCAGGATTTCTGTCCTGTTTCTCATTCCAAGGCCCCTGCTGTCTCCCCAGGCCCTAGCAGAGCCCTGACTCACTCTACTTCAAAGTATGGTTTCATACTCCATAGCTCCTCCAGGAGACCTGAGTGAGTGGAGATAGCAGAAATTGGTGTGTGTGGGGGGGTGCTGGGAGGAGTGGGGGTGCTGACCTTGTAACTATGAGCCCATGGGATGAGAGTATGGTTTAGAGACGCACGGCTTTTCCAGAAGCCAGAGAAGAAAGAAGCAGGGGCTAGAGTGAGCATGGAAAGAGACCCAGCACTTGGCACTGACACTGGGGGAAATGCAGGAGCAGGGATAGTAAGTGGTCGTTAGAGATCAGGACCCAGAGCAGAGAAGGGAGACAGTTCATTAGGGCTTGGGGCCCAGACCCACTCATTTGATGGATGTGGAAAATTGGTTACTCTAGGGCTCAGAGTGAGGGCCACCAGGAAGCTAAGTGTGAGTCTTGGATCTGGTCCGTGCTGCTGGGGGAAGTCTATTTTTCCAAGGACAGGAAGGAAACAGGTTTGGGCAGGCTGCAGCAGGCCCAGGAGCAACTAGAGGGAGAGGGACCGGGACACCCCACATGGTGGACCCGTGTGGGTCTCGGAACTAGAAAATGGAACGTGTGGCTGCAGGGAGAGCTGTCTCATGAGCACACCTGGAATTTCTCACACTGAAATTCTTATCCACTGGAGCCTAGCAACACGCTGTACGTGACCTAAACCATGCTGGAGAAAGAAGGGACATGCAAGGTCTGCCCGGAAGCCTGCTTCCTACCCCAAGGCGCAGGGCAACCTACTGGCTGCCCAGGCCAAAGCCACCAAGGCCAAAGCCAGATGAGTGGAAATATAAGTTGTATAAGAACATTTAAAATGCCTGGAGTAGGCTGGGTGCCAGTGGCTCACGCCTGTAATCCTAGCTCCGCAGGAGGCTGAGATCTGAGGATTGTGGTTCAAAGCCAGCCCGGGCAGGAAAGTCCGTGAGACTATCTCCAATGAACCACTGGAAAATGGAAATGGCACTGTGACTCAAGTGGTAGAGCACTAGCCTTGAGCTGAAGAGCTCAGGGACAGCGCCCAGGCCCAGAACTCAAGCCCCACAACCAACAAAGAAAAAAAGCCAAAGTAGAGCTGTGGCTCAGGTGATAGAGTGACAACCTTTTGTGAAAAAGCTAAGAGACAGTGGTTCTGAGTTCAAGTCCCAGTACTGGCACAAAAACAAACAAAACATATAGAGTACTTGTCACTGGACAGCTTAGCAAACTGGCTCAGCCTGGTAAATGTGTTCCCGCTGTCTTTCTGGGCAGGTGTTTTGCAGAGTAGTGATTGCAGCAGGAGGGCAGGGGAGCAAATGGGGCACTGTGATGCCTGGGGCTCCTCCACGCGCTTTTCTCTCTCCCATTGGCGCAGGGAGTGGCTATTTGCAGTGACAGGAGATGACCTTAGACTCTAGCCTGTGCTCCTCCAGCCTGCAGGACTCGTTCTCAGCCAGGGCTGTCCAGCTCCTGGCAAAGCTCAGCCTGAAATCCTGGGCAAGTTCCCTGTGCTGAACCCTGACTGTTCCTGACTGTCCATGTGTAGTGACAGGCAGGGACTCTTCAGCTGTCCAGAGCTCAGCAGACCAGCTGGGAGCCAGTGACCAACAGCTGCTGCCACACTCAAAGCCCTTGCTAGCCTCCTCTGAGGGTGCCCTCAGTCGCCCTCAAAAACCCTTTACTGCCCAGCCGGGAGCTGGCCCTGCCTGCAGTGCATGGGGCATCCTGGGACACATGGGTAGGGCTAGGCGTGAGCTGTGCCAGCTTTACCTGATGCCTAGATCAGGAAGAGAACACTCTACCTTAACTTTTGGAAAACTTGCCAACTGGATCCACCTGCATTGGGCACCCAGAGAAACGAAAGTCAGAGATAGCCTGTTTATAGACATGGACTCGAGTAGGGTCTCATGCTGCAGGCCAATCCCAAGAAAACTGGCTTATCCTATAAGCAGCTGGGATCTTGCATGCTGGCTGCTGATGAGGCTGATGGGGTAGTCTGTGCTAGAGGATAGAAAATCCTCTGTAGCCAGCCTAGGAGAGCAGCTGAGATGCCTCAGCATTAGAAGCCATAGCTGTAAACCAGGTGTGGTGCTCCTGTCTATAATCCTAGCTTCTCAGGAGTTGGAGAGAGATCAGGATTATTGTAATTTGAGGTCAGTCCAGGCAAAAGGTTAATGAGGGCCCATCTTAACCAACAAGCCAGTCATGGTGGCTCACATCTGATCCCAGCTACATAGCAGACATTAGTAAAAGAATCACTAAGCTGGGCGCCGGTGGCTCACGCCTGTAATCCAAGCTACTCAGGAGGCTGCAATCTGAGGATCACGGTTCCAAGCCAGCCCGGGTGGGAAAGTCCAGGAGACTTCTCACCAGTTAACCACCAGAAAACCGGAAATGATGCTATGGCTGAAGTGGTAGAGCATTCGTCTTGAGCTGAAGAGCTGAGGGACAGTGCCCAGGCCCAGAGTTCAAGCCCCATGACTGACCAAAAAAAAAAAAAAAAAAAATCTCAGAAGCCAGCCCTGGGCAAAAACTGAAAGCGTTCCTGCAGAATAACTAAAACAATAACAAGGTTGTGGACATAGCTCAAATGGTGAAGCACCTGCCTAGAACACATGAGGCCCTGAACCAAAAGGGAGGGAAAAACAAACAGAATACAGCTGTCGTCTAAGAGGCTGGGGCCCTGAGATGCGTGTGAGCCTTCTGCACGCTACCATGAAGTGTGGGATTTTTCTCCAGAGCTCGCTGCCACCCCTTTCCTGACCTGCAAGAGGAGGCCAGGGCTTGTCCTCTGGCTTCAAAGTTTGGGGGTCCTGGGGAGGGAAGCCCTGTGAGACAGAATGATGAGATCTATGAGGAACCAGCACAGCAGAAGGAGGTAGAGGCCTGAGAAAGGTCCTGGGAGAGAAGCCCCTTCGCCATGCCCACCACCCTAAGTCACACTCAGGCAGCACAGAGCTGGGGCCCCTCCTGCAACAAGGTGGTCAGGGTTCGCTCTGTGGGACGCAGGGCTGTGCTCTGCATGGGCGAGGCCTGGACTCCATCTCAGGCACCACCAACAGAGAAAACAAATGTGAGAAAGCCAGGAAGGCAGTCGAGCCACAACTGTTGGGGCGCCCAGGTTTCTCAGGCAGGATGGCTGCCCTGTGCTCCCCGCCCTCCTCCATTGCTTTGCTGTGGTATCCTAGGAACGCCAGCTTCCAGCCTTGTGGTCCTGTTACATAACAGCTTCCAGCCCAGCCGGGACTTGAGTTCAGCCCTCCGGCAGCGAGCGAGCCAGCGAGTGGCAAGCATGGAAAAGCCTCTTCTCCACACTCGGGCTCCACTCCCGGACCTACCACTGCCACTCCGCTGCCCACCTCGGTGTACCCAGGGAGGGTGCTGGGCCAGCCAGCTGCACACCGCTGGAGTCTTTCAACCAGCACTCTTGTCCTGTCCTTGTCCCACGTGGGCACAGCACCTGTCAATGGCTGCACATTGCCCTGCTCTCTGCAAAGCCAGCAGGCTTAGGGGGTAGCCCCAGAGTTGGTATGAGTCCCCCCCACCACTTGCCTGGGTCCTGTCTCTGCACTGCACCCCTTCCTCTATGCAAGATGGGTCCCAGCGGCAGACCCCTGCTGGGGGCCCTCCCCAGTCTGGCCTGTACTGTCCCTCAGCCTGCCCCCCCACCCCGTGGGCAGCTTGCCCAGGTGCAGACCACCTGTACTCCTACCTGCCCTCTTTTCTGGCCAAGGCAGAGTATGCTCCAGCAGCGACTTGAGGACCTCAGGCATGTCCATGGCAGGGGCCACTCCGATCCGGTCGCAGCTAGACATGGCCCGGCAGGAGGTGCTTGCTCTGGGAGTTTAGAAGCAGCTGGAGAGGCAGGGGCTGGGGCTGGCTGGGGAGCCGCAGGCTAGCAAGAGGCAGGCGGGGTGGGAGCCCGAGGCAGCCAATGGGCAGCCCCAGCCTGGCCCGACTGTCCACCCCCAGCTCGGCCACCTGCCAGCTCCGGCTGCAGCCAGGCCTTCCCTTCCCGCTGCTTGGCTGGGCGGACCTGGCCCTGTGCCAGCTGTAGCACGTGGAGCCACCGCTCCAATCCTCTGACAGAGCACCCGGCCTGTTATCTAACTTCGCCAAGGCGAGTTCTCCCCAGGCTGGCAGCCATAAGCAGTGCTTCCAGATGAGAGCGGTGAGCAGAGCTCCACGCCCACAGCCAGCACGCATGCACCCGCACACAGAGGGCGTGCCCCAGGCTCCAGCGGCTGGGGAGCCCCGGAGGCCCAGGCACGGCGGGGAGCCGGGCACGCCATGGAAACCATCCTGGGCTGGCACCTGAGGACCCAGGAAGAGAGAAGTCTGCCAGGCAAGAAAGAGCAGCTTGAAGGCAGCTCTGTGCAAAAGATACTTGGTGGGGCAGGCACAGGCACACCAAGGCACCAGGCACCCACGTGCAAGCGTGTGCATCTCAGGTTGTGGCGTGCTTGGATGATGTGTATGTGCCACGCACACGGGCCCTGCAGCACACACATGTACATGTGGCATGCATCATTTGGGCTTCTACCATCTGCAGAGCCTAAAGCCTGTTCTCCAAAGGGTAATGTACAGCCTGAAATGCTTTGGTCTTAAGGAGAGGGAAGAAGTCATTAAGAGGGCAGCCTGGGTGGACACCACTGGAAGGGACAGCCCTGAAGACGTGGCTCCAGCTTGCCCTGTATCCAAAGTCATGCTTCCTAATCTGATCCAGAAACCTTGAGAGCAATTGGAAGTTGGTTACAGGTCCCCTCCTCTGTCTTCTTCCAGGGCACCAGCTGGCCCTCTGCCCACAGGGAATTTTCATGTGTGGGCAAAGCAAGGGTCTGTGTGTCACCATCTTTCTAAGACTGACATGAGAATGAAGCCACACTTGGTCAAGGGATGGCAGCTTCCCGAGGGGAATTTTGAACAGGTCAGGCAGTGATTGTGGGTCTCAGTCCCCAACTAAATGTTAGGACCTCACAGATTCCATTCAGCTCTACCATCCTGGCTTTGAAGACCCTGGGTTGCAAACAGTAAATGCTTGGTTTTCGGCTCTGTGATTAAACTTTGTAACATCCTTCACTGATTTCCAAAATCATTTTGCGCAGGATAAAAAAAAAAATACTCCAGGGCTGGGAAGGTGGATTTGTGGTAGAGTGCTTGCCTTGCATGCATGAGGCCCTGGGTTTGATTCCTGAGCCCCACATAAACAGAAAAAGCCAGAAGTGGTGTTGTGGCTCAAGTGGTAGAGTGCTCGCCTTGAGCTGAAGAGCTGAGTGACAGTGCCCAGGCCCAGAGTTCAGGCCCCACGACCAGCAAAAACAAAACAAAACAAAACAAAATACTCCAGGGGCTGGGAAGGTGGCTCAGTGGTAGAGTGCTTGCCTTGCATGCATGAGGCCCTCAGTTCAATTCCTCAGCACCACATAAGCAGAAAAAGCCATGACTGGCCAAAAAAAAAAAAAAAAAATACTCCAGGAGCTGGGCACTGGTGGCTCACACCTATACTCCTAGCTACTTAGGAGGCTGAGATCTGAGGATTGTGGTTCAAAGCCAGGCCAGGCAGGAAAGTCTGTGAAACGTTTTTTTTTTTTTTTTTTAGGGTCCGGTTGTGGGGCCTGAACTCTGGGCCTGGGCACTGTCCCTCAGCTCTTCAGCTCAAGGCTAGCGCTCTACCACTTAAGCCACAGCGCCACTTCCGGCTTTTTTCTTTTTGATTATATGGTGCTGAGGAATCGAACCCAGGGCCTCAGGCATGCAAGGCAAGCGCTCTACCACCGAGCCACCTTCCCAGCCCCGAATCTGTGAAACTCTTATCTCCAGTTAAACTACCAAAAAGCCAGAAAGAGCTGTGGCTCAAAGTAGTAGAGTACTAGCCTTGAGTGAAAAAGCTAAGGGACAGTGCCTAGGCCCTGAGCTCAAGCTCCAGGACTAGGACAAAAACAAACAAACAAACAAAAACTCCAGGAGCCCTTCTCCCTGCCCACCATCTCTTAACTGTTCTCCTTTTCACTATAGAATCCTTCCCAAATTATGTTCATTTTCCAAATTAATAATACAATTCTAATTATTATTATTATTATTGTGCTACTGGGGGTCCAACAAGGGGGCCAGTGCATGACAGGCAAACACTCTCCCACTCAGCTCCAGCTCCAGCCTGGCCTATTTTTTATTATTTTGTGCCAGTGTTGTGGCTTCAACTCAGGGCCTCAGGCTCTCCTTGGGATTTTTTGCTCAAAGGTAGTGCTCTACCACTTGAGCCACACCTCTACTTCTGGCTTTTTGTAGTTAAGAGTCTTATAAACTTTTCTACCTAGGCTGGCTTAAATATTTTATTTTTATTTTTGTTGGTCATGGGCCTTGAACTCTGGGCCTAGGCGCTGTCCCTCAGCTCTTCAGCCCAAGGCTAGTGTTCTACCACTTGAGCAACAGCACCACTTTCAGCTTTCTGGTAGTTTATTGGAGATAAGAGTTTTACAGCCTTTCCTGTCCCAACTGGCTTTGAACTGAGATCCTCAGATCTCAGGCTCCTGAGTAGCTAGGATTACAGGTGTGAACTACCAGCACGTGGTAGAAATTTCCATTCTTTGTAAACTATCTGGTCTCAGGTGCTTCGTGATAGAACAG
This sequence comes from Dipodomys merriami, assembly GCF_024711535.1. Taxonomy (NCBI): domain Eukaryota; kingdom Metazoa; phylum Chordata; class Mammalia; order Rodentia; family Heteromyidae; genus Dipodomys; species Dipodomys merriami. Next base: position 4,337,816 of record NW_027206124.1, on the reverse strand, counting down.
AAAGTGGAATAATATACCACATAGCTCCCAGGGTCACAGTATCAGCTCCCAAGCCTGTGCTGCAGCCCTGGTGGGTCAGTGTAGGATCCTTCTCAATAAAGTTGCTTCTTTATTTAAAAAAAAAAAAAATATATATATATATATATATATATATATATATATATATATATATATATATATATATATATATATATAAACACCACAGCTAGCTCCAGGTTAGATGCTGTGAGGAATTCAAAGCTAAATCAGATATCCAGCCAGGAAAAGCCTTAGAGAGTTTGCAGGCTGCTCCAGTCCACGCTCACAAGCCCCACCCACCCTCAAGGTGCCCAGCTTAGCGGCACCAATGGTTGGTCAGGGACCACATGAATGGGCTGCTGAGTGGGGCAGCCTCGGAGGGTGGGTGGAGAAAGAAGGAAAGGCTGTGTATGTGCTGGGAACATCTGGAGTGGGCCGCAGGGCGGGTCCTCAGGGACCATCACCACCTCTGGGGGTTCTGGGCTCAGAGGTCTGTAGAGGGTCTGTGTTCACTGGCACCCTTATCAAGGCCACCGAATGCATCTTTATTACCCTCAGTTTTCACTGATTGTCTCTGCCCTCCATCCACTTGGAACAAGATGTTTTTTTTAATTAGAAATTTTTGCTTTATTTGTAAAAAAAAAATCACATTATTTAAAAGGTAAAACTTTTATGTATTTAAAATGTCCAGAAAGGGGGGGGGGGCGGGGGGAGGATGGGAAGGGATGGGAAGGGGAAACAAAGGAGGAGGCTACAATGCTTGATAAGAATGTACTCTATCTCGCCCATGCAACTGTAACCTCTCTGTACAGCATCTTCACAATAAAAAATAAAATAGCCGGGCGCTGGTGGCTCACGCCTGTAATCCTAGCTACTCAGGAGGCTGAGATCTGAGGATCACGGTTCAAAGCCAGCCCGGGCAGGAGAGACCGTGAGACTCCTATCTCCAATAATACCACCAGAAAACCAGAAGTGGCGCTGTAGCTCAAGTGGTAGAGCGCTCGCCTTGAGCTGAAGAGCTAAGGGACAACGCCCAGGCCCAGAGTTCAAGCCCCACGACCAACAAAAAAATAAAAAAAATAAAAATAAAATAAAATAAAATGTCCAGAAAGATTCAGGATGAGTTGTTCTAAATCTACCTCTGGCCCTCACTTCCCTTTATCCAACATCTGCTGTTGGACTTAATTCTCTATATACACTGACCAGTGGAACAAGATGTCTTTTATATGCTGACAGCTATCCTGTTTTAAAGGGAAACCGGGATCCCAGTCAAGAGGCTCCAACCCAGGCAAGACTTGCTTAAGAACTTTCACTGTGCCTTGCTCTGACCTTGGCCAGCAGGGCACATAAGATGTTAAGTCTCAAAATAAAGAAGGCTAGAAAAGATGGATGCAAACTTAACTGCTGGGCATCAACTGGGTAGGTCCAGGAGTTAGAGGGCCTGCGGCTTCCCTGGTGGGGACTTATGTCAGTGCAGTTCCTGGCCCTCTCTGAAGTGGGGCAGAAGTGTCAGCGAGCTCCTGCCGACCCTGCATCGTCCTGTGGCAGGATCCGGAGCGGAGGAGCTGGGCCCTTCCTTGACGTGCTCGCCACAGCCCTTACAGAGGGGAAGACCAGAAAGAGACCTGCGTTCAGTTACTGGGAGCCCCCAGATGGCCTGGAGATCAGCCACTGCCCTCAAACATCCAACTTACATTGGTACAGGGAACTGCACATGTGAAATAAAATTAAAAGGAAAAAAAAAAAAAACGCAGAACAGTAAGTGCACGCTGATAATGATGTAAGACTCTATTTAAGTCCGTCTCCCTGGCAGGCTGCAGATTGGAAGCAAGCTAGTTTTCTTCAGTAAACAGTCATGTGTTCAGAGATCTGGATGGGGTGGGGTTTCAGGTAGTGCTTTCCAACCTGAGCTAAACAAAAACCCGAATAAAAAGGAATTTACAAGAACTGGAGAATTCAGCCTGTGAGGTTCATGGAAGGCCTGCTTGCTTAATCTCTTTCATTTCCTGTTTCAGAAAGACCCAATCCAAGCCTGTTTCCTCCAGCCTGGGGACAGGATTGCGCTTTGCTTTTGTGAACTTATCTTGCCGTGTCATTTTGGCTTTTCACTGGGGAGCTAGCAGTGCTGAGAATGCTGGGACATCAGGCCTGAAAGGACCTTTGCTCTTGGGCTTTTTTTCTGTCTCCTTGATGAAAGTCCATCCTCAAAACCTTCACTGCCCGCACACCCCGCCCCCCCAATATAAAGTGTGACTAGAAATCATAAAGAGCCTGTGGCAGAATGAACAAACTTTCTGCACAGTGCCTAGTGCAAACAGGCTGCCTGAGAAAGCTGCTCCAGCTCCTCATCCTTCATAGAGCATCTGAGTACATCCTGCCTGCCTGGCTCAAAGAACTCCCAGTCTTCTAGCAATTCAGACTCTAGACTTATTTAATTTAAAGCTAGTGAGTGCTTACACTGAATCCAGAGCAGGTAAGACTCCTAAGCCAATACACTAGCTTTCCCCCAACTTTTTTGTGTGGTACTAGAGTTTGAACTCAAGACCTCATGCTTACTTGTTGAGCTAGTGCTCTACCAATTGAACCATGCATGCCTCCCAACCAGCTTTTTGGAGTCTTGAAGATTTTTCTGCCCAAGCTGGATTTGAACCATGATCCTTGGGATTCCAGCCACCTGAATGGTTAGGATTGCAGGCATGAACCACTGATGCTTAGCTGCACTGGGTATTTTTGCAAGAGGGTCTTATTTCCTACCCATGTGCAAGCCTGGACTGTGATCCTCCTGTTTTGCTTCCTTCTATGGGCTGGTATAACAAGTATGCGTCACCATACTCAACTTCTCTCCTTAGAGATGGAATCTCATGGGCTTTTCTGCCCAGGCTGGCCTGGAACTACAGTCCTTCAGATCTCAGTTTCCTGTGGAGCTAGGACAACAGGAGTGCACCACTGTTCCCAGGTATTGATTGAGAAGGGGTCTTGGAAGCTTTTTGGGGGACTGGCCTGGCCTTTAACTACAAGCCTCCTGAGTTCAGTCTGCCAAGTAGCTAGGATTACAAGTGTGAACCATCAGGACCTGGCTATGCTGTTTGCCTTTAAAGATGAGGAAAACTGGAAACCTGGGAACACAGCTCGTCCCTGCCAAGAAGGGCTGCTGAGCCGGGTTGGCTGTGTCTCCGTGTCCAGACCTGGCCCTGCTCCTCAGCCCCTTGCAGTGTCTGCCTGAGGCTAAGCTGGTGCCAGCCGGCTCTGACCATGCCCCTGCGCCGAAGTGCCGAGAAACAGGAGCAACACCTTGGGGACAGGGGTCAAAGTGCACACACTTATTTTCTAGAACAAAGGCTAAAAGAAACAAGTTTCTTTCATTTTATTTTAAGAAGGACAAAAATTGTTATTAAAACATCTACATTATTATCAAGATACTAGACCTTATGATATTTAATATTAAAGTGTGGTATTCTTAAATTTTTAATACAGACATTTTAAAAGGACCATTAAATTGAGTACTGCCTAGCTGAGAAATGCAGCATCCCCCTCCTGCGCCCCCAGCCCCGTGTCCACCATGCCACCTTGTCCCTGCCTGCTAAGGGTGGGTGACAGGTTCCTGATCTAAGTAAGCCAGGACCCTAAAAGGGCCACATCTGAAATAGTTACATCACCGTTAAGATTGTTTTCTTGCCTCTCCTGGTCCCCCTCCCTGCCTCACACTGTCACCTCTCCCCAGCGGGAGTCCAACTCTGGCTTACTTGGAGAGCCCTGAATCCCAAGGCCTCTGGGCAGATAACAGGCTCAAGATGACAACTCAGGATTCTCATCCTTTTCCTTGGCAGGGGTACAGACAATCATATTCCCTCCCGTGCTGGGGGCGCTCTGGGGCTCTCTCCTTGGTAGACATCCGGGGATAGTGTGGCAGCCTCTACCACCCCTCCTGCCCGTATCACCTCCAGATTACAGCTCCGGTCCTTCCCTGTCTCCTCACAAATAGCCAGATGAGCCCCATCAACCCTCCTAAGAACACAAGGATGGCTGCATTTTCTGGCCAAATTCCTTATCTCTAGCCCTCCTTAGAATCCTCGGATACCACACACATATATAATATTATATAGAGCGATATATTTAATACCTGTGTATATATGCATCACAGGGGCGACATATATACACACTAAAAACGAGGCTGGTGACAACAGACGGCAACACCACAGGTCGGGAGAACACGCGTCATCCACAGTCACGGCACGGGCCCCGCCCTGGCTATGGTGTCTCCTTCCCTCCCAGCCATGCCAGCAGCACCCACATTCGGGGTGCTGGCCTGCTGGGGGCAGGAGCGGGGGGGCAGGGGAGAGGAAAGGGTGCATGCCACGGTTATGGAGAGTCTGGGTGGAGGGGGCACAGGGTCAGGGTTCTCCACGCCCCCGGGCGCCCGTCATCACATCACTTCAATCCTTGTCGGAGGAGCAATTACAAGGGTATTCCACAGTCTCCGTCTTAATCCCTGCCAGCCTTAGTTCCTGGTTCCTTCTGGGGGTGCCCCACTCCTTGTGCCAATAGTGTGGGGCATTCTGGAATGTCTGGGAACCAGGGGAGGCTGGGTCTGCCCTTGGAAGGGGTGGGACAGAGGGTCGTACAAAGACGTGTCAGACAGTGGGAGGTCTGGGCGGGTGGGGGGGCAAGGGCTGGGGGTCTGCTGAGGTCCCAGGCAGCTTCAGGGTTGGGGATCAGAAAGGGGCTGGGACAAATGGGCATTTCCATGTCTGGGGTTGGGAAGATCTTACTGGATTCCCCAAGAAAGAGTGGTTGTGTCCGTCCCATCCTAGAGTAGCTTAGGAAGCCCACAGTCAAGTCTCCTTCCTCTCCAGTGTCCTGACCCCACCCCCCGAGGTGGGGCGCCCACCCCTGCCCTCTCCCTGCATAGACAGACAGACATGGGATGTACCTCTGCTGTGCACTCTTGACAACTCTCCCTGGAAGGGGACTGTCCTTCCACTGGCGCCCACGACCAGCTCTCCTGAGGGACCCCAGGGGTGCTGCGTGGGTCCTAGCCAGCCAGACTCCAGCCCATAACGTGTGAGTCTTTTGGCCGTGGTTTATATGCCATGTCTGCCTCATGCTGGAGGCTAGAGACCCTGGGCAGACCGCTCCTCCCCAGAGGCTAGGCCTCGGGTTTCTTTTCTACAAAATGGGGTTTGAGCTGAGTCGGCTCTTGAAGGCTGAGGATTTACAATCTATACTATACTAGTGGCCAGCAAGAAAGAGGTCTGGGGTGGAGTGGTCCCAGAGCACCTGGAACCCCAAGTCACTCCAGGGATCATCCAGCCCAGCCCCGCTCCTCTCTTCCAACCAGAGTGGACATCGAGGTCCCGGGACTGAAGCTCCATTGTGGGGCTGCATTTTAAAGCTAATCAGGGCTTCCTGCCCTCTGTTGTATCTGGATCTCCCCGGGGCGGGGAACAAAAAAAAAGGGGGGGGGGAGAAGGACCCTCCTGCTGCAGATTCAAGTGGGGACCCCAGGCTCCCCAGCCCTGAGCTTTGGGCCCCCTGTAGGAGCAGACAAACTTAAAGCTGTAGGCTGAAGCCAGAGGGGCCAGCCAGGCTCTTCCCTCCCTGGCCACGGGAGCCTGGGGTGGAAAAGGATCCTGGGACCACTTGAGGCTGCAGCAGGTGCACCTGGGCGATGGGGGTGGAGAGATGGACAGGGCCCCAGGTGGCTGGTGAGGGAGGCCGCCTGCACTCCTGGTGGTCTGCCCTGGCCCTTCCATCAGGCCTTCTGTCCCCACCCCCACCCCCGACCTCAGGATTTTGCCCACGGCTGAACCTGGTCCTACTCCCCGGTGGTGGTGGTGGTAGTGGTGGCAGCAGCGGCAGCGGTGGCAGCAGCAGCAGGGGCAGCAGCAGAGGCTTCGGGGGTGGCACCAGCGGTGTCTCCATCCTCTTGCAGCAGGAAGTTGTATTTGCCGAAGTCATCATCCCGTGGACACAGAAGCATGTCCTTGCGGGCCTTGGCCAGCTTCTGCTTCAGCACCTCACGACGGTCCAGCCATTCATTGAGCTCTTCCTGTCCGTGGGCGCAGCGGCACTTGTCCCCGTCCGGGCAGGCTTTGCCCTTCTGGAGCCTATGTGGGTAGCAGGGGGCTCACTACCCGAGCTCGGTGCCTTCCTGGCCCCCACCAGTTGCCTTCCCCTGAAACAGGCCTCTCACCCAGGCAGCTCAGGGCCAACCCAGAAGCCCCAGAGCTCTGGGATCTGACCCAGTGCTGCAAAGTGTCTGAGTCAGGAGGGCATATACATGCACGTGCATGCGCATGCACGCACACACTAATCTAGGCAGATCTTAAATCCCATCCCTCACCCCAAGGTTGATCTCGCATCCGATACAGCAGGCCTCATGCACCCTGCAGCCAAGAGGGAGGCAGAGCAGCCACTGGGCTCAGGGTGCTCAGGCCCACCAGCTCCGGCCCTAGGAACCACCATTGCCTGCCCTCGCTCAGCACCTGTCACAGAGCCGGAATTCGCCCATAGGAAAGCGATAGGCCCAGCCGCTGGCGTCACTGTCGGACGTGAAGACCTTCTCCTTGTGCTTCTCCGACTGGATGTGCTGCTGCCACTGCTTCTTGCTGTTGCTGTTCTTGCCGCAGAGCCAGCAGTGGTACCCCATCTGCAGGCACAGCTGTGTGGGTACCTGCCGCCCGGCCTCTGTCCCGCCCGGCCCCTCCAGGCTGCCTCCCGCACAGGTTCCCGCCTAGCTCGGGCATGGGGGTGCTTGCTCACCATAATGTCGGCGTAGTCTGTGGGCATCTGGATCTGCTTCTCCCCTTCCCGAGAGCTGATGGGGGTCCCTTCCCCGGGCTTCCCTGGGTTATGCTTTTTCAGCCACATGTCATAGGTCTGCTGCATGTCCAGGACTAGGCAGGGGACAGAATGGCTGGTGAGGGGGCTTCCCCAGCCATCTTCCCGCGATCCCTGCTGCACTCCAGGCCCGGCTGAGCTGCCCAGCCTTGGATCTCGAGGCGGCCCGGAGCAGGCACGGCTGCTAAGGCCCGGTAGGCATAGCAGGTGCCAAGGGCTGTTTAGCAGTGAGGAGACACAGGGTGACTCTTGGCATTCAGTTAGTTATTGTGGTTGGTCATAGGGCTTGAACTCAAGGCCTGGGCGCTGTCCCTGAGCTGTTTGTGCTCAAGGCTAACACTCTACCACTTTGAGCCGTGGCCCTACATCCAGTTTTCTGGTGGTTAATTGGAGACAAAGAGTCTCACAGACAGGCTGGGAGTGTGGCTTAGTGGTAGAGTGTTTGCCTAGCATGCATGAAGCCCTGGGTTTGATTTCTCAGTACCACATAAACAGAAAAAGCCGGAAGTGGTGCTGTGGCTCAAGTGGTAGAGTGCTAGCCTTGATCAAAAGAAGCCCAGGGACAGTGTCCGGGCCCTGAGTTCAAGTCCCAGGACTGGGGGGTGGGAAAAAACCAACTCACAGATGTGTTACCAAGGCTGGCTTTGAACTGTGATCCTCAGATCTCAGCTTCCTGAATAGCTAGGATGACAGGCGTGAGCCACCAGTGCTCAGTGCTACTCACTCTTATTCTCCTTCATGAACGTCCACATGTCCCTCTCCTCAGGGCTGTGCGCGAAGGAGCAGTTCCCCACGTACTGGCACTTGCGGCCATTCTGCGCATGGATACAGAGCTGTGGGTACAAGCGACAGTCTGCTGAGCACGCTGGGCTGTGTCCTCGGCACAGGAAGGAAGGCCTGCCTCCAGGGCCCCAGTCACCTGCGTTCACCCCCAGTGCTTACGTCGTATTGCTGTGGGAAGTTGCGAATGGACGGCAGTGGTCTCACCGACACCCATTTCCTCTTGGCCTTGGACATCACCAGGAGGACACGCCGTTCCTTGGTCCAACTGAAGGACACAGAAGGAAGCCACTTGGGGTGGTATGACCTCTTCAGAGATCCTTAGTCTCTCTGAGTCTTGGCCTCTTCTCCCAGCATGCCCCTGCCCAGTGCCCGCTTACCAATGCCGGGCCTTAGCACTGCAGTATTTGAGGTCCTTGTCAGGCTCTACAACCTGCCCATTCCTCCAGCACTGGCCACATACAAACTTCATCTGCAGGTCAAAGGTGCTGGGCCCATGTGTCCTTGGGCCACCCTGTTGGAGGTTGAAGGTACAAGGCCTGAGGCCCAGGACTTTGTTACACAAGCCACAGCCTCTGGGACTGCCAGGGCGGCCAAGAGCATGGGAATGGGCTGGTCTATACGCCCCGGTTCTCCTGACAATCAATGGCTTCCATACTGCAGGACTCACGGCTTCTTAGGGTGAGCTGGGCCTGGAATGAGGCTCCATCGATCCTTGAGATCCTTGAGACCAGGCCCAGTGTCCTGGCTGTCATCAGTGGTCACAGTGACCTCACAGCCACAGGGTACAGGCATTGCCCGTAACAGATCCTCATACACTGGTGCCTGGGCAAGCCCTGGAGTGCTCGCTCATGCTGGGTGGGGATGGCAGGCAGGGCTTCATGAATGAGAAACCAAGGAGCTAGATGGCAGGAATGGCACAAGTGGGGAGGGAGCAGGGAAGACTCTGGACAAGATGTCAGAGAACTTGGGATTGGCCCCTGGGTAGGTAGGTCTCCAATATACCCCAAGCCTCAGTTTCCCATTTGTAAGTGCCATGGCTCACGCAGCCAGGGCCATGGGGAAGGACAGGCCATGTAGTCAATGGGAAACAGATTGAATTCAGCAAGAGGATCTTGAAATAGCGCCCCAGGTCCAGAGCCAGTGGCTGAGGCGGGTAATCCTAGCTACTCAGGAGGCTGAGATCTAAGGATCTTGGTTCAAAGCCAACCTGGGAAGGAAAATCTGTGACTCTTTTTTTGTCAGTTGTGGGGCTTGAACTCAGGGCCTGGGCTCTGTCTCTGGGCCGCTCTGTGCTCAAGGCTAGCGCTCTACCACTTGAGCCACAGCACCACTTCATGTTTTTGAGTGGCTAATTGGAGATAAAGAGTCTCACAGGGACTTTTCCTGCCCAGGCTGACTCTAAACCACAATCCTCAGATCTCAGCTTACTGAGTAGCTAGGATTATAGGTGTGTGTGAGACTCTTTTTTTTTTTTTTTGCCAGTCATGGACCTGAACTCTGGGCCTGGGCGCTGTCCCTTAGCTCTTCAGCTCAAGGCAAGTGCTCTACCGCTTGAGCCACAGCACCACTTCTGGCTTTTTCTGCTTATGTGGTGCTGAGGAATCGAACCCAGGGCCTCATGCATGCAAGGCAAGCACTCTACCACTGAGCCACCTTCCCAGCCCAGGTGTAAGACTCTTATCTCCAATTAAGCACCACAAAAGCTGGAAGTGGAGCTGTGGCTCAAGTGGTGGAGCACTAGCCTGGAGCACAAAAGCTCAGGCATAGTGCCCAGGCCCTGAGACAATCTCTAGGATTGGCACCAAAGGGGAAAAAAAACCTCCCTAAGAGGCTGTATGCATTACAAAGGAGAAAGTATAACTTTGCAGTAGAGGAAATGGCTGCAGTCCGGGCACCTTATCCAGCTATCCATTGAATCAGGTTATCAGTAGTAATGGGACAACCTGCGTTGACAATGACAGTGCTTCCTGAGCTGAGGACATGCTGTGTCTCTGTGGCATGAGGAAACATTGCCCAGTCCACCGGATGGCCTTTCTACAAAACCACAGTAATGTCACAGAAGACAGAGACCAAGGAACCATTCTAGATTAAAGGAAACTGCAGAGATGCAGTGCACTTCCTGGAATTCGGAGGACAATTTATGAAACCTGAATAATAAATAATCTTGTATCGGTGCTAATTCCCTGGTGATCTACCTGTACTGTAGTTATATGAGTGTTCCCCGCCCCCCTTTCTTTCCTTCTCCCCGCTCTGATACTAGCACTGGACATTGGGGTCTCAGTACTGTCTCTGAGCTTTTTTTGCTCAAGTCTAGGGCTCTACTGCTTGAACTACAGCTTTTTAGTGGTTAATTGGAAATAGGCATCTCAAGGACTTTACTGCCTGGCTTCAAACTGCAATCCTCAGATCTCAGCAGCCAGAGTAGCTAGGATTGCAGGTGTGAGCCACCAGGGCCCATTTTTAAGACACATACAGAAGAAGTGTTCAGGGGTAAGAGAACAGCATATCTGCAACTTACTCTCAATGGTTAGGGAAAAAAAGTGTGCATCTTTATGAACATAAATGTACATGTGTATATGTGTACATATATGTGCACCTAGGACAAAGCTACGTGCAGGAAAAGGAGACACACAGTCAGGTATCAGTGGCTCACATCTGTACTCCTAGTTATTTGGGAGGCTGAGATCTGGAGGATCACGATTCAAAACCAGGCCTGGGCAGAAAATCTATGAGATTCCATTTCCAATGAACCAGCTAAGTATGAGACTGGAGGTATGGAACAAGCACGGTAAGTGAGAGTGTGAGGCCCTGAATTCAAACTCTAGTAACAGCACCAAGAAAAAAGACAGACAGACAGACATCCACACATAAACATGGCCAATATAGTACGGAATATGCTAACGTGACTTTCTGTGAATCCAGAAAAGGATGTACATGAATTTTCCGTCTTTTTTTTTTCCCCCCAGTCCTGGGGCTTGAACTCAAGGCCTGGGCTCTGTCCCTGAGCCTCTCTGTGTTCATGGCGAGCGCTCTACCATTTGAGCCACAGCTCCACTTCCAGCTTTTTCTGTGTTTGTAGTACTGAGGAATGGAACCCAGGGCTTCATGCACGCTAGACAAGCACTCTACCACGAAGCCACCTTCCCAGTCCCCATATCAGTCTTAACACTTGCCGGTACATATGCAAAGCAGAGACAGCCGCTGGGGACCCAGCTCCAGGGCCTTACCATGCTGCCGCTGGCCTTCCCTGCGTGTGCTTCCATCTGCTGCCAGTATTTCTTGGATTCCTGAACGATGTCTTCGTGAGTCATGCCTGGAAAGGATGAGGGCCGACAGAGGTACCCTGAATGGGCAGGACGCCTGTGCGGTGCCAGTGCCAGCCACGGTCCAAGAGGAAGGCCAGGCCTGCCTACGGTAAAACTCAAGGTACAGAGGAGGAGCTGTAGTGTGACCCCCCTCCAGCCTGCTCCTCCTCCAGCGCCCCCTTTTCAGAACATGGAACCCATTCTTCCAGGCACACTGACTTAGAAGTTAACCTTGACATTATCTGTTTTTTATTTTTGTTTTCCTCAATACTGGGGTTTGAACTCAGGGTCTTGAGCTTGCTAGGCTGCTACTTTACCCCTTGAGCCACATCTCTCGGCCTGTTTGTTTTTATGCCAGTCCTAGGGCTTGACCTCAGGGCCTGGGCACTGTCCTTGAGTTTTGGCTGCTCAAGGCTAGTACTCTTACCACTTGAGCCACACAGCTCCACTTCTAGCTTTTTTAGTAGTTAATTGGAGATAAGTCTACTGAACTTTCCTGCCTTGGTTGGCTTGGAAATGCAATCCTCAGATCTCAGCTTCCTCAGTAGCAAGGATTACAGGTGTAAGCCACCAGCGCCTGGCTTTGTCTTGTTTTTTTGAGATAGGGTTTCGCAAAGTTTTCTAGTTGGGCTTGAGTAGCTAGGATTACAAGTGTGAGCCACCAGCTCCTGGCATATGCTGCACTTCTATAGAGCCTACAGCACCGCAGGTACCCGGATGTTCAGCTCTGCCATACACTCAGGTAACCACTGAGTGGGGTCTGCTGTGGCTAAACAGCACTATGTGTGGTACATGACTCTATCTCCCTTATGGTGAAGAGATTATTTTCTTGTCCGTCATGAGGCTTGAACTCTGAGCCTGGGTGCTGTCCCTCAGCTTTTCAGCTCAAGGCTAGCGCTCTACCACTTGAGCTACAGCGCCACTTCTGGTTTTCTGGTGGTTTATTGGAGATAAAAGTCTCATGGAGGCTGGGCACCAGTGGTTCACGACTGTAATCCTAGATGCCCAGGAGGCTGAAATCTGAGGGTCATGGCTCAAAGCCAACCCAGGAAAGTCCTTGAGACTCTTATCTCCAATAAACCACCAGGAAACCGGAAGTGGCACTGTGGCTCAAGCGGTAGAGCGCTCGCCTTACAGTGCCCAAGCCCAGAGTTTAAGCCTCACAACCGACAAAAAAAAAAAAAAAGTCTCATGGACTTTCCTGCTAGGGCTGACTTTGGAACCACGATCCTTAGCTCTCAGCCTCCTGGGTAGCTAGGATTACAGGCATGAGCCACAGGTACCCGGCAAGGGACTCTTATATGAAGGTCCCTGCTTCACCCTGTGGACATTCTTCCTCCTAAACACGGGGTCTTCAGCCTTGCTATTCCCCCACCCAGGCATTCCTGGCTTCTTTCTTTCTTTTCTTTTCTCTTTTCTTTTCTTTCTTTCTGTGGTGGGGGCTGAACTCTAGGTATGGGCGCTGTCCTTCAGCTCTTCAGCGCAAGACTAGCACTCTACCATTTGAGCCACAGTGCCACTTCTGGTTTTTTCTGCTTATGTAGTGGGGAGGAATCGAACCCAGGGCCTCATGCATGCAAGGCAAGCGCTCTACCACTGAACCACCTTCCCAGCCCCCACCCTGGCCCCTTTCTGTCTCTCAGAGAAGTGCCTACATTCACTGCATCCCACTGCGGTTGCTTGTGGCTCTGCCTTAAATTTCTGTGCCACACTGATGCCTGTCAGAAAATATATCCCCGCTGACACTAAGAGGACACTGAGGATCACATGTATAATACTTTATATTCCCCCAAATGCTGAGGAAATTCTGACAGCCAGGCACTGGTGGCTCTCATGCCTATAACTTTAGCTCCTAGGGAGGCTGAGTTCTGAGGAACATGGTTTGAAGACAGCTGGGGCAGGAAAGTCTGTGAGACTATCTCCAATGAACCACCAAGGAAGTGGAGCTGTGGCTCAAGTGGTAGAGCATGAGTCTTGAACACAAAGGCTCAGGGACAGTGCTGAGGCCCTGAGTTCAAGCCACAAGAATAGCACATGTACACACACACAATTCTGACAGGCGGTAGGGAAAAACCTGCTTCCTAATTCTGATGAAACAGTTACATCTCTCTTTGCATACGGACCTCTGGAGCAATGGTCTCTACTAGTTCATGCCTGAATCCCAGCCCAGGAGGTGAGAGGAAACCCCTGGTACAGAGTGTGGAGGCAGAGACTGGGCTCAACACTGGCCAACAACCAGACCAGCAGAGGAGGACCCACAGCAGAGAAGTGATTTTACTTCTTCTTCTCCTTCTCCTTCTTTTTGTTATCAGTGCTGGGCCTGCAGTTTAGGTCCTAGGTGCTGCCCCTTAGCTTTGTTGCTCAGAGCTGGCGCTTCGCCACTTGAACCACAGCTCTACTTTCAGCTTTTTGGTGGTTACTTTGTGCCGGGGCTGGCTTTGAACTGTGATCCTCAGATCTCAGCCTCCTGAGTAGCTAGGATTACAGGCGTGAGCCATGGGTGCCTAGCCTGGGAAGGGACTTCTGACCATCACAGGCAGCAAGTGGAGCTGAGTTGGGACTCCCTTTCCCATTTCCACACCTGCTCTCCCGTGGCAGCCCCCAGATGGGGAGAGACCCACGATCTCCTGGGCCTCGCAGCCCCCGGTAGCATATCCTGTCTCCTCTGGGCTACCTAGGATGTGTCAGCTCCCCGAGAGCTGCCTTCCTCCGAATTCCCCCCCACGCACTCCCCCTACTCCCTTCCCCCAGCCCCGCACCTGAGTACTGCTGCAGCAGCCAGACCTTGAGCTCGATGAAGCTGTGGGCGAAGTGACAGCTGTCCTCGCGCAGGCAGCCATAACGCACCTCGTGGCGGCACACGTCAAACTGGAAGTGCTCCTGGAACTGGCGGATCTTGGAGTACTTGAGAGAGGTGGAGCGGACGATGTGCACCAGGCACCTGGTGGGGGGGGGGGGAAAGAGGGCGCAATGCAGACCCCAGGCCCAGCACCTCCCACCTTCCTGACAAGGCTGCCGTACCCAGGGCCAGGCAAGCTGACAGATTCTTCCTGGGCCAGGAAACCCAATGTTGTAGCATCTACTGGTCCAACACAGATCTGATCACGGCTAGGCTAGGATTTGAACCCAAGTCTGCCCGACTCCAGGGCTTGGCTCTGATACCTATGCTCGGGCCAGAGGCAAGGTGAGAAACAGGGAGCAAAGGCAGGGATGCTGGGACTGACCCAGCATCCCCCGTCCCTGTCTGCCATTGCCATGACTGTGGAGAGTGGAGGGCAGGAGTGGAATACAGGGCTGCAGGGTCCTGATTTACCCATTGACCATCTGCTTCTCCCTGTACAAGAGGAACAGGGACTCCTCCCCCAAATGCCTGCAGACACCATGAAATCCCCACGACAATGCATGGAATACAGGAGCTACTCAATGAGTATGGTTCCTGAACTTCCCAGGGGCGACCCCCACCACTCTCGGCCCTCAGCTTTTGCCCAGCCTTTGGGGCCGCTCCCAGGGAGCCTCTGATCCTGGCCTCAGCCCGCTACTCACTTGTTGTTGTAGAAGCTGTGCTTGGCAGCCAGGTTAGAGCAGACGGATGGTGAATCCTTGGTGCCCTTGCTGATGATCCGAGGCTTACTGTCAAAGCAGATCTGCCCAGGGAGGGAATGGGCTGGCAGCCTGCAATGCCATCTGGGGAGGGGGGTGGGCTAGAACCCCAAATGACATCCCAGGCAAAGACAGCTGTGTCCGGTAAGCTTGGGGTGAGGGGCTGAGGAAGAAAATCCCAGGGTCTGACTCCCCCTCCTTCCTCCTTCATGTTTCTGGCTCCAGCTCACGGATGAGCTGAGCCTTGGCCACCCCACCCACCCAACCTCACCCCCACGACTCCGAAGGCCTGGGACAGGGGTGACGCTGGGTCTCTGAAGCCTCAATTATAAACTGGTTAGAGCCACACCTGCTCTGTCTCTGAGCAGCTCACAAAGAGAGAGAGAGAAAACTCCAACTGGTAGCTCGCACCTGTAGTCCTGGCTACTCAGCAGGCTGAGATCTGAGGATTATAGTTCAAAGCCAGGCTGGCAGGAAAGTCTGAGAGACTCCTATTCCTAATTAACCAGCAAAAAGTCAGAAGTGGAGTTGTGGCTCAAGTGGTAAAATGTCAACCTAATGTAAAAAAAAAGCTAAGGGACAGCATCCAGGTCCTGAGGTTATGCCCCAGTGCAGGAAGGAAGAGAAGAAAGGGAGGGAGGGAGGGAAGGAGGAAGGAAGGGAGGGAGAGAGGGAAGGAGGAAGGGAGGCAGGGAGGGAGGGAAGGAGGAAGGGAGGGAGGGAGGGAGGGACGGAGGAAGAGAGGGAGGGAGGGAGGAAGGGAGAGAGGGAAAGGAGTTTGGTAAATTGTGCCAACTGCTCCCTGAGGGGAGCTGGCACCAGGTCTCCCGGCCGCTCTGAGGGTTAGGGGAAGATCAGGACTGAACTGCACCAAACTCAGCAGCAGCCCAGTCCCAAGCTCTTGTTCCCTCAAGATGGACATGACACTGTTCTGTCTGTTCTCGGGCCACAGGCCAAGTTTACGCCCAAGGCTGAGCAAGGTCTGGGGTAGCTTGGAGGAGCCACTGGCCTGAGAGCTGGGACTGAGCAGGATGAAGAAATATGGGAGAGCATTTTCTGGGGAGCATACCACCAGGACACAGGCCGGAAGGACAGGGACATCAAAGCTGGGAAGTGAAATGCAAAGCCCAGACACCTGGCTCAGGACAGCAGTGCCAGGTACTTGGAACCCAAATCAACAGCCATAAGGACAATGCCGAGTAAACTCCTCAGCTACCTGGAGATGACCACACATGGTGGCAGGCATTGGGAGGTAGGCCTGGACTTTACCTCACCTCTCTGAGCCCCAGATCACTAGAGGGACATGGAGTCAGCATCTGGGTGCTGATGCTGCCAGGAGAAGGCCTACCACTAGTTATCTGTGAAGAGCAGGTGGGTGGGTCGCTATTTCTTCCTGGCCTCCATTTCCACCACTGCAAAATGACAAGGCTGGCTAGGACCTAGACCCTAGCAGGAGAAGATCCTCAGGGCTTTGCTTTCTGATAGTCCAAGGATGTGAAGACTCAGGCCGAGGACTTGGGTTCCAGGGCTAACCTCATGATGGCAGTCCCTAGCCCGATGTGTGCTTGGATGGTCCAAGCACCGTGGAGGAGGGAGGGGGCGGGCAGGTACCTCACAGAGGAAGGTGAAGATGCCCTGGTGCTCCTTGAGGAGCTTGGCGATGGTGAGGCTGCCCCGCTTGACGCCCCCCAGTGGGTCGAAGAGCAGGTCGCGGTTGAGGGTGCCCTTCCGCTCCTCCGTCCACACGTCGATCTCCTCCTGATGGTAGGCGAAGGTGCAGTTATCTCCGTACTTACAGTCCTGCTTGTTAATCATGTCTGCAAAGAGGCAACAGCACACACGTTCTGCCAGGCGGGGACAGCAGCCCACAGTGTCCCCACGATCCCAAAATTACTGCTACCCTCTCCTACGAGGACGCCTTCCTGGGTGCCAGGTCTGGGTCACTGTGCTTGGCACCCTCAAGACTGCGTTATGCAAGTCAAGCAAGAGAGGAAGTATAGAAAAGGCTCCGCTGGCCAGGTGCTGGTGGCTTATGCCTGTAATCAGGAGGCTGAGATCTGAGGATTGTGGTTCAAAGCCAGCCCAGGCAGGAAAGTCTATGAGACTCTTATCTCCAATAAACCACCAGAAAACCGTAAGTGGTGCTGTCGCTCAAGTGGTAGAGTGTTCCTCTTGAGCTGAAGAGCTGAGGGACAGCGCCCAGGCCTACAGTTCAAGCCCCATAACTAACAAAAGAAAAAGAAAAAAAAAGAAAAAAAGAAAAAGCTTTGGAGAAGTAGACAGAAAACAGGGATTTAAAAAATGATTATCACCAGGAAATGAATATTGTGTGGTTAACAGCATGGCTGGCAAAAGCTGAACAGACAGAGGTTAGGATTATTTGTTACTCTCTAAACCTTGAAGAGAACATTGGGCGGTGAAGGTTGAGGTATGTGTGTTTGTGTGTGCACACACTTGCATGTACTATTATTGAGGCCTGAACTTCCCTCAAGACCAGTACTCTACCACTTGAGCTACACTTCTGGTGGTTAACTGGAGATGAGTCTCACGGACTTTCCTGCCCAGGCTGGCTTTGAACCACAAGCCTCAGATCTCAGCCTCCTGAGTAGCTAGGATTACAGGCATGAGCCACCGGGCGCCCAGCTCACTTTTATTTATTTATTTTTGTGTGTGTGTGTGCTGATACTGGGACTTGAATGCAGGGCCTGGATGCTGTCTCTTAGCTTTTTTACTCAAGGCCGGCATTGTATCACTTAAGTCATTGCTACACTTCCCACTTTTTGGTGGCTAATTTGGGATAAGAGTCTATGGACCTTGCTGCCTGGGTTGCTGTCAAACCACAATCCTCAGCTCTCAGTCTCCTGAGTGGTTAGGATTACAGGTGTGTGCCACTGGTGCCTGGCTCAATAAATCACTAAGGAGGCCAGGGAGTTTGGAAAGAGGAAAACAGGCTCAGACACTGGAGCCTTTCCTTTCCTGAAGAGGCCTGCTTTCCTCTGTCCTCTTTTCCCTCTTTCTGAGTCCTAAGTACTCAGGAGGCTGAGATCTGAGGATCATGATTTGAAGCCAGCCTGGACAGGAAAGTCTATGAGACTCCAATTAACTACCAAAAAACAAAATCCCCAAAGTGGAGCTGTGGCTCAAGTGGTAGAGTCTAGCCTTGCGCAGGAAAGATTAGGGACATCACCCAGGCCCTGAGTTCAAGCCCTAGAACCAGCACAAAATAAATAAATGTGGAGCTGGTCAGGAAAGGAGGTGCTCACCCTGACATGTCACCTCATCCTTGATGGCCTCATGAACCCTAAAACCTCAGCTTTCTCCCCTCCCTCTCCAGAGGCGGTGAGGACCACCTCTGCTCTGCTGCCTGAACCAGCCACACAGCGGCAGCAGGTGGAGGAGGAACTGGGCTCTGGCTGGCGCCAGCCCCCACTGCAAGCCACCCACCTTTGCACAGGTAGTAGGAGCCCACAAAGCTGGTCTTGGTGGGCCGGGGCCGGATCCGCTTCCAGGTTTGGTCCTCTGAGCTCCGGAGCCGGCCCAGTAGGATGTCTCGCTTACATTTGTGCTCCAGGCCCTCTCGGTAGGTATAGTCGCCTGCCTTGGGGCCTGCAGGGAGGATGGGCGGGGGATGTGGCCACAGGCAGGCCAGATGGAAGGGGGAAACTAGTGAATCAACAGGCCTGCATCTAGGTTTCCCTGCCATTCTCTTCCTGGGGGCGGGGGAAGGGGGGAGGGAGAGAGTGGGGAGGGGTGCTCCCTTCCCCTACCTCCTTTCCACAACAACCCTGAGCTACACAGACATGTGGTGAGCCTGCCTACCTCAATGGTTCTCTAGAAATAATGGGAGGTCCCTAACCAAGGCCCGCCCCCTTCCCTTCCTGTCCCAGATCCCCCATAGACACATGAGGGTCCTCTCACTGTGGGCTTTCACTCTCCTGGCACTACCAGCAGGTGTGGGTTGGGTTACCTGTCTTGGGGTAGCACAGCTGGCAGGCCTGCTTGAACTCATGGGTGGCAGCTAAGGGGTTCTTGATGAGCAAGGCGGTGTTGGGCATGGAGGGCTCCGGCTGGAAGGGGAAGAGGTGACTGTCTTGGGCCGTGGTGACAGCTGGAGCCACTAGGGCTGTGCTGTACACCCCGGGGTGGGGAGCACTCTTTGACTTCCCCCCTCCCAGCCCTTGTATTATGGTCCAGGACCCAGAACATCAGGACGAGAACTGGAGTCCTGGCCCCGCAGGGGAAGGTGCGCAGCAGTGAGCCTGGTTCAGAACATTCCTTGAGCGGAAGGTCAATGTGAAGTGGAGAAACAGCGGTGGCCTTCATGGAGGCCTTACAGTGCCCTCCCCCCAGTCCCAGCCAGATTCCATGACTTCCCAGGGCCACACGGCTAGTGTCTGGGCTGAGGTCGGGGTGCGGCCTGTCCACTGCTGGTGAACCCAGGACAGGTTAAGCTGGAGACTAGACTAACGCAGGGCTGCCATGCCTTGTCCTCCTCTAGCACACAGAGTGAGCATCCTCTGTGTGCCGGCCAGTGCATGGCAGGTGAGGAAGGGCTAGGAGAGCACCTCGGGCCTCTGAGAGGCGTCCTTCATGGAGGGCATAGCATCTCACCGCAGGGCTCATCTCTGGCCCTGAGACCCAACCAGAGGCCCAAAGCCACGCCCCCTCACGCCTCAAAGCCACACCCCCTCACGCCCCCACGCCTCAAAGCCACGCCCCCCACGTCTCAAAGCCACACCCCTATGCCCCCATGTCTCAAAGCCCCCTCACGCCCCCAGCGTATCAAAGCCATTCCCCTCCACACACACACTCCTCCAGAAGAAAGGAGGTACCTGGAAGCTCAGCCCATGACTCACCGAGGGGGCCGGTTTCTGAGTACTGCTTGGGGGGCGGTGGTCTTGTGAGTTGGTCTCCTCTGGGCAGGGAAAAGATACAGAGGTCACCAGCCCTGCCACGGAGGAAATGAGGGGCCTTCCCAGACTTCCTCTGTGCATTTTTATTTATTTTTTTTGTCGGTCTTGAGGCTTGAACTCTGGGCCTGGGCGCTGTCCCTCAGCTCTTCAGCTCAAGGCTAGTGCTCTACCACTTGAGCCACCGGTGCCACTTCCAGTTTTCAGGTGGTTTATTGGAGATAAGAGTCTCACTGACTTTCCTGCCTGGGCTGGATTTGAACCACGATCCTCAGATCTCAGCCTCCTAAGTAGCTAGGATGACAGGCGGGAGCCACTGGTGTCCAGCTCTCCCTGTACATTTCTAACTCAGAGAAGCCCCCAAGCCATGGACCCTGTCCTGATCAGCCAGGGCCTCAGCTCTGCCCGTCTCTCTATTCTCCAGCTGCATGCCACCCTTTTGCTGGAGCCTTCTGAGGGCTGCAGCCCACCCCTGACCCCCCAGAATCATGCAGGGCCTGTGCCTCTGGCTCCTTCCACACTGCCAGTAAACTCTGACAGGCCCAGACACCTCCCTCCAGGATGTCACCCTACAGGCCCCACCCCCAGCTCTGAGTGGCCCAGGCCACATATGACTGCCAAAAGCCAGCTCCATCAGGACTTGGAGGGAGTCAGGTTTTTTTCTCTGGCTTCCGGCTGAGGGAGCAGTAGCCTTGTCCTCCTGACCCCAATCTCAGGGTCATCTCCACAGAACCCCCAACCTAGGACTCTAAGGCTCTTGAGAGCTAGGCAGAGATCACCAGCCTGAGCCACAGGAGCCCTGAACTACTGCAGCTCTGCTGTTTGATCTAGAACAAGATACCTAGCCTGGCCAGGTGCCATGGCTCACACCTATAATCTCAACAACTCAGGAAGCTGAAACCTAAGGATTGCTGTTCGAAGCCAGCCTGGACAGGGAAGTGCTATGTGATGCTTATTTCTAATTAAGCACCCAAAATAAAGCTAGACATGGAGGTGTGGCTCAAGTGGTAGAGCACCAGCCTTGAGTGAAAAAGCTAGGTAGGGGATGGTGCCTAAGCAATGAGTTCAAGCCCCACTACCAGTGCACGCATGCATGCGCGTGTGTGTGTGCACACACATCCAGCCTGAAGCTCATCTCCGCAGTGCTGAGCACAGCAGAGTCAGGGCACTGCTCTGGACTGCCCACAGGGAGGCAGCCTGGGCTTCAGTACAGAGATGTCAGAACTGAAGTCATGGAGATGGGATTTTGCCCAGTGGGGAAAGAATGTGCCCAGCAGGGCCTCACCTATGAAAGAGTCAGGTTTGTCCAGGGAGCCTCGGACCGACCCGAAGGTATCCAGGGCCTCCAGCCGGGTGTCTGAGTAGGGGAGCAGGTCCAGAGGGTCCAGCGCGGGGCCTGGGGCGTCGAGGGTGTCCAGGACTGAGGCAGCCAGCTTCTTGGAGGGATCGATGACGAGGCCGAAGGAGGCAGGGGGCAGCGGGCTGGAGACGGGGATGGAGCCACCCACCACGGGGGGCAGCAGCGGGGTCCCGCCAGGGAACACAGGTATCAGCTGGGGCAACTCACTGGGCACACCACTGCCAGGCAGACCGCCCTGGACCAGAGACTGCAAGGTGGGACAGAGCCAGGGATCAGGGAAGAACATGAATTACCCGGCTTTGGGCAGAATGAAGCATGAAGCTTTCTGGGGAGCCAGTAGCTACTGTCCATCTGCCTGTGAGGTGACCCATCCCTCTGGGTGTATGTTCGCGTGCGCGCGCGTGCACGCATGTGCGTGTGCGTGTGTGTGTGTGTGTGTCATGGTGCCTGAACCCATCCCTCGGGGTGTATGTTCTAAAGTGCGTGTGTGTGTACGTGCGTGCGTGCGTGTGTGTGTGTGTGTGTGTGTGTGTGTGTGTGTGTGTATGTGTGTTGGTCATGGGGTCTGAACTCTGGGCCTGGGTGCTTTCCCTCAGCTCTTCAGCTCAAGGCTAATGCTCTACTTCTTGAGCTACAGCACCACTTGCAGCTTTTTCTGCTGAGGAATCGAACCCAGGGCCTCATGCATGCAAGACAAGCGCTCTACCACTGAGCCACCTTCCCAGCCCTGGATTTCTTTTTGTTGCTAGTCCTGGGGCTTGAACTCAGGGCATGGGCACTGTCCCTGAGCTTCTTTTGCTCAAGGCTAGCATTCTCCCACTTGAGCCACAGCATCACTTCTAGCATTTTCTGTTTACGTGGTACTGAGGAATTGAACCCAGGGCTTCATGCATGCTAGGCAGGCACTCTGCCACTAAGCCACATTCCCAGCCCTCCTCTACTTTTTTTTTTTTTTTTTTTGCTCAAGGCTAGTGCTCTACAATTTAAGCCAGAGTGTCACTTTCAGTTTTCTGGTGAGTTATCGGAGATATGAGTCTCACGGACTTTCCTGGGCTGGCTTTGAGCCATGACCCTCAGATCTTAGCCTCCTGAGTACCTAGAATTATAGACATGAACCACCAGTGCCAGCTTCTGGCCTTTTTTTTTTTCTTTAAACAATCTCTTGGTCTTTCCTGCCCCTGGCTGGCTATGAACTGAGATCCTCAGATCCCAGCATCCCATGGCTTCCTTCTAAGGTTTTTATTTCTTGAACTATGACATGGAGACTAGGCACTAGGCCGGACACAGGCTCAGGGGGCTGGAGGTGGTACATGGCTCACCAGAGAGTCCAGGAGGGTATCCAGCTCTGGACCAAAGACATCCCCATCCGAGAAGTCATCCAGGCCCTCGGTGCTGGGGATGGCCCTGCCGCTGCTGTCCAGAGGGGCCAGGAGGTCCAGCACGTGAGGAAACAGAGACATGGCAGGAGCAGAAGGGAGCAGGGCTGGGGAGCTGTGCAGGTCCACATAGCAGTCTGTGGAGGGAGAAGGCGGCTCAGTAGCTGCCCTGATGCCATTTGCTGGGAGTGGAGAGCGAGCCCCAGGGCCCAGCCAGCACCTTCCCTTCCTCCCCAGCTCCACCAGGGCCTGGCACTGCCAAACACCTACACAGAGGCAGAGGCTTGAGGGCGGTCAGGGAAGACAGCCCAAGGCAGAGAGCCCATTGGTCTGATCACACCAATGGGTTGATCACACCAATGGCCGGGGCTCAGCCTGTGCATCTACTATCATCACCTTTCTCTGGGGTATGCAAATGCCCTGGAAGCTAATGAGGAAGAGAGGGGAAAAGGAAGACTTAGAAAGAGGCAGAGGGCCTGGGGTGAGAATCAGGAGACAGCCTGGGGAAATTCTCTAGTCCAGAAAGGGAGTCTATGTCCTCTATCCCATTTCTAGGCTTCTCTGTGTGCAGAGCTGGGACAGGGCTGGACAGGGGTAAGGGGCTCAGCCTTCTCAGAGATCTTGTTCCCACTCTGCCGTCCTGATTCGGGGTGCTACCTGTTTCAATGTCATCAATGGATCCGAATCCGTTGGACATTCCCTGTGGAAAGGAAGAACATGGTGGTGTTATCCAGGCAAGGACCACGGCAGGGTGTGGCTCTGGAGCTTGGCTGCTGAAGAGTCCCTGGGGAGTACCCCAGCACCCAGGGCGGATACCAGACACCGCCCCCATGCAACCGGGGCTCAGGCAAGCACAGGTGCAGTGTGAAGGTCACACAGTCACAGTCACACAGGGGCACCTCAGGGAAACAGTGGCCCAGGAGAAAGGATATAACCTCTGGGCCTCAGTTTCCCCACCTGGAAAAGAATAGGGTCCGGACCATAGGGAGGTGGTGCAACACAGCACATACAGTCTGCAGTTCAAGACAAAATGATACCCTTCCCCAGTTACAGCCCCAGACTAGGAGGAGGCAAAAAAAGGGGGGGGGGAGTCATCCAAGGTAGGACCCCACTGCCACTGGATCTGAGCTTGCTTTCCAGCCTGGCTTCATCTCTAACCCCTCTGGGCTGTTTCCTTAATTGTTAAGTGAGGACACGCAAGCCACCCCCGCCAGCTGCACGTGGGGTGAAATGACTTGCATTGGTAAAACACTCAGACCAGTTCCTGGCGCACAGGGAGGGCTTTCTAAGGGTCTATTAGTTAGACAGATGCAGAACACATTTATTTTTGGATGTGGGGCTTGAACTCAGGGCCTAGGCACTGCCCCTGAGCTCTTCTGCTCAAAGCTAGCACTCTACCACTTTGAGCCATAGCTCTATTTCTAGTTTTCAGCGGGTTAATTGAAGATAAAGAGTCTCAAGGACTTTCCTGCCCAGGCTGGCTTGGAACCACAGTCCTCAGATCCTGAGTAGCTAGGATTACAGGTGTGAGCCACCAGCGCCCAGCTGAACACATTTACAATTGCAATCCGAAAACTGGCTTAGGCGCTTAGCCCCCAGCCTCTATAATCTACCACCGGTGGAGTCCTGCCTCGTCCCCACCTCTGGGCCATGCAGGGCACACGTGATTCCTTTCCCCTAGACTTTCTCCCATTCTTCTTGGGGTCCGTCACAGTTCAGCAGAAGTCCTGCCCCCCTGGTGAGGCTCTAGGTGGCCCTGGCCTCCTCAGTGCTCCCAAGGAGGAAGGCCCAGACCCTTACTGTTAGCCATCCTCTGCCAAACATCAATAATGATAGCAACAAGACTCATCCTGTACCAGAGGCCTCAGCCAACCCGTCCCATCTGCCATTGTACTTAGCCCTGGCCCCAGCCTCCATTTTGTCCCACAGCACCTACATTAGCTAAGTCTGCTATTCGCAGGTCCTGCTCCTTTGTTGATAACATTCAGCTAGTCATAGGGGTTTATGGAACCCATCTCTCCAGCAGCCTTTTACCTGTAATCTCACAGCCACCACATGAACATGAGCAAGCTGAGGTCCTGAGATTGAAGGGTACAACTCAGGACCTGACCAGCATGTCTAGCTCAGATCCCTCTGCAGAAGCCCTCTGGTGAGGAACTGGGTTTATGTCCTGGGCCATGTACCTCTCCTGACCCCAGGTCTCTGCTCAGGCTCTTCTGCTGGCTGAAAATACCATTCTTTTGTTTGTTTGTTTGTTTGTTGTGGGGCTTAAACTCAGGGCCTGGGCACTGCCACCTGAGCTCTCTTGCTCCAGGCTAGTACTCTACCCCTTTGAGTCACAGCAACACTTCCCATTTTCAGGTGGTTCATGGAGATCAGAGTCTCACAGACTTTCCTGCCTGGTCTGGCTTTGAATCATGATCCTCCCATCTCAGCCTCTGGAATAACCAGGATTATAGGCGTGAGCCACCAGTGCCTGGCATCAGAATGCCACTTTTTCATCTACTGTCTGAAAGCTGCTTTCCTAGCTCTGTGAAGCCCTCCACCCAGGCTGTCTGTCCTGACAACTCCCAGTCTTCCTTGTGCTCTGTCCACCAGATGCCCTACTTACACAGACTCTAAGCCGTGTAAGACCGTTGCCTGTCTCCTGCTCCGAGAACTCCTGTGGGCACGCTCTTTCGCGTCTATATAGGCCTATAGTACGCTAGGGACTCTGCCTGCCACCACCCAGCAATGCAATGTTCCCATGTGTGTGTGCGCTGCGCCAAGGCCGAGCTAGCCTGGCCTCTCCATGGTGGGGACCACTCCGCTGAGGCAGAGTGAACTGGCCAGCCCAGACCGCTGTGGATGTGGTGAGGGACAGGTAGAAGATGTGCCAAGGGCCTAGGACCAGGCATATTGCCATGTACGGTGAACAGGCAGTGACCAGCAGGTCTATACCCAGAGGGCAAAGCCAAAGCTCTTACCATGCATGGGTGACCCAGAGAGACAGGTGGTGTGGGGCAAAGAAAGGCCTGAGGTTCCAGGCCCCCGCCTACCTGATCTGCCACACCAGCCGCAGTACCATTACTGAGCAGAGAAAAGGTTTCCAATTCCTGCCAGGGATAGAAGTAAAAAGAGATTAAGACTTTAAGAGATGCCCAGTGTCCTGCCATCCAGGAGCAGAGAAGCCCCAGCTGCTGAGGGCCACCATGCTATGAGGGGCTCCCTCCTCTGAGCCTGCCATTTCCACCTGTTCTGTCTCCCAGGGTCACATGGGTCTTTGCTTCTTCTACCCTTGACCTCAGGAGATGACCTTCAAGTACACATGGTGCTTTTCGTCTCGAGCATTCTCTTGTTATATTCCTGCCAAGGGCCCTCTGTGCGGGCCCAGTGATCTCCACCTTCCCCAGGCAGGCGCCGACGTGGAGAACCAGGGACTAACTTGCGCAAGGTCCTGGCAGAGAGACTCTAGAGCTTTCCTGCCTGCAGCTTCCAGGCATGGAGTGAGGGCCGAATGGACATGCATGGATGTGAAGGAGGCCACGCGATCCCCACATTTCAAATGGGCACATGCGGGGGTGACTTGAGAACACAAAGCTGAAGGAGGCCCACGGGAACCCAGGCCATCCCCAGGGCAGGTCGTATCAGCCAGGGCAGGGGAGAGCACTGTGTTTTAACAGCTGATGTCTAAGGTAAACTGGGAATGTGCGCTGCTGTTCCTCTTCCACAGGCCCCTGCTGCTCCTTCGAGGGCTTTCAGCCAACGGGGAGGGGAGGGAAGAGCGCCCGCGATTGTTCCCTCTGCTCTCAGCCAGCCCTAGCCCCCTCATCCAGCTTCCCAACAGTGCCCAGTCCCTCCCTCCATCCCTCATCCCACCCCACTCACCCCACCAGCCCCCCAAGCCCAGGGCCCTGAGCCTACCTACCCGAGGCCTCTTATATGCCTTCCGCACCCGCAGCCCGAGCTTCTGAGCCAGCTCCTGACCCAGCTGAGTGACGCTTTCATCCTGGAGAAGCAAGACATGAGCACCCAGTGGGTTAGGTTGTCCTCCTAGACACTTTGTGCAGCCCTGCAAGGAGGGCCACGGTGACCCCATATCACAGACAAGTGAGGTCCCAGGTGACACGGGCGCTCCAAAACACACAGCTAGCGAGCAGTGGGCTGGAACCACAAACTTGTGCTTTTGTTGTTTTTTTATTTGGGGGAAGAGTAACTTTTATTTTTGGTCTTGAACTCTGATCCTGGGCGCTGTCCCTCAGCTCTTCAGCTCAAGGTGAGCGCTCTACCACTTGAGCCACAACGCCACTTCCAGTTTTCTCATAGTTCATTGGAGATAAGCTTCTCGTGGACGTTCCTGCCCAGGTGGGCTTTGAACCATCTCAGATCTCGCCTTCCTGAGTAGCTAGGATTATAGGCATGAGCCACTGGCACCCAGCTTAAGGTAACATTTTATTTCACTTTATACACTTACCTTTGGGACAGTCTTACAGTGTTATCCAGGCTGACCTCAAACCCTTGGGCTCAAATGATCCTCCTATCTCAGCCTTCTGAGTAGCTGGGACTACAAACATATGCTACCATAACTGACTGCTTTAGCGAGGTATGAGACGCCAGCACCCAGCTAAGATTCTGACTTGTGAACTAACGGGAATCAGGAAAGAAGTATAACATCATCTAACATGTTCTAAACAATGCTGCCTGGCCACTGCACTGATTGTCCTGCATGACTCTGATTCTATGCCCAGCATAGCTTCATGATACATTATGGAGGGTGCACACCAGCCTCCCACAGGCCGAGCCATGGCCCACGGCACACTTCTAGCAGGGAAAGACCCAAATCCTGGCCGGCTATCCTGCACTGACCACTCTGTACACTGCCTGCTCTATTCTTTCCTCTTTCTGCCCTACTCAAGTGCCACCTCCTCCACGGAGCCTGCCAGGACTTTGACCACTCCTGTTCCCTTGACCCTTCCTTGGCACCATTTACTCTTCTTCTCCAGGCTCGTGCACAGCCATTATCCCAGGCATCGAGTAGGGTACGTGCTTCACGGATGAGGAGCTGATGGGCAGGGGCATGAGGGGTGGAGCCAGGCTTAGGCCCAGGCCCGTCCAGGGGACTGTGGGTCCTCGGAGGAGCAGAGCTTTTCCCATGTGGGTGGTATTCAGTAAATACGGGACATGTGTTCAGCCCTGAGGTGTTTGGCAACTTGTAGATTCTCTGTTGGTCATCTTCCATTGTTAATTTCCTACCCAGTGACAAATCTAACATCAGAGTCCCAGCATATAGGGCACCCCACCACACCCCCCGTTTTATGCCAAGTCCCGGGGCTTGAACTCAGAACCTGGGCATCATCCCTGAGCTGCTGTTTTGCTCAAGGCTAGCACTCTTACCACTTGAGCCACTTCTGGCTTTTTCTGAGTGGTTAATTGGAAATGAGTCCTACAGACTTTCCTACTTGGGCTAGCTTTGCACTGAGAGCCTTAGATCTCAGCTTCCCGAGTAGCTAGGACTAGAGGCATGAACCACCAAAGCCTAGCTACAGCACCCCTTTAATCCTCGCTGTGGAGGCCAAGACCACAAACGAGAGAATCAGACTGCCAGGGTTCCACACATAGCTCCGCTGCCCCCTGGTTGCTATTCTTTCCTCTTCGTGTCTCTGCATCATCACCTTTCAAATGGAGACAACGAGAGCCCTGACGTCACAGGGCTGCTACAAAGACGAGGCGAGCAGCGGCTGGCACAGGAGCCAGCTCAGCATCCACACCGGGCCCTGCAGCTCTGTGCGACAGGGAGAAAGCGAGGCTCAGCAGCAGGGGGGGCCTGGCCTTGCAGCAGGGACTTACATGCGGCAGCGCGAGCGAGCACCGGCTGCTGCACTCGTAGGCCTCCTTGTGGCGCCCCAGCTCGTTGAGGGCCCGGGCCTTGCGGAAAAGCGCCCGTATGTTCTCGCTGTCCAGGCCCAGTGCCTTTTCGCTGTCTTCCAGTGATTTCTCATACATGCCCTGTGGGAGAGAAGTGCACAGCCTGACCCGTGTGACCTTCCCTTCCCAAACCTAGGGAGGGATGGCCACCTCCCTTGCAGCCCAGGGACAGGCTGGAGACCATGGGGAGAGAAAGGAGAGTCAGAGGGTGTTGGGTGTCTGTGTGTCCCACTGGTCAGACGCTGGGCCAAGCGCTGCAAGAGCGACAGGGGTGAGTCTGGTCACTCGTCACTCGTCTGCCCCCAGCTCAGAACATCATGACTGAGGGCAGCAGTGGCACCTTGGGGAAGCACAACAGTGAAGGGGACCCACGCCCCATGCCTGCACACTCATCTGTCCACAGCCCAGCCTGGTCCGTGGGGGTCTTCCCAGGCCCTTGGTGCTTCACTGGAATCCCCTACAGGACTTGAGCATGGCTAAAGCTCCAGCTCAGCAGTGGAGCAAGAAGGATGGGGGGGGGGGGTGGAGGGGAGAGAAGAAGGGGGGACAGAGAGGAGCAGAAAGTTCAGACTTCCAGCCCAGGGTCACTCCAAGATTCTAACTTACCTCATCTGGGGCAGGGCTAGAACAGCAGTACTATTATTCTTTTAGCGCTGGCCCTGGGACTTATAGACTCAGAGCCTGGGCGCTCTGTCACTTAGCTTTTTTTCACTAAGACTGGTGTTCTACCACTTGAAGCACACCTCCATTTCTGGCTCTTGGGTGGTTAATTGGAGATAAATAAGAATCTTAAGACTTTCCTGCCCTAGCTGGTTTGACACTGCGATCCTCAGACTTCATCCTCTGGAGATAGGATTAAGTGCTAGGATTGCAGGCGTGAGTCACCAGCAATGGCATGAAGAACCATTTTTTAAAGATGTTTTCATTATGAATTCATACTTTTTTTGTGACAGCGTCTTATTAGATTGCCCAAGAGGGTTTCAAAGTCCCAGATTTAAGCAATCCTTCTGTCTTAGTTTCTCAAGGAGCTGGGACTACAGGTGCCTGCAACTGTACACAGCTCCTCTGTGCTTTTCAACTCTCCAGGTCATCTGCTGTGCAGCTGGGACTGGGGTATGGGGAACAGATCTCTGGGTGCAGATCTGGCGGGCAGCGGCCAGCTCACCATGGTGAAGTAGCAGGCCGCCCTGTTGACATGCAGTTTGCACAGCAGCTCGCGGGGCAGGGACACCTGGTCAGAGGCGGCGTAGTCAGCCACGTTCAGCCCCTCCATGTACTGCACCAGGGCCTGCTTATAGTCCTTCTCCCGGAACAGGTCATTGCCCTCAGCGAACAGGTTCTGCACCAGCTTAAGCAGGAAGGCCTGGGTGAAGGAGGGTGACAAGGCGGCTCAGCAGATCGTGTCAATCCACCACCCCCTGCCCCAGACACACCCACCCACACCTCCATTCACTCCTCCAGCAGCGATACTCACCTCATACTCTTCTTGTTTTAGGGGTAGTGTTGACCTAGCAAGAAAAGACAGACACAGGTCTGCGTGAGTCCATGGGTTCCAGCCTCGTGGAGCCCCAGGGCTGAGCTGCAGGCCTAAGCTTGTGCTGGGAACGGAGTCCTCCAACTCAGACCTCAGCCACCTGCGCACCAGGTGAGGGGACAGCACGCACGTCATCTGGTTCTTACAGAGGGACATGCGTGCGCCCCAGGGCCCGATGGTCAGGCTCTCTCAGGAACTCATGCTGAAACAGAACAGACTGGCACCAGTGCCATTCCTGGCTCCAGCAGCCTAGGATTCCAGTCTGTGAGTGTGAACCTCCAAATCTACTGTTTCATGGGCCTGGGAGCCATGGCTGGGCAGGAAAGGAAAGAGCAAGAGGAAAAAAATCAGATGCTGGCCAAGGTGGACTGGCCATGGCCCCAGCTGTAACTCGAGGCCAGGTGCAGGGGATAAACAGGGCACCTGTAGCAGAAGTCAGGGACAGGAGTAGGTGGAGCGATAGAGCAGGGAGACAGGGGTGCTCTTGGGTAATTAACACTTATATGGGCTTTAGAAGTGACCGCACCCTTCCCAACCCAAATCTGTAACTGTAGGTGCACAGAAGCCGCCTCAATCTAAGCCTCTGCCCTTCTCCTGCCAGGCATGCAGAGAGCTATCAACCCCGCATCCCCGTCCTCTCCTGTGACCAAACCACAAAGCTGCGGGTGGAAGAAAGCGAGCTCACCTATTCTGGTGCTCTTCAAAGTCCTGTGTTGAACTGGCCCCTTGTGGACACTGAGGAACTAGCCAGGGTAACGGGCGCTGGTGGCGCTCACCTTTAAACCTACCTACCCAGGAGCTTGAGATCTGAGGATGGCAGTTCAAAACTAGCCCAGGCAGGAAGGTCTGAAAGGTTCGCTTGTGGGGCTTGAACTTTGAGCCTGGGCGCTGTCCCTCAGCTCTTCAGTTCAAGGCAAGCACAAGCACCTACCACTTGAGCCACAGCACCACTGAGTGATTTATTGGAGATAAGAGCCTCACAAGCATTCCTGCCCGAGCTGGCTTTGAACTGTGATCCTCAGATCTCAGCCTCCTGAGTAGCTAGGATTACAGGCATGAACCACCAGCACCCAGCGTCTGAGACTCTTATCTCCAACTAACCACCAAAAGGCCAGAAGTGTAGTGAAGGCCCTGGCCCTGAGTTCAAGCCCCATTACCAACAGGTACACAAAAAAGGGCCAGGTATGGGCTGGGAAGGTGGCTCAGTGGTAGAGTGCTTGCCTTGCATGCCTAAGGCCCTGGGTTCGATTCCTCAGTACCACATAAGCAAAAAGAAAAAAGCCGGAAGTGGCGCTGTGGCTCAAGTGGTAGAGTGCTAACCTTGAGCTGAAGAGCTGAGGGATAGCACCCAGGCCCAGAGTACAGGCCCCACAACCGGACCCAAAAAAAAAAAAAAAAAAAAAGGGCCAGGCATCAGTGGCTCACGCCTGTAATCCTAGCTACTCAGGCGGCTAAGATCTGAAGATTGGGGTTCAAAGCCAACCGGGCAAGAAAGTCTGTGAGACTCTTCTCTCCAATAAACCACCAGAAAACTGGAAGTGGTGCTGTGGCTCAAAAGGTAGAGCGCTAGCCTTGAAGATCTCAGGGACAGTGCCCAGGCCCAGAGTTCTAGCCCCACAACTGACCAAAAATAAATAAATAAATAAGATGTGACTATGAATGCCCAGCACAGAGAGATAATAGGCGCTCAGAAAGTGATTTATTAGAAGATGGGTATAGCATGCTAGAGAATTCACAGGGCACGTCGTGTGGATGTGTAGGGTGAGGGGGGAAATGAAGGGCGACCAGGGTCAGGAAGTAGCTGCATGTGGAGATCATGGCCTCTGCCTTCGCGGGCCCCTTCCTAGCTCCACCCACCTCCGCACACCCCTCGGCACACAGCGGCCAGATCAGCAGTGGTTTGGCCAGCAGGAAAAGGGAAAGCCAGAGAAAGCATAGCTGTCACAGGTCCCACCCTACCCACTTACTGAATGAACTGCAGCCCCTTCTCGATGTCCGCCTTCCGTTTCTGCCTCTCCATCAGTCTCTGTGAAGAGAACACAGTCCATCAGCCAGCAGCAGAGCCTGAGGGCCGCCCACCATGCAGGCTATGCGAGGGGTTCTTGCCCATCCACTTGTTCCACTCCCCTCGTGGGGAGGGGTTTTAGGGTAATGACACCTCTGAGGCCTACACAGACCACATGAGTCAGACCACAATGCCACTCTCCATGTCTGAGGCCCTTGAACTCTGGTCTGCATGGTGGGTAAGGGCTGTATTGAGGCCACCTGTCTTTTCCTACACCAGTACTTTCTGAGAGCCCTCTAGTTCAAAGGAAACACTTTGTTCTACATCTAACTCAGTAATCCATGCTACCTGGGAAAAAGGACACAAAATGCAATGTGAGCCGGGTGCCAGTGACTCATGCCAATATAATCCTAGCTACTCAGGAGGCTGAGATCTGAGGATCGCTATTCAAAGCCAGCCTGGGCAGGAAAGTGTTTGAGATTCTTAGCTCCAGTTAACCTCCAGAAAACCAGAAGCGGTGTTGGGGCTCTAAGTGGTAGAACGGTAGCCTTGAGTGAAAAAGCTCAGGGACAGTGCCCAGGCCCAGAGTTCAAGCCCCACAACCGAGCCAAAAAAAAAGAAAATGCAACGTGATGGTGAGTGATTGCACAGAGAGGCCCTGGTACTGGGCAAGTGGCTTTTCATTCCCATGACCCCACAGGCCTGTTGGGGTTCAGGAAGCCCCAGTGATGAGGTCACATTTGAACTCAGGACACGCTCCTCACGCCCACCAGCAGCCCCTTCTGAAACTGCTCGCCCCTGGCAGTGGCCATGCACGGAAATGCCAGGATACAGAGCTCAGCCCAGGAAAGGCCTTGGGACCAGGAGCCCATCGCTTCCTCCCTCCCTCCACCGCACACCTGCAGCTGCCCCTTCTGACCAGGCAGTGCCCACAGGGCCCATGCTGGACAGGACTGGGAACACGCATGGAGACTGTGACACAGATGCCACCCCAGGGAGATTTCTATCCACAGTGAGATTTCTATCCCCTTACATGTGTGAGGGGCTGACATATGCCCACTCTATGTCCGCTCATTCTCAAGGGGCCACGGGAGAAGGTTCTGGGTTCAGACAAGACCCAGGTGTGATCCTCAGATTCATACCTTCTGTGCGGCATTGAGCCTCAGTATCCCAGGGGAAATGGGACTCGTGGCATTTCCTGACACTGTGGCTGCCATGAAGGTGAAAGTGACAGGTGCACAGCATGCCCAGTGCAGATCAATAGACCAACCGTCATGGGAAAAAATGTGTCAGCCATCACTGCTGTTCCCTCCTGCAAGGCCCTGCAGGTGGTTCCTGTCCTGGGAGGCTGGCAGTGATGGCTTCTTGGTCTGTGAAGGAGCTCCCTCATCCCCACCCCACGCAGAGCCCATCCTGACCCAGCAGCGGGTCCCCCACGGCATGCCTCTGTGCAGCCACGCTACGTTCCCATCCTGAGAAGGGAATGCCCACTGCACAGCAAAGCTCCCCACCCCCACCGGCCCAGCCCCTCCTGATCCCTTCCCGGGAGGCCAAGATGCTAGAGACAAAGCTACGCCAGACACCATGACATGCAGCCCAGGCCTCACAGGAAAGCTAAGGGAGAACAGAAGACACTACAGCTTCCTAGGTAGAGCTGAAGAGCTCAGGGACTGCACCCAGGCCCAGAGTTCAAGCCCCACAAACTACTATATATATATACACACTATATTACTATATATATACTACTATATATATGTATATATATATATGTATATATATATAGAGAGAGAGAGAGAGAGAGAGAGAGAGAGAGAGTCTGTGTGTCCGGCTGTGTGTGTGTGTCCGTGTGTGTGTGTGTGTGTGTGTGTGTGTCCGTGTGTGTCTGTGTGTGTGTGTGTGTGTGTGTGTGTGTGTGTGTGTGTGTGTGTGTGTGTGTGTGTGTGTGTGTGTGTGTGTGTGTGTCCGGTGGCTCACACCTGTAATCCTAGCTACTCAGGAGGCTGAGATCAGAGGATCATGGTTCAAAGCCAGCCTGGGCAGGAAACTCCGTGAGACTCTTATCTCCAATAAACCACTCAGAAAACCAGAAGTGGCACTGCAGCTCAAGTGGTAGAGCGCTCGCCTTGAGCTGAAGAGCTGAGGGACAGCGCCCAGGCCCAGAGTTCAAGCCCCTCAACCAACCAAAAAACAAACAAACAAAAAATATATATATATATATTTTTTTCCATCTCTCACCCCAGGGTCTATTATATAACCACTGTTGACTCATTCTGCCAAGTGTAAAGACCCTAGGCCAGAGCCAGCAAATAGATCTCATTTCACATTGCAGCTGGGCTGGTAGAAGTGGGCTGGAGTTGTTCTTTATGTTTTTTGGGGTTTTTTTGGTGCCAGTATTAGGAATTGAACACAGGGCCTGGGTTGCTACCCTGAAGCTTTTTTTTTTTTTTTTTGGTCAGTTGTGGGCTTAAACTCTGGGCTTGGGCGTTATCTCTGAGTTCTTCAGCTCAAGGTTAGTGCTCTATCACTTTGAGCTACAGTGCCACTTCTGGTTTTCTGGTGGTTCACTGGAGATAAGAGTCTCATGGAGGGGGCTGGGAAGGTGGCTCAGTGGTAGAGCGCTTGCCTTGCATGCATGAGGCCCTGGGTTCAATTCCTCAGCACCACATAAGCAGAAAAAGCCGGAAGTGGCGCTGTGGCTCAAGTGGTAGAGCACTAGCCTGGCGCTGAAGAGCTGAGGGACAACGCCCAGGCCCAGAGTTCTGGCCCCACGACCGGCAAAAAAAAAAAATTTTAAATCCACACACAAAAAAAGAGTCTCATGGAGTTTTCTGCCCAGACTGATTTTGAACCCCAAACCTAAGTTCTCAGCTTCCTGAGAGGTTTACAGGCGTGGAGCCATTGGTGACCGGCCTGAAGCTTTCTCATTCAAGGCTGCTGCTCTACAGAGTCTCATGGACATCCCTTCTGGACTGGCTTCAAACTACTGGATTCAGATCTCAGCCTCCTAAATAGCTAGGATTACAGGCGTGAGCCACAGGTGCCCAGCTTGAAATGAATGTATTTTGCATGTGATAAGGACGTGAATTTTAGGGGGCCCAGAATGTCATTTACTGAATGCTTGTGGTCCTCCTCAGATTCACGTGCTGACACTTGAAAAGAGATAGGACCCATATGGAGGGAATGGAGGTTCTCAGGATTCCTGTCCTTAAAGCCACCAGCAAGTCTGTTCTTTCCCTCCATCTCTCCTCTTACACATATACCAAGAAATGCCTTGTGAGGATGTTTATGATGGGGTCCATCTGCAAGCAGGAAGACAGGCCTCACCAGACACAGAATCCACCAAAACCTTGACCTAGGGCCTCCAGCCTCCAAAAGTGTGAGAAAATAAATTTCTGTGGCTTAAGTGGACAATCTAGGGCGCTCTGTTACAGCAGCTGTAGCAGATTGAGCCTGTGATTAAAGGTCATTGTCCTTGGCTGAGCTCCATAAGGGTTTGGTCTGGGAGGTCTCAGAGACAGGGCATCTGGTGGAGAAGCAGAGGGCGCAGGGCCAAGCAAAGATCAGATCCATTTCCTTTGAAAGAAAAATGTCAAGCTGGGTGCTGGTGGCTCACGCCTGTAATCCTAGCTACTCAGGAGGCTGAGATCTGAGGATCATGGTTCAAAGCCAGCCCGGGCAGGAAAGTCCATGAGGCTCTTATCTCCAATTAACCACCAAAAAGCTGGAAGTAGAGGTGTGGCTCAAGTGGTAGAACACTGGCTTTGAGCAATAAAGCTCAGGGAGAGCGTCCAGGCCCTGAGTTCAGGCCCCAAGACTAGCACAAAAACAAAACAAAAAAGAAAAAAAAAATCCAAGAAAGAAACTGAGGGTCATATATGCCCAGGATCCCGCTGTGGGAAAGCCATCCCACCTCAACTCCAGGTTCTTTTATTTTTTTTTGGCTCCGTTCGTGGGGCCTGAACTCTGGGCCTGGGCGCTGTCCCTCAGCTCTTCAGCTCAAGGCTAGCACTCTACCACTTGAGCCACAGCGCCACTTCTGGCTTTTTTCTTTTTGCTTATGTGGTGCTGAGGAATCGAACTCAGAACCTCAGGCATGCAAGGCAAGCATCACTGAGCCACCTTCCCAGCCCTCCAGGTTCTTATAATTTAGAAATTTTGTAAATGCCAGTGGCTCACACCTGTAATCCTAGCTACGTAGGAGGCTGAGATCTGAAGATCACAGTTCGAAGCCAGCCCAAGCAGAAAAGTCCCCGTGAGACTTTTATGTCCAATAAACTATACAAAAAAGCCAGAAGTGGTGCTGTGGCTCAAGTGGTAGAGCACTAGGCTTGAGCACAAAAAGGCTCAGGGACAGCACCCAGGCCCTGAGTTCAAACCCTAGGCCTTGCAGGTAAAAAAAAAAAAAAAAAGCCAAGTGACAGTATGAGGCCCTGACTGAGTTCAAGCTCCAGTACTGGGGCATATGTGTGTGTACAAACACACACACACATACACACACACACACACATACAGAGTCTCCTATTTATCTAATAATTTTCTTTGGGGACTGGGATCTGTCAAAAAGCAACAAGACAAAGAACACTTTCCCCTTGCTTTCCTCAGCAAGGTTTGGGTTTTTTGTTTTGTTTTGTTTTTTAGTCGGTCATGGGCCTGAACTCTGGGCCTGGGCGCTGTCCCTCAGCTATTCAGATCAAAGCTAGCACTCTACCACTTGAGCCACTGCGCCACTTCCGGCTTTTTTCTGCTTATGTGGTGCTGAGGAATTGAACCCTGGGCCTCATGCATGCAAGGTAAGTACTCTACCCCTGAGCTACCTTCCCAGCCCCAAGGTTTGTTGGGGTTTTTTGCAGTTTTTTTTCTTTTCTTTTCTTTCTTTCTTTCTTTTTTTTTTTTTTTTTTTTTTTTTTTTTGCGAGTCCTAGAGCTTGAACTCTGAGTCTGGGATTGTCCCTGAGCTTTTTTGTTCAAGGCTAGCACTCTACCACTTGAGCCACAGCACCACTTCTGGCTTTTGCTGTTTCTGTGGTACTGAGGAATAGAACCCAGAGCTTCATGCATGCTAGGAAAGCACTGTACCACTAAGCCACATTCCCAGCCAGAGTGTTATTCTTATCACCTGAAATACAAAATGAAATGCCTAATGTAAACCAACCCCATACAGCAGAGATGGAGTGGGAACCATTACTAGCTTGAATGTGGAGTTTAGAGCCAGCGTCCTGACCCTGCATACATGTCAGCAAGCTATACTTCCCAAAAGAGAAGGCAAAGAAGCTGTGTGCCGGTGGCTCACACCTAATCCTAGTTCCTCAGGAGGCTGAGGATCATGGTTCCAAACCAGCCCAGACAGGAGAGTCCATGAGACTCTCATCTCCAATAAACTACCCCCCAAAAAGTGGGAAGTGGAGCTGTAGCTCAAGTTGGTAGAGTGCTAGCCTTGAGCAAAAAAGCTCAGGGGCAGCATCAGGCCCCGAGTTCAAGCCCCAGTTTAAAAAAAAAAAAAAAAGTTACAAAACAAACAGAATTTTCCGTGACACCGTTACCACTACCAGGAGGACAAAGTCTGCGCTCCCCAGCCAGTACCCACAGCGCGAAGGACATACCTGGCCTCCCCGGCCTGGGAAAGTCATGTTGCAGCACAATGGGCCATGCAGCCACCTGTTGCGTGGGACAGCCTCCACATCCAGTGCTTCTCTGAAGCTCTCCAAGGCGTCCCCTCCGCCCACAGCCTTCCTTCCCAAACCCCAAGCCAGCACCCCATGCTCCCATGGCCATGACACTTGTTTTGGCTCCTTGCAATTATGTGCTCATGTCTTCATCTACCCATAAACCATAAACTCCCAAGGCAGGGAGGACCGCATCTAGATTCATTTCTGAACATTCTAGAAAAACAGTATCAAGAACCCATTCTGAAGCCCGGCAACAGTGGCTCACGCCTGTAATCCTAGCTAGTCAGGAGGCTGAGATCTGAGGATTACCGCTCAAAGCCAGACCAGGCAGGAAAGTCCATGAAACTCATCTCCAACTACCAGAAAACCAGAAACTGTGGCTCTAAGTAGTAGAGTGCTCACCTTGAGCAAAAGAGCTTAGGGACAGTGATCGGGCCCTGAGTTCAAGCCCTATATCATACACACACACAACCTATTTTGAGCCAGGTGCCAGTAGCTCATGACTGAATCCTAGCTACTCAGGAGGTTGAGATCTAAGGATCCAGGTTCAAAGCCAGCCTGGGCAGACAAACCAAAGAAACTATTTCCAATTAACCACTAAAAAAAAAAAAAAAAAGTGGAGATGGTAGATGCTAACCTTGAAGTGGAAAAAGCTAAGGGATAGTGACCAGGGCCTAAAACTCAAGCTCCAGAATCAGAATAAAACAAAAAACACCAACCAAAAACAACAATATTACCATATTACAGATAAGGAAACCAAGGGGGGGCCAGGGAGGGGATGAAGTGACCTGCCAGGGTTACACACCTAGGAGCCAGGACAGGGATTTGTCCCCTGGAGTCCACACACATTCTGTAACCTCCCGATCAACAGCACCCCATCCCCTACCCCCACACCTCCCAACTCTAGGCACTAGTGCCCACTGTCCCTAGCTTAATTCCAGAGCAGCGGTGCCTCTGGAATGCAGGCCCTCTGCTCGTCATGTGTTGCTTCCTGAGGCTCCTCATCTCCCAGCATGCCTGGCGCTGCTCCACACCCGCAGGGCCACGGCTTCCTCAGAGACAGCAGGAAAGGTTTCATTTCATTGTCCTCAGCCAACGAGTCAGCATCCTTACACAGATGTCAGTCGGCCCTGGGACTACTGCTCTGCTCCACAGAAGTGTGGGGGGGGGGGGGGGGAGTAATCACACCTTTTTTTCCCAGATCATCTGTAAAGTGTCCAGCCTCATCTATGGCAGGGATTCGGTGTGTGTGCGCCACTCTTAGTTCTTAAATTCAAGACCTGGGCACTATCTCGTAGCTTTTTCACTCAAGGTTAACCCTCTATCGCTTGAGTCACAACCCCAGTTCCAGCTTTTGCTGGCTAATTGGAGATAAGAATCTCAGACTGGGCTGGGAAGATGGCTCAGAGGTAGAGCGCTTGCCTTGCATGCCTGAGGCTCTGGGTTCGATTCCTCAGCACCATATAAGCAAAAAAAGAAAAAAGCCGGAAGTGGCACTGTGGCTCAAGTGGCAGAGCGCTAGCCTTGAGCTGAAGAGCTGAGGGACAGCGCCCAGGCCCAGAGTTCAGGCCCCACGACCGGACCAAAAAAAAAAAAAAAAAAAAAAGAATCTCAGACTTTCTTGCGCAGGCTAGTTTTGAACCAAGATCCTCACATCTCAGCCTCCAGAGCAGCTAGGATTATACAGTGGAATCGTGGGCTTAGAAGAAAAGCACTACAGTAACTCCCATTAGGTGGGAGTTATGAACGTAGCAATACCCTATGTCATGTTCCCAAGCTGTGTGTGACCACGTCCAGTGCAATCTTTTCCTATCTGTTACTGCAGTTAATAAAATGTTCTTGTTCATGGCATCTGCAAAACCAGACGCAGTAGACACACTGATAAATCTTGTTTAGGGAGATGACAAAGAAGTCCACCTGAGTGGCCATGGTGCTGAGGTAGGCAGAGTAGACAGGCCAGGGAAAGTTAGCAAGACCCTATCTCAAAAACCAGAAACAGGGGCTGGGAAGGTGGCTCAGTGGTAGAGCGCTTGCCTTGCATGCATGAGGCCCTGGGTTCGATTCCTCAGCACCACATAAGCAAAAAGAAAAAAACCGGAAGTGGCGCTGTGGCTCAAGTGGTAGAGTGCTAGCCTTGAGCTGAAGAGCTGAGGGACAGCGCCCAGGCCCAGAGTTCAGGCCCCACGACCGGACCCAAAAAAAAAAAAAAAAAAAAAAACAACCCAGAAACAAGCTGGGCACTGGTAGCTATGCCTGGAATCCTAGCTACTCAGGAGGCTGATATCTGAGGATCATGGTTCAAAGGCAGACCCAGCAGGAAAGTCTGTGAAACTTTTATCTCCAATAAAAACCACCAGAGGGGTCTGGGAAGGTGGCTCAGTGGTAGAGCACTTGCCTTGCATGCGTGTGGCCCTGGGTTCGATTCCTCAGCACCACATAAGCAGGAAAAAAAAGCCGGAAGTGGCGCTGTGGCTCAAGTGGTAGAGTGCTAGCCTTGAGCTGAAGAGCTGAGGGGCAGCGCCCAGGCCCAGAGTTCAGGCCCCACGACTGGACCCAAAAAAAAACAAAAAAAAAAAAACCCACCAGAAAACAGAGCGCTTGCCTTGAGCTGAAGAGCTGAGGGACAGAGTTCAGCCCCATGACTGACCAAAAAAAAAAAAAAAAAGAGCTAGGGGCATCCAGAGCTCAGGCTGTTTAACACTTGCAAGGCTCTGGGTTCAAATCCCAATTTAAAAAAACAAAAATGTTGGGGCTGGGAAGCTGGCTCAGTGGTAGAGTGCTTGCCTCACATGCATGAGGTCCTGGGTTCAATTCCTCAGCACCACATAAGCAGAAAAAAGCCAGAAGTGGTACTGTGGCTCAAGTGGTAGGGTGCTAGCCTTGAGCTGAAGAGCTGAGGGACAGCGCCCAGGCCCAGAGTTCAGGCCCTACGACCGGACCCAAAAAAAAAAAAAAAAGAGTCATTTGAACTGAGTATCAGTGGCTCAGGTCTATAATCCCAGCTACTTAGAAGGCTGATATCTGATCTAAGCCAGCCCCAGCAGCAAAGTCTGGGAGACTCTTATCTTCACTAAACTACCCAAAACATCAACAACAAAAGCCAGAGGTAGTACTGTGGTTCAAGAGCACTAACCTTGAGCAATATAAACTCAAGGACTGGTGCCCAGGCCCGGACTTCAAGCCACAGGATCAGCAAAAAAATAAATAAAAGAGCGAAAGAAGCTGAGGGGCGGTGGCTTAAGCCTGTTAATCCTAGCAACCCAGGAGGCTGAGATCTGAGGATCACGGTTCAAGGCAGTTGCAGTGAGAAAGTCCTTGAGACTCATCTCCAATTAAATACCAGAAAACAGGAAGTGAACCTGCCAGCACAAGGACAATGTCCCTAAGATGGGAACAAGTTGAGCCTGTTCAAGGAAAACACAGGCCAGTGACTAAGGCTTGGAACTAGGGCTTGGCAAGGAAGAACCAGACAGAGGCAAGAGGTAGACTGAGGCGAATCAGAGAGCCACAAGTCATGCGGAAGGATCCAGGAAGCCATAGTGGGTTTCTAGCAGGAGTGACAGGATGTCACTCACTCCAATCTCCAGAAGATCCTCCTCAAAGGATGGATGACAAGAGCAGGTGCCAGAACATTAGCTAGGCGTGGTGGCCCACACAGGGTCCAGGTCTAGATCAGTGTAGACAGTAGAGAAGATTCAAGAACATTCTGGAGGTTATTAAATACTCATGACCACCACAATCATCTCGTCACACTGGGTGAGCATTCCTTCACCGGCCCCTCCCAGCTGGAGTAGGTGGGACTGGAGATGAGGCCAAGAATGGCCACCTGACGGTATCCAGGTCCAGAAGGGTCACCAGCCTTGGCCAGCCCAGTGTCCCCAGAGCTCACAGGCAGTGATCTCTGAATGGTTGGTTACTGGCTGACCCTAGCACGTCAGAAATGTCAGTGGACCAGCAGATACGGCAATTGGCTTCAGAGAAGTCTGCTCCCTTTCTGAGTCTCAGTGGGGTCAGGATGGAATAGCCAGGGACTATTTGACAGCCTCGGTTTCCTTGTGGAACCAAGGATACCTCTTACTTGGAAGCATTGCCATGGAAATTAATGAGACTGTGGGCATGAGCTTGATACAGATGCCAGTGATAATTAGGTCTCCAGACAGATAAGAAAAGTACTGGTTTGGGGGTGCAGCTCAGTTGTAGAGCTCTTGGCTAGCACACGTGAGGCTCTGGGGTTCATCCAAGCACCACAAAAAAGAAAAGGAACAACCGGGTAGCTCATGACTCATGCCTGTGTAATCCCAGCTACTCGGGAGGCTGAGATCTGAGGATCAAGGTTCCCAGCCAGCCAAGGCAGAAAAGTCCATTAAGACTCTTATCCCCAACTAATCACCAAAAAAGAAAAAATAAAAAAATGGAGGTGTGGCTCAAGTGGTAGAGGGCTTGAACTCAGGGCCTGGGTGTTATCCATGAGCTCCTTTTGCTCAAGGCAAGGGCTACTTCCAGTTTTTGAGTGGTTAATGGGAGATAAGAGTCTCACAGGGACTTTGATGTCTGGGCTGAGCTTCAAATCTCAGCTCCCTGAATAGCTAGGATTACAGGCGTGAGCCCCCAGCACCCAGCCTTTACAGGGATAGCCTTGAGTGAAAAACTCAGACAGTGCCTAGGCCCTGAGTTCAAGTTCCAGGATAGGCACCAAAAAAACCTCACAACACCTGGAATTGGAGATGTGGCTCAAATGACAGCTTGGCAGCCTTGAAAAGCCAAGAGAGGATGAAAGGCCCAGAGTTCAAGTCCCAGCACCAGTAGGAAAAGAAAGGAAAGAAAGGGTTTGGAGACATGGCTCAGTTGGTAAAGTGTTGGCCAATGAAGGAAAGCATCAGATCCAGAATTCAAATCCCGATCTCAGATGTAAACAAAAAAAGAACAAGAGAGGAAGGGAAGGAGAAGGGAAAAGTGTGGAGACTAGAAGTAACTTCATGCTATCCCCACCATGTCAGTTAGAACCTCAGACTCCAGAGTCCCGCAGGACGGGCTCCATGCAACTTCTTGCTCACAGAGTGGCGATTTTGTGACTTCTTGAACTCTTGGAACCTCAGTCTCCTCATCTGCAAAACGGGGCTGGTAATCACTGTTGCTGTCTCAAAAAGTTGCAAGGAAAATTCAAAAACCGGAAGTTGGCCCCCGTGCTAAGATGCAGTGGCAGGAAACGTGGTGGGGGCTGGGAAGGTGGCTCAGGGGTAGAGTGCTTGCCTGGCATGCATGAGGTCCTGGGTTCGATTCCTCAGCACCACATAAGCAGAAAAAGCCGGAAGTGGTGCTGTGTCTCAGGTAGTAGAGCACTCGCCTTGAACTGAAGAGGTGAGGGTCAGCGCCCAGGCCCAGAGTTCAAGCCCCACAACTGACCAATAAAACAAAAAACAAAGAACATGTGGCAGCTGCTCTCAGGGTTGCCATGTGGCCCCCCCCTCCGCTACAGGGCGCAGGAATTGTCACCGAACCAAAGTCACTAGGTGGCTGTGGAGAAGATGGCTTCTCAAGGCACAAATGCTGCATTTCCTCCCTGAGGGCTGCAGCCCGCTGGGGAGGAAACCAACACAGCACCTGCAGAAGCCACGGCGGAGCCATGCAAAGAAACAGACTCACCGAGTGAAATAAATAAGGAGGGCTGGTGTTGACAGAGACAGGAAAACGAGCCTCTTTGCTATGGGTCATTAAATGCTGGGATGAAAGGGGCTGGCTTCTGAGCAGGCTTGGGGAGCTGAGCCTCCAGCTGCACCCCCCCATCCCCAGAGGACACCCCACTTCTGCCGCCCAAGGTCTGAACTGCACAACCCACCAGCCTCCCCTCCCACAGTGCAGGTAGACAGCCTGGGCTTGCTCAGCAGCTACTTAGGCACTGCTGCTTAACCTCTCTATGCGACACTCCCTTTATCAATACAGTGAGGGTAACTGGGGCCTATCTGTAGGGTTGTTAGGATTAAATAAACTAACCAAGGATACTGGGTAGTGGCTACGTTAGTAAAAATTTAAACGCACTCTCGTTTCATCATCTGAGTTTCTTGTTTCCTGTTCTGACCCCAGGGAAGGGTTATCTTCAAACATTATCAAATCTCAGGGTGAATTCCAGAATACGAACAATGGCTTGAATCCTAGCCCATAGCTGCCCCTATATTGTAACTGTTCCTTCTTCATACATCCCTACCTTCCCCTTTTCTGGTCTTTTTTGCCAATCGTGGGGCTTGAACTTAGGGCCTGGGCACTGTCCCTGAGCCTCTCCATGCTCAAGGCTAGCACTCTACCATTTGAGCCACAGCGCCACTTCCTACTTTTTCTGTTTATTTATGTGGTGCTGAGGAATCAAACCCAGGGCCTCATGTATGCAAGGAAAGCACTCTACTGCTGAGCCACCTTCCCAGCCCCTCAACTGGCATTTCTTCTAGAAAGACCTTCCACCCCAGGCAAAACCAGCCTTCTTCTTCTGCACTGAGGCATAATTCAACTTGACAACCTAATGGCAGAGCGTGACCTCCTGGCCTGTCCACTCGGGCTGGAGGCAGAGGGTGAATCGGGGCCAGTTCCTCTCCTTGGGAGGCTCAGGTTAATCATCCACATTAACTGAACTTACTCAGATCTCCACAGTCAGGTCTGTCCTCCTACCGCCATTCTGCCTTCTCTGCTGGGCCAGCCCTCCACAGCTCAGAGACACAAAGCAGTTTCCTAGAACTGGGTGGCCTTGGGGAGCCTCCCTTAGCCCTGCTGTGCTTGGCAATTCGGACCATTCTTTCCATGTTCTTGTCTCTGTGTCTGAGATAAAAGTAGCCACAGAGTAAGGAGGGGACGGAACATCGTCAAGGAGTTATGAAAGCCCGATTCAAATCCAGCACAGTGACCTTGAGCTGGCCACAGGCATCCTATGTGTTTCT
The DNA here is from genome assembly GCF_024711535.1 of Dipodomys merriami. Lineage (NCBI taxonomy): Eukaryota > Metazoa > Chordata > Mammalia > Rodentia > Heteromyidae > Dipodomys > Dipodomys merriami. Next base: position 4,293,593 of record NW_027206124.1, on the reverse strand, counting down.
AAACTTCTGTGAAATGAAAGGGAAAAAAAGAAAGAAAAGAAAAAGCCTACCCCTGACAAACTACAGATCCCATAAACGCACATGCGTGGCTAGCTAGAGCCAGCTCTTCCTTAATTCTATCTTGCCTCAGACTCCACATTCTTCCAAGCTCAGTATTCAAGTTCTAGGCTTTGCCACATTACTCTCAGCTCTCCTTTATCTTGGCTCCCAATACCTCACTGGAGGTGTTTTGGCTTGTTTGTGCTGGTACCGGGACTTGAACTCAAGGCCTTGCACTCTCACTCAGCTTTTTCCACTTAAGTCTGGTGCTCTACTATTTGAGCCACACCTCTACTTCCTGCTTTCTGCTGACTACTTGGAGGATTTGTCTTCCCAGGCTGGTTTTGAACAGTGATCCTCAGATCTCAGCCTCCTGAGTAGCTACGATGACAAGTGTGAGCCACTAGCGCCTGGCTTAACTCTTCTTTACTAGACTGACAATAAGCAACTCAATCCCAGATCTGTCCCACAACAATTTACCAAAGTAACTTGAAAAGTATCTTACTGGAAAAGCCACAAGCTATGTAGCCCAAGACCCTGGGAAAAGGCAAAGATTTAGAGTCAGAAAACAAAGGGGGAATTCTAGCTCTGCTGTGTGAATGTCCAGTGAAAACACCAATTCTCTAAGCCTCAGGTTCCTCATCTGGAAGATAAGGATTGAAAAAATATCTACATGATGTAAATGCTAAGGACAGATGAACCAGCCTATGTGAAAGCACTTTTAGCTATAAACTAAGAGTGAGGTGTGTATGTGTGTGAGAGAGATAGACGGACAGACAAACAGATCTCATTATGGTAACCCAAGCTAGCCTCAAGCTCTTAAATCCTCCTCAGTCCACCTCAACAGTGCTTAGATTACAGACATTCACTACTGAGCAAGCAGGGTGGGGGGCGGGCGGAAGCCAACATTTACTGGAGCTTGAACTCAGGGCCTTTACTCAGGACCTTTTATTTTCCCTTAGTTTTTTTGTTCAAGGCTGCTCTACCACTTGAGACACTCCCCCCTACACTTCCGGATTCTTTTTTTGTTGTTGTATGTGGGGTTATTAATTGGAGATAAGAGTCTTCTCTCAGTCTTTCTAGCTCCAGCTGGATTTAAACCATGATTCTCAGACCTCAGCCTCCGGAGAAGCTAGGATTACAGGTGTGAGCCATGAGTGCTCTGGGAACGAGGTTTCTAATTCCTAGTTCAAGGCATCTCCCATTCTCAAAACTGCTTCAACCAGATTTGGGCCTTTACACCATTTCTAGCTTGCAACCAACTTGTATTTGGGAGGGAGGTGGAAGCAACTTGTATTTGGGAGGGAGGTAGAAGTGCAGAAGACCACCAAGGAGGAAGGAAATGGTTGTACGTGTGTGTGGGGCGAGTCTTGGTAGTAGAAGGAAAAATTCCGCTAGAATTTCGTGTCCAACTCAGTTGCTAAATGTACTATAATTATCGCATTTGTGTGAAAATTCAAGGATCTGCATTCTGCTATTTTCATCACGTTGGATGAACTGCAGGCGGGGAGGAAAATGGCAAGAGCTTGGGGCTTCAAGTCTTGTGCTTAGGAGCCAAATTCCTGGCTAGCAAAGAGAAATCAAATCACCCTGCTGGGGACTCCAGTCCCCCAGACCCCCATTTGTGTTCACCATTATGTTCCATGTTGACACCACAACCATCCTGCTCTAGCCCAGTGTTCTGGGCTTCCACATGACCACCCATGCCAGGGAAACTGCTTTTGTCTCTCTGAACGACCCCCTCATAAACACCTTAAAACACCCTTCTCGGAGAGAGTTTGGATCCTGCAAGGCCCTGGCTGGCCTGGGACAGAGGAGGGGGTCTGGGGGCTCTGCTCAATGTCTGCAGGAGCCCCCAGCACCTCCTGGCCGACCCCTCCCCAGACGCCAGAGCCTCAGCTTTGCAGTCCCCCACACACACACACACATACACCCCGCACCCCTCTGCCAGGCCTCTGAACACCTCGCAGGCCTCTTGAGTCCAGTGACGGATTCCGCGACCGGAAATGCCCTCCAGTCCAGAGGGCCCAGACCGCGCCCCCCTTTCCTGCCGCCCCCTCCCCCAGGGCCGGGCCACAGGCCCTGGATCCCCGGGCTCGCGTGGCCGACGCAGCCGACAGGGGCTGCCCATCGGGCGGCCGCGGTCCCGGCCCTCGCCGCAGCCCCTTCCAACTTCAGGCGCTGCAGAGCCCAGGCGAACACAAAAGGGGTGTGTGGGGGCGCTGCCTGTCCTGGCCCTGCGGCAGAGGGGCTGCCACAGCATCCACGGGACCCCCAGGCTCCGGGCTGGAGGACGGAGCCCCCCACCCCCGAAAGACATTCCAAGACACCCCTGAAAGCCGCAGGGAGGCCACGGCTCCCGGCGCAGGTGCCCGGGCCGCACAACTTTCAAACTTTGGGGCAGAGAACGGGGATGGGGAGAGCGATCTCCCCCAAAACAGAGCTGAGGGGGGTGGGGGCGACTGCTGTGTTTTTCTGAAGCCCCCCCCCGACCCCCCCCAGTCCAGGTGGACGGCGCGCGGATCCGGCCTGGCGCGGGCGGCCCGCGCCTCCTCCCCGGCCGGCCTGGGCCCGGCCCCAACCCCACCCCGAGTCCCCGCACGCCGCCGCCCCGGGACGCGGTGGGGGTCCCCCCCCCCCCCGCCCACTCCCACACCCCGGCCTCCCTGCCCCGCGGGCCTCGGGCTGCACTCACCTCGGCCGGGCTGCGCTCCCCGCGGGCCTGCGCCGAGCCCGATAAATGGTATGCTATGACTAGAGGTATGATTACGTTATTATTATTAGTAATAATAAGAGTAAATGCTATTTAATTACGGGCGGCCGCATCCTGCCCCGGGCGCCGCCGCCCCGGCCGCGCGCTCCATGCGGCTCCGGGCTCCGGAGCGCCTTACTTTCATTCCAGCCCCGCGGCCGGCCGCGCGCGGCAGCACCGCAGCAGCTCCGTCCCCGCAGCCGGGCCTCGGCCGGTCCTAGAGCGCGCGGCTCGGCGCCGGGCCGCGCCCGCCCGCGGTGGGCGGCGCACCTGGGGGCGGGGCGGGGGGGCGGGGAGAGGGGTGCAGCCCCCCCCCCCCCCCGTCCGTTCCCAGGCCCAGCGCCAGCTCCGAAGGCACCTTTATGCTCCGTGAAAGTGTGCAGGGCTGTTCTTGGGGGCAGAGTTGCAGTGCCAGGCGGATGTTTTCGCCGAACCCCGCGCCCCCCCTCTTTCCCCATCTGAGCAAAGCCCTCCCCCAACCAAAAACTCTGAAGGCGCCCAGGTGCTGTCTTGGATGATTTCCTCTCCAGCGGGATCGCACTCTGCCCTTTGCACGGATGAGGGCCTGAGGCTTGGAGAGGAATCAGGAGCTCTCCTTTGGCTGGGGATTTCTAGGCATGGGAGGTGAAGGGGAAAAAAAATACTCAATGACTCTCCTTCAAGCCAGGCGCTGGGGCTGCTGCCTGTCATCCACGTTAGGATCTGGGGGTGTCCATTCGAAGCCACCCCAGGCAGGAAAGTCTATAAGACTTTTTGTTTTGTTTTGTTTTTTGTCATGGGGCTTGAACTCTGGGCCTGGGCACTGTCCCTCAGCTCTTCAGCTCCAGGCGGGTGCTCTACCACTTGAGCCACAGTGCCACTTCCAGATTTTTCTGCTTATGTGGTGCTGAGGAATCTAACCCAGGGGCCTCGTGCATGCCAGGCAAGCGCTCTACCACTGAGCCACCTTCCCAGCCCCACCCTAGGAGACTCTTATCTCCAATGAACCAGGTAAAAGCTAGAAGCAGAGCTGTGGTTCAAGTGGTAGAATACCAGCTATGAGGGGAAAAAAACCAAGTGAGAGCATAAATCTTTGTAACAATTTAAGCAGTGAAAATCCAAAGAAGAAGTGGAGCTATGGGCTGGGAAGGTGGCTCGGTAGTAGAGTGTTGCCTTGCATGCATGAGGCCCTGGGTTTGATTCCTCAGCACCACATAAGCAGGAAAGGCCACAAGTGGCGCTGTGGCTCAAGTGGTAGAGCGCTAGCCTGGAGCTGAAGAGCTGAGAGACAGCGCCAGGCCCAGAGTTCAGGCCCCACAACCAACCAAAAAGAAAAGAAGTGGAGCTATGGCCCAAGTGGTAAAGCACCAGCCTTGAGCCCAAAATCTCAGGGACAGCAAGGAGAAGGGGAGGAGAAGGAGAGAAGGGGCAGGCATTATTCATGGGGGAGGGGACACATGGTGATTGTAGGAACCACTGCAGTGACTCCATCCAGAATTCCACTTGCTCAACTGGGAATTTATAGCCAAAGGACAAAAAGGTCAGTGGGTAGAAAATTACTAAAAGCCAACAAAAAGGGTAAGTAGTGATTTGGGCTGAACTGATCTAATAAGATTCTTGCTGAAAACAGCCAGGGGCAATGGAACTTTACCTAGAAGCACAGTGAAGGATGAAGAATCTGACTCAATATTGATGGCCATATATATATATTTCTTGTTATTTTTATCTTTGTGTCTGTACTAGGACTTGAACTCAGGACCTTTAGCTTTCTTGCTCAAGTCTGGTACTCTACAACTTAAGCCACAACTCCACTTCTGGCTTTTTGGTAGTAATTGGAGATAACCGTCTCACGACTTTCTTGTCCCACCTGGCTTTGAACTTGGATCCTCAGATCTTAACTTCCTGAGACCTAATCCTCCCATCTAGGATCACAGGCATGAACCACCAGCACTGGGCTTTAGACATTGATGTTGATCAAATATAGAAGATGGGAGATTTTAGCTACACCAACTTACAGGATTCTTGCTAAAATAAGACCTTGCAGAGATACACAAAGTTCAAGAGTGGAGCCCTCGATAAAAAAAATTCAAGGGAGGGGGCTGGGAAGGTGGTTCAGTGGTAGAGTGCTTGCCTTGCATGCCTGAGGCCCTGGGTTTGATTCCTCAGCAGATAAAGCCAGAAGTGGTACTGTGGCCTCAAGTGGTAGTCTGCTAGACTTGAGCTGAAGAGCCTAGGGACAGTGCCCAGGCCCAGACAGAGAGTTCCAGAATTCCAGCCTCATGACCACCAAAAAAAAAAAAAAAAAAAAAGGAAGGACGAAAGAAAGAAAGAAAGAAAGAAAGAAAGAAAGAAAGAAAGGAAGGAAGAAAGGAAGAGAAAGAAAGAAAGTAAGTTAGTTCAGGGGTTCAGGGGCTGGGAAGGTGGCTCAGTGGTAGAGCGCTTGCCTTGCATGCATAAGGCCCTGGGTTCGATTCCACAGCACCACATAAGCAGAAAAAAAAAGCCAGAAGTGGTGCTGTGGCTCAAATGGTAGAGCAGAGCATTAGCCTTGAGGTGAAGAGCTGAGGGACAGGGCCCAGGCCCAGAGTTCAGGCCCCATGACCAGACCCCTCCCCCCAAAAAAAAGAAAGTTCAAGGGAGCCAGGCACCGGTGGCTCACACCTGTAATCCCAGCTACTCAGGTGGCTGAGATCTGATGATCGAGGTTCAAAACTAGCCTCAGCAGGAAAGTCCTTGAGACTCTCTTATCTCCAATTAACTACTCAAAAACCAGAGTGGGGGGTTGGGAAGGTGGATCAGTGGTAGAGTGCTTGCCTTGCATTCATGAGACCCTGGGTTCAATTTCTCAGCACCACATAAACAGAAAATGCTGGAAGTGGTGCTGTGGCTCAAGTGGTAGAGCACTAGCTTTGAGCTGGAGAGCTAAGGGACAGTGCTCAGGCCCAGAGTTCAGGCCCATGACTGACAAAAAAAAAAGAGTTCAAGGAAAGGCTGGGAAGGTGGCTCAGTGGTAGAATGCTTGCCTTGCATGCATGAAGCCATAGGTTCCATTCCTTAGTACCATACAAACAGAAATAGCCAGAAGTAGCACTGTGGCTCAAGAGATAGAGTGCTAGCCTCAAGCAAAAGAAGCTCAGGGACAGTGCCTGGGCTCTGAGTTCAAGCCCCAGGACTGGCAGAAAAAAAGAGTTCAAGGGACACTAAGTAGAATTCCATCAGAAAAAGCCTCTTTGTCAGGCATCTTTCCAGAAATGATTGGAGTCTGCTTCTCGAGGACCTAGGATATGAGGAGAGATTAACCATATAGTTAATCTCAAAGGTTAGCATCTGTGTTACTGTGACAGTTGTAAGTTTCTAAGATGCTATGTCAGAGCCCATATGATTGTGCTGCATTTGAATCCAGAGCTTCTGATTCCAAATAATGTTCCCTCATATAACCACTTCCTGCCTAGTTGATTCATGGAGGACCCAAGTTCTAGTGAATGCGGTCTAAATTTTTCCTCTTTCTCTTTCTTTATTCTATGCACGTGTGTGTCCATGTATATTTAATTTAATTTATTGCAGATCTTCTGTGAGTCTGGCAGACTATATAATTATAAATGTTATCTCTTCCAGAAACATTTGTGCCAGACAAAATCTAGGAATACAACTGTGAAATACATTAAAAAAATTTTTTTGTCAGTTGTGGGACTTGAACTCTGGGCCTGGGTGCTGTCCCTCAGCTCTTCAGCTCAAGGTAAGTGCTCTACCACTTGAGCCACAGCTCAACTCCCGGTTTTCTAGTGGTTAATTAGAGATGAGTCTCATGAACTTTCCTGCCCGAGCAGGCTTTGAACTCTGATCCTCAGATCTCAGCCTCCTGAGTAGCTAGGATTACAGGAGTGAGCCACCAGCACCCAGCCTATTTTAAACATTTAAATACACAGTGGTACATGACAGGAGGGACATAACCTGGGGTTATGTTTACTTATCTGATTTTCACACAAATCCTGGAGCACTAGGTTTAGTACACCCATTTCACAGACAGGCAAATAAAGTTCAGAAATTAAGTGACTGGCTAATGGGTCAGTTTTGACTCCAGCATCTGGGTGTCTTCCATGGCTTTTGACACATTTACCTCTACTTTCAGGGAAACAAAAGTCACCTGAATCTTCAGTTCTTGAACTCACTTTTGTGGCTGTCTCCTACTCTGAGATTAAGCAAACATAAAGTCAGACTCTGAGGGCTCACACCTGGAATCCTAGCAAACCAGGTGCTGAAATCTGAAGACTGTGGTTCAAAGCCAGCCCAGGCAGGAAAGTCCATAACATACTTATCTTCAATTAACTAGCAAAATGCCAGAAGTAGCTGGGAACTGGTGGTTCACACTTGTAGTCCTAGCTACTCAGAAAGTTAAGACCTGACGACTGCAGTTCAAAGCTAGCCCAGGCAGGAAAGTTTGTGAGGCTCTTATGTCCAATTAACTACTACAGAAGCTGAAGTGGTGCTGTGTCTCAAAGTGATTGAGGGCTGGGAAGTTGGCTCAGTGGTAGAGTGCATGCCTTGCAAGCATGAGGCCCTGGGTTCGATTCCTCAGCACCACATAAACAGAAAAAGCTGGAAGTGGCGCTGTGGCTCCAGTGGTAGAGCGCTAGCCTTGAGCTGAAGAGCTGAGGGACAGCGCCCAGACCAGAGTTCAGGCCCCATGACCAGCAAGAAAAAAAAAATTTTTTTTCAAAGTGATTGAGAGCTACCTTTGAACAGAAAAGCTCAGGAACAGCACCCAGGCCCTGAGTTCAAGCCATCACACCACACACACACACACACACACACACACACACACACACACACACACACACACACACACACACACACACACACACACACACACACACACACACACACACACACACACACACACCTAAATAAATGTCAATTCCCACACTCCAGTACAATTTACAGGGAAATACTTTTGACAATTTATCACATGAGGCACCATTAGAACAATAATAATCTCATTTTGGGAATGAGGATACTGTTGCAAGTCAAATTACTACATCTTGCCTCAAATTAATTAGCTGATAGTGGTGGTCTGCAAGATTCTGCCTTCTCAGGCTGCTGGTGAAATAGGAGAAAAGTAGGTCTATCATTGAAGATGGTGACACTGGATGCCAGCCACTAATATCTTCAGTGTGACAACAGCTTGCTAAACTGTTTGGGTTGCTAGAAATGGTGAAAACAATGTTCTTTATTACAAGATCCCAGCAGGGACAAGGGGAAGGCTTTGGAGCAAAAAGGACTATCAAAGCTGAGACAGAGCTGGGCACTGGTGGCTCCCACCTGCCGGAGGTGTGATCAGGAGGATGAGATCTGAGAATCATGGCTCAAAGCCAGCTCAGGCAGGAAAGTTCATGAGATGTTTATCTCCAATTAACCACAAAGAAGCTTGAAGTAGAGGTGGCTCAAGTGGTACAGCACCAATCTTGAGCAAAAAAAAAAAAAAGCTGAAAAAATGGATAGCCCAAGTCCTGAGTTCAAGTCCTAGTACTGACAAGCAGTACTAGAAAACATTCCATAGGATTCAGATTCTAAGTGGCAGTAATGTTAAAAAGAGGAAGGATCCATGAGCCTTGAATGTGATACAGACTTAATCACAAGTAACTATAATACAGTAGATGAAATACAGACAATAAAAATGCTCTTGACCTGGGAAGGTGGCTCAGTGGTAGAGTGCTTGCCTTGCATGCATGAGGTCCTGGGTTCGATCCCTCAGCACCACATAAGCAGAAAAAGCCAGATGTGATACCATGGCTCAAGAGATAGGCGCTAGCCTTGATCTGAAGAGCTGAGGGACAGAGCCCAGGCCCAGAGTTCAGGCACCACGACTGACAAAAAAAAAAAGGGCTGGGAAGGTGGATTCCTGGTAGAGTGCTCGCCTAGCATGCATGAAGCCCTGGGTTCCATTCCTCAGTACCACAGAAATAGAAAAAGCTGGAAGTGGTGCTATGGCTCAAGTGGTAGAGTGCTATCCTTGAGCAAAGAAGCTCAGGGACAGTGCCCATGCCCTGAGTTCAAGCCCCTAGGCTGGCAAAAAGAAAGAAAGAAAGAAAGAAAGAAAGAAAGAAAGAAAGAAAGAAAGAAAGAAAGAAAGAAAGAAAGAAAGAAAGAAAGAAAGAAAGGAAGGAAGGAAGGAAGGAAGGAAGGAAGAAAGGAAAGGAAAAAGAAAAAGAAAAAGAAAAAGAAAAAGAAAAAGAAAAAAAGAAGAGGGCTGGGAAGGTGGCTCAGTGGTAGAGTGCTTGTCTTGTATGCATGGGCTGAGGCTCAAGTGGTAGAGTGCTAGCCTTGAGCTGAAGAGCTGAGGGACAGCACTCAGGCCCAGAGTTCAAGCTCCACAACCGACCAAAAAAAAGAAAGAAAAGAAAAAGAAGAAAAAGAAAAGAAAACATCAGCCAGGTTCTGGTGGCCCATGTATATAATGCTAGCTACTCAGGAGGCTGAGAGCTGAGGATCATAATTCAAAGTCAGCCCAGGCAGGAAAGTCCTGAGACTCTTTTTTTTTTTTTTTTGGTTGGTTGTGGGGCTTGAACTCTGGGCCTGGGCACTGTCCCTCAGCTCTTCAGCTCAAGGCTAGCGCTCTATTGCCTGTGCTTGAGCCACAGCACCACTTCAGGTTTTCTAGTGGTTTACTGGAGATAAGAGTCTCACAGACTTTCCTTGCCTTGCCTGGGCTGGCTTTGAACCATGATCTTCAGATCTCAGCTTCCTGAGTAGCTAGGATTACAGGCGTGAGCCACCGGCGCCCGGCAAGTCCTGAGACTCTTATGTCCTTCTAGATGGTTTCAGTTATTTACCAAGGTTAAAAATAAAAGTTTTCTAATCAGGAGGCCCGGTGTAAAGAGAGGTATGGTTTGAGTAGCCTTCACAGGTGACAGAGCCACCCGGTCTCAGGAGGGGGAAGGGGGTGGTCCTGGCAGAGGCTCCCTAGCCAGCCAGGCTGGTGAGCTGACACATCTCTCTTCTGGGGCCCCAGGGCAGGGCCTGGTTGAACCTTGGGAATTTCTTGCCACATTCCTCATATGTCTGGCCTTTTGGTTTTGATTCCACTAAATGGCAAGTCTGCAGCCTCAGTAGTTTTTTCAGGAAACCAGCATAAATATTGTTATTTATTCCATTTACAATTGGCAATTAAGTTTGCTTTCAGGCACCAGAATGGAATTTAAAACACTCCATTAAGTAAACCAGACTAATCAAAGGCAGCCTGCTTTTCTTGCTCAGAAACATTCTCTCTCTCTCTCTTTTTTTTTTTTTTGTCAGTCCTGGGCCCTGAACTCTGGGCCTGGGTGCTGTCCCTCAGCTCTTCAGATAAAGGCTAGTGCTCTACCACTTGGGCCATAGCGCCACTTCTGGCTTTTTCAGTTTATGTGGTGCTGAGGAATCAAACCCAGGGCTTCATGCATGCAAGGCAAGCACTCTACCACTGAGCCACCTTCCCAGCCTCTCAGAAACATTCTTTAAACACACTCACACACACACACACACACACACACACACACAGAGCTAGGAATGTGGCCATGGTAGAGTGCTTGCCTAGCATGCATGAAACCCTGAGTTCGATTCCTCAGTACCACATACACAGAAAATGTGGGAAGTGGCACTGTGGCTCAAGTTGTAGATTGGTAGCCTTGAGTGAAAAAAGCTCAGGGACAATGCTCAGGCCCTGAGTTCAAGCCCCATGACCTACAAAACAAAATCAAAAATATATTAGTTATAATATTCAATGTACATATGTGAAAAAGGAACCAGGCAATTTAGAGCATAGGTAGAAGTTTAGTATGAATTAGGGGTAGAATGATGGAAGGAATAACATTGATCCAGATGTGTTTTACTGATTAACATGCTAACTTTGGGCTATTTACCAACTGCTCTGCCACCTTCAACAAGTAGGTGTCATGCAGGGAAGACTAACTCTGTAGAATGATGACTGAAGGCAACGTGGATGACATGGGCCTTGTAAGCAGAAAAGTAGAGAAGAGAGGGAAGGAGATACCTCTCAGAAGTTGAATGAACAGAGTGTGCCTGTTTTCTCATCTCTGGGGTGGGAAAGGGATTAATGATGCCCACTTCTTGTGTGGTGGTAAAGGTTCAATTAGCTGTGTTTTTAAGGATCTGTCACATGACCAGTCAACTCTGAATTTCAGGCAAAGAAATAGCAAGAGTGGACTTAGTTGCAAGAGGTAAAAGTAGCCTGAATATGTAGATAAGAGATCATCTCTTGGTATCAGTTTAGGGCCCTATTTCCTTATTTGTCCACTTATCTTGTCCTAGATCAGTCAAAGTGTTCACAATTAACACATGCTACTTATATAGTGCTGAAAGTTTTTTTTTTTTTTTTTTTTGTACTAGTCAGGGGTGTTTGGAGCTCATGTTTGTAATCCTAGCTACTCCAGAAGCTAAGATCTGAGGGCCACAGTTTGAAGCCAACCAGGGCAACTAAGTAGGAGAAACTCTTGCTTTTTGTTTTGTTTTGGGTTGTAAGGCCTGAACTCTGGGCCTGGGCGCTGTCCCTCAGCTCTTCAGCTCAAGGCTAGTGCTCTACCACATGAGCCAAGGCTCCAGTTCCGGCTTTTTCTGCTTACGTGGTGCTGAGGAATCCAACCCAGGGCCTCATGCATGCAAGGCAAGCACTCCATTACTGAGCCACCTCCCAGCCTAGGAGAAACTCTTATCTCCAATTAACTACCAAAAGAGCCAGAAGTGGAGTTGTGGCTCAAGTGATAGAATGCTAACTTTGAGCAAAAAAGGCTCAGGGAGAGAACCCCAGACCCTGAGTTCAAGCCCTAGGGCTGGCATAAAAACTAAATAAAGTATAAAATAAAAGCAATCATTTGAGGGCTGGGAAGGTGGCTCAGTGGTAGAGCGCTTGCTTTGCATGCCTGAGGCCCTGGGTTCGATTCCTCAGCACCAAATGAGCAAAAAGAAAATAGCTGGAAGTGGTACTGTGGCTCAAGTGGTAAAACGCTAGCTTGAGCTGAAGAGCTGAGGGACAGCGCCCAGGCCCAGAGTTCAGGCACCACGACCGGACCCAAACAAACAAACAAAAAACCCCCAATCATTTGATAGTAAAGTGGCAGACATCATGTTTCTTTGTTTCTAATTATTCCAGCTTTTTTTGGGGGGGGGAATCCAGTTGTGGGGCCTGAACTCTGGGCCTGGGCGCTGTCCCTCTGCTCTTCAGCTCAAGGCTAGTCCTCTACCACCTGAGCCACAGCACCACTTCTGGCTTTTTTCTTTTTGCTTATGTGGTACTGAGGAATCGAACCCAGGGCCTCAGGCATGCAAGGCAAATGCTCTACCACTGAGCCACCCTCCCAGCCCTTCAGCTTTTTTAAAAAAAAGTATAAGGACAGTCTCCTCATCTGAGAATACAGAGGAAAAAGCAAATTACTTTCTTTCTTTTACCCAACAGTCAACATAGATTATTTCATTGATCCCAGATGTGTGGGGATTTTCTCCCACATAAGCAACCAGTTATGCAGCACATACCAGCTGGGTGTCCTCCAAAGATTTTTAAGAAGTTGTATGCCAGGAAAAGGGACAAGAGACCAATATTATCTTATAATAGCATGTATATTACCAGTATATATAATGCATAGAAATACTTTAACATGACACAGTAATGTAACATACAAAGTTTGCTGTCTTGATGTTCTCCTATAGAGCAAAGCCCCCAATCCAGGACATAGTCCACAGCTTTGGAATGTCTGTGACACTCTTAGGTTTCTCTTAAGTTCCCCCATAACTGAATTGCTGTTTGGACCATGATGCTGCATTCTTCCCACGTCTTCTGGAGGCTGTGACGGATATCAATTTGGACCATTTGGTTAAAGTGGTGTTTGCAAGGTTTCTCTAGTTGCCATTTTACCTTATTTATTCTCAAAGTAAATCTTCTTTCCAATGTCTTTTCCTTTCTTTTTCTTTTTTTTTTTTTTTTGTCGGTCATGTGGCTTGAACTCTGGGCCTTGGGCACCGTCCTGAGCTCTTCAGCTCAAGGCTAGTGCTGTACCACTTGAGCCACAGCGCCACTTCCGGTTTTCTGGTGGTTTATTGAAGATAAGAGTCTCATGGTCTTTCCTGTCCGGGCTGGCTTTGAACCGTGATCCTCAGATCTCAGCCTCCTGATTAGCTAGCATTACAGGCGTGAGCCACTGGCACCTGGCCCGGGGTGTGCGTGTGTGTGTGTGTGTGTGTGTGTGTGTGTGTGTGTGTGTGTGTGTGTAACGGATGGCTGTGTGTGTGTAGCAAACGGATGGCTGTGTGTATGTGTGTGTGTGTGTGTGTGTGTGTGTGTGTGTGGTGTGTGTGTACAGCAAACGGATGGCTGTTTTCGCGGCACACTTTTGGCGGCTTCAGCCTTTGCCAACAAAGTTGCGTGAAGATCCTCCTGGAAGGGCGTAGACTGGCCGCAAAGCCTGCCGGGAGTCGTAGTCTCTGGGTGCTCCGACCGAACACTGCCGGGCGGGTTCTGCAAGAAAGAGCCAGAAGCCGGGGGAGGGAGGGGGTGGAGAGGGGCGGGGCGTTCCTGGCGCTCTGCATTATGGGACGGGTAGTTCGCGACATAGGACGCATCACGTTCCTGCTGGAGAACAGGACTTCCCTACCCAGTGCGCCACGCGCGCGGGATGGGGGAGAAGCCGGCCCGATCTTGAGCAAATCAAATCGAAGGAAAGAAACTGCCGGCTTTCAAAATCCTCCTCCTCCGCCATCATCCACCGCCCGGCGAAGAGCAGGTGGTGTCGGGGACGCCAGGGACGAGGAGCCCCGGGAGTGCTGACGGACAGGCGGACTGGGCACTGGGGCGCCCCGGTCCAGGCACAGCGATCGGACGGGAACACACCAGAGCCGGCCCCCAAGTCCGCCCGCCGCGCCCGGCGGACGCGCGCGATCGGGTCGCCCCACGCGGCGGCGCCGCCTGTTTACGGTAGGGTTCCTTTACTCTCCGGGGCGCCTGCGTGGGGTGGGGCTCGGGATCCGCCACGGACCGGCTACCTGGGCGCCTCTGCCCTCCCGACGGCCGCCTCCGCTGCTCCTTCGGCAGAGCCAAATAAATGGGGTGCTGGGCCTTTCACAAATGGGGAAACTGAGGCCCGGGCGGGCATCCGACTCCACGGAGCCGCCCAGCTCGTGGCTCCCAGCAGTGACGGCTCACGTTAGCGCGTCAGTCTCACCTGGAGGCGGTTCGAGGTCCCCGGGAACCTCCGCTGGCCTCCTTCCCCCGCCCGTCATGCCTCCCGCGTTCGCCCGCGCCGCCTCCCGCTGGGCCCACGCCTGCTTGGGGGAGATCGGCGTGAGTCACCGCCGATGCGCTGCGGATCGATGGATGCGCACCGAAGGACAGCTCCCACGCGGCCGCCCGGGAGGACACACGTTTGTGTCTTAACCGTTTGTCTTTGCACCGTCGCTGGCTTTGGGCAAATCAGTCTGTCTGTCTTTGTGCTTTGACGTGATGGAGGACGGTGTGTGTGTGTGTGTGTGTGTGTGTGTGTGTGTGTGTGTGTGTGTGTGTGTGTGTGTGTGTGTGTGTGTGTGTGTGTGTGTGTGTGTGTGTGTGTGTGTGTGTGTGTGTGTGTTGCGCGCGCGTCTGTGTCCGTCTGTGTGTCTCTCTCTCCTAATGACCGACCCCCTCCAGCTGCGAAGTTCCGTGTCCCACCTCCTTTTCCCCCCAACACTTTACTAGCTTCAAGTTGTTCTAACTTGGAGCTGTTAGAGGTGGTTGAATTGCGAGTTAATATTTATTCAGTATTCTATTGGTCATTCTTGGGACACCTTTCAAAGGCCAAGCCATTTACAGTGATAGATGTAGAGCGCTTTTGTTCTGCCAGAAACCTTCTGGCAGTCCACAGAGGAAAAGCCACAGCTCTTAACATGGCCTTCCTGACTTAAAGCCCCTTCTCTTTTCTCATCTGCCTCCTTTCTCCCTTCCTCTGTGTGCTCCAGCACCACTGATCTCCTCTGATCGGTCTATTTTCCTCTGTCCCCAGAAGCCTTGGTCTTTCTGTTCCCTTTTCAGGAATGGTTTACTCCAAGATGTCTTGCATAACTTATTGCAAGATATCCTTTATATTTTTGTTTCTTTTCTGATAACACTTTCTCTAATTATTCTGTCCTCCCCCCAAGAAAGAAAGAAAACACACACACAATCTCCCTTACCTGCCTTCCTGTTTATTTTTATTTAACTTTCTATAATTTTTTTTTACTGCTGAGCATTGAGTCCAGAGCTTTGAGTATACTAGGCATGTTCTCTACAACTGAACTATAGCCCTAGCTTCTAGTTTATTTTAATTACTAAAATACTAGATATTTTGTTTAGACTCTAAGTGGCAAGCTAGGTATGTAGTGCATACCTGTAATCCCTGCATTTGGGAGACTGAAGCAGGAGGCTTGTGAGTTGCAGGCCAGCTTGGATATATAACATGATCTTGTCCTCTCCCCCCCCCCAAAAAAAAAAAAAAGCGAGGAACCTGTAATCCTAGCTACTCAGGAGGCTGAGATCTGAGGATCATGGTTCAACGCCAGCTTGGGCAGGAGACTCTTATCTCCAATAAAAACCACCAGAAAACTGGAAGTAGTGCTGTGGCTCAAGTGGTAGAGAACTAGCCTTGAGCTAAAGAGTTGGGACAGCACCCAGGCCCAGAGTTCAAGCCCCACGACTGACCAAGAAGAAAAAAAGGAATCAGACATAAACATTAAGAGGGAAGTGTTTTGTTTCATTTACTACTGTGCTTCTGATACTTGGAACAATGTCCAGGACAGTAAATATTTCTTTTTGTTGAATGATTACCAGGTAACTTAAATTAGAAAAATAATTCATGTTTATTGCTAAAGATACAATGTAGCAGTTGGGTGCTGCATTGTCCTGCATCCCAGAGACACTAGGAAACCTAAAGTAGGCAGAGCACATTGTCATAGGAATCAAGAACCTATCTCAAATAACCAGTATAGGGGTTGAAGGATGGCTTAGTTAGCATGCTAACCAATGAGTAAAAGTGTCAGGTACCAAGTTCAAGTCCCAATTTCAGACCAAAAAAGGAAAGCACGGCACTGGTGGCTCATGCCTCTAATCCTAGCTACTTAGGAACCTAAGATCTGAGGATCGAGGTTCAAAGCCAGCCCAAACAGATAAATCCATGAGACTTATCCAATGAACTTCCAAAAACATTGGACTCATGTACACACAAATATAAACTGTAAACTCTATCTTATACGATAAGGAGAAAGGAGACCGGGTGGATGAGGGGTATGCAGTTGTGTCTCAGGATGAGGAGGTTGAGAGGATAATACTTTCCTCTGGATAATACTTAAAGTCTTCGGGAAAATGAAGTTGTTTAGCTCTATTTATTTTTTTTGGCAGTGCTAAGAGATCTCCTCCAGGCCTCATACATGCTAAACAAGTCCAATGAGCTGTACCCTAGACCAAGCTATCCAGAGCTGTACCCTAGACCAAGCTATCCAGAGCTGTACCCTAGACCAAGCTATCCAGAGCTGTACCCTAGACCGAGCTATCCAGAGCTGTACCCTAGACCGAGCTATCCAGAGCTGTACCCTAGACCGAGCTATCCATTCCCCCGGCCTGCTGAGCTGTAAGCTAGAAGCAGTTCTATCACTGGCTGTGCTATTGTACGACATAAATTGATCTTCATGCTTCCCGGGATACAAATCTTATAGTGATTCATGTCATTTTACATGCCAGTGAGCTGACCACAGCCACCTAGGTAGCAGTTCGATGGGGCTGGTCACTAGAAAAATCCAAGCTGCATTAGTGTTGGGACTTTTTGCCCTCTAGCCCGGCCTCTGGGGAAGGGAGAGAGGCTAAAGGATAAGTTGATAACCACTTTTGCCAGTGATTTAGTCAATCACGCTTATGGAATGAAAAACCAAAAGGAGAGAATTTACAGAGCTCCCAACCGCTGAACATGGAGGGTGGTTAAAGCCCAGAGGACACAGAAGTACGAGCCCGCTTCTCTCATCCCTCCTCCAGCTCATTCCTTCACCGCCTCCTCTTTTATTTCCTTTACATTTGCTATTCTTTGGAGGGGCTGGAAGATAGAACTCAGTGGCGTGAGACGCTGCGTTCCATCCCCAGTACCGCACACACATGCAAACATTCTTTGGAACAAGCCAGTGAACATGAGTCTGCACGAGTCTGTCTGTTGCAGCAAAGTAAAGAACCCAAGGACGGCGGCTGAAACGAACCCCACTTCATAGACAGTAGGTCAGAGGCACACAGACAAGGAGCCTGGGGTTTGCATTGGCATCCCAGGGTGGGATCTGCCACTCTACCCAGTGAACAGTGGCAGCAGAAGGATGCACAGCTGGGGTCTGCTGCAGACGCCATTGCTTGCTTGAAGAACTTCTCCCTGCAACAGTATGGAGGAGAGATTGTGAGTTTGTGTTTTATACACTGGCCTATTGTGATGACGGCCCTTGTGATGTAGCCACCGCTGGTCTCCTAGGAACAGACAGGCCATCCTGTCCTGCACAGTCTCCTGGCCTAGGGTTGAAACCGGATGTGCAGCGGGCTGAGCCCTGGTGCCCACCCCTCAGAGTCATGCCAACGTGGGCTACGGGGCATTCCCTGGGATGGATGACCTGGCTCCCTTAGCCATCTTTTTCCTGTTTGAGGACCAGGGTCCTCGAACAGAGAGCTGCCAGGATGATCAGGCAGGTGTGTATTTGGGACAGGCAGGATGAGCAAAGCCATGGGTTTGGGACTTGACAGCTATTGACTGCAGGGGTTGGGGAAAGCTCAGAAATGATTTCGCCGTTTCCCGACTGAGGCTATAGGACATTACTCTGTAAAGGTGAAGACTTTGTTGGCTACATCCTAGTGTGTGTGTGTGTGTGTGTGTGTGTGTGTGTGTGTGTGTGTGTGTGTGTGTGTGTGTGTGTGTGTGTGTGCGTGCGTGTGTGTGTGCGTGCGTGCGTGTCGTGCGTGCGCGCACGTGCGCGCGCATGCACATGTACATGCTACGCCTGAGTACTATCTATTAGTATTTTTTTACACCCACCGCCAGCACCCTACCACTTGAGCCACAGCTTCACTTCAAGCTTTGCTAGTTAATCAGAGATAAAAGTCTCATGGGCTTTCCTGCCTGAGCTGGCTTTGATCCTCAGATCTCAGCCTCCTGAGTAGCTAGGAATACAGGTGTGAGCCTTTGGTGCGCTTTTGTTCATTTCCTCCAGTGTTTTAGCTTTTGGATTCTCCAAGCAAGGGAGAGTGAGGCCAAACTCCCAAGATGCCATGTTTCTTCTCTGAAAACTCATAGTACCCTGAGGAGATCGATCCTTCCTTCCTTCCTTCCTTCCTTCCTTCCTTCCTTCCTTCCTTCCTTCCTTCCTTCCCTCCTTTCTTCCTTCCTTCCTTCATCTGGAGATCAAACATAGAGTCTTATACATGGTAGGAAACTTCATTTTTTTCTTTTTTCTTTTTTTGTGCTGGTCCTGGGGCTTGAACTCAGGGCATAGATGCTGTCCCTTAAGTTTTTCTACTCAAGGCTAGCACTCTGCCACTTGAGTTACAACTTTTGGTGGTTGATGGGAGGTAAGAGTCTCATGGCCTTACCTGCCTGGACTGGCTTTGAACCTCCATCCTCAGATCTCAGTCTCCTGAGTAGCTGGATTTACAGGCATGAGCCACCAGCACCCAGCAGACTCCTCTTTCCTAATTCAGTTTTGGCCTCTTCAGTTTGCAGATCTCCAGGGAAGCCGACCATCGTGGCCAGCATGGCCTCTGAAGACATTGCCAAACTGGCAGAGACCCTGGCCAAAACCCAGGTGGCCGGAGGACAGCTGAGTTTTAAGGGCAAGAGCCTCAAGCTGAACACTGCAGAAGACGGTGAGGCCCTGGCTGGTCGTGTGAGGGAGAGCGCGTCCTGTCAGTCTCTCTAAGTCTTTTCAAGGCTTCGTTCTGTTTCCTAATTGTTCTGTGAAGTTGTCCGACCCATTCTAATGATGCACAGTGACACACATAGGTGTCCCTGCTGTCAGCAAGTTCACAGTGGGCATCATTTTGCTCACTGTTTCCCTCAGAGAGGCTGGTGGGTCACACGGGGGGCAAGGTTCCTGGCACCCACAGGATGCAGCCCCTTTTTTCTTTTGTCTTTTGGTTGTGGGGCTTGAACTCTGGGCCGGGGTGCTGTCCCTCAGCCCTTGAGCTCAAGGCAAATGCTCTACCACTTGACCCACAGTGCCACTTCCGGTTTTCTGGTGGTTTATTGTAGATAGGAGTCTCTCAGACTTTCCAGCCCAGTCTAGCTTTGAACCGTGATCCTCAGATCTCAGCCTCTTGAGTAGCCTAGGATTATAGGTGTGAGCCACTGGCAACTTCAGCCCACTTGAGAGGTCTGTCCCTGCACCTAGATGTTTGGAAGAGGAATAGAAACTGCCTTCTGGGGCTGGGAAGGTGGCTCAGTGGTAGAGCACTTGCCTTACATGCATGAGGCCCTGGGTTCGATTCCTCAGCACCACATAAGCAGAAAAGGCCAGAAGTGGCACTGTGGCTCAAGTGGTAGAGTGCTAGCCTTGAGCTGAAGAGCTCAGGGACAGTGCCCAGGCCCAGAGTTCTGACCCCATGACTGGCAAAAAAAAAAAAAAAAAAAAAAAAGAAACTGCCTTCTGTGAACCAGGATGTAGATGTGGTCTTCCCACCCCAGGCCAATGCCAGGCTGGTGTCCTGAGTCACCTGACTTCTGGAATGAAGGTGCCTAGGTCAATCAATGCTTGTGAGGCCTCCTGGGGTTTTGGGCTGAACCTGCGAAACTGGTCTGAAGCTGCCTGGTTGTTATGTGCAGACACTTTACTTTCCTCCCTTGCACCAAGGACTGCTGAGACCTCTGTTGCTGGGAGCCTGGTGCTATCCATCCCTTGAAATGTGCAGATTCTTCCCTGTGCTTTATCTTCGATCCTCCCATCCTGTCTGTGGGAGGTAGGTGGAAATACTGCTGTTTTATAAAGGGACTTAGGAAACTTATGTAACTCCTATGAGGTCACACAGTAAATAGCTGAGTCGGGATTTAGCTGAGTCCCAACCAAAGCCCCAAACCTCATGCTTCTAAGAAGACACTGATTTCAGAAAACAAGTATTTGTTATTTAATGCCATTTGTTTTTATTCCTGTTTGTTGGTTTAATCTGGTTCTGGAACTTGAACTCAGGGCCTTATGCTCTCTCTTGGCTTTTCCATTCAAGCCCGGTGCTCTACCATTGGACCCATAGCTCCACTTCCAAGTTTGTTTGTGTTTTGTTTTCTTTTTGTGCTGGTCCTGGGGCTTGAACTCAGGGCCTAGGTGCTTTTTCTCAGCTTCTTGTGTTGCTCAAGGCTGGTGATACTCCACCCCTTGAGCCACAGCTCCACTTCTGGAATTTGGGTAGTTTATTGGAAATAAGAGTCTTACAGTCCTTCCTGCCTAGGCCAGCTTTGAACTGAGATCATAGCAAGGATTACAGATGTGAGCCACCCACCCCCTATTTGTGGGCAAATTGGTATTTGAATTGTTTTTTTTTTTGGTGGGTCGTGGGGCTTGAACTCGGGGCCTGGGTGCTGTCTCTCAGCTCTTCAGCTCAAGGCTAGTGCTCTACCACTTGAGCCACAGCGCCACTTCCAGCTTTTTCTGCTTATGTGGTACTGAGAAATGGAACCCAGGGCCTCATGCATGAACGCAAGCACTCTACCACTGAGCTACCTTCCTAGCCCCGGTATTTGAGGTGTTCTTGAAAGAAAAAAGGACAATGCAGGCAAGAAGAGCCACGTGCGAGGTAGACTCTGGGGTTGAGACTTGGAGGGCGTGCTAGAGGCAAAGGAAAATTCAAGTCCCACAGGGAGCTCAGGACAGAGGCTCTTGCATTCAAGAAAAGCCTGGAGGCCCAACTGTGGGCGCAGATGAGGGGCTCTGGGCTTGGTGGGAGTGGTCCTGTGTTTAGGAGACCCTAAAGATGATGGCTAGAACAAGGATTCTTCAGTAAGTTACTTAAGGGTCAAAACTAGGCCTATTTAGGGGTTGGGAAGGTGGCTCAGTGGTAGAGTGCTTGCCTTGCATGCATGAGGACCTGGGTTGGATTCCTCAGCACCACACAAGCAGATAAAGCCAAAGTGGTGCTGTGGCTCTAAGTGGTAGAGTGCTCGCCTTGAGCTGAAGAGCAAGGGACAGTGCCCAGGCCTAGAATTCAAGGCCCACAACCGACAAAACAATAACAACAACAAAAAAACTAGGCCCTTTTGCTTTACAAGCATCTTAAGCATATTTCTCTATGTGGTGGTAAGGCTATAAAAAAAAAGTCCTGGCGGACTGTCTCATGATAATGACTGGGTCTTCAGGAATGATGGAGGCCCAACCCCAGCCTGTCAGGGTAGGAGTGTATGTGTGTGTCTGTGTAGGTGTATTACAGCTTGAACTCAGAGCCCAAGTGCTGTCCTTTAGCTTTTTTGCTCAAGGTTAGTGCTCTACTACTTAAGCCATAGCTCCACTTCCAGCTTTGGTGCTTAATTGGAGATGCATCTCCTGGGTTTTCCTGCTCTTGCTGACTGAACTGTGATCCTCAGTCTCAGCCTCTTATGTAACTAGGATTCAGGCTGGAGCCAGCAGCACCCAGGGAGAACTGATTTTTTTTTTTTTTTTTGCCAGTCTGGAGGCTTGAACCTCAGAGCCTGGGCATCGTCCCTGAGCTTCTTTTTGCTCAAGGCTAGCACTCTACCACTTGAGCCACAGTGCCACATCTGTGGATGTGGTACTGAGGAATCAAACCCAGGGCTTCATATATTCTAAGCAAGCACTCAACCACCAAGCCACCTTCCCAACCTGGTTTATTTGATTTATTTTTTGTCAGTTGTGGAGCTTGAAGCAGAGCCTGGGCGCTGACCCTGAGCTCTCTTTACTCAAGGCTAGTGCTCTTCCACTTTGAGCCATAGTGCCACTTCTGGTTTCCTGGTAAGGGGGCTGGCTTTGAACCATCATCCTCAGATCTCAGTCTCCTGAGTAGCTAGGATTATGGGTGTGAAACCCAGCGCCTGGCAGGAGTGGTGTTTTTCAGTGGTGTAGCTCTGCTTGGATTGAAAACCACAGGGAGTGGCCTGTGTACCTGTGACCCCTCCTTCCTAGCCTTGCTCTCCCAGTTTGATGGAGGCCTTCCTAACTTGACCTGTCCTGGTGACTTCTCCAAGCTGAACCTGTGGCGTCCAGTCCCTGTGCTCGTAATGTCATTCATGCAGCATAAGCAAAGGCTTTCCTGGCTCTCTGACTGTGTCTCCTCACTGTTTTTGGACTCTGGAAGCATTCTCCCCTTGTCTACTTGGCCCATCTTTGAACATTAGGCAGGGACCACCTTTTGGAGTGTGGCTTCCAGTGGGCAGCGAGATCACCTAGCCCTGACCCGAGGGAACCAGATTCAGAAAAGGGGTTGGGGCAGAATGGGACACAAGGGAAGAGGAGAGTTTGGTGAGAGCAGCCCATTGGGGAAAGTCAAGGTGAAGCCTTGCTATGCCATTTATTTCCCCACAACTCTTAGTTAATCATTCCTTGAAATCTCAGCTTCCTCTTCTAACATTAGGAGGTGCAAACCTGCCTAGCCTTGGCTTCTCCTGAAACAGGGTAATCAGTGCCAGCTGTGTGACCTCGTTGCCTCTGTGTCTCAGATCACTCCACTCTAAACTGGATGTAATGGTTACTATGTTTTTAGGGGCGTGGGGAATGTATATAAAGCACTTAGAATCCTGCTATAGTCTGGTCTTGACAGCAATCTAGTGAGGAAGATGGTGTAATAATCAAATAGTCATTCACGTAAATGGGTAATGTTAATATTGTAGCAGAAATGCCCTGGACAGGTGAAGGGGTCAGGAAGCCTGCACAATAGAGATTGCACCTGGACAGGCCAGGGACGAGGAGGGGAGGAGATGCTTCAGGGAGAGGGAAGGATGGAGGATGAAGAGAGGATGGCAGAAAGAAAGATGGAGTCCTGCTTTTTGTTTTGGTTTTTTTTAAAGGAAACTTTTTTTCTTTTAGTACAAATACTGGGGCTTGCACTCGGGCCTGGGCGCTGTCCCTGAGCTTGTTTCTCAAGGCTAGCGCTATACCACTTGAGCCACAGCTCCACTTCTAGACTTTATTGAGCAGAAGATAAGGGTCTCATGGACTTGCCTGCCTGGGCTGGCATCAAACCACAATCCTCAGCTCTCAGCCTCCTGAGTAGCTAGGGTTACAGGTATGAGCCACCAGTGCCTAGCATCTGCTGACTTTTTTTTTTTTTTTCCTGGTTAATTGGAGATAAGAGTCTCCTGGACTTTACTACCTGGGCTAACTTCAAACTAACTCCCAGATCTCAGTCTCCTGAGTAGTTAAGATTACTGGTGAGGGCAGGGAAGTAGCTCAGTGGTAGAGGGCTTGCCTTGCATGTATGAGGCCTTGGGTTCGATTCCTTAGCACCACATAAACAGAAAAAGCTGGAATGGCGCTGTGGCCCAAGTGGTAGAGTGCTTGCCTTGAGCTAAAGAGCTGAGGGACAGCGCCTAGGCCCAGAGTTCAGGCCCCACAACCGACCAAAAAAAAAAAAAAAAAAAGATTAGCCGGGCGCTGGTGGCTCACGCCTGTAATCCTAGCTACTCAGGAGGCTGAGATCTGAGGATCGCGGTTCAAAGCCAGCCCGGGCAGGAGAGACCATGAGACTCCTATCTCCAATAAACCACCAGAAAACCGGAAGTGGCGCTGTAGCTCAAGTGGTAGAGCGCTCGCCTTGAGCTGAAGAGCTGAGGGACAGTGCCCAGGCCCAGAGTTCAAGCCCCACGACTGACAAAAAAAAAACAAAAGAAAAAGATTACAGGTGAGACTACCAGTACCTAGATTCCTACATACATGTTAAGCAGGATCACTTTATACTGTACTATAAAATGATTATTCCCAAGTCAAGAAAAATCTGTGTCACCACTTATAATGGGATCTGCATTGCTATTTCCCACCGTGACTGCCCTTTCCCTCAGTGCACATGCATGGAGTTTGAAATTCTTCTTTTTTGCAAGTACTGGGGCTTGAACTCAGGACCTCTTGTTCTCACTTAGCTTTTTCCCTCAAGGCTGGTGATCTACCACCTGAGCCACAGCTCCACTTCCTGAGTTTTTCATCATTATAAAACAGATAGTTAAAGCCAGGTGCTGGTGGCTCACGCCAGTAATCCTAACTACTCAGGAGGCTAAGATCTGAGGATCACAGTTCAAAGCCAGCCCAGCAGGGAAGTCCATGAAACTCTTATCTCGAATGAACCACCAGAAAACTGGAAGTGGCGCTGTGGCTCAAGCGGTAGAGCACTAGCCTTGAGCTGAAGAGCTAAGGGACAGCGCCCAGGCCCAGAGATCAAACCCCACAACTGACTTTTTTTAAAAAGTATAGTTGAACTGGGCACCCATACCCAAGTCATTTATAAAGAAAGCCCTTGCCGGGTGCTGGTGACTGGCACTTTTAATCCTAGCTCCTCAGGAGGCTGAGATTGAGGATCATGGTTCTAAGCCAGCCCGGGGAAGGAAAGTCTGTGAGACTCTTCTCCAACGAACTGCCAGAAAACTGGAAGTGGTGCTGTGGCTCAAGTGGTAGAGCGCATGCCTTAAACTGAGGAGCTGAGGGACAGCGCCCAGGCCCAGAGCTCAAGCCCCATGATGGACCAAAAAAAAGAAGGCTCTTGTGTCATGTGCCTGCTAGCCCTCGGACTTCGGGGCCATTCTCCTACTTACCCTGGGGCCTTCCCCGTGTGTGGAGACACCACACACCATGCACTTGGTGAAATCACCTTTGTTCCAAGCAGGCAGTTTCTCCTTCTCTTGGGTCCCTAGCCTTTTACACACAGCGTGTTGTAATGGTCATTGTATAGGAAGTGGCTGTGAGCCTGGTGGCTTCTCCCGTCACATTAGGATCCAGGTTGTGGTACACTGCAAGCCTTGACGTGTGCGTGATGGGTTTGTCCTGCTCTACCCTGCCCCCCCAACGAATCTGAGGTTCTGGTTGTTCTTTGGCTCTGGACAGCTAAAGACGTGATTAAAGAAATTGAAGAGTTCGACGGCCTGGAGGCTCTGCGCTTGGAGGGCAACACCGTGGGCGTGGAAGCGGCCAGGGTCATTGCCAAGGCCTTAGAGAAGAAGTCGGAGTTGAAGGTAAGACGCGCAGGGGTGCGGGGGGGGGGGGGCAGGTCTCTCCCACACTGCACCGCTCCTGCCTGCGTCTCACTCCCAAACCCCACTGCGCCTTGACTGTTCGTTCCTCAGCCCCTCTTCCTAGGCCCCCCGAGGGCACACAGCACTCTCCTGGCCCCGAGGCCTGTAGGCAGCCAGCAGACATTTGGGTGGGGTCAGTAAATGGCAGTAGATTGGGGTGACATTTGCGAAAGACAAACTGAGGAGATCCGTCCTCAGTGCTCACTCGTGGGCTTTGTTGGCGATTTGTTGTTGCTTTTGCCCCTGTTGTTCTTTTTGTGCCAATCCTGGGGCTTGAACTTGAGGCCTGGAAATTGTCTCTGAGCTTCACTTGAGCCACAGCATCACTTTTCTTTTTCTTTTTTTTTCTTTTTGGTCAGTCATGGGGCTTGAACTCTGAGCCTGGGTGCTGTCCATGAGCTCTTCATTCTTCAGCTCAAGGTGAGCGCTCTACTACTTGAGCCACAGCGCCACTTCCACTTTTGGCTATTTCCGAATAGTGTATTGGAGATAAGAGTCCCAGACTTTCCTGCCGGGGCTGGCTTTGAACTGCAATTTTCAGATGTCAGAGCCTCCTGAGTAGCTAGGATTATAGGCATGAGCCACCAGTGCTAGCCAACACGTACCCCTGGCTGAGGCCTCTCTGCAGACACACCAGCGTGGATGATCGTCTGCTGTAGTCTCGGGTTAGACAAAAATGTCCTGGCCTCCATTCCCGTGGTGCAGTTCTGGGAAGGTAATAGAGACACAGCTAACCACTGCACAGCTGAGGCAGGTTTTCTCCATCCCTCCCTCCTTCCCTCCCTCCCTCCCTTCCTCCCCTCTCCCTCCCTCCATCTCTCCTTTCCGCCCTTCATCTGTTCCTCCTTCCCTCCATCTCTCCTTTCTTCCCTATTCTTTCCTAAAAATTAGTTCTGGTTGCTACCCCTTTCTTGGCAAATACAAAGGGTTTTCAGACTCTTATCCCCAAGTGGGTTCCACTGACTATGTCAGCATGCTTTATAAGAAAAGCAGCTGCAGTCAAGTGCCGGTGGCTCACGCCTGTAATCCTTAGCTACTTAGGAGGCAGAGATTGGAGGATTGTAATTCAAAGCCAGCCCAGGCAGGAGAGTCCATGAGATCACCAGAAAATTGCAAGTGGCAAACTGATTCAAAGTCTAGCCTTGAGCAAAAAGACCTCAAGGACAATGCCCAGGGCTCAAATTCAAGCCCTTTGACCAACCAAAAAAAAAAGAAAGAAGAAAAATAGCAGCATATACAAAATGTCAGCGTTCCTTTCCCTCTAGAATCCCTGGGGTATTAGAATATTTATGTCTGAAGGAGAAAGACCTGTTTTCTAGACCGGAAATCTGTCTGGGGTTGGGTCTGGGTTTTCCATTCTTCTTTTTTTTTTTTTTTTTTGTCGGTCGTGGGGCTTGAACTCTGGGCCTGAGCGCTGTCCCTCAGCTCTTCAGCTCAAGGCGAGCGCTCTACCACTTGAGCTACAGCGCCACTTCCGGTTTTCTGGTGGTTTATTGGAGATAGGAGTCTCACGGTCTCTCCTGCCCGGGCTGGCTTTGAACCGTGATCCTCAGATCTCAGCCTCCTGAGTAGCTAGGATTACAGGCGTGAGCCACCAGCGCCCGGCTCCATTCTTCTTTAATCCTTTAACTAATCACCCCCACTTTAAGGCATTGGGTGTATCTCCATTTTCTTTCTTTCTTTCTTTTTTTTTTTTTTGCTAGTCCTAGGGCTTGAACTCAGGACCTGGGCCCTGCCTCTGAGCTTCTTTTCTTTTCTTTTCTTTTTTTTTTGCTTAAGGCTAGCACTCTACCACTTGAGCCATAGCAACACTTACGGCTTTTTCTCTTTATGTGGTACTGAGGAATTGAACGCAGAGCTTCATGCATGCTAGGGAAAGCACTCTACTACTGAGCCACCTTCCCAGCCCCTGTGTCTTCATTTTCTGACTCAGAGGAGCTGAAGTTCAGCAGGGATGATTTCAGCAGCGCAGGACTGTTCTATAGGAGCCCGCGCTCAGTGTGTCACGCAGCAGATGAGATGACAGGTAGACAGTACAAGCTTGGCGCTGGTGTGGTGAGTTTTAGCGCTTGCCACCTCTAGCTCCAAGCCTGAGCCCAACTGGGTTCAGAAGGCAAGAGATGAAGTTGGTGTTTGTGGCTCGTGTCACCTCTGGGTCTCCGGCTCACCTTCTCCTTCCTCCGCAGCGATGCCACTGGAGCGACATGTTCACCGGGAGGCTGCGCTCGGAGATCCCACCAGCCCTGGTAAGAATCAGCTGCTCTCCCGAGGCACCCACACCGGGCCCACGTCCCTTCATGGAGGCATCCGCCCAGGGCTCCTTCCTTGGCTAGATTTTATCCCTTCCACCACCCTTTCCCTCATGCACCTCTCTAGTCATCCCATTTCCCCTCCCCAAACACATGCTCCTTGCTTCTCATCACGGGTGACTCTCCTCTGCTTTGCTTCTTTTTTTTTGGTCTGGTCGTGGGGCCTGAACTCTGGGCCTGGGCGCTGTCCCTCAGCTCCTCAGCTCAAGGCTAGCACTCTACTGCTTGAGCCACAGCGCCACTTCCGGCTTTTTTCTTTTTGCTTATGTGGTGCTGAGGAATCAAACCCCCAGGGCCTCAGGCATGCAAGGCAAGCGCTCTACCACTGAGCCACCTTCCCAGCCCTCCACAAGATTTTTATCTCCAATAAACCACCAGAAAACCGGAAGTGGCGCTGTGGCTCAAGTGGTAGAGCACTCGCCTTGAGCTGAAGAGCTGAGGGACAGCGCCCAGGCCCAGAGTTCAGGCCCCACGACTGACCAAAGAAAAAGCCAATAAAGCTAGGATTCAAAATACACATTAAGGAAATCTGGGCAGTGGATTTCAGGGGAGAAGATGGAGGGAGGGCAGGAGGAAAGCCTCGGCTCATGCCAGTTGTAGCATTCATTGGCTTCACATCCTGCTGACCACAATGAATCTGAGGAAGGAAGGGAAGAGAACCTGGGGCCGGGCAGTGGCAGAATGCGGGAGGGGTGGGGACAGTGAACCAGCTGTGCCGCCTGCAGTCTGGGACTCTGCAGGGCCTGACTAGAGGAGGCGGGGGAAGGGAGCCTTGCCTGTTTCACACAGTGGTGGAGGACAGAGAAACGGCTTCAGCCACTGAGTGATCCACAGCCTGGCTGACGACCCCTCTCCCATTTGTGTCATCTCCCCGTTTCCTCATCTCCACAGATAGCCTCTCCCCTCTGGCCTGTTTCTTCCAAGGGCAGAGGGAGCTTGAGACAGATCCAGCTGCACAGAGGTCTGCCAAACCTGCTTCCTGCCACGTCCATCTTCCCAGATGATGCCCAAGTCCTAGGAGCATTTGTGGGGCCTCCCTCTGTCCTGTCCTTCTAGGGTACCCCCACTTCCAGCACATTACCCTGCCTTCCTGAACAGACTGCTCCTCACCTGCTTCTGCCCATACTGCCTGGCTGTCTGTTGCCCACATCATACTTGTGGGTGGCCACTGGCCTCCTCCTGCCCGGCTCCTGGGTTCCTAGGACCTCGCTTCCTTGCCAGCTAGTGGCGTCCAAATGTGTTTTCTCAGCTTAGGGGTACAGACCTTGTCCTCGTCTTCAAGACTCTTGCCTGATTTTGACCCCTGGTTTACCTTCTGCCTGTTACCTACTACGTCATGCTAGTAATCTTTCTGCTCTAGTTTTTACTGCTACCTGGAATTTCTTTCATGCTAGCCCTTGTTCACACTGAGCTCAGATGCCACCTCCTACAGGAAGCGTTCCAGACGGGCACATGCACATTGTGGACAGTGGTCTTCCAGGTTTCCAATGTGGGAACAGCATAAAACTGCTGTAAAAGCCTTTGTACCTCGGCGCCCTCTGGTGGCACGGCTGGGCCTAGCATAGAAGCAGTGCCCTCTGGTGGCAAGGCGAGGCCTAGCATGGAGGTAGTGCCTCCTGGTGGCAGGGCTAGGCCTATCATAGAAGCATTTGGCATGTGTCTGGGAGACTGACCTGAGCTTCCTCTTCCAGATCTCACTAGGGGAGGGTCTCATCACCGCGGGAGCCCAGCTGGTGGAGCTAGACCTAAGTGACAATGCTTTCGGGCCTGATGGTGTACGTGGATTTGAGGCTCTGCTCAAGAGCCCTGCCTGCTTCACCCTGCACGAACTCAAGCTTAACAACTGTGGCATGGGCATTGGTGGTGGCAAGGTGAGTTGGCGCCCCTGCATCGTCCCTCCTGCACCTACACCTAACTTGGTGCCCCCCTTGTCTTCCTTTCTCTTCAAAGGACAGAGGCCTCAGAGGCAGCACACTAGTCAGAAGGGAGGAGGAGTCCGGGAGGGTGGGGTTGCCAAGCAACCATCCCAAGTTATTTCGTTGGCTTGGCAACTCAAGATAGTGCTGCTGCATAACCTACTGGCACCGAAAGATGCCGAGTTAAGGCATCTCTGTGCCTCCTGTCACACCGAGCAACTGGCCAGAGCCAGGCTGAGAAAAGATCTCAGCAGGGGCTGGGAAGGTGGCTCAGTGGTAGAGCGCTTGCCTTGCATGCTCGAGGCCCTGGGTTCGGCTCCTCAGCACCACATAAGCAAAAAGAAAAAAGCCGGAAGTGGCGCTGTGGCTCAAGTGGTAGAGTGCTAACCTTGAGCTGAAGAGCTGAGGGACAGCGCCCAGGCCCAGAGTTCAGGCCCCACGACCAGACCTCCCCCCCCCAAAAAAAAAAAAAAGAAAAAGAAAAGAAAAGAAAAGATGTGAGCAAAGCCTGCTGCTCAGGGAGGATGGTCAGTGCTCGCCTTTGTTCCCAAAAGAGCCTTGCCCTGGTGCTGGTCCTGCGCCTTACCAGAGGGGCACTGAGGAGGCTGGTCCTCCTCATTCCCAGCCCTCTGTCCAGGCTCCTGCAGCCAGCGTGGAACCTGAGTGTCAGCGCTAGCCTCATACTCGTGTGTTCGGAGCAGGGGGGAAACGCTGAGGACCCAAGACAGCTTTGTGAAGATGTTTATTATATTCATTGCATTGAAAGTGTAGTGACGAGATTGGGGGAGGGTCTGGTGGCTTGCGCCTGTTATCCTAGCCACTCAAGACTGAGATCTAGGGCTGGGAAGGTGGCTCAGTGGTAGAGTGCTTGCCTTGCATGCCTGAGGCCCTGAGTTCGATTCCTCAGCACCACATAAGAAAAAAGAAAAAAGCCGGACGTGGTGCTGTGGCTCAAGCAGTAGAGTGCTAGCCTTTAGCTGAAGAGCTGAGGGACAGTGCCCAGGCCCAGAGTTCAGGCCCCACAACCGGACCAAAAAAAAAAGATCTGAGGGTTGTGGTTCAAAGCTAGGGACTCTTATCTCCAGTAAACTACAAAAAAAGTCAGAGGGCTGGGAAGGTGGCTCAGTGGTAGAGCGCTTGCCTCACATGCGTAAGGCCCTGGGTTCAATTTCTTAGCACCATATAAGCAGAAAAAAAAAAACAGAAGTTGCACTGTGGCTCAAGTGGTAGGGCACTAGCCTTAAGCTGAAGGACAGTGCCCAGGCCCAGGGTTCAGCCCTCACACGGACAAAAAACAAACAGAAGTGGAGCTGTGGCTCAAGTGACAAGGCACCATTCTTTAGCAAAAAGCTAAAAGACAACACCCAGGCCTTGAATTTAAGCCCCAGTATGACACACATGCACATGAAAGGAAGGAAAGAAGACAGGGAGGAAGGGGAAAGAAAAGGAAAGGGGAAAGAAGGCCAGAGCAGAAGGACTGAGAATTTAAGGCCTTGTCTCAAAACAGTTTGTGTGCTTCTAAGATCGAGTCTCTTTTGTCCTCGTGTTCTTTTTCTTTCTCTTTTCTTTCTCATGCTGCTTCTACAGTTTGAACTCAGGGTCCAGGTGCTGCCCTATAGCTTTGTTACTCAAGGCTAGCTCTCTCCCCGCACGGCTCCTCACCTGGTTTTTTGTGGTAACTTACAGATAAGAGTCTCCGGAGTTTGGGGCCCAAGCTGGCTTTGAACTGCAGTGTTCAGATCTCAGCCTCTTGAGTAGCTGGGATTACAGGCGTGTGCCACCACACCAGCCCCCAGTGAGACTGAGTTTCTGCACCTGGAACTAGAATGCCTGGCCTGCCCTGCAGAGGCCTTGTGTCAGGGGCCGACCTGGGAGTCTTCCCCTGTGTCTGGAAAAGTCCATCCACTCCACTGGTCTCGCCCCTCAGCCAGCCTCAGTCTCTCTGAGCTAAAGCCTACAGGCTAAGGATGCAGGCTCAGAGCTGGAAAGGGTGAAGCAGGTTGTTGAGTGCTGGCTGGCACCTGTGAGCTGTGACTTGTGCTTTTGTGGCTCTGTGTCTCCTTGGCCACCAGTGGGGAAGTGTGGCCCGCTGGGGAGCTGGGGGGGGGCCTCCCGCCACGCCCTGCATCCCCCCTTACCTTTCCCACAGATCCTGGCAGCAGCTCTGACGGAGTGCCACCGGAAGTCCAGCGCCCAAGGCAAGCCGCTGGCCCTGAAGGTCTTCGTGGCTGGCAGGAACCGTCTGGAGAACGATGGTGCCACTGCATTGGCGGAAGCCTTTGGTGTAAGTCTATTTTTTTCTACCCTGACTGCTAAGCACAGAGGCAGACGGTGCGGCGCAGGCCACTTGTCCTGGGTGTGAATCCCAGCGCCTCCCCTCAGCTCAGAGACCCAAGGCTAGCCTCCTGCCCTCTTGAGGCCTGGTACCTTGTCCTGTAGTGGCCAGATCTCCTGTGAGCAGGTGGTGTGGGGTTTACCCCCTGGGACGTAGCACTCAGACAGGGCAGGCGCCCGGACAGTGAGACCCACCACCGCTGTGCTGCGTTTATGTTTAGTCCACAGGGCGGAGACGAAGCGCACACAGCTGCCCAGGGGCCGTCTGCAGCCGTCTTTTTTTTTTTTCCCCCCTGGCCTGGTGCTTGAACTCGGGGCCTGGGCAATGTCCTGAGCTTTGCTCAAGGCTAGCACTCTACCGCTTGAGCTATAGCCACTTCTGGCTTTTTGTGGTGGTTTATTGGAGATAAAAGTCTCACGGATTTCTTGCCCCAACTGGCTTTGAACCACGATCCTCAGATCTCAGCCTCCTGAGTAGCGAGGGTGACAGGCGGGGCCTTCGGCACCCGGCACCTGCAGCTTTCATTAACCATGTCCTTGCTCTTGTCTGTTCTCTCTCTCCCTCCTGATGTTCAGTGCTCAGAATGCAGCTGGTACCCTGGTGTAAGCTCCATGTAAACACAAAACCTGCCCTTCACAGTGGTGGGAGCTTGGAGCTCCGTCCCCAGCTGTTCACACTGTGTGTGTGTGTGTGTGTGTGTGTGTGTGTGTGTGTGTGTGTGTGTGTGTGTGTGTGTGTGTGTGTGTGTGTGTGTGTGTGTGTGTGTGTGTGTGTGTGTGTGTGTGTGGTGTACCGGTGCTGGCCAGAAGTGGTGTGTGTGTGTGTGTGTGTGTGTGTGTGTGTGTGTGTGTGTGTGTGTGTGTGTGTGTGTGTTGTGTTGTGTTGTGTTGTGTACCGGTGCTGGCCAGAAGTGGTTTAAAAACAAAAAATCAGCCGGGCGCTGGTGGCTCACGCCTGTAATCCTAGCTACTCAGGAGGCTGAGATCTGAGGATCGCGGTTCAAAGCCAGCCCGGGCAGGAGAGACGGTGAGACTCCTATCTCCAATAAACCACCAAAAAAGCGGAAGTGGTGCTGTAGCTCAAGTGGTAGAGCGCTCACCTTGAGCTGAAGAGCTGAGGGACAGCGCCCAGGCCCAGAGTTCAAGCCCCACGACCGACAAAAAAAATAAAATAAAATAAAAACAAAAAATCAAGTGGTAGAGCAGTAGTCTTAAGCAAAAGAAAACCCAAACAACAAAAAAAATCAGGGACAGTGGTACACACCTGTAATTCTAGCTACTCAGAAGGCTGAGATCTAAGGATCACAGTTCAATGAGACCCTTTTTTTTCTCTCTCTTTTTGCCAGTCCTGGGGCTTGAACTCAGAGCCGGGACAGTGTCCTTGAGCTTCTTTTGCTCAAAGCTATCACTCTACCACTTGAGCCACAATGCCACTTCCAGCTTTTTCTGTGTATGTATTTTTTTTTTGTCGGTCGTGGGGCTTGAACTCTGGGCCTTAGCACTGTCCCTCCGCTCTTCAGCTCAGCTCTCTACCACTTGAGCTACAGCGCCACTTCTTTTTCTGTGTATGTGGTACTGAGGAATCAAACCCAGGGCTTCATGCATGCTAGGCAAGCACTCTACCACTGAGCCACCTTCCCAGCCCCCTAGACTCTTCTCTCCCTCCAGTTAACCTTCCGAAAACTGGAAATGGCACTGTGGCTCAAGTTATAGCATCCTAGCCTCGAGCCGAAAAGCTCAGGGACAGCGTCCAGGCCCTGAGGTTGAGCCCCATGACTGACCAACAGAAAGGAAGAAAAGCAAATGAAGGTTTTGACTTTTCTCCTGAGACCCCAGCATGCTCCAGGCCAGTGCAGGTGGCCATCTGTGCCAGTGCGTGCGGCTTTCCTGCCCGCTGGACACCACTTAGTGCCTGCCTCCCGCCCCTTCCTTGTGTCCTTGCAGATTATTGGGACTCTGGAGGAGGTCCACATGCCACAGAATGGGATCAACCACCCTGGCGTCACAGCGCTGGCCCAGGCCTTCGCCATTAACCCCCTGCTGCGGGTCATCAACCTGAATGACAACACCTTCACTGAGAAAGGCGCAGTGGCCATGGCTGAGGTAAGGCCACGCTGGAGGGCTGGACTGGCTCAGCACCAGGGCGGGGCTGTGATGCCCCGCCTCCTCACCCCCAGCTCATTTGCATGCATCCACAGGGTCTCAGCTCCCCAGTGTCTGTCCCTGCAGCCTCCTGCTCCCCGGTGGCTGCCTGGGGGCTGCAGCCAGCCTTCTCAGTTTTGAGACTTTCTCCTGTGAGTCAGAAGAGGCAAGGAAGGGTTGTAGGCAATGGAGTGATCTGTTGGGTTTATGCTTCAGGAAGAATTCTGGCCAGAACATGGGGCACAAGGTGGTGATGATTCAGCCAGGGGCCCAGGAAGGGCGTGACAAGAGCTGATGAGATGTAGAGGTGACACGGGACACAGAAAACAGTGTGTGGGCGTCCCTGATGACATGGCTAGGGCTGCGTGCTGAGGCCCCACCAGCCTCTGCCCTTGCTTCCACACAGACCCTGAAGACCTTGAGGCAGGTGGAGGTGATCAATTTCGGGGACTGCCTGGTGCGCTCCAAGGGCGCCGTGGCCATTGCAGACGCCGTCCGCGGGGGCCTGCCGAAGCTGAAGGTGAGCGGTGGTTCTGACTGGAGCTGCTCTCCCGTGTGCAGGCCTCCTGCTTGTGGAGGGAGGACCTGGCAGCGGAGGGTCTGGTCTGCAGGCAGGTGAGCCTGGATAGTTCCAGCACCTCTACTTGAATGATATTTGCGTCTGTCTCTTCACCCCTTTGAGCCAGTTTCTTCATGGTAAAAACAGGAGGCGTGTAGCCGGGCGCAGGTGGCTCTCACCTGTCATCCTAGCTACTCTGGAAGCTGAGATCTGAGGATCGTGGTTCAAAGCCAGCCACAACAGGAAAGTCTGTGAGACTCTTATCTCCAATAAACCACTCAGAAAACCAGAAGTGGTGCTGTGGCTCAAGTGGTAGAGCTCTCGCCTTCAGCTGAAGAGCTGAGGGACAGCGCCCAGGCCCAAAGTTCAAGACCCAAGAAAAACAGGAGTGGTGGTGTCTACCATTAGTTACTGTAAAGTTTTCTGTAAGTCCAGGGCCTTGAACTGAGCGCCTCACATTCTCGGTTAGCTTATTGTCTCATAGCTGGTGCTTGGGCCATGTCTCCATTTCTGGCTTTTTGCTGGCTAATTAGAGATGAGAATCTCAGACTTGTCTGCCTGAGCTGACTTTGAATGCAATCCTCGGATCTCAGCCTCCTGAGTAGCTAGGATGACAGGCGTGAGCCACCAATGCCCGGCCCTGGTATTGTTTTGATGGTTGGTGGCCTACCTTTCTGCCCACACCTACCTCCCGTGGGACAGCCAGGTCTTCCCTCCCTCCACCCTGTCCTTCCGCTCTCAGGAGCTGAACCTGTCCTTCTGTGAGATCAAGAGAGATGCGGCCTTGGCCGTGGCTGAGGCTGTGGCGGACAAGACGGAGCTGGAGAAGCTGGATCTCAATGGTAGGTGGGGGGGGGTGTCTCAGCCCCCCCCCCCCCCGCCCTGCCCACCCCACCCAACTCCACCCTCACCGCCCTCCTCCCTGGAACAGGCAACGCCCTGGGAGAAGAGGGCTGCGAGCAGCTTCAGGAGGTCCTGGATGGCTTCAACATGACCAAAGTGCTGGCTTCCCTCAGGTAAGGAGCGCCGCCGCGCCTGTCTCTCCTCCCTCTCGCCCAGAGTCTGAGGGTTGAGCTCAGGGTCTTTCAGGTTTGTGTGGAAGCGAAGGTCAGAGGCCCAGCAGCCCTGGTGATGTTAGCAGTGACGTCCTGAGTCAGCTCCACACTCCCCCTTCCTGGGCCCCTGGCTAAGTCACCACCACCTGTGTCCCTTGTTCTGGCCAGAATTCTGAAGCATAAATCAAACACATCACTCCATTGCTTACAACCCTCCCTGGCTCCTTGACTCACAGGAGAAAGCCTCAAGCACGAGAAGGCCCCAATGTGTCATCTTCCTTTCTTGCTCTCCATCACTCCTGGAACCTGTTAGAACCCAGATTATATACAACCAGGACCAATGAGGCAGGGACCCATCTCAAGTCCCTGGGCCTTCCATATTGCTCTGTCTTCCTGTAACACTTAAGACACCTGTGCCAAGTGCTAGGGTGAAAAGGCTGAGACAGCAAGATAGAAATGAGCCAGGCGCAGGTGGCTCACGCCTGTCATCCTAGCTACTCAGGAGGCTGAAATCTGAGGATCACAGTTCAAAGTCAGCCTGGCAGGAATTAGATATTAGAGACTCTTATCTCCAGTGAACACCAGAAAACCAGAAGTAGTGCTGTGGCTTAAGTGGTAGAGCGGTGGCTTTCAGCTAAAGAGCTCAGGGACAGCGCCCAGGCCCAGAGTTCCAGACCCATAACGGACAAAAAAAGTGTGTGTGTGTGTGCACGTGTGTATGCGGGGCAGGAAAGCTGGTGTGAGGTCTGATCCTGACATAGGAAACAGCAGGTCTGGAGGGTGGGGGTGGGGCCTGACCTGCCAGGGGACAGGTTTGTGTTGTTCTCCAGAGACTGACTAGAAAGGAAGAGGTAGTGGGAACTGCGGGGTGTGCCCTGTGGGTGGAGCTGGGCCGGGCCCTTGTGGAGGCCTGGGGCTCCGTGGGTCCACGCCTCCAGTGCGCACAGTGAAGAGCAAAGGGACTGGCTTTCCTCCAGGCAGGAGTCCTCCGCCTCCTCCTTCCACACACAGCTCTCCTGTGACGTGAGCTTGCGTGGCTCCGCCGTGGACAGCTCAGCCTGCCACTTCCCCCAGATCCTTTCTTCCACATCCACGGGGATCTGGGGCTTGTTTGGGACAGGGTCCATTCCGCAGCGTGGCCTCCCTGGACAATGAGAGAATGAGTGATGTGCTCCCTGCTGATCCTCGTGCTCCCTCGGGGCAGGCCCCCCCTTCCCCTCGTCCCTCTGAGCTAGCCTGGGCCACGTGGCAGGGAGGGTCTCACAGAGCCCGCTCCTCTCCGCAGTGATGATGAGGGCGAGGATGATGAGGAAGACGACGAGGAGGAGGGAGAAGAGGACGAGGAAGAAGAGGAGGAGGAGGAAGAGGACGAAGAGGAGGAAGAGGATGAGGAAGAAGCACAGCAGGAAGGGCGAGGAGAGGAGTCAGCCACACCACGGAAGATTCTGGACCCCAACAGTGGGGTGAGTTCTCTTTTGTTTTGTATTTTGTCAGTCATGGGGCTTGAACTCAGGGCCTGGGCGCTGTCCCTGAGTTCTTTTTGCTCAAGGCTAGTGCTCTCCACTTTGAACCACAGCTCTATTTCTATGTTTCCTGGAGATGCGTTTCTCACCAACTTTCTTACCGGGCTGGGTTCAAAGTGCAATCCTCAGATCTCAACCTCCTGGGTAGCTAGGATTACAGGCATGAGCCACTGGTGCCCGGCTTGTTTATTCACTTTTGTAATGCAACTGTACATAGGTACATAGTATGTATATAGGCAAAATTGTAAGGTCTGGAGGTATGGTTCAGTGATCAGAGTGCTTGCTTACTAGTAATTAGGCCCAGAATTTTAAACTCTCAGTAGTGGAAGAAAAAAAAATAACAGCCTGGTGCTGGTGGCTTACTCCTGTAATGCTAGCTACTCAGGAGGCTGAGATCTGAGGATCACGATTTGAAGCCAAGAAGAGCCTCTGAGGCTCATCAGTGACCTACTCGGATGCTGTGGCTCAAGTGGTAGAGCACTAGCCTTGAGCAGAGGAGTCAGGGACAGTGCCCAGCCCAGTTCTGAACTGGCCATGACTGTGACAGATTGATTTGGTGTTCCCCGATTCATCCGTCATCCAAGATCCTAAAGAAAGCTCTCAGAACGCTCCACTCACGTTGCTTTGGGCTTCTCTGGTCTGCAAAGCTGGAAAGCAAGGCACTTCTCAGCTGTGGGTGTTTCCTTGCTGCTTGCAGGCACCCACACTGTACTGCGGTTCCTCATGGAGTCTGTTTAGCCCCCATGTATGCCATCACTGCGGCATTGTGTGGCATGATGAAGAGCACCTTGAAGTCCTGGGGAGGGGCTTACCCTGCACCCCCAAGGCTCCAGGGCCAGGAGTCAGCACCAGCATCTGTAGACACCCCCCTCCTTTGGGGGCTGCACTTAGCAGGGAGTGATTTTTATTTGTAATTTTTTTCTGGTTGGTCTTGGGGCTGGAACCCTGGACCTGGGCATGACTGTCCCTCAGCTCTTCCGCTCAAGGCGAGCGCTCTACCACTTGAACCACAGGGCCATTTCCAGTTTTCTGGTGGTTTAGGGGAGATAAGAGTCTCATGGACTCCTGCACCGGCTGGCTTTGAGCCATGATCCTCAGAGCTCTGCCTCTTGGGTAGCTAGGATTCCAGGCGTGAGCCCTCAGTGCCCGGCTGGGAGTGAGGGGAGGGTGGAAGAAGGGTCCTTAGAACGGCTGTGTGTGTTGTTCAGGAGCCGGCCCCCGTGCTGTCCTCGCCACCCCCCACAGACGTGCCCACCTTCCTGGCATTCCCCTCCCCGGAGAAACTGCTGCGCCTCGGGCCCAAGGGCTCCGTGCTGATAGCCCAGCAGGTAAGGCTGCCTCGACCACCCCCGGCCCTGCGCATGTTGCCCCAGCAAAGGGCTGAGTCTCGAGCCCCCCGGATGCCGTCAGCCAGGGGCCTGAGCTGCCCCGGCCTTTGAGAGCGGGGGAAGCGCTGGGTTGGTTTGCACTCGGCCTCAGAGCTGCCAGGCACTCTTACCTGTGCAGCCACGCTTCCAGCCGGGGTTTTTTGAGAGTTTTTTGTGGGGGGAGGCGAGAGGCGCCGGCAGTTCTGGGGTTTGAACTCAGGAGCCTCAAGCTTGCTAGGCAGGGCCAAGCCTGCAGCCAGCCCTTTCAGCTTCTATCATTTTTGAGTGGGGTTTTGCATGGATGCCAGGCTGCATGACGATCCTCTCATTTCTGTTTTCCTCACAGCTGACTTGATAGACACTGCCACTGCACCATCTTTTTTTTTTTTCTTTTTTGTTGGTCATGGGGCTTGAACGCTGGCCTGGGTGCTGTCCCTGAGCTCTTCGGCTCATAGCAGAAGGCTCTGGCTGTCATAATCTAACGCTTATTCACTCATTCCACCTGCTGTGGGCAACTCCAGCCAGACACGGAGCCTGCCGTGAGCAGAGAACTGGCCCTAGCTACCCACGTCCCATACTCTGCCAAGACCTCTCCTCCCCAGTCTCCCCCATGTGTTTGAGCCCCGGGGCTCTGGTTCTTGTTACCAGCTGCTGTCTCTGTGTTGTTAGACTGACACATCGGACCCTGAGAAGGTGGTGTCTGCCTTCCTGAAGGTGGCATCCGTGTTCAAGGATGAAGCTTCTGTGAGGGCCGCCGTGCACGATGCAGTAGGTAATGCAGGCGCTGTGGGGGCTGGGCGGCTCATCCCCCAGTGCCTGGCGCCGCAGATGACGCTGTGTGGAGCCACTGCGAGCCCCCAGTGGTTCCATCGACTGGTTTTTGCCATGGAATAGCCTGTGTGCTGTCAGTTTCCAGCTGGGGAAACAGATCTCTCCCAAAGCCACGTAGCTATATGTTGTTAGAGCTCATCCTAGGAGCAATCAGTGTAGGGCTTGCCTGTCTAGAAGGCCATAACAAGGTCCCGTGTTCAAGTCATGACCCATCCTATCAGGAGGTTTGGGCTGAGCCCTTGGGGGTCAACACATCGCTCATGAGGCTTCCTTCATTGGCACCACCCTCTCCTTTCCCATTCTGTGACATAAAGATGGCCAGGCAGGAGGCTCTAGAACCATCTTTGGGAGGCTGAGGAGCATCTGTGGAAATAAGAAGCCTGCATTCTTCCCTCTCCTTTTTTTTTTTTTCTATTGTTGTAAGGCCTGAATTTCTTTTTTTATCATTTTTGTCGGTCATAGGGCTTGAACTCAGGGCCTGGGCGTTATCCCTGAACCTTTTCACTCTGCCACTTTGAGCTACAGCACTATTTCTGGCTTTCTGATGGTTAATTGGAGATGTGTCTCATAGACTGTCCTGCCTAGGCTGGTTTTGAGCCATGATCCTCAGATCTCAGCCTCCTGAGTAGCTAGGATTACAGGCGTGAGCCATCAGCACCCAGCTGAAGCCTGAATTCTTTTCCACAGAATAGCAAATAGGCTGGCACAATCCCAACTGGTCCCTTTAATTCTCTCTCTTTCCTTCTCTTTCCCTCTCTCACACACAATGGGGCTCTCCATCACACATTGGGCTGT
Source organism: Dipodomys merriami (assembly GCF_024711535.1). NCBI lineage: Eukaryota > Metazoa > Chordata > Mammalia > Rodentia > Heteromyidae > Dipodomys > Dipodomys merriami. The sequence goes on along the minus strand of NW_027206124.1, from coordinate 4,253,772 downwards.
CCCCACTGTATGAGGTACATACTGTGGGCCTTTCACCACACCCATTTTAGCCTGTGATGCAAGGTGGGGACAGTGAGCCCTTCCCCCTTCGCAGCTGGCAGTTGTCCCTTAATCTAGTATCTGTGTCATCTCCACCGTCCCTCCCCACCTCTTGCTAGGGCAAGATGGCAGGAAGACGAGGCTAAGCCTGTGTGCATGAGGTGTGTGGGTGCCCTGGGCTTGAGCCTATCCACGCACACCGCTGCACTTGCTTCTCCCTTGCAGATGCGCTCATGAAGAAGGCATTCAGCTGCTCATCCTTCAACTCCAACACCTTCCTCACCAGGCTCCTGGTCCACATGGGTCTACTCAAGGTGAGGCTGGGAGCGCAGGGGCCCACGTGGGGAAGCCGCGTCTTCATGACAGGCCTCCACCACATGGCTTTGTCAGAGTTGGTGGGGATCCAGGGCTGTGCAGGTCACACAGGAGATTGCCCACCCTTTCTGTGTTCTTGCAGAGTGAAGATAAGATCAAGGCCATTCCCAATCTCTATGGCCCCCTGATGGCGCTGAATCACATGGTGCAGCAGGATTATTTCCCCAAGGCCCTTGCACCCCTGCTGCTGGCATTTGTGACCAAGTGAGAAGAGTCTTATTATGTGTGTGTGTGAGTGCGCGCGCGCGCGTGTGGGGGTGCACATGCAGGTGTGTGTGCCAGTATTGGGGCTTGCACCCAGGGTTTAGCTTTTTTGCTCAAGGCTAGCGTTCTACCACTTGAGCCACAACTCCACTTTGGCTTTTGATGGTGAATTAGAGATAATAGTCACATAGTCTTTCCTGCCCTGGCTGGTTTTGAACAGTGATCCTCAGATGTCAGCCTCCAGAATAACAAAAATTATCTCCCTTGTAGAATGCCTGAAAACCAGAACAATGAGTCTGACCCAGAAATGCCCCCATTCCAGCTGGCGGTGGGACTCCAGGGCCGGGGATGTTTGCCCCCCTCACTCGCCTGTCTCCCCCACAGGCCCAATGGCGCCCTGGAAACCTGCTCCTTTGCCCGCCACAATCTGCTACAGACACTGTACAAGGTCTAGACTCCACACGAGCCTCTTCTCATCCCTCAGCCTGCACCTGTGACTGGAGAGACACTGGAGGAACTGAGCCGCAGCCACACCCCCTGGGACAGGCTCCGCCCAGAGGCAGGGAGGGCGTTCGTCTGGTGTGTGGTGTGTGTTGGATGGGTGCGTGGCCAGGTGTGTGCTTCCTGTCGGGATTGGGGGGGGTTCAGTACTCCCTGCTGGACTGGCTCTGCTCCCCAGAGGGGTGCTGGCCCCCAGACGAAAGGGCTGCAAGCCGCTTTGCCATTAAACTCACCGCCATCCAAGGATGCTCTGCTGACAACTTGCTTCAGGCCTGAGGCCCTGGTGGCTGTCCCTGCCTCCCTGCTCCACTCCTGGGCTGCAGTAAAACAGCTGCCCGGGTCCTGTGCCTGCCTTTGTGTCGTGGTTGGCTCTTTCACATCCAGCCTGGGCCTGCAGCCACTGCCTTCGTCACCAAACCAATCATGCCTGCTGTGCTGGCCCCTGGGACTGAGAAGAGACTGCTGGGGGGACTGGAAGGCTGTCGGCAGTGGTCAAATCCCTGGCCACCTCATGGACCAGAAGAGAGGCTGGGAGAGTGGGGGAGAGGGGCTGACCCCATGACATGGTCCTGGAATAGGGCTGCGCAGGCCCTGGTGTCCAGCGGGGCCCCAGCCTTAGGGGTGCCTCGCTGGCTCGGATCTGTTCCCCAGCCTGGGGAAGGACGGCAGGTCCTCAGGACAGCACGGTATCTCTGCTCCTCAAAGACCCTTTGTGTTGGGGGAGAGATGGGATCGGGGCTGGGCGAGGGCCACGCTGTGGCCTCCCTTGTGGCCATGACCACCTCATGCTTTCCTCTGTGCTGTGTCTGGGCTGTGCCTGGGAGCTTTTGAATAAAGTCGTGTGGTAGCTGTGGTGGCCAAGAGCCTTCTTTCACCTAAAGGGCTACCTTATTGTGTCTCAGCACATACCGGCCCCCACCTGCCTGAGGGCAGCAGCCCTATGGCATGAGCTGGTGTATGGGCAGCCCCACCCCCGGTCTCCCCCACTTCTAGCTGAGTTGTCAGGAGAGGCAGTGAGGGGCAGCTGACGGGTTGGTGGAGGTGCTGAGGAGGTGCCAGCCCTGCTGCCCGCATCTCGCCTCTTATCTAACCTCTGGGCTCTGCTCCTCTAGTAGGTCTCTGAATGCTTTCCAGACTCGGTTCACAGAACTCGTGAGCTTTACAAGCAGCAGCCCCTGGATCTGCTGGGGTCAGGTCTCAAAAACCCAAGAACCTGGGCTGGGAAGGTGGCTTAGTGGTAGAGTGCTGGCCTAGCATGCATGAAGCCCTGGGTTCCGTTCTTCATTATCACATGCACAAAAAGCCAAAACTGTGAGGCTCAGGGACAGAGCCCAGGCCCTGAGTTCAAGCCCCACAACCAACCAAAAAAACCACATAGGTTTAAACACAAACAGAAAAGAAAGGGTTAACCATTCTTAGCTCCTTACCTTATCCCTTAAGGCAGCCTTATGAACAAGCAGTTGCTCAAGTTGCCTAGTATTGTTTTAGAACAGGATCTAATTGTGCAGCCCAGTCTGGCCTAGAGTTTGTCTTCTCTACATCAGCCTCCCAAATGCTGGGGTTGCAGCTGAGCACCACCATGCCAGTCCCATTAGATGTTTTTCAGAAATTAGGCAACAGGCTTGGTAACTATACTGAGCCTGCCCCGGACACCATGGAGCCTAGAGAATCCCAAGGTCTGCTGAGCCACAGGCTGGCTCTTAGGGGCCCTGCCCTGCTGGCCAGCCGGAGGATTGAGGCCTGGGCTGTGCTGCTGGGTCTGTAGTGGTCAGGAGGCCCTGGAAAGCCAGCCACTGCTCCCACCCCTGCCCACAGCCTGGGGAAGCCCCAGCGCCCGGGGCTGCTGACAATGCTTTCCATTCAGCCTTGTCCTTGCTGCCAGGCCTGTGGGCCAAGGAGGGGCTCTCGCCGGAGCCCGGGCAGGGACCGGCGCTGGCTTTTCCCTTGTGCTGTGCCTCCGGACAGTGCTGGCAGTTCCCAGGAGCATGGAGGGGTAAGTCTTCGGGTCCCAAGGGTGCAAAGGAGCTGTGGATCCACTGATGGCCACAGAACAGGGAAGCCTTCTCTGCCTCGGGCTGGTGGCAGGGACTTTGTTTCCTGAACCAGGGACTGTCCAAGATCTCCCCCAGGGGTGGGTCCCGGGACTTGCTCCGGTGGATTGAGGCCTTGCAGCAGAGATCCGAACTGGTCTTTGGATCCCGGATTCCTGTCCTTTCAGGGCTCTGTCTGGTGAGCCCTCTCGCTGCTCCGATATGAGCACAGACTCGAGAAGGCCATTCGGCTCTGGGGGCAGGAGGGCCCCCAGGATCCAAAAGACATTGAGAAGTAGGTAGTGGCGATCTAGGGAGCAGCAATGGGGGAGGTTTGGAAGACGAATAGCCCAGGCATGGAGGAAGGCTGCTCGGAGGCCTTGTGGGATACAAGCTGAGAACAGGAGGAAAACCTGGGCAAGTTAGATGACCCCGGTAGTGAGGAGAGGACTCAGCGTGTGCAGCAGCAGCAGAGCCGGCATGTGCTCGGGAAGGATTCAGCTGAATCACGAGTGTGGGTTTTTGGTAGGATTGAAGGAGACGGGAAGGTTTGCAGCTGAAGATGTCAGGGTCCTATCTGTGTTCTAAAAATTCTTGTGGGCTGGGAAGGTGGCTCAGTGGTAGAGCGCTTGCCTTGCATGCTTGATGCCCTGAGTTCGATTTCCTCAGCACCACATAAGCAGAAAAAAAAAAAAAGCCGGAAGTGGCGCTGTGGCTCAAGTGGTAGAGTGCTAGCCTTGAGCTGAAGAGCTGAGGGACAGCGCCCAGGCCCAGAGTTCAGGCCCCACGACCGGACCCAAAAATAAATAAAAATTCATTGTGGTTGCTGGGTGATGAGAGGAACATAAAGGAGGCCAGGAGAGAGCCATGGTGGCAGTGGTGTCCCTAAGGCACGGGCAGTGGCTGTAGTTGTGACATGAAGGGGGTGGATGATGGGCAGGTGGGTGGGGAGATGGACAGATGGACATCTTGCTCAGGGTGCAGTCTGAAAGCCAAACCTCAGTCTCCTATCCCAGTCCATGTCAGCGTATGGCACTGAATTGAAGGGGAGATAGAAAGTATTAGCCAGGCGCTAATGGCTCATGCCTGTAATCCTAGCTACTCAGGAGGCTGAGATCTGAGGATCACGGTTCAAAGCCAGCCCGGGCAGGAAAGTCTGTAAGACTCTTAACCTCCAATGAACCACCAGAGAACTGGAAGTGGTGCTGTGGCTCAAGTGGTAGAGTGCTGGCCTTGAGCTGAAGAGCTCAGGGCCAGAGTTCAAGCCCCATGACCAACAAGCAAGAAAGTAAACAGGAGGTCTGGGCTGCTTACCTGCCATGTAAGTGTTAGTGTTGCTCTGAACAGCCAGTGAGTCCACTCAGAATCACACACACCACACCCCCGAGGCTGCCAGTGTTGCTTGAAATCTGGGCTAAGCCTCCTGTTACCAACTTAAGTTAGGGGCTTTCTGCTAGGGGAGAGCTGGCCCTGCAGCGAAGGACTGGACCAGGGATGGTGCTTGGAAGCCCAAAGTCATCCTCACATCCAGTCAGTCCTCATCAACAGAGTCAGAAGGACTCATCAGGCTAATTTTCTGAGCTTCCATTTCCTCCCATATAAATCAGAGTTGATAACAGGAGTGCAAGGGTGAGGGACCTGGGCCAGCCAGGACTCTTTACTGTCCTGGACCCAAAGGTAGAATCTGGGCCGGGAGCCGCACTGCAGCTGGGGCTTAGTTGAGGATCCTGCTCCAGTGAATCCACACCTTCTTCCCTCTCCAGGCCTCAGAGCTCCACCCAAGGTCCCTTGGTGCTGCTGGTGCTGCTGCTAAGCCCAGCTTGGCACACGGCCGTTCACCGCTGCCCACAGACCTGCATCTGTGACAACTCCAGGAGGCACGTTGCCTGCCGGCGCCAGAACCTCACGGAAGTGCCCAGTACCATCCCTGAGGTCAGCAGGGCAGTAGCCTGGGCACAGGCTGGCATGGAGGCAAAGGAGCTTGCAAGAGCCTGGTCTGGCCAGGGGCTAGTAGCTCTTGCCTGTAATTCTGCCACTTAGGAAGCTGAGAGCTAAGGCAGAAAAGTCTAAGAGACTATTAACCACCAAAAAGCCAGAAGCAGAGCTCTTGCTCAAGTGGTAGGACACTAGCCTTGAGCAAATAAAGCTCAAGGACAGCTCAGTTCAAGCCCCAGGATAGAGCCCGATCTGACTGAGAGAGCTCTACAAATTCCGTCTTCACATCTGTAAAACGGGAAGCATAATCAGTAATGGCGGATAACCCACAATCCCTGTGTGACTGAAATATCGGTTACCTATAGGCAAATGAGTTCTTACAGGCCCTGTGGCCCAACTGGGGCTGCGCAGGGTAGGGTGCAGTCTCTGCCTCCTATGGAGTCATGAGCTAGAGGGAGGGGAGAAGGAATGACAGGATGTGGAGGGGGGGACTCATCCCAGGGCTGGGGTGCTTGGCGCTGGGGCGCCAGGCTTTGGGGAGGAGCAGGACAGCGCTGTGCCAATCTGCCATGTGTCCCTCCCGCCCCCAGCTGACCCAGAGGCTGGACCTCCAGGGCAACATGCTGAAGGTGATTCCTCCAGCTGCCTTCCAGGACCTGCCTCACCTCACGCACCTGGACCTGCGGCACTGCGGGGTGGAGCTGGTGGCCGAAGGCGCCTTCCGAGGCCTGGGCCGCCTGCTCCTCCTCAACCTGGCCTCCAACCGCCTGAGCTCGCTGCCCCAGGAAGCCCTGGACGGGCTGGGCTCGCTGAGGCGGCTGGAGCTGGAGGGAAACCTGCTGGAGGAGCTGCGGCCGGGGACGTTCGGGGCCCTGGGCTCGCTGGCCACGCTCAACCTGGCCCACAACGCCCTGGTCTACCTGCCCGCCATGGCCTTCCAGGGGCTGCTGCGCATGCGCTGGCTGCGGCTGTCGCACAACGCGCTGAGCGTGCTGGCGCCCGAGGCCCTGGCCGGCCTGCCCGCCCTGCGCCGCCTCGGCCTGCACCACAACGAGCTGCAGGCGCTGCCCGGGGCCGCCCTGTCCCAGGCCCGCAGCCTGGCTCGGCTAGAGCTGGGCCACAACCCGCTCACCTACACGGGCGAGGAGGACGGGCTGGCCCTGCCCGGCCTGCGGGAGCTGAGGTTGGATCACGGGGCCCTGCAGGCGCTGGGGCCCCGGGCCTTCGCCCACTGCCCGCGCCTGCACACCCTGGACCTCCGAGGGAACCAGCTGGACACGCTGCCCCCGCTGCAGGGCCCGGGCCAGCTGCGCCGCCTGCGGCTGCAGGGCAACCCGCTGTGGTGCGGCTGCCAGGCGCGGCCGCTGCTGGAGTGGCTGGCGCGCGCTCGCGTGCGCGCGGACGGCGCGTGCCGCGGGCCCCGGCGGCTGCGGGCCGAGGCCCTGGACGCCCTGCGGCCCTCGGACCTGCGCTGCCCGGGAGAGGCGGCGTGGGAGGCCGCGGAGGACGACGAGGACGAGGACCTGGCGGCGGCACCCCGAGGCCCCCCGCGCCCCCCGACGCAGGAGGAGGCCTCCTCCGCCACGCCGTGCCCCGACGTCTGCGCATGTGCCTCCGAGTCCCGCCACGCCGGCTGCGCGGGCCGCGGGCTGCGCGCCGTGCCCCGAGGCTTCCCCGACGGCACTGAGCTCCTGGACCTGCGGCGGAACCACTTCCCCTCGGTGCCCCGCGCCGCCTTCCCGGGCCTGCACCACCTGCTGTCGCTGCACCTGCAGCACTGCAGCGTTGCCGAGCTGCAGGCCGGGGCTTTGGCGGGCCTCGATCGCCTGCTCTACCTCTACCTCTCCGACAACCAGCTCTCGGGGCTTAGCGCGGCGGCCCTCGAAGGGGCCCCCCGCCTCGGCTACCTGTACTTGGAGCGCAATCGCTTCCAGCAGGTGCCAGGGGCTGCCCTGAGCGCCCTGCCCAGCCTCTTCTCCCTGCACCTGCAGGACAACGTGGTGGACCGCCTCGCCCCTGGAGACCTGGCTGCGGCTCGAGCCCTGCGCTGGCTCCACCTGAGTGGAAATCGCATCACCCACGTGGCTCCTGGGGCGCTAGGGCCGGCTCGGGAGCTGGAGAAGCTGTATCTCGATGGGAACCAGCTGCGAGAGGTGCCCACTCGGGCCTTGGAGGGGCTGCCTGCCCTCCTGGAGCTGCAGCTGTCAGGGAACCCACTCAGGGCCCTGCAAGATGGCGCCTTCGAGCCTCTGGGCAGGTCCCTGCAGCACCTCTTTCTGAACAGCAGTGGCCTGGAGCAGGTGGGCGCTGGGTGGGTGGCAGGGAGCTAAACATAAAGCCATCGGAGGCATGCCAGGTTTTAGGCTGTGTATGGAAATCCCGAGATAAAGCACACACTTTTCTTGCCTTTAGAGGGCACGGGTGTGGACGACAGAGCAGGTGGAATCCAGAGCCACACAGTGAAGGGCAGCCGGGAAGGAGGGGAGGCCCTGTTGGGGCATGGGAGAGGGAGGGGGGAGTTTATTTGGGCCTGAGCAGCAACCAACTGCTGAGAGCGCCCAAGGGAATCTGTAGAGGTGGAGTTCAGACAGAGCAGGAAAAAAACGATGAACTGGGCATTGGGTGTCTTGGAGATGAGAGCAGCCTGGGTTTTGACCCCAGCATTGCCCTTCCTGCCTGGGCCACTTCAGACTCCTCACCTTGTCCTCTTCTGCTAGGGGAGATGGAGCTCTCTCTCTCTCTCTCAGACCTGGCCCAGCCAGCCTGTCAGAAGCTCACGCCAGGCCCTGAACTTCCTTGCAGATATCTCCAAGGGCCTTCTCCGGCCTGGGTCCAGGGCTTCAGAGCCTGTACCTGCAGAAGAACCAACTTCGAGTCCTGCCTGCCCTGCCCAATCTCAGCCAGCTGGAGCTCATTGACCTTAGCGGAAATCCCCTCCATTGCGACTGCCAGCTGCTCCCCCTGCACAGGTAGACACCCCTGAGCTCCAGCCAAAATCACCCACTGCTGTCAGCAAGGACCCACCATCTCCCTGGGGGCCCATGTTGCTATCCCATTGACCAGCATGGGAGCCAGGCATGAACGAGTTCCCGCCAGGTCAGTTGCCTTCCTGGGGTGGACTTCTCTGAGTCCCCTCTCTTTTTCTTTTTTCTTTTTTTGGCAGCACTGGGCTTGAACTCAGGGCCTGGGCACTGTCCCTGAGCTGCTTTTGCTCAAGGCTAGCACCCTACTGCTTGAGCCACGGCACCACTTCCAGCTTTTTCTTGTTTGTGTGCTACTAAGGAAACAAACTCAGGGCTTCATCCATGCGAGACAAGCATGCTACCACAAATCCACATTCCCAGCCATCCTTGAGTTTTGTTTATTTATTTGCTCAAGGCTGCTGCTGTGCACTTGAGTTACAGTTCTACTTCCAGCACTTTTACTGATTAATTGGCAATAAGAGCCTCACAAATTTTCCTGCCCAGGCTGGCTTCAAATTGTGATCCTCAGATTCCAGCCTCCTCAGAAGCCAGGATTATAGGCATTAGCCACTGGTATCCTGCTTCTCTGGGCCTTGATTTCTTCATTTATAAAGAATATTTGCCTGCCTAATAGGCTGAGTCCTAAGAAATTTTGCAGATATTTTCAATAATTTCATAAGAAAGCAATATGAGCTGGGCACTGATGGTTTACGCCTATAATCCTAGCTTCTCAGGAGGCTGAGCTATTTTTTTTTGTTGGGGGGGTTCCAATCATGGGGCCTGAATTCTGGGCCTGGGCACTGTCCCTCTGCTCTTCAGCTCAAGGCTAGCACTCTACCACTTGAGTCACAGCGCCACTTCTGGCTTTTTTTTTTCTGCTTATGTGGTGCTGAGGAATCGAATCCAGGGCCTCAAGCATGCCAGGCAAGTGCTCTACCACTGAGCTACCTTCCCAGCCTGAGGCTGAGATTTGAGGATCATGGTTCAAAGCCAGCCCAGTCAGGAAAGCCCATGAGACTCTTTTTTTTTTTTTTTTTTTGTCAGTTGTAGGGCTTGAACTCTGGGCCTGAGTGCTGTCCCTCAGTTTTTCAGCTTAAGGCTAGCACACTACCACTTGAACTACAGCGCCACTTCTGGTTTTCTGGTGGTTTATTGGAGATAAGAGTTTCACAGACTTTCCTGCCCGGGTTGGCTTTGAACCTCGATCCTCAGATCTCAGCCTCCCTAGTAGCTAGGATTACAGGTGTGAGCCACCAGCGCCCGGCTGAGAGACTCTTTTTTTTTTTTTGGGGTCCGGTCGTGAGGCCTGAACTCTGGGCCTGGGCGCTGTCCCTCAGCTCTTCAGCTCAAGGCTAGCACTCTACCACTTGAGCCACAGCACCACTTCCAGCTTTTTTCTTTTTGTTTATGTGGGGCTGAGGAATCAAACCCAGGGCCACAAGCATGCAAGGCAAGTGCTCTACCACTGAGCCACCTTCCCAGCCCCGGGCTGTGAGACTCTTATCTCCAATTAACTACCAGAAAGCTGGAAGTAGTGCTGTAGCTCAAGTGGTAGAGTGCTCAACATGAGCTGAAAAGCTCAGGGACAGCGCCCAGGCCCGACCAAAAAAAAAGAAAGAAAGCAAACAAGCAATATGAACTCTGGAGTCAGGCAGACCTGGATGCAGACTTTACCAAGTAAAGTTACATAGCTCTTGGTGCCTTTCTCTGAAAAGGGAGAATGATTGTATCTTCCTGTGACTGGAAGAATGCAGTTTATTTTATTTATTTATTTTTTTTTTGGGTCTGGTCGTGGGGCTTTAACTCTGGGCCTGGGCGCTGTCCCTCAGCTCTTCAGCTCAAGGATAGCGCTCTACCACTTGAGCCACTGCACCACTTTCGGCTTTTTTCTTTTTGTTTATGTGGTGCTGAGGAATCGAACCTAGGGCCTCAGGCATGCAAGGTAAGCGCCCTACCACTGAGCCACCTTCCCAGCCCCTGGAAGAATGCAGTTTAGAGTTAGCACATATAACTGGTGTGAGAAGGTGGAACGTGGTAAGACCCCTGTAATTGTTACTTCGCTCATCTCCTCCTTACGGAGAGGGTGCTGAGGTGTGAGGTGACATGATGGGCCATAGTTGTTAGGCCACCACGTCAAGATCCTCTGCCCCACTGCCCGTAGCCCCTATCCTGCCCCTCAAGTTCTCATTCACCTATCCCCCAGTGGGTTCCCCAAGTTCTGTTTCCTCCTCAGGTGGCTCACTGGGCTGAACCTGCGGGTAGGGGCTACTTGTGCTGCTCCACCCAGTGTTCGCGGCCAGAGGGTGAAGGCTGCAGCCGCTGTCTTCGAAGCCTGCCCAGGCTGGACTGCCAGGAAGGCCAAGCGGACACCAGCCTCCAGATCCAGTGCCAGGAGAACCGGCATCAAGAGAAGACACTGAAGTGCAGACAAGGTTAGCCCTGTGGGGAGTGGGCCAGCTCCCAAAGTCTCCAGGGAGCAGAACTTTCTTTTTTCTTTTTGTCCATTGTGAGCTTGAACTCTGGCCCTGGGCACTGTCCCTCAGCTCTTCAGCTCAAGGCTAGCGCTCTACCACTTGAGCCACTTGAACCACCAGTTTTCTGGTGGTTAATTGGAGATGAGTCTCATGAGGACTTTCCAGCCCAGGCAGAGGATCATCCTGTCTCTGCCTCTGGTGGTAAAAGGTAGCATAATCCCAGCATACCTTCTTCACGAGTTTTGTGCCTCTTTGTATCAGCTTCCTTCTATTCCTTTTTTTTTTTTTTTTTGTCGGTTGTGGGACTTGAACTCTGGGCCTGAGCGCTGTCCTTCAGCTCTTCAGCTCAAGGTGAACACTCTACCATTTGAGCCACAGTGGCACTTCCGGTTTTGTAGTGGTTTATTGGAGGTAAGAGTCACGGAGTTTCCTACCCGGGCTGCCTTTGAACTGAGATCCTCAGATCTCAGCCTCCTGAGTAGCTAGGATTACAGGTGTGAGACACCAGTACCTGGCTTCCTTCTATTTCCATCTGCAGATTTCCTGTTTCACAGACACGAGCTGCATTGAAGTAGGGTCTGACCACATAACCTTACTTCCTCACCTCTGTGAAGCCCCTATTTTCAAATGAGGTCAGATTCCAAGTTAACTGGGGGATTGTGATTCCAACATATATTTTAGGCGAAACACAAGTCAAAACCATAACTGTTCTTTGTGCAGGTAGTCTGGGTGTGAGGAAGGAACCCCTAAAAAGACCCCAGTCTGCCTGGCACCAGTGGCTCTTGCCTGTAATCCTAGCTACTCAGGAGGCTGAGAGCTGAAGATCATGGTTCCAAGGTGCCGTGGGCAGAAAGGTCCCTGTGAAACACTTATCTCCAATTAATCACTCAAAAACCAGAGTGGAGCTGTGGCTCAAGTGATAGAACGCTAGCCTTGAGCACAAAGAGGCTCAGGGACAGTGCCTAGGCCCTGAGTTCAGGACTTACAACTGACCAAGAAAAAAAAAAAAATCCCAGGGCTGGGAAGGTGGCTCAGTGGTAGAGCACTTGCCTAGCATGCCTGAGGCCCTGGGTTCGATTCCTCAGCACCACATAAGCAAAAAGAAAAAAAGCTGGATGTGGTGCTGTGGCTCAAGTGGTAGAGCGCTAGCCTTGAGCTGAAGAGCTGAGGGACAGCGCCCAGGCCCAGAGTTCAGGCCCCACGACCGGACCCCCCCAAAAAAAAATCCCACGCTGCAGATGAACAAATCCTGCTTTAGAAGCTAGAACTGGCACTAATGGTGACAGAGGCAATACCAGCTCAGCGCTCACCGGCACCAGCTTCCTGCCAGGTATTACAGCAGTCCGCAGCTGGGTGAGCCTCTCTGCATCACCCCAGGCCTTGAGTGAAAAAGCTCAGGGACAGCCCTGAGTTCAGGCCCCATGACCAAAAAGAAAAAGATCTCCCAGGGCCACGGTGAAGGTGGACATACAACCTTGGATGCAGTCTGCGTCCGGTGCAGGAGTCGTTACACATGGCTGTTGTCCTGCTCCCCTTCCCTCAAGCACAAATCCAGTTTGGGTGGCTAAATGGCTGAGGCACAAGGCGGCTCTCTGCTGTGCTGGGCGTTGGCTGGGTTTGTATCAGTCACTGCAGGGCCTCGGATAGAGCAAGTGCCCAGTGTGGAAGACCGTTAGGATCTCAACCAGCGGTGCGGCCGTTGAGACACAGTGACCTTTGGTCTCCCCCTAAGGGCAAGCTGAAGTACAAAGTTCACTCTGAGCCTTGAGATCAATGCCTGCAGCTGTAACCAATTAAATTTAAGTTGGGTGAGGACAAGCATGTGGGAGGCTCTGGCAGGGCAAGAGGCTGGAGGCCAGCGTGGGTTACACAGTGAGACCGTAGTCTCAACAAAACACCTGACCTGTAGGCACCAGTAATGGTTTCTTAACCAGTACGCTCTGTTCTAATACTCATCATGCTTTGTGCCAGGTCTGAAGTGGGTACCAAGGACATAAGACCTGGGCCCCACCCTCATAGCTTTGGGGAGGGGAATTATGGAAGCCAAAGGACAGTATAGTATAGGACAGGGCACTCAAGTAGTGAGAAGTGACAATCTTTATTGCTGTGCCTTCTGTAGTTAACTCACGTCAGAATGCATTCTACAAGGCACCCAACTCTGACAGATTGGACTTTAACAGGAAGGGACCGTCTCATACAAGGAGACTGGGAGCCAGGAAGGGCCACAATGGCTTCTGAGCATGGGATTTTGTGCAGGCTTCTTACCTTCTACCTTCAAGAAGAAACAAAAGCCCAATAACACACACATACACACAGACATACACACACACACCAGTTTTTCCAGAAGCGTCCATCAGAACCATCCCTTCACTGCTACTGAAGCTGAGGCAGTGGGTTCTTCAGCGGGGAGTAGAACACATCCCCAGCCACCTCCTGTCCAGGATCCTGGTCTGGAGGCTGCGGCCGCAAGTCTCAGACTGGTGTGTGCACAGAAGGAAGGGAAAGGCATAGTCTCTGGGAACTGGGACTCGGCTAGCTCCCGTAGTCTTCCATCGCTGAATGGATTACATTTTGAGGAACTCTGGCTGTCAATGGTCCCTTTCTAGGCTGGGTTTGTAGCCTGGGTGTAGAGTGTGGGGGCCAGATGCCTAGAACCTTCTGCAGAGGAGGCTAACACACTGTCCCAAATATCCAGGCTGGGAGGGCTGGATACCTGCGTCTCGTCTCAGGGCCAGCTGCACCCGGAGAAAGCGTGGTCAGCACGTGTTGGTGATTAGCGACCAGCAGCCCGATGCACGAGCTGCCTGCACGAGGGCTTGAGGGGCTAAGGCTGCAGCGGGCTCTACCCTGGTTTCCCGGAAGTTACGGGAGAGACGGACGGTCAGTGTATCAAGGGAGACTGAGGAAAGTAGCTGACATGGAACTTCTAGAGAGCAGGGGGAGAGGAAAATGAGGTGCTAAGGGGACCTGGACAGTAAGGAAACGTGAGCGGGGCAGCGAACCTGTTCCGCTTTCCACTCACCTCACCCAAGAAAGCTCGGTGGAAAAGCAGGAAACTCCTGCCACCATGTTGGCCAGACCCTGGATGAAGGCCATACCTAACCTACCTAGGCTAACCATCAGGTCTAATTCAAGCAGGTTAGATTCAGCTGGGGACCCTCGCGGCACATGGCTGAGCTACATACAACGGCAGCAAGCAGCCTGGCCTAGTCCATCACACCGTCTGCCAGGACCCCCCGGGCCTTTAGGGAACAGGAGTCTGCCCACACCAACAGAGAAAGATGGCCACTGCCCGGTCACCCAAACCCCCAAACCCTCTGTCCTAACCACTGCCTCATTCCCCACTGCCGCAGGGGACCAGGCCCTGAGGAGAGCGGGGCAGGCAGAGGCTGCTCCCAGGCTTCCCTGGGGTTGGCGGAGGGACCTTGCTCAGAGCAACTCTGTCCCCAAGAACCTGCTCCCGCCCCCAGAATGCTCAGGCCGCATTGACTGGACGCCTGGACGCTGCATCCTGAGCAGAGCCAGGCACGGGCCACCACGCTGGGCATCTGCTTGGACACGCACACAGCAGATCCCATACCATCTGGTCTCAGCCGGGTGTAGAGGGTGTGGCAGAGAGAGGGTGCGGCCAGGGTGACCGCTGTGGGGGGCTCAGGCTGCAGGAGGACCGCTTGGAGCGGGGTGGGGCCCCGGGCAGCGCGGTCACGAGCTGGCAGAGGCAGGTCCTTTAGCACGTGTGGCCTCCACACACCACACAGGCTCTGGGACCAGACTCGAGGGTGTGTGGGGTGGCAGCAGGGAGACGGGCCCGGTCCGCTTCCAGCAAGGGGCCAGGCTGGTGGTGGAGCTCAGCCGTCGGTCTCCTGCTTGATGCTCTTGACGGGGACAGGAAGCTCAGGGTCCGAAGCCTTGTCAGGCGAGGCTGCGTCTACGTGCTCCTCCTTCACACACACCGTGATGACTGCAGGGAGGGGCAGGACAGCAGGGAGTGAGTGTGGGGACCAGGGACAGGGTGGGGGTCCAGGAACGAGGCAAAGGTGCCGGATTCCTACGACGGGACCCTCAGGAGGTGGCAGAGCTAGGAGGCCACCTCTGCCCTCCCTCCCAGGCAGCAGCAAAGAGAGATCGGGATGCGGTGTAGCCCGGCCAGCCAGGCTGGGCAGACACCCGCTGGAGGAGGACTCCACTCCGTTCAGAGCTGGAGGGGACGTGTTTTGGTTGTTGTTGTTTTTTGTCAGTCCTGGGGCTTGAACTCAGGGCCTGGATACTGTCCCTGAGCTGCTTTTTGCTGAAGGCTAGCGCTCTACCACTTGAGCCACGGCGCCGCATCCGGCCTTTTCTGGTAATGTGGTCCTGAGGAATCATGCTAGGCAAGCTCTCTGCCACTAAGCCCCACTCTCAGCCCCGGGGAAGGGTTTCATGGGACTCTCCAGGCTCATGGGTTCAAGGATTGCTTGGCGCCCAGAAAATGCCCTTCCAATTTGACCCTCTTCTTTTGTGCCCAGGAGGGGAAGGAGACAGCCTCGGAGCGTGGAGCAGGGGGCCTGTCTCAGCCCAGCATGGCGGCGCTTACTGTCGTCGGGAACGGCCTGTGACGAGATCGCGCCTGCGGCCTGCAGCTCGTCATCCAACAGGGGCTTCTTGGAGCCCTGTCTGAGGGGCCGGGGCTTGGTCTGTAGAATTCTTTTTCCTTTGAATAAAAATGGATTCAAACCAGCATTAGAACTGGATCTGACCCAACAAGGGCTGCTGTCACCCACAGGGACACAGCAGAGGGGAGCGGGAGTCTGGACAGAGAGCCTCCACCCCACCCGCTGTGCGCCCCAGCTCAGGACGGGAATCCCACAGGAAGTCCCAAACCCCACCTTTCCCTAAGCTGAGGAGCAGGGTCACTGTGGTTAGATTTCCCTTCTGCTCTCTGATTGGCTCCCCCACTCTGGAGGGTATCTGGACTCCCACAACACACGCTGTCCCCTCACATGATCTTAACCTTGCTCTGCCCGGAGACCCAGCCCCTGCCCGCCCCGCCCCGCCCCGCCCCATCTCACGACGTCCTCTGTTCCACATGCTGCAGGCCACAGCGGCCGCCTGGTCATCACAGGCTTCACCTGGGCAGCTTGGGCACCTTGCCCTGTCTCTCTCCACCCTGCCAACCCAGAGCACCACACTGGCCTCAGGATCTATCTGCTCAGGATGCACCCCAAAACCAGGTGGAGTCTTGAGAGCTGGCTATGTGGCCACCTACAGGAAAGAAGAGGTCTCTACGCCATAACCTTAGTCAGAGGAGGTGGCTGCACCCTTTCCCTCTCAGTCTCTCGTCCTTTCTCCTCAGCATCCTCAACACTGGCAGGGCTTGAATGCCCTATTTACACGTTCTGGGTCCCCAAAGACAGGATGAAAGGCGCAAGGGGCCAAAGGACAAGGAGGGGGGAGGGGCCCCAGAGCCAGGCGTCTGCGGGCCGCGCCCCGGCTCCTGGGGCCTCACTTACTTTTCTTCCCAAGCTGCTTCTTCTTCTTCTTCGTAGCCTCTTTGGCTTTCAGAGGGGTGGATGGTTCTACAGTGGAGAGACAAGGATAAGAGGAAGGAGAGGAAGCCGGGCCCTGGTGGTTCACGCCTGTAATCCTAGCTACTCAGGAGGCTGAGATCTGAGGATCTCGGTTCAAAGCCAGCCCAGGCAGGAAAGACCGTGAGACTCCTATCTCCAATAAACCACCAGAAAACCAGAAGTGGCGCTGTAGCTCAAGTGGTAGAGCACTCGCCTTGAGCTGAAGAGCTGAGGGACAGCGCCCAGGCCCAGAGTTCAAGCCCCACAACCGACAAAAAAAAAAAAGAGGAAGGAGAGTTCTAGGTCACAGGCACACACCGAGAGCCCTGCCTGCACACACAGGAGAAGCTCGAGTGGGAAGTAAGAACACAGGGTGTGGGGGGCTGAGGGAGGGCCTGGGCGGCTCACCTGGGTGCTCAGGGGCTCGGGCATATGACAGGGTGGGCAAAATGAAGGAAGGTGCTCTGCAGGCCAGAGGGAGAGGGAGGTCGGGAGCAGGTGGCACTCTGCTTAGGAGGGCCCGGAGACTTGTCAATCATACCAGAGGACTGGGCTGGGCACAGGGAGGGGAAGCAGTAGGCAGGAAAGAACAAGGTAGAGGAAACAAAGGGAAGAAAGAGCCCCTTGGAGACAGGAGGGCCTGACCTGTGGCCACGGGTGGCTGGAGCTGGTAGCCTGTGAGCTCACACCAACCAACAGGGTAGATATCCGGGGATTCGCAGTCCACCCACTGGTCATACTCGCTGTCCCAGCCATCAAAGTGGATGCTAAGGAGCCGGTGCACAACTCGTTTCACGGTGGCCACACAGATAAGCCGGGGCTCCATCAGATCCACGGCCTCCAGCTTCATGCCCACCTTGAAGCCATGGTTGGGACAGTCCTGTGGGGAGGGCAGAAGGCAGCTGTCGGGCCAGCTGGCATTGTAATCCATTGTAATCCGGCTCTCCTGGGGGGTGGAGGCTGCTGGAAAAGGGTTGGGGAAGAGTGCCCCAGACAGTGACCCCCAAGGCCCTTCCAAGCCCCTCTGTGGAGAAGGAAGCAGCATCGTGGGTGCGATGCCCATGATGGTACCAAGGGGCCGCCTCCCTGGAGCCGCCTCACCATGTTGAAGAGTCGCGATGGAGCTGCTTTCGACTTGGTCTTCTCCAAATACGTGTCCCAGTTGAAAGTCTGGGGATCGTAGCCTAGAAGAGCAGAAAAGAGAGGGAAGTGGGGGTACGACGTGAGTCAGGGAAAAGGAGCATGTTCTGGAAAAGCCAGTGCAGCTTGATCAGGACCCAGCCTGGGATGGCTCTAGATCACCAGGCTGCTGTGCAGGCTGCTCGCGCCCTTCAGGCGCAAGGGGAGCGAGCGCTGAGCTCCGGGCACGCCCCGCTGCCCCACGCAGTCTCCACGCGCCCCAGCCTCAGGCCTCACCTTTAGGGGTGGTGAGCTCAATGTCATTCTTTTGACAGAAGTTGGCGGGGAAGATGGCGTGGGAGGAGGCGTGGTAACAGAACCAGTCGGAGCCATCGGTGGAGGGGCCCCCGTCCACGCAGATCATGAGGTAGCCGTCGAGGAGAACCTAGTGGAGGGCACGAGGTGGACGGGGTCATGTCGTGAGCTCAGCTCCTCCGCAGCGAGGAAGCCAGGCTGGGACGGACGGGAGGCGGATCCTCACTGGAGAGCGAGCTCTGCCGCGCCGCACAGTACCCAGCGCACCAGACGGCAGGCTGTGTCCTGCTGCCTCTGTGTTCTTAATGGGGACCGTGGGGCGGGGCAGCCTGGGACAGGCTGGCTGGACAATCATTCGTGTCCTCTAGCAGGCTGAGGCAAGCAGCTGCCTGTTTGTGTTTTTTTTTTTGTCGGTGGTGGGGCTTGAACTCTGGGCCTGGGCGCTGTCCCTCAGTTCAAGGCTAGTGCTCTACCACTTGAGCCACAGTGCCACTTCCAGTTTTCTGGTGGTTTATTGGAGATAAGAGTCTCACAGATTTTCCTTCCTGGGCTGGATTTGAACCATGATCCTCAGACTCAGCCTCCTGAGTAGCCATGATTATAGGTGTAAACCATCGGTACTGGTCAGTAGCTGCTTCTTAAGCCACCAGTGGGTGGGGCTGTGGGACAGACCAGCCGGCAAAGGAGAAGCAAGTGGCGGGAAGCCCATAGTAAGCCTGGCATGGCAGGCTCTGCCCGTCACCAGGGCAGGATCAGGCTCGGCCGAGCAGTGTGTGTGTGTCAATGGTGACTCAGACCCTGACAGGAAGGCAGGTCCTAAGCAAGGGGCAGGCAAGGCCCCTCCCCTCCTGCCAATCTGGGTACCAAAGGACAGGGTCAGACCCCAAGAGTAAACTGCAGAGCTGTGTGCCATGAGCCACGTGGAGAGGGCAGGGGGCCCAGGCTCACCTTGCAGATGGTTGCCACACAGATGTTGCCTAAATTCAAGGGGTCAATGGCCTCCAGCTTCATCCCCTCCTTGAACCAGCCGCCTTCTGTGTACACTGCGCGTACCTTAAAGGAGGAGGGAGGTTGGGGAAGGCTGAGGGAGAGGTGGGGGAAGCGGGTGATATGGGAAAGGAACAAGGAGAGAGGACAGTCCCGGGGAGAAGCCAGGCTCATTGAGCCCTGAATGAAGGACGGCGCAGGGAAGAGCACCCTGGACCGCAGCTCACCTTCTTGAACAGGTAAGGAACAGCATCACAGTAGATTTTCCGGAAGGTGGGATGATGTGCCATGTCGCTTCGCCGCTCTTGAGATTGCAGAGGGAGGGACAAAGAGTAAAGGATTGAAGGCAGCGAAGGGGCCGGGCCGGGCCGGGCCGGGGCACTCAGAACCGAGGGTGTGCCCTGCCTCAGCTCCGGGCTGCATCGCAGGGTCTCCCTGTGCTGGGCGGCCCAGAACACACCCAGCACTCCCCACGGGAGCTTTTGGGTTTGAGGGGAAGGGATTTTGGCGCCAATCCTGGAACTTAAACTCAGGTCTGGAGTGCTCTCCCTTGGCTTTTTTGCTTCAGGCTGGCGCTTTACCACTTGAGCTACTTCTCTTCTTCAGCCTTTTGCTGGTTAACTGGAGATTAAAATCTCACGGACTTGCCTGACTGGGCTGGCTTTAAACTGGGATCTTCAGATCTCAGCCTCCTGGGCAGCTGGGATGACAGGCGGGAGCCACCGCACTATTGGAGCTGGGAGAGCCCGTGAGACTCAGGCTCTTCCACGTGGCATTGAGGATACTAGCTTCTAGGTTCAAATCCGGGTTCTACCACTTCCAAGTAGAGCTGAATGAAGTCAAGTCACTCAGCCTGTGTGGATGGCAGGGACTGTCCCCAGGGGACCGAGATGGCAGTCTCCTACTCCTGTGGGGTACAGGGCAAGTGTGCCTGCCAAGCCCTAGGGAAACATGGCGTGGGGTGCCACGCTGGCCCAGGACTCTGCTAACCTGACATCTTGATGCCGTGGCCGACACGCCGTGACCAGCCCACAGGGTGAATCAAGGGGCTCCACATGTGGCACCAGAAGTCATCGTCACTGTCGCCGTCCTCGTAGAGGAGCCGCAGGCGGCCCCCGATGACTGTGTCCACCACAGCCATGCGGGTCCGGGACACCTGGGCCTTGTCCACAACTTCAAGGCGCATGCCCTGCCGAAAGGGGTACTTCATGCTCTCCACCATCTGTAAGACATTGAACACAGGCCTGTTGCAGACAGCATCACAGCGCTGCGATGCAACCCCTCCCATTGCATTCCTGTGTTCTTCTTTTGTGTGTGCTGGTCCTGGGGCTTGAACTCAGAAACTTGGTGCTCTCCCTGAGCTTTTGTACTCAAGGCTAGTGCTCTATCACTTGAGCCACAGCGCCACTTCCGGCTTTTTTTTCCTGCTTATGTGGTGCTGAGGAATCAAACCCAGGGCCTCATGCATGCAAGGCAAGTGCTCTACCACTGAGCCACCTTCCTAGCCCCTACTTCTGGCTTTTTGGTGGTTAACTGGAGATAAGAATCTCACAGAAGCCGGGCAGTGGTGGCTCACGCCTGTAATCCTAGCTACTTAGGAGGCTGAGATCTGAGGATCACAGTTCAAAGCCAGCCTGGGCAGAAAAGACCGTGAGACTCTTTTTTTTTTTTGCTGGTTGTGGGGCCTGAACTCTGGGCCTGAGCACTATTATCCCTCAGCTCTTCAGTTCAAGGCTAGTGCTCTACCACTTGAGCCACAGCACCACTTCCAGCCTTTTCTGCTTATGTGGTGCTGAGGAATCGAACCCAGGGTCTCATGCATGCAAGGCAAGCACTCTACCACTGAGCCACCTTCCCAGCCCCGACCATGAGACTCTTATCTCCAATAAACCACTAGAAAACTAGAAGTGGCGCTGTGGCTCAAGGAGTAGAGCGCTCACCTTGAGCTGAAGAGCACAGGGACAGTGCCCAAGCCCAGAGTTCAAGCCCCCACGACCGGACCCCCCCCCAAAAAAAAAAAATCTCACAGAAGCAGCTGTGTGCCAGTGGCTCACACCTGGAATACTAGCTACTCAAGAGGCTGAGATCTGAGGATCACGGCTCAAATCCAGCCCAGGAAGGAAAAGTCCATGAAACTCATCTCCAGTAAACCACCAGAAAACAGTAAGTGGTGCTGTGGTTCAAGTGGTAAAGCAGGAAGTGGTGCTGTGGCTCAAGCAGTAGAGTGCTCGCCTTGGGTGCAGGGACAGCACCCAAGCCCAGAGTTCAAGCCCCACGACCAACCAAAACAAACAAACAAACAAGTGGTAAAGCACTCGCCTTGAGCTGAAGAGCTGAGGGACAAGCCCTACAAATGACAAAAAAAAAGCAGGGAGGGAGACGAGGACAGGAGAGAGGATCAGTAGGGACTCCAAAGGGCTCCTTTCAAACCTTGATATGGAAATCCACTGGAAGTGTCCTGGAGCCCACCAAGCGCTTCATGAGGTAGCCCTTCCAATCAGTAAACTTGGCATGAATGGCTGAGAAGACACCAGCAGAATCCTCGTTACAGACTGACATAGAGATCCAAAGAGGGGCTGCAACCACTGACTTCTGCCATTTTAGGCTAGCAATGGCTTCATCTTATCATACCAGGCTCCATAGGCTGGATGTTCCCAGGCCTCAAGGATAAGGAAGGGGAACAAGGAAGGGGACAAGCAGGTTCTCTTCTGTCTGGGTCAAGACAGAGGGCTCCTCCCCTACGCAGGGACCTACAGGAGCCAGGACAAGTAGAGTTCCCAACTCACTCCGTGGAGGCACCAGGATCTTGCTGTTGATGGCGCACCAGCCAATGGGGTGGACATCCACCGTTCCCAGGTTGCACCAGAAGTCATGGCTGGCATCATTTTCAAAGCCTTCATACCGAAGCAGCACCCGATACCCTGAAAGGAAGGAAAAGGGTGCATGAGAGGGAGGATGGGAAGGGTTATGGGCCCAGGTCTTCCCTCTTCTCTAGCCTAAGCCCACCCTCCTACTTCCTATTCTGAACATTCCTGCCAGGCAAGTGTGATCTCCCTTACACTCAACAAAACAAATGCAGAGGGGCTGGGAAGGTGGCTCAGTGGTAGAGCTCTTGCCTTGCATGCCTGAGGCCCTGGGTTCGATTCCTCAGCACCACATAAGCAAAAAGAAAAAAAAGCCGGAAGTGGCGCTGTGGCACAAGTGGTAGAATACTAGCCTTGAGCTGAAAAGCTGAGGGACAGCGCCCAGGCCCAGAGTTCAAGCCCCACCACCGGACCCAAAAAAAAAACAAAAAACCAAATGCAGACTGTTATTTGGAAATCATTATGGTATAGTGGTGAGATTTATTTTCTATACTCTGATCACCCCTGGAATAACCCTAAAAAAAAGTAAACTGGAGTTTCCAGTCAGGTGTCAGTAGCTTGTGCCTATAATCCTAGCTGCTCAAGAGACAGATCTGTGCTGGGTGCCAGTGACTCACGCCTGTAATCCTAGCTAATCAGGAGGCTGAGATCTTAGAATCCAGGTTCAAAGCCAGCCCAGGCAGGCATGAGACTTTTTTTTTTGGTCCAGTTGTGGGGCCTGAACTCTGGGCCTGGGCGCTGTCCCTCAGCTAGCACTTTACCACTTGAGCCACAGCGCCACTTCTGGCTTTTTTTTTTTCTTTTCTGCTTATGTGGTATTGAGGAATTGAACCCCGGGCCTCATGTATGCAAGACAAGTGCTCTACCACTGAGCCACCTTCCCAGCCCAGGCATGAGACTCTTATTTCCAATTAACTACCAGAAAACCAGAAGTGGCACTGTAGCTCAAGTGGTAGAGTGCTAGCCTTAAGCTGAAGAGCCCAGGCCAAGTTTAAGCCCCACGACTGACCAAAAAAAAAAGACAGATCTGAGGATCAAGTCAGGAAGCCAGCTCAGGCACACAAATCCAAGACTTTTTTGGTGTCTGTCCTGGGCTTGAACTCAGGGCCTGGACACTGTCTGTAAGTTTTTTGTTTTTTGGGTTTTTTCCCCCCCCAGTTCTGGGGTTTGAACTCAGGGCCGGGCATTGTCCTTGAGCCTCTCTGTACTCAAGGCAAGAGCTCTACCACTTGAGCCACAGCGCCATTTCCAGGTTTTTCAGTTTATGTGGTACTGAGGAATCAAACCCAGTGCTTCATGCATGCTAGGCAAGCACTCTACTACAAAGCCACATTCTCAGCCCCTGTCCCTGAGCATTTGTGCTCAAGGCTAGCCCTCTGCAACCTGAGCATCTCCACTTCCAGCTTTTGGTGTTTAATTGGAGAGAAGAGTCTCAAAGACTTTCCTGCCTGGGCTGGCTTTGAACTCTGATGCTCAGATCTCAGACTCCTAAGTAGCTAGGATTAGGCATGAGCCACCAGTGCCCGGCTTGAAACCAATTTCTTTGACACTGCCCACTGTCCAGAGATGGCAGTGTATAGACCCCTGCCCTGGCCGGAGAGACACCCACCTGCTGTCTGTATGACAGAGGCGATCCAGTACACCCGGCTGGGGAGCACGGCATCACTGTTGAGCACTTCCACCTTCATCCCCTTCATGACATCCTCCCACTGCTCGTAGAGTGGGACCTGTGTGTCAACAAGAGCATTCAAAGGCAAAGTGAGTCTTCATGTCAGATCCTTCACCTCAACATTTCACAGAGACACAGTGGGGACTAGAGATGAATGAGGCGTGTCCACTGTCTGAAATGCTGAACTGCAAAGGAAGATGGGAAGCAGGAAAGATGGGTAGAAATTCAGTCAACTTCTAACTGTATCATCTGGACCACAATTTGGCAAATCCCTAATCCCTGTTGCTGTACTCATTTGTGCAACAGTACCATTTTCTAGTGCTCACTTTGTGCTAGACATCATTCTCAGCACCCAACTTGGCTATTATGATCTCTTAATTTACAAAGCTGCCAACCACGTGTTACCCCAGCACATCCTCTCTCCACTCCTCTGCGGTGGCACCTGGCTGCTTCCAGCTACCTCCTTGGAGCCCTCTCCTCACTTTTTGGTCAAGAGGACTCTGATCCTCCTTTAGGAAAGTTTTTCCTGCCGGGTACTGGTGGCTCACGCCTGTAATCCTAGCTACTCAGGAGGCTGAGATCTGAGGATCGTGGTTCAAAGCCAGCCTGGGCAGGAAAGACCGTGAGACTCCTATCTCCAATAAACCACCAGAAAACCTGAAGTGGCTCTGTGGCTCAAGTGGTAGAGCGCTCGCCTTGAGCTGAAGAGCTGAGGGACAGCGCCCAGGCCCAGAGTTCAAGTCCCATGACCGCCAAAAAAAAAAAAAAAAGAAAAAGTTTTTCCTGCTTTCATTCTTTTTTTTGTGTGTGTGCGTGTGTGTCAGTCCTGAGGCTTGAACTCTAGGCCTGGATGTTGCCCCTGACCTCCTTTTGCTCAAGGCTAGTGCTCTACCACTTGAGCCATAGCACCATTTCCGTTGTTTTCTGAGTAGTTTATTGGTAATAGTCTCACTTTTCTGCCTGGACTGCCTTTGAACCGTGATCTTCAGATCTCAGCCACCTGAGTAGCTAGGAGTCCAGGCATGTGCCAACTGCAGCACAAAGCTCTTGCTTTCATTTTTAGCCCCAGCCTAATTAAGGTAGCCCGAAGACAGCCTGACAGAGCTCAGGAAACTTGTGTTAATGTGAATACAACCTAAGTCCCCCAGAATGAAGATGCTAACACTAACGGATTTAAAGATTTAAAAAAAAAAATCTGGGCACCAGTGGCTCATGCATGTAATCCTAGCTGCTATGGAGGCTGAGATCTGAGGATCACAGTTCAAAGCCAGCCCAAGCAAGAAAGTGCCTGAGACTCTTATCTCCAATTAACCTCTGTGCTGTGACTCAATTGTTGGAGTGCTTGCCTTGAGCTGAAGAGCTCAGGGACAGTGCCCAGGCTGAGAGTTCAAGCCCCACAATCAACCAAAAAAAAAGAGGCTCCTACTCCCAAAGGTAAGATGCCTTTAGTAACTCTTACTCTTACTAGAATAAGAAAATTCACTGAGGCTCTGAGTTCAAGTCCAGGTACTGGTATGTGCACATGCATGCCTCCCCCTACCCCAACCTGCAGGCCACCCCTCCTAGGGCTTCAGGAAATCGGATTGAAAGACAAAACCAGACAAGACTCTAGGCATCCCACCCATCCCAGCAGGACCTGGCAGTGTCCTCTCTAGGAAAACTAGCAGAGAACCCCCTGCTGGGTTCTAAAAGTTTTCTAGATTGCTCCTGGAGCAGAGGCCCAAGCCAGTACACAAGCAAAGGTTCAATGCCTAGCACCAGAGAGGGAAAAAAAAAGGAAGCCAGGTGCTGGTGGCTCACGCCTGTAATCCTAACTCCATGGAAGGTTAAGAGCTGAGGACCTTAGTCCAAAGCCAGCCTGAGCAGAAATGAGCAACTGTCCTGCAGAGGGTGAGAAGCATACCTAGTGATTCCCACCATACCCAGTGGTGCCCCCCTCCCCCAGGCCGAGCCACTCACGTGTTTAAAGCAGCTGACAGGTGCAGCCTTGTAACTGTGATCCTTCAGGAACTTCCCCCAGTCAAACCCCAAAACCAGAGCTGCAAAGCAGAGGAAGAGTTGAGGCTTTGGGACGCTGTCAGGGTGGCGGAGGCACCTCCCTTTCCCGAGCCTGGCCCACCGCCCACCGCCATACCAGCCTTGTCGGCAGCCATTACAGCGGTGAGGGCTGCAGCAAGGCCGCCACACCATTAGGAGTAGAGAAACATCCCCAGGGACCTTTGCTCCTCCCTTTCCCAGCAACCAAAGAAATGGAAATTCAATGGACTCAAGACTTAAAATTCCTCAGACCTCCCCCACCCTCTCATTGGCCACACCCAGGTGCGCCAGGTAGGCCTCCACGGCTCCGGAGACCAGGAGCGCAGCTTGAGCTGGAACTCACACCTACTCAATGGTTGTTGCTCTGGGCTTACACTTAATTTGCTCAGAAGACTGTTACACTCAGAAAAAGGGAAGTTTCCTCTCCTTGCCATCCCTCCACAGCTCCTGGGCCCCTAGACCAGGGACAGAGAAGCCACAGGAAAAACAACAGAGAAACAAAACAGGAAATTCCTGCTTTGTGAATCATCCGGGGTAGGGGCCTGGCATGGGATTCTGAGGTTCTTTCTATGAGACCCAGCAGGTCAGGAGGTGAAATGAAATACACACCAGCACTTTGTGTGTATGTGGCGGGGAGGGGGAGGGGGGTTTACAGGGCTAGAAGTCAGGGCCTGGGCGCCATCCCTGAGCCTCTTTGTGCTCAAGGCTAGCGCTCTACCACATGAACCACAGAGCTACTTCTGGTTTGTTTTTTTTGTTTTTTGTTTTTTAGTATATGTGCTGCCGAAGCGAGCACAACTACTTCCGGTTTTTGAGTGTTAATTGGAGATGAGAGTCTCATGGGGCCTTTTCTGTACGGGCTGGCTTTGAACTGCGATCCTCAGAACTCAGCCTCCTGAGAAGCTAGGGTTACAGGCATGAGCCACGGGTGTGTGCAGCCACACCAGCACTTTCTTTTATTTTGTTAGTAGTGGGTCTTGAATTCTGGGCCTGGACACTGTTCCTGAGCTCTTCAGCTCAAGGTGAGCGCTCTGCCACTGGAGCCACAGCACCACTTCCGGCTTTCTGGTGGTTTATTGTAGATGAGAGTCTCATGGACTTTCCTGCCCAGGCTGGCTTTGAACCACCATCCTCAGATCTCAGCCTCCTGTGTAACTAGGATTACAGGCATGAGCTACCGATGCCCAGCCACACCAGCACTTTCTATCACGCTATGTTTTTCAGTCTTCAAACCTAGGGAAGCCATCTTGCTCTGGACCCTGTTATAATCCTTCACAACCATCCCTGGGGACCACAGAGAGGCAGGCAGGCTGGCAGGCACAGAAGAAATATTCTTTTTGTTTTGTTTTGTTTTTTTTTGGGTCCAGTCATGGGGCCTGAACTCTGGGTCTGGGCGCTGTCCCTCAGCTCTTCAGCTCAAGGCTAGTGCTCTACCACTTGAGCCACAGCGCCACTTCCGGCTTTTTTCTTTTTGCTTATGTGGTGCTGAAGAATCGAACCCAGGGCCTTGAGCATGCAAGGCAAGCGCTCTACCACTGAGCCACCTTCCCAGCCCCCAGAAGAAATATTATTATAAGGCTTATTAGAGGGATCTTATCTCCGGGGAGAGGGAGCACATGGTGTCTGTCCCCATCCATTTGGCAGGTAGCTTTAGGGCTGGAAGTGAGGGAGGCGCATGCGCAGGTGGGAGTGGGTGGAGCGAGGGCGGGGCCAGCTGTATGGGAGGAACTCTAGTGCAGGGAGGAGCTCAGGTTGGGTGGAGCTGAGGACTAGAGGTGGGGATAATACTAGCTGACCTCAACGCAGCTTGCTGCTATCCTTACCATCTTGTCCTGTTGGTGTCCCATCTGCTAGCTGTCCTGTCCCTTGAGAGTGAAGGAAGGCTCCAATTTTGGCAGACCAGGCAGCCTTGTGCAGGACTTTGGCTTTCTTGGTGGGTGGCTTTCCCTAGAAGGAAGAAAAGATATGCCAGGCGCCTGTGGCTCACACCTGTCATCCTAGCTACTCAGGAGTCTGAGATCTGAGGATCACAGTTCAAACCCAGCCCAGGCAGGAAGTCCGTGAGACTCTTATCTCCAATAAACCACCAGAAAACCAGAAGTGGCATTGTTGTTGCTCAAGTGGTAGAGAGAGCGCCCTGAGCTGAAGAGCTGAGGGACAGCGCCCAGGTCTAAAGTTCAAGCCTCATGACTGACACCACCACCACCCCCCAAAAAAAGTTATTTTTTCTAGGTCCATCCATTTCCCTGCAAATGACTTTTTTTTTTCCTGGTCCAAGGGCTTGAACTCAGGGTCTGGGGCTATCCCTGAGTTTCTTTAGCTCTACCACTTGAGCCACAGCTTCTCTTCTGGTGTTTTTTTTTTTTTTTTTTTGGTAATTTACTGGAGATAAGATAGAGACAAGAATCACACTTTCCTGCCTGGACTGGCCTTGAACCCTGAAGTTCAGATCTTACCCTCCTGAGTAGGTAGGATTACAGGCATGAGCCACCTGCACCCTGAGCCATATTCTATTATTTCCAACAGACTCTGGAGCATAGAACTCTTGCTCAAGAACTACTGAGAACAGGGGCTGAGAATGTGGCTTACTAGTGGAGTGCCTTGCCTAGCATGCATGAAGACCTGGGTTCGATTCCTCAGTACCCACATAAACAGAAAAGGCTGGAAGTGGTGGTGTGGCTCAAATGGCAGAGCATTAGCACAGAAACACTCAGGGACAGAGCCCAGGCCTTGAGATCAATCCCCAGGACTGGCAGAAAAAAAGAAACAAAAAAACCAATACACATATACACATATACACATACACACAGAATACAAAACAATTTGGAAGAATAGCTCCAGGAATGGATTTCTCTGCCCACAAGTTTGAGAGCAACCAAATAACCAGACATCTATCTTAATGGGCCATAGTAGGTCGGTTCCTAAATAAGGAGCCAAGACCCCCAGAAGGATGTTGAGTGCTGCCTCTCACCTGTAATCTAGCCAAGATACTGGCTTTCTTGGAGTTGGAAGAGTAGCTCCTGGAGCAGGAAACGCTGCAGAATCTCTTGGTCTTGGAGAAGAAAGCTTCCCTTGTGCCCACGATGCCACACATCTCACAGACAGCTAGGAAGAGAACTTAACACGTGACTCCCCATTCAGTTACCTCAAATCAAGCAAAACGATGGGCCTTCTAATCTCAGGGCACTATATTCATTGGCAAGCCTGGGCCCCACTAAAGCTGACAGACTCGAAATAGAAGGAGGTGATGGTATTGATTAAAAAAAAAAAAAAAAAAAAAGGAAAACCAAAACTTTTTTTGGTGTTGGTTCTGGGGTTTGAACTCGGGTCTGGGGCCCATCCCTGAGCTTTTGTGCTCAAAGCTAGTGTGCTAGTGCGCTACCACTTGAGGCAGACCTCCACTTCTGGCTTTTTTGGTAACTAATTTGAGACAGAGTCTCATGGATTTTCCTGCCTGGGATGGCTTTGAAACTTAATTCTCAGATTTTAGCCTCCTGAGTAGTTAGGATTACATGTGCCTGGCCTTTATTTATTTATGTTTTATTATTTTATTTCTTTTTGCTTGGGGGGGGGTCCGGTTGTGGGGTCTGAACTCTGGGCCTGGGCACTGTTCCTCAGCTCTTCAGCTCAAGGCTAGCAATCCACAAGTTGAGCCACAGCGCCACTTCCAGATTTTTTCTTTTTGCTTTTTTTTTTGCTTTTTTCTTTTTGCTTCTGGCTTTTTTCTGCTTATGTGGTACTTAGGAATGGAACCCAGGGCCTCATGCATGCAAGGCAAGCACTCCACCACTGAGCCACCTTCCCAGCCCTTCCTATGTTTTTTGTTTTTTGGGTTTTTTTAATTGTGAAAATACCGTACAGAGGGGTGACAATTACATGGGCAAGATAATGAGTACATTTCTTATCAAGCATTGTTGCCTCCTCCTTTGTTTCCCCTTCCCATCCCTTCCCATCTCCTCCCCCACCCCCTCCAACCCCTTCCTATTTTTTAAAATCTAACTTTATTGTTATTATAGAGGTGATATACAGAGAAGTTATAGTTATATGTGTCAGTAGTAAGTACATTTCCTTTCAGATAGTGTCATCTGTTCCTTCATTCGCTCCCATTTCCTCCCTCCCATTTCCACCCATGAGCTGTTTACTTCACTTTTATCAATGTCCAGTGTGCTCCACTCAGGCAGTTTTTCACCCTTTTGACTTGGGTTCTGTGCCTTCTCCTCCCCTACAGATATGCACATGAACACACCATATATAAGGTAAAGAACACAGAATCATCAGAGAAAGAAAAAATATATATATTTGGAGGTTGGGAAGGTGGCTCAGTGGTAGAGTGCTTGCCTTGCATACATGAAGCCCTGGGTTCCATTCCTCAGTACCACTTAAGCAGAAAAAGCCACAAGTGGTGCTGTGGCTCAAGTGGTAGAGCACTAGCCTTGAACTGAAGAGCTAAAAGTCAGCACCCAATCCCAGAGTTCAAGCCCCATGACCAACAAAAAAATAAAATAAACAAATAAATAAAATTTAAAAAATATATATCAATCTTGACAAACTCCTATCTTAAGCAACATTCTTCAGTGTGTACATCTGAATCTATCTTGCCCAAATCACATTGTTTGACATTCCTTGGCTTTGTATCAATAGCAAGGCTAAAACTATCCACCCAAATGACTTGGGAAAGAGGTATTAGCAAGTTTTTAAAGAAAATTAGTAGAGGAGCTGGGAAGGTGGCTCAGTGGTAGAGCGCTTGCCTTGCATGCATGAGGCCCTGGGTTCGATTCCTCAGCACCACATAAGCAAAAAGAAAAAAGCCAGAAGTGGCGCTGTGGCTCACGTGGTAGAGCGCTAGCCTTGAGCTGAAGAGCTGAGGGACAGTGCCCAGGCCCAGAGTTCAGGCCCCATGACCAGACCCCAAAAAAAAAAAAAAAAATTAATCTGTGGTAAGTCACTGACATCTGTGAATTGTTAAAAGTTCCCAGAAAATTCTGATTAGTCAGGACAGAGAATCTCGGGATGAGCTGGCCTCTTAGATTTCTTGTAGATCTAAAGTTCTAAGATCCGAAGAGAATTGGATAGAATGGAGAAGATGAAAAGGAAGAAAGAAAGAAGCCCAGATGAGTGGGAAAGAAAAGAAATTTAGCTGCACGTGAATATTACATAACTTTTGGAAGAGTTTAGCTAACAAAAAATGGGGTATCATTGCAGATGTCTAGTCTGCCTCTTTTCACAAGGACCCACATACTACAGGGCCTGACACGGATCCTGCAACATCCAAGCATCCTATGTCTGAAGTCAAGTAGTTTCCAGGGGATTAAAGGGGATTCCAATCTGCCCTTTTACCCCATCCTTTTACCCAGAGATCACTGTATCCTATATGCCCTCCCACAGGCTCCCTGACTTCCAACCCCCGAGATATTTCTAGGGAAGTGTCTAAGTCCCCATCTTTTTCAATCTAGACTTAAAACTCCATAGCTTACTCAAGCAGAGCACCATGTATCGAAAATGGTCTGGGAAGGTGGCTCAGTGGTAGAGCACTTGCCTTGCATGCATGAGGCCCTGGGTTCGATTCCTCAGCACCACATAAGCAAAAAGAAAAAAGCCGGAAGTGGCGCTGTGGCTCAAGTGGTAGAGTGCTAGCCTTGAGCTGAAGAGCTGAGGGACAGCGCCCAGGCCGAGTTCAGGCCCCAAGACTGGACCCAAAAAAAAAAAAAAAAAAAAAGGTCTGGAGAAACATTATGTTTATGAAAGCATGAATGAAATCACAATTTGTTACCAAATTGCCGAAGAGGAAACGAGCCCTTTGGCCAGGTCCTTAGACATCAGAGTAGGCTTTTACACCTGGAAGACTGTGTCTACCTGGCCTGTATTCACCCCCCCTCTTCCTCCATAATCTCTTAACTCCATCTTCAAAGGACACTGTGAAGGTACCTGGCTCGGAACCACTGCCATCCAAGGAGCGAGTATTCCCCGGGCTGAGCAGGTGTAGTGGGGAGGTGGGCAGCTCTCCTGCTTCTCGATCCTCATTTTCCGCTTCACTTGACTCCTCCAGATAGGAGCTGCTCTCACTACCCACACTGCTATTATAACCCCGGAAACTATCATAGCCACCAAACAGCTCCAAGTCATCATCTTCCTCTTCTTCCATTGGTTCCAAAGAGGGCGTCTCCTAGTGGGTGACATAGACCACGTACAAGGAATCAGGATTGCCTTTAGTGTATAAAGAAGAAGTTGCAGATCTATTATCAATTCCCTTCCTGCTTCTTTTGCCATGTCAATACTTTTGGGACACCTTCCAATAGCTTCTCCTTTTTTTTTTTTTTTTTTGGGTCCAGTCATGGGGCCTGAACTCTGGGCCTGGGCGCTGTCCCTCAGCTCTTCAGCTCAAGGCTAGCGCTCTACCACTTGAGCCACAGCACCACTTCTGGCTTTTTTCTTTTTGCTTATGTGGTACTGAGGAATTGAACCCAGGGCCTCAGGCATGCAAGGCAAGTGCTCTACCACTGAGCCACCTTCCCAGCCCGCTTCTCCTTTTTTTTATTTTTAGTCAGTGTGGGGCTTGAACTCTGGGCCTGGGCACTGACCCTCCGCTCTTCAGCTCAAGGGTCGACCACTTGAGCCACAGCACTGTTTCCGTTTTTCCCAGTGGTGTATTGGAGATAAGAGTCTTACAGACTTTCCTGCCCAGAGTTGGCTTTGAACCTCGATCCTCAGATCTCAGCCTCCTGAGTAGCTAGGCTTATATAGATGTGACCCACCAGCGCCCAGATAGCTTTTTTTTTTTTTTTTTTTTTGTCAAGGCTAGTGCTCTACCATTTGAACCACACAGCTCTACTTCCAGCTAATTCACAGACTTTCCCAATTGGCTTCAAACCCCGATCCTCAGAACTCAGCCTGCTGAGTAGCTAGAATTACAGGTGCAAATCCCTAGTGCCCAGCTCCACAAAACCCATTTTGCAAACATTATAATCATTTCTCCAATTTAACTTAAAATAGCATCAGACAGAAAATACATAGCAAAGCTCCTCTATAAATTTAGAAGTGAGCCAAAGTGACAGTGGTTCACGCCTGTAATCTTAGCTACTCAGGAGGCTGAGATCTGAGGATCTCGATTCAAAGCCAGCCCAGGCAGGAAAGGCTGTGAGACTCTTATCTCCAGTAAACCACGAGAAAACTGGAACTGGTGCTGTGGCTCAAGTGGTAGAGCTAAGGGACAGCGTTCAGGCCAGAGTTCAAGCCCAGGACAACCAAAAAAAAAAAAAAAATTAGAAGTGACATTTTAATATGAATTAAATAAAATACAGATAATCCATGACTTTCAATGGAGTTATGTCTGATAAATCTATCCAGGCTAAGGTTATTGTAAGTTGAAAATGCACTTAAGACACTTAATCTATCAAACATTTTAGCTTAGCAACATTGTACACAGTAGAGTCCAGCTTGACTGGAAAACACTGCTCGCTGTCACTGAACAGCACTACAAAAGCGGTGAAATATTAGTAGATTTGAAACAATCCAAAATTCCAAACACAAATTACAGTTTCTACTAAATATATATTGCTGTCACACAATTGTAAAGTAAAAATCAAAAACAAAACAAAAAAACCTGAAAGTCAAAAACCAAAAGTCTATATAACAATGTGAAAATGATCCAAAGTAAAATGCTTCACAAAGACTTTCTGGATAGTTTTCTGGGTAAGGGTGCGGGGGGAGGATGGGAAGGGATAGGAAGGGGAAACAAAGGAGGAGGCTACAATGCTTGATAAGAAATGTACTCATTATTTTGCCCATGTAATTGTAACCCCTCTGTACAGTATTTTCACAATAAAAAATAATAAAAATAATAAAATAAAAAATAAAAACTCATTCTCGGAAATGGCACTGTGGCTCAAGTGATAGAGTGCTAGCCTTTAGCTGAAGAGCTGAAGGATAGTATCCAGAGTTCAAGCCCCACGACCGACAAAACAAAACAAAAAAAAAACCCTCATTCTCGCCAGGTGCCGGTGGTTTACACCTATAATCTTAGCTACTCAGGAGGCTGAGATCTGAGGATCGGGATTCAAAGCCAGCCTAAGCAGAAATATCCATGAGACCCTTATCTCCAATTAATCATCGGAAAACCAGGAGTGACACTGTGGCTCAAGTGGTAGAGTGCTAGCCTTGAGCACAAAGAGGCTCAGGGACAGTGCCCAGGCCTTGAGTTCAAGCCCTGCAACCAACGGAAAAGAAAAAAAAAAGACCCAAACTGTCCCAGTGAGAAACTGAGTCACATGACACACAATTATGGTATAGTGGGATGTACCACAGGCATTAAATTCAGTTCTGATCCTAATTAACTACATGTTCTTGGGGCAAATCATTTAACAACTTCTGTGGGCATCAATTTTCTCATCCATAAAAGTTGCTTCACATAATGTGAGATGTAAATGTAATACTGCAAATAAATCTACATTGTAGCCAGGCACTGGTGGTTCATACTTGTAATCAGTAGCTACTTAGGAAGCTGAGATCTGAGGATGGTGGGTGGGTCAAAGCCAGCCTGGGCATGTCGCTCTTAACTCCAATTAACCATCAGATAACCAGAAGTGGTGCTGTGGTTCAGTGGTAGAGCCTTGAGGGGAAAAAGTTCAGGGCCAGTGCCCAGAGCCTGAGTTCAAGCCAAACGACTGACAAAACAAAAAAGCTAAGCCGGCTAAGCTGGGTGCCCAGTGCCAGTGGCTCACACCTGTAATCCTAGCTATTCAGAAGGCTGGGTTCTGAGTATTGAGGTTCAAAGCCAGCCCAGGCAGGAAAGTCCAAGAGACTCTTATCTGCAATAAATCACCAGAAAACTGGAAGTGACGCTGTGGCTCAAGTGGTAGAGTGCCTGCCTTGAGCTGAAGAGCTGAGGGACAGCGGCCCAGGCACAGAGTTCAAGCCCCACAACTGACAAAAAAAAAAAAGCTACATTGTAGTGAAAAGTTATGAAGCACGGCAAAGAGTTTGGGACTTTGGCCTTGGGCTCAAACACTATCTGTAGTGTTTATTAGCTTGTGTGACCTGCAGTAAACCAGTGCCTCAGTGTCCATAAAATAAGGTTAATAGCACCTAATAGGATTTGAGTTAGAAGAGATATAAGTACTTGGGACAATAACTTGAACATGTTAAGTGCTCAACAAATGTTGGTAATGTTGGCTGAAAAGCGTGGCTTATAAAATAGAATTTTCCTAGTTTGAGTCCTAGTTCTTACCGCCTATCAACTCTATGATTTAGGTGCAAGATAGCGTTGCTACTTTGTTTCTTCCTAAGAATTTTTACACAGAGATAAAATATCTAGTTCTGTTGTCTGCAAATAACAGGCCTGAAAGTGCAAGCTATTGTCTTGTTTTCCACTTTATTACTCTTGTAGTTTTCGAGCTATTTACTTTATATTCCAATATATATTTGCAACCGCACCTACACCCATGTTAAAAAAGAAAACAGAATCTTGAGCCAAATGCTTTCGCGGTGGG
This sequence comes from Dipodomys merriami, assembly GCF_024711535.1. Classification (NCBI taxonomy): domain Eukaryota; kingdom Metazoa; phylum Chordata; class Mammalia; order Rodentia; family Heteromyidae; genus Dipodomys; species Dipodomys merriami. The sequence goes on along the minus strand of NW_027206124.1, from coordinate 4,219,229 downwards.
TGGGTCACAGGTTGTTGGGTAGAAAAGGCTTGGGAAGAAAGGTGTAAGGTGCTTGGAGGCAGGCGGGGCGCACACCTCCTTCACTTCCGGGTCTCAGGAACTTCCGGCGGGGTCCACCACCGAGCGAAGCCTCCGCTGCTGGGGCCTCGGAGGCCACGAGCGCGGCGGGGACGCGGGAGACGGGGCACGTGGAGAAGCTTCCATTCCCTCACGTCCCATCCTTGAGGAAGGCGACCCCCCCCCCGGCAGGAAGACAAAGGGCGCTCGAGGACTCGATGGGAGAGCCAGTTCCCCTTCCTCGGGCCGGGGAGGCCGCTCCTCCCCCGGATCGCCTCTGGCCTTGACTAAGCTTCCTACCTCAGTTTACCAAACTACCCAGCCTCCCCCCTCATGGCACCGATCAAAGCCCTACATGAGGGACGCCCTGTAAGACTCTTGGGATTCCCTTTCCCAGTGCTGTAAACCCTTTTCCTCTAACCTCAAGGCTCCGAGGCTTCTCCATGAGACCCAAATTCAGCTTCTTCAATCGTCACCAGGTACAGGCAGCCATATTGGCCTCACGGCTCTCTCCGGGAGCACCCATTGGCCGCCACTCTGGGCCATGGACCAATCACTATGCAGGAAAGAGGAAAAGCTGGCTCCGCGCCCGCCCAAGCCCCGCCTGTGAGGCCGCGTGCGCTTATGGGACATGTAGTTCCCGCCCGGCGCGCGAAGAGGGGCGTGGTTATAACAACGCTCAGGGGCTCCTGGTTTGTTTTTGTTTTCTTCAGCTTCAATTTTTTTTTTTTTTTTTTTTACTATACAGTTAAACATATTTAATAGTAATACTAAAATAATCATTCCATTTCCTCATTGCTGAAGCCATGAATGTCTTTTGTAACTGGTTATCTTTTATCATGCAGAAATCTATTTTTGTTATTACCTTTGTTATAACATTTCTGTAATACAGACAAAGTCTATTTGTCGGCCGTGGGGCTTGAACTCTGGGCCTGAGCGCTGTCCCTCAGCTCTTCAGCTCAAGGCGAGCGCTCTACCACTTGAGCTACAGTGCCACTTCCGGTTTTCTGGTGGTTTATTGGAGATAAGAGTCTCAAGGTCTCTCCTGCCCGGGCTGGCTTTGAACCGCGAACCTCAGATCTCAGCCTCCTGAGTAGCTAGGATTACAGGCGTGAGCCACCAGCGCCCGGCTAGCTTCAATTTTTAAAATTAATTTTATGTGGTATAAAAGAACTGAACCCAGAGTCTCATGCATGCTAGGCAAACTCCCACTAAACCACATTTCCAGCCCCTGACAGTTTTGTGTGTGGGTCGTGGGGCTTGTACCCACGGCCTGGGCGCTGTCCCTCAGCTCTTCAGCTCAAGGAGCGCGCTCTACCACTTGAGCCACAGCGTCACTTCCGGCTTTTTGGTGGTTTATTGGAGTTAAGAGCCTCACGGACCTTCCTGGCTTTGAACCATGGTCCTCAGACCTCAGCCTCCTGAGTAACTAGGATTCCAGGCGTGAGCCACCGCGCCTGTCCCTTACCTCAACTTGTGATAGAAACTTCCATGTTCCACAAATACCCTTACAATCACCAGGGCGCTGGTGGCTCACGCCTGTAGCTACTCAGGAGTCTGAGAGCTGAGGATCGCGGTTCAAAGCCAGCCCGGGCAGGAAAGTCCCTGAGACTCATCTTCAATAAACCACTAGAAAAACGGAAGTGGCGCCATGGCTCAAGTGGTAGAGCGCTCACCTTGAGCTGAAGAGCTGAGGGACCCCGCCCAAGCCCAGACAGAGTTCAAGCCCCACGATCAACAAAAAAAATAACCTCACAATCGATTAGAAACTTCAGACATTTTAAGGTGCCTTTGTGTGGGGATATCTAGTAGAGGGGCTTCTTTCCAATTTCTTTTTTTGGGGGGAGGGGGGGAGGGGTCTGGTCGTGGGGCCTGAACTCTGGGTCTGGGCGCTGTCCCTCAGCTCTTCAGCTCAAGGCTAGTGCTCTACCACTTGAGCCACAGCGCCACTTCCGGCTTTTTTCTTTTTGCTTATGTGGTGCTGAGGAATCGAACCCAGGGCCTCAGGCATGCAAGGCAAGCGCTCTACCACTGAGTCACCTTCCCAGCCCTTATTTCAAATTTCTTATGGTCAGAGCTATAAATGTCTTGGTCACTCAAATTCTCAACACTTCCCTCTTTTGTGTCATGAATAAACTCTTCAGTATTGAAAAAAAAACCAATATTGCAAATATATAGCTACATCTATATACAAATACATACACAATCTCCAAGTACATATATATATATATGCATATATATAATTATGTGTATATGTATCCTATGTGATATGTTTGGCACTGTCCAAGATCATACATGATTGGAATTTTGGAATTTCAGATTCAGTCTAAATGCTTTCTAGGTGCATGTTGTGTCCCGATTAATTGAAAAATCTAATCATAACATATACAGATAAATAAGATATTCCTAAACTTCTGATCCACTGCATAAATGTGAAAGTCTTCCTTAATCTCTTTCTTCAGATATTCCTACTCTATAAACTTTTTTTGGAGGTCCAGTCGTAGGGCCTGAACTCTGGGCCTGGGGGCTGTCCCCCAGCTCTTCAGCTCAAGGCTAGTGCTCTACCACTTGAGCCACAGCGCCACTTCCGGCTTTTTTCATTTTGCTTATGTGGTGCTGAGGAATGGAACCCAGGGCCTCATGCATGTAAGGCAAGCGCTCTACCACTGAACTATCTTCCCAGCCCCACCTTTTTTTTTTTTTTTTTTTTCTATACTAGGACTTCTTACACTTGCTCGGCAGCTATCCTATGGCTTGAAGCAGACCTCTATCCTCCTTTAAATTCCCACATGCATGCTGTCAGTTATTGTTGAGCTCCCCATGCCTTTTTGTAGTTGTAGGGTTGGAATCCAGAGCTTCACTCAAGTTAGACAAGAGCTGTACCTTGAGCTACATGCTTACACTCATGTTCTTTGCATATGATAATCTGGGAGCTTGAACCCAGGACATGGACACTGTCCCTGGGCATGGCAATTTGAAGCCAGCCCCAGCAGGAAAGTCCGTAAAATTCTTTTTTTTTTTTTTTGGTCAGTAGTGGGGCTTGAACTCAGCTCTTCAGCTTAAGGCTAGCACTCTACCACTTGAGCCACAGTGCCACTTCTGGTTTTCTTAGTCGTTTATTGGAGATAAGAGTCTCACAGCCTTTCCTGCCTGGGCTGGCTTTGAACCTGGATCCTCAGATTTCAGCCTCCTGAGTAGCTAGGATTACAGGCATGAGCCACCAGTGCCAGGCTGTAAGATTCTTTTTTTTTTTTGGGTCCAGTCATGGGGCCTGAACTCTGGGCCTGGGCGCTGTCCCTCAGCTCTTCAGCTCAAGGCTAGTGCTCTACCACTTGAGCCACAGCACCACTTCTGGCTTTTTTCTTTTTGCTTATGTGGTGCTGAGGAATCGAACCCAGGGCCTCAGGCATGCAAGGCAAGCACTCTACCACTGAGCCACCTTCCCAGCCCCGGCTGTAAGATTCTTAATCTTCAATTAACCACAAAAACAAAAACAAACAAAAAAAAAACAACTAGAAATGGAAGCTGTGACTCAAGTGGTAAAGCCTTAAGCAAAAAAATCTCAGGGGGCTGCGAAGGTGGCTCAGTGGTAGAGCGCTTGCCTTGCATGCCTGAGGCCCTGGGTTCGATTCCTCAGCACCACATAAGCAAAAAGAAAAAAGCCAGAAGTGGCGCTGTGGCTCAAGTGATAGAGCGTTAGCTGAAGAGCTGAGGGACAGCGCCCAGGCCCAGAGTTCAGGCCCAGAACCGGACCGGAAAAAAAAAAAAAAAAATCTCAGGGACAGTGATGAAGCCCTGAGTTCAAGCCCCCAAACCTGCACCAAAAAAAGGAGTTCTGCCTCATGTGGAATGCCCGTGAAACAGTACAGAAGTCAAAGCAGTTGAGGATCAAAGAAGAGCCCTGGGGAGCCAGGGAGCGGAGGTAGGAAAGGGACAACAAGGAAGGAAAGGGGTAACAATGATTGCCAAGTAATGTGCTCATTGTCTTACTCATGTAACTGTAGCCCCTCTTAATAAAATAAGTTAAAAAAAGAGCCCTGAATTAGATATTGAAAGTTAATTTTGCATTAATTCTTATGTAATGAGAATTCAGAAATCTATCTTGTAATTTTCATATCTCTTGTGTATATATAAACAGCAGTCCAAAGTAGAAATCTGAGCTTTCCAGTTTCATAGTTGGAAAGTACCAGATTTCAGAATAGTTGTGAAGATAGGTTGAAATGGTCCTCGATTAGGAATTCAGTTGAGACATTAAATACAGGTTGCTAAGCAACGGGCTACCTAGAACAGTTTGGTGGTTGCTTCTACTCAGAAGCTCCTGATCCCAGGCTAAAAACTACCCTTTTTAAGTTGTCTCTCTACACACAGACCTCTGTGCTGCTCTCTTCAGATCCTTCCTCCCTGAGTCACCTACCTTCCTAGGTTTGGGGCTTTTCTTGGTGCCAGTTCTGGGGCTTGAACACAGGAGCTGGGTGCAGTCCCTGAGCTAAAGTTCTACTTACTACTTGAACCACAGCTCCACTTCTAGCCTTTTGGTGGTTAATTGGAGAGAAGAGTCTTAGGGACTTTCCTGCCTCAATGGGTTTACACCAAGATTCTCAGATCTCAGTCTCCTAGGTAGCTATGATTACAAGTGTAAGCCACTAGCACCCTGCTGAACTGTTGCTTTTTCTTTTTGCCAGTCCCGGGGCTTGAACACAAGGCCTGGGCACTGTCCCTGAGCTTTTTTTTTTTTTTTTTGGCGGTTGTGGGGCTTGAACTCTGGACCTGGGCGCTGTCCCTCAGCGATGAGCACTCTACCACTTGAGCTACAGTGCCACTTCCGATTTTCTAGTGGTTTATTGGAGATAGGAGTCTCACAGTCTCTCCTGCCCGGGCTGGCTTTGAACTGCGATCCTCAGGTCTCAGCCTCCTGAGTAGCTAGGATTACAGGCGTGAGCCACCAGCGTCCGGCTCCCTGAGCTTTTTTTACTCAAGGCTAGCAACTCTACCATTTTGAGCCACAGCACCATTTCCAGCTCTGTGTATGTGGTACTGAGGAATTGAACCCAGGGCTTCATGCATGCTAGCCAAGCACTCTACCACTAAGTCATATTCCCAGCCCTGAACTCTTGCTTTCTATTGAGTCATTCCCAAAAGTACTCCACCTCTGACCCTCCCATTGTGCTTCACCATCCTCCTTCCAACCTCCCCAATGACCTGTCCACACCTGCTGCCACCTTACTGCTTCTTGTCCACACCTCCCTCATTCCAAAAACATGATCAAGTTTATATACAGTTCTAATGCCAAGCCCTGCCTCTTCTCTGGGAGATGGTTGCCATAACTGATGACTCTGTTCTTTGAATTCTTCTCCTTGGGCTACTCTTGGTTTTCCTTCTACTTCTCTGCCAACCTTCTCTTCTTTGCAAGCCATTCCTCTTCCTGATTTCTAAGTATCGGTATTACTAAAGGCCCAATCTTAACTGCCGTCATTGATACGTGTTTGTGTGTGCATGGGCACAGCTTGGGTGCTGTCCTGTAGCTTTTTTTGCTCAAGGCTGGTGCTCTACCACTTGAGTTATAGCTCTACTTCTAGTTTTTTGCTGGTTAACTGGAGATAAGAGTCTCAAGGCTTTTCCTGTCCTGGGCTTGCTTTGGACCACAATCCTCACATCTCAGCCTCCTGAGTCGCTAGGATTACAGGTTTGACTCACAGACCCTGGATGCTTCCCTCCTCCTACTCCCCTCTCTCTCCCTCCCCCCACCCTTTTCCCCGAACTCTCTCCCAAGCCCTAGAGTATGCTAGACAGGTGCTCTACCCTAAGTACATTATCAGCTCTTACCAGTCTTTTCGGAATTAGAAACTGTTAAAATCATGGATTAGATTTGCAGTATGGGTATTCTAGTACACATTTCCACCTCACCTTCCTCCAATTACTTTATAAGACTCCTGGGGAGGGGGAGGGGTGATCCAAGTTCAGGTTATAGTTAGGAAAACAGAGTTATTCACAATTAATTCACCGCTTGTCCACTTGAGTGTGGTGCCATTCCAATAGGATCCAAAGGGAAGGAGACAGGCTGAGGAATGGGCTCAGGGGTGGGGCTCCTGCCTGGCCTGTGCAAGGCCTGATTCCAGCCCCAGCACTCCAGGTGCATGTGGGGAAACCAAGAAATAAAACCCTTTCACAAAGACAAAAAGGAGGGCTGGGAAGGTGGCTTGGTGGTAGAGCGCTTGCCCTAGCATGCATGAAGCCGTGGGTTCAATTCCTCAGTACCACATACACAGAAAAAGCTGGAAGGGGCACAGTGGCTCACTTTCCAACTCAGTAGTGCAGAATGGCGGGAAAAGGGAAGTGGCTTTCCATGGGAGAGTCGGGTAACCGGCTCAGCGCCCCCTCTTTCCCACTCACCCCCGCCCAGGCCCCAGCGCCCCCTGACCTCCCACCCCGGGCCCAGGCCCCAGCGCCCCCTGTCCTCCCCTGTCCTCCCTCCTCCGTCCAGACGCCAGCACCCCTGTTGCTCCCACCCCCGTTTCCCAGCCCAGGCCCCAGCGCCCCCTTTCTTTCCCCCTTCGTCCCCCTTCCCCCCTCCCCGTCCAGGCTCCACGCGCCCCCCCCCCCCCCCCCCCCCCGCCTAACTCCTGGGCCGCGGGCGGGATGGACGCGAGCCCGCGCGGGCGCGCACCTCCAGAGCGCCAACCGCCACCGGCCCCGCCCCCTCGCGTGCCCCCGCCCCCGCCACGGCCCCGCCCCCGGCGCGCGCCCGCCCGCGCCCGGTGGGCCGTGGCTTCCCTGAGGCGGGCGGACCCGGCGGGAGCGGACCGGAGGGCGGCGAGGGCTCGCCGGGGCTGCTGGACGGCGGGGTCGGGCCTGCTGGGGGAGGGCTCCGTGGACGTCCGGGGGGCAGGGGCGTGCGGAGGCCCCGGAGGACGGCCGAGGCGGGGGGCGGGCGCGGGGGGCGGGTCCCGCCTTTGTTCCGTCACGCCGGGGGCGGGGCCGCGCCGTGGGGACAATGAGCCCCGCGCCCGCCCCACCGAACCCTGGAAGTTACCTCGGCCCGGGCTGCACCGCAGCGCGGCTGGAAACGAGAGGCGGCGGGGCGGGGTGGCCGGCTGACAGGATAACTGCCGGCCAGGCAGGGCGGCCGCCCTCCGCCCCGGCCCCGACGGGCCCGGCGTCCCACCCGGCACCGGGCACGGCGGAGAGGCGGAGCTGGGACACGAACCGGGGACTGGTCCCTCCGCTCCTCCGCGCTGGACGGAGGAGGAGGCGGATTTGAAGCGGGCTTCGGGAAGGGGCCGAGCTTGACAGGTGGAGATAACTGAAGTGCCCTCGGCTCCCATTGGCTGTTGGGACTTGGTCGGGACGGTTTGCTCGCAGAGGCCGCAGCGCCTCGCCTCCTCCCGTGAACACGAATAAACCCTGTGTAAGTCACGCTTTACCACTAAAGCAACTTTCAGTTACTGAGTCTTTGGTGCTTCCTCACACTTTACCCAAGGGAGCCTTCCCATGGACAGAGGAAGATGGAACCTAGGGAGGTTTCTCAGAGACCAGGGAGTCGTGGCAGAGCCTTACTATTGAACAAATCCAACGTTTCTCCGGATACCAAACTGTCTCGAAGGATCCCGGAGCTCCCAGCTTCAAACACCCTGCGGTGTCATCCAAGCTCAGGGCTCCTAGCTTAAGACATAGTAACCTGTGGAGTCTACCACTTTCCAACGACCCAATCGTATCTCAGGAACACAATCACCAAGGCATCACCACAGCGGGTTTTTCTTTGTAGTCTTGTTTTATTATGTTTCTTAACTATTTGGGGCTGGATCACCTGTGAGTAACTTACGTGGTGGAGTCAAAACTGGGGTAGTTAGATGGGGTTGACTGAATTCGGAAAGCTCCAACTGGGTGATTTTGGTTTTCTAATTGCCATTTGAGAATATTGATGGTAAATAATTTTTGTCCTTTCTATTGACAGGTCTGCCTCCTAGTAAATTATTGGAAGGAACATGAAAAAAGTAAGTAGGGATTTTGAAGTGTCAGTAAAATGAACCAAAACTGTTGATAGGATAATGGCAGTTAATTTGGTGATGTCATTTCTGGATGGTAATTGGTAAACTGCATTCCTCAGATCTCAGCAGGGCACTGGTAGCTCATGCCAATAATCCTGGATACTCAGGCTGAGATCTGAACAGGTAGTTAAGTCAGTGAGACTTATTTCCAATTAACTGCCAGAAAGCTAGAATGGAGTGGAGGTAGAGTACTAAGCCTAGACCAACAAAACTCAGGGACAGCACCTAGGCCCTTAGTGTTCACTCTCTGTCTCTGTCTCTGTCTCTCTCTGTCTGTCTCTCTGTCTCTCTGTCTCTCTCTCTCTCTCTCTCTCTCACACACACACACAAAGATCTATAAAAACAAAAAAGATGAAAGAATGCCTCAAGAGGTAGAGGGATTTCCCAGTATGCTTGAAGCCTCAGGTTCTACCCTTAATACTGGGGGGAAAAAATGGAAAAGGGAAAAGGTACCAATTGAGGTGAGTGAGTTATGAAGGATGAGCAGAGCTGGGTCCAGGTGGCTCATGCCGGTAATCCTAGATACTCAAGAGGCTGAGATCTGTGATTACAGTTCAAAGCCAGTGTGGGCAGGAAAATCTATGAGACACTGTGTGTGTGTGTGTGTGTGTGTGTGTGTGTGTGTGTGTGTGTGTGTGTGTGTGTGTGTGTGTGTGTGTGTGTGTGTGTGTGTGTGTGTGTGTGTATAGGCACACGTGCGTGCCTCTCCAGTGGCTTAAACTCAGGGCTTGGGCACTGTCCTAAGATTTTGTGATCAAGACTAGTACTCTTGCCAGTTCCTTCCTTTTTGGTAATTATTTGGAGATGAGAATCCCTCTGACTTTTCAGACCAGGTTGGCCTTGAACCATGATCCTCAGATCTCAGCCTCCTGAGTAGCTAGTATTTACAGGCGTGAGCCTCCAGTGCCCACCAAGTATGTGAGATTCTCATCTGCAATTAACCAGCATAGCCTTGAGCAAATAAAAAAGCTCAGGCTACCAGCACACATATCCTGAGTTCAAGTATGAGGACCCTTGTTTGCTCACGCACACATGCATGCACGCACACACACACACACACAAAGCAGAGGTTATTTTCTTCTGTTCCAAAATGTTCTTAATGCAGGTTTCAACTATTTTATTAACTGAGTAAAAAAGAAGGAATGAAGAAAGAAACTTAGGGAAAAGAAAAAGAAAAGGGAGATGGCAAAGGGGAAGGAGAGGAGAGGAAAGGGAAGGGCAAAGCAAGGAAAGGCCAGATGGCCTCCAGACAGGTTCCTACCAGGGGCACTCACACCTTATTGCAGTCCTGGTCTGGTCTCTGCCTAGACCGACAATCCAGCTCAGCACTGTCAGCATTTCCTGTCTGCAGGTCACCTACCCAACCGATGAGGGAAGATGAGGGAACAGAGACCGTTGGAAACTATGGCTGTTGATGAGTTTACAGGAGGAGTAGTACACTCTCCCTAGGGCAGGCCACAGGTGTCACTAGCTTATCCTTTAATCCATTGTTGGGACAACCAGGAATCCCAGCAATAGGAGTTGGTTGAGGAGTGTTATCAGACTTCAAGAGCTCGAACTTTCCTTGGCCAGTCTCTGCTGACTATCCACAGGGAATGTGTGTGTATTGGGTGTGTATTGGAGTCGTCCTGTCTTCCTGATAGAGTAGAAGGCCTTGGTTTCCTGGCCCTTCTGGTATGTGAATGACATGGTTTGGGCTGGCTAGTGCTAAGGCATGCATTCTGTATAGTCTGTTTTCTATTGCTAAGAATCACCTTGTGTGAAGGAAGCTTTTAGCACCATCACAACACATGGTGGCCATGTGTAGTGAAAGAGTCTGCATAACTAATGCCTGTGGGGACCCCTCAAGGGCATACCCACAAGACCCCACCTCTTAAAGGGTCATCATCTCCCAATAAGGCAATCAGCTAGTGACCTAGGCCTTAACATATGATCCTTTTTGGAACAGTTAAGATCCAAACCATGGTTGGGTATTAATTCTAACTACTCATGAGGATGAAATCTGAGAACCAAGATTTGAAGCAGTCTAGGCAGAAAGTTTTTTTTTTTTTTTTTTTTTAATTTTTTTTTTCTTTTTGGTTGGTCGTGGGCCCTGAACTCTGGACCTGAGCACTGTCCCTCAGCTGTAGACTACCACTTGAGCCTCAGTCCCACTTCCGGCTTTTTCTGCTTATGTGGTGCTGAGGAATCGAACACAGAGCCCCATGTATGTAAGGCAAACACTCTACCACTGAGCCACCTTCCCAGCACCCAGAAAGGTTTTTGAGACACTTACCTCCAACTAGTCAGCAGAAAAGCTGGAAGTGAAGCTGTGGGTCAGGTGGTAGATCTCCAGCCTTGAGCAAAAGAGCCAAGCTAGGTCCTATGTTCGAGCCCCAGAACCAGCATTCATGCACACAAAAGATTGAAATCATGAGTTGGAAATGTGGCTCAATGGTAGAGTGCTTGCTTAGCATGCATGAAGCCCTGGGTTCGATTCCTCTGTATCATATAAACAAAAAGCCAGAAGTAGTGCCATGGATCAAGTGGTAGAGTGCTAGCCTTGAGCTGAAGAACTCAGGGACCATTGCCTAGACCCAGAGTTCAAGCCCCAGGACTGGGAAAAAAAAATCCAAATCTAATAACATAGCAAACATGATCCTTGAGTTCAATCCCTAGCACCACAGCAAAAATAAAAAGCAATTATCAGTTAGCTCTCAGTATAGACTTAGGTGCCTGCTCTATTTTTTCTGTAGTAACTGTCTTTTTTTTTTTTTTTTGTCGGTCGTGGGGCTTGAACTCTGGGCCTGGGCGCTGTCCCTCAGCTCTTCAGCTCAAGGCGAGCGCTCTACCACTTGAGCTACAGCGCCACTTCCGGTTTTCTGGTGGTTTATTGGAGATAGGAGTCTCACGGTCTCTCCTGCCCGGGCTGGCTTTGAACCGCGATCCTCAGATCTCAGCCTCCTGAGTAGCTAGGATTACAGGCGTGAGCCACCAGCGCCCGGCTTGTAGTAACTGTCTTGTGCTGACTGTTTAGGAAACATGACAGTGACATGGAACAAGGTCTGTGAAGCCCAAGGCCGGGCACTGGACTCCTCTGTGCTGGCTGGGGCCGCAAGAGGAGGGTCCAGGGAAAATGGGGTTTCTAGCCAGGAAGTATCCAGCTGAGATGAGCGATCCTCCTCTCATAGAGCATAGCAGTTTGGAGGGCCTATTCCAGTTGAGTGGTTTCTCCTAGCCTTTGAGACTTGGGGAAGGCGGAGAAAGAACTAGAACATACACTGAAGGGCGGGAGCCAAGATAGACCAGAGTGTGTGGCTGTGGGCACGAGACACACTTTTCCTTTCTTCACCATTTATTGGTTTTGCCAGTCCTGGGGCTTGAACTCATGGCTGGGCACTGTCCCTGAGCTGCTTTTGCTCAAGGCTAGCACTCTACCACTTGAGCCACAGTGCCACTTCTGGCCTTTTCTGTGTATGTGGTACTGAGGAAGTGAAGGTAGAGCTTCATGCATGCTAGGCAAGCACTCTACCACTAAGCCACCTTCCCAGCCCCTCTTCATTATTTGAGCAGCGCACAGCGCCGTGTACTATAGCTGAGGAGAAATGGAGATGAACAAGCCTTGTCCATGAGTCAGTCTATTGAGAGACTCAAATGTAGGCTTGTGGGTGCTGCTTGACAAGGGTGGATGGGAATACTCTGGGCACTGAGGAGCCAAGGGATGTTCATAGAGCTTGTATGGGAGTGGAAATTGTCTGCCCGATCAAGAGCAGCCAAGGAACTGGGTTCTATCTGGTAGCTCACACCTGTAATCCTACTTAGGAAGGTGAGATCTGAGGATTGTGGTTCGAAGCCAGCAGAGGCAAAAAAAAAAGTCTTCATGAGACTTTTTTTTTTTTTTTTTTTTTTGTCAGTCATGAGGCTTGAACTCTGGGCCTGGGCACTGTCCTTCAACTCTTCAGCTCAAGTTTTCTGGTGGCTTATAGGAGATAAGAGTTTCACAGATTTTCCTGCCCGGGCTGGCTTTGAGCTGTGACCCTCAGATCTCAGCTTCCTGAGTAGCTAGGATTACAGGAGTGAGCCACTGGTGTCCAGCCTCTCTTTAAAATTTATTTTTTTTAAAATTGTTGTTTTTGTGTGTGTACTGGTCCTGGGGCTGGAGACCCCTTTCTCAACCCAAAGCTGGGCATACCTGCTGCTGTCTTACATGCATGGGAGGCTGATTTCAGGTGGATCAAAGGTCAGCTGAACAATAAAATCTGTGAGACACCATCTTAACAGATGGTGGGTATGGTGGTCCATGCCTGTCATCCCAGCTGTAATAGAAAGGCTAAAACATGGGAATTATGGTCTAGGCACACAGCCAGGTAGGATGCAAGATTCTATCTAAAAAAAATAACCAATTCAAGAAAGGACTGGAGGGGGTGGGGGAGAGATGGGAAGGGAAGGGAAGGAGAAACAAAAGAGGAGGCAGTGCTTGATAGGAAATGCACTCATTACCTTGCCCATGTAATTGTAACCCCTCTGTACGGTATTTTCACAATAAAAAGAAAAAAAGAAAATTTGAAAAAGAAGAAAAAAATAAGGACTGGAAGCATACTTTAGCGGCAGAGTACCTGTCTAGCCAATATGAAGCTCCCAGTTCAAACTCTAGTACTTCCAAAAGGCGCTGGTGGCTCACGCCTGTAATCCTAGCTACTCAGGAGGCTGAGATCTGAGGATCGCGGTTCAAAGCCAGCCCGGGCAGGAGAGATCGTGAGACTCCTATCTCCAATAAACCACCAGAAAACCGGAAGTGGCGCTATAGCTCAAGTGGTAGAGCGCTCGCCTTGAGCTGAAGAGCTGAGGGACAGCGCCCAGGCCCAGAGTTCAAGCCCCACGACCGACAAAAAAAAAAAAAAAAAAAAGCCTCCAAACCACCCCTCAATAAATGTTGTTCTAGGGGTTGGGAAGTTGGCTCAGTGGTAGAGTGCTTGCCTTGCATGCCTGAGGCCCTGGGTTCGATTCCTCAGCACCACATAAGCAAAAAGAAAAAAGCCAGAAGTGGCGCTGTGGCTCAAGTGGTAGAGCGCTAGCCTTGAGCTGAAGAGCTGAGGGACAGCGCCCAGGCCCAGAGTTCAGACACCATGACTGGACCCCCCCCCCAAAAAAAATAGATTTTGAAAAACAAAAAAACCCAAAAAACCACCAGGGGCTAGGAAGGTGGCTCAGTGGTAGAGCGCTTCCTTCCATGCATGAGGCCCTGGGTTCGATTCCTCAGCACCACGTAAGCAAAAAGAAAAAAGCCGGAAGTGGCGCTGTGGCTCAAGTGGTAGAGTGCTAGCCTTGAGCTGAAGAGCTGAAGGACAGCGCCCAGCCCAGAGTTCAAGCCCCATGACTGGACCCCCCCCAAAAAAAAAAAAAAAAAAAACCAAACAAACCCAAAACCACCAGGGGCTGGGAAGGAAGAGTGCTAGCCTTGTATGCATGAGGCCCTGGGTTTGAGCAAAAAGAAAAAAAGCCGGAAGTGGCGCTGTGGCTCCAGTTGTAGAGTATTAGCTTTGAGCTGAGGGACAGTGCCCAGGCTGAGTTCAAGCCCCATGACAGAAAAAAACAATTACCCTTCCCCCCAAAAAAACCCCACCCAACATTATTGAGTTTCCCAATATTCAGTGTATTTCCCCCTGCGCCGCCCCCCTCCTTCCCCCCTAGTGCTGGGCTTGAACTTTGGGCTTGGGTACTGTCCTGAGCTCTTGCTAAAGGCTAGTACTCTACCACTTGAGCTAATGTCACTTCTGGCTTTTTCTGTGATTAATTGAAGAGTCTCACAGACTTGGGCTGGCTTTGAATTGTGATCCTGATCTCAGCCTCCTGAGTAGCTAGGATACAGGTGTGAGCCACTGGCACCTACATTTACATAGGCTTTTTTCCTTTCTCTCACAAATATTTGATATAGCTTTTAGTATATATGGCTGTCATATTTTGTTACATTTATTCCAAAGTATTTCAAGTTTTTAAGGACATTTATTGGGAAAACGAATATGCTTTTTGTGCATGTGCCAGCTAATACTGAGACTTTAACCCATGGCCTTGTTGCTAAGGGCTGGTGGCTCTTCCACATGAGCCACAGCTCCACTTCTGGGGTTTTGGTGGTTAATTGGAGACAAAAGTTTCATGGGCTTTCCTATCCAGGATTGCTTCACACTGTGACCCTCATACTCGTTTAACAGGCATGAGCCACTATTTTTTTTTTTTTTTTTTTGCCAGTCCTGGGGCTTGAACTCAGGGCCTGAGCACTGTTCTTGAGCTTTTTTGGCTCAAGATAAGCGCTCCACCTTGAGCCACAGCTGTACTTCTGGTACTGAGGAATGGAACCCAGGGCTTCATGCATGTTAGGCACTCTACCACTAAGCCACATTCCCAGCCCCGTACTGTGTTTTTTTAATGCTGTTCTAAAGAACTGTTTCAAAAAATTACTTACTAGATTTCTGTTTTTGAGGAGCTAGAGCTAAAGTACTTTTCCTGTTTACCTTGCTAAGTACACCTGCAAGCCTTGGAATCTGCATCTATGGAGACTCTATGTTAAACCAACATGAATACTGAACAGAGGGAAAGAAGAAACTAGCCTGGAAGGAGTCATTGGAACTCAAGGGATAACTTGGTGAGTGCCTGAGTTTTCTTTTGTCATGTATTTGCCAGACTGGATCTGGAAAAGTCAAGAATCTGGACCTAGGTATGTTCCCAGGCACAGAAAAAAACAAAAAAAACGAAACGAAACCAAACAACAAAAAACTTCCTTCAAGCCAAAATACCAAGAAAGACAGGATGAAGGGGAGATAGACAAAAACTTAGAAGAGTTTGTTGCAAAAGTAGATCTAGGAAATATCTTTTTTTTTTTTGGTGACAGTCCTGAAGTGTAAGTCAGGGTCCTGGGCTTACAAGGCGGATCTCCTCCCACTGAGCCATACCTCCAGTCTCAATTTTTTTAAAAAATCAGTTGGGTGGCTTGAACTCTCAGTCTGGGCCCTGTTACTGAGCTCTTCAGCTCAAGGTGAGTGTTCTACCACTTGAATTACAGCGCCACTTCCCAGTTTTCTGGTGGTTAATTCACAATAGTATTTGGAAGTCAATTTCATTTTCTCTTGAACTTTGAACTCAAAATTTGGAAATTCCTTATATATGATGTGAAAAAGATTCTAAGTTGATAGTGTCCATTTTCTTCAGAGTAATAACATGTTTTTTTTTTTTTCCCCTTGTACTGGGAACTGAATTCAGGGCTTTGGTGTGGCCTGAAGAAGTAACACAAAGTCAGGATGTCTGTCTCACACAGTTTATTTAACAATAGGTAATAAGAAATCAAATTTAACAGTCTATACAGTGATCCAAAGTTCATATTTATAAGTAATCAACTTTTAATTCCATGATTTACAACAGTTGAGGGTTTTTGCTTTCTATTTTCAAGTTTTACAGAATGTATGTGTGTGTGTGTGTGTATGTGTGTATGTGTGTGGGGGAGGGGAGGGTAAAGAGGAAGAAAGCAAGCAAAGAAGAAACCCCAGGGACATTTTCCATGTTAAAATCATCCCACCGGAATCGTTTCTTACCCTCTTTTTAATTGTTTTTCCTGTTAGATGTAAAAATAACGAAAAAAATTCTTTCAAGAAACAAAAACCACAATATTATAATACATCAATTTGGCAGCTGCCCCTGTATATTCTGAAAAAGTCATTTTTCTTTCTACATGTACAAATTATTTTAATACTTGAAGTTTTACGCTCAGACTGACGGAATAGAAAAATTTCTGGAGCACAAAAGTTGACTTGAGGGAGGAAAGGGAGATTTTTTTTTTTAAACATTTTTAAAAGAATGAACGTCTTTGCACCCAGAGAAAAAATTGGTATCTTAATATATATTTATATATATTTATTTATATATATATATATATATAATGTAATTTTAAAGTAACATTAACCCCTTTTGTCCTCTGGTTTTAGAAATGTTTTTTTTTAAACTCTTCCATAAAGTGAGGAAAATAGGGAAAAATGTCAACCATCTGCACCAGTAAATAATAACTATTAATATTACATATTTTCATTAATTTAAAAAAAATAATAAAACCTATTGGAGGTGCAAGGCAGGAGCAATGGTGGCTTCAGGCCTCAGCCTCCTCCCAGTGCACACTTGAACCACACACACAAGGGAAGAAAAAGACTGGGGTAACCAGCCATAACAAAAATATATTCTTTGTATTCTAGTATCCCTCAGGTTCATCTTGCATGTTTGCTTCAAACCACAAACACTACTGCACAGTTCTTATGTGTTCCAAGGAAAATTGTCTTTTAGGCTAAGAAAGATTCAAAAAAATTGTTTTCAGTACAAAAAGTCTTGTTAAGAGAAAATAATTTTTTTGCTCCCAAAATACAAGGTGTCTCTAGTGTATGTCTAGTGTACTCTGTGAGAGGTTCGAATTCAAGTCTGAGTTATCGGTGCTGAGTCCCAGGTCCGTGGCGCTTGCACCATGGAGGTTTGCCATGCCTGGATTGCTAGCAAGCTGAGAAAGCATTGAATTCTGGTCCGGACTGGCAAAATGCCCTTGTTCCATGGGGTTGGCGGCTTGGGCAGCTACCAGTCCTGGATGTGGGGAGCTGGTCTGTGGGGAAACATGGTGTGGAGAAGGCTGAGGCTGCATCCTTGGAGATGGGCTGGAGTGGGGGGGTTGGGATTGAGGCCGAGGAGAAGGGACAGGTTGGGGGGATCGAACTTGATTGGAGAGAGAATTAGGAATCTGTTGGCCTTGAAGGTGTGGGGACTGGGCCTGACTGGGGAGCATATGTTGTTGAGGGCTCATTGGGTTGGGCTGAGCAGGAGATCCCATCTGTTGCTGAAGGAGCCGCTGCTGATAGGCCTGCAGACTGGCACCAGCCTCTGCTCCCAAGCCCTGAGGGAGCTGTCCCATCTGTCCCATATTCCCCTGTTGCATCTGTTGCATGTGATGCTGCATTCGTTGCTGCTGCTGCTGCTGCTGGGGCGGGTAGCCAACCCCTTGAGGTTGCTGGAACTGGTTGTGGTTGGCCATTCCTGGGCCGATGCCTGGCCCTGCTCCCTGTTGCTGCATCATTTGTTGCCGTCTCAAGATGTCTCGGAACTGCGGGGGCATGGTGTTGTGATTCATGTTCATTTGCTGCGCTTGGGGACTCATGCCTCCCATAGGTGGCTGCAGCTGTGGCTGCGGCTGCTGTGGGGGCAAGCCAGCCCTCTGGACACCTGCCTGCATGGGATTCATGTTCTGCAAGGCTGGGTTGGAGTGGACGCCCTGTTGACCCGGCATGGTAGGCGGCTGCAGCCCTGGCTGTCCCTGGGGCATGCCAGGCTGCCCAGGGAGAGGTTGTGGGTTCGAGTTGGCATACTTGGCAGCCCGCTGTTTGATGAATGCAGCCAACAGCTGGGGGTTGGCGTGCAGGATACTAAGCACCTGTTGCTGCTGGAGGGGAGAGCTGGGAGACCTGAGAGTCCGCAAGAGGTTTTGTAAGGCTTGTTGAGACACAGTGCCGGGTTTTAGTGGGCTCACACCTACTTGGCCCAGTCCTGGTTGCGGAGCCATGTTTAAGGGCTGACCATGTTGGGCCACTGACATCATGGCTGGCCTTGGCATCCCAGACTGAAGTTGCTGGGGCTGAGGCAATCCTCCTTGAACCCAGGGTGGCTGCTGCTGCATTGCAGTGGGCCCCATCCCGGGTTCCATATGCCCACTAGGCCCTCTGGCCATGGGAGGTGGGTTCATGCCCATGGAGGCCATGGGGGTCATCTGGGGCATTTGATGTTGAATTGGCCGTTGAAAAATTTGCACATGGGCCATCTGGCGCTGCGTCTCAGCTGCCCTCTGAATCTGCATCGCCATTTCTACTGCTGCAGGTGGGGGTCCTGGAAGGGGTGGCTGAGCAGTCTGAGGGGGGGTGGGAGGGGTCACCTGGCCTGCTGCCTTGCCTTGGGACACAGGGCCAGCAGCTTGAGTCCTAGGCAAGTAGGGCGGCATGCTGCTGGGAGGAGTGGGCTGGGGCTGAGCGGGGGGCTGGGGCTGGGGTGTTTGTGGGGTAGCTGGCTGCTGGCCAGTGGGTGTGGTTGGAGTGGCAGGGGTTGGGGACGGCAGGCCTTGCTGCTGCCCGGCCACACCCGTCCTCTGCATGCTGGCCATCCTTCTGCGGAGCATCTGAGCCTGCTGGAGCCGGTGCTGCAGCTGCTGTTGCCGAAGCTTCTGCTTGATGTTGAGGCAGAATGGCACGGGACACTTGTTCTCCTGGCAGTGCTTGGCATGGTAGCAACAGAGGGCAATGAGCTGCTTACAGATGGGGCACCCGCCATTGGTTTTCCGTTTGCAGCCTTTGGTATGCTGTACGACCCGCTTCATCTTCTGGCAGGACGGCAGGGAGCAGTTGGCATTGCGGCACTGACAGGCGTGTACCAGAGACTGGATGCAGCGCTGAATGCTCAGGCGGCGAGAGTCTCCTGGGCTCTGAGTGGCTGCTGCCTGCTGGTTGTTGCTCTCGTCATCTAAGCCAAGGCCTAGTTTCTCCATTTTGTGGTCATGATTTTTAGTGTTATAGCAGGTGATACACAAATCATAATCCTGAGGGAATAAAAGGAGGAGGTTCAGGTAAGCTAAGATTTAAGCCATTAAAACCATTTTGGTTACTGTTTCTCTGCTTGGACTAGAAAAGCGTCATCATATAGCTTCATCAGCAAGCCATCCTTATCACCCCTGAGACAGGGGGACCCGGCCAGTGCAGTGACCCGCCACTTCCCAAGACCTAGTGCCCACCTCACAGACAGTGCAGTGCCATCTTGTCTCCACATGGTGTTTGCACTCATTGCAGGTGTAGACAAAGCGGTCCTGGCTCTGCGTATGCAGCTCCACCAGCATGCACATGGTAGACCACTGGGCTCTTCTCAATGAAGAGAATTCCAGATGCTTATCTCTTGCCAGGGTGAGGAATGCATCTCGACCATCCATCAGATCACAGGGGATTAGAGGGTCAGGATCAACAATGGGAGGCAGGGAATTGGCAGCAGGGCCAGCAATGAGGCGAATCACAAAGAAGACCTGTCAAACACATAAGCTTATTCTGATTCTTGAATTGGAACACCATTGCTACAAAAAGGAATCAGGCTATCTCTATATCTCAGCACTAAGAGTATACACAGGGTTAGTATGCATTCATATTTCCCTTTTCTCCTTTTCTCCATCTGCTCTGGGTTCCATTCTTCAGTAGCACATAAACAGAAAAGGTCAGACTTGGTTGGTGCTGTGGCTCATGTGGTAGAGTGTTAGCCTTGAGCAAAAGCTCTGAGGCTAGAACTCAGGCTCTGAGTTCTAGCCCAGGACTGGCAAAAAAAGAAAAAAGAAAAGAAAGGCTTGTTGTATAGTTTAAGTGATAGAGCTCTTGCCCAGCAAGAATGAGGGGCAGAGTTCAAACCCTAGTCCTGACAACAAGACAGAACAGCTTAGTTCTAGCCTATGTACAGTAGACATTCTGCCTCCTAGGCAGTCTATTTTAAGATGTAATCCATGGTTTAAACTGAATCTAAGGAACTGATCAGACAAATCTAAGATATAGTCTTTCAGACTACTACCGGCCTAAGTTCATGTAACCTACTCAAGATTTGAAAATCTGTTCAAAATGAAAGGCAACATGATTCATACATAATCCTTGTTTGGGGCATTAAATGGTGCTATCAGGTTGAACTATCTTCATTGCAAAACTAGCATAGCTCTACAAAGTACACCCTCCTTCTTGGACTGCATAGCAAATGGTAATGCAATGGTTTCAAGTTTTAAAATAAAAGATGAAAGAAAAGCAACTTCCCTAGTCCTTGTTGCTGAAGCTTTTTCCACACTTAAGTACAGAAACCCTTAATAGGCATCAGTCCTCTAAGCATTTGGAAAAGATGGCAACAAGAAGGCACCTTATATATGTGTTGTAAATAATTACACACAATGAATAAATGAGAAGGCATATTTGCTACTTTTGTTACCCTATTATAGCAAAGCCAAGAGAGACAGATTTATAATCTACTTTTACAGCTGCAAATTTAGTCCCTAAGACTGAACAAAGCCCAGGAACCTGTCCACAGTTTAAGTCAAACAGATCATAACATTAAATACTGCTACAAAGACCTAAATAATCTAGGTAACAATCAATGAAATGTTAAATTCCGTATCTACAATCAAGCCCCAATTTTTCTCTCTCCATACAAATGCCATTTCCTATAAGAACTTGATTATATGTGAGAACAAAGTTCTCGCCTGTAATCCTAGCTACTCAAGAGGCTGAGAATCAGTTTGAGGCCAGCCTGGCAGGGAAGTCCAGGAAATCATCATCTCCAATTAACCATTACAACAAACAAACAAAAAGAACCAGGTGACAGTGGCTCATGCCTGTAAACCTGGCTACTTAGGAGGTTGAGAGCTGAGGATAGTGGTTCAAAGCAAGCCTGGGCAGGAAAATCTAGGAGAGACTCTTATCTCCAATTAATCACCAGAAAACCAGCAGTGGTTTTGTGGCTCAAGCAGTAGAGTGTTCGCCTTGAGGTGACGAATAGGCCCAGCCCAGAGTTCAAGCCCTACAACCGACAAAAAATACAAAACCAAAACCAAAAACAACCCAACAACACAAAAACCTGAAAGTGGAATTGTGGTTCAAGTGGTAGAGTATTAGCCTTAGCAGAAAGACAGGCCTCTATGGTTCAAATTCATTAGTTTTTATCTTATTATGATAGTGGAATGGCAAGTACTCACAACAACAAGGACAACTTAAAGTAACAAAATAACTTGTTCCTCAGCTCAAGGCCAGCGCTCTACCACTTGAGCCACAGCACTTCTGGCTTTTTTTCTTTATGTGGTACTGAGGAATCGAACCCAGGGCCTCAGGCATGCAAGGCAAACACTCTACCACTGAGCCAACTTCCCAGCCCCTTGTTCCTTATTCTTTTTGTCTTAAATTTTTTTTGGTTCATTTTATGTGAAAACTTTTTTTTTGGTGGATTGTGAGGCATGATCTCAAGACCTGGGCACAATCTAGAGACTCTAATGTTCCAGCCACAGCTCCACTTCTGGTTTTCTGGTGGTTTATTATGGACTTTCCTGCCTGGCCTGGTTTCAAACCACAATCCTCAGATGTCAGCCTCCTGAGTAGCTAGGATTGCAGGAGTGAACCACTGATACCCAGATATGTGAAAGCTCTTTTCTTCATTTTTCCCTATTTTGTAACTTTACTAAGTTGTTTTTATGGATTTCTTTCTCCCAAAGGGCAATTACAAACTGAAATTCTCCCTAGAGTTCTAAGGATCTTGGCCAAAATCCTTGTTAAGCAATATAAACAAGATTAACAAAATATTTATTTTTGTTGGTCGTGGGGCTTGAACTCTGGGCCTCGGCGCTGTCCCTGGGCTTCTTTTGCTCAAGGCTAGCACCACTTGAGCCACAGCACCACTTCTGGCTTTTTCTGTGTATGTGGTACTGAGGAATCGAACCCAGGGCTTCATATGCATGCTAGGCAAGCACTCTACCACTAGCATCCTTTTTGTATTTTTTTTTTTTTGTCGGTCGTGGGTCTTGAACTCTGGGCCTGGGCACTGTCCCTCAGCTCTTCAGCTCAAGGGGAGCGCTCTACCACTTGAGCTACAGCGCCACTTCCGGTTTTCTGGTGGTTTATTGGAGATAGGAGTCTCACGGTCTCTCCTGCCCGGGCTGGCTTTGAACCGTGATCCTCAGATCTCAGCCTCCTGAGTAGCTAGGATTACAAGCTACCCTAAGTACCATCTTATCAACTACTTTAACTGATTTCTCCCCACTGGATGGCTAATGTCTGCCAGAGGTGGGGTGGGTGGTTGTGCAGAAGCCAGTCCTGCTAACTTCTGTCTTGGCAGCTGCCTCTTACCTCTTTATGCTTCTCCATGGTGGCATACAGTTTCTGAGACAGATCATTAGACACATTGGGCATACCAGGCTTCTTTTTGTTGCCCCTACTCAGGCTGCTTTTATTTTTGCTGGTTTTCTTATTATTCTTCTTTTTAGCATTTTTGCTGTCACCTTTTGTCACCTACAAGACAGCAAAAAGGAAACAAAAAAACATTAAGTTTTTGTTAAGGAGGGAATGGGAAACATTGCAGGTAACTTTACTTCTTTGAAAGCAGAGGTTATACTAGGGATTTTATTTCACTAGCCATTCTTCACTAACTTCTTTTTTTTTGGTCGGTCGTGGGGCCTGAACTCTGGGCCTGGGCAATGTCCCTCAGCTCTTCAGCTCAAGGATCGTGTTCTACCACTTTAGTCACAGCGCCACTTCCAGCTTTTTTCTTTTTGCTTATGTGGTGCTGAGGAATCGAACCCAGAGCCTCATGCATGGAAGGCAAGCGCTCTACCACTGAGCCAACTTCCCAGCCCTCCACCACACTTTTATCTATAAGTAACACCACTGGACCACAGTACCGTGAACCACTGGTACAGTGGTTCGAAGTGGTAGAGTGCTATCCTTGATTAAGAGCTCAGGGACAATGCCCATGCACTGAATTCATACTGCACAACGGACCAAAACCAACCGACCAACAAGCTCAAGTTCACCTACATGTAGATTCATGCAGGTGAACCTGAGTTTAATCCCTGGGAGGAATGGAGGAGGAAAAGACTATGACTTATTTATGGCAGTCCACCATAGGCCTGTAGCAATCATAATGTAGCCCTTTAGGGAAGTAATTTTATGTTTCTTAAAAGGATTTATTTATTTTTTGTCAGTCGTGGGGCTTGAACTCTGGGCTTGGGCATTGTCCCCCAACTCTTCAGCTCAAGGCCAGTGCTCTACTGCTTGAGCCACAGCACCACTTCCGGTTTTCTAGTGGTTTATTAGAGAGAAGAGTCTCTCGGAGTTTTCTGCCCGGGCTGGCTTTGAACTGAGATCCTCAGATCTCAGCCTCCTGAGTAGCTAGGATTACAGGAGTGAGCCACCAGCGCCAGGCTTACAAGGATTTATTATTTATTTTTGTAGATCATGGGGCTTGAACTCTGAGTCTGGGCACTATCCCTCAGCTCTTCAGCCGGAGGTTAGTGCTCTACTACTTGAGCCACAGCGCCACTTCTGGCTTACTGTTTTTGTAAGCTCACATGCTTACCACTTTAAACCAGAAGTCCTCAGATCTCAGCCTCCTGAGTAACTAGGATTCCAGAATAAACCACGAGCTCCAGTATGCACTGTTTCTGAGCTAGGGCTTTGTACCTACCCTATCCCCCACATGTGCTGCAACTGTGATCTGGCTATTTTAAGTTGTCTCTATTGTAGCTACTAGGAATGGCGGGTACATGCCACCATTACCCAACTTCTTCAACTGGAGGCCTAGGTCTTTTCTGTCCAGGATCACCTGGAACTGCCTTCCAGGTAGCATGACAGCAACATACAAGCTATTAGTTAAGAAGGAATCTTAGTTAAGAAGGAATCTTGTGTATATGCTTTAAAAACTATAATCCTAATCTCAGTCTTCAACTAGTTAGGGCAGGCCTCGCTTCAAGTATTTTTTTTTTGGGGGTCCGGTCGTGGGGCCTGAACTCTGGGCCTGGGCGCTGTACCTCAGCTCTTCATCTCAAGGCTAGCGCTCAACCACTTGAGTCACAGTGCCACTTCCAGCTTTTTCCTTTTTGCTTATGTGGTGCTGAGGAATCGAACCCAGGGCCTCAGGCATGCAAGGCAAGCACTCTACCACTGAGTCAACTTCCCAGCCCTAGCTTCAAGTATTCTTAAACCAACATTTCCTGCCTAACCAATTGAAAATTTAAGCTCATTTCTGATTATGTAAGAATCAAGATTGAGGAAATAATGCCTTTACATCAGTGCTTTCATTGCTGGTGTTCTCTTCCCTCTTTCTTTCTTCTTCTTCCTGTTCCAGTTCCTTAATGCTCTCTTCCAGAACATTGGGCCAGAAATCACCCTCAAAGTACGGCAATTCCTTTGCACTTGTTAGTCGATCTTCAGTAGCTTGTTTTAAAATATCCTGTGAAAATTTCCAAGAAAAACAAAACAAAACAAAACTGAGGGGATGGATGGGAGAGATGGAGGATGCAACATTTGATCTAGATACACTGTACTCACAAACTGACCTGCTCAACTGAAATCCCTCTGTACAAGATACATAAAAGACAGAAGTGTTTTCTGAAAGCAGGCAGAGATTTTGTATTCATGACATATGCTAGGGATGTACTCTTGTTCTTTATCCTATACTCATGAGTGGACCTCTATATATTGGAGGGGCAAATTATTCTGCCAGGTCCAGTGCAGAGGTGGAAGCACAAGCATTCACTCTTTACCATGTCCCATTTCTTGTCAGAGTGACTGGACTTAAGGCAGGACCTCCTGTAAACCACTACTGGTAACTGTTAACGACGTGAATTGCAAACAGGTGCTATACAGGATCTTTTGAGCTGCTTGGGAAAACATCCAATGCTTTTCCTGAATGCAGTAGTTCATATTATGAGATGGTAACATGCTATTAAGCATAAATTTTAGATTGGTCTCCATATATTTCTTGACTTAACCACCTAGTTTTGACTTTGAAACTCTTTACATATACAAAAATTGTAGAGGTACAGCAAACAAAGACCTAGTGAAAGTGAAATGATAGGAAACAGGGCAGCAAAAATAGTACAGCTGTATTCCAACTGACCTTGTAGTCGTGGACAATACGCTCTGATACAGCCTTGTCAAGCATCTTTTTGTACCACTCCTGCAAGCGCTTAGGCTTGGGTATCTTCTGGTCAGGAGGATGACAATGGAAGATATAGTCATCGCCCTCACTTGGTGGACAGGCCCAAATATGTCCTGTTGTGTATCTTAACAACACAAGGAGAAGAAATATCAAGAATAGAGATTGTCCAGTCTATACAGAAAGTTATACTTCTAGCTGTCCCTCAGCTCTTCAGCTCAAGGCTAGCACTTTAACTTGAGCCACAATACCACTTCTGGCTTTTTTCTTTTTGCTTATGTGGTGCTGAGGAATCGAACCCAGGGCCTCATGCATGCAAGGCAAGTGCTCTACCACTGAGCCACCTTCCCAGCCCAAGGTTAGTCTTTTAAGATGATATCTCACCACAGTATCTGTTTTCTTGTAATATCTTTGTACAACTACCCCCACCCCCACGCCCACCATACTTACCCTAATTTCTTGACATACTCTAAATATCCAATTAGAATTTCATGATATACTGCAGTCCTCAAGCATTTAGGACGGAAGAAATGAACACTATCGAGGTAAGATATATATACTCTCCTATAGCAAACAAAGAGAAAAGAAGTCATCACACAGTGATTAAGTGGCTACAAACATGTATCTTTGTCCTGCATATGCTTTCACCTTATTAACATTTAGCAGTTTCTGGTATACCCTATATCAATCTCCACTTTCCTAAGCCTCTATGCCTTGTCTGTTATGACTTAATTCCCGTTCCCCCCCTGCTGGAATGCTGGACACAGTGAGTCAGTTGTACCTCTGGTTGGGTGGAGGACAGTCAGAGCCATACTCTTGAACATGCATGCCAAAGAAGCACAAGTCAACACCATCAATCTCTTCGAAGGCAAAAAGGGCTTTGGTTCTGTATGGGAAGGATTCAGCCATCTCTCCACTATCTACAAACCTACACAATTTGGATTGGGGGAAAGACCACAAACACATGTCATTCTGTCAGAATCACTAGTAGGAAATGGATATGAACAATAGCGTACCCACAAGAAAAAAAGGGGACTTGCTAGATACCTTGCTTTCATGCCAGGCTTGACTTCCACAGTTTTGTCAGAAGCATGTACAACCCTAACAGTGACCTCTCCTGATTCAGGATGATTTTGTCGCCTCAGAAAATCATTCACACGATTCTCTAGAAAGGTGCCAAGCCGGGTAGATGGCAATCCTAGGAACACAAAAGCTAAGTTACCAAAGTTCAAATTTTTACTGTCTTGAGGGGTTATCTCATCCAACAAACAGGATAAATTGTAGTGTGTGTATATTTTTTTAAAACATTTTGTGAACACTGTCACAATGCGGGTGTGGCTTTCTATTCTTTTCTGCATCAGAAACTGGAGCCATATTCCCAACCCTCAGCAGTTAATTAAAATGTAGAACAAATACCCATATACATGTTACCTAGGATGTATTGCAAAACCATCTACAAACAAAACTACAGTAAGGGGCTGGGAAGGTGGCTCAGTGGTAGAGCACTTGCCTTGCATGCATGAGGCCCTGGGTTCGATTCCCCAGCACCACATAAGGAAAAAGAAAAAAAGCCGGAAGTGGCGCTGTGGCTTAAGTGGTAGAGCGCTAGCCTTGAGCTGAAGAGCTGAGGGACAGCGCCCAGGCCGAGTTCAGGCCCACGACCGGACCCCCCCCCCCCAAAAAAAAAAAACCAAAACACTACAGTGAGATTGTTAATTTATTATAAAACAACTTGTGTGTGTGTGTGTCACCTATGGTTTGAATTCAGAGCCTGAGCTGCCTTTGCTAAAGGCTAGAACTCTACACTGTTGCCACAGGTACATTTCTGGCTTTTTGTTATTTAATTGGAGATTAGAGTCTCTTAGACTTTCCCACCCTGTCTGTTCAGGTTTTGAACTGTGATCCTCAGATTTCACCCTCCTAAGTAGCTAGGATTACACATATGAGTCATGACACCAGCTACAACTCAACATTTATTTAATAGGTTATAGAAACAACTCTACTCTGGGTAAATAACTTTTAATATGGGTAACAGTGACTAGATGCTATCTTCTAACTAGGATGCAGATGTTGTGCCAAGATTTATACCTGTAAGAATTAAACTTACTTTTAGCAGAAAACTTATTCTCTTTCCTAGTTCGTGCAGTTTTCTTTAAGCATCCATCACAGACCAATCTAAAATGCAAATCAAGATTTTGCTTAAACAATGTAGTCAAGCAGATAAAGTAACATATAACAAAAACTGTCACAGCATTAGTTATGGTATTGCCTCTTAAAAAAATATTTAATGCCTCACACAGCCATCATTTGGTCTATCATCAATGCCATGATTTTTCTTTTCCCCCACTACTGGTCCTAGGTAGTAGCTGAGCTTTTTATGCTTAAGGCTAGTATCCTACCACTTAAGCCACAGTTTCACTTCCCTCTTTTAGGTAATTAACTGGGGTTGAGTCTCACGATTTTTCCTGTCAGCCTTCTTGGTAGCTAGGATTATAGGCATAAGTCACTGAAAATACCCAGCATTAAATGTGTATTTATTAGAAGAATACAAGCAAAACTAGTTTTTACTGATTGTTTCTCAGTGTAGAGAAAACTTTGATTTTGGAAGGGCTTCCCATGTTAACTAACATTCAAGGGCTCAAAGAAAATGCTGGTGACTTCAAACCTATAATCAGGAGGCTGAGATCTGAGGATTGTGGTGCAATGCGAGCCCCAGGCAGGAAAGTTAGTAAGAATCTTTCTTATCTACAATAAACTACTCAGAAAAAGCTGCAGTGGCCTTGTGGCTCAAGTGAAAGAGCACCAGCCTTGAGCAAAGAAAGGCTCAGGCTCAAGCCCTAGGAGAAACATAACAACAAAAACTTTGTGAAGCCTGGCACAGTGGTTCACACCTATAATCCTAGCTACTCAAGAGGCTGAGATCTGAGGATCGAAGGTCAAAGCCAACCCAGGCAGGAAAGCCCTTGAGACTTTTTTTTTGTCAGTCCTGGGGCTTGAACTCTGGGCCTGGGCATTATCCCTCAGCTCTTCTCCTCAAGGCTAACATTCTACCACTTGAGCCACAGTATCACTTCCAGTTTTCTTTTTTTTTTTGTCGGTCGTGGGGCTTGAACTCTGGGCCTGGGCGCTGTCCCTCAGCTCTCCAGCTCAAGGCGAGCGCTCTACCACTTGAGCTACAGCGCCACTTCCGGTTTTCCGGTGGTTTATTGGAGATAGGAGTCTCATGGTCTTTCCTGCCCGGGCTGGCTTTGAACCGCGATCCTCAGATCTCAGCCTCCTGAGTAGCTAGGATTACAGGCGTGAGCCACCAGCGCCCGGCTCACTTCCAGTTTTCTGAGGGGCTTATTGGAGATAAGAGTCTCAAGGTCTTTCCTGCCCAGGCTGGCTTTGAACCTCCATCCTCAGATTCAGCCTCCTGAGTAGCTAGGATTATAGGTGTGAGCTACCAGCACGCAGCCCCTGGAGACTCTCATCTCCAATAAGGCACTCAGAAAACCAGAAGTGGCACTGTGGCTCAAGTGGTAGGTAGAGCAGTACTAGCCTTGAGGTGAAAAGCTCAGGGAAAGCGCCTAGGCCGAGTTCAAGGGCCCCTCCCCCTCAAAACAACAAGAAACAAAAACATCATGAAGACATAGTTATTGTAAAGAAGAAAAAAAGTGTTAATATTCACAATGAAAAGTTCCAGAGAAATAGAAGACTTACCCAGCTGGCCAGATGATCTCATGATGGAGAACACAAATTTGGTGCATTTTTCTTCCACACTCTGTACATTCAACAAACCTGAAAACACAAAGCCAATTTCAAAATTAGTGTCAAAATCAGAAGCACTACTAACATTTTTAACAATTCAGAAGATTAACTAGGTGCCATGACTTGTGCATGTGGTCCCTGATATAGATTGGGTGAGAATCATGGTTGAAGGCCAGCCTGGGGGGGGGGGGTGAAATATGACATCCCCGTATCAACACCAACAAGCCAGTCATGGTGGTACATGCCTGTCACCCTGACTACATAGGAGGACCACAGCCCAGGTCCATCAAGGGTGAAAAAATACATTTTATCTGAAAAATAACCTAAAGAAATGAAAAGAGCCAAAGATCATGGCTGAAGAACTGAAAGTTAGGTGAAGAGCTTGGTACAAGTGGTAAAAACATTTGCCTAGCTAGCAAGCCTAACCCATGACTAAAAAGTTAAGTGTAATGGTTTTTTTTGTTGTTGTTGTTTTGCTTTTTGGAGGGGGGTCACTTGAATGAAGGAAGGTGAAAAATGTAGTCATTTTCTTTTTCTTTTTTTGGGTCCGGTTGTGGGGCCTGAACTCTGGGCCTGGGTGCTGTCCCTCAACTCTTCAGCTCAAGGCTAGCGCTCTACCACTTGAGCCACAGCGCCACTTCCGGTTTTTTTCCTTTGTCTCATGCATTGCAAGGCAAGCGCTCTACCACTGAGCCACCTTCCCAGCCCAAATGTAGTCATTTTCAATGTACAATATATAAAAATTGAACTTCATAACTTCAGGGCAGGATGGAATGAGGAAAGATGGGGTAGAATGATGGAAGGGGTGACACTGATAAAAATGCATTGTACTCATAACGTGACTTCTCACATTAAAGCCCCATTGTATAAGATAAATATTAAAACAACTACTTGTTGGGTAGTGATGGCTCACATGAGAATCCTAGCTATTAAGGAGATTGTCAACACAGTGAGAAATGTTTGGGAGACCCTGTATCTAAAATAACTAGCAAAACTGGAAAGAAAGTCTGTAATTAACCACTAGAAAAAATGAAATGGTGCTGTGGCTCAATGTGGCACAGAACTAACCTTGAATGAAGAAGTTCAGGGACAGGGCCCAGGTTCTGTGTTCAAGGCCCTACAACTTATCAAAAACAATAACAAAGCAGGGAAGGATGGCTTAAGGTATAATCCCAACTACTTAGAAGGCAAAGATGACTGGGAAATGACAGTTTAAGGCCAGCAGGAAACAAAGTTTTTGGACTCCACTTAAACCTATGTTTGAGGCCCAGGGTCACATGTCTGTCCCATGGGAAATTACAACAACAGGATCAGAGGAAGCCCAGGCATGCCAGGGCATACAGTAAGAGCCTACAAAAGGGAGTTAGGGGGGAGGATGGGAAGGGGAAACAGAGGAGGAGGCTACAAGGCTTGATAAGAAATGCACTCATTTTCTTGCCCATGTAAATTGCAACCCCTCTGTACAGTACTTTCACAATAAAAAAATAAAATAGAAAAAAACCAAAAAACAAAAAAGGGAGTTAAGAGGTACAGGTCAAGGGAAGAATGCTTACTCAGCAAGAACAAACCCCCCCCCCCCATGTTCAATTGCTAGTGTCTCCAAAAAAGGAAAAAGGAAAAATCATTAAACAAAAAAGGACACAGGGAAAACAAATTTCAAAATAAATTGTCATTAAAAATACAAATTTTCACCGGGCGCCAGTGGCTCACACCTGTAATCCTAGCTACTCAGGAGGCTAAGATCTGAGGATCACAGTTCAAAGCAGGCCAGGGGCAAGAAAGTCCATGAGACTTTTACCTCTAATTAACCACCAGAAAAATGGAAGTGGCACTGTGGCACAAATGATACAGTGTTAGCTCTGAGCTGAAGAGCTAAGGGACAGTGCCCAGGCCCAGAGTTCAAGCCTCATGACAAAAACAAACAAACAAAAAAAACACAATAAAAAACCCCGAATTTTCAATTTGACTCAGCCAAGGGAGCAGAGAGCAGTAAGCACTGGTGGTGGAACCTCCAGATGCATTCAGCAATGTGAGGAACAGCTAGAAGACTAGTTCAGTTCAGTGCTGTAGGTTCTAAGAAAGGCCTCATTTTACATAAAACGCAAAGAACAGACCTTACAGCATTAAAGGAGAGGAAGCTTGACATTTCACAGGAGCCAACACACATACCAAAACATTTACTTAATGAAAATGACCACTAACTGTAAATGTTTAGATATAGATTATATATATGTACCATTAGAATATATGCTGATGTTCATATGACAGGCCATACAAACCAAAAGAATGAAAAGAAGAAAGGTCAAGTGTAGTGACTTGACAATTCCTGAGAATCAACTTACAGTTCAGGGTCCAGTGTGTCATTTTTTCTCTTGGAAAATTGTTCTTTATTTATTGTACTGAGGAGAGAAAATGAATACAGTGAGGAAAGCAGTAGAAACATATGCATCATACTATCCCCTCTAACTGGAACAAAATCTTCAACAGATAATTTAGATGTCCTAAGAAAATACATTAATAGATTTTTATGTAAAGAATATTCTATAGGATTTTATAGCAAGCAGATTTATCCTTACAGGAAACAAAAGACCAAAGACAAACTAGAAAGATTACTTCATTTCCTCTTTAGATGTATCTACCTACTACTGTACACTCCTTTTTTTTTTTTTTTTTTTGGGGGGGGGGAGGTCTGGTCATGAACTCTGGGCCTGGGTGCTGTCCCTCGGCTCTTCAGCTCAAGGCTAGCGCTCTAACACACTCCATTTTTTTGTTTTAATATTCCTAGACTAGATTGCAATGACAAGGAATATTCTTTTTTTAAGAATTGTCCCCACTGGGGCTGGGAAGGTGGCTCAGTGGTAGAGCACTTGCCTGGCATGCTTGAGGCCCTGGGTTCGATTCCTCAGCACCACATAAGCAGAAAAAAAAAGCCGAAAGTGGCGCTGTGGCCCAAGTAGTATAGTACTAACTAGCCTTGAGCTGAAGAGCTAAGGGATAGCGCCCAGGCCCAGAGTTCAGGCCCCACGACCGGACACTCCCCCCAATAAATAAATGTCCTCTTTACCAGTCATTTAATTGTAACCCTTCTGTACATCACCTTTATTAATTTAAAAAAAAAAATCTTTCTTGCCAAGCACCAGTGGCTCACAATCTTTAATCACCAAAAAGCTGGAAATGGAGCTGAGGAGCAAGTGGTAGAGTACTATGCCCTGAGTGCTAACGGTAGGAACAGTGCCTAGGTCCCAAGACCAGCAAGCACAAAAAACGACAAACATTTTTTTCAAGAGTGTCTTAAACATTCCAACATTAAGAATACAATTGAATCCGGGCACTGGTTGCTCACATCTGTAATCCTAGCTACTCAAGAGGTTGAGATCTGAGAATCATAGTTCAAAGCCAGCTTGAGCAGGGAAGTCCATGAGACTCTTATCTCCCACTAACCACTAGAAAACTGAATGTAGAGCTCTGGCTCAAAGTGGTAGAGCCTTGAATAAAAGAACTTAAGTTAAAATCTCATAACCAACAAAAACACTAAAAAGGAAAAAAGAAAAAGGATATAGTTGAAGGTGGGCATTTGGTGGCTCACACCTGTAATAGCCACTCGGGAAGCTGAGATCTGAGGATCATGGTTCAAAGTCAGCTGAGGCAGCAAAGTCCCCATGAAACTCTTATCTCTAATTAACTACTAGAAAACTGGAAGTGATACTGTGGCACAAGTGGTAGCATTGGCCTTGAACTAAAGAGCTCAGGGACAGCACCCAGGTCAAGTTCAAGCCCCAAGTCTGCCCCCTGCCCCCCAAAAATAGTTGAGAGCCTGGTAAGAGTGGTCAATTCTCATTATCATAGCACTCAGGCTGTGGCAGAAATTTGAGACTCTCAAAGAAATAGAGGGCTGGGATGTAGCTCAGTCAGTGGCAAAGCACTTGTATAACAAGAGTAACACCCTGGGTTTGATCCCCAGTACCAAAAAAGCAAAGAAAAAACAAGTTTAAAAATAAAACAAAATATAGTTATTTCTTAGTGCATGAGGGTAACTGGTTCTCAGACTCATGGTGCAGATGCAGTATGATCAGGTATTTCATCTAAAGGATAATTCTGAAGGAAACAACTTTCCACCGAGATGTCTCATATATTACACTGCTAGGGTTTCCCTTCATATAGAAGCTAGTAGTTTTACAGTTGTCACCTAACACCTAAAATCAATTTTAGGGGACTTAAGTTGGATACTGGGAATTTTTCTTTTGTATACAAAAGTAGTACTTTTTTTTTTTGTCAGTTGTGGGGCTTCAATTCTGGGCTTGGGTGTTGTCCCTGCACTCTTCAGCTCAAGGCAAGCCTCTACCGCTTGAGCCACAGAGCCACTTCCGGTTTTTCTAGTTGTTTATTGGAGATAAAGAGTCTCAGGGACTTTCCTGCCCAGGCTGGCTTTGAACCGGGATCCTCAGATCTCAGCCTCCTGAGTAGCTGGGATTACAGGCGTGAGCCACCGGCACCCAGCTAAGTTGTACATTTTTAAATTTAAAGTGTTCCTAGTCTTTTTTTTTTTTTTTTTTAAGTCTGGTCATGGGCCTGAACTCTGGGCCTGGGCTCTGTCCCTCAGCTCTTCAGCTCAAGGGTAGCACTCTACCACTTGAGCCACAGCACCACTTACGGCTTTTTTTTTTTTTTTTTTCTGCTTATGTGGTGCTGAGGAATCAAACCCAGGGCCTCATGCATGCAAGGCAAGCGCTCTACCGCTGAGCCACCTTCCTAGCCCAAGTGTTCCTAGTCTTAAGTTCAGTACTGACAGCCCTTTCTGTATTATGTGAAACCTTTCCTCATGAAGTCCTCTCTGGCGCTATTAGCAGAGAGCTAGAATATCTCCTCTAGGGCTCAACTGTTCCTCATCAGTTCTAGAACAACAATTGGATCGAGTATATTGTATTTCAATAATGACTGAAGGAGCTGGGTGTCGGTGGCTCTCGCCTATAATCCTAGCTAATTAGGAGGCTGAGATCTGAGGATCACAGTTCAAAGCCAGCGGTGAGACTCTTCTCTCCAATTAACCACTCAGAAAACCGGAAGTGGCACTGTGGCTCAAGTGGTAGAATGGTAGCCTTGAGCTGAAGAGCTGAGGGACAGCGCCCAGGCCCAGAGTTCAGGCCCCACGACTGACCAAAAAACTGGAGGAAAAAGTACAAATGTACAATCCAACTGAAAAATTGAACCAGGTTGTGTTAAGTGTCCTGGCTTTTTTTTTTGTTTTGGTGCAGGTACTAGGGATTGAACTCAGAAACTGGGCTGTTCCTAAGCTTTGGTGTTTAAGGCTAACACTTTACCACTTGAATCACAGCTTAAGTTCTGGCCTTTTTGATGATTATAAGTAAAGAGTCTTGTGGACTTTCCTGCCCAGGCTGGTTTTTGAATTCTGATTCACAGATTTAGCCTCTTGAGTAGTTAGGATTACAGGCATTAAGCCACCAGTGCTTAGAAAGTCCCATTTAATGAGTAACCCTACAATTCCCCTCCCCTGCACCCCTACCTCCCACCAAGCATAGGCACTGTCTCTGAGCTGCTTTTGCTCAATGCTAGCACTTGAGCCACAGTGCCACTTCTGGCCTTTTCTGTTTATGTGACATTGAGGAATCAGAGCCAGGGCTTCATTCATGGTAGGCAAGCACTCTTATCACTAAGCCACATTTCCAGACCCTAGAAAAAATTTTATAATCAATACTAAATAGTTCTTAAACTAAGGTGAAATATATTGTTTCAGTCCTAAGAAATTAAAATTACTACTGCAAGCCAAGCTTCTTGGGAGGCTAAGATGTGAGGATTGTGGTTCAAAGCCAGGCAGGGCACAGAAGTCCATGAGACTTTTATCAATAATCACCAAAAGCCAGAGGTGGAAGTGGCAAGTGGTAGACTTCTAACCTTGTACAAAATAAATAAAATCATTAAAAACAACAACAACAACAACAACAAAAAACCCCAAAAGCTCAAAGACAGTACTCAGGCTCTAGCATACACACACACACAAACACACAACTATTATCAGCTGTGGTTTATATTTGAAAACTTCCTTGCATTTACCAAACTGTAAGAGCTTATGGGCTTGCAAACCCCAAAGAGACTTAATATACTGTTAAATTCTATTCACATTACAGGGATCTAGCTATTATCAAGAGAGGGAAAGCCGGGCCCCGGTGGCTCATGCCTGTAATCCTAGCTATTCAGGAGTTTGAAATCTGAGGATCGCAGTTCAAAGCCAGCCCGGGCAGGAAACTCGGAGACTCATATCTCCTATAAACCATTAGGAAACCAGAAGTAGTGCTGTGGCTCAAGTGGTAGAATGCTAGCCTTGAGCTGAAAAGCTGAAGGACAGTGCCCAGGCCCAGAGTTCAGGCCCCATGATTGACAAAAAAGATGGATACATGGCCATTATTCAATGAATCTGTTGAAATTCAGGTCTGGAAACAATACTCTTTTTTTTTTTTTTTTGGTCTGTTGTGGAGCTTGACCTCTGGGCCTAGATGTTGTCCCCTGAGCTCAAGGCCATTACGGCTCTACCACTTGAATCACAGTGCAACTTCCCATTTTTGAGTGGTTAATTGGAAATAAAAGTCTTTCAGGGACTTTCCTGCCCTGACTGGCTTCTAATTGCGATCCCCAGATCTCAGCCTCCTAAGCTAGGAATATAGGGGTGAGCCACCAGCGCCTGGCTTAGAAACAATATTCTTTTTTTCTTTTTTTTTTTTTTTGGTGGGTCATGGGGCTCGAACTCTGGGCTTGGGCGCTGTCCCTGTGCTCTTCAGCTCAAAGCAAGTGCTCTACCGCTTGAGCCACACTCTTTATTGGAGGATTACAGGCGTGAGCCACTGGCGCCCAGTGGAAACAATATTCTTATACAACACCTTTCAATTTTTAGAAAAGAGGCTCATAGAAAAACATTTTTAATACAAGATAACCTTTGCTGACGTATTTATTCCTTAGGCTAGCACTGCTAGGATGAACTGGTGTGAGCCAACCATTAGGGTAGCCATTAGCCACAGATGACCATTATGCACATGAAATAAGACAGTTTAGATGAGAAGCAACTTCAAATTAATTGATACTTAAGTTGCCACCTATGGCTAATGCTACACAGCGGTTTGTGAAATTTATGTAATCACTTAATCCCAATAAAAATTTATTTTTAAAAATGTCATTACTTTACTTATGTAATTGTAACCCCTTTGTACATCACCTTTACAATAAACATTTAAAAATGTATTGTTTACCAACACTAAAAATAAAAATGAACTGAATAATGTAAAAAAAAAAAAAGAAAAAATTATTTACTTTAAATTAATTGATACCTAAGTAGCCACCTGTGACTAATCCTTAACAGCACAATTTAGGACCAAAGCCTTAACACAATTGAAAACAGAAATAACTAACATAGTTACTTACGTCTGAGGCTGGGAAGGGTCATCCCCCAAAGAAACGCTCTCCCCTTGGATTTCATTGAAACACTTCTCACAGAAATGATACCTGTCGGCAAGAAGGCCATACTGGGGTGAACTGTTCCGTTCACACAACACAGCCCAAGCCAAGCAACGAAGCCACCAATCACAGCAGGCCAAGGAGGGGAACGGGAGCAGAGAGCAGGTCATCAACGGCGACAAGGACATTCAATGATGCAGATTATGGGCCCCACAGTTTGGGTTTTTTTGTTTTGTTTTTTGCAATCAAAGCCAAGTGCAGACAACGACAAGCATGAGGGAGGAAAAAAAAAACACAACAAACGAAGAAATGAGGGATTTCAGGACAACAAAAAACAAAAGCAAGACAGGACAACACAAAGCAGAAAGCCAAGGCAAAGCACAGATTAGCATTAAATATCTCAATGGAATAACAAGTAGCAAATGATTACAGTAAATAAAAACAAAAGTTTCACTTACATAAACCCAGACCCCTTTTTTTCACTTATAAATACTTGATATAAATAGTTGCGAAGAAAAATGACTAATATGCCAACAGAGGAGAGGCCCTATTCTGACCATGACCAAACATGGCAATCATAATCACACTGATTCTACTTCAAAATGAAAAAATTATCCACTTATGGATACTAAAAAACAACTAGGAGCCAGAGATTAGGAATAGGGCTGTTTGCCCTATCTCAACTATTATAAGCCAAGCATGGTAGAGTGTGTCTGTTATCCCAGCCATAGTATGAAGTTAGTAGATGGAAGTTGGAGAGGGCAAAACCACAATACTCTATTGGAAAACAAAGTGAAAGGGCTAGGAGTGTGGTTCAAGTGGTAGAGTGCCACTCCAATATGCCGATTAATCAAAACTCAGAACTAAAAAAGTAATATTTTTTGAAATCCCAGTTAATGAGGAGACAGTGATCTGAGGATCACAGTTCAAAGCCAGCCCAGGCAGGACTCATCTCCAATAAACCACAAGCAAACTGAAGTGGCGCTGTGGCTCAAGTGGTAGAGTGCTAGCCTTGAGCTGAAGAGCTGAGGGACAACGCCCAGGCCCAGAGTTCAAGCCCCATGACCGACAAAAAAAAAAAAAAGTTTTTATCATGAATAGTTTGCATCAAGCAGTTAAATGCTGACTATAACTATAGAT
This sequence comes from Dipodomys merriami, assembly GCF_024711535.1. NCBI lineage: Eukaryota > Metazoa > Chordata > Mammalia > Rodentia > Heteromyidae > Dipodomys > Dipodomys merriami. The sequence continues at coordinate 4,182,075 of NW_027206124.1, read as the reverse complement.
TGAAAGAAAATATGCACTATAGGGCTGGGAAGTTGGCTCAGTGGTAGAGCGTTTGCCTTGCATGCCTGAGTCCCTGGGTTCGATTCCTCAGCACCACATAAGCAAAAAGAAAAAAAGCCGGAAGTGGCGCTGTGGCTCAAGTGGTAGGGCACTAGCCTTGAGCTGAAGAGCTGAGGGACAGTGCTCAGGCCCAGAGTTCAGGCCTCACAACTGGACAAAAAAAAGAAAATATGCACTATAGTAACCAATACATGATAAAGAGTGATTTTACATGAAAATGACTATTCAGGCTGCTATTTAAAATGCACTATAGTGACCAAATACATGATAAAAAGTGTGATTTTACATGAAAATGACTATTTAGCCTGCTGTTTAAAATGCAGAAATAAGCAGGATGCTGGTGGTTCACACCTGTAATCCTAGCTACTCAGGAGGCTAAGATAAAGTACTAAAAAAAATGCTGGAAGTGGGGCTGTGGCTCAAATGGTAGAGCACCAACCTTGAGCACAAAGGCTCAGGGACAGCACCCAGTTCCTGAGTTCAAGCCCAGGACTGGCAAAACAAACAAATGAAAAAAATGGAGTCAGGTGCTAGTGGCTCATGTCTTAAGTACTAGGCTAATGGGCAGTCCAGAATCCAAAGGATCCAGGCCAAAGTGAAAATCCATGAGACTCCAACTCAAAAATAACTAAGAATAAACAAGTCTGGAGGCATGTTTCAAGTGACAGAGTACCAGACAAACAGGCAAGCTGAGTAAGTGCAAGACAAGACCCAGTGTTCAAACCCTAGAACCTAGAAAAATGGTAAAGTTTTTGAAAGTGAAAATTCTAACATGAGCAAAATTCTAATTACTTACATTATATATACATATACACATACAATATATATAAAGTAGATTTTAAAGAGCAAAAAACTGGATTTTCATGCCCATAAACAACCAGGAAACGTTGTTTTTTTGATAAATAGAACAAAAAAAAAGTTAAGATGAATTTTCAAGCAAGAAATGCATCTGTAGCACACAAGTTCACAAACATCATCATGGATTTAACAAGTAAAGGCAATTAAATACCCAGTCTTTATGTTACAATATATCAGAGACGCCAATACACAATCTATGCATGGGTATATTATGGCATATTATACATATATATTATTACTGAAAGCAGGGAAGATTCCTAGTTAAGCAATTGGTAAATAAAACTTACATTTTTTGCAACCCACTGAGAAAATAATGTAGTGTCACATTCCCTAGAATCCTGTCATTCTCTGTGTCACTACAGATTATGTTGGAATTTTTTCTTTTAATTTGCTTATGGAAGGTAAAACAAATTCTAGGGATCTGTTTTAATCTGTTAAATCTCATTAAATTAGGGTGGGTTGTACACAAAAATCTGGAGGTGGGGATGGACTCAAGGCTGACCTCAGGATATTGTGCTTCCTAAAACAGAGCTTCAGTACTTCAGTAGGAAGCTTGGACCATGATCCTCCTGATCCTCCTCCCAATGCACCCCAGTAGTTGTTATCACAAGCATATGCTATTGCTGCAGGCTTACGGGTTAAGATAGGGACTAACTTCTATTTCTGAGCTGTCCTTGAACCTCAACCCTTCCATTAAAAGCATTTCTGGAAAGCTGAATTAACAAGTTCTACTTACAAGTTCTTAATATTTACAAATCTTTTGTATTGTGCTGGAGGCATGCTTCTAGGCTGCTTTTTGCTTGTTATTATGGAGATGGGAATCTCAAAGACTTAAAACCTGGATGCTTCAAATTGTAGCCTCTCAAGTAGCTAGGATTACAGATATGAGCCACCAACACATGGGAAAAGTCTTCAGTTTTGCTGTAGGTTGTGATGATTAAAAAACAACAACAACAACAACAAAAAAAAACAGTCCTGCTGGGAGCCAGTGGCTCACCAATAGAAGCTATGCAGGAAGCTGAGATGTGACAATCATGGTTCAAATCCAGCATGGAAGCCAAACCTTGGAGTTCAAGGAAAGCCAGTTCCTTAGGTCAAGCCTCCAAAAACAACTCCTTGAATTCCTTCCTTATAAAATACCAATACAGGGATGTAACTCAGTACTTCCTAGCATGCTTTGAAGTCACTAGGTTTGAATTCTAGTACCAAGCTAGTTTTTGCTAGAAAATTTAATATGTTCCTGAAAGGCAAAAACCTAAGAATAGAACTTGTGTTATACAGGTGTTTTTCAAGCAATTTAAACATAAACCATGACATCTGTGCTGGTCCATCCACATGCACTTCCCTAGACACAAGGACACACGGACCAGCATCTACACATGATGGAACTTACCTGTTCTGGTAACTGTAGTAAGTAGCATCACGAGGGATTGTGCATAATTGTTTGCCATAGCAACATAGTGTCTGTGGAGAGAACTCCAACTGCAAAAAAATAACATTTGTTAAAAGAGTAAAAGGAAGCTGGTGGCTCACACCTGTAATCCTAGCTACTCAGGAGGCTGAGATCTGAGGATCACGGTTCAAAGCCAGCCCAGACAAGAAAGTCCGGGAAAACTCTCATCCCCAATAAACCACGCAGAAATATGGAAGTGGTGCTGGGGCTCAAGTGGTAGAGCGCTAGCACTGAGCTGAAGAGCTGAGGGACAGCATCCAGGCCTCTAGAGTTCAGGCCCCACGACTGACCCCCCCCCCCAAAAAAAGGATCTTAAAGGATCTGAAGATTAGTCATAATCACAGATGAGAAAGAAATGCTAACAACGTCATAGTTCTCAGTTATGAAAAAAATGAAACAGCTGTGCGCTGGTGGCTCATGCCTGTAATCCTAGCTATTAGGAAGCTGAGATCTGAGAACTTGTAGTTCAAAGTGAGTGGGGGCAGGAAAGTCCATTAAATTCTTATCTCCAATAAACCAACAGAAAACCGGAAGTGGTGCTGTGGCTTAAGTGGTAGAGTGCTTGCCTTGAGCCAAAGAGCTGAGGGATAGCACCCAGGCCCCAGAGCTGAACCAGCCCCATGACTGACCAAAAAAAAAAAAAAAAAGACAAATACCTCAGTTTCTGAAAACCAATCTAACAAACTGATAATGCCTAAGGTCAACCTCAGTAAAGGCAAATCAAAAAAAGTAATCTTAAACTGTTTCTCTACCTGACAATTTACAAAAACAAATGAGAGCTAAATCCAAATTAATGAGAGATTAAGATCATTATTTTGCTTAAATAACTAAGCTATGGTTTGATTTACAGGACTGTATGGTTTTACCTTAAAAAAACAAAAGAGTGGGGCTGTGGGAAGGTGGCTCAGTGGTAGAGCGCTTGCCTTGCATGCCTGAGGCCCTGGGTTTGATTCCTCAGCACCACATAAGCAAAAAGAAAAAAGCCGGAGGTGGCGCTGTGGCTCAAGTAGAGCGCTAGCCTTGAGCTGAAGAGCTGAGGGACAGTGCCCAGGCCCCTTCAGGCCCACAACCGGACCCAAAAAAACAAAAAACAAAAACAAAAGAGTGGAGGTATGGCTCAAATGGTAAAGTACCAGCACTGAATGAAAAATGTGTGGGCTTGACAACTTCAGTTCATGCCCCAGTACCAGCACAAAGAAAGAAATTTAAGAAAGAGTTGGGTGCCAGTGGCTCTTGCCTAGTTACTCAGGAGTCTGAGATTTGCGGACTGCAGTTAGAAGCCAGCTAGGGCAGGAAAATCTGTTGAGACTTGATTATTTCCGATTATTCACTATAACCACTAGAAAACTGGAAGTGGTGCACTGGCTCCAAGTGGTATAGCGCTAGTCTTGAGCAAAAGAGCTCAGGGACAGCTCAATTTAAGCCCCAAGCCCCATAAATGACCCCCCCCCAAAAAAAGAGTATTCTACTGTGGTATAAGAATAAATTGTGCATCTGAGACCCTCAGTTTGATCCCTAGCACTTTAATACAACAGGGAAAAAAAGGGTAAGGGTGAGAGGTGGGGAAGACGGGGTGTGGGAAAAGGAGGGAAAAATTCTGTCAAATCCAGAAGCAGAACAATCATCACTAAATTCTAGACATCGTAGAAGTTAACCAAGACCTGAAAGCCTTTTTACCTTTTTGCCACAACAATATCCAAGGCTTTGCATGACAGGGTCAATTTCTTGATCAAAGACCTCAGATAGCTTGGAGCAATATTTGTATACTCTGGAAGTCTTCCGGTTATATAACCATGCATTGTTGAACATGAGCCAAATGTCATCCACATATTGCCAGGGCTCTTGGTACTGGCCAGTATCTAACTTCCTCTTGATAGTAGAAAGATCCATGGGGCTCTTCACAATATCAAAGTAATCCTAGAAGGGTAAGTAACACCAAACAATATTACTCATTCTTATACTATACTTAGGGCACAGGCAGTATCTTTATTTTACCACCAAATATACTTAATATAACATCTTTTGTTGTTGTTGGTTGTGGGGCCTGAACTCTGGATCTGGATGCTCTTTAGCTCAAGGCTAGCACTCTACCACTTGAGCCACAGCGCCACTTCTGGCTTTTTTCTGCTTATGTGGTGCTGAGGAATTGAACCCAGGACCTCATGCATGTGAGGCAAGCACTCTACCACTGAGCCAGCTTCCCAGCCCCAACATTTTTGTTTTTTTAAATTGGGACTGAGGGTCTGGGTACTGTTACTAGTACCTGGGCTTGAAACTGGCCTCATGCTTTTTTCCTCAGTTGGTAGTCTACCACTTGAGCCATATCTCCACCAAATCATTTTGCTGGTTAACTACCAGAGATGGAGTCTTCTTGAGACTTTTGCACTGTACTTTTCTCTGACTTTAGATGGAACACTGTAGTTTTTAATTGTAGGGCTCATCTAATTCTAACAATTGAGGCCAGGCTTCCAACCATGATCCTCCAGGTCTCCATGACTGCTCTACATTAGACTACAAATATACAAAGTGGCTCAGTTAGCAAAGAATAAAGCTGCTATAAACTCTGAACAATAGGTCAACAAATCACTGAATCAACCCTGATGCTGTGTGCCAAAGTTCACATGAGATCAATTTAAGGCACAGCGAGAGGCCTTCATGTTGGCTCTATACTTCTGTCATGATGTTATTAAAATAAAATGGTATAAAAAAGTGAGGCCATAGCCAGGCGCTGTTGGCTCACGCCTGTAATCCTAACTACTCAGGAGGCTGAGATATGAGGATTGCAGTTCAAAGCCAGCCTGGGCAGGAAAGACTGTGAGACTCCTATCTCCAATAAACCACTAGAAAACCGGAAGTGAGGGCTGGGAAGGTGGCTCAGTGGTTAAAGCACTTGCCTTGCATGCCTGAGGCCCTGGGTTCGATTCCTCAGCACCACATAAGCAAAAAGAAAAAAGCCGGAAGTGGCGCTGTGGCTCAAGTGGTAGAGCACTAGCTTTGAGCTGAAGAGCTGAGGGACAGTGCCCAAGCCCAGAGTTCAGGCCCCATGACCGGACCCCCAAAAAAAAAAAAAAAAAAAAAAAAAAAAAAAAAAAGAAAACCGGAAGTGACGCTGTGGTTCAAGTGGTAGAGTGCTCGCCTTGAGATGAAGAGCTGAGGGACAGCGCCCAGGCCCAGAGTTCAAGCCCCGCAACAGACCAAAAAAAGAAGTGAGGCCATATGAGTAAAGTTCTGGTGGCTCACCACAGTGATCTGAGGATGACTGTTTAAAGTCAGGCTAGGAAGGAAGGTCCATGAGACTTTTTTTTGGGGGTCCGGTCGTGGGGCCTGAACTCTGGGCCTGGATGCTGTCCCTAAGCTCTTCAGCTCAAGGCTAGTGCTCTACCACTTGAGCCACAGCGCCACTTTTGCTTTTTTCTTTTTGCTTATGTGGTGCTGAGGAATCGAACCCAGGGCCTCATGCATGCAAGGCAAGTGCTCTACCACTTCCCAGCCCTCCATGAGACTCTTAACTCCAATTACCCACCTGACAACTGGAAGTGGCACTGTGTCTCAAAATGGTAGAGCACTAGCCTTGGGCAAAAGAACTCAGGGACAGTGCCCAGGCCCCACAACAGACACACAAAAAAATTAAGCCACACAATACTCTTCTACCACTGAGCACACTGCAAAGAGAAATAATCTATATCCACACAAAAAATTGGACCTAAGTTTGTAATCCTATCTATTCAGGAAGTTGACATCTGAAGGACTAAGCTTCATAGCCAGACTAGGCAGAAGAATGTGGGACTCAATATCCAAAATAACCGCCAACATGGAGCAGGTATAGAGGTGTGACTCAAAAGGCAGTCAGCCAGCTGAACAAGCCAAGGTGAGTAAGCTATTGTTGAAACACTAACATATGTTACCCTCCGTAGCCAAAATGTGGACGCAACCCAACTACAAAGCAACTAATTAATGGATAAAGAAAATGTGACATATCCACCAAAAGAAGTATTATTAGACCAAAAAAAGGAGTGGAGTACTATACTAGACACTAGTTAGGGGTAGCAGTGTACTTCTAATCCTACTACTAGAAAAGCTGAAGCAGGATGTCACAGAGTGAAGAGGACAAAATATGGATGAACTGAACAAAAAAAAAAATTAATCCTACTGCTAGAGCCTTAGAATTCATGAGGACGTAGGTGAGATCCCTCATGCTGGAAATAAACAAAACCTTATGCTAACATATTTCATATGCCTAGAGAACACATGAATCCAAAAGAAGACTAGTGAATGCATATGGTTGGAAGAAGAGTAGTACGAGTAGAATGCTTTGGAAGGAATAGGCAGAAGTTTTTTTTTTTTTTTTGTCGGTCGTGGGGCTTGAACTCTGGGCCTGGGCGCTGTCCCTCAGCTCTTTAGCTCAAGGCGAGCGCTCTACCACTTGAGCTACAGCGCTACTTCCAGTTTTCTGGTGGTTTATTGGAGATAGGAGTCTCACAGTCTCTCCTGCCCTGGCTGGCTTTGAACCGAGATCCTCAGATCTCAGCCTCCTGAGTAGCTAGGATTACAGGCGTGAGCCACCAGCGCTCGGCTTAGGCAGAAGTTTTAATAGATATGGTGTTTCTTCTGGAGGCTTATAAAACAGTGAACTGTGGTGATGATTCTACAACTGTGTGACTATACAAAAACCCAGGGAATACTTAGGTAAAACTTGTATAATATGTCAATTATAGCTCAAATAAATTACAGCTCAAATAAATAAAGCTGAATAAAGAATTATAGCAAAAAGAAAGAAACCAGCAAGTACTTACAGGAATTCCTAGAAGCTGAGGATCCACAGGCTGACGAAAGGGAAGAGATTCTGGGTCCTGACGGTAAAGTGCCTCTAATGTTGGCATTAGAGCCTGTCGTAGTTCCTCTGGTTTGAATACTTTTAAGAAAAATACATTTGAAGTCAGTTTTCAAAAGTAAGAAGACATTTAAAATGTTATGGTAAAGCGCTAAATTCATATTAAACAATCCATGTAAAATTTGAAAACCATAAGTGACCGTAGACTCAATCTCACATTCTATCCTAGAGTGGCTCCAAAACTACATACATGTCAAGACCCTTACTGATACCATTAATTTTCAGGTCACAACTTCAATTAAGACATACTTCGGGGAAAAAAGAAAAGACATACTTCAGGCTAGATGCTAGGGGATCATGCCTATATCTGTCATTACTCAGATCTGAGATCTAAGGGCTGTGGTTCAAAGTCAGAAGGCTAGTAAAGTCAGTGAGATTTAACCAACAAAACCCCAAAAAGGAGTTGTAGCTCAGAGAGCCAACTTTCAGTGAAAAAGGGATAGTACTCACCTCTAAGCTCAAGCCCTAGTAATAGTATATGTATGTACATGCACATACACACCATACATGCACACATGCACACATGAAGTGACTTCCCAAAAAGTAAATCCAAAGATAGCAGTGGTAAGAGAGGATGCTGTGAAGCACAACAGAAAACTTCCTCCTTCATGATACCAATGTTTAGCAGGTAAAAAAATGAGATATGGTACTCTCTTATCCCTAAAAGAACTAAAGCATTATAGTTCCTCATTAAAATGCTTTTTTTGTTGTTGGTGGTGGTGGTAGTGGTGGTGTGATCATGGGGCTTAAAGTCAGAGCATGGTCACTGTCTCTGAGTTCTTTTGCTCAAGGCTGGTTATCACTTTTGAACCAAAGCACCACTTCTGATTTAATGGTTGTTAATTGGAGGTTAAGAGTCTTCCTGGACTTTCCTGACTGGGATGGCTTTAAACTTCAATCCTTGGATCTCAGCCTCTTGACTAGCTAGTATTACAGGGATGATGTTTTAGAATGGGAAAAGTTATGACGTGGGGGTGGGTGGGTGGGTGGGTGGGTAGGTGGGTAGGTAGGTAGGTAGGTAGGTAGGTAGGTTGGTTTGCTTCCTAGCAAAAAGAATCCCAAACAGCAGGGTTATGGTAGCTGCTGTCTGTAACTATTCCAGCTATTTGGAGAATTAAATTGATGATAATGGTTCAAGACCAGCATAATGGTTCAAGACCAGCCCAAGAAAAGTTTATGTGACTACTTTTATTTTTTGTTTGTTTTTTTGGGTCCAGTCATGGGGCCTGACCTCGGCCTGGGCGCTGTCCCTCAGCTCTTCAGCTCAAGGACAGTGCTCTACCACTTCAGCCACAGCGCCACTTCTGGCTTTTTTCTTTTTGCTTATGTGGTGCTGAGGAATCGAACCCAGGGCTCTGGCATGCAAGGCATGTGCTCTACCACTGAGCCACCTTCCCAGCCCCTGCAACTACTTTTAAACCAAGTGCAGGGCCTGGTGGTAAGTGGTGGCTCACTAATCTGGGATGCCTAACATAAGCAGACTGTGGCTAGGCATATATGCCGGGGCAGCAGGAAGAGTGACTGGACCTTAAAAGTAATCAATAAAAACACAGCAGGAGGCATAGTTCTAATGTAAGAACACCAGTTTCATAAATACAATGTTCAGAGTTCAAATCCCAGCACTGAAGGAAAAAGAAAAACTATAGAATTAGAGGTTTAATTTTTTTTGGGTCAATCATGGGGCTTGAACTCAGTCTGGACCACGCCTCCACTTCCGTGCTTTTCTGTTTATGTGGTATTGAGAAATCCAACCCAGAGCTTTATGCATACTAGGCAAGCATTCCATGATTAAGCCACATCCTATTATCCCCCCAAAATTTAAACTAGTAAGATTAGATGTTTAATTCATTCAGATTGTTTTTGATACAGTTTTTCCCTGTGTAGCTCAGGCTGACATAAAAACTCAAGATACAGCACTAGTCTTGAACCATGGATCCACTTCTGGATTTTTTTTTTTTTTTTTTTTGGGTCCAGTCGTGGGGCCTGAACTCTGGGCCTGGGCGCTGTCCCTCAGCTCTTCAGCTCAAGGCTAGCACTCTACCGCTTGAGCCACAGTGCCACTTCTGGCTTTTTTTCTTTTTGCTTATGTGGTGCTGAGGAATCGAACCCAGGGCCTCATGCATGCAAGGCAAGCACTCTACCACTGAGCCACCTTCCCAGCCCCTGGATTTTTTTTGCTAATAATTGGGAGATACTAGTCTTAAGGACTTTTCTGCCTGGAGTTGACCTCGAACCACATTCCTTAGATCTCAGCTTCCAGAGTAGCTAGGATTATAGGCATGAGTCACTGCTGCCTGGCTCCTTGACAAATTTTTTCTTCTGTGATGGAAGCTTTCAAACTTTTTTTTTTTTTTTTTTTTTGGTCGGTCGTGGGGCTTGAACTCTGGGCCTGGGCGCTGTCCCTCAGCTCTTCAAGCTCAAGGCGAGCGCTCTACCACTTGAGCTACAGCGCCACTTCCGGTTTTCTGGTGGTTTATTGGAGATAGGAGTCTCACGGTTTCTCCTGCCCGGGCTGGCTATGAAACGCGATCCTCAGATCTCAGCCTCCTGAGTAGCTAGGATTACAGGCGTGAGCCACCAGCGCCCGGCTGGAAGCTTTCAAACTTTATAACTGGAACTTGAGCCTCCTTTTATCAGTTTGCCACACAGGTAGGATGACAAGCATGTATCACTATGCCTAGATATTGGGTGAACAAGAAGCCTCCAACTTGAGTCCTCCCCATTGCTGAGTCTGGATCATATATGACATACAGAATTATAAGTGTATGCCACTGGAGCCTGGCTGAAAATAACTAGTTATGTTTGGTGGCAAATGACTGCCCATGGCTATAATCCTGTTGGTCAGGAAGCTAAAACAGGAGCATCAAAATATTAGGTCATGCCAGGTACTGGTGGCTTCAAGTTTGTAATCCTAGCTACTGGAACTAAGAATTATGGTTCAAAGCCAACTTCTGCAGGAAATCCCATGAGACTTTTATCTCCAATTAACCAGTCAAAAACCTGAAGTAAAGCTGTGGTTCAAAATGTTAAAGTGCGAGCCCTAAGCAAGAGAATTCAGGGACACTGTCTAGGTCCTGAGTTCTAGCTCCCCCACACACAAAAAAAATCCTTAATAATTTCTTCTAAACAGGATGAGTTAAGATTTTTTTTTTGGGGGGGGGGGGTTGGCCATGGGGGTTGAACTCTGTGAGCTATCCCGGAGTTCATCAGCTCAAGGTGAGCACTCTGTCACTTGAGCCACAGCACCACTTCTGGTTTTCTGTTGATTAATTGAAGATAAGAGTCTCAAGGACTTTCCTGTTTGAGCTGGCTTTGAACCGTGATCCTCAGACCTCAGCCTCCTGAGTAGCTAGGATTACTGGCATGAGCCACTGGTATTGCCCCCACCCTCATCCCCACCCCCAGCCTTGCTTGAACTCAGGCCTTCTTTGCTGTCCCTGATCTTCTGCGTTCAAGGCTAACACTAAACTACTTTAGTAGATACAGCTTGACTTCTGGTTTCTCTTAGGTAGTCAATAGGAGATTAATTAGTCTCATGGGCTAAGATTATAGGCATTCTTGAACTTTTTTTTTTTGTCGGTTGTGGGGCCTGAACTCTGATCCTGGGTGCAGTCCCTCAGCTCTTCAGCTCAAGGCTAGCACTCTACCACTTGAGCCACAGTGCCACTTCGGGCTTTTTCTGCTTATGTGGTGCTAAGGAATCGAACCCAGGCCCTCATGCGTACAAGGCAAGCACTCTACCACTGAGCCACCTTCCCAGCCTATGCTTGAACTTTTGGCACCCAGTTTAAACAAGGTAAGTTTTTACAGGAGTTAACTACCAAACTGCAAAAAAAAAAAAAAAAAAAAAAAAGGTGTTGGGGGGTAGGGGTGGCACATGATAACCAGTGGTTGCTCTTTTCCAGCAATAATATATATAAAGAGACAAGTCCTAAGGCACCAAGCATAATGACATCATTAATGCCCATTTCTGAGGCCCAAGGGGCTGTTACCCTATTCCATAACCCTGAGAACAGAAAACCAAAAAGACTTACTCTTTTTCTTTGACTGTCCTGGAGCTGGAGAGGACTGAGTAGCTGACGTATTTGGCTGATCTTCCTCCTCTTTTATTTCACTTTTCAACTCGGTACCTCTCTCTTCTGGTTCTGAAGGTTCCACTTTACAGTCTTCTGGTTTGGCCTAAAACATAATGAATTTTCAGTATTATAAGACACCTTCATTTTATTTACTACAGACATACCTTATATTGAGCACCAAAACAAAACCATAGCAATTAACTCCTTTTTCTCACCTCTGGGATATCTTCAGGAGGAGCATCTGCTGATTGTGGTTGATCTACTTCCATTTTAACCTCTGTTTTTACTTCCTGTGAAGACTGCTTCTCAGGAATATTCTGAGAATTCACTTCAGTGCTACTAGTCGATGGAGGGTTTGAAACCTGTCCTTCAATGCTTACAGCAGGCTGGGAAAGCTGGGCAGAAAAAGGGCAAAGCACAAGAAAAGCTTGTCAAATTCTACAACCAGACTTTAAACTACTCAGGATCAAACACTCCTTTTTAGATAATCCTATGGTGCTTACTCTTATACTGCTTGTTTTGAGAACATTGAGAGTAAGATTTGACTATTCTGGTTGGCAGGTGATATATGAAATAGCCAGCAAAGCAAAACAGCCAGCAAAGCCAGGTGCCAGTGGCTCATGCCTGTAATCCTAGCTACTCAGGAGGCTGAGATCTGAGGATCACAGTTCAAAGGCATCCAGGGCAGGAAAGTCCGTGAGACCCTTATCTCCAATAAACCACTAGAAAACTGGAAGTGGTGCTGTGGCTCAAGTGGTAGAGCACTAGAAAACTGGAAGTGGTGCTGTAGCTCAAGTGGTAGAGCACTTGCCTTGAGCTGAAGAGCTGAGCCCCATGACCAACTAAAAAAAAAAAAAAAAAAAAAGCCAGCAAGTATCTCTCTGATAAGCATCCATTCTCTGGCAAGCATGTGAGTGGAGATAAGTTCCAAAGAGGACTGCTTCAGGAGAGCAATTATGAAGAGGACAAAGGAAACTATTATCATTTGGTTTACACTTCTCATTAAAGAAGTTTCCGATGATTTTTATTTTTATGGGGATGGTACTAGGGATTGATTGAACTGAGGGTCTTTCTAACTCCTTGGGGCATGCCTCCACCACAGAGAAAAAAATTTTTTTTAGTCAGTTGTGGGGCTTAAACTCTGGGCCTGGGCACTGTCCCGCGCTCTTCAGCTCAAGGCGAGCACTCTACCACTTGAGCCACAGCGCCACTTCCGGTTTCCTAGTAGTTTATTGGAGATAAGAGTTTCAGACTTTCTTGCCCGTGCGGCTTTGAACCCAGATCCTCAGATCTCAGCCTCCTGAGTAGCTAGGATTACAGGCGTGAGCCACCCGCCCCTGGCCACAGAGAAAATTTAAAAGCCAAACCTGGCAAGAAAAGCCATGAGATTATCTCTAAATACTGAAAAAACCAGAAGTAGAGCTGTGGCTCAAGTGGAAGAAGACAGAGCCTAGGCAGTGCCTAGGCACAGATTCAAGCCCTAGCACTGATACCCACCTTTTTCCCTAATGGACCCTTATTGCCTTCAGGCCTCAGAATTCAACATGAAACCTCAAAAGGCCAAACAAAATCATTGGAAAAATCAGGAAAATAACTAAGATTCATTCTATTTACCAAACAAGAACCAAAGATTTAAAAAAGAAATGGTTTAGAAAAAACAAAGGTCTAGTAGCGTGAAGTCGTTCTTCATAAAGCTCAGTCTCTCCCCAATATCTGCTCACCGGAGTTGCAGGCTGAGGAGGCAGCAGGGGTGCAGTTGGGGTAGGAACAGAGGCTGCTATACTCTGCTGTGACCGAGGCTGCTGCTGGGGTTGGTCAGCTGAAGGAGCAGCAGGAAGCGAAGGCTGTACTTGAGGAGGAAGCTGTGTTGGTGGTGTAGGTGTCTGCCTGGACGGGGGATGGAGAGCTTGGGACTGAGGCCCAGGTGGCAAAGTAGGAGGTGTAGGAACAGGTGCTGGAATTGCTGTTGCTGGAGGCTGCTGAGCCCCTATGCTTGGAGGAGTGTGATGAGGAGTAGGGGTACGACTAGGTACAGGAGAGGGTGAATTCTGATGCAGAGCTTGTTGAGGGAGAGGGGGACAGTGAATGTGGTTCCCTTGAGACCCTGGAGGCATTATAGGAGAATTCACTGGGCAGGAAGAACTGGACATTTGTGCCTGTTAAGATGAAAAGTAAAAGTTATTTCCAGAGGCAGGTTGTAAGCATTTAAAGAAACAAAGTTAGCACCCCCAAATGCTATTACTGGGAGAGGGATAAGTGCTTATTTTTAAACAATACAACTGATAACTGTACTTAACTAAGAGATTGCAAAATATTCAGCAGAATGGCCTCAGCATTGTAGGGATATGGGAGACAGTGCACAAAGTGCCCTGGGACCCTCCTATGCCCTCTTCAGCCAGAGTTCCTCCTCCTACATTGCAGTTCTCACTAAGATTTTATTTTTCTAAAGTGTTCACTCCTAAAAAAAAACAGTGGAAACCACCAATTTAAATTAATTCCTAGTTTGTCACACTACTACTTCTATGTAACAGAATAACCACTTTATTTTCAGAACATTATATTCTAAGATTGTTATTTCACACACACACACACACACACACACACACACACGCCGCCCTCCCCCCCATTTTATTTCCAAGTTTGTGGCCAGCCTCGGATAGGGAGGTTCTCAAGACAAAAGATAAAAATAAAATGAACAACAACAAAAAAAATCCCATGTTTTCACACACTATTGGTTGCCACCCTTCCCTGTAAACTTAGGGAAGATTTCAAGAATAAAAAATAAGTAAAAAGTACATTTATGAGACATACTTGAGAAACTGGTGCTTGACCGTTGGAAGGAGCCAAAGGCATATTTGTTACATTCATGCCCTGTGGTGGGAACTGAGTCTGGGAGAGGAATTGGCTCTGGCTGGAAGGCTGCTGCATTCGAGGCCCATAGCCCATAGGCTGTAAAAGAAATAGAGCATGAAACTGTTTCATTAGTTATTCTACTACAAGTGGAATCGTCAACTGCTCTGGCTCTCCTGTAGGGTTTTTGGAACAGAGAGGGAGACAAGTCAATAGGCAAAGGAGAGCAAGAATAGGAAGAGAAAGAACATAGTAGAATTATTTATCTTTTTTCTTTTTTTGTGGGGGGGGATTGGTCGTGGGGCTTGAACTCTGGGCTTGGGCACTATCCCTCAGCTCTTCAGCTCAAGGCGAGTACTCTACCACTTAAGCCACAGTGCCACCACTTCTGGTTTTCTGAATGGTTTATTAGAGACAAGAATCTCACAGAATTCCCTGCCCAGGCTGGCTTTGAACCACTATCCTCACATCTCATCTCCTGAGTAGCTAGGATTACAGGCGTGAACCACTGACGCCTGGCTAGAATTACTTTTATGCCAAGGTAACAGAGACTAGTCTTCTTTCAAGAATGTACAAATGAGGCTGGGAATGTGGCTTGGTGGTAGAATGTATGTCTAGCATGCATGAAGCCCTGGGTTGGATTCCTCAGTACCACATACAAATAAAATGCCGGAAGTGGCACTGTGGCTCAAGTGGTAGAGTGCTAGCCTTGGATTCAGGGACAGTGCCCAGGCCCTGAGTTAAAGCCCCAAGACTGGCAAAACAAAAACAAAAAACAAAACAACAAAACAAGAATGTACAAATGAACAAGTCCTTGTTACATGAAGCTACTGGAATAGGTAAGAAAAAGCAATGCGAAGACATCAGCTCTTTGCTCTTGTTGGTGCTATGAACACAATTCTAAGAATCCTTAGTGGTTAAAAAAGTCAAATTCGATAAGTTGTGGCTGAGAATCACAGAATTCAGAATCTGCAAATGTTGTTGCATTTATAATGGTATCATACTTTTTTCATTTTCAGTTCCATTATGTGACTTGACTCAGGCACCAGTTCTGTCCAAGTTTTTTGCATAAGGCCACTTGAGCCACAGCTCCACTTGTGCCTTTTGTTGATAAACTGGCAATAAGAATAAAAAATTTTCCTACCTCAGCAGGCTTCAAACTACAATCCTCAGATCTAAGCCTTCTAAATAACCAGGCCAATGACTCAGCTTATTTTTTGAAATTAGTGGTTGAGATAGGGTCTTGCAAAATTGTTGTCAAACTGGCCTTTGAACTGTGATACTCTTAAATCTCTGTGATACTCTTAAATCTCTGTCTCTCTTTTTTTTTTTTTTTGGGTCAGACATGGGGCTTGAACTCTGGGCTTGGGCACTGTCCCTGGGTTCCTCTGCTCAAGGCGAGCACTCTACCGCTTGAGCCACAGTTCCACTTCTGTTTTTCTAGATAAGAGTTTCATGGACTTTCCTACCTGGGCTGGCTTTGAACAGCACTCCTCATATCTCAGCTTCCTGAGTAGCTAGGATTACAGGCTTGAGCCACTGGCCCCTGGCAATCTCTGCCTCTTGAGTGGCTAGGGTTACAGACCTCATCCACTGAACCTAGACTGTTAGAAAATTTTCTTTTCTTTCTTTCTTTTATTTTTTTTTGGGGGGGAGTGGGGGGGGGTCCGGTCGTGGGGCCTGAACTCTGGGTCTGGGCACTGTCCCTCAGCTCTTCAGCTCAAGGCTAGCGCTCTACCACTTGAGCCACAGTGCTACTTCCGGCTTTTTTCTTTTTGCTTATGTGGTGCTGAGGAATCAAACCCAGGGCCTCAGGCATGGAAGGCAAGCGCTCTACTGCTAAACCACCTTACCACCCCTGTTAGAAAAATTTCTAAAAATCTATTACTAGGTAAGAGATCAACACAATTAATTTTAGTATCTGTTTCCTATTTATGTTATGTCATTCTCATTTGGAGACAGTACTGAGGACTGAATTGGGGAACATGCTTGCCAGACTGTACTAGTGAGTCACATATCTTTTGTTTGTACTGTTTATATTGAGATAGGGTCTTAAGTTTTTGTCTAGATATGCATTTGTTCAGCATCTTCCCATTTTACACTTCCTGCCACAACATCTCCTAATCTGTTTCCCAAGTAGCCAGGATTACAGAGATGGGTCACTTGTACATATCTGGTAATTTAGAGTTTGGTAGTCCACTTCTTTAAATACTGTATCTCTTCCCATCTCTGAAACTTTATACTATTTCACTGTATATTAAGGGACAAATACAATGTAAGTGCAATACAAGAACAAGGTTTCCCTGGGCAAAGATGGATCACCCTGTAATCCTATCTATTGCAGAAGCTCAGATCAGAGGATTAGTTTAAAGCAGTTAATTCCACTCAACTACAAAAAAAAGCCAGAAATGGAGCTATTACTCAAGTGGCAGAGGTCTAACATTGAGACAAACATCTCAAGGACAAGGCCCAGGCCCTAAGTACAGGCCCCAGTACAACCCTGCCCTCATAAAACACACACCAAGGTGCCATGGCTTAAACAAACTTATTTATAAAAAGTAGAAATAGCCAGGCACTGATGGCTCAGGCCTATAATCCTAATTATTCAGGAGGCTGAGATCTGAGGATCACAGTTCAAAGCCAGCCCGACGAAGGAAAGTCCATGAGACTCTCATCTCCAATTAACCACCTGAAAACTGGAAGTGGTGCTGTGACTCAAGTGGTCAAGTGCTATCCTTGAGATGAAGAGCTCAGGGCCCAGAGTTCAAGCCCCATGACCAACAAAAGAGAGAGAGAGACAGAGAGAGAGAGAGACAGAGAGAAATATTTATAACTATCGTGTAAAGTGAAAACACAATACCCAAATGAGCCAAACTAACCGCACTAAGAGCACCAGGCTGAGCCATCTGTCCATGGTGCTGAAGGGGAGAAGTTTGTCGGGGTCCAATAGGAGGCTGGGGAATATTCATCTGGCTGAACTGATTCAAACCTGTGAACACATATAAAATGTTGCATCTGCACATATCCATAGAACTGGAGAACCACAATACAAAGCTTCTGAACTAAATTCTACATCCTGACTAAGTGTTTAAACGGTATGCCTGATCTTTATCTATTGTCAGCTAGTCCCTTTTCACCAGTCAATATGCTTTTTAATCCATCCTCCATTTCTCAGTGAGTTTCAATTCAAAGAGGTTCTAATTTCCAAAGGAGACAATATCTGCTGTTAGCCTAAAGCAGAATATGGAGAGGAAAGTATAGTCCTGAAATATACTAGGGATTCTTCAAGTTGCCAATGAATCTCTTTCACCACTTACCAGGTTGTGGCGTTATCCGAGGCATCATCTGATTTGGCACACTACCACGGATCATATTTGGGTCAGGTAGAGGACCATCTGGAGGAAAGAAAGGGTTCAACAAAGATCTTTCATCAGTGGCCCATTACCAATACAACAAAAAGCCACAGATCATTAATATTAACAGTTTCAAGAATTCAGCGTAACCTGCCTTGCATGCCTGAGGCCCTGGGTTCAATTCCTCAGCACCACATAAGCAAAAAGAAAAAAGCCGGAAGTGGCGCTGTGGCTCAAGTGGTAGAGTGCTAGCCTTGAGCTGAAGAGCTGAGGGACAGCGCCCAGGCCCAGAGTTCAGGCCCCACAACTGGACCCAAAAAAAAAAAAAGAATTCAGCGTAACCCAGAGCTTTCCCACTGCTAAGATAGGAGCCAATCTAACAAAGATACCACTTTCTCATCCTGTGGACCCATCTTGGCCTTGTTGCTATGGTAAGTTCAGAGAACTGGCCTCAGCGATAGGGACACCTACTGTATTTGAGGATGAGCAAGTATCATTATCTGCTGCCATATGTGTTTCACGGATAGGAAAAGGATAGTCAGTTATAGGTAGGACATTGTGGTGGCTCCATACCCCTACCAGAGGACTACTTGAGCAACACTAGTTGCATCATCCTGAATGATGGTACTTTACTACCTTAATAGAAGCAAACTCTAGTTCTACGTAACTCCCCTAAAAACAGAGGGGAGCCTATAGGCCTAGAGGAAAGGTGGCACCAGAGGTAACACCATACTCAGGGGCGGGGGATAAGCAAGGGAAATAAAAGAGTTGGGGGTGAGGCCAGATGAGGGACCCATGAGGGCTAAGTATATGGCACCGAAACACTGGCATTGGAAGATGTGGTACATCTAGGGCTATCTGGTTTGGGTCCTTCTAGCAGCCCCCTGGCCAGATATGTCTAATGCTTCCCCATCAGGCATCTTGTTGCCATAATCCTCTTGATCTGAGCATGCTCCCATGGTTGCAACTAGCAAAGGAGCTCTGGTGTGCCCTCTTCAGCACCTCTACTCAGCCAGCAAGGGATGATAAGTGCTGGTACCAAAGCCAAGGACCAACCTTTAACCATTTAAGAAACTAAAGCTAGCGACTTCCTTGAACCACTGGTGCTGCTGGGGCACAGCTGCCCAGCCACTGTCCCGATTTGCCTTAAAACTGAGAGGAGAATCTAGTCTTTGCATTTAGCTGAAGGTTTCAAACTGAAGAAGGCACACTGTGTGATTAAGTAGCTCTTTAAATGATTTGCCTGATTAAGTAGCTCCTTAAAAATAGGCTGAGTATGGGGGCTGGGAAGGTGGCTCAGTGGTAGAGCGCTTGCCTTGCATGCCTGAGGCCCTGGGTTCGATTCCTCAGCAACACATAAGCAAAGAGAAAAAAGCTGGAAGTGGCGCTGTGGCTCAAGTGGTAGAGCGCTAGCCTTGAGCTGAAGAGCTGAGGGACAGCGCCCAGGCCCAGAGTTCAGGCCCCACGACCGGACCAAAAAAAAAAAAAAAAAAAGGCTGAGTAAGTATGGATAAAAAGCCTGCATCATATGTAACTTAGGAGTTACATTCTCAAAAAACAAGCTCTGAACAATACCTGAACCTGGAAAAAGACAAAAACTGGGTCAAGGTTAATAAGGAATTACTGAGTATATTTAAACACAAAAATAGTTTTAAAAAATCTGTTCTATAAATATACTTATGTTCAAATATAATGTTTTTTGAGGTAGAGGAAAGTGCTTCTGGGCTGGGAAGGTGGCTCAGTGGTAGAGTGTTTGCCTTGCATGCCTGAGGCCCTGGGTTCGATTCCTCAGCACCACATAAGCAAAGAGAAAAAAGCCGGAAGTGGTGCTGTGGCTCAAGTGGTAGAGCGCTAGCCTTGAGCTGAAGAGCTAAGGGACAGCGCCCAGGCCCAGAGTTCAGGCCCCACAACTGGACCCCCCCCCCAAAAAAAAGGAAAGTGCTTTTAGCAGGGTTGAACTCAGGGCCTCAAGCTAGTGCTTATCTTTTCTGCTTTAAGTTGGCATTCTACCACTCTAGCCACAGCTATACTTCCAACTCTTAGTGGTTAATTGGAGATAAGAGTCTGGCCTTTTTTTGCCCAGGTTGGCTTTGAAATGTGATCCTCGGATGATAAGTCTCCTTAGTAGCTATGTGACTGGTCACAGGGACAAATGCCTGCAAATCTACATACTCAAAAGACAGAGACAGGGAGGACCACAGTTCAGGGCTAGTTTGACCAATTAGGTAGAGAATGGTGGTATGTGCCTGCCATCCAACTACATGAGAAGAACAGGAAGGACTGTGATCTAAGACTGGATGAGGAGACAAACTTAAGATCCTAACTGAACAATATAAAAGAGATATGGGGTGTAGCCAGCAGAGAGCTTGACTAATTGAGATCAATTTAGTTCTACATGATAAGAAAAGAACCAAGGATTATTTGCACATCCTGTAGGACATTCCAACAAGGTAGGGTGTGTAGAAAAGAAACAACTTTTACAGTATCCTGAGAAGAGATAGAACAAGATTCCTGTAGTAACCTAGCTCCTCCCTCACAAATGCTACATATTCAAGCTCCAGACACATTCACTGGTAAAATACTCTGCTTTAAGGAGAAAATAAGCACCATGTCAGGTAACACTCATCTTCAGCAAACATGATTTCAATCTTTCAGACAGAAAATATACACACTGTGTATAACTTTCCACATATTTAATCTTTCATTCTTTTACTAAGGTAAAAAGCACCTTTTTGTAAAGCCTATTGTGGGGCTTGAACTCACTTCCTAGTTGCTGTCCCTGAGCCTCTTTTTGTGCTGCTCAAGGCTAGTGCTCCACCACTTGAGCAACAGAGCCACTGGGTTTTTTTTGTTTTCTTTTTTGGGTTTTTTTGGTCCGGTCATGGGGCCTGAACTCTGGGCCTGGGCGCTGTCCCTCAGCTCTTCAGCTCAAGGCTAGCGCTCTACCACTTGAGCTACAGCGCCACTTCTGGCTTTTTTTCTTTTTGCTTATGTGGTGCTGAGGAATCGAACCCAGGGCCTCAGGCATGCAAGGCAAGTGCTCTACCACTGAGCCAGTGGCCTTCCCAGCCTGTTTTTTGGGTTGTTGTGGGGCCTGAACTCTGGACCTGGGCGTTGTCCCCTAGCTCTTCAGCTCAATGCTAGCACTCTACCACTCGAGCAACAGTACCACTTCCGGTTTTCTGGTGATTAGTCAGAGATAAGACTCTCAAAGACTTTCCTGCCCTGGCTAAGTTTGAACCGTGATCCTCAGATCTCAGCCTCCTGAGTAGCTAGGAATACAGGCAGGAGCTACTGGCACCCTGCTGTTTATTTACTTATTTTTTAAGTAAGTATTAAAGATGCTCATTACTAGCCATGGACCGGTGGCTCTGGTTAATTGGAGATACGAGTCTCAAGGACTCTTCTGCCCTGGCTGGGTTTGAACCGTGATGCTCAGATCTCAGCCTCCTGAATAGCTAGGACAATAAGCGTGAGCCACTGGTGCCCAGCTTTATGCCAACTTTTAAAAGTATTTCCACTAATATTCTGTTTGCCTTATATTTTTTGTATGATTTTTGCATGCAAATTAAAGTAAGGAAGTAAGCTACTTTGGCAGATATAAACTTGTTCCATGGGCTGGGAAGGTGGCTCAGTGGTAGAGTGCTTGCCTTGCATGCCTGAGGCCCTGGGTTTGATTCCTCAGCACCATATAAGCAAAAAGAAAAAAGCCGGAAGTGGTGCTGTGGCTCAAGTGGTAGAGCACTAGCCTTGAGCTGAAGAGCTGAGGGACTGTGTCCAGGCCCAGAGTTCAGGCCCCACGACCAGACCAAAAAAAAAAAAAAAACAAGAAACAAAAACAAAAAAAACCAAACTTATTCCTAGAAATGGTTTTTGGTCTAGTCTATAGTGCTGGTGTCTCATGCTTATAATCGTAGCTACTCAGGAGGCTCAGATCACAGTTCAAAGCCAGCCTAGGCAAGAAAGTCCATGAGACTCTTACCTCCAATAAACCACCAGAAAACCAGAAGTAGTGCTGTGGCTCAAGTGGTAGAGCTCTTAACTTGAGCTGAAGAGCTGAGGGACAGTGCCCTGGCCCAGAGTTCAAGCCCCATGACAAACCAAAAAATAAAATAAAATTTTCAACCCAACTCATGTAGCTCAAGTAAAGACCTCTGCTTCTATGTCCTGAGTTACTAATCATATACTAAGATAATTTCTTTAACACTAATGTTTTTGCTTTTTCTGTTGTTTCTAGTACTGGGGCTTGAATTCATGCCCTGTGTGCTCAAGACTGGCACTCTAACACATCTGAGCCACAGAGCCCTATCTCCACTGTGGTATTTTGTTGGTCTCACAAACTTTCCTATAGGGACTGGTCTTAAACAACAATCCTCAGATCAGGCTCTTGAGGAACTAGGACTATAAGGATCAACCTTATTGGCACCAAGCTCCAACACTAATCTTGCCTTTCCCAATTCTAAAAATCTGTTTCCTACCTAGCTGAAAAGAGACACATTTTCATTAACTACTTGTAAGGGTATGTGGTTGGAACTTGGTGATCTCACACTTACTAGGGAGATGTTCTACTACTTCAGCTCATGCCCTCCCCCCTTATTAGTTGATTAGTTGATTAGAGCCTCCCAGTTGGGCCCCAGATACTAACATCTGCCTATTAAGACTTACTAGCATAGCTGATATGAAAGGACACCCATCTATCATTGAGTAGTGCTCTCATAAATTTCTCTGCTCAGGGCTGGGAAGGTGGCTCAGTGGTAGAGCGCTTGCCTTGCATGCCTGAGGCCCTGGGTTCGATTCCTCAGCACCACATACGCAAAAAGAAAAAAGCCGGAAGTGGTACTGTGGCTCAAGTGGTAGAGTGCTAGCCTTGAGCTGAACAGCTGAGGGACAGCACCCAGGCCCAGAGTTCAGGCCCCACGACCGGACCCCCAAAAAAAAAAAAACAAAAACAAAAACAAATAAATTTCTCTGCTCAGGTTGGCTTCCCATTCTTAGTCTTCTAAACAGAATTATAGATGTGAACTAGCCTTGCATATGGATCTTCCCTTGCTCCTTAAAGCCTCCATGTATAACTGTTTCGGCCAGAAATGTTGCTCTTCCTAATTCTGCTTGCATCTTGGCACTAGAAACCAGTCAATGTCACTGGTGGCATTAAAGCTGCTGAAGATCAGGGACAACTAATATTCCGTATTTTAGGACCTCATGAAAGGAAGGTATATTTTTTAATTCCACTAACAACCCACTGGAAGTAGTGTCTCTGCTGACTCAGCTGACTCAGCTGGCAGGGGCAGGAAAGTCTGTGAGACTCTTATCTCCAATTGACCACCAATAAATTGGAAGTGGTGCTGTGGCTCAAGTGGCTTAAGCTTGAGCTAAAGAGCTTGGGGATAGTGCCTAGGCCCAGAGTTAAAGCCCCACACTGACCAAAAAAAGGAATAGGAGTGTGACTAAAGCACTGGCCCTGAATTCAAGACCCAGCATAACCCCCACCATCCCCAGACACAAACAGGTATATGGCTATTTAGATTTTGAAAATATGAAGCACAATGGGTCATAATAATAATCTCAGCACTTGAGAAACAAAGGCAGGATGAACCTAAATCACAATGGCCTGTCTTAAAATACAAAACATTAAATGATAAAAAAATTAGCTCACGATTATAATCCTAGCTACTCAGGAAGCTAGTATCACAGTTCAAAGCCAGCCCAGGCTTCAGCCTGGAGATGAAGAACTGAGGGACAGTGCCCATGCCCAGTTCAAGTTCAATGACAAAAAAGTAAATAAATAAATAAAATTAGATCTTTTAGGGACCCCTAAACCTAGATGGCCTACAATCATGAATTGCCTGCCTGTTATGAACTGTCATTTCCTGGTATCACTGTGACAGATATTGTGGGCACTAAAGATGTCAGATTATAAAGTCACACTAAATATCATATGCAGAAATCTTTTAATATACTTTTCTACTATCGTTTTACTAGGATGAAAGGCACTTACTGGAAGTCATTCCTGGTTGTGGCTGCCCCATGTTAGGGCCTGGATTCATGGAAACTGGTACCATGCTTGCATTTGGTAGCATACTTTGTTTCTGTAGTCTAGTCCTTCGTTTTTCTTCTAGTTCTTTCTGGATTTTATAGATCTTCTCAGCTAGAAGGTGGTAATATTCTGCCTGTTTTTGGATTTTTAAAGTAAAAGATGTTTTAAAAAACAAAGATGATTGGATAATAATAATAATAAAGAACCAAAACCAAGTATTAGCTTCATTTAAAAGACAATGGAGAAGTATCCATGTACTTAGCCTTTGGTGACAGTTCAAACATGAGCTTGTTTGTAGTATGAGACACAAATCTCATAGAATTTATACAATAAAGCACAACCTCTACAAGTATGTTTGCAGAATACACACTTGTAATTTACAGTATCCTATATTTTGAAGTAGTATGAATACAGAAAAGGAAGTTCAATTGCTGTTTTGAAAAAAAACTTCAGGGTTGGGAAAGGTGGCTCAGTGGTAGAGTGCTTTTCTAGCATCAATGAGGCCCTGGATTCGATTCCTCAGCACTACATAAGCAGAAAGAGCCAGAAGTGGCGCTGTCGCTCAAGTGGTAGAGGGCTAGACTTGAATGGAAGAGCTGAGGGACAGCACCCAGGCCCGGAGTTCAAGCCCCACAACCAACAAAAATAAATGAAACTTCAGATGAAAACATCAAGTAGCTGATTTACCATATTCTCAAGAAAAAAAGCACAGAGCAATAATAGCTCAGACACTTTTCAACTGATGGAAGGATAATCAAGATAACGTGCCATGTGCAAGGCAGTATATTAAAAGGACAAATATGATTCTTGGTTATGTTCACTTAGAAAATTGCTTCATCTTGCTTGGGGCTTGGTAAAAGTTGAGCTAACAGCATAAGTGAGTCCTTCTAAGTGTTGCATGCAATAATGTAGATGGAGGATAAACTAACCAGGAAAAACCCAGTTTTATAAATAGAAAGAAAAGCCACATGCTTACTCTATTATTTGCAGATTCATACATGTCCCCTTCTACTTTCCGAGCATATGCAACCAGGTTTTCCATTCGTCTGTCTTTTAAAGCAGCAGGATCCGGAGTGGGAAATATGGCTTGAACACTAGGAATAGAAAATTCCACTACTGTAGTAACTTGTCGGATTTTCATTCATTTCATAGAAATGCACAATATTTTAAGTGTTTTCCCAGTTAGTTTTTTTTCCATTTCAATATACTGAATATGTTGAGCTTTAAAAAAATGAAAAGGTAAATAGGGAAGGTGGCTCAGTGGTAGAGTGCTTGCCTCACATGCATGAGACCCTGGGTTGGATTCCTCAGCACCACATAAACAGAAAAAAAACGGAAGTTGCATTGTGGCTCAAGTGGTAGAGCACTCTGAGTTGAAGAGCTGAGCGACAGTGTCCAGGCCCAGAGTTCAAGCCCCAAAACCGACAAAGAAAAAAAAAAAAAAAAAAGGAATAGGAGTATGACTAAAGAGGTATAGTGCGAGCTGGGAAGTTGGCTCAGTGGTAGAGCGCTTGCCTTGCATGCATGAGGCCCTGGGTTCGATTCCTCAGCACCACATAAGCAAAAAGAAAAAAGCCGAAGTGGAGCTGTGGCTCAAGTAGTAGAGCTCTAGCCTTGAGCTGAACAGCTGAGGGACAGCGCCCAGGCCTAGAGTTCGGGCCCCATGACCAGACACAAAAAAAAAAAAGAAAAAAAAGAAAGAAAAAGACGTATAGTGCCTACATTCAATCTCCAATACCAAAACCACAAAACAAAGTAAAGCAAAACAAAACAAAAGAACCTTTTACCTGTCAAAGATCATTTATAGGGCTACCATTTTAGAATACCTAAATGGAACTAAGGAATAGTAGGTGAAATGGAAAGGTACTTCCTCCAAGAATGTTCCATGTTCTTTGTAGGATTTGCTCTTATTTATCATGGTCTAGGCTCTGCATTCATTATATATTACAGCACATTATATTTTATCAGTTCATATCTACCCTTGGACTGCCACTGAACAGGCAAGAACTTTTTCAAATTCGAGTTTTTGAGCACTACCATATATCAATTGCACAACCAAGAGTATAGAAGATTTTCATTAACCAAAGAACAGATCTACCAACAAGATTCAGATTGTCAATACAATATAAAAGCTTTACAGGGGCTGGGACGGTGGCTCAGTGGTAGAGCACTTGCCTTGCATGCATGAGGCCCTGGGTTCGATTCCTCAGCACCACGTAAGCAAAAAGAAAAAAGCCAGAAGTGGTGTTGTGGCTCAAGTGGTAGAGCGCTATCCTTGAGCTGAAGAGCTGAGGGACAGCATCCAGACCCAGAGTTCAGGCCCCACGACTGGACCCCCCCCCCCAAAAAAAACAGCTTTACCACAAAAACAAACAAAAAATAGATATTCCTGCTATCACATGTTAAAGAACTAAAGCTAGGGCTGGGAAGGTGGCTCAGTGGTAGAGCGCTTGCCTTGCATGCCTGAGGCCCTGGGTTCGATTCCTCAGCACCACATAAGCAAAAAGAAAAAAGCCGGAAGTGGCGCTGTGGCTCAAGTGGTAGAGCGCTAGCCTTGAGCTGAAGAGCTGAGGGACAGCGCCCAGGCCCAGAGTTCAGGCCCCACAACCGGACCCCCCCCAAAAAAAAAAAAGAAAGAAAGAAAGAAAGAACTAAAGCTAAGGTTTTTGGTTGTTGTTTTTTTTGGTAGTGGGGCTTGCACTCTGGATCCTGGGCACTGTCCCTTAGCTCTTCAGCTCAAGGCTAGCACTCTACCCGTTGAGCCTCAGCGCCATTTTTTGTTTTCTGGTGATTTATTGGATGGAGCTGGGAAGGTGGATCAGTGGTAGAGTGCTTGCCTTGCATGTATGAGGCACTGTGTTTGATTCCTCACCACGACTTAAGCAGAAAAGGCTGGAAGTGGCACTGTGGCTCATGGACTTTCCTGCTGGCTTTGATCCTCGATCCTCAGATCTCAGCATTCTAAGTAGCTAGGATTATAGGTGTGAGCTACCAGGGCCTGGCTTAGTTTTTCTTTCTTTCCTTCCTTCCGTCTGTCCTTCCTTTGTTCTTCCTTCCTTCCTTCTTTTTTTTTAAATATCCTTTTTTTTTTGGTCGTGGCCTTGGCACTGTCCCTCAGCTCTTCAGCTCAGGAGAACGCTCTACCACTTGAGCCACAGCGCCACTTCCAGCTTTTTTCTTTTTGCTTATGTGGTGCTGAGGAATTGAACCCAGGGCCTCATGCATGCAAGGCAAGCACAAAACCACGGAGCAACCTTCCCAGCCCCCCTAGTTTTTATTTTCTTTTGGAACTAAGGTTGAATTTGTACTTGCTAGGCTGGCATTCACTTGAGTTACTCCCAGCCAGGATTTTGATCTCAGATTTTTTTTTTTTGCCTTATCTACCCAGGCTGGTTTCAAACCTCAGTCCTCTAAGTCTCAGCCTCCTAAGTAGCTAAGAACTGTTATTATGTGCCACTGGTGCATAGTTCTTTAGTTTTCCTTAAAAAATATAAATGATGTCTGTCATTGACATAAAAATTTAATTTTTGACACTAATCAGAATTCAGTATTAAAACTGGACTCCTACAAATGTGAGAAAGATAAAATGGGCAATAAGAAAAAAAGCAGGAAGTGGACACCTGGTTCAAAGTGGTAGAGTACTATAGCCTTGAGCAAGAGAGCTTAGGGACAGCACCCAGGTCCTGAGTTCAAGCCCTACAACTGACAGAAATAACCAAGACCATTACTATCAACAGTATAATAGTAATATTCCTTTGAGTAAATGCATGGCAGATTGGAAGCATAAAGATATAGTAACTCTTGGGGGGATTGGGTGGGGGGGCAGGGGGAGGCTGGGAAGGGATGTGAAGGGTAAACAAAGGAGGAGGCTGCAATGCTTGATAAGAAATGTACTCATTATCTTGCCCATGTAATTGTAACCCCTCTGTACAGTATGTTCACAAAAAATTAAAATTAAAAAAAAAAGATATAGTAACTCTTATGAGAAAAGCCCATAATCTTACAGTTTATGAACCAGATGGTTTCGAAGATCCTGAGTAATATCTTCATGCCACTGTTTCCGAATTCCAGTATTGGATGGTTGAGCTGCTGTTGGCATAGGACCCAGGGAGGTCACACTAGCATTTTCATTGATCATTGGGCTTTAAAAAAGTAGTTATGATAAGTTTTAGTGAAGAAGGATACGATAAAGAAGACATCCACTAATTAGAAGTAATAGTTGATTACTGCCATAGATCTGTGTGGGAGTGTGGTACTGACTGGATTTTGTGTTTGTACCTGTGTAAAAAAGTGTATACAGAGGAAGAGTAGTCTCCTGAATGAAAAACTAAAGTCCTGCTATGAAAGTTAAGTGGATTAGACATATCTTAATTTTCAGAGAGCACTTTGTAAGAGGGTTCTTAACAGTGGGAGAGAGAAAATTTATTAGTATGTAGATAAAATACAACTTCCTATTTTATTAGGAAAAGTGCAAGTGACTCTAGACATAAGTGATATAATTCTAAATATATATAAGGATGCTATCCAGATTCTCTTCATTCACAAAAGACATTTTAAAACAAAGAAATTCTTACATAACTGAAATGTGGCTCAGGACATAAATCACATTAAAACTTACTTTTGAGAATTTATGGCTGAATGCAACATGGAGTCAGAAAGAAGATTTGGGGTTTGAACCCCTACACCTCCATTTACTCCCATAGGACTAGCACCTAAGTCAAAAGAAAGTAAGAAAAAACAGAAATAAATAAAAGCCATAAAACAATAGGCTTCAAAGGCAAATTGAAGAAAAAAATGAGTAGCACATAAAATAAATTATTAGCAATACATACTCTATATAAAGCAGCCTTTAAATCCAGTAAGAAAATGGCGAACAATGCAATTAGAAGAGGCAATTCATCATTATCATCCTTTTTAAATAACAAAAAACAAACAAAAAAACAATCCAAAGGCTAGGAGTATGGCTTAGTGGTAAAGTGCTCGCCTAGCTTGTATGAGGCCCTGGGTTTGATTCCTTAGTACCACATAAACAGAAAAGGCTTGAAGTGGAGTTGTGGTTCAAGTGGTAGATTGTTAGCCTTGATCTAAAGAAGTTCAAAAACAGTGCCCAGGCCCTAAGTTCAAGCTGGTGGCTCACCCCTGTAATCCTAGCTACTCAGGAGGCTGAGATTTAAGGATCACAGTTCAAAGCCAGCCTGGGCATGGAAGTCTGAGAAAATTTTATCTCTAATAAGCCACCAGAAAACCAGAAGTGGCACTGTGGCTCAAGCCTTGAGCTGAAGAGCTCAGGGACAGCGTTAAGGCCCAGAGATCAAGTCCCACCACCAACAAAAAAAATTCAAGTATCCTCCCATGTACTTTCCTGCTCAAGTCTACTGCTCTACCACTTTGAGTCACACAGTGCCACTTAGCATTTTCTGGAAGTTAACAGGAGATGAGTCTCATGGATTTTCCTGCCAGGGCTGTCTTTGAACTGCAATCCTTAGATCTCACCCTCCCAAGTAGCTAGGATTACAGGCGTAAGCTGTTAGCATCAGGGTAAGTAACATGTTCTTACGGTACAATAAGTACTTTTTTTTTTTTTTTTGGGGGGGGGGGAGGTGGAGGGGCTGTCCTGCGGTTTGAACTCAGTGCCTGAGCATTGTCCCTGAGCTTCTTTTGCTCAAAACTAGCACTCTACCACTTGAGCCACAGTGCCACTTTCAGCTGTTTCTGTGTATGTGGTACTGAGGAATCAAACCCAGAGCTTCATACACGCTAGGCAAGCATTCTAGCTAAGCCACATTCCCTGTGTTCTCTCAGGTCCTGAGTTCAAGCCCCACACACGAGGGGGAAAAAAGAAAAACAAAAACACACACAAAAAAAACCCTTTTCACCATGTGCTCAATACGTTCTTAATAACAAATTGATTTTAAGATCAGTCTTGTATTCAAAAGTTGATATCCAAGGAATTTAAAGTATTCATTAGGCTGGAAATATACTTCAGTGGGGAGAGATTTGTGTACGTGGGCGCATGTACACGCATTCATGTTTATTTAACAGGAACAACATTTTCAGTTCCTAAACAACTTTTTTTTGGGGGGGGGGAGGGGGGAGGGTCCAGTCGTGGGGCCTAGGCCCAGAGTTCAGCTCTTCAGCTCAAGGCTAGCGCTCTACCACTTGAGCCACAGCGCCACTTCCGGCTTTTTCCTTATGTGGTGCTGAGGAATCGAACCCAGGGCTTCAGTCATGCAAGGCAAGTGCTCTACCACTGAGCCACCTTCCCAGCCCCCTAAACAACTATTTTATACAGTATTACGTATTATAATTTAGAGAGTAATTTACTGTTTAATTTTTTATTTTACGTGGTACCAAGGAATTGAACCCAGGACATCATGCATGACAGTCAAGCACTTTACCATTAAGCCACATTCATAATCCCTAGAGAGAAATTTATGTCTGAGGTATATGTAGATTACCTGCAAACAGTACACCATTTTATAAATGGGATTTGAGCATTCTACTATTTTTTTTTTTTTTTGCCAGTCCTGGCTGGGTACTATAGCTGAGCTTCTTTTGCCACTTGAATCACAGCACCACTTCCAGCTTTTATTTTTTACGTGGTACTGAGGAATCAAACCTAGGGCTTCAAGCATGCTAGCAAGTACTCTACCATAAGTCACATTCCCAACTCTCATCCCCCAATTTTTTTTTTTTAGCTCTTTTTTTTTTGTCTTTTCTTTTTTGGTACTAGGGATTGAACTCATGACGTTGCATTTGCTAGGCAAGTGCTTTGCCATTGAGCTACAGCCCAGGCCTCATCCCCCAATTCTGATATCTATGGATAGTCTTAGCATGAGTCTCCCTTATTTTTTAATAAAAAATTTAAAAAGGAGCAAATGCCATGAGAGTTAACTAAAAAAATATTGTAATCCTCAATATCTACTTGGAGAAAACGGTTGCATACCTGAAGATAGTATATAGCCACTAAAAAAGTACTTATGACTGAGAGAGAAGAGTTTTTGACTGGATATTTAAGTTACTGGATATTTAATATAAATAACCATACAGTGTAAAGATAGTTGTGGACTAATACATGTGATCTCATTTCAGCAACATAGGATCAAAATGAAGATCAAAAATGAAATACAGGCAGGTGCTGGTGGCTCATTCCTATACTCCTAGCTACTCAGAAGATTGCTATCTCTGAAGATATGGATTTGAAGTAAATACTCCTGGAAACTGCATGAGACTTTTATCTCCAAGTAATTATCAAAAATGCTGGAAGTGGAGAAGTTGTGGTTCAAATATTACAGCATGCCTTTAGAACAAAATCTCAAAGACAATGCCCAGGCCCTGAGTTCAAGCTGAAGAACCAACACAAAACAATCAATCAACAAAAACAAGAAAAGAAAAAGGAAATATAACAGAAGCAGTTCCCGGGTGTGTACACATTATGAAAGGACCTTTATAACACATATAGCAATTTAAATAAGAATTTAAGAAAAAAAAGAATAATCCATCAAAGGAGTTAATCCCGAATTTCTAGCCAGAATTTAATCAATCAACCAATGTGTCAAGGAAGACATCAACTTACTCATGTTGCTCATGGGCCGCATGCCTTGGGGAGACTGTCCAGACTGGGGATTCTGCTGGTTCTTCGTTTGCACCTGCGGTTGTGGTGGCATCTGGTTTACTTGATAGGGTAAGCCAAGAGCTGCATAGGCTCGCTCAATAGAGCTGGGATCAATCTGACTAACAGTGCTTAAGCTAGGTGTAGACTGCTGACCCACTCCGAGAGAACTAGGGTTTCCCAGCCCAACAGGTGCTCCAGTCAAAATTGCTAGAGAAGACAAAAGAATGGTATTACAATATTACACTGGGGAATGCTCTAAAATTTGAGTTGGGTCAGAGCTGCACAATTTATTTGAAAAAAAAAAAAAAAAAACGCAATTGCTTACATATGTTAAATGGTGAATTTTGTTGTATTTAAGTAACACCTCAATTTTTTTTTTTGAAGGGGGGAGGTGTTCATGGGGCTTGAACTCTGGGCCTGGGTGTTGTCCTTGAGCTGAAGGTGAGTGCTCTACCACTTTAGCTACCACGCCATTTCCAACACCTCAGAATTTGTGTGTGTATATATAAGTGTATATGTGTGTGTGTGCATACGCGTGCACACATGCTGAAATGGGGCTTCAACAAAGGTATGTGCCTAGTCCTTGAGCTTTTTCACTCAATGTTGGTGCTCTACTAATTGAGCCAGAGCTCTACTCATGGCTTTTTGGTGGTTAACTAGAGACAGAACCTCATAGATTTAGTTGGGTGCCAGTGGTTATACCTATAATCCTAGTTACTCAGGAGGCTGAGATCTGAAGAGCACTAATTCCGGCTTTTTCTGAGGAATGGAACCCAGGGCCTCATGCATGCAAGGCAAGCTCTCCTACCACTGAGCCACCTTCACAAAAATTTTAGGGGCTGGGAAGGTGGCTCAGTGGTAGAGCGCTTGCCTTGCATGCATGAGGCCCTGGGTTCAATTCCTCAGCACCACATAAGCAAAAAGGAAAAAGTCGGAAGTGGTGCTGTGGCTCAAGTGGTAGAGCGCTTGCCTTGCTAAAGAGCTGAGGAACAGCGCCCAGGCCCCACAACTGGAACCCCCCCACCAAAAAAAAGAAAAAAGAAAAGAAAAAAAAAAGCTCTTCTTCATACTTAGTAAAGTATTATCAATTTTGTTACTTTGAATTTTCATGCATTAAGAGTACAGTGCCTGCCGGGCGCTGGTGGCTCACGCCTGTAATCCTAGCTACTCAGGAGGCTGAGATTTGAGGATCGCGGTTCAAAGCCAGCCCAGGCAGGAGAGACCATGAGACTCCTATCTCCAATAAACCACCAGAAAACCAGAAGTGGCGCTGTAGCTCAAGTGGTAGAGCGCTCGCCTTGACCTGAAGAGCTGAGGGACAGCGCCCAGGCTGTCCACGACCGACAAACAAACAAAAAAAAACTATGAATCCTATCAAGTCACTAGTCAGAACCTCAGGATCCTTCTGGTATGAACTTACACTGCTGGTTTCTCTTATCCCCAGCATTTTTGAGCGGAAGACACACAGGACAGTCATGTCTTGTACAGTTCTTCCAGTGTGAAATGATTTGTCGAGAAGATGCACAGTGTGCCACTAAAACAAAAAAAATTTAAGTAAGGATTTTTACATGAATAATAGCGCAATTATTAAACACTCAAGCAAGTGATATAAATCATTTCTTCATAACAACACTACTAGAAGATACTATTAATCATAGCAACATAACTGGAAGATACTATTAATAATGAGATCTTAAGAGTTGAGAAAACAATAATTTTCACAAAGACAGTACAAACTTATGCAATCTAGTTGTAGAGCAGCCCATCTTCTACCAGCATGCTATATTTACGTTAGATAAAAGCATTATAAGCCAGTATTATAACACATATTGCCTATAAAAGTTTTTAATGACAGGGGCTGGGAAGGTGGCTCAGTGGTAGAGCGCTTGCCTTGCACGCATGAGGCCCTGGGTTCGATTCCTCAGCACCACATAAGCAGAAAGAAAAAAGCCAGAAGTGGCGCTGTGGCTCAAGTGGTAGAGTGCTACCCTTGGGCTGAAGAGCTGAGGGATAGTGCCCACACCCAGAGTTCAAGCTCCACGACCAGACCCCCAAAAAAAAAAAAAGTTTTGAATGACAACAGGACACCAGTGGCTCATGCCAATAATCGTAGCTACTCTAGAGCCTAAGACCTAGAGGATCACAGTTCAAAGCCAGTCTGGACAATAAAATTTGAGATTGAAAGAATGGCTCAAGAAGTAGAGTGCTAGCAATGAGTGGAGGGAAAAAAAAAAAAAGGACATTGAATGAGGCCCTGAGTTTATGCTTGTATATTAGGAGTACATACAGATTTGTTTTCTGGTGTTAATTACAGGACTTGAACTCAGCGCTGGAGTACTGTTTCTGAACTTTTGTGCTCAAAGCTATCAATTTATGACTTGAGACACAGCTCTATCTTCAGCTGTTTGGTAGGTATTTTTATTTTGCTTTTTTTTTTTCCCCCATTCCTGGGGCTTGAACTCAGAGCGTGGGCATGATACCTGAGCTGCTTTTGCTTATGGCTAGCACTCTACCCTTGAGCCACAGCATGACTTCCAGCTTTTTCTGTTTATGTGTTACTGAGGAATTGCATCCAGAGTTTCTTACATGTTTGCAAGTACTCTACCACTAAGCCACATTTCCAACCCTGGTGGGTAATTTTTTAAAGAGTTTTGAGGACTTTTCTGCCCCAAGTAACTTCAAAAC
This sequence comes from Dipodomys merriami, assembly GCF_024711535.1. Classification (NCBI taxonomy): domain Eukaryota; kingdom Metazoa; phylum Chordata; class Mammalia; order Rodentia; family Heteromyidae; genus Dipodomys; species Dipodomys merriami. The sequence continues at coordinate 4,148,197 of NW_027206124.1, read as the reverse complement.
CAGATCCTCAGATCTTGGCCTACTAAGTAATTAACAATGCCTGTACAAAGTTGTTTGTTTGGGTTTTTTTTTTTTTTTTTGGGGGGGTGCCTGTCCTAGGACTTCAACTCAGGGCATAAGCATTGTCCCTGAACGTCTTCTGCTAAAGAGTAGCACTCTATTTCCAGCTTTGAGTGGTTAAAAAAAAAATTTTTTTTTTGGGTCCAGTCGTGGGGCCTGAACTCTGGGCCTGGGTGCTGTCCCTCAGCTCTTCAGCTCAAGGCTAGCGCTCTACCACTTGAGCCACAGCACCACTTCCGGCTTTTTTCTTTTTGCTTATGTGGTGCTGAGGAATCGAACCCAGGGCCTCAGGCATGCAAGACAAGAGCTCTACCACTGAGCCACCTTCCCAGCCCCTGAGTGGTTAATTTGAGATGAGATCCTCAAGGGTTTTCCTGCCTGGGCTGGCTTCCAACCTTGGTTCTGAGATCTCAACCTCCTGAGTAGCCAGGATGAGCCACTAGTGCCTGGTTACAAAATTTTTAGTTGCTCTATAAAATTAGCTATTAAACTGGATAAAACCGATCAAGTAAAAACATATGAAAATGGGCATTTGCAGGACACAAACAGTAGCAAAACTCAGTAATACCTAACCATAGGCAATTATTTGCTGAATAAGACTCAACTGCATAGGGAGAGAAAATAAGGAATAATGGGATTACATGAAATTAAAAAAGCTACTGAATATCAAGGAAAACAAGTACCAACAAGAGACAACTCACATGTGGGCGCCAGTGGCTCAAACCTATAATCCTAGCTACTCAGCAGGCCGAGATCTGAGGATCCAGTTCAAACCCAACCCCTTGCAAGAAAGTCCATGAGACCCTTATCTCCAATTAACCTCCAGAAAGCCAGAAGTAGTGCAGTGGGACAAGTGATAAATCCCTAGCCTTGAGCTGAATTGCTGAGGGAAAGGGCCCAGGCCCAGAGTTCAAGCCCCACAACTGACAAGAGAGAATTCACAGAATGGGAATACCCAGAATATGTGAGTTAAAAATACCAGACGGTAAGACAATCAAATTAATAAAAGAAATTTAGTCTGCAAATGAATTAAGCAGAGTTCAATAGTACAAATGGCTAATAAATGCATGAAAAAATGTTTAACTGGAGTCCACTGCTCACATCTGTAATAATCCTAGCCACTGAGATCACTGTTAAAAGCCAGGCTGCTCAGGTTCAATCTACAAGATTCCTAATTGCAGTTAACCAACAAGAAGCTAGAAAGAAGTGGCTATGACTCAAATGGTAGAGTGCTAGCCCTGAGCAAAAAAGCTCAGGGATAGTGTCCAGGCCCTGAGGTCAAGGCCCTTAACCTGCAAGACCAAAAAAAAAAACGGGGGGGGGGGGGGGGGTAGTGGAAGAGCATTTTGCCTGAAGTACAAGGCATTGGTGTTTTGTTTTGTTTTTTTTTTGGGGGGGGAAGGGTTCCCTCAAAAATATATTTTCTGTCCGGATGGTGATGGATCACACCTATAATCCTAGCTCTTCAGGAAGCTGACCTCTGAGATCATTGTACAAAGCCAGACTGGCAAGAAAGTCCATGAGACAATCATCTCACTTGACCACCAAAATCACTGAAGGGGAGCTACAACTCAAATGGCAGGGTGCCAATCTTGAGCAACAAAGCTCAGAAACAGCACCCAGGGCCTGAGTTCTAGCCACAGGGTCAGCACAAAAGAAATAAATACACATATATAGAATCCATGTAAATATGTACTTGTATATGGCCTTGTTTATAGCAAATTTGTCTGTGCCCATGTGCCAGATTACTTCCAAAGATGATCCTCAGAGTATCCCGAGTATCTAGGATTACAGATGAAAACTACCAATGCCCATCCAGTAGATTACTAAACTGCCTAAAACTAAAGGGATCAAAGATGTCCTTCACCAGGTAGATAATCTGTAGTACATCCAGTACATCTAGATAATGAAACTTATTTTTTTGGCGGGGGGGGGGGGGGGGTTGTGGGGCTTGACCTCTGGGTCTGGGCGCTTTCCCTGTGCTCTTCAGCTCAAGGCAGGCGCTCTACTGCTTCAATCCACAGCACCACTTCCAGTTTTCTAGTGGTTTACTGGAGATAAGAGTCTCATGGACTTTCCTGCTCGGGTTGGCTTTGAACTGTGATCCTCAAATCTCAGCCTCCTGAGTAGCTAGGATTATAGGAACCTGGCTCAGACAATGAAATTTTTTGTAACACTTTACTGAATAAATAATATACACAAAGGATTGAGGGCACAGCTCAATGGCTGACCACTTGCCTTGGATGCTCAAGACATGGGGTGTAATTGCTAACATTGCAGTAACAACAAAAATGGAAATTAAAAGAACAAATTATATATTTTGCTTAGTTTGGATATATACATAAACAATACCATCATCATAATCAATGTACTAAAATCAGTTCCTGGCCCTATCGGCCTACTCACCTTGGCAGGACTTGCCTGACTGGCAGTGTGTCATGTGGTTCAGAACATTCTTCATCGTACGACAGTGGGGAAGGTTGCACTGCCTCACTTCCCCATTAGCCTGCTCCCGGCGCTGGCACTTGTGGGCATGTAAAAGGAGTACAAGCTGCTGCTGGATGAGCTTGCGCTTCTCTGGATCTGCAGTGTGTGCTCCAGAACCCATCCCTTGGGTGACTGGAGTCACCAGGCCTGGCTGCTGGCCCTGGGGGGCAGGTTGCTGCCCCTAAGGAATGTAATAAAGATACACAACTGTCAGTTGTGACCCTTTAGTAAATGCCAATCTATTTATTTTCAGGTAAGCCTTGTAATAGCCTTTGAAAGACATGTAGTTTTTTTGTTTTTTTATTGATAAAAACACATTTCTGAGGTTAGGGATATGTTTACTTGTCTTTACATGTCTATTACTTAGAGGATACCACCTAAAATATAGGTGACACACAACAAAAGTAGACCAGGTGTGGTGGCTCACACCTCAATCCTAGCTACTCAGGAGGCTGAGGATCACAGTTCAAAGCCATCCTGGGTAAGAAACAATTTTAAGTTGTTTTTTAATATATCCCCCAGTCCTGGGACTTGAACTCAGGTCCTGGGCACTCTCCCTGAGACTTTTTTTTTTTTTTGCTCCACGTTGGCACTCTACCTTTTGAGCCACAGCACCCACTGCTGGCTTTGTCTGAGTCTCTGGTGCTGAGGAATTGAACCGAGGGCTTCATGCATGTGAGGCGAGCGCTCTACCAATGAACCACCTGCCCAGCCCCTCCCTGAGACTCTGTGCTCAAGACTAGTGCTCTACCACTTGAGCCACTTCTGGCTTTTACTGTTTTTTTTTGTTTTTTTTGTTTTTTTTTTTTGTCGGTCGTGGGGCTTGAACTCTGGGCCTGGACGCTGTCCCTCAGCTCTTCAGCTCAAGGCTAGCGCTCTACCACTTGAGCCACAGCGCCACTTCCGGTTTTCTGGTGGTTTATTGGAGATAGGAATCTCACAGTCTCTCCTGCCCGGGCTGGCTTTGAACCGCGATCCTCAGATCTCAGCCTCCTGAGTAGCTAGGATTACAGGCGTGAGCCACCGGCACCCGGCTGTTTTTTTAACTGGAGATAAGAGTCTCATGGATTTACTGTCCAGGTTGGCTTCAAACCATGATCCTCAGATCTCTACTTCCTGCCTAGTTAGGATTACAGGAGAGAGCCACCAGTGCCCAGCTGTTGAGACTGATCTTCACTTAACTACCAAAAAACCCCACAAAAACAACGAAGTGGAGGTATGGCTCAACTGATAGAACACTTAAGTGAAAAGGTCCGAGCTATAAAGCCCAGACCCTGAGTTCAAGATCCAAGACCATTCCCACATGTGCACACACACACACATAAAATCTAAACATATGGTTGTAGTAAATCCAGACAATGAAATTTTTTTTACAGCTTTACTGAAAAAATGACATACAACAGCCAGGCGCTGGTGGCTCACGCCTGTAATCCTAGCTACTCAGGAGGCTGAGATCTGAGGATCGCGGTTCAAAGCCAGCCCGGGCAGGAGAGACCGTGAGACTCCTATCTCCAATAAACCACCAGAAAACCGGAAGTGGCGCTGTAGCTCAAGTGGTAGAGCGCTCGCCTTGAGCTGAAAAGCTGAGGGACAGCGCCCAGGCCCAGAGTTCAAGACCCACAGCCGACATAAAAAAAAAAAAAAAATGACATACACAAAAAAGGGTTAAATTTAGATTACTATGTCTTCCTATAATTACAGATCCCATGATTAACCAAAAAATGAATAAAAATGAAAAATAAACAGCCTGCACCAGTGGCTCATGCCTGTAATCCTAGCTACTCAGGAGACTGAGATCTAAGGATCAGGGTTCAAAGTCAGGCTCGGGGACTGGGAAGGTGGCTCAGTGGTCGAGTGCTTGCCTTGCATTCATGAGGCCCTGAGCTGGATTCCTCAGCACCGCATAAGCAGAAAAAGCCACAAGTGGCGCTATGGCTCAAGTGATAGCTAGCCTTAAGCTGAATATCTGAGCAACAGCGCCTAGGCCCAGAGTGCAGGCCCACCACTGACCAAACATACAAACAAAAAAAGCCAGACTGGGGCTGGTGGCTCACACCTGTAATCCTAGCTACTCGGGAGGCTGAGAACTAAGGAACACAGTTCAAAGCCAGCCTGGGCAAGAAAGTCCAGGAAATTTTTTTTTTTTTTTTTTGTCGGTCGTGGGGCTTGAACTCTGGGCCTGGGCGCTGTCCCTCAGCTCTTCAGCTCAAGGCAAGTGCTCTACCACTTAAGCTACAGCGCCACTTCCGGTTTTCTGGTGGTTTACTGGAGATAGGAGTCTCACGGTCTCTCCTGCCCGGGCTGGCTTTGAACTGCGATCCTCAGATCTCAGCCTCCTGAGTAGCTAGGATTACAGGCGTGAGCCACCAGCGCCCGTCTAGTCCAGGAAATTTTTATCTCCAATAAACCACCAGAAAACCAGAAGTGGCACTGTGGCTCAAGTTGTAGAGCTCTAGACTTGAGCTGCAGAGCTAAGGGACAGTGTCCAGGCCCAGAGTTCAAGCCCGCCCCATGACTGACCAAAAAAAAAAAAAAGAAAAGAAAAAGCCCACCTGGGCAGGAAAGTATATATGACTCTTATCTTTAATTAACCACCAGAAAAAAATGAAAGTGGCACTGTGGCTCAAGTGGTAGAGCGCTTGCCTTGAGCTGAAGAGCTTAGGGACAGCACCCAGGCCTAGTATTTAAGCCCCATGACCACAAAAAAAAAAAAAAAAAAAGTTGATTTTTCCCTAACATGCACCAATGTTTAAAACACATAAGGGGGCCTGGGGATGTAGCTTAGAGCATGGTAAAACAAAAACCAAAGTAATTTTTTAGAGAGGTTACATAGATGTAGCAAAAGCGAACAAAATTAATAGATCTGGTTGGTCTCTAAGAATGATGTTCTAAAAGTCTTTTACCCCCAAGAGCAAAAAGGTTCAAACTTTTCTGACAGAAATGCTTACTAGCCAAAGGAGCTGTAAGGTAGGCCCTGAAACTTCACTGGTCCTAGCTGGAACTGTCTTCTTATTGAACAATAGCCATCGAAAATAAAATACCATGTGAAATGCAAAGAAAGCAAAAGCCTCCTCTCTCACAGGGTTCACTTACTACATACCTTCAAACTCCTAATGTGTACAAGCACTGGCACATATAGAAGACAGCATCAAAGTTTTAACACATTCTTTTCTAAAATGCCAACTTAAAAAAAAAACATAAGTACACACCATGTTGGGCATCCCTCCTCCAGGAACTGCCTTTTTGTCCATTGCAAATGGAGATAAGCTATTTGGTAGTACAGTCTTTGTCTGAATCTGGAGACCCAGGCCACTGGCTCCAAGCTGCTGTCCAGAATTTTGAGAATATGGTGAACTGTAAGGATTGGGATTGCTCATCATTCCCATCTAGGAGTAAGAAAGAGAAGAAAATGGGAGTAAGAGAAGAAATTAAATGTTAACCCTTTATTATTAGGCCATCACTATTCTCGTCTCATTTTCTTTCTTTCCTTCCTTCCTTTCTTCCTTCCTTCCTTCCTTCCTTCCTTCCTTTCTTTCTTTCTTTCTTTCGTCGGTCATGGGGCCTGAGTTCTGGACCTGGGCACTCTTCAGCTCAAGGCTGGCACTCTACTACTTGAGCCACAGCGCCACTTCTGGCTTTTTCTGCTTATGTGGTGCTGAGGACTCGAACCCAGGGCCTCAGGCATGCAAGGCAAGCGCGCTCCCACTGAGCCACCTTCCCAGCCCTCACTTTCTTCTTTTTTGGGGTGGGGGGGTCCAGTTGTGGGGCCTGAACTCTGGGCCTGGGCGCTGTCCCTCAGCAATTCAGCTCAAGGCTAGCGCTCTACCACTTGAGCCACAGCGCCACTTCCGGCTTTTTTCTTTTTGCTTATATGGTGTTGAAGAAACGAACCCAGGGCCTCAGGCATGCAAGGCAAGTGCTCTACCACTGAGCCACCTTCCCAAGTTCAAGCTTCAAAACTAGTACAAAAAAAAATTTTTTTTTTTCGTTATATCGAAAATGAACTTTACAACTTTGGTGGGGGGTGGGGAAGGAGCAGGGAGGATCGATTGGGGGGCAGGGGGAGGATGGGAAGGGGAAACAAAGGAGGAGGCTACAATACTTAATAAGAAATGTACTCATGGGGCTGGGAAGGTGGCTCAAGTGGTAAAATGCTTGCCTTGCATGCATGAGGCCCTGGGTTCGATTCCTCAGCACCACATAAGCAAAAAAGAAAAAAGCCGGAAGTGGCGCTGTGGCTCAAGTGGTAGAGCGCTAGCCTTGAGCTGAAGAGCTGAGGGATAGCGCCCAGGCCCAGAGTTCAGGCCCCATGACCGGACCCAAAAATAAAGAAAGAAAGAAATGTACTCATTATCTTACCCATATAATTGTAACCCCTCTGTACAGTATTTTCACAATAAAAATAAATAAAAGAAAAATAATTTTTTTTTTGTAATCTGGTGTTCTACAATTTGAGCTACACCTCCAGCTGTATACTTTATGGTAGCTACTACTTTGAAGAGCACTAGCACTAATAGTTCACAAACCAAATGTCACGTGCAAATAAATGCATTTTCATTCAACAATTTAATACTGTATCAAACCAAAATCAGCTCTATCCCTAAATGTAAGGTTTAAAGTCAACCTCTGGCCAGATGCCGGTGGTTATACATGCCAATAATTCTAGCTTCTCAGGAGGCTGAGATCTGAGGATCACAGTTCAAAGCCAGCCCAAGAAGGAAACTCCATGAGTCTCATCTCCTACTAACCACCAGGAAACTGGAAGTGGAGCTTTGGCTCAAGTGGTAGAGTGCTGGCCTTTAGCTGAAGACCTCAGAGACAGCACCCACACCCAGAAGATCAAGCTCCATGACCAACCAAAAAAAAAAAAAAAAAAAGGAGTCTAGCTCTGACCAGGAGCTGATGGCTTGTATTTGTAATCCTCCCTACTCAGTAGGCTGAGATCTGAGGACTGCAGTTCAAAGCCAAACCCAGGCAAGAAAGTCCATGAGACTCATATTCTCTTCAATAAACTACCAAAAAGCCAGAAGTGGAGCTGTGACTCAAGTAGTAGAGCACCATCCTTACCAAAAAGCTAACAGACAGCCCTCAGGCCCTGAATGCAGTAGGGGAGATGGGGAAAGAAAGGGAAGGGAAGGGAGGAGAGAGAGAGAAAATAGAAAAAGTAAATTATCTCCAACTAGAAACAGCCAGCCAGCAAGACAGCAAGTATACAGAATGGTAACTCAGGATGAAATAACAACTAACCAATGAAAAGGGAATCACAAGAGGGCACTGGTGGCTCACACCTTGTAATCCTAGCTACTTAGGAGGCTGAGATCTGAGGATCATAGTTCTACTAATATTTTTACATGTCACTCTGCAATACATCTATCTATTCTAATAGACAGTTACAAAACTCATTTTTCTGCCGGGCACTGGTGGCTCATGCCTGTAATCCTAGCTACTCAGGAGGCTGAGATCTGAGGATCGAGGTTCAAAGCCAGCCCGGGCAGGAGAGACCGTGAGACTCCTATCTCCAATAAAAACACCAGAAAACCGGAAGTGGCGCTGTAGCTCAAGTGGTAGAGCGCTCGCCTTGAGCTGAAGAGCTAAGGGACAATGCCCAGGCCCAGAGTTCAAGCCCCACGACCGACAAAAACAAAACAAAACAAAAAAAAACTCATTTTTCTACCCACTCACAAGTGTTCATGCCTGCCTTTATAATACAGCAGGGGTAAAATGATAAAACATGAGCCTCAAAGAAAAAAATGAGGGAAGGGGTAACAGTTCCAAAGAAATGTGCTCAATACCTGACTTAGGAAACTATAACTCCTCTGTCCATCACCTTTATAAGTAAAAGCAGAACAAAACAAAACAAAACTATGAGCCTCATCACCAGTGGACATTCACAAAAGGAAAACCACCTCAGTTTTTGTTGTTGTTTTGTCAGTCCCTGGGCCTGAACTCTGGGCCTGGGCGTTGTCCCTCAGCTCTTCAGCTCAAGGCTAGCGCTCTACCACTTGAACTACAGTGCCATGTCCAGTGTTTTGCTAATGTGGTGCTGAAGAATCAAACCCAGGACCTCATGCATGCAAGGCAAGCACTCTACCACTAAGCCACCTTCCCAGCCACCGACCTCAGTTCTTTTGGCTTTGTAATTCTATAAATCTATACATTCCTAAAACTATCCACAGGCTCACGCCTGTAATCTTAGCGACCCAAGATGTGAGGATCAAGGTTCAAAGCCAGCCTGGGCAGGAAAGTCCATGACACTCTAAAACTAGAAGTGTTGCTATGGATCAAGTGGTAGAGCACTTGCCTTGAACTGAGGAGGTGAGTAGGCCCAGAGTTCAAGCCCCACAACTGACCAAAACAAAACAAATAAACAAACAAAAAAAAACTAGAAGTGGCACTGTGGCTCAAGTAGTAGAGCTCTCACCTTGAGGTGAAGACCTGAGCTGGACGCTGGTGGCTCACGCCTGTAATCCTAGCTACTCAGAAGGCTGAGATTTGAGGATAGCGGTTCAAAGCCAGCCCGGGCAAGAAAGTCCCTGAGACTCGTCTCTCCAATAAACCACTACAAAATTGGAAGTGGTGCTGTGGCTCAAGCGGTAGAGCGCTTGCCTTGAGCTGAAGAGCTGAGGGATAGCGCCCACACCCAGAGTTCAAGTCATACGACTGACCCCCCCCCCAAAAAAAAAATCCAGCCTGAAAACACAATTGAAAAAAAGTTCTTGGGCTGGAAAGGTGGCTCAGTGATAGAGCTCTTGCCTTGTATGCCTGAGGCCCTGGGTTCGATTCCTCAGCACCACATAAGCAAAAAGAAAAAGCCAGAAGTGGTGCTGTGGATCAAATGGTAGAGCGCTAGAAGAGCTGAGGGACAGCGCCCAGGCCCAGAGTTCAGGCCCCACGATCAGACCCAAAAAAATAAAAAAATAAAAAAATAAATATAAATTCTTGTTTTGTCAGTCAGGCTTGAACTCAGAAGCTGGCCACTGTCCTGAGCCATGGTACTCAAAGCTAACACTATCATTTTGATTTGAGCCCAAATGAACTTCCAGTTTTCTGGTCCTTAATTGGAGATACAAATATCACTGACTTGACTGCCTTGGCTGGCCTTGAACTGTGATCCTCAGATTATCAACTACCTCAGTAGCCACATTACAGATGTGAGCCACTGGTGTTTAGTGCCAAAAAATTCTTTTATACTGCAAAAATCCAAAAGCAAGTCTGGCTCAAGTGTAGGGCACCAAGCCTTGAACAAGGAAACCAGGCAAGAGTAGAAGGCCCTAAGTTCAAGCTCCAAAAAAGGATGTCTGTATCTACATCAATACCATAATATCCCCATGATACAAAGGAAAAGAAAAAAAAAAACCACTACAACATTAGTAACCCTATCAACTCAGGAGGCTGATATTTGAGGATACTGGTTCAAAGCCAGCCCAGCCCAGCCCAGCCCAAGCAGGGGAAAGTCTGTGAGACTTACCTCCAATTAATCACCAGAAAACTGGAAGTAGTACTGTGGCTCAACAAGTGGTAGAATGGAGCTGGGAAGGTGGCTCAGTGGTAGAGTGCTTGCCTTGCATGCATGAGGCTCTGTGTTCGATTCCTCAGCACCGCATAAGCAGAAAAAGCCACAAGTGGCTCTGTGGCTCAAGTGGTAGAGCGCTAGCCTTGAGCTGAAGAGCCGAAGGACAGCGCCCAGGCCCAAAGTTCAAGCCCCACAACCAACAACACCAACTTGTAAATGCCCAGCAAATCCCTGTACCCTTGTATTATGCAGCAGATGCTCTATATAAAATTGAACATCAGGGCTGGGAAGGTGGCTCAGTGGTAGAGCGCTTGCCTTGCATGCATGAGGCCCTGGGTTCGATTCCTCAGCACCACATAAGCAAAAAGAAAAAAGCCCGAAGTGGCGCTGTGGCTCAAGAGGTAGAGCGCTATCCTTGAGCTGAAGAGCTGAGGGACAGCGCCCAGGCCCAGAGTTCAGGCCCCACGACTGGACCAAAAAATAAAAATAAAAATAATAAAAATAATAAAAAAATAAAATAAAAAAATTGAACATCATCACTGAAGACTTGAAACCCTCGCTAGAATACTCAGATGGGCACTGAATATGCACAAATCAACACGGTACTCACCTTAAGAGGCTGGGGGCCTCTCAATCCTGCTTGTCCTCCCATCTGAGGAGAGCCCTGCTGCAGTGGCTCAGTCAATAAGCTGCCAGTATTTCCCATTCCTGGGTTTGGGTACTGCATATTCGGTCGTCCCCGTCCTGCTCCAATTGAACCATTCATGACTTGATTAGGCATTATCCCTTGTCCGTTGCCTGCAGCCAACATTCCAGGATTCATGCCAGCATTCATCCCTGTGTTCATTCCCATGGCAGGCTGATTTACTGGACTGTTCATCATACCTGTTGTGGACTGAGTAGGACCCTGATTTGGTCCACTGGTGCCCATCCCCATGTTGGGAGAAGTCAAGCCAGGCTGTGCCATTGGGCTTTTGACCATGCTATTTATCAAACCTAATCCAGGACTGTTCTGTTGGGCCTGACTTGCCATGACCTGGCCTGGACCACCAACCCCCATGTTGAGGTTAGGGGAACTACCAGATCGTAATAATTCTGACAACTGTTTATGTTTAGAAGCTGCATCTTGTACTATGCCAAGACTTGTCTGAATCTGACTAATATCACCACCATTGGTTAGTCCCAATTCTGTAGAGTTGATTAATTCATCTGGTAAGTCGTGCTCCAGGTCAAACAGAGAGCCAAAATCTAAACACAAATACAAAAGATACAGGTTACAATTTGACACAGAATAAGAAACTGTTACTAAAATTAAAAAAAAAAAACAAAACTTTACATTTTGGTTCTTACAACTTAACATTTCCAAATATGACCCCAGAAATATTATCTTATTATTATACTGCTATACTTGCTACGCTATATTATAAAACATCTATGTATTCAAAAGGAATTTTTGGTTATGCAACATTGAATACTTGAGAACTTATCCCAACACCTTTTCATATGTATATAAAATAATACACATACTGTGAAGAACCGCAAAGATATGGAAACAAAGGACTTCCTCCTAAATTTTTTTTTTGGTGGGGACAGTCTGGGGGCTTGAACTCATGCTCAGGGCACTGTCCTTGAGCTTCTGTTTGGTCAAACTGAGCACTCTACCACTTGAGCCACAGAGCCACTTCTGGCTTTTTGTGTATGTAGTACTGAGGAATCAAACCCAGGGCTTCATGCATACTAGGCAAGAACTCTACCACTAAGCCACATTCCCAGCCTAAAGGACCTTTTCTTAATTTGTCTTATTGTTTTTCTGTACTCTTTACCTCAAATATGGTGTATTCATGTGCACATCTGAGGGAAGGTGGGAGGACAGAATCAGAGGAAAGCAGGCAAAAGTACAGCAGAGGAGCCTATCAGCTGCTGGACATTGATGAAAGAGAACTAAGCAACTGAAGGGTGGTGATAGGAGGGAGGGAACAAGAGAGGAGGAGGGAACAGCTGATACTAAGCAAAAGGAAAGAAATGTACATATCATCCGACATACTTATATGTAAATACATATATGTGTATATGTATACACATATACAGTACATGTGTGCTTGTGTGTATATATATACATATTTATGGGAAACCTGCTGTATATCACCTCTAAAACAATAATTTTTTAAAAAGCAATTATAAAAAAAATGTAGCTTGATAAGAAATGTACTCATTATCTTGCCCATGTAATTGTAACCCCTCTGTACAGTATTTTCACAATAAAAAAAAACTCAACATCAAAAAATATATATGTAGGGCTGGGTGCTGGTGGCTTACGCCTGTAATCCTAGCTACTCAGGAGGCTGAGGATCTGAGGATCACAGGGTTCAAAGCCAGCCCGGGCAGGAAAGGCCATGAGATTCTTATCTCCAATAAACCACAGAAAACCGGAAGTGATGCTGTGGCTCAAGTGGTACAGCGCTAGCCTTGAGCTGAAGAGCTAAGGGACAGTGCCCAGGTTCAGAGTTCAAGCCCCACGCCCAAAAACAAAAACAAAAACAAAAAAACACCTCAACTCCTGAGTTCAAGCCCCAGGACTAGCACCAAAAAAAAAAAAAAAAAAGGGAGGGGGGATTCAAATTGGGTGTTGGTGGCTCATACCTGTAATTGTAGCTACTCAGGAGGTTGAGATAATAAGAAGTTTAAAGCCACCCCAAGCAGGAAACTCTTGAAATTCTTAACTTTATTAGCAAAAACCCTGGGCTAGAGGTATGGCAGAAATTGGCTGGGAAGGTGGCCTAGTGGTAGAGTGCTGCCTCGCATGCAGGAGGCCCTGGATTTGATTCCTCAGCACCACATACATAGAAAAAGCGGGAAGGCCACTTTGGAAAGCAGTCTGGAGGGTCCTCAGAAAGCTAAATATTGACCTCCATTATGACCCAGTCATACCACTTCTAGGCATCTATCCTGAACAACAGGAACCAGTCAGTATACAAGGACACATGCACCTCCATGCTTATTGCAGCACTGTTCACAATAGCCAGGATATGGAAACAACCCAGATGTCCCACCACAGATGAATGGATCCAAAAATTGTGGTATCTATACACAATGGAATACTATGCAGCCATTAGAAATGACAAAATATGGGCTGGGAAGGTGGCTCAGTGGTAGAGTGCTTGCCTTGCATGCATGAGGCTCTAGGTTCAATTCCTCAGCACCACATAAGTAGAAAAAGCCAGAAGTGGTGCTGTGGCTCAGGTGGTAGAGTGCTAGCATTGAGCTGAAAGCTGAGGGACAGCGCCCAGACCAAGTTCAGGCCCCACGACCAGCAAAAAAAAAAAAAAAAAAAAAAGACAAAATAATGGCATTTACAGGGAAATGGATGGAACATGAAGAAATCATGTTGAGCGAGGTAAGCCAAGAGCAAAGAGACAAACGGTACATGGTCTCCCTGATAAGTGGATGCTAAATCCAAAATGTTAGGTGATACGACAAAATTAACAAGACTTAAGAAACAAAGAACTTCCACTCATCTGGTCAAATCACTACTAAATAACCCCATGCTGCTGATCACATGTATGGCATATATGTGCACACCAGAGGGGAACCAGGAAGACGACACAAAACTTGAGGGAATCAGGGAAAAACATACAACAGCAGGACCCATTAGCTGCACAGGACATTGACCAAAATGAACTAAACAACTTAATGGCAGCAATGGGAGGGAGGGGACAAATGGGAAAGAGGGAACAGCTGATGCTATGCAAAACAAAAGAAATGTACATACCACCCAATGTGGAAGAAATAACTGTATATGGCAAAGCTCATAGAAATCATAAATGTTATAGACCGTGATAGACAAATTGCTCCAGAAAAGTTATAACGTGTTTGTGACTTTAACTGAGCATCACTATCCCACAATGTGAAATTTGGGGAATTATGTAATCACTTAATCACAATTTAAAAAAAAAAAAAAAGCAGGAAGGGGCACTGCGGCTGTGACTTTAACTGAGCATCACTATCCCACAATGTGAAATTTGGGGAATTATGTAATCACTTAATCACAATTAAAAAAAAAAAAAAAGCAGGAAGGGGCACTGTGGCTCAAATTGTAAAGTATTAGCCTTGAGCAAAAGAAGCTCAGAGATAGGCCCTGAGTTCCAAGCCCCAGGACAAAAAAAAAAAAAAAGGAATTGGCAGGCCTGGGAATGTGGCTCAGTGGTAGAATGCTTGCCTAGCATGCACAAAGCCCTGGGTTCAATACCTCAGCACCACATAAGCAGAAAGGGCTGGAAGTGGCACTATGGCTCAAGTGGTAGAGCGCTATCCTTGTGCTGAGGAGCTGAGGGACAGCGGCTCAGGCTCAGTTCAGGTCCCATGACAGACCAAAAAAAAAAAAAAAAAGAATAAGAAAAAAACCTGGCAGAGTGGCAGCCTTGGGAGGAAAAAGCCAAATAAGAGCTCATGTTTGAGTCCAACCCCCCTAGGATCAGTGTGTGGGCGCACACAGATACTCAATTAAACTGGACTAAGTTTTCAGAACTCTTCCAAAGTTAAAATATAAACTAAAAATATGAATGAAAGATTTAGCCGGGCGCCGGTGGCACCTGTAATCTTAGCTACTTAGGAGGCTGAGATCTGAGGATCGCGGTTCAAAGCCAGCCCCAGGCAGGAAAGTCTGTGAAACTTTTTTTTTGGTTTTGTTTTTTGTAAGTCGTGGAGCTTGAACTCTAGGCGCTGTCCCTGCACTCTTCAGCTCAAGGCTAGTGCTCTACCACTTAAGCCATAGCACCACTTCCGGTTCTCTAGTGGTTTATTGGAGATAAGAGTCTCACAGCCTTTCCTGCCTGGGCTGGCAATGAACCCTGATCCTCAGATCTCAGCCTCTTGAGTAGCTAGGATTACAGGCGTGAGCCACCAGCACCGGATGTGAAACTCTATCTCCAATAAACCACCAGAAAACCAGAAGTGGCGTTGCAGCTCCAGTGGTAGAGCACTAGCCTTGAGCTGAAGAGCTGAGGGGCAGCGCTTAGGCCCAAAGTTCAAGCCCCACGACTGACCAAAAAAAAAAAAAAAAAAAAAAAAAAAGGTGAAAGATTTAAAATGATCCATAGGGGCTGAGAATGTGACTTAGATTCCTGAGTACCACATAAAAAGAAAAAGCTAGGCCAGGGCGCTGCTGGCTCACACTGTAATCCTAGCTACTCAGGAGGCTGAGATTTAGGGATCACGGCTCAAAGCCAGCTGGGGCAGAAACTGAGACTCTTATCTCCAATAAAGCTCTAGAAGACTGGAATTGGCCCCGTGGCTCAAGAGCTGTGGGACAGCACCCAAGCCCAGAGTTCAAGCCCCACCCCCCCACCCCCACCCCCACCCCCCCCCACACACACACGAAAAAAATAATCCATAAAGACATGCAATACAAAAGACCTTTTTATAATGAAACCTGTAAATTCAGTGTGAGCTCTTAGAAGACAGGCTATTACTCTTTATGAAGGGTCTTGTCCTAGGGCTTGAACTCAGGGCCTGGGCACTGTCTTTTGCTCCAGGCTAGCATTCTATAACTTGAGCCACAGCACCACTTCAGTTTTTTTGTTTTATGTGTACTGAGGAATCAAATCAAGGACTTCATGCATGTGAGGCAAGCATTCTACTACTAAGCCACCTTGCCAGCACCTATAAATATGAAGAGTCTTAACTGAGTAAATAAATTTGTTTTAACATGATTTATAAAACCAGACACTACTGACTCATGCCTATAATCCATCCTAGCTACTCAGAAGGCTGAGAATGGAAGTTCAAAGCCAACCCAGGGGCTGGGAAGGTGGCTCAGTGGTAGAGTGCTTGTCTTGCATACTTGAGGCTCTGGGTTTGATTCCTCAGCACCACATAAGCAGAAAAAGACCAAAGTGGTGCTGTGGCTCAAGTGGTAGAGTGCTAGCCTTGAGCTTAAATGCTAAGGGTCCGCACCCATGACTAGCAAAAAAAAAAAAAAAAAACCAACAACAACCCAGGCAGAAAGTCCATACATAGACCTCCCTCATCTCCTATTACCATCAAAAAGCAGAAAGTGGCTCAAGTGTTGAGTGCCAGTCTTGAGCAAAAATGCTAAAAGGGTTGGGTGCTAGTGGCTCACTAAGCTACTCAGAAGTCTGAGGTCTGAGGATTATAGTTGAAAGCCAGGGAAGGAAATCCTTTGAGATTCACCTCCAATAAATTACTCAAAAAAGCCAGAAGTGGTACTGTGGCTCAAGTGGTAGAGCACTGGCCTTGAGCTGAAGAGCTCAGGGACAGTGCCCAGGCCCAGAATTAAAGCCCCAAAACCAACAACAAAAAAAAGTATTTCGGGGCTGGGAAGTTGGCTCAGTGGTAGAGCGCTTGCCTTGCATGCCTGAGGCCCTGGGTTCGATTCCTCAGCACCACATAAGCAAAAAGAAAAAAGCCGGAAGTGGCGCTGTGGCTCAAGTGGTAGAGCACTGGCCTTGAGCTGAAGAGCTGAGGGACAGTGCTCAGGCCCAGAGTTCAGGCCCCACAACCGGACCAAAAAAAAAAAAAGTATTTCTTACTGTAGTATGGTCAAAAATTTTTTGAAAAGCACGGGACAGCTCCTCCTTTATAAGAATGTCATTAAGACTCAGATAAGCAAATGAAAAATAGACTAACATTCAGTCACACATTTTGGGGGGGCGATGGAGCAAGTGGTGCTGTAGCTCAAGTGGTAGAGTGCTTGCCTTGAGCTGAAGAGTGCAGGGACAGCGCCTAAGCCCAGAGTTCAAGGCCCCTGACCAAAAAAAAGAAAAAAGAAAAAGAAAACAGCCTGGGGCTGGAAAGTGGCTCAGTAGTAGAGTGCTTGCCTTGCATTCATGAGGCCCTGGGTTTGATTCCTCAGCACCACATAAGCAGAAAAAGCCAGAAGTGGCACTGTGGCTTAAGTGGTAGAGCACTAGCCTTGAGCTGAAGAGCTGAGGGACAGCGCCCAGGCCCAGAGTTCAAGCCCCATGACCCACAAAAAGAGAAAGAAAGAAAAGAAGGAAGGAAAAGAAGGAAGGAAGGAGGGGAGGGACGGAGGGAGGGAACACTCTGTGATATCTCTAACCTTTATTACAAATTTTACCTATTTTTTTATTTTTGGTTCTAGGGGTGGAACTCAGGGCTATACCTTTGCTAGGCAAATGCTCTATGGCTTTGAAGTATAACTTTTTTTTTTTTTTGCTTTTTGACCTAGGGACATTCTAGCTTTTTCAGCAGATTTCTATGTGAGCCTACTTACATTCCCTACCTATCTATATACCACCACATCCAGTTGCTTCTGTTGAGATTAGGGTGGTGAGGGTTATCTCAGTTTTTGTCTGTATTGGACTACACCTGCAATGACAGGTGTGGACCATTATACCCAGCTACTAGTTGAGATGGGGAGGGGGACCGTCTAACTTTTTCTTTTTTTTTTATTGTGAAAATACCGTACAGAGGGGTTACAATTACGTGGGCAAGGTAATGAGTACATTTCTTATCAACCATTGTTGCCTCCTCCTTTGTTTCCCCTTACCATCCTTTCCAACCCCCCACCCCTTAACTTTTTCTGACCTAGCCTGGAACCACAATCTTCCCAATTCTGACTCCAGAGTTTAGTTATACATGTGAACCAGCAGCAGCTGTTCCCATAAGGATATATTACCGTATCCTTACACTCAGAAAAAACAAAACAACTTCCATCTTTTAGGCAGATGATATTATAAACGAACCAGTGAGGGGCTGGGAAGATGGCTCAGTGGTAGAGCGCTTGCCTTGCATGCCTGAATCCCTGGGTTCGATTCCTCAGCACCACATAAGCAAAAAGAAAAAAGCCAGCCGGGCGCTGGTGGCTCACGCCTGTAATCCTACCTACTCAGGAGGCTGAGATCTGAGGATCACGGTTCAAAGCCAGCCCGGGCAGGAGAGACCGTGAGACTCCTATCTCCAATAAAACCACCAGAAAACCGGAAGTGGCGCTGTAGCTCAAGTGGTAGAGCGCTCGCCTTGAGCTGAAGAGCTAAGGGACAACGCCCAGGCCCAGAGTTCAAGCCCCACGACCGACAAAAAAAAAAAAAAAGAAAAAAGCCAGAAGTGGCTCTGTGGCTCAAGTGGTAGAGCACTCACCTTGAGCTGAAGAGCTGAGGGACAGTGCCCAGGCCGAGTTTAGGCCCCACATCCAGACAAAAAAAAAAAAAAAGAATCTCAGGGCCGAACACCGGTGGCTCACGCCTGTAATACTAGCTACTCACGAGGATGAGATCTGAGGATCCCCATTCAAAGCTAGCCTGGGCAGAAAAGTCCATGAGACTCTTATCTCCAATAAACCATTAGAAAAACTGGAAGTGGTCAAGCGGTAGAGCGCTCGCCTTGAGCTGAAGAGCACAGGAACAGCGCCCAGATCCAGAGTTCAAGCCCCACAACCGACCAAAAAAAAAAAAATTCTGGGACTGGGAACGTGGCTTAGTGGTAGAGTGCTTGCCTACCATGCATGAAGTCCTGGGTTCAATTCCTCATTACTACATAAAACAGAAAAAGCCCAAAGTGGTACTATGGTTCAAGTGGTAGAACGCTAGCCTAGAGCAAAAGATGATCAGGGACAGTACCCAGGCTCTGATTTCAAGCCCCAGGACTGGCACCAAAAATTTAAAAGAAAAAAATTTAATCCAGAATTATTTGTTTCATTTAGTCATTAACTTCAGGCCAGGTGTCCTAGCTACTGGGAAGACTAAAATGGAGAGGGTCAATGAAATCCTGGAATCTGAGATTGGCATGGGCAACAGGGATAGAACCACTCTCAATAAAAAATAAACAATTTAACCTCATCAAGGAGGAAATTATGGCTGGGAATGTGGCTTAGTGGTAAAGTGCTTGCCTGGGTCAATTGCTCAGTACCACATAAACAGAAAAAGCTAGAAAAGGCTCTGTGGCTCAAGTGGTAGAGTTACCCCTGAGAAAAAAAAAGCTCAGGGAAGCTAGGCGCCAGTGGCTCACCCCTGTAATCCTAGCTACTCAGGAGGATGAGATCTGAGGATTGTGGTTCAAAGGCAGTCAGGGTGAGAAAGTCTGAGAGACTCTTATCTCCAATCAAACCACCAGAAAATTGGAAATGGCACTGTGGCTCAAGTGGTAGAGCATTGGCCTTGAGCTGAGGGACAGCGCCCAGGCCCAGAGTTCAAGCTCCAGGACTGGCAAAAAAAAAAAAAAAAAAAGGAGGAAATTCAATTGGAGCTTGGAGACACATGCTTGTGATTCCAGCACTCAGGAGGCTGAAACAGGAGGATCATGATTTTAAGGACAGCCTACACTATACAGCAGAGACCCTGTCTCAAAAAAAAAAAAGATTAACTCTAAAACTTGAACATACAAAAAGAACCCCGTCTTATTTTCCATTAATTGTTGGATGTTTGCATTGGCAGAATAACTCCTAAATTGTTTTTGTAAATATACTAGGAAGTATTTTACACTCCCACTTGTGTTTACAACATTCTTCCTACACTTTCTCCATTCCAATTTAACCATTTCATGTCTCTACAAACACCACGGTGCATTTTCAGCTGTTTCAATTCTTTTTTTTCCAAGGTGGACAAGGTAGAAAATCTAACAAAAATGTACCAAACTTTTTTCCTTCCCTTTCATTCATTGGACTTATCTCTACCTGCGCAATATAACAAGAACTCATGCCTTAAAAAGGCAATCATACTATAATACACATGACTTACAACTTAACAAAAGGTCACTTTATGTTACTGTCAACCACACAACCTTCATATCAATGAACAAGCCTTGAGAATAAGTAATTGCTATAGAAAGTTAAGTACTTGGTGGTAAAATGTTCTGCTATATTGGCTCCATGGTATTGACAAGACTCCAGAAGCAGAATACTTAATGTAATTAACATTCATGCTTAAAAAACAAAAAATTAAACATAATAACACAGATCTAAGAGCCAAAAAAGGAATGGCCACTATTAAAGTGGCAAGTCACTAGTACAGAATGTTATTGAGAAAGGAAAACTAACATATTACCAGCATGTCGCAGGTAGCTCATTGCTATAATCCTAGCTACTCATGAGGCTGAGATCTGAGAATCTAGGTTCCAAGCCAGCCCACCAGAAGACTTTTATCTCCAATTAACCACCAAAAAATCTAAGTATAAGTGTGGCTCAAAGTGGTACAGTGCTAGCTAGCCTTGAACAGCAAAGATCAGGACCAGCACCCAGGCTGGTAAGTTCAAGCTCCCAGTACTGACAATAAAAAAAAAAGTTCTTACCACTTCTCTTGTTTTATATATACATTAATCTAGTGAGCAAATAGCTGGTATATTTTATGCACTAACTGTTCAGTTGCCTTGAAATAGGGGAGGGTTTGGCTTGGGAGAACAAACCCAAGCCAATCTGGACACATCCAATAGGGCCACAGAAAGGTCATTTACCTACTTGATCATTACCTACTTAATTATGCTAGAGCCTAACAGGTCTTTACACTGTGTGCTGTAAGTTTATATACTAACAGCTTGCTTACAAAGCAGTGACAAAAAATAAGATGTTCACTGAGTAATGGAAAGCAATATATCATCCTCATCAATTTCACTCACACTTGTAGTCCTAGCAACTAGGAGGTGAGATCTGAGGATCACAGTTCAAAGCCAGCCTGTGAAGGAAGTCTGTGAGATTCTTATCTCCAATTAACCACCAAAAAGCCAAAACTAGAGCTGTGGCTGAAATAATGAAAAACCTAAAAGACAATGTTCAGGCCCTAAGTTTGAGCCCCATGACTGGCACAAAAAGAAAAAAGAAATAAGTTCAATAACATACACAAGTTTGTAATGGTGCACAGTGCAAAGTAAGTTTAATGAGACAGTTTTCTTTATATACTCACTCTTCCCCTAAAATATTCAGTTCCAACAACAACAACAACAACAAAGAATTCCTAAAGTAGAAACTTGATATGGGCGAAAAAATAACCCTACCCACAAATTTTAGAAAAAAATAATACTAAGACAAAATCTTAGTACTTAAAAAAGCGAATTAATTTAAATGTTAAAGATTGTTTTCACATTTAGGACTCTAATAATAATTACTCAAAGGTATTTCTAAGAGCAAAAACAGTTTTTGTTGTTATTTGTCATGTGAGACACTACAAAAATAAGTTAGCCTAAGTATTACAAGTTAGCCAAGTAGAGATCAGGTTGGTATGTAGAATGCAGTAGTGCAACTGAACATTTATTTAAACAGAAACTTCAAAACAAACCTGCTTGGGGGGGGGAGGCTGGGAAGGGATGTGAAGGGTAAACCAAAGGAGGAGGGTGCAATGCTTGGTAAGAAATGTACGCATTATCCTGCCCATGTAATTGTAACCCCTCTGTACAGTATGTTCACAAATAAAATTAAATTAAATTAAAAAAAAAAACCTGCTCCAATCAGTCAGAATTAATCAAAATAAAGTATATAAAGTTTTCCCTACAATATTCAAACAATATTGACTGGCTCAAATGTAAAAATCCATTATCACATTACACAGAAACAACATAAAAATGTACAGGAAAATGTATCCAAAGATAATCTAGGGCTGGAGGTGTGGCTAGTTAGGCCCTAGTGAAGAGGCCAGTTCAAAACCACAGTACTGCAAACACCTAAGAGGGTGAATGACAATGTAAGAGAAGTGCAAATGAACACAATTTGGTATGTATGGATATATAAATTTTGAATGAAGACAAATGAAAAAGAAAATCCCTGAAGACTATACAGAAGCTTCAAGGTATTGTCACAGATCAAAGTTCATACACAGCCAAGGCTAGAACCTTACTTAGGTAAGGAAGCACTGCAGGATTCCTACTTCTCAATTTGTGTAGATTAATTTAAACTCCTGACTTATGACACATTTATTTTAATAAATAAACAATTCAAGGCATTCTATTTTCATCCTTTAAAATGAAGCTCACTTGGAAATATGCTCTAGAAGTTTGTACAAACTTAAAGGGAACATTCAACTACACTGCATTCTCACTGGCAGATGGAGGGATGACGTTGAGCCTGTTCTCAGGGAGTTAAAGAGATGTTTGTAGTAAGGAGGAACATCTTGTAGACTGTCAGATGGCCAGCCATTCTTCCTCTTCATTATCCTGGCATCTCAAAACAACTAGACAGCAAAAAGGGAGGTTTGTAGGAATCAAATTTATAACCTGACACTAATAGTAGGAAAATAAAGAAGGGGATATGAGTTATCCCTGCTTTTTCCCTAACAAAGAGACTGTCTACAACCGGGTAGACAACCCATCGACTTTTTAAAAGAATCCGTAAGCCTTTCAAACTCAAACTTCAATCTTGAAATACATTTTAAGAGCAAAACAAAAATCATATGCAAACACCAAAAGCTAACTTAGCACATTTTAAACTTTCATGTTTGAAGTTCATGACTGGAACTCTCTGAACTTCTCATCTTGGATTTCAAGGTCTATAATTCCAGAAAACCGTATGTCTTTTCCCCTAAATAAGAAAATGCCTCTGCTTGCTCTATCTGAAAACCCAGAGTTTCAGACATTTTGGTCTCACATCAAAAAACGGGGAGATGTAAAGTGAACTGCGCTCCATATTGATCCTTAAAGCAAACAAGGGGGGGTAATTAAGAATAGTACGTAAAATAATTTTGTTCAACTTCACATCAAACTTGAGATCAGGCACCACACTCTCTCTCTCTCTCTCTCTCTCTCTCTCTCTCTCTCTCTCTCTCTCTCTCTCTCTCTCTCTAACACTCCATTCCTCAACAGAAAGTCTTGTACTACGGGGCAAAAGCCTTGAAAAGAAAAAAGTGGGAAAGTAGAGGAAATCGAATTAAATTTGAAAGAGGCAAAAGGATTTGAAATCCCTCCTTTACCACCACCAGCAGAAAAGCTAAAACTAAAATTGCATAAAAATCCCTTACACACAAATGCACTGGCATTTCCCAAATTAAACTGCACGGAGCCAACAATAAAGGGCATTTCCATGCAGCCCTCACGAGCTCCAATTCCAGAACACACATCGATATGACATGACATAGTGTTGCAACAAAATGTATCAGGAGGCAAAGAAAATGGTTGGGCTACTGGACCCATTCAAACACCTTTCAAATTAATTACGGGGCAGGGAACTAAGAGGAGACACGGGGGGAGGGGGAAGAAGATACTGAAGAATAAAGGTGCACGAAGGAGGAACGATTAAGGAGAACGTGGAAGGCCCTGGACTCCCGAGACTAACCTGTGCCGTCGCTGGCGGACGCCGAGAGGGCCGGAGACGAGAGTTTAGGCCGCTTGGCTGAAGGCGGCCCCGGTTCCACCACATTCTCGGCCATTTTTAATTCTTTCGCAGATTGAGGCAGGGAAAACGCGAATCCTCAGGAAATCTCTTCTTCGGCCGGGGATCCCCGCCCCGCTACGGAGGGGGGGAGTGGGCTTTGGGGGGTCTCCGTCGACACCGACGGGGGTGGGGGAAGTTCCTTTTTCTCTTCGCCGGGTGGCGGTGGCCGGGAGAGGGATGCGATCGCGGTAGAAAAGGTAGGGGCAAGTGCGAGGGGCCGGGCCTGGCCAGGCCCGGAGGAGGGCTGAGCAGCACCGCCCGCGAGCGCGTCCGCTGCGGAGAATCCCCGGGAACTCGCGGCTCTAGAGGCGCAGTCCCCAGCCCGCCGCGGCCGGCCCCTGCCCAGCCGAGGTCTGCCGGAGCTCCGCCGCCGCCATCAGCCTCTTCCTCCTCGGCGCTGTCCTCCTCCTTCTCATCGCCACAAGGAGGCGGGGGCGAAACGGGGGGAGAGGAGGAGGCGACGAGAGACACTCACCTCCTCCCGGTGCCCCCTCCCGGGCCTGCGCCCCCACCCTCCCCGCACTCCTGCCGCTGCGCTCCGCGCCGCCGCCGCCGCACCGGCCCCTAATGGCCGCACCGAGCTCACCCGAGCCGAGAGCCAGGCTGGCGCCGCCGCCGCCTCACATCGCGCGGCGGCCGGCGGAGGCGCAGCTGGGACGCCGGGCGCGGAGCTTCGCCGGCTCCGAGGGCCGAGGGGGCCGGGCCGGGCCGCGCCGACGCCGCGCCGAGCCCACCGAGGAGGCCCCGCTCGGGCAGCCGTGCAGGCGGGCCTCCCCGCGCGCCGCGCTCGCCGCCGCCCTCCTCTCCCGGGGAGGAGAAACCACTGCGGCCGCCGCTGCGGACCCCCACCCCGACGGCCGGGTGCCCGGAGCGCCCGCCCCCCCGGGGCTCGGCTCGGGGCCGCCCTCAGCGGCGGGCGACGGCGCCGCGGGGCGCGGGCTTATGTAATGGTCCCCCCCTAGGCGTCGACGCCGGTCGGGCTCCGGGCCGCGGTGGGGGTGTGTGCGGGCGGGAGGGGGCTGGGGGTCGCCGGGCCCGTGCGCCCCGGGCCCCCTGGCACTGTGTCGACCCCGGCCGCCGCTCCCCGGCCCGACTTCCTCCCGCACTCCCGGCTCCCGCAGTTCGCACTCAGCCCGGCGTCCCGCTTGCCCACTCTCGCCCGCTCCCTATCGCCCTCGCTCCCCCCCAGTCCTAGCACACAAACAAGATGGCGGCTGTTGTTTCTTCCCTCTGCCGAATCCTCCTTACAGGCTAGCGGTAGCGGCGGCGGCCGGAAATGAGCCAAGGGGGGTGCGGAGGGGGCGGGGCGGGGCTCTGGAGGGCGGGGCGGGGGCGGGGCCTCAGCAGCGCCGCGCACACAATGGGGGAAGCGGCGCCGGGGGCGGGGCCGCCTCCAATCACGGGATCCGCCCAAGGCCCCAACGCGGTTGGCGCTTCCGCAAACTCCCCCGGCGACACCCGGTGGCTCCCTTTAAAGGGGAGGATTTATTTTAAGGGGGAGCCGAGGGGCGGACTCGGAACCTATTTTCGGTCGGTGGATAATTACGGGAGGAAGGTGTTTGGGCCGGGTTCCGACGCCTAGGACCGACTGGAACCCCGGGTCGGAGCCCAGGAGCTGCTCCGGCCCGGCGCAGTCAGGGCGCAGGTGGCAGCGGTGGGGCGCCTGTGGGGACCGCCCTGCGGCCCGGGGTTTGAACAGCCGGTCATGCGAGCCCCGCGGAGCCCACCGGGCAGAGGGTTCGCTGCGCTTGGGTTTTCGGGAACGGGACCCCGCACCCGTCGCCTTCCCAAAGGGCGCAGTTCAGGGCCCAAATTCACTCTGACTACTTTTAGGTCTTCAAAAAAAAAAAAAAAGAAAGAAAGAAAAGAATTATAGGAGAATACCTACTACTTTAAAAAGAAAAACTGCAGCCAGGCGCCCGTGCCTCACGCCTGTCATCCCAGCTACTCTGGAGGCTGAGATCTGAGGATCACGGTTCAAAGCCAGCCCGGGCAGGAAAGTCCGTGAGACCAGAAAACCGGAAATGGCGCTGTGGCTCAAGCGGTAGAGCGCTAGCCTTGAGCTGAGGGACAGCGCCCAGGCCCAGAGTTCAGGCCCCACGACTGACCCCAAAAAAAGAAAGAAAAGAAAAATGGGGGGGGGAAATCACAGCAGAAGGGCTAGACCCAGATGGACTTTTTTACCTATCACGTGCATGCTTTTTGCCCGTACCCCAAACAGGTGACATTCTCACCAAAGGAGCCTTCAAATATGTTTGGAATCTACCCAAGACCAGAAGACATTTTAGGCTATTTCTTTAGGATGCTGATCTACTGGGCCCCAGATTAGTTAGTGCCAGGTTAGAGACCAGGCTAGTTAGTGCCTTAAATATAAAATAACTATAAGGAGAAAAGTGCGAAAGATAATGTAATAAGTCTGGGAAGCACTTGAATAGGAAGTCAGGTGAGTGGAACAGCAGTTCTGCTGTGCAAACCAGAGGACAAACTTTCTACAATGAAGAGAATAATTTAAGAACCGATGACTGGGGCTGGGAAGGTGGCTTAATGGTAGAGTGCTTGCCTAGCATGCATGAAGCCCTGGGTTCGATTTCTCAGTACCACATACACAGAAAAAGCCGGAAGTGGTGCTGTGACAAGATGTAAACTGCTAGCCTTGAGCAAAAGAAGCTCTGAGATATAGTGCCCAGGTCCTGAGTTCAAGATTGCAATTGCCCATATGGATAAGTTCTGACCTCTTCAAGTCCAGTTTTTCCCTCCCTGCATCCCCCCCCCCAAAAAAGCAGGCAAATGGACAAGGTCAGTTACTCCACAGCCCAGACTGAAGAAAGGGCCATTACCATTTTGTACACCACCATCTCAAACCCCACTTGTAAAATATTTTGAGATGAGGGTCCCACTAAATTGCCTGGGCTGTTCTCCAATTTGAGTTCCTTCTGGCCTCAACCTCTTAAGTGTTAGGATTATAGGCATTTGTCACTCTGCCAAGCCCAGGACAGTGCCTCTTTATCCTAAAGCTGTTACAAAATGAATACATATGTAGAGGGTAAGAACAAGATGAGCTTTCGGGGAAGATTTAGTTGTTTTTAATAATAGACCCACACTTATCATAAAGAAAGACAAAGGAAAGAAATGTGGACAACACCTGGAAACTTGGTCTCCTTATGGGAGGTTGCTTACACGGTTTTCTGAAGACTGACTTTACAGAAAAGCTAAACTTAGTTTTGCAGACGATTCAGCCTGTGTCTTTAGCAGTATCCAGACATACCTACCTCTGTGGCAAAAATAAAATACCTGAGACAAGTACCAGTGGCTCACTCCTGTATTCAGAAGGCTGAGATGGGAGGATGGCCAATTAAAGTCAGCCACCCAGGCAGGAAAGTCCCTGAGACTCTTATCTCCAAGTAAGCAGCAAAAAGCTGGTTTTGCTTTGAGCAAAAAAGCTGAGGAATAGCACCCAGACTATGAGTTCAAACTCCAGTACTGGTCACACATGCACACGCATGTGCACACACACACTCGAGCACACACACAGTGTTTGCACTTACTACTAATCTACAAACTTGGATCTCCAAACCAAACAAGATATCCTTTATGAGTCCCAAATGAGTAAAAAGGAAAGACTGAACTCATGAGATGAGGTTTAAGCAGTGCATAGAAGCTAACTTGGGGGAGATCCTATGAGCGGAGCGGCAGACGGACCTCCTCAGGAAAGAAGAGTCTGCTGTAATGGAAGCCCAGTTACTTGGCACTTCTTCCTAGCATTTGATCTTCTCTTCCTTCCTTCCTTCCTTCCTTCCTTCCTTCCTTCCTTCCTTCCTTCCTCACTCACTCCCTTCTTCCCACCTTCCGTCCCTCCCTCTCTTCCTTTCTTCCTTCCTTCCTTCCTTCCTTCCTTCTTTTCTTTCTTTTTCTTTTTCTTTCTTTTTTGGCTCCAGGTCAGCTTGAGGCTTGAACTTAGGACCTGGGCACTGTCCTTGAGCTATTTTGCGCCAGGCTAACATTCTACCACTTGAGCCATGCTCTATTTCTGGTCTTTTTGGTGATGTATTGGAAACAAGAGTCTCAAAGACTTTTCTTCCCAGGCTGGCTTTGAACTGAGATACTCATATCTCAGCCTCTTGAGTCACTAGGATTACAAGCATAAATCACTGACACCCTGCTGAATATGATTTTTTTTCCATGTTGAGAGCCTGGTATGGGTAGCATAGGTTTGTAATCCCAGCACTTATAGAGCTGAAGCAGAAGGTTCTAAGTTCGAGGAACCTAGGCAACAGCAGAGACTGGCAGGTAAGCCTAAGGACTCAACAAAAGATTTAAATTCTATCATTTGGCAGCCATGTGACTTGGTCAGGGTCAACATCTATTAAGTAGGTTTTGTGATTCGACCTACTTTGTTATACACTTGTGCTTGTAGCTCATCTAGCTTGTGCCTAGCATGCATAAGGTCTTTGGACTTGATCCACAGCACATCAGGAAGAAAAATGATTAAATATGAGCCAGGCTTGGTAATGCCTGTAATCACACCCGCTCGAGACAGAGACAAGAGAGACAAGAAGATCACACATTTAAGACCAGCGTAGGTAAAATTAGGGTAACCCTACCTCAAAATCATGTACCTCAACTGGTACAGTGCTTGCTGCAAAGTACTGAGGTCAATTCTCAATAATGCAAAAAAAAATAAATTAGTGACAATAGCAATAATATCAGTACTAACTAACTAAAGTATCTGGTAAATTGTTAACCAATATGCCTTAGCTATTTCAAATCATTGGTTCTAAAATGGAACACAGGATGCTAAGGTAAGAAGATTATGTGTTCTAGGCCAGCCTGATCAACATAAAAAAAAAAAACAAACAAAAAAACCCTGTCTCAAGAAATAAGTGAAAGTCCGGTGCCTGTCATCTAGCTACTCCAGAGGCTGAGATCTGAGGATCAAGGTTCAAAGCCAGCCCAGGCAAGAAAGTCTATGGGACTCTAGTTAACCACCAGAAAACCAGAAGTGGTGCTGTGGCCCAAGTGGTAGAGCGCTAGCCTTCAGCTAAAGAGCTAAGGGACAGGGCCCAGGCCCAGAGTTCAAGCCTCATGACTAACAAAAAAAGCAAAGAAAGAAGTGCAGCCAGGCACCCATGGCTCATGCCTATAATCCTAACTACTCGGGAGGCTGAGATCTGAGGATCATGGTTCCAAGCCAGCAGGAAAACCCATAACCTTTTTTTTTTTTTTTTTTTTTTTGCCAGTCCTGGGGCTTGAACTCAGGGCCTGGGCACATCCATGAGTTTTTTATGCTCAAGGCTAGCACACTAGCACATGAGCTATAGCACCACATCCAGGTTTTTCTGTTTATATTGTACTGAGGAATCCAACCCAGGGCTTCATAAATGCTAGGCTAGCACTCTATCACTAAGCCACATTCCCAGCCCTCCATGAGACTCTTTTTTTTTTGGGTCCAGTCGTGGGGCCTGAATTCTGGGCCTGGGTGCTGTCCCTCAGCTCTTCAGCGCAAGGCTAGTGCTCTACCACTTGAGCCACAGCGCCACTTCCAGCTTTTTTTTTTTTTTTTTTTTTTGGCTTATGTGGTGCTGAGGAATGGAACCCAGGGCCTAATGCATGCAAGGCAAGCCCTCTACCACTGAGCCACCTTTCGAGCCCTCGATGAGACTTATCTCCAATTAGCTACCAGAAAGTGGCACTGTGGCTCTGTTAGCCCATACTCTAACAGGCTCAAAGTGGTAGAACAGTAGCCTTGAGTGAAAAAACCCTCAGAGACTGTTCCATACCCCAAGTTCAAGTCCCAGGACTGAAAAATAAAAATTGTGTTAGTAGTAAGGTACTGAAGGCTCACACCTACAATTCTAACTATTGTGAGAACTGTAGATCCTGGTTTGAAGCCAGCCCAAATCAGACAAAGCCAAAAGACTTAGCTCCAATTAACCATCAAAAAAGGCAAACAGGGCCAGGTGCCAGTGGCTCATGCCTGTAATCCTAGCTACTCAGAAGGCTGAGATCTGAGGATTGGATTCAAAGCCAGCCCTGGCAGGAAAGTCCATGAGACTCTTATCTCCTGTAAACCACACAGAAAACTGGAAGTAGGGCCTGTGGCTCAAGCACTAGAGTGTTAGCCTAAGAGCTGAAGAGTTGAGGGATAGTGCCCAGGCCCAGGGTTCAAGCTCCACAGCCAACAACAACAACAACAAAAGAGCTGGACAGAAGTGGTGCTGTGGCTCAAGTGGTACAGCACTCACCTTGAGCTAAGAACTCAGGGACAGCACTCAAGCCCAGAGTTCAATCCCACAACTGACAAAAAAGAAAAAAAATGTAAAAAAAAGCTGGACAGGGAGTTATGGCTCAAGTGGTAGAGTATCTGCTGTGAGTGGAAAAGTGGAAAAAACTGGCGAGAGGGGCTGGGAAGGTGGCTCAGTGGTAGAGCGCTTGCCTTGCATGCCTGAGGCCCTGGGTTCGATTCCTCAGCACCACATAAGAAAAAAAAAGCCGGAAGTGGCGCTGTGGCTCAAGTGGTAGAGCACTAGCCTTGAGCTGAAGAGCTGAGGGACAGCGCCCAGGCCCAGAGTTCAGGCCCCACAACCGGACCCAAAAAAAAAAACAAAACTGGCTAGAGGCGTAAGCATTAAGCCCACCTTTGGTCCTCGGCTCCACCCAGACCTGAGCTCCTCCCAGCCCTAGAGTTCCCGCCATACAGCTGGCCCCTCCCTCTCTCCACCCAGACCCACCGGAGATCCCTTCTACCTTACTTCCTACACTCCGACCCTGCTCCCCTACCTAGATAGTTAAGGCTGCCACGTGCTCTCTCTGGGGCAAATATGGCTCCTCTAATAAACCGTGTAATCATTTTCTCCCGTGCTTGTCTGCCTCCACGTGGTCCCCTGGGGTAGATATGATGGATCTTTTCAGAAGGAGGACCTGATTTCAGGCCTCCCTGTATGGACACAAAAGAGAGAGAGAAAACATAGGGTTAAATGTAAGGTGTTTAACAAAGCCTTGCACTTGGCAACTGATCACTCTTGGGCTACTGTTGACCTCTCTGTAGTTCAAAGGAAGAATCAAGGAAAGATCTAGCTTGCTCTAAGACATTTGCTGTTCACCTTGAAACCTGATGAATGTTATGTTCATGACTGAGTGATGAAATGTAAATGCGGACAGAGTTGTAAAAATAGCTATAAGTCATTTACCAGAACTTAGATTTCTATACTCTTCCAAAATGATGTCACTGTGAACACCAATATATTCTTTTGCCTAGCTGAAATTGTTTTTCTACAAGGGAGAGTAAACTGAGCACCAATGGCTCACACCTGTAATCCTAGTTACTCGGGAGGCTGAGATCTAAGGATGAGGGTTTGAAGCCAGCCCAAGCAGGAAAGTTCAGGAGACTCATATCACCAAAAGGCCTAAAGTGGAGCTGTGGCTCAAGTGATCGAATACTTGAGTCTAGAACAAAAAAGATTTCAGGGGCTGGGAAGGTGGCTCAGTGGTAGAGCGCCTGCCTTGCATGCAAGAGGCCCTAGGTTCAATTCCTCAGCACCACATAAGCAAAAAAGAAAAAAAAAAAAAACAGAAGTGGCGCTGTGGCTGAAGTGGTAGAGTGCTAGCCTTGAGCTGAAGAGCTGAGGGACAGCGCCCAGGCCCAGAGTTCTAGCCCCAGGACTGGCAAAAAAAAAAAAGAAAAAAGTGAATTGAAGTATCCTTCAAATGAGAGAATACTGGCCTTGAGCAAAAAAGGCAAGCAAGAACTAGAGGCCCAGAGTTCAAGCCCCAGTACTAGCACAAAAAAAAAAAAAAAAAAAAAAAAAAAGAGGAGGGAGGGGAGAAAGAAGGAAAGAAATATGGCCTAAAATTGCTCCATTGTATTCAAAAAGGTTGCTCAAAGGAATTGTAAAAGAGATTGATATGCAAATAAGTTGTTTAATCTTAGCCTTATGGCCTTGGGCTGAGGCCACTGTTGGTACCTACTATCCTGACCAAAGAACTGGGAATTTACCTAAAGCACCTCAAAATAGCTGTTCCGCTCTCTGCAGCCAGCACGCATTTCTCTTTTCAGCACTAGCATGGTCTACTATTGTTGCTTTGTGACAAACTACAGTTTTTATCTGGGACTGCCTGAGAGGAAGGCTAGGCAAAGGGCAAAGAGGTTCTTTTCCTTTTCTTTCTTTCAGTTGTTGATGGTGGGGTTTGAACGCAGGGCCTGGTGCTTTCCCCAACCTCTTTTTTTGGCTGGTCATGGGGCCTAACTCTGGGCCTGGGCACTGTCCCTCACCTCTTCAGCTCAAGGCTAGTACTCTACTAGTGGACTACTGGAGCCATAGTACCATTTCTGGCTTTTTCTGCTTATGTGGTGCTGAGGAATTGAACCCAGGGCCTCATGCATGCAAGGTAAGTGCTTTACCACTGAGCCATCTTCCCAGCCCCTCCCCAACCTCTTTTGCTCAAGGTTGTCCCTCTACCAACTTAGAGCTACAGCTCCACTTCCAGTTTTTGAGTGGTTAATTGGAGTTAAGAGTCTCAGGGGGGGGCTGGGGAGGTGGCTCAGTGGTAGAGCACTTGCCTTGCATGCTCAAGGCCCTGGGTTCAATTCCTCAGCACCACATAAGAAAAAAAAGCCGGAAGTGGCGCTGTGGCTCAAGTGGTAGAGTGCTAGCCTTGAGCTGAAGAGCTGAGGGACAGCGCCCAGGCCCAGAGTTCAGGCCCCACGACTGGACCAAAAAAAAAAAAAAAAAAAGAGTCTCAGGGGGATTTTTTGGCTGACTTTGAACCGTGGTCCTCAGATCTCAGCCTCCGGAGTAGTTAAGATTGCTGTACAGGTGTGAGCCATTGGCGCCCAGCATGGAGAGTTTCTTTCCTAAAACCCACGTAACAAGTCAGTTGCAGCATGTTTTGAAGATGAAAATTACCAGTGCAGCTGGGTGCCAGTGGCGCATGACTGTAACCCTAGCTACTCCAGAGGCTGAGATTTGAGGATCAGGGTTTGAATCCAAGTTGTACAGGAAAGTCCACAAGACTCATAACTCCAGTTAACCAGTGAAAACCCAGAAATGGTTTTGTCCCTCAAGTAGAAGAGTTGTCAGCCTTGACTGAAAAATCCCAGTGATAGCATCAGCCCCCAGTATTATCCCCCAGCCCCCAAAAGAAATAGAAAGTGAAAATGTCAGGTAGAGGAAGCAGTAATAAGTTTGGAGCCAGGTGCTGGTGGCTTATGTCTATAATCGTAGCTACTCAGGAGGCTGAGATCTGAGAATCATGGTTCAAAGTCAGCTGGGACAGAAAAGTCCGGGAGACTTTTATCTCCCATAAGCTACTCAGAAAAAGCTAGAAGGCACTGTGGCTCAAAATGGTAGAGTGCTAGCCTTGAGCAAAAGAAACTTTTTTTTTGGGGGGGGGGTCCGGTTGTGGGGCCTGAACTCTGGGCCTGGGCGCTGTCCCTCAGCTCTTCAGCTCAAGGCGAGGGCTCTACCACTTGAGCCACAGCGCCACTCCCGGCTTTTTTTTCTTATGTGGTGCTGTGGAATTGAACCCAGGGCCTCAGGCATGCAAGGCAAGCACTCTACCACTGAGCCACCTTCCCAGCCCTAGCAAAAGAAACTTAAGGATGTGGGAAAGCCCAGAGTTTAAGCCACTGGACCAGCAATCAATCAATCAATAGAGTACAATATCAGCCCTTGGTTTGGGTCCTTCAGGTGAGTTCAGCTTTTGGTGTGGTATGACACTCTCATTGTGATCATCCATTGATGGCTGATTTCCCGAGTACTTATTCACAGTCTGTGTTTCCCTATGGGTCTTTCTATGTCGTGAAAGAGAAGTCCACATACAACAGATCAACTGCAACATTCAAGATGGTAACAGAGCAACTCTCCTGAAAACGATGTGGGCATTACCCTGGAGTTTGTTTGTTGTCCGTCCTAGGGCTTGAACTCAGCATCTGGGTGCTGTCACAGCACCGCCCCTGCCCCCCCATCCCCCCTTCTGATTTTTTGGCAATTTAGTGGCACTACTCCTGTGGCACTATGGGAACAAGAAGCACCATGATGGTCTGCCACATGTTATGTCTGCCACTTTGTGTGCATGTGTGTGTCTGTGTGTCTGTGGGCGTGTGCACATGCTTGAAACACAGAGCCTAGGCACCTGTCCCAGAGCTTTTTTTCTTTTTTCTTTTTTTTTTTTTTTTTGTCTGTTATGGGGCTTGAACTCTGGGCCTGGGCGCTGTCCCTCAGCTCTTCAGCTCAAGGCTAGCGCTCTACCACTTGAGCCACAGCACCACTTCCGGCTTTTTCTGCTTATGTGGTGCTGAGGAATCAAACCCAGGGCCTCAAGCCTGTGAGGCAGGCAAGCACTCTACCACTGAGCCACCTTCCCAGCCTGAGCTTTCCTTTTTAAATCAAAGCTAGCAGTCTATCACTTGAGCCACAGCTCTTTGGCTTTTTGGTGGTCAACTGGAAATAAGAATCTCACAGACTTCCCTACCTAGGCTGGCTTTGAACCACTATCATCAGATCTCAACCTCCTGAATAGCAGGATTGCAGGTCTGAGCCACCAGTGCCCAGCTGTCTGCCACTTATCTATCTAACAGCTCCCCTTTCTTTCCCTTATTTCCCCCCTTACTGCCATTATGGATGATGGGATGATGACCATGAACTGGCTTGGAGACTCTGACATTCTTTCAGATGACAGCAAAGGGGTTGAGTCTGGAATAATTTAGACTGGTTTTCTTGGTAGAAAGGAAAAAGTTATCCGGGCAGTGGTGGCTGACACCACCAGCTGCAACTCAAAGTGCTAGAGTGTTAGCCTTGAGCAAAAAAGCTTAGAGAGGAGCTGGGCACCAGAAAGTCCATGAGACTCTTATCTCCAATAAACCACCAGAAAACCAGAAGTGGCACTGTGGCTCAAGTGGTAGAGCACTAGCCTTGAGCTGGAGAGCTAAGGGACCATGCCCACGCCCTGAGTTCAAGCCCCAGGACAGACCAAAAAAAAAAAAAAAAAAAAGCTCAGGTTGGGCTAGAGATGTGGCTTAGTGGTAGAGTGCTTGCCTAGCATTCCTGAAGCCCTGGGTTTGATCCCTGAGTACCACATAAACAGAAAAAACGAGACGTGGAGCTATGACTCCAATGGTAGAATGCAGTGCTAGCCTTGGGCAAAAGAAGCTCAGGGACAGTGCCCAGGCCCTGAGTGCAAACCCCAAGACTGACCAAGAGAGAGAGAGAGAGAGAGAGAGAGAGAGAGAAGCTGTAAGGATTGTGGTTTAAAGCCAGCTCAGGCAGCAAAGTCTGTAAGACTCTTATCTCCAACTGCCCAAAAGCACAAAATAGGCTGGGCACTGGTGGATCACGCTTGGAATCCTAGCTACTCAGGTGGCTGAGATCTGAGGATCGTAGTTCAAAGCTAGCCTGGGCAGGAAAATGCGTGAGACTCTTCAATTAACCACCAGAAAACTGGAAGTGGTGCTGCGGTTCAAGTGGTAGAGTGCTTGCCTTAAGCTAAAGAGCTGAGGGACAGCACCTAGGCCCAGAGTTCAAGTCCTACCACCGAACAAAAAAAAAAAAAAAAGATAGCTATTTGTTGCTATAACAAAATACCTTGGGGAAAACACTGAAGAAAGAAAGATTCACTTTGGCTCATTTTGAGGGGTTTCAGTGTGTGGCCCGTTGGTTCTGTGTCTCTGGGTCTGTCCTAAGGAAAGGTCCTGATGGAGCGTGCAGTGGAGCAGGCTGTTCACTTCATGGTAGCAAGGAAGCAGGGGAAGAAACAATTCAAATCCCCCTCTTTTTTTTTTTAACTGGTCGTGGGGCTTGAACTCAAGGCCTGGGTACTATCCCTGAGTCCTTTTGCATAAGGCAAGTGCTCTACTACTTTGAGCCACAGTGCTACTTCTGGGTTTCTGGTGGTTAATTGGAGAGAAGAGTCTTCTGGACTTTCCTGCCTGGGCTGACTAGTCTCAAACCTTTGATCCTTGGATCTCAGCCTCTTGAGTAGCTAGGATAACAGGTGTGAGCCACCAGTGCCTGGCTGCATCTAACAGTCTTGGAGGCTGAGAGGCAGCCTGAGGCATATTTGGGGAGCAGGAATAAAGAGGAAGTTATTCCTACCTAGTATGCACAAAGCTTTCAGTGCAAATCCCAGTACTACCAGAAAGAAGGGAAGGGAAGGAAAGGGAAAGGGTTGGGAAGGGAGGGGAGAGAAGGAGTGAGAGAGAAAAAAAAGAGGGCAGTGAAGCAGTGTTGGGAGTGGCTTCAGGGCTAGAGTCCCCAACAGAGGAAGCAGCATAGATGGAGGGGTGCAGAGCTCTGACCCTTTGAGGAACTGGAAGAAATTAAGCTCAGCCAGAAGCTGACATGAATCAAGCTGATTTCCAGAAGAAGCCATGATAGAAATGTGGAAAAAAGCAGCTAGGAATGTGGCTTAGTGGTAGAGTGCTTGCCTAGCATGCATGAAGCCCTGGGTTCAATTCCTCAGTACCACATAAACAGAAAAAGTTGGAAGTGGCGCTGTGGCTCAAGTAGTAGAGCTCTAGCCTTGAGCACAGAGAGGTTTAGAATGCCCAGGCCCCTGAGTTCAAGACAGAAGGGACAAAACTGAATTTGCAAAGATGAGATACTAGACTGGGGGTGTGACTCAACTGGTAGAGAGAAAGCATAACATTATCATCATCCTCACTCCTCAGGGATTGGTGGCAAATGCCTGTAATCCTAGTTAATCAGGAGGCTGACTTCTGAGGATCAAGGTAGAAAGTCTATGAGAATCTTACCTCCAATTAATCATCAGAAAAACAGGAATGGAGCTATGGCTTAAAATGGTAGAATACCATATTTGAGTGGAAAAATCCAATCAAGAGTTTGAGTCCAGGTCTGGAAATGTGGCTTACTGGTAGAGTATTTGCCTACCATGCTTAAGGCCCTGTGTTCCATTCCTTGGTACCACATAATAAATAACATAAATAAAATTAATGAAATTAAAAGAAAAAAGCATAAAAAAAAGACCTTGAGGCTCAGAGTTTAAGCCTCAGGATAGATACTTTAAAAAAAAAAAAAGAAAAGAAAAGAAAAGAAGGAAGTGGTACCTTGGCTCAAGTGGTAGAGCGCTAGCCTTAGCTGATGAGCTGAGGGACAGCACCCAGGCCAAGAGTCCAAGTCCCACAACTGACAAAAAAAGAAAAGAAAAGAAAATCTGGTGCCACTGGCTCACGCCTGTAATCCTAGCTGCTCAAGAAGCTGAGAACTGAAGATTGTGGTTCAAACCCAGTCCAGGCAGGAAAGTCCATGAGACTCTTCTCTCCAATTAACCCCAGAGAACCAGAAGTGGTGCTGTGGCTCAAATGGTAAAGTGCTCGCCTTGAGCAAAAGAAGAAGCTCAGGAGCAGTGTCTCAGCCCTGAGTTCAAGCTCCATGACTGACAAAAAAAAAAAGGTGGGGGGGAAGTTGGCTGGACACAGGGTGAGCACAGAGAAGAGATCTCATCTAATACGGGGTGCAGATTCCTTAGTAGACAGAGAACAAGGGGGAGTCACAGAGGGTTCGGGTGAGATCCAGAAAACCAGGCATGCTGAGACAATGAATTTGCATTTTCTTCTGAAAATAGTAGTAAGATTCTGGCTTTCATCAGAGAAAGAATAGGATCAGATTTGCCCTTGGCAACGATGCCCATGCCTGGCACTAGAGAGTGGGCCAGAGAAAACCAGGGAGGATGAGATTATAGCAGCCTGGAGGAAGAAATAAGGACCTGAACTGAAGAGTGGCTGACTCAGCTTCCCTTACCTTCTGGGATGGAACAAACACCTGACAGTTCCCAAGGCATAAGGCCACAGAGACCCATGCTTTGCTTATGGAACAACTCTGCTGACTCAGCACACACCATCACTCCCCCCTCCCCCCACCCCCTGCACTTCTCTCTTTCATTCTGAAACCCAAGCTCAAGTGTAGCCATTGCCCAAGAGATATCCAAACAGTAGAAAGTTCTAGAGGCTAGGAGTCCAAGTTGAAGGGGATGAATCTCATCTGTTAAATATGTCTCTTTCCCTCTACTTCCCTCCTCCCCTCCTCCTCTTCCCCTCCCCCAGTTCTTCTCCCTCTCCTTCTTCCCCTCTACCTCTCCTTCTACCCCTCTCCCTCCCACATCCCTCTCTTCTTCTCCCTTTCCCTTTCTCCCTTCCCCCTCTCTCTGTGATACTCACATCTCAGCCTCCTAAGGAACTAAGATTGCAGATGTGAGCCACCGACACCTGGCTTTTTATTTTTATTTTTTTCCAGATAGGGTCTTGAGCTTTTGTCTGGGCTAACCTTAGACCACGATCTTCCTACTTCTGCCTCCTGAGAAGCCAGTATTAAAACTGGTACTAGACCTGGGTAAAACTTCTTCCACACCTTACACAAAAGGTGGAACATTTGTGGTAGAATGCTTGCCTTGCATGCATGAGGCCCTGGGTTCGATTCCTCAGCACCACATAAACAGAAAAAGTGGCACTGTGGCTCAAGTAGTAGAGTGCTAGCCTTGAGCAAAAGCAGCTCAAGGACAGCACCAAGGCCCAGAGTTCAGGCCCTACAACTGACCAAAAAAAAAAAAAGAAAGAAAAAAATCTGGCCAGGCATTAGTGGTTCACACCTGTAATCCTAGCTACTCCGGAGGCTGAGATCTGAGGATCACAGTTCAAAGCCAGCGTGAGCAGGAAAGTCCTTGAGACTCTTATCTCCAATAAACCACTCAGAAAACCGGAAGTGGTGCTAGGGCTCAAGTGGTAGAGCACTTGCCTTGAGCTAAAGAGCCCAAGGACAGCACCCAGGCCCAGCAAGGGCAGCACCCCAGCCCAGATTTCAAGCCCCACAACCCACAAAAAACAAACAAACCAAAAAACACCTAGAATTCTATCACTTGAGCCACAGCTCTATTTCTGGCTTTGGGTTATTAATTGGAGATAAGAGTATCAGGGCCTTTCCTATCCAGGCTGACAGGAGCTCCTCACTCCTCAGCCTCCTGAGTAGCTAGGATTATAGGCTTGAACCAACAACACCCAGCTCACTCTGTACTCTTGAACACAATGATTCATCTAAGTTAGTGCTCTTGACATATCTGATCACTCACAACCAATGGGTTCAAATTCAGATACTTTATTTATTTATTTTTATTTTTTATTTTTTGGGTCCAGTCGTGGGCCTGAACTCTGGGCCTGAGCGCTGTCCCCCAGCTCTTCAGCTCAAGGCTAGCACTCTACCATTTGAGCCACAGTGCCACTTCCGGCTTTTTTCTTTTTGCTTATGTGGTGCTGAGGAATCGAACCCAGGGCCTCATGCATGCAAGGCAAGAGCTCTACCACTGAGCCACCTTCCCAGCCCAAATTCAGATACTTTAATTTGCTGGCTTGAATGAGAAATCCTGTGGATGTGGCCGGAGGAGAGGAAGCAGGATTTAGGAATGTGGGGATGGCATTAGCAGAGGCCAGCGGGGAGAGGAAGGCCAGTTCCCAGGACAGCTTCCTGACCTGGGATCCAGCCTTTGGTGGAAAAGCCCCAGGAGGCAGAAAGTCAGAGCATCGGAAGGCTGAGGAAAAAAGAGAAACAGTATTTTCTTTTTTTTTTTTTTTTTGTCGGTCATGGGACTTGAACTCTGGGCCTGGGCGCTGTCCTTCAGCTCTTCAGCTCAAGGGGAGCGCTCTACCACTTGAGCTACAGCGCCACTTCCAGTTTTCTGGTGGTTTATTGGAGATAGGAGTCTCACGGTCTCTCCTGCCGGGGCTGGCTTTGAACCGCGATCCTCAGATCTCAGCCTCCTGTGTAGCTAGGATTACAGGCGTGAGCCACCGGCGCCCGGCTGAGAAACAGTATTTTCAAGGTGAGAATAGTCTAAGCCAGAGATTGCAAGAGTAAAATAATCAAGTAGACATAGAAACGGATAGAAAGGCCACAGGAGGGGCTGGGAATGTGGCTCAGTGGTAGAGTGCTTCCCTAACATGTATGAAGCCCTGGATTCCATTCCTCAGTACCACATACACAGAAAAGGCCAGAATTAGTGATGTGGCTCAAGTGGCCCTGAGTTCAAACCCCAGTATTGGAGGAGAAAAAAAAGAAAGAAAAGAAAAAGAAAGAGGGGCTGGAAAGGTGGCTCTGGTAGAGTGCTTGCCTTGCATGCATGAGGCCCTGAGTTCGATTCCTCAGCTCCACATAAGCAGAAAAAGCCGGAGGTGGCGCTGTGGCTCAAGTGGTAGAGCACTAGCTTTGACTTGAAGAGCTTAGGGACAGTGGCCAGGCCCAGAGTTCAGGCCCCACAACTAATATGAGAGAGAGAGAGAGAGAGAGAGAGAGAGAGAGAGAGAGAGAGAGAGAGAGAGAGGGAGGGAGGGAGGGAGGGAGGGAGGGAGGGAGGGAGGGCAAAGGAGAAACATTTTTGAAGACAAACTTTGTTGGCTCACAGTAAAAAAGGAATAGTGGCTCAAGAGCAAGCACACATCACTCCAGGAGTTCAGCAATGCAGAAAGGGCTATGGAGATGGTTTCTCCTCCAGTGCCTCCATGATCAATCATCTGCCTTCTCGCTCCTCTGTATTGAGTCCTGCGACCCTTCCTTTCTCACCCGACCCCACAGAGTTAAGACAGGGCATCAGAACTCAGCTCCTCCACCTCTAAGACACCAGATGCGCCCCGTTTCCTCTAGCATTCATTCCTTTCTCCAGTTTCAATATCTGACAGAAGGAACTAAACTTTCCCTAGATTTTACAGGGCATCTGGAGAAAATCAGAAGATTTAGTTCAGAATAAGGACCATGCTATGGTTTAAATGTGTACCTCATGTATTGGAAATATAATCCGCAATACAAGTGTTGAAAGTGGCACTTTCTGGGACTGGGGAGGTGGCTCAGTGGTAGAATGCTTGCTTGCAAGCATAAGGCCCTAGGTTTGATTCCTCAGCATCACATAAGCAGAAAAAGCCAGCAGTGGCACTGTGGCTCAAGTGGTAGAGCACTAGCCTTGAGCTGAAGAGCTGAGGGACAGCGCCCAGGCTCAGAGTTCAGGCCCCATGACTGGCAAAAAAAAAGGAAAAAGAAAAAGAAAGTGGCACTTTTTTTTTTTTTTGCCCTGTATGCTGCTATTTGGGATTGAACTCTAGACCTCACACTCTTGCTCTACCTGCTTTTTCCACTCCCAGGGGGTACTCTACTAATTGAACCATTACTCTAGCACTTGAGCCACACCTGTAGTTTAACTTTGTGTTGGTTAAACAGAGATAAGAGTTCTTGGATTAGCCGGGCGCCGGTGGCTCACGCCTGTAATCCTAGCTACTCAGGAGGCTGAGATCTGAGGATCGCGGTTCAAAGCCAGCCCGGGCAGGAGAGACCATGAGACTCCTATCTCCAATAAACCACCAGAAAACCGGAAGTGGCGCTGTAGCTCAAATGGTAGAGCGCTCGCCTTGAGCTGAAGAGCTGAGGGACAGCACCCAGGCCCAGAGTTCAAGCCCCACAACCGCCAAAAAAAAAAAAGAGTTCTTGGATTTAGCTAGCTCCAGTGGCTCACACCTGCAATCCTAGTTACTCAAGAGGCTGAGACTTGAGCATTGCAATTCAAAGCCAGCCTGAGCAGAGGGCTGGTGTAAGACTGTAATCTCAAAGCTAGGGAGGACAGGAAGTCTATGAGACACTTATCTCTAATTAGCTAGAAGTAGAGTTGTGGCTCAAGTGGTGGAAGACCAGTCTTGAGTGGAAAAAAGCACAGGGCCAGAACTCAGGTCCTGAGGTCAGGCCCCAGGACTGGCATACAAAAAAAAAAAAAATAGATTTCTAAATGTAGCCAGGGCCGATGGCTCACATCTGTAATGCTAGCTACCCAAGAGACCTGAGGATCACAGTTCAAAGCCAGCCTGGGCAGGAAAGTCCTTGAGACTGATTTCCAATTAACCACCAGAAAACCAGAAGTGGTGCTCACCTTGTGCTGAAGAGCCCAGGGACAGTGCCTGGGCCCAGAGTTTAAGTCCCAAGACTGGGAAAAAAAAAACAAAAGATCTAAATGTAACCCCTTTATGTTGAACTCCCAGCCTCTAGAAGAATAAGCACACACACACAAAAAAAAACCGGGGCTGGGAAGATGGCTCAGTGGTAGAGCGATTGCCTTGCAATCGCTCAGCACCACATAAGCAAAAAGAAAAAAGCCGGAGTGGCGCTGTGGCTCAAGTGGTAGAGCGCTAGCCTTGAGCTGAAGAGCTGAGGGACAGCGCCCAGGCCCAGAGTTCAGGCCCCACGACCGGACCAAAAAAAAACAAACAAACAAACAAAAAACTCTTTTTTTAAATGTACCTGCATAATCTATGGTATTTGTTATAGCAACACAGACAGCCACCCTTTCCTGGTAACCCAGAGGGAAGCAGTCAAATGTTTTCATTTAATTGCTTTTACAAAGAAAAAAAATAACCAATAAGAAAACAAATGTCTTTTGGAACCTAAAGTCCAGGTAATCTTTGTCATTTCTCAGAGAGAATAATTTCCTATCAGTGAAAGGAAATTATATATATATATATATATATATATATATATATATATATTTTATGACTGTAGAGTTGCAGGAAAATTAATTCTTTGGTGATAAGGTGAGTTTGCCCTTTGGTAACTCAGAAGTGAAACAGCTACAATTTGTGTTGATAGGAAGGCTTGAACTATGTCTAATGTCACAGCAGCTGGATTACACCATTGTGTGAGATTCAAGAGAAAGTGGGAGGCTGTCCCCAAGCCCACAGACCAAAGCCATCATCATTTATAACCTACTCCTTTTTTTTTTTTTATTTGGCTGGGGTTTGAGGGTGGGGGGAGGGGGGAGCTACTTACAAGGCTTGCACTCAGGCCCATGGATGCTATCTATCCCTGAGCTTTTCTGCTCAAAGCTAAGACTCTACCACTTGAGCTATTTCCATCTTTTTGGTGGATAATTAGACATAAGAATCTCTCAGATTTTCCTGCCCAGCTTGGCTTTGAACCATGATCCTCAGATCTCAGCCTCCAGAGTTGCTAGGATTACAGGTATGATCACCTGGCTATAATCTACTTGGAGTTAACATCCTATCATTGTTCTGCTTTCTGTTCCTGGGAAGTGAATCAGTAAATTCAGCCAGGCTAGACAAGGATGTTAATAGAGAGAGGCAAATCACTACGTGCCATAAGAAAGTTGTTCAGGCTTAGTGCCACAGGCTGTAATCCAAGCTACTCAAGAGGCAGATATCTGAGGATCAAGGTTCAAAGCCAGCCTAGGCAGGAAAGTCCAAGAGATTCTTGTCTCCAAGTAGCCAGCAAAAAGCTCGAAGTGGAACTGTGGTTTGAGTAGCAGAGGGCTAGCCTTGAGCAAAAAATTCAAGGTTCAAACCCCAAGAATAGGAAGGGAGGAAGGAAGGAAGAAAGGAGGGAGGGAGGGAGGGAAGGGAGGAGGGACTGGGAACATGGTTTAATGGTAGAATGATTGTCTAGCAAGCAGGAAGCCCTGAGTTTGCTTCCTCAATACAACATAAATAGCTGGGTGCTGGTGGCTCACACCTGTAATCCTAGCTGCTCAGGAGGCTGAGATCTGAGGATCATGGTTCAAAGCCAGCCTGGGCAGAAAGTCCAGGAGACTCTTATCTGTAATAGGCCACTCAGAAAACCAAAGTGGCACAAAAGAAGCTCAGGGACAGTGGTTAGGCCCTGAGTTCAAGCCTTAGGACTGGCAAAAAAAAAAAAGCGGGGGGGAAGAAAAGAGAAAAAGAGAGAGCAAGAGTGTATGTGTGTGTGTGTGAGAG
This sequence comes from Dipodomys merriami, assembly GCF_024711535.1. Lineage (NCBI taxonomy): Eukaryota > Metazoa > Chordata > Mammalia > Rodentia > Heteromyidae > Dipodomys > Dipodomys merriami. Next base: position 4,105,069 of record NW_027206124.1, on the reverse strand, counting down.
AGAGAGAGAGAGAGAGAGAGAGAGAAAGAAAGAGAGAGAGAGTATGTGCTGGGTGGCTCACACCTGTAATCCTAGCTACTCAGAGGTTGAGATCTGAAGGTGGTGGTTCAAAGTCAGTTCAAGGAAAGTCTGTGAAACTTTTGTTTGTTTGTTTGTATGTGTCAATTGTGGGGCTTGAAATCAGAGCCTGGGTCCTGTCCCTGAGCTCTTCAGCTCAAGGCTATCACTCTGCCACTGGAGTCACAGTGCCACTTCCAGTTTTCTGATGGTTTATTGGAGATGAGTCTTATAGACTTTCCTGCACAGGCTGGCTTTGAGCCTGGATCCTCAGATCTCAGCCTCCAGAGTAGCTAGAACTATAGGTATGAGCTACTGGTGCCCGGCTTGTGAGACTCTATCTCCAGTTAACCACCAGAAAACCTTAAGTTAGACTGTGGCGCAAAGGGGTAGAGCACTGGCCTTGAGCATAAAGAGCCCAAGCCCTGAGTTCAAGCTTCAAGGCTGAAAAAAAAAAAAATGAAGAAAAAAAAATTGGATTGGAGACATAGCTAAAATGGTAGATCACCAGCTGAGCAAGTTTGAGGTACTGACTTCAAAGGACAAAAATAAAAAAGGAAGGAGGGATGAAAAACAAAAGGAAAGAAGGAAGAAAGATGAAGCGATGAAGGCTGGGGCATAGCTCAAGTGGTCTAGCACTCGCCACTAGCCTGTAGAGCATGAGCCCCAGGTTCAATACCCAACCCCCCAAAACAAACAAAAATAGTTTAAGGAGGTATGTTTTCCTAATTTGTTAAATTTTAATTATTTTTTGCTTGTCCTGGGGCTTAAACTCAGGGCCTGGGCTCTGTCCCTGAGCCTCCCTGTAGTCAAGGCTAGAGCTCTACTACTTGAGCCACAGCACCACTTCCAGCTCTTTTCTGTTTCTGTGGTACTGAGGAATGGAACCCAGAATTTCATACATGCTAGGCAAGCACTATACCACTAAGCCACATTCCCAGCCTAGTTTTCCTATGTAAACATTACATGGTGGAAACAGGTATCACAACATTGCATGGTAACTTATTTATTTATTTTTTGGTAAGTTATTAATAGGAACAGTTTCTTTGTTTTTATGTATGCTATAATAATAAATTGAATGTAAAAGAATATCAAGCCAAGCGCCAGTGGCTCATGCCTATAATCCCTAGCTACTTGGGAGGCTGAGATTTGACACGGTTCAAAGCCAGCCTAGGCAGGAAAGGCCGTGAGACTCTTATCTCCAATAAACCACTAGAAAATCAGAAGTGGCACTGCGGCTCAAACGGTGGAGCGCTCTCCTTGAAGATCTGAGGGGCAGCGCCCAGGCCCAGAGTTCAAGCCTCATGACCGACAAAAAAAAAAAATTAAATTACCTCATCTCAAGAATTTTGCCATAGTTATAGAAAATGGATTAAGAAACAAACTTATAGAAATTAAAAAGATTGTACAAAAAACTTCAAAAGGGAATACTATAATTATATTGTTATTTCGATGAAATAGATAAATTCTAAAAAGATACTACTAAAACTGATAAAAATATTGAAAATCTAAACAGGCTTCTTGTAAGTAATAACAAGAAATTACTCATTTACAAACTTCACACAGGGTCCAAACCCAGCCTGACTGTCAAATTTAACCAGTCATTCAAAGAATCAATACTAGCCATGGTATGTTGTCATAACTCCCTAAAGATATTCTTGTCTCAGCCAGGTGCCAGGGGCTCATGCCTGTAATACTAGCTACTCAGGAGGTTGAAATCTGAGGATTGAAGTTTGAAGCCAGCCAGGGCAAGAAAGACCCTGGGATGCAGTTCTCCACTAAAAACTACCAAAAACCCCAGAATCCTAGCTACTTAGAAAGCTGAGATCTGAGAATACCGTTTCAAAGCCAGCCTGGGCAGGAAAGTCTCTTATTTCCAGTTAATCACCAGAAAATCAGAAGTGGAACTGTAGCTCAGAGTGGTAGAGCTCTAGCCTTGAGAAGAAAGCTCAGGGACAGTACCTAGGTCCTGAGTTCAAGCTCCACCACCCCCCTCCCTGCAAAAAAAAAAAAATCTTTGTCTTGTTGGGAATAGTAATGCACACCTGTATTCTCAGTACTCACAAGGCTGAAGCAGAAGTTGTACAGAAATTCCAAATCAGCTTGAGTTATATAACTGACCCATGTCTCAAAACAAAACAAAAACAAAACAAAAAACTAGAGGGACACAGGAATGGAGGGAGGAAGGACGAACAAATGCAGTCATGGTATTCACTTCCCAACATTAAAAAATGAACTAAGCAACTTGTGGGCAGGGATGGGAGGGGGAATGAAGGAGGGGGACATTGTTCAAGATTTACGGAAGTATCACTTCTTCCTATAACTCCTTAATAATAATAATTTCACAACCAAAACCAAAAAAATACAAACCAAAAAGGATCCATATCCTAATCCACCGAACTGATCAGTGTTCAAATAAACCCTGGCAAAGGGATTTTGTAAATGTGATTAAGTTAAGAACATCAAGATGGGAAGATTATCCTGGATTATGTGGGTGGGCCTGCTGCAATTACCAGGTCCTCTAAGTGGGCAGGAAGACTTGGCTTTAGGCCATAGGAAGAAGGAAACAGAAAACCTAAGAAAGGAGCTAGCTGGCTTTTTCTTTTCTTTTCTTTTTTTGCCAGTCATGGAGCTTGAACTCAGGGCCTGGGCACTGTCCCTGAACTTCTTTTCCTCAAGGCTAGCACTCTACCACTTGAGCCACAGTGCCACTTTCAGCTTTTTCTGTTTATGTGTCACTGAGGAATCAAACCCAGGGCTTCATGCATGCTAGGCAAGCATGCTTACCACTAAGCCATATTCCCAGGCCATGGCTGCGAAAATTAGAAACGGAACTGGGAACCCGAGTTCATGTCTGTAATCCTATCTACTCAGGAGGCTGAGATTTGAGGATTGACGTTCAAAGTCAGTCTAGGCAGGTTAATCTCCAATTAACCACCACAATGCCAGAAGTGGAGTTGTTGATCAAGTAGCAGAGCATCAGCCTTGAGCACAAAAAAGCTCAGGGAGAGTACCCAGGCCCTGACTTAAAACCCTAGTCTAGCACAATAAACAAAATTATCTGTCTTTGGGAGGGGAAGGGGGGCACAGAAATGGAGGGACAAAGGGTGAACAAATGCAACAGTGGTACTCACTAGACATTATGTGGAAAATGAACTATACAACTTGTGGGTGAGGACAGGAGGGAAAAACAGAGCATTTCGTTTTGGTGTCCAAAAAGAAATGTACTTTGTCCAAAAAGAAATGCTCTTATTATCTAACTTACGTAGCGGTCACCCCACTGTACACCGCATTTATAACAATTTAAAAATCCCACAAAACAATAAAAAAAAGCAGTTCGAGGCTAACCTAGGGTATACAATGAGATCTAAGTAACCAAGTTTGTGGTGCATGGACTGGAAACATAGCTCTGGCTCAAGTGGTTGAGCACTAGCTGAGTAAGCCAGCAAATAAACATGAGGCCCTGAATTTAAACTGAATTTAAACAGTGCTCAGGCACTGGTGGCTCATGCCTGTAATCCTAATTATTCAGGAGGCTGAGATCTGAGGATTTCTGTTCAAAGCCAACCCTGGGCAGGAAAGTCTATCAGACTCTTTATCTTCAATGAACCACCAGAAAACTGGAAGTGGAGCTGTGGCTCAAAGTGGTAGAGTGTTAACTTTGAGCAAAAAACCTCAGGCAGGGGCTGGGAAGGTAGCTCAGCGGTAGAGTGCATGCCTTGCAAGCATGAGGCCCTGGGTTCGATTCCTCAGCACCACATAAATAGACAAAGCCAGCAAAAAAAAAAAAAAAAAAAAAAAACACCTCAGGGACAGCAGCCAGGCTCTGAGTTCAAGCCCAAGGACTGGTGAGCGTGTGTTCGCGTGTGTGTGTGTGTGTGAGTCACACACACATACACACTCACATAATGATGGCACCAAAAATAAAAATAAAAGAACGGGGCTCAGGCCTGTAGTCCTAGCTACTCAGGAGGCTGAGATCTGAGGATTGCAGTTCAAAGCCAGCCAGGGCAGGACTCATCTCCAATAAACCAGTAGAAAACGGAAGTGGTGTTGTGGCTCAAGTGGTAGAGCGCTCTCCTTGAGCTGAAGAGTGCAAGGACAGTGCCTAAGCCCAGAGTTCAAGCCCCATGACCAACAACAAAAAAGAAAAGAAAAGAAAAAGCTGAAAGTGGCACTGTGGCTCAAGTTGTAGATCCCTAGCCTTGAGCATAGAGAGGCTCAGGCACAATGCCCACGCCCTGAGTTCAAGCTCCAGGATTGGCAAAAAGAAAAAGAAAAAGTGAGGGGTTGGGAAGGTGGCTCAGTGGTACTTTTTTTTTTTGGGGGGGGGGTCCAGTCGTGGGGCCTGAACTCTGGGTCTGGGCGCTGTCCTCAGCTCTTCAGCTCAAGGCTAGCACTCTACCACTTGAGCCACAGCGCCACTTCCAGCTTTTTTCTTTTTGCTTATGTGGGGCTGAGGAATCGAACCCAGGGCCTCGAGCATGCAAGGCAAGCGCTCTACCACTGAGCCACCTTCCCAGCCCCAGTGGTAGAGTACTTGTCTTGCATGCATGAGGCCCTGGGTTCAATTCTTCAGCACCACGTAAGTAGAATAGGCTGGAAGTGGCACTGTGGCTCAAGTGGTAGAGCGCTAGCCTTGAGCTGAAGAGCTGAGGGACAGTGCCCAGGTCCAGCATTCAAGCCTCATGACCAACAACAACAACAACAAAGTGATATACAGAGGGATTACAATTACAGAAGTCAGGTAATGAGTACATTTCCTTTTGGACAATGTGAACCCTTTTCTTCTTGTTTTTTTGCTGGTTAATTGGAGATAAGTATGTCACAGACTTTTCTGTCTGGGATGGCTTCAAACGTGATCCTTAGAACTCAGCCTTCTGAGTAGCTAGATTACATATGTGAGCCACCCACCAAGTAAGGATATTCTCTCTTCCTCCCACCCTCTCTTCCTTCTCTCCCCTCTTTTATCGATTGTGGCGTTTGAACTCAGGGCCTGGGCACTGTCCCTGAGCTCTTTTGCTCAAAGCTAATGCTCTACCACTTTGAGCCACAACACCACTTCCAGCTTCTGGTGGTTAATTGGAGGCAAGAGTCTCATGGAAATTCCTGACCTGGCTGGCTTTGGACTTGGATCCTTAGATCTCGGCATCCTGAGTAGTTAGGATTACAGGTATGAGCCACAGCACCAGGCTGTTTATTATTCCTCATCTAACAGGTACTCTGTGGGTGACAGCAGTGAGGACTTACAAGTGGAGGCAAAATGCAGAGGCCATGCTAGAAACCAGGGGTGAGGGATGGTTTGAAATAAAACCCCTGGCTTATGGGGGAACTGACAAGCCCAGGTCTCTCCGGGTCTCCCTCCCTCATCTCATCCTCACTAGGAAAACAGAGTGAACAGGCCAGGACTAAAGCTCAGGGCGCATGCTCCCAGCACAGGCCCGCCCACTGGCCGGCCACATCCAGCCGTCTTTAGCCACAGGGCCAAAGCCAGGGAAATCTGAGCCAAGAGGAGTTGGAAACGCTGCCAGAGGGTACATTCCCTACAGGACAGAAAAATACTGGAATTTTCTCTTATCTGATCAGAGGGGATTCCACACTGTACATCCATGTGTTTGCTGTGCTTCTATGTGATTCACCCAGAAAATGTCTACAATAGCGTTTAACCTTTAATATGTATCAGAAACCAAAAGAGTATTAACTACTATTTTGCCATTAGAGTCATAAACAAAAAGTAAGCTATTAGGCACCGGTGGCTCACCCCTGTAATCCTAGCTACTCATGCAGCTGAGATCCGAGAACTGTGGTTCAAAGCCAGCCTGGACAGTAAAGTAAATGGGACAGTGCCCAGGGCTCATGAAACTTCTAGTTCTGCTCTTACACCCTGTCATAGTGGGGTTTCTTGTTGGGAAACCTGTTTTGATGATTCTCTGTTCCCACTGGCTGCTCAGCATTCTATAAAGATAGCATATATGCCATCATGTAATTAGCTGTTTTTTTTTTTTTTGTTTGTTTGTTTTTGTCAGTTGTGGTGCTTGAACTCTGGGCCTGGGAGCTGTCCCCAATACTCTTCAGCTCAAGGCTAGTGCTCTACCATTTGAGCCACAGCGCCACTTCCGGTTTTCTAGTGGTTAATTGGAGGTAAGAGTCTCACAGGTGTTTCTACTCAGGCTGGCTTTCAACCTCGATCCTCAGATCTCAGCCTCCTGAGTAGCTAGGATCACAGGCATGAGCTACTGGCACCTGCTGGGGCTGGAATGTTTTGAGAAGAATTTCTGGGATCTGATATTTGCATATACACACATACATTCACATATTCATAATAACGACCTCTAAACTTCATCTCTTTGGGAATAATCAGCAGTTGATCAATGTCACCTCTGAACAGCCAACATCAGTGCAGACAATATCCTTTTACCTGCAATAAAACAGAACAGGTGCGGCAGGGTGGCTCACACCTGTAATCCTAGCTACTCAGGAGACTGAGATCTGAGGACGGCAGTTCAAAGCCAACTCCAGGAAGTAAAGTCCCCAGGAGACTCTTGTCTCCCATTAATCACTCAAAGTCAAGAAGTGGAGCTGTGGCTCAAAGCAGTAGAGCACTGGCCCTGAGTGAAAGAGCTCAGGACAGTGCCTAAGCCCTGAATTCAAACCCTACAACTAAAAACAAAACAAAAAACACCTTACTCGGTCAGAGAGGTTAGGTCTCGTTCAATCCATAGACTGGCCTTAAAATTATAATTATGGGGTCGCCATAGATCAGGGTGATGATGATGAGCCCTGCTTGTCTGTGATAGGTTTTTGTAGAGTGAGCAGATGAGGAGAGCTGTGGGGGAGAAAAAAATAGCCCGGGGTATGAAACAGAAGAAAGAATTCTGAGGACAAAACTAGGAAAAATACAAACAAGCCACCAAACAGGAGTGATTCTTCTGGTCATTATGACATAACAAGCCCTCCAGGGCATGGCACACTGGGCTTTAGTGAGTGGGGCCCCAGCTCCTTCCCTCACACCTGCAGGAGCCAGCCGAGGACCGGCAAAACCCTGTAGGTCAGGACACCTTGAGGTGACCGCGCATGCACCTCTGAGCGGGCCCTCAGTCACGAGGCGATGGCTTTGCTGTCCTTACCAGGCAATGCTCAGGATCTTGAGGCCCCTGGATTAAAGAGTCACCTAGCTTCCTCCCGAGAATCCTTCCTCACACACCCAGGGCTTTGCTTAACTAGATAAACCCAGCAACAGGTTATGGGTTTCAACTCTCCCTCTCTCCCTCTCCCTCTCTCCCTCTCCCTCTCCCTCTCCCCCTCTCCCTCCCCCCTGCTCTGGTTGGTCGTGGGGCTTGAACTCTGGGTCTGGGCGCTGTCCCTCAGCTCTTCAGCTCAAGGCTAGCACTCCATCACTCGAGCCACAGGGTCACTTCCTGTTTTCTGGTGGTTAATTGGAGATCAGAGTCTAACGGATTTTCCTTCTAGGGCTAGCTTTGAACCATGATCCTCAGATCTCAGCCTCCTTAGTAGCTAGGATTACAGGCCTGAGCCACTGGTGCCTGGCTTGGCTTCCCCGTCCCCCTCAGTTCTGAGGTCTGATCACTAACAAATTTGGTTGCCATAGCAACCCAACAACAGTTAAAAGTCTCCTAACTCCTATCCAGTGGCAGGAGTTTGGTGTTTTTTTTTGTTTGTTTGTTTTTGTAAATTCTGTGCCATTGAGTTCCCTTTCCAAAAAAAGAAAAAGTACCCCACATAGCTCAGGAGTAAAGCAGGTGCCTGGAATGTTCAAGGTCCTAGGTTTGATCCTCAGCATTGGGAACCAACACATACACACACAGAGCCTGGTGCATGCATGTAACTTTAGCTACTCAGGAGGCTGAGATCTGAGGGTCATGGTTCAAAACCAGCCCATGCAAGAAAGTCTTATCTCCACTTCACCATCAAAAAGCAGAAATGGAGCTATGGATTAAGTGGTAGAGTACTACCCTTGAACAAAAAAGCTAAGAGAGGATGCCCAGGGCTTGAGTTCAAGACCCATGACCACCACCACTAACAACAACAATAACAAAAAGTCAGACACCAGTAGTATTGCCCGGAGGGAACAGGTGTTACCCAGCACAGCTTTGCCCAGCCTCTCACTGGTGTAGTCACTTTTTGGGATAGCAAGTTCTTTCCCTTTCTCTGAGCCTTAAGACTGTGTGTGGGGCTGGGAAGGTGGCTCAGTGGTAGAGTGCTTGCCTTGCATGTCTGAGGCCCTGGGTTCGATTCCTCAGCACCACATAAGCAAAAAGAAAAAAAGCCAGAAGTGACGCTGTGGCTCAAGTGGTAGAGTGCTAGCCTTGAGCTGAAGAGCTGAGGGATAGTGCCCAGGCCCAGAGTTCAGGCCCCACAACCGGACCCCCCCAAAAAAAACAAAGACTCTGTGTGTGTGTGTGTGTGTGTGTGTGTGTGTGTGTGTGTGTGTGTGTGTGTGTGTGTGTGTGTGTGTGTGTGTGTGTGTGTGTGTGTGTATGCGTTAGTGCATGCGCAGGCCAGTCCTGGGCTTTCAACTCAGGGCTTGGGAACGAACTGTCCCTGAACTTTTTTGCTCAAGGCTAGAGTTATATTGGTTGAACCACAGTTCTACTTTCAGATTTTTTGGGGGTAGTTTATGGGAGATAAAAGTCTCAAGGCCGGGGTGCTGGGAAGGTGGCTCAGTGGTAGAGCACTTGCCTTGCATGCATGAGGCCCTGGGTTCGATTCCTCAGCACCACATAAGCAAAAAGAAAAAAGCCGGAAGTGGAGCTATGGCTCAAATGGTAGAGCACTAGCGTTGCGCTGAAGAGCTAAGGGACAGTGCCCAGGCCCAGAGTTCAGGCCCCACGACTGGACCCCCCCTCCAAAAAAAAAAAAAAAGAAGAAGAAGAAGAAAAGTCTCACAGGCCGGGAGCCAGTGGCTCACGCTTGTAATCCTAGCTACTCAGGAGGCTGAGATCTGAGGATCATGGTTCAAAGCCAGCCTGGGCAGAAAAGTCTGTGAGACTCTTATCTCCAATAAATCACTGGAAAACTGAAAGTGGTGCTGTGGCTCAAGCGGTAGTGCACTCGCCTTGAGCTGAAGAGCTGAGGGACAGCACCCAAGCCCAGAGTTCAAGCCCCACAACCGACCAAAAAAAAAAAAAATAGTCTCACAGATTTTACTTCCCAGGCTGGCTTTGAACCATGATCCTTAGATCCCCGCCTCCTGAGTAGCTAGGTGGCTCATGCCTATAATACTAGTTACTCAGGAGGCAGAGATCTGAAATCATGGTTCAAAGCCAGCTGGGCAGGAAAGTCCATGAGGCTCTCATCTCCAATGCACCACCAGAAACATGGTTGGAAGTGGTTCTGTGGCTCAAGTGGTAGAGTGCTCACCTTGAGCTGAATAGCTGAGGGACAGTGTTCAAGCCCAGAGTTCAAGCCCCAAGACTGAAAAACAAACAAACAAACAAACAAAAAAAGCGCGAGCCACTGAGGCTCGTAAAGTTTTACTTCCCGGGCCTGTGTTCCCCCAGGCCTCACTGCAATATTTATCCTCTAGATAGGGTCAAATAGCCACTGACTGGATGCAGAGTTGTCTACAGAAATGATAAAACATCATTTCTGGCATTTCTGTAAAGGAGTTTTCAGATGTGAGTTAAACTGAGTGGACAACAATCCCCTCCATCCAATCAGCTGGGGAACAAAAATGGCAGAAGGTGAATATCCTCTTTCTAGCCAAAGATGGTGCACACCTATAATCCCAGCACTCAAGAAAGAGGACATGGGGCTGGGCAGGTGGCTCAGTGGTAGAGTGCTTGCCTTGGATGCATGAGGCCCTGGGTTCAATTCCTCAGTACCACATAAAAAAGGCCAGAAGTGGTACTGTGGCTCAAGTGGTAGAGCGCTCACCTTGAGCTGAAGAGTTGAGGGACAGCGCCCAGACCCAGAGTTCAGGCTCCATCAGGACCAACCAAAAAGAAAGAAAGAAAGAGGAGGCGGTAGGATCTCAAGTTTGATGACAGCCTTTTCTATACAATCAGCCCTCATCTTAACAAACAACAAAATCCCCTTTTACTCTCTCCTGCAGCGGGAGCAAACTGGCTTTCCAGCCTGAGACCTGAGCACTGAAGGCTTTCTGCCCTTAGGACTCTGGGACTTGCAGCAATGGCCCCCGGGGATTTAGGCCTTCAGCTTCAGAAAGAGAATTGCACCATCAGCTCCCCGGGTTCTATCAGAGGCCTTTGGACTTGGACTGAAACATCCCAAGTCTTTATCTCTATTTATTTATTTATTTATTTATTTATTTATTTATTTATTTATTTATTTATTTATTTATTTATGTCTCTGTTGTGAGGCTTATGGGAATTGAACTAAAGGCTTGGGTGTTATCCTTGACCTTTTTTTGCTCAAGGCTAGCATTCTGCCACTGGAGAGCCATTTTTTTTGTTGTTGTCGCTCTGTTTTCCCTCCAGTCTTGGTCTTTGAACTTAGGGCCTGTGCCTTGTCCAGGAGCTTTTTTGCTCTATCACTTGGAGCCACTGGTCCACTTACAGTTTTTAAGTCCTTAATTGGAGATTAGAGCTTCAAAAACTTTCTTGCCCAGACTATCTTCAAACCTGGATCCTCAGATCTCACCCTCCAAGATACCTAGGGATTACAGGCCTGAGCCACCAGCTCCTAGCCCTGCCCAGTTTTTGGTAAGATAACTAGAGCTAAGAGTCAGGTGGAAGCTCAGTGCTGCTGGCTCACGCCTGTAATCCTAGCTACCCAAGAGGCTGAGATCTGAGGATTGAAGTTGGCAGCCAGCCTGGGTAGAAAGGTTAGTGAGACTCTTATCTCCAATCAACTACTCAGAAAAAGCCAGAAGTGGCATTGTGGCTCAAGTGAAATAGTGCTAGCCTTGAGCAAAAGAAGAAAGAAAGAGAAAGAAAGAAAGAAAGAAAGAAAGAAAGAAAGAAAGAAAGAAAGAAAGAAAGAAAGAAAGAAAGAAAGAAAGAAAGAAAGAAAGAAAGAAAAAAAGAAAGGAAAAGAAAATTTCTTTTCTTTCTTCTTTGGTACTTTCGGCTTCTATAATTGTCAGTTCCCCTATGAAGTCTCCTCTCAGATATCTGTGCATTTCCAATCTGCTCCATCTCTCAAGGATAGCCTAAGACTTTCCCGAAGATGCATACAGACTAGAAAGGGGGTCAAGTAGCAAATATGGACATAGAGACTGAAATGAATGAGGGAAGCTCCAAGCCAAGGCAGCACTGCACCTGTGTGCACACAGTGGACACTGGAAGGAAAGGAGACTTCCTTCAATGGCTGTGCGCCAGGACAAGCTGTATGGTGCTTGGAAGATAGCCAAGAAAAAGGGCCTTCTTTCTTACAAAGCTGGGAAGCAGTGTTTCACACCTGTAATCCTACTCAGGAGGCTAAGAGCTGAGGATCAGTGTTCAAACTCAACCTGGGCAGGAAAGTCCATGAGACTCATCCCAATAAACCACTCAGAAAATTGGAAGTGGCACTGTGGCTCAAATGGTGAAGCACTAGCCTTGAGCTGAAGAGCTCTGCCCAGTCCCAGAGTTCAAGCCCCACAACCAAAAAAAAAAAAAAAGCATAGCAGCAGAAAACAGATGGTTGGGGGCTGGGAAGGTGGCCCAGTGGTAGAGCGCTTGCCTTGCATGCATGAGGCCCTGGGTTAGATTCCTTAACATCACACAAGCAGAAAAATCTGGAAGTGGTGCTGTGGCTCAAGTGGTAGAGCACTATCCTTGAGCTGAAAAGCTGAGAGATAGTGCCCAGACCCAGAGTGCAGGCTCCATGGCAAAAAAAAAAAAAAAAGAAAAAAAAGAAAGAAAGAAAGCAGGTGGTTGGTGTCTCATTCCAGTTATCCTAGCTAATTAGGAGGCTGAGATCTGAGGATTTCAGCTTGAAGCCAGACTGACAGGAAAGTCTGTGAGACTCTTTCTTTCTTTCTGTCAGTTGTGGGGCTTGAACTCTGGGCTTGGGCACTGTCCCTGTGCTCTTCAGCTCAAGGCAAGCACTCTACCGCTTGAGCCACAGCACCACTTCCAGTTTTCTAGTGGTTCATTGGAGATATGAGTCTCACAGAATTTCCTGCCTGGGTTGTCTTTGAACTGTGATCCTCAGATCTCAGCCTCCTGAGTAGCTGGGATTACAGGCATGAGCCACCGGTGCCCAGCTGTGAGACTCTTTTTTTTTGGGTCTGGTCATGGGGCCTGAATTCTGGGCTTGGGCACTGTCCCTCAGCTCTTCAGCTCAAGACTAGCACTCTACCACTTGAGCCACAGGACCACTTCCAGCTTTTTTCTTTTTCTTTTTTTTTTTTTTGGGTCCGGTCATGGGGTCTGAACTCTGGGCCTGGGCGCTGTCCCTCAGCTCTTCAGCTCAAGGCTAGCGTTCAACCACTTGAGTCACAGTGCCACTTCCAGCTTTTTTCTTTTTTCTTATGTGGTGCTGAGGAATTGAACCCAGGGCCTCAGGCATGCAAGGCAAGCACTCTACCACTGAGTCAACTTCCCAGCCCTGGCTGTGAGACTCTTATCTTCAATTAAACACCAAAAAACCTAGAAGTTGAGCTGTGGCTCAAGTGATAGAGCACTAGCCTTGATCACAGGGTTGGGAATGTGGCTTAGTGGTAGAGTGCTTGCCTAACATGCATGAAGTCCTGGGTTTGATTCCTCATAAATACATAAATACATACATAAATAAAAAAAAGCAGAAGTGATGCTGTGGTTTAAGTGGTCGAGTGCTAGTTGTTTTTTTTTTTTTTTTTGTCTTTTTTTTTTTTGTCGGTCGTGGGGCCTGAACTCTGGGCCTGGGTGCTGTCCCTCAGCTCTTCAGCTGTAGACTAGCGCTCTACCACTTGAGCCTCAGCTCACTTCCGGCTTTCTCTGCTTCTGTGGTGCTGAGGAATCGAACCCAGGGCCTCATGCATGCAAGGCAAGCACTGGTAGAGTGCTAGTTTTGAGCAACATAAGCTCAGGGAAAATGCCCAGGCCCTGAGTTCAAGTATTAGTACTAACAAAAGGCCAAGAAACAAATAAACAAACGAACAAACAAACAAGCAAAACCCTCAGCGGGCTGGGAAGGTGGCTCAGTAGTAGAGCGCTTGCCTTGCATGCATGAGGCCCTGGGTTCGATTCCTCAGCACCATACAAGCAAAAAGAAAAAAGCCAGAAGTGGCGCTGTGGCTCAAGTGGTAGAGCCCCAGCCTTGAACTGAAGAGCTCAGGAACAGCACCCGGGCCCAGAGTTCAAACCCCATGACGGACAAAAAAAAAAAAAACTTTGATTTTCAACATTGAAAAATTGGGACATTCCATGGTGGCTCCTGTCTGTAATCCCAACTAATCAAAAGACTGAAATCTGAGTTAGTTTAAAGCCAGTTCAGGCTTCCAATTAACCACCAAAAAGCTAGAAGTGGAGCTGTGGCTCTAGGCTACTAGCTTGACAAAAACGCTAAAGGACCGCCAGGACATCTCCCAGGTCCATGCTCAAGCCCTGCAGCACGGGAACAAAAAAAAAAAAGGAAGCCGGGCACCTGTAGCTCACGCCTGTCATCCTAGCTACTCAGAAGGCTGAGATCTGAGGATCCCGGTTCAAAGCCAGCCCAGGCAGAAAAGTCCGTGAGACTCTTGTCTCTAATAAATCACTCAGAAAACCAGAAGTAGTGCTATGGCTCAAGTGTTAGAGTGCTGGCCTTGAGCAAAAGAAACTCAGGGAGCCGGGCGCTGGTGGCTCACGCCTGTAATCCTAGCTACTCAGGAGGCTGAGATCTGAGGATCGAGGTTCAAAGCCAGCCCGGGCAAGAAAGACCGTGAGACTCCTATCTCCAATAAACCACCAGAAAACCGGAAGTGGCGCTGTAGCTCAAGTGGTAGAGCGCTCGCCTTGAGCTGAAGAGCTGAGGGACAACGCCCAGGCCCAGAGTTCAAGCCCCACGACCGACAAAAAAAAAAAAAAAAAAAAAAAAAAGAAACTCAGGGACAGTGCCCAGGACCTAAGTTCAAGCCTCAGAACTGGCAAAAACACACACACACACACACACACACACACACACACACACACACACATGTCTTGCAATACTCAGCTCACAGCCTTTCCAGGTAATCTTTTTGTGTGTGTGTGAATAATAGTAGTTCCCTAAATATAGGAACTATATTCTTTTTTCTTTCTTTCTTTTTTTTTTTTTTTTTGGGTCCGGTCGTGGGCCTGAACTATGGGCCTGTGCGCTGTCCCTCAGCTCAAGGCTAGCGCTCTACCACTTGAGCCACAGCGCCACTTCCGGCTTTTTTTCTTTTTGCTTATGTGGTGCTGAGGAATCGAACCCAGAGCCTCATGCATGCAAGGCAAGCGCTCTACCACTGAGCCACCTTCCCAGCCCCAGGAACTATATTCTTGTCCAATCAGTATCTCCCATTTACATTTTGTTCCTTTTTGCTAGCAGTGGGGCTTAAACATAGGGAATCACGTCTTGGGCTTTTTCTCTTTTTTTTTGTTGGTTGTAAGGCTTGAACTCTGGGCCTGGGCACTGTGCCTCAGCTCTTCAGCTTAAGGCTAGTGCTCTACCACGAGAGCCACAGCACCACTTCCGCTTTTCTGAGTGGTTTATTGGAGATAAGAGTCTCAAGGACTTTCCTGCCTAGGCTGGCTTTGAACTGTGATCCTCAGATCTCAGCCTCCTGAGTAGCTAGGATTACAGGCAGGAGCCACCAGCACCCTGCTGTTTATTTACTTATTTTTTAAATAAGTATTAAAGATGCTCATTACTAACCATGTGGCTTATGGTAGAGTGTTTACCTGCATGCATGAAGCCCTAGGTTCGATTCCTCAGTACCACATAAGCAGAAAAAGCTGGAAGTGGTGCTGTGGCTCAAGTGGTAGAGCATGAGCCTCGAGCTGGAGGGCTCAGGGTCAGCGCCCAGGCCCAGAGTTCAAGCCCCACAAAGCAAAAAAAAAGCCCCTGAGATCAGTAGTTATTTCCAATTGAAAAGCTTCTAATTCAGTCATTGTCAAATTGAAGGAAGGAAGGAAGTATTCTCCTAGGGATTTCTCAAAATCACTCCTGAAAACTGGAAGGATTCTAACCCAGCGTCTTCCTACAGTCCTTCCTCCCCCTTGTCCCCCAGACAACCCCCCCCAGCTGCATCCCCCATATTGAAGTGTGGGATTTCAACCCACAAAGTTCCCCCAATCCAGAATGCAAATGTGTAGACACTTCTTTCTTCTCACATGCCAGCAGTCAGACCTCCTCCTCTCAAATTATCACTAGAGTTTGTAACCTAGCAACCCAGCACTCATGGGGTAACAACCTCTCACCACCCCATTCATACTCCAACAGGCATTGACTGAGTTGCTCCCACGCCTGGAACAGGCAGGATGCACTCAAAGAGGTGTTAACTAAGTGAATGAATGAATGAAGATGCAGGGATGAATGAGGCCTCAAAAGAAGGCAAGGAGGCCGGGCGCTGGTGGCTCACGCCTGTAATCCTAGCTACTCAGGAGGCTGAGATCTGAGGATCGCGGTTCAAAGCCAGCCCGGGCAGGAGAGACCGTGAGACTCCTATCTCCAATAAACCACCAGAAAACCGGAAGTGGCGCTGTAGCTCAAGTGGTAGAGCGCTTGCCTTGAGCTGAAGAGCTGAGGGACAGCGCCCAGGCTCGGAGTTCAAGCCCCACGACCGACAAAAAAAAAAAAAAAAAAAAAGAAGGCAAGGAGGGCTGGGAAGGTGGCTCAGTGGTAGAGCGCTTGCCTTGCATGCATGAGGCCCTAGGTTCGATTCCTCAGCACCACATAAGCAAAAAAAAAACAAAACAAAACCGGAAGTGGTGCTGTGGCTCAAGTGGCAGAGCACTAGCCTTGAGCTGAAGAACTGAGGGACAGCACCCAGGCCCAGAGTTCAGGCCCCACAACTAACAAAAAAGAAGAAGAAGAAGGAGGAGGAGGAGGAGGCAAGGAAAGACACATTCTTGGTGGTTCATGCCTGTGATCCTAATTACTTAGGAGGCTGAGACCTGAGGATCAAGTTGGTTTTTTTTTGTTGGTCGTGGGGCTTGAACTCTGGGCCTGGGCGCTGTCCCTCAGCTCTTCAGCTCAAGGGGAGTGCTCTACCATTTGAGCTACAGCGCCACTTCCAGTTTTCTGGTGGTTTATTGGAGATAGGAGTCTCAAGGTCTCTCCTGCCCGGTCTGGCTTTGAACCGCGATCCTCAGATCTCAGCCTCCTGAGTAGCTAGGATTATAGGCGTGAGCCACCAGCGCCCGGCTTGAGGATCAAGTTTTGAAGCCAGTCCAGTCAGAAAAGTCTTTGCGACTCTTATCTCCAGTTTATCTGCAAAAACCTTAGTGGAGGAATGGCTCAAGTGGTAGAGTGCCAGACTTGAGGGGAAAGTAAAATCAAAACAAGAGCAACGGGCCATGAAGTCAAGTCCCAGTACTGGCATAAAAAAAAAAAAAAAAAAAAAAAAAAAATTGGCTGGGAAGGTGGCTCAGTGGTAGTTTAGCCTTTAGCTAAAGAGCTGAGGGACAGCGCCCTGGCCCAGAGTTCAAGCCCCATGACTGATGAGGGGGGGGGAGATTACAAAGGAGGGGGAGCTGAATCCTGGTTCCACTAAGTATCTTGCTCTAGAGCACAGAGAGCGACGGTGTGGGCCCTTCATGTGCCACTGAGAACTTGGGGCTGAGAACCCACTGCCAGGTGGGATGGCAGAATGGCTCCTCCCCTTCATTAGGAGAAAGCATTACCTGTACAAAGAAAGTATTAACCACAGCTGGGGCCTGTGGCTCATGCCTGCAATCCTAGCTCCTCAGGAAACTATGATCTGAAGTTAGTGGTTCAAAGGCAGTCTGGGCAGGAAAGTCCAAGAGACTCTTATGTCCAGTTACCAACAAAAAGCTGGGCCGGGCGCTGGTGGCTCACGCCTGTAATCCTAGCTACTCAGGAGGCTGAGATCTGAGGATCGCGGTTCAAAGCCAGCCCGGGCAGGAGAGACCGTGAGACTCCTATCTCCAATAAACCACCAGAAAACTGGAAGTGGCGCTGTAGCTCAAGTGGTAGAGCGCTTGCCTTGAGCTGAAGAGCTGAGGGACAGCACCCAGGCCCAGAGTTCAAGCCCCACGACCAACAAAAAAAAAAAAAAAAAAACAACAAAAAGCTGGAAATAGGCTGTTGCTCAAGTGGTAGGGTATGACCTTTGAACATAAAAGCTCAGGGACCAATGTCCAGGCCTTGAGTTCAAGCTCTAGAACTAGCAATAACAAAGGCTGGGAATATGGCTTAGTGGTAGAGTGTTTGCCTGTCATGCATGAAGCCCTGGGGTCAGATCCTCAGTACCATATAAACAGAAATAGGTGAAAGTGTTGCTGTGACTTAAGTAGTAGAGCAGTAGCCCTGAGCACAGAGCTTAGAGACAGAGCCCAGGCCCTGATTTCAAGCCGTTGGACCGGCAAAACAAATTAACGACAGGGCTGGGAAGGTGGCTCAGTGGTGGAGTGCTTGCCTTGCATGCATGAGGCCCTGGGTTTGATTCCTCAGCACCACATAAGCAGAAAAAGCTGAAAGTAGTACTATGGTTCAAGTGGTAGAGCTGAAGAGCTCAGGGACAGTGCCCAGACCCAGAGTTCAAGCCCCATGACCAAACAAACAAACAAACAAACCTTGGTCTGAGGCCTGAGAATGATGGAGCGGGGAATGGGGAGTTGATTGGAATGGAGGGCCTCACAGAATTCATCTAGAAGGACCTCTGGAGTCAGTGCTAATGGCTTCTTCATGCCTAGAAATAATGATGCCCTACAGTAATATAAAATGCGGTAATTGCCTTGATAATGTGGAAGAAGAGATCTGAAGAAGTCAGAATCTGCTGGGTGGTGGTGGCTCACACCTGTAATCTTAGCTACTCAAGAGGCTGAGATCTGAGGATCGCTGTTCAAAGCCAGCCTGAGCAGGAAAGTCCATGAGACTCTTATCTCCAATAAACTACTCAGAAAAAAATAGAATTGGAACTTGGCTCAAGTGGTAGAGCACTAGCCTTGGGCAGAAGAAGCTCAGGACAGAGACCAGGCCCTGAGTCCAAGTCATGAATAGCACACTGTTAAGAGTAGCCACTATTTTACAAGAAACTTGTTCAGTGAAGCCACACCCTTTGTGTCCCCAACAAGTTCCTGCTTTGGCCAGGTGTCCTGGTTTTGATTGATTTAACCCCTTCCAAACTCTCCAATCATTTATGATTGTGAACCTAAGTCCTACCCAATCAGAACGAAGGGTAATAACACATAAGGATAAAACCTGAGGAGGCTGTCCGCTCAGCACACTTGCTTAGTTGGCTGACTGTCAGTAGCATGCCCTCTTTCTTTTTATGTCAGTTGTGGGGCTTCAACTCTGGGCTTGGGCACTGTCCCTGAGCTCTTCAGCTCAAGGCAAGTGCTCTACCACTTGAGCCACAGCATCACTTCCAGTTTTCTGATGGTTAATTGGAGCTAAGAGTCTCACAGACTCCTGCTTGGGTTGGCTTTGAATCATGATCCTCAGATCTCAGGCACTTATCTAGCAAGTACAACAAGCCTGGATTGATCCATAACACCAATAAGAAAAAGATTTAAGAAAAAAAAAAAAAACAGTTGGGCACTGGTGGCTCACCCCTGTAATCCTAGCTACTTAGCAGAGGATCCTGGTTCAAAGTCAGCCTGGCCAGAAAAATCTCCATGAGACTAGTATTTGCAATTAACTACCAAAAAACTGGTAGTGGTACTGTGGTTCAAAGTGATAGAGTGCCAACCTTGAGCAAAAACGTTAGGGACAGCCTCCAAGTCCTGAGTTCAATCCCCAGTACCCTCAAAAAAAGCAGGTGGAGGTCATAGCTACCATGGACTGCTGCATCAACTGCTTGTACAGCTTTTATTTATTTATTTATTTTTTGGTTGGTCATGGGGCTTGAACTCTGGGCCTGTCCCTCTGGGTGCTGTCCCTCAGCTCTTCAGCTCAAGGCTAACACTCTACCACTTGAGCCATAGCACTACTTCTGGTTTTCTGGTGGTTTATTGGAGATAAAAGTCTCATGGATGTTCCTGCTCAGGCTGGCTTTTTTTTTTTTTTTTGGTCGGTCGTGGGGCTTGACCTCTGGGCATGGGCGCTGTCCCTCAGCTCTTCAGCTCAAGCGAGTGCTCTACCACTTGAGCTACAGCGCCACTTCCGGTTTTCTGGTGGTTTATTGGAGATAGGAGTCTCATGGTCTCTCCTGCCCGGTCTGGCTTTGAACCGCGATCCTCAGATCTCAGCCTCCTGAGTAGCTAGGATTACAGGCGTGAGCCACCAGCGCCCGGCTCAGGCTGGCTTTTAACTGTGATTCTCAGATCTCAACCTCCTGAGTAGCTAGGATTACAGGCATTAGTCACTAGCACCTGACTCATACAGCTTTAACTAATATTTATAAATTCCTTTTTCAGTTTCTGTTTCTTTTGCCTTTTGGTATTATTGAGCAGAAAAGGTGTTTTGTTTTTGCCAGTCCTGGGTCTTGAACTTAGTCAGGGCCTGGTCACTGTCCCTGAGCTTCTTTTGTTCGATAGCTCTCTGGGCTTGGGCACTGTTTCTCAGCTCTTCAGCTCTAGGCTAGCGCTCTACCACTTGAGCCACAGCGCCACTTCCAGCTCTTTCTGCGTATGTGGTGCTGAGGAATAGAACCCCAGGCCTCATGCATGCTAGGCAAGCACTCTACCACTGAGCCACCTTCCCAGCCCCAGAACAGCAGTTTTAAGAGTCGTCACAGAGGATCCTCTGGGTTGCAGACAGTGTTGTGGTCCTTGTGGAGCAGCAATTCAAGTTAGTAACTGGGGTGAATCACCGGAGCCATTACAGCAAGCTCTTTCTTCACCACTTGAAGAATGTCCAAGCTGAGCATTAGTGGCTCACGCCTGTAATCCTAGCTACTCAGGAGGCTAAAATCTGAGGATCTTCGTTCAAAGTCAGCCCAGGCAGGAAAGTCTGTGTGACTTTTTTTTTTTTGTTGGTCCTGTGGCCTGAACTCTGGGCCTGGGCTCTTGTCCCTCAGCTCTTCAGTTCCAGGCTAGTGCTCTACCACTTGAGCCACAGCGCCACTTCCAGCCTTTTCTGCTTATGTGGTGCTGAGGAATCAAACCCAGGGCCTCATGCATGTGAGACAAGCGCTCTACCACTGAGCCACCTTTCCAGCCCTCTGTGTGACTCTTATCTCCAATTAACCACCAGAAAACTGGAAGCAGCGCTGTGGCTCAAGTAGTAGAGTGCTTTCTGGGAACTGAAAAGCTGAGGGACAGTGGCCAGGCCCAGAGTTCAAGTCCCATGACCAACCAAAAAACAAACAAACAAACAAACAAAAAACAACGAACTTTCTATTGGGCTGGGAACGTAAGTTAGTGGTAGAGTGCTTGCTTCGCATGCATGAAGCCCTGGGTTTGATTCCTCAGTGCCACTTAAACAGAAAAAGCAGGAAGTGGCGCTGTGGCTCAAGTGGTAGAGTGCTAGCCTTGAGCAAAAGAAGCTCCAACTGTGTCTAGCCCCAGGACTGACAAAAAAAGAAAAGAAAAGAAAGAAATGCTTTTTTGTTGTTGTTGTTGGTCATCGGGCCTGAACTCTGGGCCTGGGCGCTGTCCCTCAGCAATTCAGTTCAAGGAGGGTGCTTTACTACTAGAGCCACAGTCCCACTTCCAGCCTTTCCTGCTTATGTGGTGCTGAGAAATCGAACCCAGGGCCTTCTACATTCGAGGCAAGCACTCTACCACTGAGCCACCTTCCCAGCCCAAAAGAAATGCTTTCTATTACCATGCAGTTTGTCTCATGCCTATACTTCGTACTATTCAGGACACTGAGACTGATGACCAAGGTTCAAAGCCAGGCCATGAAGAAAATTCCTTGCTGGGTGCCAGTGGCTCAGACCTATAATCCTAGCCACTCAGGAGACTGAGATATGAGGACTGTAGTTCAAAGCCAGCTACATTAGGAAAGTTAGTAGACTCTTATCTCTAATTAGCCACCAGAAAAACCCAAAGTTGTGCAGTAGCTCAAAGTGGTAGAGGGCTAGCCTTGAGCAAAAGAGCTCAGGGGCAGCATCCAGACCCAGGCCCAGCCCGCGACCTCAACCTCCTCTTCCCCCATCCTCCAAAACAAAAGCAAAAACAGAAATGAAGAAAATTCCTGGAGACTCTTCAATTCACTAGTAAAAAACCAGAAGTAGAGCTGTGGATCAAGTCGTGGTAATATGCTAGCCTTGTACAGAAAAAGCTAAGTGACAACTCTCAGGCCCTGAATTGAAGCCCCAGTACCTGCACAAAGGAAAAAAAAAGATTCCTTCAAACTTCTGGGTATGGATGAGAATGGGGAAAGATGGGGAAGAACAATGGAAAGTGTGAACTTGAACAGGGGGCTTTCTATTCATAATGTGATGTGTTAAAACTCATTTGTAGGCTCAGGCCTGTAATCCTCACAGCTCAGAAGGCTGAGATATGAGAATCATGATTCAAAGCCATGAGCAAGAAAATCTGAGATTCTTGTCTCCAATTAACCACTAAAAAGTTGGAAGTGATGCCGGGTACAGTTAGCTCATGCGTCAATCCTAGCTAGTCCGGAGACTGAGACTGAGATCTAAGGATGTGGTTCCAGGCCAGTCTAGGCAGAAAAGTCCCTGTGAGACTCTTTTCTCCATTAAGCACTCAAAAACCTGATGAGGCACTGTGGCTTAAAGTGGTAGAGCGCTAGCCTTTCTTTTTTCTTTTTCTTTTTTTTTTTGGTCGGTTGTGGGGCTTGAACTCTGGGCCGGGTGCTGTCCCTGAGCAATTCAGCTCAAGGGAGTGCTCAACCACTTGAGCCACAGCACCACTTCCAGCTTTTTGGTGGTTAATTTGAGATAAGAGTCTCATGGACTTTCCTGCTTGGGCTGGCTTTGAACTAGGATCCTCAGATCTCAGACTCCTGAGTAGCTAGGATTACAGGTGTGAGCCATCGGAGCCCTAGTCTTAAGCAGAAGTGCTCAGGGACAGAGGCCAGACCCCAAGTTCAAGCCCCACAACTTGCAAAAAAAAAAAGAAGAAGAAGAAGAAGAAAGAAAAACAAAGCCTGGAAGTAGAGCTATAGATTTAGCAGTAGAGCAATAACCTGGAGCAACAACAGCTCAGGGATGGTATCCAGGCCTTGAGTTCAAGCCTCAAAAACCCAAACACTCATCTGTACAACTAATTAAAGATAATTTTTAAAGTAAAATAATATTGTCAAAATTTTCTTTAAAAAAATCAACCACTCTCAAGGCTGGGAATGTGTCTTAGTGCTTGAATGCTTGCCTAGCATGCAAGTGGTGCGGTGGCTCAAGAGGTACAGTGCTGGAAATGGCGCTGTGGCTCAAGTGGTAGAATTCTCGCCTTGAGCTGAAGAGCTGAGAGACAGCGCCTAGGCCCAGAGTTCAGGCCCCATGACTGACCAAAAAAAAAAAAAAATTCAAAAAGAGGTACAGTGCTAGTCTTAAGCAAAAGAAGCCAAGGGACAGTGCCCAGGATCTGAGTTCAAGCACCAGCACTGGCAAAAAATAAAAATAAAAAAAATCAACTATTCTCTCAGCATGTTCTACTTTGGCTGCTAGCTGTCATTTCTTTAAAACTGTTCTTTCCAAGGTCATCCGGTGTGTCTGTAAATCCAGTGGTCACTTTTTTGTCCTCTTGTTCCTTGGCCTTGTGGAGGCATTTCTCATGGTTGGTCCTATTTCGTTAGTGGAACATTTTCTTCCCTGGTCTTCTGAGAGACTACATTCTCCCAGGTTCCCTCTGGCCTCATTGGCTACCATGTCTAGTTCCATAAATCTGGATACACTCAATGTTCTCCTGGCCTGCTATCTCCACTGAGGTATAAGTGAAAGAACAAAGAACCAAAAGAAATAAGTTCTTGTCTATTCAAGATTGAATCTTACTTTCTTGGAGATACACACTGAGGTCTATGAGAGCTCAAACTGAAATATGAAATCTGCCTTCACATAACCAAGGAGAAGAAAACACGCGTGCGCGCGCCCGCACCCGCGCGCTCACACACACACACACACACACACACACACACACACACACACACACAACCTGAAATAGGAGAAAATCACCACACAGGAAAAGAAAGGTGAGCAGAGATTGCTGTGTGTTTTTTGCTGAAGCTGGCTGATGGGTGTGGCCTTCCAGGCTTTGTGACATCTTCTCTGGGATATTTAAAAGGCAGCTCCGTTGTAACCTGGTCAGATGCTACTCTGAACACCCCATTCTCTCTGCTATTTTCTGGTTTTCCTATCCAGGTGTAGAACACAAGGCATCTGTAGGTTCTCAGCTTTCAAGAAATCTTTCTCCCCTGGTCCAGGGCATCAGCCAATCTGGTCCCTTCTGCCTGGAAGTGCCCTGAGCTCAGCCTCTCCTCCCCACCTCCTTCCCCCCCCCCCAACCTGGTCATCTGTGTCCCAGAAGGCACTGCACGGGGTGCAGGGATCAGCTAAGTCCTTCTGAGACTCTTTAATTGCATTTTTGGTGCTTTATCTCCAGCTCCACAGAGATCCAATCTGTATCTCTACTCACGAACATTTTTATCTCCCCTAGTTCGTAAACAAGCTAAGAGCCTTCATCAAAACACAGGGGCCTAAGCAGAAATTCGACGTGAAGTCAGAGGCTTCTTTCGCAAGAACGGGGAGTGGCCGAGGCGGGGGCAGGTGTGGGGGGGACGGAACCGGATCGCCCGGGACGCATCGTTTGATCTGGGGGCTCACGGAGCAGTGGAGTGGCATCCCTCGGGTTTAAAGTTCACGATAAAACGCGAGAGGGCCGAGGCCATGGCTCGGGGTGCACAGCGCCTGCGTCGCCAGGGCAAAGCCCCGAGTTCCAACCCCGAGGGGGTTTCCCCGAGGGGGGAAACGCTCTGGATGAACAACCCCTCTGCTGTAACTACTTTCCTGGACAAGCACTCTTTGTATCGGGATCTTAAGGTCAGACCTCGTTTCTCTAGTCTGCAACAGTGACAATTTAATGAGCACTCACTGTTCCGAACTGCGACAGCTAAAAAATTCCTGCGCACTGCCCGGGCAGGGGCCGGGCGTTGTGTCTAGCGCACAGTGCGCAGGCTCGGAACGCCGCCGCCGCGCTGGGGCCTGCAGGAGGCCACCTTTGTGGAAGTCGGGGGCGGGGCCGGATCGGGGGCGGGGCCGCCGCAGCCCCGCCCCCGGCTCGCCGCCCAGGCCCCGCCCCGTCCCGGCACGTGCAGCCCGGGGGCGCCGCCGCGCGTCCTCCCCGCCCCCACCGCGGACGTGACCTGCCGCCCCAAGGGCCCCGTGGGGCCGGGCCGCGGGACGGCGCCCGGCTCGGCCCCGCTTCGCGGCTGCGTGCGCAGGGTGGGCTGGGCGTGGGGGATCTGGAGTTTCTGCGACCACAACAAAGGTCCAGCCCCACACGGCGGAGGGCCTGGGGCCCTCCCTGCCCCAGGCTGGAGGGCGGGTCCTGATCCGGGCTCCGGGCTCCAGTCTCCCCCCCCCACCCCCGGAAGGAGCGAGGCGCGCGCCCAGGTGTCTGGGTGTGGCCGGCTCCCGCCAGCGCTGGCCGCCGGGGTTCCCGGCTCCGCGGAAGTGGCCCCGCGCCGCCCTCGGAGCCCCGCGCCCCGGCCCCGGCCCCGGCCCCGGCCCCGCTTTCTTTGTGTCTTCCGCTCTCCGCGGACCAGGCCGCCTGGGTTTTGTTTCTCCTTCCCCATCTCCGGACCGGACCCCTCCGCGGCCTCCCTCCCCAGCCGCTCGGGTCCCCGGGGTGTCCGTGACCCCCGGCCCCCGGCCCGGCCGCTGGGTGGGCGAGATGCCCGCGGAGCCCCCAGAACGGACTTGGGGCGCACCGGGCCGTCCTGTTGACGCACTGTCTCCAGAAATGGCGCCGAGGTCCTCTCTCCCGGCCGGGCCGGGCTCGATCTGGAGGCAGGTGTGACAATCGGGGCGCCACCGACAGGCCCTGGGGTCGGAGTGGGTGCGGTGCGGGAGCCCCAGGCCCCACGCCGCCCGCGGGGAGGCGGCCTGGGCGTGGGGCGCCTGCCCCGGTGGCCCGGGGACCCGCGCGAGAGTGGGCGGCGGCGAAGCCGCGGGGCTCCGGGGGCCAGGGGCGGGGCTGGGTTGAGTAACTGCCCCCTTCCCCCCTCCGGCCGGGGCCTCCCTTCCCGCAACCCCTCCCCACGCGGCCTAGGGGCCTCTCCGGCCCCCCTCCGCCGGCTCCCCCCCCACCCCCCGAGGGCTGGGGCCTGGGTGGCTCCGACCCCAGCACTTCCCAATCTCAGCGAGTCGCCAGAGCCGGGGTTCCCGGGCGTCTAAGGGGAGTGGCAGAGCCCAAGAGTCCAGCAGGAACTAACCCCCCCCCTCCCCCCCCCCCCCCCCGCTTTCCTGGGCTGTTTGCGCATGTGTGGCTATGCACCGCGACGCGGGGCCAGCCCGGCCGCTGGGGTGGCCCTCGGGGCGTGCTGCAGACAGTCTCAGCTTGGAGCCCCGGCTCCCCAGGAATTCACCCGGGTGACTCAGCCTGGCGGCCTGAATCCCCCTGCCCCAGCCTCCGATTGCGGGGCCCACCCCCCTGCCTCGCATTTTGTATGTTGTCGTTTGTGGGGCCTGAACTCTGGCCTGGGCGCCGTTCCTAGGCTGTTCAGCTCATGGAGAGCACTTTACCACAGGAGCCACAGCACCACTTCCGGCTTTCTGGTGGTTTATTGGAGATCAGAGTCACAGACTTTCCTGCCCGGGCTGGCTGTGATCCTCAGATCTCAGCCTCCTGAGTAGCTAGGATTGCAGGCGTGAGCCACCGGTGCCCAGCATAAGTTCACTTCTTGTCAAACTTACTACCTCTTCCCTCGTTTTTCTCCTATGTTCTTCCTCCTCCATATTGTTTTGCTTTTTGTGCCTGTATTTTGACTTGAACTCAGGATCTATGCTCTGTCCATTAGCTTTTCCCCTAAAGGCTAGTACTCTACTACTTGAGCCATAGTTTAATTTCTGGCTTTTTGCTTAATTGGAGATAAATTTTACAGACTTTTCCTGCCCTGGCTGGCTTTGAACCATGGTCCTCAGATTTGAGCCTCCTGAGTAGCTAAGATTACAGGTGTGAGCCACTGGTGGCCAGATTCACATGGGATTTTATTCCTTCCAAATTTCTAATGTTTTTGGCACCAGACCCTGTGCTGGGTGCTGGCAATGGAGATGAAGGTAGTAGGCTTGGCCTCCAGATGCCAAGAAAAGAGATGACTCATTTTCCTGAGCAGGGTCACCATGCATGTGGGCCTTGCTTACCCAAGGGCCCTGTTCTGTCCGGAGCCCTTGGTTGGGTCAGAGACTAGGGTATCTGGGCACTGTCTTATATTTGCATATTTGTTCCCTCACTTTGTGTATGTGTGTTTGGGGACTCAAAATCTGGGCTAAGCAAATATTCTGCTATTGAGGTAGGCCTCCTGCCCTCTAACATGGTTTTAACAGGTCCCATGTAGCCAGGTATGGTGGTGTACTCTTATCATCCTACTATTTGAAGTCGGGCGCTGGTGGCTCACGCCTGTAATCCTAGCTACTCAGGAGGCTGAGATCTGAGGATCGCGGTTCAAAGCCAGCCCGGGCAGGAGAGACCGTGAGACTCCTATCTCCAATAAACCACCAGAAAACCGGAAGTGGCGCTGTAGCTCATGTGGTAGAGCGCTCGCCTTGAGCTGAAGAGCTGAGGGACAGCGCCCAGGCCCAGAGTTCAAGCCCCACGACCGACCAAAAACAAACAAACAAACAAACATCCTACTATTTGGGTGGCTGGGATTTTGAGTTCAAGGCCAGTCTGGATACTGTGACAAAAAATAAACAGATGTAATGCATGGCTCCAGTGACAGAGTTCTACATAGCATATTCAGGGTCATAAGACCAAACCCCAGTCCTGCTAAATAGATTGATAATTTTGGGTGTGTGGACCAATCCCAGATCTCAGCCTCCTGAGTGGCTAGGATTACAAGCATGAGCCAGGGCCATCTGCACATTCCTTTTTTTATTTGGTCCTGGGGCTTGAACTGAACCATAGCACTACTTCTAGCCTTTTCTGTTTGTGGTACTGTGGAATCAAACCTAGAGCTGCTGCTTCTTTTTTTTTTTTTTGAAAAAAATTTTTTCTTTAATTGTGAAAATACCGTACTGAGGGGTTGCAATTACTTGGGCAAGATAATGAGTACATTTCTTTCTTTCTTTTTTTTTTTTGGGTCCGGTCGTGGGGCCTGAACTCTGGGCCTGGGCACTGTCCCTCAGGCTCTTCAGCTCAAGGCTAGTGCTCTTCCACTTGAGCCACAGCGCCA
Organism: Dipodomys merriami; assembly: GCF_024711535.1. Taxonomy (NCBI): domain Eukaryota; kingdom Metazoa; phylum Chordata; class Mammalia; order Rodentia; family Heteromyidae; genus Dipodomys; species Dipodomys merriami. The sequence goes on along the minus strand of NW_027206124.1, from coordinate 4,077,700 downwards.
CTTCCGGCTTTTTCTTATGTGGTGCTCAGGAATCGAACCCAGGGCCTCGAGCATGCAAGGCAAGTGCTCTACCACTGAGCCAACTTCCCAGCCCCCTGAGTACATTTCTTATCAAGCATTGTTGCCTCCTCCTTTGTTTCCCCTTTCCATCTCCTCCCCCACCCCCCACCCAGAGCTTCTTGCATGTTAGGAGAGCACTCTACCTCTAAACCTCATTCCTAGTCTACACATTGTAGCTGGGGAAATCCAGGCAATCCAGAAGTTCCAGTGAATTTCTTGGAACTTCTAAAGACAGAAGCATGGAGAAGTGCGAGAGGATTTGCACTGAGTGAGGCTGTTTCCTGCAGCTGTGACTTGACTGAAAAATATATAAAGCCACGATTTTCTGGGCGTGCCAGCTTACAAGGGCCCAGGTAGATAACTCTGATCTTCCCCTGGAGCATAAGCTCACAAGAAGCCAAGGAGAGCGCACACCAGTGGCACACACCTGTCATTCTAGCTACTCAGGGGGCTGAGATCTGAGGATCATGGTTCAAAGCCGGCTCAGGCAGTAAAGTCTGTGCAACTCTTATCTCCATTAAACCACTCAGAAAACTGGAAGTGGTACTATGGCTCAAGTGGTAGCCTTGAGCTGAAGAGCTGAGGGACAGTGCCCAGGCCCAGAATTCAAGCCCCATGACCAACCAAAAAAAAAAAAAAAAAAAAAAGCCAAGGAAAGGGGCTGGGAATGTGGCTTCGTGGTGGAGTGCTTGCCAAGCATGCATGAGGCCCTGGGTTCAATTTCTCAATGCTATATGGAGAAAAAGTTGGAAGTGGCACTGTGGCTCAAGTGGTAGAGTACTATCCTTGAGCAAAAGCTCAGGGACAGTGCCCAGGCCTTGAGTTCAAGCCCCAGGACTAGAAAAAAAAAAAATCACAGTGTTAGTGTCCAAGCTCTGAGTTCAAAGCCCTAGGACTGGAGCGCATGCACATGCGTGTGCGCGCGCGCGCGCACACACACACACACACAATCTGAGGGCCACGCACTGTAGCTAATGTCTGTCATTCTAGCTTCTCTGGAGGTTGAGATCTGAGGATCATGGTTTAAAGCCAGCCAGGGCAAGAAAGTCTCAGAGAGACTCTTATCTCCAAGTAACTACCAGAAAACTGGAAGTGGTACTGTGGCTCAAAGAAGTAGAGCCCTAGCCTTGAGCAAAAAGAGCTCAAGGACAGGGCCCAGGCTGGGAGTTCCAGCCCTATAAACCAAAACAAACAAACGAAAACGAAAAACCAAAACAAGCAGCAGCTCTGCTAGGAGCTTGGCCACACAGGGCTTCACATCTTCCTCCCAGGACACACAAAAGAGCCATTGTCAAAACTCCAGAAGCTGAAAGTAAACTCAGGGGAGTTCTGATGTGTGAAATGCCTAGAAGAGGCTTGAGTGAGGGAACACTTGTGGACAGAGACCGAGGGGGGAGGGAAGCAGCCCCACCCCTGTGTTCAGTTATAAATTAGCTGGAGCAGTTAGCCAAGGCCCTTGGGCAACTTGTAGAAAATTCTTCCAGTTCTAACCTGGCCACTCCAACATAGGGCTGCTGTAACCTCCCCACTACCCCCCAAAGCTCACTTCCTCCCTGGTCTCTTTTGTAAAAAAGCAAGTGAGGACTGAGTTTTTGGAGCAATTTTCAAGGTTAGAGAAAGCTCAGCTTCGCAAGACAGAAAATTTTCCTAGGGAAAGGCTTCACCAGGCCTCCTCACTTCTTCCCACTCACTTCCCGGACTATCAGAGGTTGCACCAAAGCTCACCCTTCCTTCTCTTGAACTTGGTTAATAAGTGGAAAATTATAATGGAGAGTGTGAAGATTTGGCCAATGGAAGAGCATTTGCCTCGCATGCTCCACCCCAGCCTTGGAAGTGGTGATCAGGGAGTAGGAAAGAAAACTGAGCCGGGTGCTGGTGGCTCACACCTGTAATCCTAGCTACTCAGGAGGCTGAGATCTGAGGATCACGGTTCAAAGCCAGCCCACTCAGAAAGTCCATGAAACTCTTATCTCCAATAAACTACCAGAAAACTGGAAGTGGCTCTGTGGCTCAAGTGATAGAGCACTAGCCTTGAGCTGAAGAGCTGAGGGACAGCACTCAGGCCCAGAGTTCAAGCCCCACGACTGGAAAAAAATAACAACACAAAAACAAACAAAAAACTGAATAGAGCTGTTATTTTTTTGGGGGTGAGGCTGGTTTGGGGGCTTGAACCTGTAAGGTCTGCTCCTGGATGGCGAGCAGACTCCACCCTCCTCGCAGCAAAGTCTCCACCCAGTACCTGCGTTACCTAGGCAACTGGGATACCTGGAAGAGGTCACGTCCGCATCTGCTGAGGTCACATCCTAACCTGATGTGGCCACACCTTTCTCCCACCTGATCCCACTTCCCCTTACCTGGCCACACCTTTCCCCGCCCATACCCTAGATAAGGGCTAGCCCAGGCCCAGACCTCTCTCTCTTTTTCTCTCTCCCTCTCTTTTTTTACTCTCTCTGTTCATTTCTAGCTCTTGCTGCTCTCTTTCTCTCTCTCTTTCCCAGCCACGTGGAGTGCCAACCTTGCCTGGTCCCAGCAGGTCTACCCCTTACCTGAATACCACGTGAGTGCTACTGTTCTTACCCCTCTCTCTGCTCTTTTCTCTCTCTTTCCTCTCTTCCCAGCTCTCTCTCATTCCCAGGCCTTTCCCAGCCACGTGGAGTGCCACCCTTGCCTGGTCCCAGCAGGTCTACTGAATAAACCCCTTATCTGAATACCACGTGCGTGCTGGTGCTGTTCTTACTCGGTTTCCTCTTTTTAAAAACCTAACATAAATGGTGCCGTGACTCGGATAAAGGCTTAAAGTCAGGATAGCTGGGATTTCTCTGTTTTTTTTTTTTCCCTCGTTTTTCTTTTTTCTTTTTTTTTTTTTGTTCTTCCCTTTTTGCTCTGAGGAATACCCGCAGTTCTGACGGCCTTTTGCGAACCAGTCTGTCTGCGGCGGAATCAACGCATCGATACCATTGCTGCCTTCACATCCACGTCCAAATGTCTCCCGCGCTCCCTGGAAAGCCAGAGAGCCTCATTTTTATGCCATTCTCAGAAGCACAGTTTTTGCTAATGCAATGGTAAATGGTCAGAAGTTTAATTTCAGGCTCTTTGCTCTCTCTCTGCCGTTCATGGGCAACTTTCTACCCTTTTTTCTACAACTTTTTGGCTTGTGCCTTGAAGAGTGCGACGCAGGCTGGGTCCCAGGGACCCCCCTCTAGGTTCCCTCTCAAAGGCTAGCCAATGTAGGCTTAATCTATTCAGGCTTTCTTTGCATTCTTTCAGAAATTCGCCATCTTGAATTCGCCATCTTGGCCACGTGGTGGGTTAAGGGTTTGGCCCCATCTGACCCTTAACCTTCCACTAAGTTTACTACTCCATCTATTCTAAGGTGCCTTGCTAACAAGTTGCTCTTTTCACAGGCCCTAGTAACTGAGGCCCAACCATCTGATGTGCTTTGTTAGCAAAGATGTCTAAATGTTGTCAAAATTTTAGGTTTTGAGTTTTGCCTTTTTTGTTTTGTGTTGTGTATTCCACTACTGACTAAAATACTGGGCATATTTATGCTAAAATTTTCATCACATCTAATGAGTTTTGTCATTTCAGAATATTTGTTGGCAATTCTTGATAAGAACCAGGTAAGCTCTACTTATTCTACTTGATCTCCTTGTTGCTTTAATTGAAAATAATAAAGGGCTTTTGTGGCAAAGATTTCAGTTCAAAGCCAGCTCGGGCTAAAAAATCGCTAAGACTCTGTCTCCCAGCTAAACTCTGCAAGTGATACTATAACTCAGTGTGGTAGAGTGCTAGCCTTGAGCAGAAGTGCTCAAGGACAGTGCCCAAGCCTTGAGTTCAAACCTCCTTGAACACTGGAAGTGCTATTGTAACTCAACGTGGTTCAGTGCTAGCCTTGAGCGGAAGCGCTCAGGGACAGTGCCCAGGCCTTGAGTTCAAATCTTGAATACCAACTGGGACAAGCCATCCCAGCAACGAGCACCTAGACTCAGCCAGTCTAGGGAACAAGGGAACGTGGAAAGGAGTAAGGGGAGATGATGTCACATCAGCTACTTTGTGCCTGCCCTTTCAAAATTAACCTGAGCCGGGAGGTCAGTAGAAGTAAGAAGCCTGCCCATCCAATGTCTATACCTGTCTACCTATTAACTGAACAGGGATTTATATTCTTGCCTTTGTCACCTGAATTCTCTACCTAGTCGCCAGATGTCAGAAGTAACTAGGGACATTTCTACCAACATTTTCAGCCCCAAGTCCTTCCTCTTGCCATTTATTTGCTCTCTAGTATTTTTTTCCAGCCCCTCAATGCTCATGAGACTTCTCCAGATTTCATCTAAGGACTCACGCCACCAAGGGACAGCTGCTGCTCACTGCCTTCTCTGGGAGGAGACCAAATTCCAGCCTTTTACCCCTATTGTCGACGCCCCTTGTCAGCAGGAAGTAGCCAGAGAGAATCCTCGCCCTATTTCATGATTATTAAAAGGCTGGAATGTAAGGTCTGCTCCTGGATGGCGAGCAGACTCCACCCTCCTCGCAGCAAAGTCTCCACCCAGTACCTGCGTTACCTAGGCAACTGGGATACCTGGAAGAGGTCACGTCCGCATCTGCTGAGGTCACATCCTAACCTGATGTGGCCACACCTTTCTCCCACCTGATCCCACTTCCCCTTACCTGGCCACACCTTTCCCCGCCCATACCCTAGATAAGGGCTAGCCCAGGCCCAGACCTCTCTCTCTTTTTCTCTCTCCCTCTCTTTTTTTACTCTCTCTGTTCATTTCTAGCTCTTGCTGCTCTCTTTCTCTCTCTCTTTCCCAGCCACGTGGAGTGCCAACCTTGCCTGGTCCCAGCAGGTCTACCCCTTACCTGAATACCACGTGAGTGCTACTGTTCTTACCCCTCTCTCTGCTCTTTTCTCTCTCTTTCCTCTCTTCCCAGCTCTCTCTCATTCCCAGGCCTTTCCCAGCCACGTGGAGTGCCACCCTTGCCTGGTCCCAGCAGGTCTACTGAATAAACCCCTTATCTGAATACCACGTGCGTGCTGGTGCAGTTCTTACTCGGCCACCTCTTTTTAAAAACCTAACAGAACCCAGGGCCTGGACACTGTCCCTGAGGTTCTTTTGCTCAAGGCTAGTGTTCTACCACTTGAGCCACAGCATCACTTCTTATATATATATATATATTTTTTTTGCAATTTATTAAAGAGCTTCATGGACTTCCCTGCCCTGGCTACCTTTGAACCCTGATCCTCAGATCTCAGCTTCCTGATTTGCTGGCACCCAGCTTAAAATAGAGCCTTAAAACAACTGGGTAAGGAGCTGGGCACTGGTGGTTCATGCCTGTTGTAATCCTACCTACTCAGGAGGCTGAGATCTGAGGATCCTACTTCAAAGCCAACCTGGGCTGGAAAGTCTGTGAGACTCTTATCTCCAATAAACCACTCAGAAAACCAGAAGTGGGGCTGTGGCTCAAGTGCTAGAGCTCTGGCCTTGAGCTGAAGAGCTGAGGGACAGCGCCCAGTTCCAATGTGTAGGCCTCATGACCAACACACACACACAAACCCAAAACAACTGGGTAGCCAGGTACTGCTGGCTCCCGCCTGCAAGGCTAGGTTTTTAGGAGACTGGGATCTGATTGAAATTTCAAGTCAGAATTTCAGAACAGTTCAGGAGACTCAGCTCCAATTAACCAGCAAAAGGCTGGAAAAGGAGTTGTGGCTCAAGTGGGAGAGAGCCAGCCTTGAGCAAAGATGCTAGAGTGTGAGAGTGGGGCCCTGCGTTCAAGCCCTAGTACCAAGTTGGCAGCATGCATGCTTGCTGGAGGGGGGCACGCGAACACACACGCGCGCGCACATATATACACACACACACTTTCCAAACAGGGAAAATTCCCAAGAAGATATAATGATGATTTATGACAAATGCAAAGAATAAAAATGAGCTGCGTGGAAGGATGAGGGAAGTTGACCTGCAAAGACTGGGTTTTGAGTTTTGTTGTTGTTGGTTTTGTGTTTTTTGCCAATTCTGGGAGTTGAACTGTCATGAGCCATACGGTGCTCAAGGCTAGCACTCTATTCCTTGAGCCACAGAGTCACTTCTGGCTTTTCCAGTGTATGTGGTACAGGAATGGAACCCAGGGCCTCAAGCAAGTTTAGGCACTCTACCACTAAGCCACCTTTCCAGCCCCGGGGGTTTTTGAGTTTTGGGGGCAGAGTAAGGGGCCTCCAACTAAGCCAAGGTCATTCATTCGGTAATCAGGAATTAGGAAACACGGGACTTGATGCTGGAGGGCAAAAGATGATTAAAAAGAATGCAGACTTTGACAGTCCTGGCTGGAGTCTCTTAGAAAAGCACTGATGGGATCTTCTTCACTGTGCAAATTCCATCTTTTCTTCAAACCTGCAAACTTGTCAACAAACATTTCAAAGACTCCAGGTCCTGGGGCTAGAAACCAAATGTGTTTGTCCTCAGCAAAACCTGCTCCCCACCCTACAAGTGGCCTTGGCTGCCTTTTCTCACCTCAGGGCTGGTCAAAGACAGGCCTTGAGGTCTAAGGCTCAAGTCTAGAGGCACCGGCCCTGAGCTGTGGCTCAAGCCTGTAATCCTAGCTACTCTGGAGGCTGAGATCTGAGGATCACAGTTCAAAGCAAGCACAGGAAGGAAAAGTCCCTGAGACTCTTATCTCCAGTAAACCACAGAAGGAGCACTGTGGCTCAAGTGGTAGAGTACCCAGGCCCAGAATTCAAGCCTATGACTGGCAAAAAAAGCTCAAAGAAAGTGCACTAAGACGGTGTGCACAAATAACACATACAACACAAGTGCCAAGGTCATATGAGATAAGGAAAGCTAATAGGACACCATGACTAAGCACAATGTGAGACCGTGGCCTGAACTCTAAAACTAGAACAAAAGGGAGCATTAATAGAAAATTGCTGAGCCAGGAGCCAGTCTCTCACACCTGTAATTCTAGCTACACAGGGCGCTGAGATCTTAGAATTGTGGTTCAAAGCCAGATTGGGCAGGAAAGTCCTTGACACTCTTATCTTCAATTTAGCACCAGAAAACCGGAAGTGGTACTGTGGCTCAAGTGGTAGAATCCTAGCTTTGAGGAAAGAGCTCAGAGACAGTTCCCAGGCTTCTCGTTCAAGCCCTATGACTGACTAAAAAAAAAAAAAAGAAAAAAATTGGTGAAATTGGGAACAGTATGGAGCTCTGTTGACAGTATTTTTTTTTTTTTTTGGTCAGTCATAGAGCTTAAACTCGGGGCCTGAGCTCTTTTGCTCAAGGCTTGTGCTCTACCACTTTGAACCACTTCTGGTTTTCAGGTGCTTAATTGGAGATAAGAGTCTCATGGGGACTTTTCTGCCTGGGCTGGCTTTGAACTGTGATCCTCAGATCTCAGCCTTCTGAATAGCTAGGATTACGGGTGTGAGCCACTAGTGCCATGCATTTTGGTGGTATTTGATAGGCAAGCCTTCCCTTACTTGAGTCTGCAAGCATTCTACCACTGAGCCACCTTCCCAACCATGAGTCTTTTTTTTTATTTTGGGTCTGGTAGTGGGGCCTGAACTCTGGGCCTGGGCTGTCCCTCAGCTCTTCAGCTCAAGGCTAGTGCTCTACCACTTGAGCCACAGCTCCACTTCTGGCTTTTTTCTTTTTTGTTTATGTGGTGCTGAGGAAGCGAACCCAGGGCCTCAGGCATGCAAGGCAAGCACTCTACCACTGAGCCACCTTCCCAGCCCCCAACCATGAGTCTTATAGCTTGATTATATATCTTTGCATGCTGTCAGAAGCCATTGAAGTTCATTGCTTAATCTCTGTGTCCACAGGGAGTTGCAATATAAAAATTAAATTAAATTAATCTGCTATTCTGTGATTTTTTTTTTTTTTTGCTAGTCCTGGGGCTTGAACTCAGGGCCTGGGCACCAGCCCTGAGCCTGTCTGTGCTCAAGGCTAGTGCTCTATCACTTGAGCCACAGCACTACTTCTAGCTTTTTCTGTTTCTGTGGTACTAAGGAATGAAACCCAGGGCTTCATAAATGCTAGGCAAGTATCCTACTACTAAGCCACATTCCCAGCCTTCACTTTTTATTTTGAAACAACTTTACATTTACAGAAGAGTTGCAGAAAAAAACATAGGTTTCCTGTAGATGCTCATACCCAACTTCTTCTAAGGTTATCATTTTACATGACTCCACTACAGCCATCAAACCAAAAAATTCACACTGACAATACTATCAACAGGGCTGGGAAGGTGGCTCAGTGGTAGAGTGCTTGCCTTGCATGCATGAGGCCCTGGGTTCAATTCCTCAGCACCAGATAAGCAGAAAAAGCTGGAAGTGGCGTTGTGGCTCAAGTGGTAGAGTGCTAGCCTTGAGCAGAAAAGCTGAGTGACAATGCCCAGACTGAGTTCAGGCCCCACAACTGACCAAAAAAAAACCCCAAAAAAACCCTGGCTTCAATCCCCAGGGAAAAAGAAGATAGAGGAAGAGGGAAGGAGAGAAAAAAAGGACAAAAATAGCAAGGAAGGAAAGAAGAAGGCAAGTTGGTATTTCTTTTTTTTTTTTTCATCGGTCGTGGGGCTTGAACTCTGGGCCTGGGCGCTGTCCCTCAGCTCTTCAGCTCAAGGTGAGTGCTCTACCACTTGAGCTACAGCGCCACTTCCGGTTTCCTGGTGGTTTATTGGAGATAGAAGTCTCAAGGTCTCTCCTGCCCTGGCTGGCTTTGAACCGCGATCCTCAGATCTCAGCCTCCTGAGTAGCTAGGATTACAGGCGTGAGCCACCAGCGCCCGGCTAAGTCGGTATTTCTTATATGGAGTTCGGGGGCAGCCTTGGCTACATCCTAAATCAACTCCAGCCTAGAGGGAGAGGGAGAGAAATAAGAACAGGGAAAAAAGTAAACCTTCTATGAAGACCCCAGTGTGGGCTCCTAGCCCCAGCACTGTTAGTCCCACTGCTGGTGTCCTTGAACCTGTCACTCTGGGACAGGCCCAGCGTTCTGTTCCCTCAGCCTTGGGAGCAGAGGACCCCAGGGAAGTGAGGCGCTCATCCACTCACCCTTTGCTGGGTCAGTTGAGGGCAACTCGGGATTCCCAAACTCCAAACTAGGAAATCTGGTCTGACAAGGATGGGGGTTCACAGCTGACATCAGCCCCGCCCAGGAAAACCTGTGAGGGGGGTGCCCTAAGAGAACCAGTACTCCAGGTTAGGAAGGGAAGAGCCTCAGCTTCCATATTTAACCCTTCGGAGCCCAAGGCTTCCAGAGCTGCAAGGGGCTTTTGTTGTTGGAACTCAGGGCTCAAGGCTGGTGCTCTACCACTTGAGCCACACCTCTACTTCTTTTTGCTGGTTAACTAGAAATGAGTCTCAAGGACTTTCTTGCCTGAGTTGGCTTTGAAGCATGATCCTCACATCTCAGCCTCCTGAGTAGCTAGAATTACAGGCGTGAGCCATAGACACCAAGCCTGATCACTAGTGCTCTGACCTTTGCTGCAAAGATCTGCTCCAAGGTCACCTCACAGCCCCTCCATGGCTCTCTCACCATGCTCTGCTGGTTTCTTTTTCTTTTACAGGAGTGTGTGTGTGGGGGGGCAGTTCTGGAATTTGAACACAGCTCCTGGGCTATCACTTGCTCTGTTTTTGTTCACATAAACCCACAGCACCTGACACCCAAGTTTCCTTGCTCATTTTAGGGTGCACCTCTTTTCACTGGACCAAGTCTGTGAAGGACCCAGAAGTGTCATCTTTTCACAGCTTGAGTCCCACCCTTCACACTGATCCCAGCTCATGAGGGGGGACATTTGATGCCTACTAGTCTAATAAATAGATCTACTAGAGAAGGCTGTTTTATTTTGTATGAGCCTCCAGAAAGCAATCTGCAAATCTCAAACAGAATGGATACATTCCTGTTCCAGCAATCCTAGCTCTCCAAGGCAATGAGTCCTGCTTAGGCTGGAGGGAACAGCTGCGGGGAAGAGCTGGCCCATCAGGGAAGTTTTTGTTTGCAAGTACCAGGTCTTGCTTCTCAGCTAGTAACAGATGTGGATGTCCCAGGCCATCTTTCTGCTTCCCCCGCCATGGCCTCTGTGGTCCCTGACCAGGGGAATGAAGCAGGCTTGGGCATTTGTTCATTTGGCTGAACACTGTGGTTAGTGGGGGATATTTCTGAATTGAGTTGGAAAAAGGGCCACAGGGAGTAAGAAAATATATTTTAAGGAAGTGGCTTTCAGGAGAGCACTCAAGAGCTGGGCACTGGTGGCTCATGCCTGTAGTCCTAGCTACTCAGGAGCTGAGATTTGAGATCATGGTTCAAAGTCAACTTGAGCAGGAAAGTCTGGTGGTGGTGGTGGGTCTTGAACTCAGGGTCTGGGTGCTGTCCCTGAGCTCTTTGGCTCAAGGCTAGCACTCTATCACTTTGAGTCACAGAGCCACTTTTGGTTTTCTGGTGGTTAATTGGAAATAATCTTAGAGACCTTTTTACCCAGGCTGGCCTCAAACCACAGTCCTCAGATCTCAACCTCTTATTTTCAAACAAACCAGAACAAACTTAGAGCCATGAACAAAGTAAAAGGAAGTAGATATGTTTTGTTTTGTTTTGGTCTGGTTGTGGGGCCTGAACTCTGGGCCTGGGCGCTGTCCCTCAGCTCTTCAGCTCAAGGCTAGCGCTCTACCACTTGAGCCACAGCGCCACTTCCAGCTTTTTTACTTATGTGGTGCTGAGGAATCGAACCCAGGGCCTCATGCATGCAAGGCAAGCACTCTACCACTGAGCTACCTTCCCAGCCCCATGTTTTGTTTTTTATATAAATTTTTTTTGGGTCCGGTCGTGGGGCCTGAACTCTGGGCGCTGTCCCTCAGCTCTTCAGCTCAAGGCTAGCGCTCTACCACTTGAGCCACAGCGCCACTTCCAGCCTTTTTCTTTTTGCTTATGTGGTGCTGAGGAATCAAACCCAGGGCCTCAGGCAAGTGCTCTACCACTGAGCCACCTTCCCAGCCCTTGTTTTTTTAATCTGGAGTAGTGATCATAAGTAAAATTTTTGTTTAGCAGTGTGGCTGAATGCCATCCGAGACTGAGCTGAATGGGGGGGAGGGCAGGGTACAGCTGTGGAGAAAGCAGGAGAAAAGGTGTGGGCAAGTGTGAGGCAGAGAGGGAGGGAAGGAGGGAGGGAGTGGAAAGAAGGGAGGTGACTAGGCTAGTGGGAAAGATGGAGGGAAATCATGGGTCCCACCTAAAACCAGTGTAACCTGCAAAAGTCAAATAGGAAGAGGAAAGAAATCAGAGACAGCCACAGTTCTTGCTTGAGCAAACAGATAAGGCACCATTTAGAGGAAGGGGAAGGCTGCAAAGGAGGAAGCTGAGCTGGAAGGACTCAAGATGCAGAGCTGAGAGTTCATTATTAGACAAGGCAAGGCAGGCACATGAGAATATTTTTTGCAGGTGGGCTTCAGTGGCACCTTCCCTCCCTCTCTTCCCCTTCTCTTGCATTCACACTAGAACCCCAAGCCTTGTGAATGGTAAATATACACTACCTCTGAGCTTTCCTCCAAATCCCAAAACTAGCAATTGATTTTTTTTTTCCAGTCTTGGGGCTTGAACTCAGGGCCTGGGTGTTGTCCCCAAGCTTCTTTTGCTCAAGGCTAGTGCTCTACCACTTTGAACTACAGTGCCATTTCTGGCTTTTTGTTGGTTAATCTGAGATAACCAGACTTATGGACTTTCCAATCCAGGGTGGAATTGAACTGCAACCCTCCGATCTCAGCTTGCTAAGTAGCTAGGATTACAGGTGTAAGCAATTACAAAAAAGCAGAAAGTGGAACTGTGGTTCATGTGGTTAGTGCTAACCTTGAGCAAGAAAACTTTGGGACAGTGCCTAGGATCTGAGTTCAAGCTCTAGGAATGGCATATACATTAATAAGTAAATACATAGAAAAGAAGCCAGATATAGTAAAAAACAACAACAAAACAACAAAAGAACAACAAAAAAAACCCACCTATCTCACCAATGGGAGGATGAGGCAGAATGTCACACTGGACTACGTAAGATATGAAAAAAGAAGAGGGTGGGGAAGGTAGGTGGGCAGTACAGTCAGTTCTGCATCAGTAGTTCTGTATTCATGGTTTGAATCACCTGAAGGCTGAAAATGTAATTAGGTTTTTGATGGCTGCATCTCTACTGTACAGGCTTTTTTCCCTTATAAATCCCTATACAGGATAGTATAACAGCTATTTATGTAGGATTTACATTGTATAGGCATTAGGATTTATTATTTTAATTTTTTTAGGATTTATTATTTTTTTGATCCAGTTCAGCCTGGGCACTGTCCCTGAGCTTTTTTTTGTCGGTCATGGGGTTTGAACTCTGGGCCTGGGCGCTGTCCCTCAGCTCTTTAGCTCAAGGCGAGCGCTCTACCACTTGAGCTAGAGTGCCACTTCCGGTTTTCTCCTATTGGAGATAGGAGTCTCACAGTCTTTCCTTCCCAGGGCTGGCTTTGAACAGCGATCCTCAGATCTCAGCCTCCTGAGTAGCTAGGATTACAGGCGTGAGCCACCAGCACCCGGCCTGTCCCTGAGCTTTTTTTTGCTCAAGGTTAGCTCTCTATCACTTGAGCCACAGATCCATTACTGGCTTTTTGATGGTTAATTGGATATGTCTCAGACTTGCCTGTCTGGGCTGGCTTCAAACTCAGATCCTTAATCTCAGCTTCCTGAGTAGCTGGTGTGAGCCACCAGTGCCCAACTGTACAGTGGTGTTACATCTTATAAAGCCTCTGCATGTTCCCAGATGCCACTTAGTCCTTGGAAGCCTACATTAGAGGAAGTTGAGCAGAGTTGAACTGTCCAAGGCTACCATTAGTATGGGCTATGGGTTGGATGACTGAGCTATGCACTGCTGTAGATCAGGAGCACAGTGCTGACTAGTGTCCTGGGTGCCTGTCATGTACACTTATGATTCCCTTAGTTTTTCACTCAGGGCTGGTGCTCTACCACTTTAGTCATAGCTCCACATCTGGGTTTTTGCTGGTTAACTGAATATGAGTCTCAGGGGCTGGGAACCAGTGGGTCACGCCTGTTAATCCTGGCTACTCAGGAGGCTACAGGATGGGGGCTAGAGACTGAGGATAGGGGTTCAAAGCCAGCCCAGGCAGGAAAGTCCCTGAGACTCTTATCCCAATTAACCACCAGAAAACCGGAAGTGGTGCTGTGGCTCAAGTAGTAGAATGCTCACCTTGAGCTGAAGAGCTGAGGGACAGTACCCAGGCCCAGAGTTCAAGTCCCACGACCAGCCCCCCCACCCCAAAAAAAAAAGTCTCAGGGAAGCTCGGTGCCAGTGGCCTATGCCTGTATCCTATCTACACAGGAAGCTGAGATCTGAAGATCATGGTTCAAAACCAGCTGGACAGGAAAGTCCCTGAGACTCTTTTGTCTCTAGCAAACCACCAGAAAACTGGAAGGGGTGCTGTGGCTCAAAGTGGTAGAGCACTTGCCTTGAGGGAAAAAGTGAAGGACATTGCCCTAATCACACTGGTTAAAAAAAAAGTCTCAGGGACTTTCTTTGAACCATATCTCAAGGCTCAGCTCCCGAGTAGCTAGTATTACAGGCATGGGCCACTGTTGTCTGGCTACCATTTAGCTTTCCAACCTGGGAAGAGGGATCACTTCACTTTCACTCCTTTTTTCCATACACAGAGATAACATCCACTCTAGTATCCAACTGGACTTTATTTGACACAGAACTCAGTATCATTGCAGGAACAGCAAAATGAAAAGACAAAGGAGAAAAGACACCGTTCTAGCTAATGTATAATTAAGTAAAGAGGGGCTAGTCACTAAATGAATAACAAAACAGTTAAGCTTGATGGAAGAATTCTTTTTCTAGTGGCCATACCTGGAAGACAAAGTAAATGACTTTATTAATTCCATGGTAATTTCCTACTTCAGGCCATAAACACATGTTTAAACATACAGACAACTGGAGTTAGAACTTTGGAAAGATGTAAATAATCATGTGTGCAAGTGTGCTTCATTCAAGGGGGGTGACTGCTGATTCCTCCTCTCCAACACCCTATCTATACCTCATGGCTCTCCCTGAGCCCAACCAAACCACTCCACCTGACCACCTGACACCCTGGCAGATTCAGGCTGAGATTAGCAGGTGAGAGGGAAAGTAGTTATTAGAGGTTGGGGAAAGGAGCTTGGCCTGTTGGTTCCAATTAGCAGCCCAGATGCCATGAGTAGCCTTTGACTACGATGGCTTCTTTCACCTCCCCTCAGTTTTCAGGAGGGTTTAGCTTTAAGGTTTAGGAAAATCCTGAGGACAACAAACAGCTCTCAGTTTCAAAATCTAGCAAGCTGTCCTCAGATCCAAGTGTAACTCTGATTCCATTCCATATTCCAGAGAGAACTGGCAAAACTAGGCTCGCAGTTCAGGGGGCTCTGATTGTCTCAGAGCTAAAAGTTGGTCCTAACAAGATGATAAAAGTTGCTAGGAGCCAAGCTCCAGTGGCTTATGCCTGTAATCCTAGCGACTCAGGAGGCTGAGATTGAGGCTCTGCTCTGAGAATTATGGTTGGAAGCAAATCCCAGTAGGAAAGTCCACGAGACTCATCTCCAACTAATCAGCAAAAAAAGCACAAAGTGGAGGTATGGCTCCAGAGGTGGAGCACTAGCCTTGAGCAAAATAGCCCAGGAACAACCACCAGATTGAATCCAAGAAAAAAACAAAAAAACCAAGAAAATAAAAAAACAAGGAGCAGCTAGGCGCCAGTGGCTCATACCTGCAATCCTAGCTACTCAGCAGGCTGAGATCTGAGGATCGTGGTTCAAAGACAGCCCAGGCAGGAAAGTCTGTGAGACTCTTTTTTTTCCCCTGGTCGTGGGCCTTAACTCTGAGGTGCTGCTGTCCCTCAGCTCTTCAGCTCAAAGCTAGCACTCTAGCTACTTGAGCCACAGCGCCACTTCCAGCTTTTTCTGCTTATGTGGTGCTGAGAAATCCAACCCAGGGTCTCATGCATGCAAGGCAAGCACTCTACCACTGAGCCACCTTCCCAGCGCCCCCCCCACCCCCAGACTCTTATCTCCAATAAACCACTAGAAAACCAGAAGTGGTGCTGTGGCTCAAGCGGTAGAGCACTAGCCTTGAGCTGAAGATCACAGGGACAGCGCCTAGGCCGAGTTCAAGCCCCATGACTGACCAAGCCTCCCCTGCCAAAAAAAAAAACAAACCATAAAACAAAACCAAAAACCAAGGAGCTGGGTGCCAGTGGCTCATGCCTACACTATTCTGGAGGCTGAGATCTCAGGATCACAGTTTGGCTTAAGTGGTAGAGTGCTCACCTTGAGCTGAAGAGCTATAAGAGCTATGGGACAGTGCCCAGGTCCAAGAGTTCAAGCCCCATAGCCAACCAAAAAAAAAAAAAAAGAAGGGCTGGGAAGATGGCTCAGTAGAGTTCTTGCCTCCCATTCATGAGGCCCTGGGTTCGATTTCTCACCACCACATAAACAGGAAAAGCCAGAAGTGGAGCTGTGGCTCAAGTGGTAGAGCGCTAGCCTTGAGCTGAGGGACAGCGCCCAGGCCCAGAGTTCAGGCTCCACAATGGACCAAAAATCAAAACAAAACAAAAGTAAATAAAAATTTAATAAAGGGCTGGGAATGTGGCTTAATGGTGGAGCACTTGCTGAGCAGGTATGAAGCCCTGGGTTCAATTCCTCAGTACCACATAAACAGAAAAAGCTAGAAGTGGTACTGTGGCTCAAGTGGTAGCATGATAGCTTTGAGCAAAAGCAGCTCAGGGACAGTATCCAGGACCTGAGTTCAAGCCCAGGACTGGCAAAAAAAATAATTAAAAGAAAATTAATCAAGCTGGTGACACCTGTAATCCTAGCTACTCAAGAAGCTGAGATCTGAGATCTGAGGATCTCAGTTCAAAATCAGTGTGGGCAGTAAAGTCCATGAGACTCTCATCTCCAATAAACTACTCAGAAAAAGCTGAAGCCGGGAGCTGGTGGCTTGCGCTTGTAATCCTAGTTACTAAAGAGGCTGAGATCTGAGGATTGTGGTTCAAAGCCAGCCTGGGCAGGAAAAGTTTATGAGACTCTTATCTGCAATTAACCACCAGAAAACTGGAAGTGGTGCTGTGGCTCAAATGGTAGAGCGCTAGCCTTGAGCTGAAGAGCTGAGGGATAGTGCCCAGGCCCAGAGTTCAAGCCCTGAGACCAACAGGAAAAAAAAAAAAAAAAAGAAAAAGCCAAAAAGTGGCTTAAGTGTTAGAGCGCTAGCCTTAAGTACAAAAAGGCTCAGGGACAGCGCCCAGCTGTGAGTTCAAACTGTAGAACTGGCAAAAAAAAGATATCATAAAGCTCTGTCACAAGTAATCAACATGAGATAGACAATAAAATGTTATAGGTGGTTATCAGTTTAGCCCAAAGCAAAGACACTAACTCCAGGGAGCCCATGGGGCCTTATTAGCATTGTGATATTGGAAATATTTAATAGTTTGTTGATTCCTAGATTTGCTATTTTCATAAATCCTAGAAGGCTGGAAAACCTGTGTGTCAACTTTGAATTGCTGATCCTGTGTACATTAAACAGAACTTATCTTAAGAAGCAAGGCATGCTCCACAAGGGTACCTTCTTTTCAGCTAGAGGCAGGTCAGAGAAGGGTGCTGACCTCAAAGCCCAGACTTACAACACAGAGACAGGCGGACACGTACTTTTGGAATTCCCACTCTCTGTTGTCCAAAGGGCACACCTGCCGTGTTTTGAGCCAGCGAGAGATGCAATGGAAGTGAAAGGCATGCTGAAAGAAAAGACACATTTGTGAAGAGTTAAGTTTGGGGGGGACCTGTCACTAGACACCACCTCTCACAGCCAGTGTAGTAGACACGAGGTGCTGGAGCATGGCACTACATGAGGGGCAGAACCCCCCAATAGGTTTACTTGAGACCCACCCTCCCTGGAGACAAGAATATTGCCAATGAAAGTATGATAAAAATGTTTTTCTACTAAGGTAAAGGATGGTTTGGGGAGCAAAGAATTTCCAGTATGAGCTTTGCCTCTCCTTAAGGGAATAAGTGGCTTCCACTCTCATTTACCTACTAAGAGGATGCTTCTATTTATCCAGAGAAAGGAGGCCATAATCACATTCAGATTCCAAACTTTCACTTTTTTTTTTGTATTTATTATTGTAAAAATACTATACAGAGGGCTTACAGTTACATGAGTAAGGTAATGAGGATTGTCACTCCCATTCTTAATTAGAAGCTTTCTTCCCACCTTCTCCTGTCCTTGTCTTTTTTTTTTCAGTCATGGGGCTTGAACTCTGAGCTAGAGCACTGTCCCTCAGCTCTTCAGCTCAAGGCTAGCACTATACCACTTGAGCCACAGTACCACTTCCGGTTTTCTGGAGATAAGAGTTTCATGGCTTTTCCTGCCTAGGCTGAGATCTTCAGATCTGTCTCCTGAGTAGCTAGGATTACAGGTGTGAGCCACTGGTGCCTGGCCTCCTCCTGTCCTTGAAGAATGAGGACCCCCCAGAATAGGGCCTCTTACCCACCAAAGGATGAAACAGGCACCCACCAACTTCTTTCTACTCAGCTCAACTCTGATCAAAGGGATTTACTTTCCACTTTATAGATTTATAAGAGCCCAGTACTTAATAACCCTTTAATGGTTGATTTTTGTAAAAAGTAGGTTTTTTTTTTTTGGGTCCAGTTGTGGGGCCTGAACTCAGGGCATGGGCACTGTCCCTCAGCTCTTCAGCTCAAGGCTACCACTCTACCACTTGAGCCACAGCGCCACTTCTGGCTTTTTTTCTTTAATGTGGTACTGGGGAATCGAACCCAGGGCCTCAGGCATGCAAAGCAAGCGCTCTACCACTGAGCCACCTTCCCAGCCCCAAGTAGTTTTTTTTTTTAAAGAAATAAAAGGAAGTATCCTGAGAAGTATCAAAATTTATTTATATGATCAATAAGGAATTAAAAAGAACAGGGGGCCGGGCGCTGGTGGCTCATGCCTGTAATCCTAGCTACTCAGGAGGCTGAGATCTGAGGATCGCCGTTCAAAGCCAGCCTGGGCAGGAGACTCTTATCTCCAATAAATCACTAGAAAACCAGAAGTGGTGCTGTGGCTCAAGTGGTAGAGCGCTTGCCTTGAGCTAAAGAGCGTAGGGACAGCGCCCAGGCCCAGAGTTCAAGGCCCACGACCGACGCAAAAAAAAAAAATCCCATTCCTGCTTCTACTGACTCACACTGCTCTCCAGTTCTGGGGACACGCTCCCCCACAGGTATGCAAGACACTCACCTCCACCTCCTATTGCTCCTGTGTCCCCCAGACTCACCTTTAGGACAGGGGCTATGAAAGAAGTTTCAGGGCAGCTGACAGCACTTCTTTTAACTTGTTGTTGTTGTTGTTGTTTTTTTTGCCTGTAATGGGGCTCGAACTCAGGGCCTTGGCACTATCTCTGAGCTTCTCTGGCTCAATGCTAGTGCTCTATCACTTGAGCCACAGTGCCACTTCAAGCTTTTTTCTTTTAATGTGGTACTGAGGAATTGAACCTGGAGCTTCATGCATGCTAGGCAAGCACTCTATCACTGAGCCACATTCCCAGTCTGCTGACAGCATTTTTTTTTTGTCGGTCTCAGGGTTTGAACTCTGGGCCTGAGTGCTGTCCTTCAGCTATAGCACCACTTCTGGTTTTCTGGTGGTTTATTGGAGATAAGAGTTTCATGGACTTTCCTGCCAGGGCTGGCTTTGAACCGTGATCCTCAGATCTCAGCCTCCTGATTAGCTAGGATTATACAGGAGTGAGCCACCGACGCCCTGCTGCTGACAGCATTTTTTTTTTTTTGGGTCCGGTCGTGGGGCCTGAACTCTGGGTCTGGGCGCTGTCCCTCAGCTCTTCAACTCAAGGCTAGCGCTCTACCACTTGAGCCACAGCGCCACTTCTGGCTTTTTTCTTTTTGCTTATGTGGTACTGAGGAATAGAACCCAGGGCCTCAGGCATGCAAGGCAAGCGCTATACCACTAAGCAACCTTCCCAGCCCCCTGACAGCATTTTTGATCCAGCTATTCCAATTTGTGTTGAACGGACAATGTTCTGTGTTAGAGAGGATACATTTACAGCAGCTCGTGGTTTTCAGACCAGGTTCACATGTTCAACCTCATCTGAGCTCATGGAGCAGGCTAGATAGATTTTTTTTTTTTTTTGGTTGGTCTTGGCGCTATCCCTCAGCTCTTCAGCTCAAGGTGAGTGCTCTACCGCTTGAGCCACAGCACCATTTCCGGTTTTCTAGTGGTTTATTGGAGATATGAGTCTCAAAGACTTTCCTAGATAGATACTATTATCTGCACTTTACAGACAGGAAATTGCAACCCAGACAAGTGACTTGCCTAACTCACAGAGAGGCAGAATTAGCACTCAAGTCTAGACCAGGGCTGCTGACACATTCTGCCTTTTTTCCTTCATGATAGGCTAATCTTAGTGAGGTGCTCCTTAACCACACTTAGTGGAGCTCACCCTCTTTTCCTTCTCACAAAGGAACACAGTTCTTAGCTTATGCCTCAGTGTCAAGGACAGCAAAATATCCAGTCTGACTTTCTTATCCTCATGGATAAGGCCACACAGACTCCTGTGACTCTGAAGGAGACGCTCTGCGCTGGGCAACAGTGGTTCATGCTTGTAATCCTAGCTACTCAGGAGGCTGAGATCTGAGGATCGTGGTTCAAAGCCAGCCAGGGCAATAGAGTAAATTGGGAAATGGCACTGTGGCTCAAGTGGTAGACAACTAGCTTTGAGCACAAACAGGCTCAGGGACAGCGCCCAGCCCTGAGTTCAAGCCCTGGGACTGGCAAGAAAAAAAAAAAAAGCACTGTGCGAGAATGGGAGGGAAAGAGAGCTCTAGAACATGGGAAGAAGTACAAAGAGGCCTCCACACAAATCTGCATTAATTCAGATAGTTACACAAACACATGTTTATTATGTACTGGGAGCAGGTCTAAGCCCTCTTTTAACATTAAATCATTTGATCCTAACTAAAATGGTCTACTATTAGCCACATTTTACATGAGGGAATCCAGGATTAGAGATGAAAAACCTTGGCCCAAAGTTACTTAGCAACTAAGAGAGAGGGAAAGGGTGGTCCTATCCCAGAACCTATGATTCCCTGTGTCAGGCCAGGAGCTGTAGATCCTCTGTCCCCTCCGAGGACACAGGAGGCTTGGGCAGGGCAATTTTAGCTCTTATGACTGGGACTCTATGGATGTACAGACACATTGTTAACCTGGGCTACAATGTTTATCCTCCATAGCTGTCAGGCTCTGCCAGCCCGAACACTGAATCCAAGGCTGCGCTGCATCTTGGGCACAGACCATATTAAAAAGAAAAATTATAATTTACTTAAATGCCGTGTTTAAAACACATACACAGGGGCGGCTTAGTGGCAGAGCGCTTGCCTAGCATGCATGAAGCCTTGAGTTGGATTCCTCAGCACCACATAAGCAGAAAAAGCCGGAAGTGGTACTGTGGCTCAAGTGGTAGAGCACTAACCTTGAGCAAAAGTAGCTCAAGCCCCAGGACTGGCAAAAACAACAATAATAAACAAAAAACAAACCCAAACAACAAAACAAAAAAAACACATATATTCGAATGCTTATTCTTCAAAATTAGTTTCACAGACACATGCCCTTAAAACCTGCTCAGAAGATACATAAGCTGGATATTGGTGGCTCATACCAGTAATCCTGGCTTCTCTGGAGGCTGAGGTCTGAGGATTGCTTTCTAAGCCAGCCTGGGAAGGAAAGTCTGTGAGACTTTTTTCTTAATTTTTTTTTTTGGGTCAAGTCGTGGGGCCTGAACTCTGGGCCTGGGCGCTGTCCCTCAGCTCTTCAGCTCAAGGCTAGTGCTCCACCACTTCAGCCACAGCACCACTTCTGGCTTTTTTCTTATGTGGTGCTGAGGAATCGAACCCAGGGCCTCAGGCATGTAAGGCAAGTGTTCTACCACTGAGCCACCTTCCCAGCCCAAGACTTTTTTCTTTTCCAGTCATGGGGCTTGAAAGACCTGGGTGCTGACCCTTAGCTTTTCAGCTCAAGGCTAGTTCTCTACCACATGAGCCACTTCTAGCTTTTCCTGTTTACATGTAGGTGCTGAGGAATTGAACTGAGGGCCTCATGCATGTGAGGCAAGCACTCTACCATGGAGCCACCTTCCCAGCCTCTCTCTTTTTTGGTTGGTCATGGGGCATGAACTCTGAGCCTGGGTGCTGTCCCTCAGCTCTTCAGCTCAAGGTGAATGCTCTACCACTTAAGCCACAGACCACTTCCGGTATTCTGGTGGTTTATTGGAGAGAAGGGTCTCCCAGACTTTCTTGCCTCGGCTGGCTTTGAACCCCTACCTTCAAATCTCAGCCTTCTAAGTAAGTAGGATTACAGGCGTGAGCCACTGGGCGCCTGGCTGTGAGAGTCTTTTTTTGGGTCCGGTCGTGGGGCCTGAACTCTGGGCTTGGGTGCTGTCCCTCAGCTCTTCAGCTCAAGGCTAGCGCTCTACCACTGGAGCCACAGTGCCACTTCCGGCTTTTTTCTTTTTTTTTTGCTTATATGGTGCTGAGGAATCAAACCCAGGGCCTCATGCATGCAAGGCAAGCACTCTACCACTGAGCTACCTTCCCAGCCGTGTGAGAGTCTTAACTGCAATTAGCCACCAAAAAAACTGGAAATGGATCTGTGGCTCAAGTGGTAGAACACTAGCCTTGAGCAAAAAAAAACTCAGAACAGCACCCAAGCCCTTGAGCTGAAATCCCAGGATTGGCACTCACAGAAAAGGTAAAAAGAAGGGCTGGGAAGGTGGCTCAGTGGTAGAGTGCTTGCCTTGCATGCCTGAGGTCCTGGGTTCGATTCCTCAGCACCACATAAGCAAAAAGAAAAAAGCCGGAAGTGGTGCTGTGGCTCAAGTGGTAGAGTGCTAGCCTTGAGCTGAAGAGCTGAGAGACAGTGCCCAGGCCCAGAGTTCAGGCTCCACGACTGGACACAAAAAAAAAAAATTAAAAAAAAAAAAAAAAAAAAAAGGTAAAAAGAAAGACTTTGAAAGACTAGGACTAGGCTTTTGAATGTATATATGTATATATAAATAGCAGATCCCAGAAATTCTCAAAACATTCCAGCCCTGCAGGACACCGGTCGCTCATGCCCATAATCCTAGCTACTCAGGAGGCTGAGATCTGAAAACTGATTCAAAGCCGGCCTGGGCAGGAAAGTCCAAGAGACTCTTATCTTCAATTGACCTCCAGAAAACAAGAAGTGGTGCTGTGGCTCAAGTGGTAGAGAGCCTGCCTTGAGTTAAAGCTGAGGGACAGTGCCCAGGACCAGAGTTCAAGCCTCACAACCGAAATAAATAAATAAATAAATAAAAGGATGGAAGACTAGGCTTTGAAGGCCTAAGATGAATCCTTAAAATACTGCTAACAATGAAAGTGGCGCTTTGGCTCAGAGTGCTAGAGTGCTAACCTTGAGCTGAAGAGCTCAGGGACAGTGTCTAGCCTCAAGAGCATGGGCCCCATGACCAGGAAAAAAAAAATACTGTTGTTGAGTGTTGGTGGCTCATGCCTGTAATCCTAGCTACTCAGGAGGCTGAGATCTGAACCAGCCCGGGTAGGAAAGTCCATGAGACTTGTTTTTTTGGCTGGTCCTGTGGCCTGAACTCTGGGACTGGGCGCTGTCTCTCAGCTCTTAAGCTCAAGGCTAGCGCTCTACCATTTGAACAACAGTACCACTTCCGGCTTTTTCTGCTTATGTGGTGCTGAGGAATTGAACCCAGGGCCTCATGTATGCAAGGCAAGTACTCTACCACTGAGCTACCTTCCTAGTCCCTCCAAGAGATTCTTATCTTGAATAAACCATTAGAAAACCAGATGTGGCCCTTTGGCTCAAGGGGTAGAGAGCTCACCTTGAGCTGAAGATCACAGCTGCGCCCCCAAAGCCCAGAGTTCAAGCCTCACTACTGAGCCCCCCCAAAATACTGATAATAGCTGCCCTTTATTATTTTTATTATGATTGGTTTTTTTTTTTTTTTTTTGTCGGTCGTGGGGCTTGAACTCTGGGCCTGGGCACTGTCCCTCAGCTCTTCAGCTCAAGGCGAGCGCTCTACCACTTGAGCTACAGCGCCACTTCCGGTTTTCTGGTGGTTTATTGGAGATAGGAGTCTCACGGTCTCTCCTGCCCGGGCTGGCTTTGAACCGCAATCCTCAGATCTCAGCCTCCTGAGTAGCTAGGATTACAGGCGTGAGCCACCAGCGCCCGGCTATGATTGGTTTTATGAAATAGATGTTTACTATACAGCCAAGGTTGACTTTAAATCTGCCATCTTCTTCCCTCAGACTCCTGAGTACTGGGATTACTGGCATGATGTCTCCACTTCCTCCTCCTATGCTGGGGATTGGACCTAGGGTCTTGCCTGTGCTAGGCAAGTACTTTACCACTAAGCTACAGTCCCAGTGGCCCACGGTATAGTTAAGATGAAACAGTCCCTTTTCCTCATTTACTAATAGTTACTGTAAGGTCGGCTCATGGATGGCGAGCAGACTCCACCCTCCTCGCAGCAAAGTCTCCGCCCAGTACCAGCGTTACCTAGGCAACTGGCATACCTGGAAGAGGTCACATATGCATCTACTGAGATCACATCTGAATTTGATGTGGCCATACCTTTCTCCACCCATACCCTAGATAAGGCCTAGCCCAGGCCCAGGCGCTCTCTTTTTCTAGCTCTTTTCTAGCTCTTTCTCAGCTCTCTCTCCCAGGCCTCTCCCAGCGGCATGGAGGGCCAACATGGCCTGGTGCCAGCCAGAACGATGAATAAACCTACCCCTTACCTGAATACCACGTGCGTGGTGCTGTTCTTACTCAACTACCTCTTTTTAAAAACCTAACAGTTACCCTGTTAAAAATGAATAGTACGAGGATTTGGAATTATTTTTTTGTCTACCTCATGGGAGAGATAGTGAGCTTTTTTTTTTTTTTAAAGAAAGTTTAACAATTGACAAACAAGTGGATAATGTGTTTATAAGCAATGTTGATAGGTGAAGACATTTGCTTACATTACAGACTCCCCACGCAACCGTACACTCTTCGGAAGTCGCAGATGCCTGGTTAGCCTGACATTCTATGCCTGTGGGAACAAGAGCAATGGCATCACTGACAGCAGCAAAACTTCACATCCTGCAGCAGCATCGCCATCCTCAATTACCCATTATTTTTTGGTTTGTTTTTAGCCAGCCTGGGCAGGAAACTTGAGACTCTTATCTCCAACTGATCAGCAAAAAGCCAGAACTGGATGCATGGATCCATGTTGTGGAGTACTAGTCATGAATGAAAAGTCAAGCCAAAGAGGCCAGAATTCAAGTCCCAGTGTGGTATATTTCACACACACCCCTCCCCTGCCATGGCATTAGGGTTTGAATTGAAGCAGAGGCTGTAACACTAAATAGGGTTAAGTGTTTGTACCCAGGTTGGCTGAAATACAATTATCCTATTTTGGTTTTCTGTGTGTCTGAGAGGCACAAGCTGCCATGCCTAGCTGTTGGGGGAGATGAGTTCTTGATAAATTTTTGTTTTGTGTGGGCTGTCTCAAAATGTGCTCCTCTTGATCTGCTTCCTTTGTAGCTGAAGTGTTAGCCACTATATACAGTAAAAGGGTGTGCTGCTGCTGCTTTTTTTTCTTTTTTTTTTTTGGTCGGTCCTGGGGCTTGAATTCTGGGCTTGGGCACTGTCCCTGCACTCTTCAGCTCAAGGGGAGTGCTCTACCACTTGAGCCACAGCACCACTTCTGGTTTTCTAGTGGTTTATTGGAGATGAGTATCATGGACTTTCCTGCCCCGGCTGGCTTTGAACCTCGATCCTCAAATCTCAGCCTCCTGAGTAGCTAGTATTTCAGGCATGAGTCACCAGCGCCCAGCTTTCTTTCTTTTTTTTTTTTTTTTTCTTGTCGTGGGGCTTGAACTCTGGGCCTGGGCACTATCCCTCAGCTCTTCAGCTCAAGGTGAGTACTCTACTACTGAGCCACAGAGCCACTTCCAGTCTTGTGGAAGTTCCTGCCAGGGCTAACTCCAACTGTAATCCTCAGTTCTCAGCCTCCTGAGTAGCTAGGATTACAGGTGTGAGCCCCTGGTGCCCCACTAAGGGCAATGCTTTTTCTTCTTCTTCTTCTTTTTTTTTTGCGGGTTGTGGGGGCTGAACTCCACCTGGGTGCTGTCTCTCAGTTTCTTCAGCTCAAGGCACACTACCATTAGAGCCACAGTGCCACTTCCGGCTTTTTTCTGCTTATGTGGTGTTGAGGAAAGGAACCCAGGGCCTCAGGCATGTGAGGGAAGCACTCTACCACTGAGCCAACTTCCCAGCCCAAGGGCATGCTTCTTAAGTGTAAAATTTCTTCCTCCAGTTACAATGCTATAAATGAAGAGAATAGCCAGGTGGTGGTGGCTCACACCTGTAATCCTAGCTACTCAGGAGGCTGAGATCTGTGGATCATGGTTCAAAGCCAGCCGGGGCAGAAAAGCCCATGAGACTTTTATCTCCAATTAACCACCAGAAAACCAGAAGTGGTGCTGTGGTTCAAGCGGTAGAGTGCTGGCCTTAAGCTGAAGAGCCCAGGGAAAGCCGCCAGGCCCAGAGTTCAAGCCCCACGACTGACAAAAAAAAAAAGAGAGAGAGAATAACTTAAACTGGGTGGTAGTGACTGATATCTCTAATTCTAGCCACTTGAGAGGCTAAGAGTGGTTAAGATTGAAACTGGAGGCTAGCCAGGCAGGAAAGTTTTTGAGTTTTTGGTTATTACAAAAATAACTAGTAGGGGCTGGGAAGGTGGCTCAGTGGTAGAGCACTTGCCTTGCATGCATGAGGCCCTGGGTTTGATTCCTCAGCACCACATAAGCAGAAAAAAAAAAGCCGGAAGTGGTGCTGTGGCTCAAGTGGTAGAGCGCTAGCCTTGAGCTGAAGAGCTGAGGGACAGTGCCCAGGCCCAGAGTTCAGGCCCCATGACCGGCCCCCCCCCTCAAAAAAAAAACAACACACACACAAAAAACACACACACACACACACACAAAAAAAAACAACAACACAAAAACCAGCAAAACAGAGGGCTGGAACTGTGACTCAAGTAGTAAAGTACGATCCCAACAAGCACAAAGCTCTGAGTTCAAATAAACAAAAAAGTCCAAGTGCCAGTAGCTCATGCCTATAATCCTAGCTACTTGAGAGACAGATCTGAGAATTGTGGTTTAAAGGCAGCTGGGGCAAACAAATTCATGAAAACCTTATCTCCAATTAATTAGCAAAAAGCTAGATGTGTGGTTTAAGTGGTAGAGTGCCAGCCTTGAATAGAGAAAGTCAAGTAAGAGTGAAAGACCCTGAATTCAAGCTCCTCAACACTGGCACACACACATAAAAAGACAAACTAGGGACTGGGAAGGTGGCTCAGTGGTAGAGCGCTTGCCTTGCATGCCTGAGGCCCTGGGTTCGATTCCTCAGCACCACATAAGCAAGAAAAAAAAAAAAAAAGAAGCCGGAAGTGGGGCTGTGGCTCAAGTGGTAGAGCGCTAGCCTTGAGCTGAAGAGCTGAGGGACAGCACCCAGGCCCAGAGTTCAGGCCCCACGACCTGACCGCCCCCCAAAAATAATAAAATAAAAAAAATAAAAAAATAAAAAGACAAACTAAAAAGAAAATACGAAGCCAACACCAGTAGCTCATGCCTGTAATCATAACTACTCAAGGAGGTTGAGATTTGAGAATTGCTGTTCAAAGCCAGCCAGGGCATGAAGTCTGTGAGACCCCTATCTATACTAAACTACCCAAAAAGACTGAAGTAGAGTTGTGGCTTAAATGGTAGAGGCACTACCCTTGAGCAAAAACAAGCTCAGGGACAGTGTCCAGGTCCTGAGTTCAAACCTCAGGATCAGCACACACACAGAAAAACACAATAAGGGCTGGGAAGGTGGCTCAGTGGTAGAATGCTTGCCTTGCATGCATGAGGCCCTGGGTTCGATTCCTCAGCACCACATAAGCAAAAAGAAAAAAGCTGGAAGTGGTGCTGTGGCTCAAGTGGTAGAACACTAGCCTTGAGCTGAAGAGCTGAGGGACAGTGCCCAGGCCGGAGTTCAGGCCCCACGACCGAACCCAGAAAAAAAAAAAAAAAAAAAAAAAGAAAAGAAGAACACAACAAAAGAAAAGAAAAAAATTAAAAAGGAGAAAATATTAAGAATTTTAAAATATTTTAACATAGGAGTTCAATATTAAACTTTAGTTAATCTTAAAGGCATACTATGAAACCAAATAGCTATAACTTATAAGAGTTCAAGGCATGGAATGAAATGGACAAGCTCATAATCAAAGACTCCACCCAAATACATTTGAAACTTTGCTTGTATTTTTCTTTGATGGGTTTCTTCCAGCCCTCTTAAACACCATGGTGGCTGCTAATCTTTGGACTATGAAAAGGAAAACAGAGTTAAAGCTTAAAGGCATAGAGAGATCAAGTGCCATGATTGCCTTCTTACACAACATTTGATTTGTACTTTCCTCGTTGCAATGATCACACTTTATTCCTCTAATTGAGTTTGATACTCATCAGGCAAATAATTAATGAGAAATTATGTACTGAATACCATGCTAGACATATAGTAATAAATAGAATTAAACGACCAATACAAAAGGAAATGACAGAGTATGTTGAGAATATTAAAGAGAACCGCTATCGCCTATGTGTGTGTGAGTATGATCTCTGAGCAAGTTTAAGTGGAGAGCTGAGGATTTACCAAGGGTTAGTCTTACTTGGAACTATAAAGCAGCCATTAGCCACATGTGGTGCTTGAACATTTACAATGTTGCTAGTCTGAATTTAGACCCTAGATTTAAAGACCTAAAAAAAGGGGGGGAAAAAAAAGGATATAAACAGTATTTCTTTTCCTTTTGGCAATGGAGATCAAACCCAGAGCTTGTACATGCAAGACAAGTGCTCACTAGACTATACTCTCAGCCATGTTTATATTGATTTACAATGATTTTATGTTTAAAATATTTTTTAGCTAAAAATCTAAAGCAAGAGAATGAGGCCCTGACTTCAGGCCCCAGTACCAGAATAAACAAAAAGTTTTTTTTTTTCTCCTTGGATACTGTAGGCTAAATATTAAAACCAACTTCACGTGTTTCTTTTTATTTTATTAATGTGACATTAGAAAATTTTAAATTTTGTATATGCTCCCATTTGTGGCACCTACCTACCTACCTAATGATGTGCTGGTCCTGGGGCTAGAACTTAGGGCCTGGGTGCTATCCCTGAACTTTTGAACTTTTGCTCAAGGCTAGTGTTTATTGGAGATTATAACAGTCTCAGGAGATAAAATCTCACAGGCTTTCTTGCTGGATCTGGCAAATCCTCAGATTTGAGCCTCCTGAATAGCTAGGATTACAGATACAGATGTGAGCTACCAGTTTAAACCCACCTATGGACTACATGCAGAATACCCCAAGTGCTTGTGAAGAAATTTTACCATATCAGGATAGCTATAGTCTCTGTTACCTTCTCACTTTCCTCCCATCCTCCTACAATTACTTACAAAGATCCATAATATGGTTCCTGCAGATGGCACAGTTATCAACCACAATATCCCAGGCCCACAGGGCTACTGCATTCCACTGCAAAGAGAAAAAAGAGGAACAATGCACTATTCTTTTAATATATTCACACACAATATCTCCTACTGCAGATATAGTTACCATTTCTTTGGCCTCAGGGACTACCAAAAGTATTTATTGAATATTATTCATATTTCAGAGGACAATAGTAGGCTTCATCTATGCTCTCTCATTTACCAATCAAAGGTTGCAGATACAAACACAGAAATTAATGTCATACTTGAACTTTTTGTCTATAGTAAGCAAACTAGAATTTTGAAGCACCTGTTTTTTATTTAATACATACAAAGTACTCTGCTGGCTTCCCAGTTTTAGAATAGATCAAAATCTGAATAATATCTGTTCTTCAAGGCAGTCCTGGAAGCTTGAGTTTGGAAAGGTGAAAGCTTGGAACAGAATGGATTAAGATGAAGCTTGGATCATAAGGTGGGTAATCCTGGGCTAAGCTGGATAACTAGTTACCCAGGTCAGTAAACAGAACAAGGTCATCTCTTAAATCATAGAAGAGTGAGGATGTGAATGTGGCTCAGTGGAAAAGAGTGCCTTTCTAGGATGCATGAAGCTCTAGGTTCGATTCCTCAGTATTACATAAACAGAAAAAGCAAGCTGCTATGGCTCAAGTGGTAGAGAGCTAACCTTGAGCATAGAGAGGCTCATGACAGAGCCCAGGCCCTCAGTTCAAGCCCCAGAAATAGCAAAGAAAAAAAAGAAATGACATAAGAGTGCTTCATAACAAACAACAATTCACTACAATATTTAATTCTTTAATAAGCTAATGCCCTCAACCTATTCAGATTTTCAAACTTCCACTAATCCTATTAGGAGTCATAAGTATATATATACCTTTTTTAGGTCTGAGACCATGACTCAGAACTCAGTATGTGCTGCTTTTGCTCAGTGGTTAGTGTTCTGCCAACTGAGCCACGACTTTAACTCCTACACTAAAAATTTTTTGGGGGGGTGCCGGTATTGGGGCTTAAACTCAGGCCTAGAACTCTCACTTGGCTTTTTTTGTTTTACCACTTGAGCCACCCCTCAAGGCCTAGCTTTTTGCTGGGTATCTGGCCATAAGAATCTCATGGATCTTCCTGGTAGGCCGGGGCTGGTTCAGCAGCTCAATCCTCAGGTCTCAACCTGCTGAGTGGCTAGGATTAAAGGCATGAGGCATGGATGCCCGACACAAGTGTATATATACATATATATAGACACAAGTGTATATATACATACATACATATATATATAAATATAATTTTTTTGGGTCCGGTTGTGGGGCCTGAACTCTGGGCCTGGGCCCTGTCCCTCAGCTCTTCAGCTCGAGGCTAGCACTCTACCACTTGAGCCACAGCGCCACTTCCAGCTTTTTTCTTTTTGCTTATGTGGTGCTAAGGAGTCGAACCCAGGGCCTCATGCATGCAAGGCAAGCGCTCTACCACTGAGCCACCTTCCCAGCCCTATATATATTTTTTATTTTTGGTCCGGTTGTGGGGCCTGAACTCTGGTCCTGGGCGCTGTCCCTCAGCTCTTCAGCTCAAAGCTAGCACTCTACCACTTGAGCCACAGTGCCACTTCCGGCTTTTTTGTTTTTGCTTATGGTGCTGAGGAATCGAACCCAGGGCCTCATGCATGCAAGGCAAGTGATCTACCACTGAGCCACCTTCCCAGCCCACAAGTATATTTTTAAAAGCCCCTTTTGTACACTAATGTGGTGCTACTTCCCAAACTTCCATCTTTTTTTTTTCTAGCACAATTCTTAGCGTCTAGGTAACTTCTTCAGCACGTCTCATACTTCAGCCTCCACTTGGAAAAAACCCCTCACTTCCATTATTCTTCAATATGGCTACTTGGTTCTGAGCAGCAGTGGCCACAAAATAAACAAAAAACCAAAACAAGTAAATAAAAGTCAAAAGACATGTACAGCCAGATGTTCCAGGAACACCAACTTTGCGTATTTCAGGGTCTTCACTTTGAGTAACGGGTTGATTTCACCTGAGGTGGCAACCAACAATTTGGGAAATCACGAAGAGCCATTTCATGCGAAAAGACATACTCTTGCTTTCCCATTCTTTACCAGGTTAACTCGTCCTCAACCCTCCCTAAAAGCCAGCGGACTTGAGTCTCGAATATTCTTTTAATGAAGTCCACCAAGCATTAAAAAAAAATATGTAGTAGCATAGGGGCATCCGGACGTGACAGAGAGCCATGGGACGAGGTAGGCCGTGGGGCAATCCAAGACCCAAGTTACACCCTCGAAACTAACTGGGAGAGCCGAGAGGGACCGAAAGGAGGCCTCTGCTCCGCGAGGCCCAAGTCGGGGTCTCTGTCAGGAGGCCCCAAGCTCCAGAAAGGGGCGGGTGAGGGAGAGGCCGGCCGCGCTCCTGCAGGGCCTCCGCGACGGCACGACCAGGGGTCCCCGGCTTTCTCCGCAAGGCCCCATCCTCCCCGCTCCGCAGCCCCGGCGACCCCCACTCCCACCCTGCCGAGTCCTCCCCCCACCCCGCAGTCACTCCACTGACAGATCAGCCGCTAGGCTCCGGCAGCCAAACCGCAACCGGGCTTCTCAATAAACCCCTCCGTGATTGGTTACTCAGCTTCCGAGCGAAACCAGCATAGCCCTACGCAGTGGGCTGTTTTCCCGTCGATCAACCCTAAGGCCCACCCCCCCGACTTCCTTCCGTGGTAGCAGGTCCCAGGAACGCCCTGAAATGAAGCCCTTTCCACAACGCCACGGGTCGCCCTCGGGCCTGCCAGCCAGATATGCTCCTCTCTAGCTTTCCCCAGAATGGTGCTGACGAGACCCAACCTTTTTCACTTCAAAGCGCTTCTTGCCCGCGCCGCTGTTCGTGCCGCTCGGGGTGTCCACATCCATCGCCGCCGCCATTTTGGAAACACACGGTCTGTCGTTCGGTCACCGCGCCTGCGCAGCAGCGCACGCCTCGCTTTTCTTTCTCCGCCCCACGCCTGGGCTCCTCCTCCCGGTATTGGTATTAGGGGGCGGATCCTGTAGCCACGCCCCTTAAAGGCGCTGGAGCAGGCTTCCGCCCCTTTGGGGTAGGCTGGGGAGGAGGCGGCGGCGGCCGGAGGGGCTTGGGCGGGGCCGGGCGGGGCCGGGCGGGGCCCGGCGACGTGCACGAGCCTGGTTGAAACGTTCGACGCGGCTCGTGCTCGTCGTCCTCCCTGGGAAGCCCCCGGGGCCGCACTTTTTCCTGGGGCGGTGGCTGCTTCCTCCTTGGTCAGACCTCACCCAGACCGGGTCCCCAATTTGTCCCCCAGTAGGGGTGGGCCCGCCTCCAGCTGCCGGGAGCCGAGACCCGGCTTGGGCCTTGCGCAGCCCGGCCTGGCTCAGGAGCCTGGCCGGGAACGGTCACCCCGGGAGGCCTGCGTCCGCGCCAGCCCGGCCCCAGCCCCCATGTGGTTTCCGGGTTTCAGTTCGGGAGATGACTCCCGGGAAGAGACCCGGAATGTCCTCCCCGTGGCCAAAGTCGGTCTCCAGCCCTGCCTCCTCCTTCCCACCAGAAACAGAAGGAGGCTCAGCCGGGAGAGCTGTCTCCTTGCCCACATCGCCATTCGGTCTTCATCTTTCTTCCACTGGCCCGCCATAGTGTCCATTCTCCCTAATTTCTCCCGTATTTTCGCTCCTGGCCCTAATCAAACTGTCCTAAATTTTGATCTTTTGTTACTTCTTTTTCCCTGGGGATCGAACCCAGGGTCTTGCTTAGTTGTACTAAGTTATGCAGGTACTGGCCCTTGAACTCAAGGACTGGATGCTGTCCCCCCTTTTTTTTTCTTCCTGTTTGATGCTCTACCACTTGAGCCATAGCTCCACTTATAGCATTTTTGCTAGTTAATTGGAAATAAGTCTTAAGGAATTTCCTGTCCTGGCTGGCTTCTAACTTCCATTCTCAGAGCTCATCTTTCTGTGTAGCTAGAATTACAGATGGGATCCAACGCCTCCTGTCAGGGCATCTTATATTTAAATATTTGGTATGATGTCCTTTCATTATCATCAGTAGTAGCAGATAGATAACAGCCAATCGTAAGTCCAATGAATTTTAGGAAAGGGGAAGTACAGGGTTTTTTGAAGCAGAGGGAGTCTTGTCTATCAGTGGAAAGAAAGTCCTTTTAGAGGAAATGGTTTTAGGATGGAAGGATAAGCCAGTGAGAAGTGGGTATAGTGGTATGCAGATAAATGTTTCAAAACCAAAAAGTCCTGATTTGTAGCCCTACAAATGTAAAATTACTGAAAATTTATTGTTTTAAATTTTATTAGCATGCATTACTTACAGAGACTTATATTACATTCTCTCATACACCATTTATTCCAATCAATTTCCTTAAATTTTTTCCTCACTTTTTTTTTTTTTTTTTTGCCAGTCCTGGGCCTTGAACTCAGGGCCTGGGCACTGTCACTGAGCTCCTTATGCTCCAGGCTAGTGCTCTACCACTTGAGCCACAGCGCCACTTTGAGCTTTTTCTGCTTATGTGGTGCTGAGGAATTGAATCCAGGACTTCATGCATGCTAGGCAAGCCACATTCCTAGTCCTGACTTTTGTTTTTAATGCCAGTCCTAGGGCCTGAACCTAGGGCATGAGCCATTGGTGTTTAGCTTGGAACAAGGTTTGTGGACCATAACTTTATTGTGTGTACACTCACAAAAATTACGAAATCTGAGAAGCAGTCCTCTTAGATTGCCTCTTCCCCAGCAGCCTCCCTGTGGTGCAGCAGAACCTTTGTTAGCCTGTTGTGCAGCTGATCTAGGTTCCTGGACTTCTTTCTTTTGTATTCAGCCTGGGGCTGGCAGAGGCTTTGCTGCTGGTCACCTTTAGGATACCTCACCATCCCATCTGACTGCTCTTTCAGCAACTGTGAAATGAATTCCTTAACACTTGTTTTAAATATTTAGAATGGCTTCTGTTTTCCTGACTGGACTCCTACTACAAGACTTCAGAGGCTAAGTATTCTGAGAATAAATGTTTTTTGCTACTCTGGTTGGATTTTGATACTCTTGGTTAGGATTGCAGTAATTCACTTAAGAGGACTGGGAATGTGGCTTAGTGATAGACTGCTTGCCTAGCATGCATGAAGCCCGGGGTTTGATTCCTCAGTACCTCAGCTAGAAGTGGTGCTGTGGCTCAAGTGGTAGAGTGCTAGCCTTGAGTAAAAAGGTGGTCAGGGACAGTGCCCAGACCCTGAATACAAGCCCTAGTACTGGCAAAAAAAAAAAAAAAAAAGAAAGAAAGAAAGAAAGAAAGAAAGAAAGAAAGAAAGAAAAAGAAATATGACTACAAAAGCCAGGTGTGGTAGTACAAAACAGCTATCCCAGTACTTGGGAGGCAGAGGGCAGGAGGAAAGTAAGTTCAAGGTTTATCTGGGCTATATAGTGAGACCCTATCAAAAAACAAACAAGGAGTTAACTAAATAGGACTAGGTTTATTGGGAGAGGTGTGGATCTTTAAAGGCTAAAGAAATGATCTTGGAGGAAAGGAGGAAAAGCATTATGGAGGAGGAAAGATGTGGGGAAAGGAAAATTGGAGAGTAGTGAGGGCATAGACAAGAGAATCAAGAGCTGAAACAAAATGAACCAGCACATTATTCTCTGAGAATAGAGGAAGCTTGCTCCGAGTTGGTTTTCACTAAAAACACAGAGAAGATAGAGGTGTTTGAAGTCTTGAAGAGAATAGTTTGGAAGAGGCTGGGGATCCATATATTGCTATGAAAAGCCCTCTGGTTAGCTGGGTGCTGGTCCTATAATCCTAGTTACTCTGGAGGCTGAGATCTCAGACTTTGAAGCTGGCATATGCAGAAAAGCTCATTAGACTTCTATCTCCAACTAATCAGCAAAAAGCTAGAAATGCAGACTTGGTTTAAGTGGCACCAGCCTTGATTGAAAATGATAGGCTAAGCCGGGCGCTGGTGGCTCACGCCTGTAATCCTAGCTACTCAGGAGGCTGAGATCTGAGGATCGCGGTTCAAAGCCAGCCTGGGCAGGAGAGACCGTGAGACTCCTATCTCTAATAAACCACCAGAAAACCGGAAGTGGCGCTGTAGCTCAAGTGGTAGAGCGCTCGCCTTGAGCTGAAGAGCTGAGGGACAACGCCCAGGCCCAGAGTTCAAGCCTCACGACCGACCAAAAAAAAAAAAAAAAAAAAAAATGATAGGCTAGAGCTTGAGGCTGAGTTCAAACTGCAGGGCCAACCCCCTAAACACCACCACCTGGCCTTGGAGCAAGGAAATGTGTGAGCAGACCTCACTAACCAGCTGTAGGATCAAATGTGTTGCTAGTGATCAACCCAGAACCAACAGCTTTGTGTGCTGGGAAAGCTACCATACATACCTCAGCCCCATTTTATCTTTCCAGCTTCAAGGTGCAAAGTCATTAATGTCCCCTTTGTCTGTGAAAGCCTGATGCCATGAGAGTTGCACCCACAAGTTCTGGTTCTGCCCAACAGAGCAGCATAGAATGAATGTTTCACGAAGAGCCTTTTGGCCACTATGCTTCCCTTCTTTCACCTTACCTGAAACAATCTCTAGGGCTTGCACCCAGAGACTGGGTGCTGTCTCTGAGCTTTTTTGCTCAAAGCTAGTGCTTTACCACTTTCAGCCATACCCCTACTTCAGAGATAAGTCTCACGAACATAATGCCAGGGCTGGCTTTGAACCCCAATCCTCAGATCTCGGCCTTTGGAGTGGCTATGATTGCAGGCTTGAGTCACTAATGCCTGGCTTTTTCTTGTTGGTTATGGGTACTGTCCCTGAGCTTTTTTGCTTAAAGCTAGTGCTTTAAGCTAGTGCCACAGCGCCATTTCTGGTGGTTAACTGGAGAAGAGTCTCATGGATTTTCCTGCACCAGCTGGCTTTGAACCAAGATCCTCTAATCTCAGACTTATGAGCAGCTAGGGTTACAGGAGTGAGCCACTGGCACCTGGCTAAAGATTTTTGTTGCTAGTCCTGGGGCTTGAACTCAGGACCTGGGTACTGTCCCTGAGCTTTTTTGTTCAAGGCTAGCATTCTACCACTTGAGCTACAACATCACTTCTGCCTTTTTCTGTTTATGTGGTAGTGAGGAATTGTTTTTTTGTTGTTCTTGGTTGTGGGGCTTGAACTCTGGGCCTAGGCACTGTCCCTGTGCTCTTCAGCTCAAGGTGAGCACTCTACCTCTTGAATCACAGCGCCACTTCTGGTACTGAGGAATTGAACCCAGGGCTTCATGTATGCAAGGCAAGCACTCTACCACTAAGCCACAATCCCAGCCCCAGGTTTTTGTTTTTTAAACTGTATCTTTTTGTTGGTTGTAGGGCTGGAACTCAGGGCCTAGGCACTGTCCCTGAGCTCTTTTGCTCAAGGCTAGTGCTCCATCACTTGAGCTACAGCTCTTATTTCTGGTTTTCTAGTGATTAATCTCTCAGACGTTCCTTCTCAGGCTGGCTTTGAACCACAATGCTCAGAGCCTCCTCAGTAGCTAGGATTACAGGCTTGAGCCACCAATGCCTGGCAGTTTTTTTTTTTTTTTGGGTGGTTATGAGTCTTGAACTCTGGGCCTGGGCTGTCACTGAGCTCTTTTGCTCAAGGCTAATGCTCTAGCAGTTTGCGCCACAGCTCTACTTCTGGTTTTTGAGTGGTTAATTGGAGATAAAGAGTCTTTTTTTTTTTTTTTTTTTTGGGTCCGGTCGTGGGGCCTGAACTCTGGGCCTGGGGGCTGTCCCTCAGCTCTTCAGCTCAAGGCTAGCACTCTACCACTTGAGCCACAGCGCCACTTCTGGCTTTTTTCTTTTTGCTTATGTGGTGCTGAGGAATCGAACCCAGGGCCTCAGGCATGCAAGGCAAGTGCTCTACCACTGAGCCACCTTCCCAGCCCAAGATTTCATTTTTTATTTTTTTTGGTCCAGTTGTGGGGCCTGAACTCTAGGCCTGGGCGCTGTCCCTCAGCTCTTCAGCTCAAGGCTAGCGCTCTACCATTTGATCCACAGCGCCACTTCCGGCTTTTTTCTTTTTGCTTATGTGGTGCTGAGGAATTGAACCCAGGGCCTCAGGCATGCAAGGCAAGCACTCTACCACTGAGCCACCTTCCCAGCCCGGAGATAAAGAGTCTTAAAGGAACTTTTCTGCCTGGGCTGGGTTTGAACCTGAGTAGCTAGGATTAAAGGTATGAGCCACCATTGGTCTTTTGCATTTGCTAGGCAAAGTGCCTTGCTACTGAGCTACATCCCAGCCCCTGGCTTTTTTTCTTTTAATTAACTGTTTTAATAGCTAAGTGCTAGTGGCCCATGCCTGCAAAAAGGCTGGCTGGAATCTGAGGATCATAGTTAAAAGCGAGTCTGGGTAGGAAAATCAGTGAAACTTAAATTAACTACCAAAAAGCCAGAAGTAAGATGTTGCTCAAATGGTATAACACCAGCTTTGGAAAAAACAAGGGGAAGTACCAGTCTTCGTTTATTTATAGGCATGAACCATTGGCACCCAGCTCTATGGTTCAGTCTTGAGGAAAGCCAACCTTTAAACAGTCTAGATCAAAACCATTCTCAAGCTGGGTGCTGGTGTCTCCCGCCTGTAACCCTAGCTACTCAGGAGCCTGAGATCTGAGGATTGAGGTTCAAAGCCAGCCTGGGGAGAAAAGTCTATGAGACTCTTATCTCCAATTAACCACCAGAAAACTGGAAGTGGCGCCGTGGCTCAAGTAGTACAGCACTAGCCTTGAGCTGAAGAGCTCAGGGACAGTGCCCAGGAGTCCAAGCCCGACAACAGAACATTCTCAAATGATAAGATTGCTTCAAGTTTACTATCATCATCTTGTGACATCAGTTAATGGATTCATACTTTTTTTTTTTGGTTGGTCATGGGGCCTGAACTCTGGGCCTGAGCACTGTCCCTCAGCTCTTTAGCTCAAGAATAGCCCTCTACCACTAGAGCCATACCACCACTTCCAGCTTTTTTTGCTTATGTGGTGCTAAGGAATCGAACCCAGGGCCTCATGGATGCAAGGCAAGCCCTCTACCACTGAGCCACCTTCCCAGCCCCAGTAAATGGATAATTAGTAAAATAATTTTTAAAATAAAACAATGTTCTCATATTTAAAGTTTATGAACTACAGATTCTATTTTTTATTATTTATTTTTGGGTCCGGTCGTGGGGCCTGAACTCTAGGCCTGGGCGCTGTCCCTCAGCTCTTCAGCTCAAGGCTAGCACTCTACCACTTGAGCCACAATGCCACTTCCAGCTTTTTTTCTTTTTGCTTATGTGGTGCTGAGGAATCGAACCTAGGGCCTCATGCATGCAAGACTCTACCACTGAGCCACCTTCCCAGCCCGAACTATAGATTCTAAAAGAACACACACAAGCAGTAACACCAATTTATCATATATTTAAAAAATAACAGTAACAATTTTTTTCCCTTGTTGGGGACTGGTATTATCTATTTTCAATGAAGAGCCCTAAAAAGTAACAGCATTTTTCCCAAATTGAATTTACATAATTGCACAGAAAGTATACAAGGTATCAAGAAACTCCAATAAAGACTTCGGCTTCCTTAGAATTTTGGGGAGCATGTACAGAAGGGCTTTGTGTTCAGTGGAGAAGCCCTGACCCAAGCAATACTGATGTTCATGTAATGTTCCTCAGAGATACACAAGGGAAAGACAAGAACAAACAGAAACCACATGGTTTGTGTCTGTGGAGTTGTTATAGTGTTATAGATGTATTCCAATTCTCATCACTCCAGGAACACTGAAGACCAGCTTGCAGCACATTTGCCCAGACTTAAAACTTATCTGCTTAATTGTGGCTGTGGATCTTGGGAAACGGAAAAAAAAGGTGTGGCTCAGGTGTAGAACTGGATGCTAAGTCCCAGTCCTCGTCTGGGTTGGGCAACCACACTGTAAATACTTCTTTCATACAGAGTCCTTTCTGGTGCCCCCACCTTGGTTCTTACTTAATTTTTCACACAAAGTTACACTATCACCTATCATATGACCCTGACATGGAATAGTGTTCTGAGCTTCACTTGATATCTGACATAGCATAGGAGAGGGGAAAGCAGCACCCATCCCCTCTCCTGAAAAAAAAAAAAAAAAGGAGGCAGGAGAAAGCAGAAAGGGGAGAGGAAGGAGGGAGGAAAGGGAAGGAATAGTAGGGAGGAAGGTTATACCTATGAATAATCTGAAAAGATTCTTTTTGTTTTGTTTTGCTGAGACAGTCTTGCTGTGTAAGTGCAGGCTGGCCTACATGATCCTCTTGCCTCTCTCTGAGTGCTGGGATTATAGAGGTACACCACCCATCAGGCCCAACTAACTCTACACTGAGTATTTTATAGCACCTTCCTAATTGGAAGGCTAAAACTATGGGAAGGGGTAAATTCTTACTTCAGTATTTCCACTGTTGTGTTGCCAACTAAAAATACATTCTCAATTTCCTGAATGGGAGGAAAATAGCAACTTATGAAATAAATACATAAGAGCACACGCATTGGCTATCTTTCATTTAATCCTAGCTCTTGGGAGGCTGAGGCCAACCTAGTGAGACCCTGTTTTAATAAACAAAATAAACAAATCCTGGATTTATCAGGCAGCTGTAAAATATGTAATCTGGATGGTTCTACTAGTCTGGCTCAATTGCTTAGCTGCTATGGTTAATCAGGACAACAAACCCTGAACTAAAATGACCAGAAGAATTCTATCACAGCCATTCTAACTACCAGTATGATCTGTAGAACTTGACTGGAAGTTAACCAGAAATCTGTTTCATAACCTTGGTATGCTCCTATACATAACAGCCACCTAGGTTTTTAGCTACAAAGGTGAGACCACAGAAGATGACTTCTAGGAAGAAATGGAGAGTCCTTATTCCAGGAGTAAAAGAGAACAAAGGAAACGCAATTATTCTGTGGGATCGCTGAGACACAAAGGCTGGGAAGTAAGAAAGCAGGGTTGTGGATTTTTTTTTTTTTTTGGCTTGAACTCTGGGCCTGGGTGCTGTCCCTCAGCTCTTCAGCTCAAGGAGAGCACTCTACCACTTGAGCCACAGCACCACTTCCAGTTTTCTGGTGGTTTATTGGAGGTAAGAGTCTCATGGATTTTTTCTGCCCAGGCTGGCTTTGAACAACGATCCTCAGATCTCAGCCTCCCTGAGTAGCTAGGATTACAGGCCTGAGCCACCGGTGCCAGCTTTTTTTGTTTTTGTTTTTTAATTGGTTCTGGGGATTCAACCTGGAGTATTGGCACCTGTTAGGCAAGTACTTTGCCACTGATCTACACCCCAGTCCTGGATTTATCTTCTTTTATTATTTTATTTTATTTTTTTCGGTTGTGGGCCTTGAACTTTGGGCCTGAGTGCTGTCCCTCAGCTCTTCAGCTCAAGGTGAGCGCTCTACTACTTGAGCTACAGTGCCACTTCCGGTTTTCTGGTGGTTTACTGGAGATAAGAGTTTCACGGACTTTCCTGTCTGGGCTGGCTTTGAACCGCAATCCTCAGATCTCAGCCTCCTGAGTAGCTAGGATTACAAGGTGTAAGCCACCGGTGCCCGACTATCTTCTTTTAGAAAGTAGCACAGAACTGAGAATTGCAGGGACATTTTGATGGTGGACAGAAGAGACAGAACCCAGCCAGAAAGCATCCAACTCCTGCAAGCCCTTAAATAAGGTTAATAAATCCAATCCTTAGGATGAGCAGACAGGCTGTTACATCCCTGTTCTAACATCATCTATTTCCTGCCTGCTTTTAGACCTGTACTGTAGGTTTCCCTGAGAGGGGAACACTTCCAGCACGGTAGAGATCACTAATCTTCTTCTAGCTTGTGCTTCCCTAACACAAATAGGGGGAAAACTTTAGCAAATCCTTCTAACTTATTTATTGTTTAACAATCAGCATTCTTGTGTACCTTCATCCCATATTCAATTTTAAGGGAGGTAAATACAGTGGTTCTTAGGGATTCCCCTTATATAAAAGCTTCTGAACAAACTACTGTAATAATCTAGCTCTGTTTGCCATGCAAATTGAGTTTTACATAATTCCATCTGATGCAGTGCTTACAGAAACATGACTGCCACTGCCCTTCCAGAGCTAACCTAAGAGAAAGGGTAAGATGTTTATAGGTACTTGGGGACTTCTATATTTTGTTTTTATTAGGAAGTCCCAGAGCTGGGGGCTGGTGGCTCATGCCTATAATCCTAACTACTGAGGAGGCTGAGAGCTGAGGACTGTGGTTTGAATCTAGCCTGAACAGAAAATTTCAAAAGAAATGGAGGGTGGCTTAAGTGGTAAAGCACCAGTGGGTGTGTGAGGCTCTGAGTTCAAGTGCCTTAGTGCTGGCACAAAAAAAAGAAAAAAAAAATCACAGAACAACTGGGGTTTTTCTATGAAAATTGAGTGTTACTACTCTGACTATAACAAGGTAAACAGAAGATGTGCTCTGGGCCAAAGCAGTAGCGTCAAGGATGACCTGAAGGCGTCAGTGCATTAAAGAACTGGTGAAGGAATCGGGTACAGAGGTAAGCACTGTAGTCCCAGTTGCTCAGAGGCTGAGGTGGGTGGGAGGATCACTTTAGCCCATGAGTTCAAGACTAGCCTGGGAAACATAGCAAGACCCTGTCTCAAACAAAAGAAAAAAAGTGGGAAAAGAAAGTAAAGTAAAAAGGAAAGAAGGGAAATCATCAACATAGTAACCTCAACACTTAGAAGTGGAGGTAGGAGGATTGAGTTTGAGGCTAGCCTGGGATACAGAGAGTTCAAAGCCAGCCTGAGCAACATACCAAGACTCTCAAAAAAAAAAAAAAATCAAAGGTTGAGGTCTAGTTCAGTGGGGGAACAGTGGTAGAACACAGGGAAGGCCCTGAATCCGATCCCTAACACTGTAAAAACTAAAACCAAATGAAAATCAATGCCTCCCTCCCCCATAACAAACAAAAAAATGAAGGAAGCATGGATGTGTGGGAAAGGCACCATCTTTATACCAGAGAGAACAGATGGCTGGAGGTCTACACTTAGAGTAGTAGATACATATATATTTTAAAAAATCTTTTATTTCTTCCTTATGAACAATCAACACTATCCAAGTCCCAGGTAACCCACGCAAGAAAGGCTCAAATCTGCTTTGCTGGAAAGCTAGGTTGCTGCAATTTGGAATGTGGCTGAATGGTAGGACTGAGTGATGTCAGTTATCCAGATACTAAGTGGTCCTGGTAGATATGCAGAATCTTGTGGAGGCAGGCAGAAGTAAAGGAAGGTATGTAAGTGAAAATCCACTGACAATAGTTTTTAGCATGGCATAGCAAAGACGCTGGTGATTAGTTCCAAAATATAGGAATCAAACAAACATCTAAGTGCATTTCAGAAAAGTGATATTAAGTACACAAAGAAAGACTCAAAAGAGTATTTTCCATGTTTAAAGTGTCAGTTGGAATGCATGGACAAATGTAATTGAGACCTTATTTTCTGTTTAAAAATTAAACTCACTTAGATCATTAATTCTACAGAATTAATGTTGGTAGCTACAGTAACAAATGGTTCCAAAGTTTGCTTTCCCAGATTTCTAGCTACTGAAAATGAAAAAGCCAGGTGTGCTGCTGCCCTCCCACAGGGAGCATGTATAGACAAATACAGCAACTCAATGCACATGCAGCGGCGCCAGGACACCCCTCTTGAACCTGAGATGCTTTCAGGCTGCTGTGGGAGTCAAGAGGCCTTGCTGAAGATCTGTTCAATGTCACTTATCTCTTTGGGACAATCTGCAGAAAGGATGAGAGGTGAGTCCTGAGTCACCACTACATCATCTTCAATTCGGACACCAAGTCCCCGGAACTTCTCTGGTGCATCTCTGTCATCCTCTGGAATATAAATACCTGAGAACCAGAGAAGAGAGGGTGGTTCAGCAATGATGGTATCTGCAGCGGGGTCAATCTCGATGGGTGATAGTTCCTTTACCTGCAGATTGGGTCCTCAATATAGCTACCTGAGGGCTGGGAATGTGGCTTAGTGGTAGAGTGCTTGCCAGCATGTATGAAGTCCTGGGTTCAATTCCTTAGTACCACATAAACACAAACGAAGTGGCACTGTGGCTCAAGTGGTAGAGTGCTAGTCTTGAGCAAAAGAAGCTCAGGGACAGTGCCTAGGATCTGAGTTCAGGGCCCAGGACTGGGAAAAAAAAAAAAAAAAGGCGGGGCTGGGAAGGTGGCTCAGTGTTAGAATGCTTGCCTAGCATACAAGAAGCCCTGGGTTTGGTTCCTCAGTACCACATAAACAATAAAAGCCAGAAGTGGCACTGTGGCTCAAGTGATAGAGTGTTAGCCTTGAGCAAAAGAAGTGCCCAGTCCCTGGGTTCAAGCCCCAGGACTGGTTAAAAAAAATCAGCTGGGGCTGGTGGCTCACGCCTCTAATCTTAGCTACTCAGGAGGCTAAGATCTGAGGATCATGATTCAAAGCCAGCCTGGTTGTAAGAATGTCCAAGAGACTCTTATCTCCAATAAACCACTCGAAAATGGGAGCACATGCATGAAGCCCTGGGTTTAATTCCTCAGCACCTCATAAATAGAAAAATCTGGAAGTGGCTATGGCTCAAGTGGCAAAGCTCTAGCCTTGAGCTGAAGAGTTGAGGGTCAGTGCCCAGGCCCAGAGTTCAAGCCCCATGACCACCACCACCACCACCACCACCAACAAAAAAGAACTTTTCTAGGTGTCAGTAGCTAGGAGCTACTGAGATTTGAGGATTGAGGTTTGAAACCAGCCTGGGTAGACTCTTATTCCAATTAAACCACCACCACAACAAAAAAGCCATACCCGGAGCTCAAGCAGTAGATTGTTGGCCTTGAGCAAAAAAGCTCAGGGACAGCACCTAGGCCCCAGGATTGGAGCACACATACAAAAAAAAAAAAATCAACTCTCATGGCATCTATCTTTGTAGCTCACTGTTGCCACCAAGTTGGCTTTGGCATTCTTCCCCAAAGCTAGCCTACTCCAGTGAGATGACCTATTCAATTATCAGGTTTTTTGATGCTTATGAGAGAGGACTTGATAGAGCTGGGTATGATAGTGTATAGCTATAATCCTAGCATGCAGGGGAGGCTGGGCAGGAGGATGGAGAGTTCATGGGCAGCCTGGCTACACAAGGAAGACCCTATTTCAGAAAAAAAGGATAGGATAATGCTGAAGTTGGCAGGGGAGTTGCACTGGACACACAGTGAGTTTTCGTTGCCTCTTGTCTACACACACTTGCCTCTGGAAGTTCAAGAAACCTACTACTACCAATTGGGAGATTAATACAAGTGGACCTTGGCAAAGGCAGGATTATAAACTTACTTTTTAATATCTACTTATAGAAAATATTCACCATCTGGGATTTCTTGGAGTCAATGAAAACAAACAGTCTGATGTTAAGTTCTCTTCTAACATTGAAGAGACTTTTCTTGGTG
Organism: Dipodomys merriami; assembly: GCF_024711535.1. NCBI lineage: Eukaryota > Metazoa > Chordata > Mammalia > Rodentia > Heteromyidae > Dipodomys > Dipodomys merriami. The sequence goes on along the minus strand of NW_027206124.1, from coordinate 4,033,580 downwards.
TTTCTTTCTTTTTTTTGTCAGTCATGGAGCCTAACTCTGGGCTGGAGCACTGTCCCTCAGCTCTTCAGCTCAAGGCAAGCACTCTACCACTTGAGCCACAATGCCCCTTCTAGCTTTTTCTGCTTATGTGGTGCTGAGGAATCAAACCCAGGGCCTCATGCATGCAAGGCAAGCACTATACCACTGAACCACCTTCCCAGCCATTGGTGTTTTTTTTGGTCAGTCGTGGGGCTTGAACTCTGGGCCTGGGTGCTGTCCCTCAGCTCTTCAGCTCAAGGCACGTGTTCTACTGCTAGAGCCACAGTGCCACTTCCGGTTTTCTAGTGCCTTTATTGAAGATAAGAGTCTCACTGACTTTCTTGCCGGGACTGGCTTTGAACCATGATCCTCAGATCTTGCCTCCTGAGTAGCTAGGAATACGGGCATGAGCCACTGGTGCCTGGCTGGTGTTTCTTTTAATTATGTTGGTTCTAGTTAAAACCACTTGATAGTATTCCCTGTGCCCAGGTCAGATCTGCTAAGACCCCTCCTTACCTGGCTCAACTGTGATCACCATACCAGGTTTCAGTGGGAGGGAACGGGGCATATCTGGAGTGTCATGCACATCCATCCCAAGGTAATGGCCAACATGGTGAGGGCAGTATTTTCGAGCAACCTGGAAGAATTATACAGCATTATTAGAACAATGATGTCTTATGGGAAAGTAAGGCATGAATAAGTCAGTGAGAAATGTGTTAATCTCTCCCCCATAGTCTTGCCACTTTTTTTTTTTTTGGTCAGTCGTTGGGCTTGAACTGTCCCTGTGCTCTTCAGCTCAAGGCGAGCGCTCTACTGCTCGAGCCACAGCGCCACTTCCGGTTTTCTAGTGGTTTATTGGAGATAAGAGTCTCATGGACTTTCTTGCCTGGACTGGCTTTGAACTGTGACCCTCTGATTCTGAGTAGCTAGGATTATAGGCATGAGCCACTGCAGCAGAAAACAGTTCTTGAGACTGGTGCAGGTGACTTACGCCTATAATACTAGCTACTAGCTACTCAGAAGGCTGAGATCGTGGTTTGAAGCCAGACTAGGAAGAAAAGTCCCTGTGGGACTCTGACCTCCAAATAATCACTCAAAAAACTGGAACTGGGGCTGGGAAGGTGAGTCAGTGGTAGAGCGCTTGCCTTGCATTCATGAGACCCTGGGTTCGATTCCTCAGCACAATATAAGCAAAAAGAAAAAAGCCGGAAGTGGCACTGTAGCTCAAGTGGTAGAGCACTAGCCTTGAGCTGAAGAGCTGAGGGACAGTGCCCAGGCCCAGAGTTCAGGCCCCACGACCAGACCCCCCCCAAAAAAAATAAAAATAAAAAAAAATAAAACAAGAAAAGACAAAGCAAAACAAAAAAACTTCTATCAGTTAATGAAGGATTTCTTGGATTGAACAACAGGGAATTTTAAGCTTTGTTTTTTTTTGGTCAGTCACAGCATCTGAACTCTGGGGCCTGGGCACTGTCCCTCAGCTCTTCATCTCAAGGCTAGTGCTCTCCCACTTGAGTCACAGCACCACTTCTGGCTTTTTCTCCTTATGTGGTACTAAGGAAATGAACCCAGGACCTCATACATGCAAGGCAAGCACTCTATCACTGAGACACCTTCCCAGTCCTTTCAGCTTCTTTTCCATTGCTAATAGGAGTCTGAGAGACTGAGCTTGAAGGCAGAAGATGCTAAATGGTCTGTTTGGCTAGCACTTGGCATCTTAACTTTATTATTATTATTTTGTGCCAGTTCTGGGGCTTTAATTCAGAGCCTAGGTGCTGTCCCTGAGCTTTTGTGTTCAAGGTTAGTGTTCTACCACTTGAGCCAGAGATCCACATCTGGCTTTTTGTTGTTTAATTGGAGATAAGAGTCTCATGGTGCCAGGCGATGGTGGCTCACTCCAGTAGTCTTAGCTACTCAGGAGGCTAAGATCTGAGGATCACGGTTCAAAGCCAGCCCAAGCAGAAAAGTCTATGAGACTCTTATCTCCAATTAACCACAAAATGCCAGAAGTGGAGTTGTAGCTCACACGGTAGAGCACTAGCCTTAAGCACAAAAACTCAGTGACAGCACCTAGACCCAGAGTTCAAGCCCTTGGATTGGGGGGAAAAAAATCTCATGGGCTTTGCTTCCCTGGGTTGGCTTCAAACCTAGAACCTCAGATCTTAGCCTGGAGAAGTTAGTATTATAGGTGTGAGCCACCAACCTCTGGCCATTACATTGAGAATGCAAATAAAATGGTCTTTGATCAAACTATTAAAGTCTAAGCACTGTTACTAAAACAATAATCGTCTTCCTGTGGCCTCTAGAATCACATGAGATTGTTAACCCTTTTTGTGTCCTTAGCATCCTACCTTGTCTGTACCAGACTTCATTTCATGTTTTCTGAATATTGAGCTGGCTGGCTATGCTATAGGCAAGAATCACAATGTGCTGCCATCTTCTGGGAGAAATAAGTAACTACTTCCTTTGTTTTAATCCTTGTTAAACCAAGTCCCTCATAAAGAATTGCAGAATATTTTAAATCTATTTAGCTTTGTGATACAGGGTAATAACTTGGCAGTGTACTAGGTGTTCTTGAGAATTGGAGTCAAGAATAGTGAAGCACCTTGAATGCATTTTCCATACTGCTCTTCACAATGCCCAGCTCTCTTAGCTTCTGACCCATCAGTGTCAGCATCAAGCTGTTGATGTTCTCCAAGCTTGTCCCAGGCATGCAGAGGCTCAGACAGCCTCGCTGGATCTCTAGAACAGCTTCATACAGTTCTGCCTGAGGTGAGGTGAATCTGAGGACAAGAAAAAAAAATGAGTTCAGAATAGTCCTATATTACTATAAATTTGTTTCTGTTTGATTAGAACAATTTCAGGCTCATGACAATAGAGCACTGTTGTCATTTTAACTAAAAAAAATTTTTAATGTACAAAAATGTTCAAGCAGGGGCTGGGAAGGTGGCTCAGTGGTAGAGTGCTTGCCTTGCATGCATGAGGCCCTGGGTTTGATTCCTCAGCACCACATAAGCAAAAAAAAAAAAAAAAAAAGAAAAAAGAAAAAAAAAGCTGGAAGTGGCTGTGGCTCAAGTGGTAGAGCACAAGCCTTGAGCTTAAGAGCTGAGGGACAGCGCCCAGGCCCAGAGTTTGGGCCCCACAACCGGACCCCCTCCCCCCAAAAAATGTTCAAGTGGGGTGCTAGTGGCTCATGCCTATAATCTTAGGTACTCAGGAGGCTGAGAGATGAGGATCTTGGTTCAAAGCCAGCCCAGGCAGGAAACTCACTCTTTTTTTTTTTTTTTTTTTTGGGTCTGGTCGCAGGCCTGAACTCTGGGCCTGGGTGCTGTCCCTCAGCTCTTTAGCTCAAGGCTAGCACTCTACCACTTGAGACACAGCGCCACTTCTGGCTTTTTCCTTTTTGCTTATGTGGTGCTGAGGAATCGAACCCAGGGCCTCAGGAATGCAAGGCAAGTGCTCTACCACTGAGCCACCTTCCCAGACCAGGAAACTCAAGACTCTTATCTGTAATAAACTACCAGAAAACTGGAAGTGGTGCTGTGGCTCATGTAGTAGAGCATTGACTTTGAGCTGAAGAGCTGAGGGACAGTGCCCAGGCCCAGGCTTCAAGCCCCATCAAAAAAAAAAAAAAAAAAAATTCACCATGATGGCTTCTTTTTTTTTTGGTGCTGATTCTGGGGCTTGAACTCGGGGCCTGGGCAAAGCTCCTGAGCTTTACCAGTTGAGCCACAGCTCCATTTCTGGGTTCGTTTTCTTTTCTTTCTTTTTTTTTTTTTGCACTTAATTGGAAATAAGTCTTATAGTTTCTTGCTCAGGCTAGCTGCAAACCACAATTCTCATATCTCAGTCTCTTTGGTTTATAGGTAAGAGTCACCAGTGCCTGGCCATGATTTTTTTTTTTTTTTTTTTTTGGGCTGGTCCTGGGGTTTGAACTCAGGACCTAGAATCTGTCCCTGAGCATCTCTGTGCTCAAAGTTAGCCTCTACCACTCTGCTTCACTTCTGGCCGTTTATGTACTACTGAGGAATCGAACCCAGGGCTTCATGGATGCTAGACAAACCCTCTATCACTAAGCTACATTCCCAGCTGTTCTTTTTTTTTTTTTTTTTTTTTTTTTGTCGGTCGTGGGGCTTGAACTCTGGGCCTGGGCACTGTCCCTCAGCTCTTCAGCTCAAGGCGAGCGCTCTACCACTTGAGCTACAGCGCCACTTCCGGTTTTCTGGTGGTTTATTGGAGATAGGAGTCTCACGGTCTCTCCTGCCCGGGCTGGCTTTGAACCGCGATCCTCAGATCTCAGCCTCCTGAGTAGCTAGGATTACAGGCGTGAGACACCAGCGCCCGGCTCCAGCTGTTCTTTTTATAATTTGAAAAAAAAATTTTTTTTTTTACTAGTCCTGGGGCTTGAACTCAGAGCCGAGGTGCTGTCCCGGAGCTTCTTTGTGCTATAGACTGATGCTCTACTACTTGAGCCACAGCGCCACTTCTGGCATTTTCTGATTATGTGGTACTGAGGAATCAAACCGAGGGCCTCATGCATGCAAGGCAAGCATTCCACCACTGAGCCACCTTCCCAGCCTTCCAGCTTTTTCTGAGTAGTTTATTATAGATGAGTCTCACAGACTTTCTTACCTAGGCTGGCTTTGAACTGTGATTCTCAGATCTCAGCTTCCTGAGTAGTTATGATTATAGGTGTGAGCTGCTGGTACTTAGCTTATAATTTGAAAATTTTATTTTATTTTATTTATTTATTTTTTTGGTCTGGTCATGGGCCTGAATGCTGTCTCTCAGCTCTTCAGCTCAAGGCTAGCGCTCTACCACTTGAGCCACAGCACCATTTCCAGCTTTTTTCTTTTTGCTTATGTGGTGCTGGGGAATCGAACCCAGGGCCTCAGGCATGCAAGGCAAGCGCTCTACCACTAAGCCAACTTCCCAGCCCCTTAATTTGAAAATTTTAGACAGGTGGTTAAGTATCCTCCAAAAATATAACCATTAAATATTATAACAATATAAACAAAAGCTGGGCATGGTAGTATGTATCTATAATCTATACCTTCATATGTACATATAGATAGATTATATTTATATAGGAAGATGTTTGAGATAGGGTTTGACTTGGTTCAGGAATCTCTATTGCAATCCTATTGTTTACTTCCCAGAGTAGCTGGGATGACAAGTGTTGAACATCACACTCAGCTTCTTTCCATGGAGATGGAGCCCGGCATATTTTTCTACCTGGTCAGTCAGTTCTGATTTCAGCCTTCTATGTAGTTAGGATGACAGCTGAGTGAAAATTTTTTTTTTTTTTTGGGTACTGGTACTGGAGCTTGAATTTAGGGCTTCAATACTGTCTCTAGGCTTTTTTTTTTTTTGTCAGTATTACAAATGTGAGCTATCAGTACCTACCTCCCTGCCTGGATTCAAACTATGTACTCTGCTCTCAATGGAAGCAATAAAAATCTCTGTTCAGGTTTATTCAGCTTCCATGCTGGTATTGTTTTCAGTCTCCTGAGGACTCTCCAACCAATTAGAGATCACTAAAGGATTTCTGGCTGTACTATATAGTTTTTGGGACTCAGATTCTTTAGTGGTTCCTTGGCTTCCAAGGATTTCTCTCCATCTTTCTGATTCTTCCAGTATTTAAATCTATCAGGCTTAATTCAACCAAAGAGTTTTTTTTTTTTTTTTGTACTGGTACCGAGGTTTGAACTCAGGCCCTGGGGCGCTGTCCTTGAGTTTTTTGGGTTTCTTATTGGTCAGTAATGGGGCTTGAACTCTGGGCCTGAGCGCTGTCCCTCAGCTCTTCAGCTCAAGGCTAGTGCTCTACCACTTGAGCTACAGTGCCCACTTCCAGTTTTCTGGTGGTTTTTATTGGAGGTAAGAGTTTCACGAACTTTCCTGCCCGGGCTGTCTTTGAACCATGATCCTCCGATCTCAGCCTCCTGAGTAGCTAGGATTATAGGCATCAGTCACTGGCACCCGGCTCCTTGAGCTTCTTTTGCTCAAGGCTAGCACTTTACCACCTGAGCGACAGATCCATTTCTGTTTTTTTTTTTTTTTTTTTTTTTTTTGGGTAGTTTAGTGGAAATGAGAGTCTCACAAATTTTTTTTTTTTTTGAACCTTGATCCTCAGATCTCAGCCTCCTGAGAAACCAGGATTACAGGTGTAATCCACCAGCGCCTGCCCTAACCAAAAAATTCTACCATTCTGTAAATATTACCTTTGTAATCATAAGAGAAAAAATTACTTCATAGTTAACTTAAAAAATGTGTGAGGGCTGGGAAGGTGGCTCAGTGGTAGAGCGCTTGCCTTGCATGCATGAGGCCCTGGGTTCGATTCCTCAGCACCACATAAGCCAAAAGAAAAAAAGCCGGAAGTGGTGCTATGGCTCAAGTGGTTAGAGTGCTAGCCTTGAGCTGAAGAGCTGAGGGACAGTGCACAGGCCCCGAGTTCAGGCCCTACAATCGGACCCCCACCTCCCCCCCTGCAAAAATGTGTGAGTGTTCAGTGTTTCTAGGTACCTAACAGTTTTATGATAAGCAGTTTGGAATGTAATCAGGATCTTTGCAGAGAGGGTTAATCTGACCTATAATAGCCCAGTTGTTTTTTTTAGTAATTTATTCTGTATATATATATCCATATTCTAACACCAACCCAGAAGGAGCAGTACAAGTGTTACTCTGTAGTAGAAGTCCTACCTGCCATTGACAGGCCAGGTGCGTGTGATGTCACTTACATAGCAGGAAGACTCACAACCTCCATCCAGAAGCACCATTTCACCATCCTGGAGAAAAGTATGAAAGGTGGAAGTGGGTGATCTCACCATTCTACATTGTTTCTTCTAGTCTAAAATATGATTTTGTTTGCAAAAGTTCTAATTTTTTTTTAAAAAACACTATTAGAGTTTGAACTCAGAGCCTTGCATTTGCTACCACTTGAGCCACACCCTCAAACTTTTTTTTTTTTTGTCGGTCGTGGGGTCTGAACTCTGGGTGCTGTCCCTCAGCTCTTCAGCTCAAGGCTAGCTCTCTCCTACTTGAGCTACAGTGCCACTTCCAGTTTTCTGGTGGTTAAGACTGTTAGATTCGGGGCTCAGTGGTAGAGCACTTGCCTTGCATGTATGAGGCCCTGGGTTAGATTCCTCAGCACCACATAAGCAGAAAAAAAAAAAAAGCTGGAAGTGGTGCTGTGGCTCAAGTGGTAAAGTGCTAGTCTTGAGCTGAAGAGCTGAGGGACAGCGCCCAGGCCCAGAGTTCAGACCCCACAACTGACCAAAAAAAAAAAAAAAGTTGGATTACAGGCATGAGCCACCAGTGCCTGGCTTTTTTTTGGCGTGTGTGTGTGTGTGTGTGTGTGCTGTTCCCGGGACTTGAACTCAGCAACTAGATACTGTCTCTGAGCTTTTTTGCCCAAGGCTAGTACTCTACTACATGAGCTACACTTCTGGCTTTTTGGTGGTTAATTGGAGATAAAGAGTCTCATGGACTTTACTGACTGACTGGGCTGACTGAACTGGGATCCTTAGATCTCATCCTCCTGTGTAGCTAGGATTACAGGCATGATCAGCTGGCGGAAGTGTTTTTTAAATGGTGGTTCATTTGTAGACGCTGGTTTCTCTTAGGGCATTTGGACTTTTTGGAAGCAGCAAAGCAGGGCATTTTATATACCTTGATGAGTTGATTATTTTTCACGTAATGCAAAGTGTTTGAGCGATTACCACCAGCAACCACAGGTGGGTAGGCTAGGATGTCTGCGCCTCGAGTCCGGCATTCAAATTCAAACTGAAAAACAAAAAGGTCTGAGAAAATTTTGGATTTCTGTGGGGCTGCTCAGCCCAGGCTGTCTTGCATGGCCTGTCCCTGATACTAGAGCTTACTGTTAGTCATCACTGCAGAGTCAGTCATCACATTTCCCAAACTCTTCATGCTGCAACTTCATCCCATTTTCTACAACTCTCACCTATGTACTACAATCTATTCTATGCATACTCTTCTATTACCAGTTAGCCTTATCATTAAATCCCTTTTCTTTTGAGTTCTCTGTATTTCCTGCTTAAGCTAAATATGGCTTATATTTACTTTTGGTAAGGGGGTAGAAGTGGGGTTGGACTCAGGGCCTCATGCTTGTTCAGTAGGCCCTCTACCACTTGACCCATTCTAGTATACTTTTTATTTTTTTAATTAAAAAAAAAAATTTTTTTTTTTTGGGTTTGGTCGTGGGGCCTGAACTCTGTGCCTGGACACTGTCCCTCAGCTCTTCAGCTCAAGGCTAGCACTCTACCACTTGAGCCATAGCTCCACTTCCAGCTTTTCCTGCTTATGTGGTGCTGAGGAATCGAACCCAGGACCTCATCATGCATGCAAGGCAAGTGCTCTACCACTGAGCCACCTTCCCAGCCCTGCATATTATACTTTTTGTTTTTGTTATATTATTTTCTGTTGGTTGTGGGACTTGAACTCAGAGCCTGGATCCTGTCCATGAGCTTTTTCACTCAAGGCTAGCATTCTGGGCCACTTCCAGTTTTCTAGTGGTTGACTAGAGGTAAGAGTCTCATGGACTTTCCTGCCTGGCTTTGAACCTTTATATTCAGATCTTAGCCTCTTAAGTAGCTAGGATTATGGGTATGAACCACTGGCTCACAATATGCTTTTAATAACAGTATAAACCTGAGGAAATTAAGCAAGGCTGCATAGGGAATTATCATATAAAATAACATACTAATTACTCCAGAATCATTGGTTATTTTTCTTTCTTTGGTCGGTCATGGGGCTTGAACTCTGGGCTTGGGTGCTGTTCCTGTGCTCTTCAGCTCAAGGTGAGCGCTCTACCGCTTGAGCCATAGCACCACTTTCGGTTTTCTAGTGGTTTATTGGAGATAAGAGTCTCATGGACTTTCCTGCCGGGGCTGGCTTTGAACCATGATCCTCAGATCTCAGCCTCCTGAGTAGCTAGGATGACAGGCGTGAGCCATCGGTGCCCGGCTCATTGGTTATTTTTGAGGTGAGATTTTGCTTCATGCACAGGCCAGCCAGCATTGTGGTCCCGTGTGCTTCCCTTTGTCACTGGAGTTACAGGTATGATTCACCGGGCCCAGCCCCTTATCTTGGGATGACAACTATTGGCTGAAATGTAATCTTGTGAACGTTCTGTCTGGGCCTGATCTCAAATCAAGATCTGTTGATGTCTGCTTCCTAAATTAGCTTTTCAAATAGCTAAATTCATTGTGCTCCAGTAATAGTTCCACTGCTAGTACCCATGCACGACCTTTATATTAAATGAAAGTTTCAGATTTATTAATATTTCACACATTGAATCTTTCCTTCTTCATCAGCTGTCTTTCGTGGTTTTCTTCCTCTAACTAATTCTGCATGTTTTAGATTAATCTAATAAATGCCGGTAACCTCTGAGACCTGAATCCTCTAATAGAATGAAAACCTGATTGTTGAAAATATGCTGTAAACCAATGAAATCACATTCTTCCCCAGCAAGACCCTCTCCATGATCTGAGGCTCACCTTAGCATAAAGAAAGGCTTCCTCCACAGGGGCTTTGCTGGCAAACATGGTCTCTATGAAAGCCTGAAGAGAAAGGGAGGACCAAATATTCATTTTAACTATGTTGCATACTCCAACATTCAACTAATACTGGAATTCAAATAACACTTCCACCCAGCTTTGTTAACCTGAAGTTGTAACTAAATGAGTATAATACAAATTATTTTGACTGGAAGGAGGGACAGAATATTGTTCTCCAGAATATTTGACTGACGATAGAATTCGCATCTCATTTTTCCACTCAAAATACATGTCATACTAGAATAAAGCACGTGGGAAGTGCTATGCTATGGCTGAAACTGTTTCATGTTCCATGCAAACCTCCTGTTCAAACTTTATCTCCACTGTAGTCTAGGCCTGTTGGGAACAAATTCAGGAGTGAGGTCTATGCCCTCATGGATGGGATAAGCAACTTTTAAAAAGTATTGGAGATAGCTAGGTGTTGGTGGCTCACGCCTGTACTCCTAGTTATTCAGAAGGCTGAGACCTGAGGACTGTGGTTTGAAGGAAAGTCTCTGAGACTCTGATCTCTAATTATCCACCAAAAAGCCAGAAGTGGTGTTATGGCTCAAAGTGGCAGAGCACTAGTCTTGAGCAAAAAAAGCTGATTTCAAGCCCCAGGGCTAGTGAGCATGATGTGTGTGAACTCCCCCCCTCCCCCCCAAGGGCTGGAGAAAGTGAGGTCAGCCCTTTCCAGCCAACAGGGAACAGCATTCCTTCTTCCCATCCCTCCCGCCATGTAAGACCCTAGATGACACCATCCACAAAGAACGGGTCCAGATACAACCTGCTGCCACCTTTATCATATATTTTCTATCCTCCAGGAGAACTGTTTGGAAATAAGTCACTTTCTGACTAAGACACAAACTTTCCATTTATTTAATGAGATGCTTTTATAGCTTGAGTATATGAAATTACAGACTGAGTGGTCTGGTCTATGTAGCAGGGGCTCCCAAACTCAGTATTTCTGAGATTTAGGGACAGATAATTCTTTCTGGTGGGCTATAGTCCTGTTTAATTCAGAATGTCAGTGGCATCCTGCAATTGTGACCACCACACATTGCCAAAATGTCCCCTAGGGAAGAAAATATTTCTCTAACTGAGAACCACTGGTCTCTAATAATATGTTTACTAATTCTGCATGATAATCACACCAATGTGTTTTTCTGTTTTTTTGTTGGTCCTGGAACTTGAATCAGATCCTCACTTTTGCTGCGCAAGAAATGAGAGGCACACTACTGGCCCTTTTTTGATTTATTGGATTATCTTTTTAAAAATTCATTCTCCTACCTATACTACCCTTGCAGTTGAGATTGTGGAATAGGTAGGAGGTTCTATATCCTCATATTAGTAACTTTTTTTTTTTCTTTTGGTGCTCATCCTCTAACTTTAACTCACTATCTGGGTACTGTCCCTGAACTCCTTTGTGCTCCACTAACTTTGAGCCACAGCTCTACTTCTGGCTTTGGTAGTGTAGTGGAGATAAGAGTATCTCGGCAGCTGGGAAGGTGGCTCAGTGGTAGAGTGTTTGCCTTGCACGCATGAGGCCCTGGGTTCAACTCCTCAGCACCACATAAGCAGAAAATGCCGGAGGTGGCACTATGGCTAAAGTAGTAGAATGCTAGCCTTGGGCTGAAGAGCTGAGGGACAGTGCCTAGGCCAATTTCAAGCCCCCAACCACAACCACAACCACAACCACAACAACAGAGTCTCTCAGCCGGGTTCTGGTGATTCATGCTTATAATCCTACCTACTCAGGAGGCTGAGATAGGAGGATCTTGGTTCAAAGCCAGCCCAGGCAGGAAAGTCTGTGAGACTCTGGGTCTGGGCGCTGTCCGTACCACTTCTGGCTTTTTTCTTTTTCCTTATGTGATGCTGAAGAATGGAAACCAGGGCCCCATGCATGCAAGGCAAGCGCTCTACCACTGAGCTACCTTCCCAGCCTCTGTGAGACTCTTATCTCCAATTAATCAGAGAAAAAGCTGTGGCTGTGGCTCAAATGGTAGAGCACTAGCCTGAGCAAAAGGAGCAGGGACAGTGTCCAAGCCCCAGGTTCAAGCCCCAGGATCAGGGAAAAAAAAAAAAAAGCCTCACAGACTGTCCTGTCAGGGCTGGCTTTAAACCACAATCCTCAGACCTCAGCCTCTTGAGTAGCTAGGATTATGAGGTGAGCCACCAATGCCTGGATGATAATTATAATTTTCTTTTAATTTTTGGGGTTTGGAGACAAGGTCTTGGTACTCAACAATCCTTCTACCTCAGCTTCCTGAATACTGGATTAGAGGCATGCACAAATAAACTTCTGAATGCTGTTTAGCTGCCACTTTAGTGTATCTGGCTTTAGAACTCAGAATATTAGAAGGCATCTAAACTCCATATCTTTTATTTATTTATTTATTTTTGGCCAATTGTGGGGCCTGAACTCTGTCCTTCAGCTCTTCAGCTCAAGGTTAGTGCTCTACCACTTGAGCCACAGTGCCACTTCGGGCTTTTATCTACTTGTGTGGTGCTGAGGAATCGAACCCAGGGCCTCAGGCATGCAAGACAAGCACTGTACCACTGAGCCACTTTCCCAGCTCTAACTCCATATCTTAATTCCCATTTTCCTGCATCTTTACCCCCTGGTGTTTATCTTCCTGGTCTCTATGGATTTGTGTGATCTGGCCATTACATATACAATCATACAGGATGTAGATTAATTCAGGATGTAGAATTTTATATCTGAAATCTCTCACTCAGCCCACTGACTTCAAGGCTCACCCATATTAGTGTTTCATTCTTTCCTAGAACTGAATAGTATGCCAACGTAGATGACAACCCCTTTCTATGCATTTGATGATTGATGATGATTTGAGATGAGGGCTCACTACGAGCTTCTAATCCTGCAGGTTATACCACCTTACCTGGCCTTTTCTTTTTTTCTTTTTTTTGGTTGGTTGTGGGGCTTGAACTCTGGGCCTGGGCGCTGTCCCTCAGCTCTTCAGCTCAAGGCGAGCGCTCTACCACTTGAGCTACAGCGCCACTTCCGGTTTTCTGGTGGTTTATTGGAGATAGAAGTCTCACGGTCTCTCCTGCCCGGGCTGGCTTTGAACCACAATCCTTAGATCTCAGCCTCCTGAGTAGCTAGGATTACGGGCATGAGCCACCAGCGCCCAGCTATCTGGCCTTTTCTACCTTATGGCTGAATCACTGAATCATTTCACATTCCCATAGAAAGTACAAAGGTTTCAATTTCTCTCTCTCTCTTTTTTTTTTTGGTCGGTTGTGGTGCTTGAACTCTGGACCTGGATGCTGTCCCTTAGCTCTTCAGCTCAAGCCTGGTGTTCAACCACTTGAGCCACAGCACCACTTCTGGTTTTCTAAGCGGTTTATTGGAGATAGGAGTCTCACAGACTTTTCCTGCCCTGGCTGGCTTTGAACCACAATCCTCATATCTTGGCCACATTCACAGCCCTATTATTATTTGAAATAACTTCTTCAGTGGGTGAAATGTGGTATCTCATTGTGGTTTTGAGGTGTTTTTTTGGTTGTTGTATATGAAATTTATAGTCTTTCATATAGGCAGTTTTTTAAATAATTAATTTATTGTTATTATAGTGGTGATATTCAGAGGGATTACATTTACACAAGTCAGGTAATGAATACATTTCCTTTCGTAGTGTCTTCTGTTCTTTCATTCCCAGTCCCTCCCTTGCGTCTCCACCCACGAGTTGTAAGTTCGCTTTCATCAGTGTCCAGCGAGCTCCACTGCTGCACTTTGCACCTTTCTCCCTCGAGTTCTGTACCCTCTTCCAACCCTTCCAAAGATTCTTTTTTGCTTTTTGTTTTCCTAAAGACTCATGATGTTGGACAATGGGTGTCTCTTTGGAGAAATACTCATTTAATAAATTTAGTTGTCTTTCTGTGGTTGAATTAGATGCGGCCTTTTGATATTCTGATATTAGACCTTTATTATATATATGATACATAGTTTTCTCCCATTCTGTACTTTTCTTTTTTCAACTTTCTTGACAGTATCTTTCATGTACAATTTTCAAATTTGTATAAAGGTGTTCTTTTGTTGCCTATGAATTTGGTATGACAACTAAAAATTCACTGGAAACTTTTTTTTTTCCTGGTCCTAGGGCTTGAACTCAAAGTCTGGGTTCTGTCCTTGAGACTCTTTATGCTCAAGGATAATGTTCTTCCACTTGAACCACAATGCTGTTTCTGTTTTTTTTTTTTTTTTTTTGAGTAGTTTATTGGAGATAAAAGTTTCATGGATTTTCCTGCCCAAGCTGGCTTCAAATGGAGATACTCAGATCTCAGCCTCCTAAGTAGCTAGGATTCCAAGTATGAGGCACTGTCACTCAGCTTTTTAGCTCTTAAGTTAGGTCATTAATTCAATTTGAGTTACTTTTCATATATGGTATGAGATAGGGATACAATTTCATTTTTCTGCATGTGGGCATTTGGTTGTCCTAGCACACATAACTTATTTTTTCCTTTTTTTTTTTGTCGGTGGTGGGGCTTGAACTCTAGGCTTGGGCGCTGTCCTTGCGCTTTTCAGCTCAAGGCGAGTGCTCTACTACTTGAGCCACAGTGCCACTTCCAGTTTTCTATGATTTATTGGAGATAAGAGTCTCACGGACTTTCCTGCTCGGGCTGGTTTTGAACTGTGATCCTCAGATCTCAGCCTCCTCAAAAGCTAGGATTATAGGCATGAGCCATCAGAGCCCGGCTTAAATTTCTCTTCTTTATTTATCTTTCTCACACTTGACCCATTCTAAACTAAAACATAGCTAAAGCATTATTTTGACAGAAAAAAATGCTTCTGATAGCAAAATAAACCAATGAACCAAGCCATATTTTGCTTGAAGTTGCATTTATTTTGAAATTAGTGGATTCCAAAAAATTTAGGAATTAGAATAATGGAACTAGAAAGGAAATATAAATTCTTGGGGCAGGGGCTGGGAAGGTGGCTCAGGGGCTGGGAAGGTGGCTCAGTGGTAGAGTGCTTGCCTTGCATGCATGAGGCCCTAGGTTCGATTCCTCAGTACCACATAAGCAAAAAGAAAAAAAGCCGGAAGTGGTGCTATGGCTCAAGTGGTAGAGCGCTAGCCTTGAGCTAAAGAGCTGAAGGACAGTGCCCAGACCCAGAGTTCAGGACCCCGATCAGACAAAAAAAAAATTGTTGGGGCAGGTTGACTAAATACCACCTGTAGTGACAGTTTCAAAGTAAGCTCTGAGCCTGAGTGCAAGCCCTAGTATCAACACAAAACAAACAAAAATATGAAACTCAGTATCACTTCAGATGGAGCTCCTCTCTATGGTCAACAGATGGAGCTCTAATCAAAAGAATCTAGCTGCTATAATTTGTTTTGTTTTTTTGTGCCAGAACTTAAACTTGAATTCAGGGACTCATATTTTTGGGTCAAGGCTGGAGCATCACTACTTGAAGCTCACCTCTACTTTAGTCTTTTTCATGGCTAAGTGAAGATAAGGATAAGCATTTCTTGAATTTGTCTGTCCAGTATAGCTTCAAACTAGAATCCTTAGATCTTAGATTCCCGAGTAGGTAAGGTTACAGGTGTGAGCTACTCATGCCCTCAACTGGTTGTTATCATTTCTGATGAATTAGCTAATCCTGTAAGACTAACTACAACAGTAATTAATATTTATGTGTCAAGTCCATATTAGAAGGTAAGAAATTATGGAAGTAAGGAGTTATTTAGTTAAGAAAAGAAGGGCTGGGAATGTGACTTAGTGGTAGAGTGCTTGCCTAACATGTATGAAGCCCTGCGTTCGATTCCTCAGTACCACATAAACAGAAAAAGCCAGAAGTGGCACTGTGGCTCAAGTGGTAGACTGCTAATCTTGAGCCAAAGAAGCTCAGAGACAGTGCCCAGGCCCTGAGCACAAGCCCCAGGATTGGCAAAAAAGAAAAAAGAGCCATTTTCTAGATTATTCTATATAGTATCTATATGAGCTCTTAGTTTACTGTTTTCTGAGAATTCTGGATCAAGGAGGAACATCTCTGGCTTTGAATAGTACTGGGGTGAGTGTGGTATGTACTTACCAGTTCACAGAGAAGCTGTTTGCTAAAACTGATTCGGAGTAGGTTCTACCATACATACTCGGAGATAGGCTGGGAATAGTGGCACATACTTGTAATCCCACCCAGCACTCAGGACACTGAGTTTGAGACCAGATGGAGGATTTGTATTAAGGTTCTGTTCAAACCAACCTTTAGAAATGGGCAATTAAGCCAAGTGCTGGTGGCTCATACCTGTAATCCTCAGGGCCTGGACATTGTTCCTAAGTTCTTTGGCCCAAGACTAGTGTTCTACCCTTTTTTTTTTTTTTTTGGTCTGGTCGTGGGGCCTGAACTCTGGGCCTGGGCGCCGTACCTCAGCTCTTCAGCTCAAGGCTAGCGGTCTACCACTTGAGCCACAGTGCCACTTCCTCCTTTTTTCTTTTTGTTTATGTGGTGCTGAGGAATTGAACCCAGGGCCTAAGGCATGCAAGGCATGTGCTCTACCACTGAGCCACCTTCCCAGCCCGTTCTATCCCTTTGAGCTATAGCACCACTTCTAATTTTCTGGTGCTTAAATGGAGATAAGAGTCTCACAGATCGCCGGGTGCTGGTGGCTCACGCCTGTAATCCTAACTACTCAGGAGGCTGAGATCTGAGGATCTCGGTTCAAAGCCAGCCCGGGCAGGAAAGACCGTGAGACTCCTATCTCCAATAAACCACCAGAAAACCAGAAGTGGCGCTGTAGCTCAAGTGGTAGAGCGCTTGCCTTGAGCTGAAGAGCTGAGGGACAGCGCCCAGGCCCAGAGTTCAAGCCCCACGACCGACAAAAAAAAAAAAAAGAGTCTCACAGACTTTCCTGCCCCAGCTGGCTTTGACCCATGATTATTCTCAGGTCTTTTTTTTTTTTTTTGGTCCGGTTGTGGGGCCTGAACTCTGGGCCTGGGCGCTGTCCCTCAGCTCTTCAGCTCAAGGCTAGTGCTCTACCACTTGAGGCACAGCGCCACTTCTGGCTTTTTTCTTTTTGCTTATGTGGTGCTGAGGAATCGAACCCAGGCCCTCAGGCATGCAAGGCAAAAGCGCACTACCACTGAGCCACCTTCCCAGCCCCTGATTCTCAGATCTTAATGTCCTGAGTCTCTAGGATTACAGGGGTGAGCCATTGGTGGCCCGCTTATGACCCCCCTCTCTGCCCTTGCCCAGTTGTGGGGCTTGAATTCTGGGCCTGGGCGGTCCCTGAGCTCTTCAGCTCAAGGCTAACATTCTACCACTTTGAGCCACAATGTCACTTCCAGATTTCAAGTAGTTAATTGGAGATAAGAGACTTTCTTGGGGCTGGGAAGGTGGCTCAGTGGTAGAGTGCTTGCCTTGCATGCATGAGGCCCTGGGTTCAATTCCTCAGCACCACATATGCAGAAAAAGCCGCAAGTGGCGCTGTTGCTCAAGTGGTAGAGCGCTAGCCTTGAGCTGGAGAGCTGAGAGACAGCACCCAGGCCAGAGTTCAGGCCCCACAACCGGCAAAAAAAAAAAAAAAAAAAAAGAGAGACTTTCTTGCCTGGGCTGGCTTTGAACTACAATCTTCAGATCTCAGTCTCCTGAGTTGCTAAGATTATAGGCATAATGAATGAACTGGCACCCAGATTAAATGCATTTGTGATAAAAAACATTTTCAATTTATGATGGGTTTACTGGGATATAATTCCACTGTCCTCAGGAGCATGTGTAACATGTAATAAATTCGATTAAGCACTGTTATTTTGGGTCCTTTGAGTCTTTAGCAATTAAACTCTTATTTAACTGTCACTGTTAGTGCAGTTACCTAAAGGAATGAGAATAAAATGACTCAATTTATGTTGTTTCAAGGACAAACTAAGAATGCTGAATAAAAGATCCATTTTAAAAGAATACAGATTTGGGCTGAGAAGGTGGCTCAGTGGTAGAGTGCTTTGCCTTGCATGCATGAGGTCCTGGGTTCGATTCCTCAGCACCATATAAACAGAAAAAGCCAGAAGTAGTGCCGTGTCTCAAGTGGTAGAGCGCCAGCCTTAAGCTGAAGAGCTGAGGGACAGTGCCCAGGCCCAGAGTTCAGGCCCCATGACCCACAAAACAAAAACAAAACAAAAACACACATACAAAAACCAAGAAGAGGGCTGGGAAGGTGGCTCAGCGGTAGAGTGCTTGCCTTGCATGCATGAGGCCCTGGGTTCGATTCCTCAGCACCACATAAGCTAAAAGAAAAAAGCCAGAAGTGGAGCTGTGGCTCAAGAGGTAGAGCGCTAGCCTTGAGCTGAAGAGCTGAGGGACACCGCCCAGGCTCAGAGTTCAGGCCCCACAACCGGACCCCCAAAAAAAAAAACCAAAACCAAAAACAAAAATCAAGAAGACAGATTTACTTTGCCTTGTAAGGTACTGAATCTCTACATATGTTACTAATCATATGGAAGTAGAAGCTAGATGCTCATTAGCTTGTGACGTTACTACAATACCTCAAGGGGCCTACTGAACCTTAGGAACTTTATGACTTTTTTAATTTGGGAAAACTTTTTCAACTAGAGTCATACCTGTGAAGTCAACTTCCCAGCAATCTGCATTCTCTTAATTTCTGCAGGAGATTTGATGAGCCGGAGGCGCTGTATTAGCTGCTGGATACCCCGAACCTTATTCTTACTCCTGGATTTGGCCTCAGTTAGATGCTGCATGTAGTCATCATGGAGCTGTGCATGAGAAGGCTTCATCCAATCATACCAAACAGTGTTGTTCTCAGCTAGTATAAGAAGTCAAAATATAATTTTAGGGCTGGAAGCATGGCTCAAGTGACAGAGCACCTACATACCAAGTGTGAGACCCTGAGTTCAAATCTCAGTTATCACCACACACACACAAAAGAAACTAAAAGAGGCTGGAGGTATAGCTCAGTGGTAGAATACATGCTTAGCACTCCTGAGGCCCTGGGTTCCACCAGCACCAAAGAATGCAATAAAGGGAAAACAACAATCTAAGAGCGCAATGGCAGAACATTTGCTTTTATGAGGTCCTAGGTTTCATCCCCAGAGAGGGTGGGGGCAGGAGGAGAGCCAAATCCAAACCCCAAACTGAAAACAAACACAAAAAAAAACCTAAAAGCAATAAGAAATATCAACTCTAAGTGTAACTTGACCAAGTCAACACTGTAAAACCTGTGGAACACTAAAGGGCTGAGGAAAACTTTCTCAAGTCTGCAACAACTGGTAAGTTTGACCATAAATCACTAGCAAGACTAATCAAAATGGCTAGATATTCTGAGACTGAATATAAAAATTTTCTGCCTAAAATTTTCAATGTTCTTATAATAAAATGACAGAGCTAAAATTCAATTACTGCTTTCTTTCATCATTATTGACTTTTAGAAGTATTACCTAAGTATTACACACAAATGCCTGTGATTCTAGGTACTCACAAGGATCATGGTTCAAGGCTAGCTATAGTAAAAATTATACAAAACCCCCAACTGAACCAAAAAAAAAAAAACTGGGTGTGGCTGGGCACATGCCTATGATCCTATTTCTCAAGAGACTTAAGGATCATGGTTTGAAGCCAGTCTGGGCAGAAAAGCCCACGAGACTCTTTATCTACCAAAAAAGCAAGAAATGGCACTGTAGCTCAAGTGGTAGAATACTAGCCTTGAGCAAAAAAGCTCAGGTACAGTGACCAGGCCCTGAGTTCAAGCCCCGGGGCTGGGACAAAAAAACAAAAATCAAAAACAAAAAAGCCCTACAGAAACAAACTTGGTGTGTGCTGTGTGCCTGTCTTCCCAGCTATGTGAGGAGTATACATAGAAGGGCTTCCATTCAGGACATCATAGGCAAAGATGCAAGATAGTAATTCCAAAACATTGAGTGATTAAAATTTCACAGGAATATTAAGAAACTATTTGAAAGCTAACAACTTACTGTGTATATGAGTCACTTGAAAAATCTTTATTTTTACATTTCCCAACATGTATTAAATATTTCTAGCACCAATATACATCACCAAATAACTCTGATGCAGATGACATAGTGCATCCATTTAAAATGTTGGAAAATTATGGTGCTTGTATGGCAGTTGATTTGTTCTCATGCCTTAGTCCACCTTTTTTTTTTTTTGGGTCCGGTCGTGGGGCCTGAACTCTGGGCCTGTGCGCTGTCCCTCAGCTCTTCAGCTCAAGGCTAGCGCTCTACCACTTGAGCCACAGCGCCACTTCTGGCTTTTTTCATTTTGCTTATGTGGTGCTGAGGAATCGAACCCAGGGCCTCATGCATGCAAGGCAAGCGCTCTACCACTGAGCCACCTTCCCAGCCCCTAGTCCACCTTTTTTACAGGAAAAACTTTTTTCTTTTTTTTTTTCCTTTTTTTTTGGGTCAGTCATGGGGCCTGAACTCTGGGCCTGGGCGCTGTCCCTCAGCTCTTCAGCTCAAAGCTAGTACTCTACCACTTGAGCCACCTTCCCAGCCTGGAAAAACTACTTTTGCAGGGCATAAAAGTTTATTCTAGGGCTGGGAAGGTGGCTCAGTGGTAGAGTGCTTGCCTTGCATGCATGAGGCCCTGGGTTCAATTCCTCAGCACCACATATGCAGAAAAAGCCGCAAGTGGTGCTGTGGCTCAAGTGGTAGAGTGCTAGCCTTGAGCTGAAGAGTTTAGGGACAGCACCAGGCCCAGAGTTCAGGCCCCACGACCAGCGAAAAAAAGTTTATTCTATTTTCTGTGTTAATAGAGCTGGCACCAGTTTTAACAAGTATGTAAATAAAAGAAAGGCAATATGGCATAATAATTAAGGTAAGAAATAGTGGTCAAAGTCAATAGCTTGATCAATATTCTTGAAAAATGGCTCATGTCATTTTTTTTTTTTTTTTTTTTTTTTGGTCGGCCGTGGGGCTTGAACTCTGGGCCTGGGTGCTGTCCCTCAGCTCTTCAGCTCAAGGCGAGCGCTCTACCACTTGAGCTACAGCGCCACTTCCGGTTTTCTGGTGGTTTTTTGGAGATAGGAGTCTCATGGTCTCTCCTGCCCGGGCTGGCTTTGAACCGCGATCCTCAGATCTCAGCCTCCTGAGTAGCTAGGATTACAGGCGTGAGCCACCAGCGCCCAGCTTTCATGTCATTTTTTACATTAGAAGGAAATTATCAGATCAGGTACAAGTGTGGTGGTTATATGTACACACATAATCTCAGCATTTGGGAAGTTGGGACAGAAGGATCTCAAGTTTGAGGCTATCCTGGGCTCCAAAGCAAGAATGTTTTTTTTTGTTTTGAATATAATTTCATTGTTATTAAGGTGTTGTACAGAGAGGTCACCATTTCATAACTCAGATAATAAGTACAATTTTTTTTTTTTTTTTTTTTTGGTGCTAACCCTGGGGCTTGAACTCAGGGCCTGGTGGGTGCTGCCCTTGAGCTTCTTTTGCACAGGCTAGTGCTCTACCACTAGAGCCACAGCTCTACTTCTGTCTTTTTTTTTTTTTTTTTTTGTCGGTCGCGGGGCTTGAACTCTGGGCCTGGGCTCTGTCTTCAGCTCAAGGCGAGCTACAGCACCACTTCCGGTTTTCTGGTGGTTTATTGGAGATAGGAGTCTCACGGTCTTTCCTGCCCGGGCTGGCTTTGAACCGCGATCCTCAGATCTCAGCCTCCTGAGTAGCTAGGATTACAGGTGTGAGCCACCAGCGCCCGGCTTCTGTCTTTTTTTTTTTGAGACTTTTTTTTTGGGTCCGGTTGTGGGGCCTGAACTCTGGGCCTAGGTGCTGTCCCTCAGCTCTTCAGCTCAAGGCTAGCGCTCTACCACTTGAGCCACAGTGCCACTTCCGGCTTTTTTTTTTTTTTTTTTGCTTATGTGGTGCTGAGGAATCGAACCCAGGGCCTCATGCATGCAAGGCAAGCGCTCTACCACTGAGCCACCTTCCCAGCCCATACTTCTGTCTTTTTTTTTGTAGTTTAGTAGAGATAAGTGTCTCAGATGTTCCTGCTGGGGCTTGCTTCCAACATGGATCCTCAGATTGCCTCCTGAGTGGCTAAGATTACAGGTGTGATCACCAGCACCTGGCATGAGTAAAATTTGGACAATGTCATCCCTTCCTTCAATATCCCCCAGTTTCAAGCTAGAATGGTTAACTTGTCTCTGTGAATGAAAAATTTAGTGAAGATTTAGCAATTGTATAGGTAAAATGTTTGAAGTAGCTCAATTTTCTAGGAAAGACAGATCTCTGTCACAGCTTAATATGGGCATACAAGATCATCAGATTATGCTAAATCTCACTACACATGGGAAATAAGATTTCCCAGGTTTTTATTTCACCACAAATAACAAACTGCTATGATTATTTTAGGAAATCAAAAGCTATCCAGGCAATTAAGGTCTAAATCCCAAGTTCGCCTAAGCTTTGACTTGCTCCCATGTGTTACCTTTCAGTTTTGGCAGTAGGTGTTGAAATTCCTCTCGTGTGTAGGCTTCGTCCACTCCAGTTAGGGCTATTGTTCCATCTGTGCCAGATCGTGGACCATCCCAAAGTTCTCGACTGGGGTCTCTCCCAGGCACAAAAAGCATGGCCTTATGGCATGGTAACTGCTTGCCAGGGAGGCTCTGAAGGACCAGAATGCTATCAGGCTCTTGGAATCCGCACAAGTACAGGAAGTTGTTGTCTTGGTGGAAAGTGTAGGGGATATCATTGCTCATGTAGTATGTAGGGCTGGAAAGCACAACCACTGTGTGGTCTGTTCCACTCTGTCCTTGGGTTTCCTTATGGATCAGAGACATTAGTTTGTGTCTTCGAAGTGCATATTCCACTTGAGATAGTCCTGGTGTTACTTCCCCTAGGAATGACAACAAATAATGTTCTGTATATGTAGTATATGAAGTGTTTAAGGTAGCTTAATACTAGATGGAGATACCCAAGGTCATTTCAACAATATAGTATATATCCTCACTGCACATGGGCAATTAAGAAGCTGACCCAGGGCTGGGAAGTTGGCTCAGTGGTAGAGTGCTTGCCTTGCATGCATGAGGCCCTGGGCTCGATTCCTCAGCACCACATAAGCAAAAAAGAAAAAAGGTGGAAATGGCGCTGTGGCTCAAGTGGTAGAGTGCTAGCCTTGAGCTGAAGAGCTGAGGGACAGTGCCCAGGCCCACAGTTCAGGCCCCACGGCCAGACCCCCCAAAAAAATAAAACTTAAAAAAACCCAAGTATTTGCTAAGTATTGCTAAGCATTGTGCTTGTTTGCATGCACGCTCTCTCTCTCTCTCTCTCTCTCTCTCTCTCTCTCTCTCTCTCTCTCTCTGTCTCTCTGTATGTATATGTATATTTGGTGCCAGTCCTGGGGCTTGAACTCAAGGCCTGGATGCTGTCCCTGACCTTTTTAGCTCAAGGCTAATGCTCTATCTGCCACCTGAGCCACAGCTCTACTTTTGGCTTTTTGGTGGTTAATTGAAAATAAATAGTCTCATAAACTTTCCTGCTTAGGCTGGCTTTGAACTCATCCTTAGATCTCAGCTTCCTGAGGATCTAGGATTACAGGTGTGAGCCACCAGCGACCAGCTAAGTATGTAGTTTTTTTTTTTTGGTTGGTCGTGGGGCTTAAACTCTGGGCTTGGGTGCAGTCCCTCAGCTCTTCAGCTCAAGGCAGATGCTCTACCACTTAAGCCACAGCCCCACGTCCAGTTTTCAAGTGGTTTATTGGAGATATGAGTCTCACGGACTTTCCTGCTTGGGCTGGCTTTTAACCGGGATCCTCAGATCTCAGCCTCCTGAGTAGCTAGGATTACAGGCGTGAGCCACAGGCGCCCAGCAAGTATGTGGTTCTTATGGAGTTACCACCCCATAGGGAATCTTCTGAAAGCCATGGCTTCATTCCGCAATGATTTTTTGCATTCCTCAATAAACATATTAATGTCTATTTAACTTTTGTGACATGTAAAATAGAAAATTTATACTTTTACTGATGAAGTTGGCAAGAAATCAATGCGTAAATATTTGAGAACCTTATGGGCCAGTCTAAACTAGGCAAAGAAGCAGGGCTGAGACAGTTCTTGTCACATCTTTCTTTTGAGAAAGAGATGGCTATGAGTTTCCTAGAATTCTTGGGTAGAATATTAGACTTTGTACCAGAGCCGAACAGCTTGATTCTGAAAACCATTCATGTTTAAAACTGCCACTGTTACCTAATATCGGAAATTTACCTAAGCAGTAAATACTTCTGAAAGGCAAAGAAGACCCTTCCTTCTTTCCTTTTTTTTTTTTTTAGTTGGTCTTGGGGCTTGAACTCTGGGCTTGGGTGCTGTCCCTGCGCTCTTCAGCTCAAGGCTAGTGCTCTACGGCTTGAGCCACAGCGCCACTTCCAGTTTTCTAGTGGTTTATTGGAGATAAGAGTCTCACAGACTTTCCTGCCCAGGCTGGCTTTGAACCGCGTGATCCTCAGATCTCAGCCTCCTGCCACTGGTGCCCAGCCTGACCTTTCTTTTTTATCTTTTTATTTTCTCCTAAGATTTGTTTAGTTAGCTATATTTATGAAATAAATATTTAAAAAACCATAACAAGGGGCTGGGAAGGTGGATCAATGGTAACATGCTTGCCTTGCATGTATGAGGCCCTGGGTTTAATTCCTCAGTACCACATAAGCAGAAAAAAAGCTGGAAGTGGCGCTGTGGCTCAAGTAGTAGAGCGCTAGCCTTGAGCTGAAGAGCTGAGGGACAGCGTCCAGACCCAGAGTTCAGCCCCCACTACCGACAAAGAAACAAAAAACCAACAAACAAAACTGGGAGCTGGTGGCTCATGCATATAATCCTAGCTACTCAGGAGGCTGAGATCTGAGGATCACAGTTCGAAGACAGCCTGGGCAGAAAAGTCTCCATGAGACTCTTGTCTCCAATTAATGTATCCTGAAGCTCACTTGATAGTACACTAGCCTTGAGTACACAGAGGACCAGGGACAGCACCTAGGCCCTGAGTTCAAGTCCCACAGCTGAAAAAACAAAACAAAAAACCCCCAACTTAGTGGTAGAGTGCATGCTTAGCAGTGTTAGGCACTAGGTTAAATATTCAGCATCAGAAAAAAAATTAGAACAAAATTCTGTTTTCATTAGCTTTGAAGTAATTTCTGAAAAAAGCTGAAATTACTTGGAAATCAAATCAGGGATAGAAAACAATCTTTTATATTCTTTATATAATCAAATCTCATATGAATGGTTAAAAAATATAAAGTTTCATAATTATCAACATGGAGTTATCATTAACTAAATGCTTCCAAGCTTTCAAATTATTAAAGTAATAAACTAACTCTCTGGAATAATAACAAATTATCCAGGAAAAAGGTATTCTTTTCATTTGAAGGAGGGGGAGGGGAGAAAAGTGTAATAAAGCAATGAACTTTCAACTTCAGAAGTGAAGTTGGCAGTTATAGTGGCCTTTGATCATAGAAATTTTAACTTAAGAGTCAATCTGACTCAGGTTTATTCTGCTAAAACTTATCGCAATAGACATTCTGGCACTCTGTCAACTTGTAAAGTATGAAGAAATAAAGACAGTATTTCATTATGTGGAACCAATTAAGGATGGAAGGGCTATTCTAATAAGTGTATTTAACCAAAGTCTAGCTGGCATAAGCTGGACTCTGGGAACAGACAAGTCTCAGTCATTTTTCAGACTGTTTAGGCAATAAGGAAAGCTCTTTCAGGTCATTTGGAATTGGACTTCTCAACAGAGCAAAAAGAATATTCTTCATAATTTGCCAGCCAAGCAGGAAATCCAGAGAGGAAAATGGAGTAGGACTAACAATGAATGGAAACATGTAGGTTTTTGCTACAACCTAGGTATGTATTTTATTTTCTGAAATTAAATTAGGATTTCAATGTGATCTGATTCTGAAAATTCTGCTTAATATATAGTACTTTTTACATTCCACATGCCAGGCATGGCGACACATAATTGCAATCCCAGCACTACGGAGAGCTGAGGCAGGAGGTTCACAAGCTCATAGCCAGCCAGAGCTGAGTAGCTCATGAACTGATCTATTATTATTCAAGTGGCAAATGAGGAGAAAGTAAACTCTACTGTTTCTTTTTCCTTTATAATGTGAAACTTGACCCTTCTGAAAAACCTGAAATGACTAAATAATTTTAAAATTATCTAAAACTAGACTTTTATTGTATATATAGAAAACAAGACAGATAGAAAAGGAAGTATGGTTGTAAATGCCTGTAAAATCTTAGCATTCTGGAAGCTAAAGAAGGATCTTTGAGTTTGAGGCAAGCCCTACATAGCAAAAATCCCATCTTAGGAAGGGAAGAAGGAAGGAGGGAAGGAGAGAGAAAGGAAGGAGGGAAGGAAAGAAAGAAGGAGAGGGAGGAAGGAAGGAAGAAGGAAGGAAGGAAGGAGAGGTGGGTGAATACTGTATGATTCACATATAGTGTATGACAGGCAAAATGATGTAGAAACTTGAAGAGTGGCTGTCTGTAGAGGTGGGGACTAACTTAGAAAGAGTGTGAGGGAAATTTCTGGTAAGTATTCTGTGTTTTGATTGAGGTTTAGGTCATGCTGGTGTATATCTTTATCATAACACATGCAATTACAGATCTGTGCATGTAAATCACTGTGTGTAAGTTTTACTTTAAAAAAAACTATATTTTTTAAAAAAGTATACTACTAGGCCTGGGAATTTGGCTTAGTAGTAGAGTGCTTGCCTAGCATGCTTGAAGTCTTGGGTTCGATTCCTCAGTAACACATAAACAGAAGAAGCCTAAGTGGCACTGTGGCTCAAGTAGTAGAACGCTAACCTTGAGCAAAAGAAGCTCAGGGACACTCCCTAGCCCTGATTTCAAGCCCCGGGATAAAAGCCAAATATGAAATCTTATTTTTTTTCTTGGTTGGTCATGGGCTTGAACTCAGAGTGTGGGCACTGTCCCTAAACTCTTTTGTTCACGGCTAGCCCTCTACCACTTTGAGTCACAGCTCTACTTCCGGTTTTTGAGCAGTTTTGTTTTTGTCAGTTGTGGGACTTGAACTCAGGGCCTAGGCGCTGTCCCTGAGCCTCTCTGTGTTCAAGGCTAGCACTCTACCAAGTAAGCCACAGTACACAATAATTGGAGATATAAGTCTCATGGGGCCCTTTTTGCCCAGGCTGGCTTTGAACCATGATTCTCAGATTTTAGTCTCTAAGTAGCTAGGATTACAATCATGAGCCACTGGCACCCAGCTCAAATACAAAATCTTTTGGAACAAACAAATAATAGATGACATAATTTTATGCTCCAAACAAACTGACTTCAGCTGTATAAAAGAGCTCCTTTTTCTCTTCTTTTGTCTTTTTGCCAGTCCTGGGGCTTGAACTCAGGGCCTAGGGGTTGTCTTTGAGCCTCTCTGTGCTCAAGGCTAGCACTCTACCACCTGAGCCACAGTGCTATTTCTAGCTTTTCCTGTTTATGTGGTACTAAGGAATCGAGCCCAGGGCTTCATGCATTCTCGGCAAGCACTCCACCACTGAGCCACATTCCCAGCCCCAAAGAGCTTCTTTAAAAAAAAAAAAGTATGTATATATATTTCATTTAAAAAACTTATTCTCCATCCCACAATCATTTCAATACTACACGATTTAACTTTTTTTTTTTTGGGGGGGGGGGGTCCGGTTGTGGGGCCTGAACTCTGGGCCTGGGCGCTGTCCCTCAGCTCTTCAGCTCAAGGCTAGCACTCTACCACTTGAGCCACTTCCGGCTTTTTTCTTTTTGCTTATGTGGTGCTGAGGAATTGAACCCAGGGCCTCAGGCTTGCAAGGCAAGAGTTCTACCACTGAGCCACCTTCCCAGCCCCACGATTTAACTTTTTTTCTTTCTAATTTGGTGCCAGTGCTTTCTTGTTCAAGGCTATCACTCTGACACTTGAGCCACAGTTCTACTTCTGGGTTTTTTGGTCATTAATTGAGATAAGAATTGAGGTAAAAGTCTCGTGGACATTCCTGCCTGGGCTGGCTTCAAACCTTGATCCTCAAATCACAGCCTGCTGAATAGCCAAGAGCCATGGGTGCCAGGTTAAGATTTAACTCTTTAGATAGTGAAAGGCCTGGTTAATACTTTGGATATTTTTTTCTTGCAACATTCATGTACTGATTACAAATTATTGTACAACTACTTGATGGCAGTAAAAAAAAATTTTTTTTTTCCCAGTCGTGGGGCTTGAACTCTGAGCTTGGGCGCTGTCCCTGTTACCGCTTGAGCCACAGCGCCACTTCCGGTTTTCTAGTGGCTTATTGGAGAGAAGAGGCTTACAGACTTTCCTGCCCGGGCTGGCTTTGAACCGAGATCTTCAGATTACAGGTGTGAGCCACTGGTGCCCGGCTAAGTAAAAATTTTTTTTTTCAGTTTTCAGGACTAAAAAGTAGGAGTTGGAGGTGTGGCTCAGTTAGTAGAGTACTAGTCAATAAACAAAAGCATCAGGTACTAAGTTTGAATACTGTTTGAGTCCTGGTCGCAGACCAAAAAAGAAAAACAAGGAAAAGTACATATTTGTAATTGTATAAAAATCTACAGGGGCTGGGAAGGTGGCTCAGTGGTAGAGCGCTTGCCTTGCATGCCTGAGGCCCTGGGTTCGATTCCTCAGCACCACATAAGCAAAAAGAAAAAAGCTGGAAGTGGCGCTATGGCTCAAGTGGTAGAGCGCTAGCCTTCAGCTGAGGGACAGTGCCCAGGCCCAGAGTTCAGGCCCCACGACTGGACCCCCCCCCAAAAAAAATCTACAATGACATATATAAATAAAATAAAATTCTAGGGCTGGGATGGTGGCTTAGTGGTAGAGTATTACCTTGCATGTATGAGGCCCTGGGTTTGATTCCTCAGCACATCAGCAGAAAAAGCTGAATGTGGTGCTATGGCTCAAGTGGTAGAGCGCTAGCCTTGGCTGAGGGATAGCACCCAGGCCTGGAGTTCAGGCTCCAAGATTGACAGAAAAAAATAAAAATAAAAATAAAAATAGATAGGATTTTCTTCCCAGCCTTTCCTAATTCTTTTCACCTTTCCCAATGCCTAAAATTCCACACCTAGATGAGTATAATCAGGATGGGCACTCCCTTTCACCCATACTCAAAATCATTCTCTCTCTCTCTCTCTCTCTCTCTCTCTCTCTCTCTCTCTCACACACACACACACACACACACACACATTTATATTCTTTAAGAAATATAGCTAGCAGGAACATAATGAATAAACAAAAGTAAAAATATAGCAGCCATTATGTTAATATTATTACTGAGTTCAAGGCCTAGAAAATGCAGCTCACCACATAAAAGTATTTTCACAACAAGAAATCAATAATTCTCAAAGCTGGTAAAGTGTTTTTTTTTTTTTGGTCAATCGTGAGGCTTGAACTCTGGGCCTGGCGCTGTCCCTCAGCTCTTCAGCTCAAGGTGAGCACTCTACCATTTGAGCCTCAGCACCACTTCCAGTTTTCCGGTAGTTTATTGGAGGTAAGAGTCTCATGGACTTTTCCTGCCAGGACTGGCTTTGAACTGTGATTATCAGGTCTCAGCCTCCTGAGTAGCTAGGATTACAGGCGTGAGCCTGGCGCCTGGCTTTTTTTTTTTTTTTTTTTTTTAATAAATAGAGGCTATAGGTAAGTTGATAGGGAAATTCTGCTATTAAGCTTACCTTACAGCTTTGATAAACTGATTTCTTGTGTGTTTCAGTGGTGAGCTGCACTTCTGAATCTCAGCCGCTTCCCAGCAGGAATTCCAGTCTGATGAAGAATCAGCAAAAGGAAGTCCTCACTGAGAGACACACTGGTATCACTCACTGCCTGGAGACAGTGAAAGAGTAACATATTTCTAAAGGTAATTTACATGAATATACTACATGTTTACAAAGTAAATGCAGATTTAACTTCCCATGGGAGAAGTTAAGATACAACTTTGCTAGGAAACATTTTTTTTTCTACCAGAGTTGGTTTTATGCTGCCTACTTCTTTGGGATGACAGTTTATCCTGAAATTCCTTTATTAAAAAAAAAAAATCAAACAATAAAAAAAGGCTGGGAATGTGGCTTAGTGGTAGAACGCTTGCTTAGCATGCATGAAGCCCTCAGTACCATATAAAAAGAAAAAGCCTAAAGTGGTGCTGTGGCTCAAGTTATAGAGTACTAGCTTTGAGCTTCTTAAGAAGTTCAGGAACGGTGGCCAGGCCCGGAGTTTAAGCCCTAGGATTGGCAAAGAACAAAAACGAACCAACCAAAAAATACTGTTAAACCTTATGAAAACAATAGTGACAACACATCTCTTAGCAGCCACTCTGGGATCTTATAGGAAAAAATTAATGAAATAAAACTTGATTGATTTTTTTGCATTACTTTTATCAACTGGTATTGTTATCTTTCACTGTGCTGACAGATTTGTTTTTTTTTTTTTTTTTTTTGTCGGTCGTGGGCTTGAACTCTGGGCCTGAGCGCTGTCCCTCAGCTCTTCAGCTCAAGGCGAGCGCTCTACCACTTGAGCTACAGCGCCACTTCCGGTTTTCTGGTGGTTTATTGGAGATAGGAGTTTCACGGTCTCTCCTGCCAGGGCTGGCTTTGAACCACGATCCTCAGATCTCAGCCTCCTGAGTAGCTAGGATTACAGGCGTGAGCCACCAGCGCCTGGCTGTGCTGACAGATTTGGATACCATACTTAATCTAAATTTTGAAATGAGTATTTAATACTTAAAGTGTTCTCTAAAATATCTCTCTTTTTTTTTTTTTGGTTGGTCGTGGGGCTTGAACTCTGGGCCTGGGCACTGTCCCTCAGCTCTTCAGCTCAAAGCGAGTGCTGTACCACTTGAGCCACAGCACCACTTCTAGTTTGTTAATTGGAGACAAGAGTCTCATGGACTTTCCTGCCCAGGCTGGCTTTGAACCGCAATCCTCAGCTCTCAGCCTCCTAGGTAGGTAGGGTTATAGGCGTGGAGCCACCGGCACCAGGCCTAAAATATCTTTAATATAGTAACTCACAAAGATTAGTTATAACACAGTTCCAGAAACTACCAGTTCAGACCAGAAATTTTTTTAAATCACACCTTGACACACATACTTTCATTAGTTATTTTGAACTGTAAGATTTTTTTTTTTTTTGGTCAGTCATAGGGCTTGAACTTTGGGCCTGGGAACTGTCCCTCAGCTCTTCAGCTCAAGGCTAGTGTTCTACCACTTGAGCAACAGCGCCATTACTGGTTTTCTGGTGGTTAATTGGAGATAAGAATCTTACAGACTTTTCTGTCCTGGCTGGCTTTGAACTGTGATCCTCAGATCTCAGACTGAGTAGCTAGGATTACAGGCGTGAGCTACCGGTGCCCGGTTGAGATATATTTATCGTTCTAGATAAAAAACCAATAGCCACATGTAGATATTTAAACTTAAATTTAAGTTAATTAAAATATGATATAAACGAGTTCCTCAGTCACACTACCAATATTTTTACTGTACAATAACCACAGATGGTTAGTGGATACTTTTATGAAGATGTAACATACTTTCATTACTACAAAAAAATGTTAACAGCATTTTTCTAGACAATGTACGTGGGTGGAGAGCTATTATAGTTAAAATGCCTTACCTGGTCCGAGGAGGTGTGGGTGTGTAACTGGACTGGGCTGGCCTAAGTATCGGTTAGGAATTCTCCTCTCTGGCATGGGCTGGAGGGAGTATCCTCGCTGTATACATAACATGCATCCTGAAGGAAGAATAAAGATGAGATGGAACAATGGCTTTCACAATATTTATACAATCATCTATTTCAAAAAAATTGGTTGCTTAGAAAATGCAATTAAGCTGGGTACTGGTGGCTCATTCCTGTAATCCTAGCTACTCAGGAGGCTGAGATCTGAGGATCATGGTTCAAAGCCACTGGGGGCAGGAAAGTCCATAAGATTCTTGTTTTTTGTTTTTTTTGTTGTGAGGCCTGAACTCTGGGCCTGGGCGCTGTCCCTCAGCTCTTCAGCTCAAGGCTAGTGCGCTACCACTTGAGCCACAGCATCACTTCCGGCTTTTTCTGCTTATGTGGTGCTGAGGAATGGAAGCCAGGGCCTTGTGCATGGAAGGCAAGCACTCTACCACTGAGCCACCTTCCCAGTCCCAGAAGATTCTTATTTCTAATTAACCACCAGAAAACTGGAAGTAGAGCTGTGCCTCAAAGTGGTAGAGCACAAAAGCTCATGGACAGCACCCAGACCCTGAGTTCAAACCCAATAAACAACCAAAAAAACCCAAAACAGCCCAACAAATTAGTATTTCTTATCTTCTCTTCTAACATTTAGATGGACCTTTCTTCCTCTATGCCAGAGTTTGTGCTTGGGAACTAGGAAAATAGAAATGAGATCATCTTTACCCTCAGAGACACTAGTTTGCTAGTTTCATGGAATCTCTCTCTCTGCTAAAGGTATGAATAAAATTACAAGAATAGAAGGAAGAAGATAAGGATTCAGTTGTTTTTTCTTTCTTGCAATTGTTTCTAACATATTTATAAGATGATTTTTTTGTAGCTTTATATGTCCCTCCCCCACAGTAAGACCCCTGTTTTCACTGTATTTGATGTTGGTATACTTTGTGGAGGGGAAGGGAAAAAACAAATTGTTTAAA
Source organism: Dipodomys merriami (assembly GCF_024711535.1). NCBI lineage: Eukaryota > Metazoa > Chordata > Mammalia > Rodentia > Heteromyidae > Dipodomys > Dipodomys merriami. The sequence continues at coordinate 4,001,410 of NW_027206124.1, read as the reverse complement.
TAGGGATACAGGTGGACCTATTGCAACAATGAGATGTATGTTATGTTGAAAATGAAATTTACAACTTTGGCGGGGGTGGGGGGGTGGTGGTGGTGGTGGTGGTGGAGGAGATGGAAGGGATGGGAAGGGGAAACAAAGGAGGAGGCAACAATGCTTGATAAGAAATGTACTCATTGCCTTGCTCATGTAATTGTAACCTCTCTATATTTTCACAAAAAAAAAAAAAAAGAATAGAAGGAAGGAAACAAACAAAAGCAGACTTAAGGAGATAAGAGATAGCTTGAGTCTGTGACTTCAAATTTTGGAAAAAGGATTAATATTTTTTTACTGAAAGTATGTTAAACATGAAAACAATATATAATGTTCTTACTCTTAGAATGTTCTAGTAAGATGAAATAATGGATGAAAAATGCTTAATCATAATTATGACAAAATGTTGCTATTATAAGCATTTAATTCAATAATATTAAGCACGTGGTTGGAACACATGGTAAAACGTAAGAATTTTTCTTACTAGGAACTAGTGGCTTACATCTATAATACTACTCAAGAGGCTGAGATCTGAGGATTGCGGTTCAAAGCCAGCCTAGGCAGGAAAGTCTGTGAGAATCTTACCTTCAATGAATTACTAAGAGAGCCTGAAGTAGAGCTGGGGCTCAAATGGTAGAGCACTAACCTTGAGCAAAAAAAAGCTCAGGACAGCTCCTAGACCCTGAGTTCAAGCTCCCAAACTGGCACGCACACACATGTACATACTTACAGACACACAGACATACAAACACACAGACACACAGGAAATTTTCTTTTTTTTTTTTCCCTTTTTGTCAGTCGTGGGGCTTGAACTCTGGGCCTGGGCGCTATCCCTCAGCTCTTCAGCTCAAGGCTAGCACTCTACTTGAGTCACAGTGCCACTTCTGGTTTTCTGGTGGTTCACTGGAGATAGGAATCTCACGGTCTTTCCTGCCCGGGCTGGCTTTGAACCGCGATCCTCAGATCTCAGCCTCCTGAGTAGCTAGGATTACAGGCGTGTGCCACCAGCGCCTGGCTACATGAATTTTTTTTATTGCTTTCATCTTCAAAAAAAAAATGCAGTGTAGTGGAGTAATACATAATGAATGCAGTGCTGGGTTCATGGACAAACTGATTATTACATTTTTTTTGGGGGGGGGTCTGGTCGTGGGGCCTGAACTCTGGGCCTGGGCGCTGTCCCTCAGCTCTTCAGCTCAAGGCTAGAGCTGTACCACTTGAGCCACAGCGCCACTTCCGGCTTTTTTCTTTTTGTTTATGTGGTGCTGAGGAATGGAACCCAGGGCCTCAGGCATGCAAGGCAAGCGCTCTACCACTGAGCCACCTTCCCAGCCCATGATTAATACAATCTTAAAATGACACAGAATTCTTGCTCTGGGGCACTGAGGAGCTTTCAAAAGGTGTGTGTATGCTACTGCAGAGGTAGGCAATGCCTGCTGTGAGCGTGAAATGGTCAGCTAAAGGAGTGAGAGTGTGAAGTATGAATGAGGTTGCAGAATGCGCTGTGTATGCATTTGTGCTTGAAGGTAGAGAAGAAGCAGAAAGGGGCAGAATATACAAGAACACACCAAAGCAACGGGATTCCCCTTCCCCTGACCCCTGCAGTCAGGTGTCCCAGAGGGAGATTAGGAACGAGGGAGATTAGGAAGGTGAGGAGCAGAACTTTGAAGGCTTTGAATGGCAAATTGCTACTAGATTTTTGCTGCATGAAATAGACATTACCATCATTTCATAAAATGAGAAAGTAGGTTAAAAGAAGTAATTTCTACAAGGTTACACACTACTTGGGAAGCTAAGAGTCAACCCAGGATTATAATTTTTTTTAGTGTGGATCCTGGGGCTTGAACTCAGAGCCTAAGCACTGGCCCAGAGCTTTTTGTGCTCAAGGCTAGCATTCTACCACTTGAGCCACATCTTCTCTTCTGGATTTTTGGTGGTTAGTTGAGATAAGTCTTACCTACTTTGGATGGCTTTCAATCAGGTCTTTAGAACTCATCCATCTTAGTAGCTAAGATTATAGGCATGAGCACCTGCATGGTCAATTATTTAACTTCACAAGTTTTGCACTTATTCCTGCACTCTAGAGACTATTTCTCTAGAGACTATTCAGGAGAGTGTGTGTGTGTGTGTGTGTTTATTATTTTTTTTTTTTTGGATGCAGTCATTTCTCTAGAGACTATTCAGGAGTGTGTGTGTGTGTGTGTGTGTGTGTGTGTGTGTGTGTGTGTGTGTGTGTGTGTGTGTGTGTGTGTGTGTGTGTGTGTGTGATTTCTCTAGAGACTATTCAGGAGTGTGTGTGTGTGTGTGTGTGTGTGTGTGTGTGTGTGTGTGTGTGTGTGTGTGTGTGTGTGTGTGTGTGTGTGTGTGTGTGTTTATTTTTTTTTTTTTGGGTGCAGTCATGGGGCCTGAACTCTGGGCCTGGGCGCTGTCCCTCAGCTCTTCAGCTCAAGGCTAGTACTATACCACTTGAGCCACAGTGCCATTTCCGGTTTTTAGGTCGTTTATTGGAGATAAGAGTCTCACGGACTTTCCTGCCCAGGCTGGCTTTGAACTGTGATCCTCAGATCTCAGCCTTCCGAGAAGCTAGGATTATAGGCATGAGCCATTGGCGCCTGTCTTAAAATATAATAAGGGGTTACCATTTCATAACTCAGGTAACGAGTGGACAATGTGATCCCTTCCTTCACTTTCACCATTTTCCCCTCCTGTCCCCTGCCTAGAAGTTGCATAGTTCATTTTCCACATAATGTATACTGAATACAATGACTGCATTTGTTCACCTTTCCTTCCTCCATTTCTGTGCCCCCCTTTTGTCTTCTCTAAAAACACCCAACAAAACCCAAAAGCAAAAACAAACACCACCATCACATTTTTTAAAGAACATTATCACATATCTCAAATTATCTTTACATGTTTATTACATGGTCTCTTATAAAAACAAGCTTTTAATACTCATCAGTAATGGCTAAAACTGTGCCTGGCATGAAGTAGGAATTCAATAATTACATATGTACATGTGTATACGCACATATATGTGCGTATACACATACACACATATGGGAGTGAGAGAAAACACATAAATATCCAACTTCTAAAATCTTTAGTTACATTTTTTTTCTTTTTTTTTTTTTTTGGTCCGGTCGTGGGGCCTGAACTCTGGGCCTGGGCACTGTCCCTCAACTCTTCAGCTCAAGGTTTAGCTACATTTTTTTTTATGGTGGTAAACTTTTGTTGTTAGTCCTGGAGTTTGAACTCAGGACCTTCTGTTCTTTTTTTGTGTGACAGTATTGGGGCTTGAACTCAGGGCCTGGGTACTGTCACTTAGACTGGCCCTCTACCACTTGAGTCATACTTCCACTCCCAAGGAATAAACTCTAGATGGACACAGGAACCAACACTTTAAATGACTCACCACTGTCACTCAGAAAGACTATATTAGGCTATATGCGCCAGAAAGTCTTCCCTGACACTCAGTCTAGGGATACCTCTCATAAGCACTGCTTAGCACCCAGTGCTCCTTCCCCCATTGTCCTTATTATACTGTACTGAATTACTTGTTTGTAACTTCTGCTGAGCTTTAAGTCTCTTGCCTTGAGTAAATGTTACCTGCTTGAGTATTTTACTATTTCCTAAGTCTTCATTTCTCTAAAGAAAAACATTGGAGAACTAAGTAGCAGTAGTTAAGGCTCAGTAATCTGGAGGCAGAATTGCACAATGTTGTGACCATTAGCAACAGATCCAATTGGTTTATGAGGCATTGTGTGAGGCTTCCAGAGTAATATAGGAGAACAGTACAGAAGGTTCTAGATGGTATGACTGGACCAGCTCTATTTGGAAGGTCCAGTCCCTGTCACTATTCCAGAATGACACCATAATACAGCCCTCTCTGACATAAGCTCTACCTCTGCCTGACACATAATCAAAGTCCTAACAGTGGCTCATGGTGGCATTACCATCAATGTAAAAATGTGCCTATCTACATGCAGTCACTGCCTCTACCACCAAACCATCCCAGCAGAGCCTGAGCTGCAAGGAAACTACAGTGCTCGCTATCCAGGGCACTCGTTTCCAATCATCTGTTAAAATATGGTGGATTACTATGAAGTTCTAGGAGTGCAGAGATACGCCTCATCCGAGGACATTAAAAAAGCTTACCATAAAGTAGCACTTAAATGGCACCCTGATAAAAATCCAGAAAATAAAGAAGAAGCAGAGAAAAAATTCAAAGAAGTAGCTGAGGCATATGAGGTACTGTCAAATAATGAAAAACGGGTCATTTATGATAAATATGGCAAAAAAGGATTAGATGGCGGAGGCAGAAGTCATTTTGATAATGAATGTGAGGAAAGCTTCACATTCTATAAGACAGATGATGTCTTTAAAGAATTTTTTGGTGAAAGGGATCCATTTTCATTTCACTTCTTTGAAGACTCACTTCAGGATCTTTTAACTAGTCCAAGACACACCTGTGGAAGAAGCAGAGGTACAGGATCCTTTTTCCCTACTTCCAGTAACCAACCAGTTTATCATAGATTTTCTTCCTATGACACAAGATACACATCCTACGGTTCACTGGGGCATGAAGGCTTTACTTCATCCTCTTCCCGGACATTTGATGGCAGTGAGATGGGCAAGTACATACCTGTTACAACTTCAGGCAAAATTACAAGCGGCAGAAGTCTTAGTACAAAGAAAATTGAGTATGGTCAGGAAACAGAAATTGAAGATGATGGTGAGTTGAAATCCTTCCTTATGAACAGAATGGCAGATGAAGAAGGCTTTGCACAACGCAACTGGAGAAGGCAGTCATTCACCCATTATCCATCAAATTCCTACAGTCCCAAACACGTATCTCCATTTCCTTTTGTGGACAATCATCAACAAGGTATACCTTGGGTCACTAGCAACTGGGATCCTTCTATTATCTCAGCAGGATTCAAAGAAGGTAGTAAGAGGAAAAAAAAGAAGCACAAAGAGGGACAGAAGAAGAAGTCAACCAAAAGGAACCGCTAAACTGGTTTCAGATACATTTTGACCATGCAACATTTGAACGTGATTCTGTGTGTGTGTTGGTTGATCGATATTTTCTAATAACATGCTTTATAATATATAAAAGAGCCAGGTGCCAGTGGCTCACGCCTGTAATCCTAGCTACTCAGGAGGCTGAGATCTGAGGATCCCAGTTCAAAGCCAGCCCGGGCAGGAAAGTCTGTGAGACCTTTATCTCCAATTAACCACCAGAAAACTGGAAGTAGAGCTGTGGCTGAAGTGGTTGAGTGCTTGCCTTGAGCTGAAGAGCTCAGGGACAGTGTGCAGGTCGAGTTCAACCAACAAAAAAAAGGAAAAAAATATATGTATACAATAATAATTCAGGCTGGGCATTGGTGGCTCATGTCTGTAATCCTAGTTACTCAGGAGGCTGAGATCTAAGGATCATGGTTCAAAGTCAACACAGTCCATGAAACTCTTGAATCTCCAGTTAGCCACAAAAAGCCAGAGGTAGAGCTGTAGCTCAAGTGGTAGGATACTAGCCTTGAGTAGAGAAGCTCATGGACAGTGCCTAAGCCCCAGTGTTCAAAGTCCAGGACTGAAAAAAAATTTTTTTTGGAGGTTAATATCTACAGGTATTTTAACATTTAAATCAGGGCTGTGGATACATGTCAGTAGTTGTTTGGATTAGGTATATCAGCTTAAGAAGAGTTTGTGATAAGATTTGGTGCCTTTGGAAAAATGATTTTTTTGCTACCTACATCCCCTCATCCCTATTTTTTTTTAAAGCTGATTGTATATATATAAATTTTCTTTGGTAGAGTTTATGATTTAGTTCATTCATTATATCTAATAAAAGCCATTATGCACACATTTGAATTATGTGTTAAGAAATATAGGTTCAGTCAATACAATTATCCATGAGGTGGCTTTTTCTAACGGAGGCAGAGTATTTGATATATTACTTAGACATAAATTAAAAATCAATTTTTCCTTTAACTTAAAAAATTTTTTTGTTGTTTATTTTTGTGTCTATCATGGGTCTTGGGGTGCTGTCTCTGAGCTTTATGCTCAAGGTTAGTGTTTTACCACTTGAGGCACGCTTCTGTTTTTGTAGTTAGTTAAGAGTCTCAACAGCTTTCCTGTCCAGGCTAACTTTGAACCATGATCCTTAGCTCTCAGCCTCCTGAATAACTAGGATTACAGGTGTGAGTCACCATGCCCAGTTAATTTTTTAAAATATATTTTTTATTGTAAAGATACTGTACACAGGGGTTACAGTTACATAAATAAGGTAATGAGTACATTTCCTATCGAGCATTGTTACCCCTGCCCAGCTAATTTTTAAATTTTTAACTTAAATAGACTTTGCACAAACAGGTTCAAAGCAGAACTATTCAGAATAGTAAAGAGGTGGAATCAACTCAATTGGAGAAGCAAAATATGGAATATTATTCAGCCTTAGAAAAGAAAACAGAGTCATATGCTACAATATGGGTGAGTCTTCAGAACTCTATACTAAGCAAAATATGCCAGTTACTCAAAGACAAAGACTATATGATTCACATAAATAGGGTATCTAAATTCAAAGACAAAGTAGCCAAATTCAAAGACAAAGTAAAATAGTGGTTACCAGAGATTAGGAGAAAGGGAAAAGTGGTTATATAGTATGCAAGGAGTTTTGGATTTACAAAAACAATCTGGAGATCTGCTTTACAAACACTGTGAATATACTAACACTACTGAACTGTGCATTTAAAAATAGGATTATAGCTGGGGGTTGGTGGATTATGCTTATAATGCTAGCTACTCAGGAGGCTGAGATCTGAGGATCACGGTTCAAAGCCAGCCCGGGCAGGAAAGACTGTGAGACTCCTATCTCCAATAAACCACCAGAAAACCGGAAGTGGCGCTGTAGCTCAAGTGGTAGAGCGCTTGTCTTGAGCTGAAGAGCTGAAGGACAGTGCCCAGGCCCAGAGTTCAAGCCCCACGACTGACAAAAAAAAAAAAAAAAGCCAGCCCCAGCAGCAATGTCCATGAGACTGTTATCTCCAATTAACCACCAGAAAACTGGAAGTGGTGCTGTGGCTCAAGTGGTAGAACACTTGAGCTGAAGAGACCAGGAACAGTGCTGTGCCCAGGCCCAGAGTCCAAGCCCCACCACACACAAACAAAAAGATTATACAACACAGGTGGCTCATACCTGTAATCCTAGCTATTCAGGACACTGAGATCTGAGGATCAAAGTATGAAGCCAGCCAGGGCAGGAAAAGTCCATGAGACTCATCTCCAAGAAATTAACAAAAAGCCTCAGGGACAGTGTCTTGGTCCAGAGTTCAGGCCCCAGTATTTTACGTACAGAAAAACGTGGATTGTACATTTTACAGCAAATTTTTTTCTGTGTGGGCATAGGTCCATCTATTTCCCTGCAAGTGACATACTATTATTCTTTCTAATGGATGAGTAAAATTCCATTGTATTTATCACATTTTTTGACCATTTATTGTAGGGATAACATGCTAAATGGTGAAAAACTAAACCATTTTCTCTATAATCAGGAACAAGGCAAGGATGTCCACTCTTCCACTCCTTTTCAATATTATTCTGGAACTAGCACCAAAAAAAAAAAAAAAAAAAAAAAAAAGCAAGCAAGCAAGCAAGCAGTCTTTGACTCAATAAATAAAAGGTTCGAAAAAGGACTCTATAAAACCAGTGTAAAAGTCAGTAGTGGATATAAGGAAAAATCATATGCAACTAAACTTCCTGCCTTGGTTCTTGCGATACTAGGTTCCAGTTCCTCATTACTAAAATGAGGTTATCTGCCCTCTTAGTGGACAGTGTGAAGACTCAAGACCTCTCATTCATTGGGATAAAAATTTTAGCCTAACTACATTAATGCCAGTGAGGTTAAGCTTGCTTTGCTCCATGGAAACAAGACAATTTTTCTCTATCACTTGAGTCACAGAGCCACTTCCTGTTCTGAGTGGTTTACTGGAGATGAGTCTTATGGACTTTCCTGCCCTGACTGGCTTTGAACTGTGATCCTTAGATCTCAGCCTTCTGAGTAGCTAAGATTCTAGGTGTGAGCCACTGGAGTGGGGCTGGAAAAATTTTCTTTTCCTTTCTTTTTTTGGGTCCGGTCATGGGGTCTGAACTGTGGGCCTGGGCGCTGTCCCTCAGCTCTTTAGCTCAAGGCTAGCGCTCTATCACTTGAGCCACAGCGCCACTTCCAGCTTTTTTCTTTTTGCTTATGTGGTGCTGAGGAATCGAACCCAGGGCCTCATGTATGCAAGGCAAGTGCTCTACCACTGAGCCACCTTCCCAGCCCCTGGAAAAAATTTTCTATCTATAATCTAGTACCTGGTTTTAAATCTGGCCAACCAGGCTTTATAAAAATAAGTCACACGAAAATCAAAAGTCACAAGTTTTCTGCATGTAGTGAAACTACTAGAACTGAACAGCAACTTCTGTGTGCTGGGTATTTTGATGGAAAGGCATTAAGTCGATATAATTAAAAATTGATCTATGAACCAAGTATATCATAACAATTTGCCAAGATATGGCTTTGATGTCAAAGACCATGTACTCTGGGTCATACAATGGAAAGGTGTTAAGACAATATAATTAAAAATCATTTTTTTGTGAATCCAAGTATATAAAAAATTTGCCAAGATATGGCTTTGATGTCAAAGACCATGTACTCCGGGGTCAACAATGACTCCCTCAAACTGAAATATAGTCTGTTTTCAAGTAGATGGCTCAACTTTCACCATAAACTTTATGCTCATAAAGATAAATTGCTGGCCATACAAGACAGCCTTGTTCCTGGGCTCTATCACCCTGTTCTCACAAACACGACTTCTAGACAAAAAAAGCCCAGCGAATACTTCTATACATTAGCTCTTCTGAGAGGAGCTGCGCAAAGGATGTGTTACTAAGCGTGCTTCTTACATATCCTAGACTCAGCTGTTGAACCAACTTTTTGTTTTGTTTCTGTGCCAGTCCTGGGGTCTGAACTCGGACTGGGCCACTGTCCCTGAGCTGCTTTTGCTCAGGGCTAGCACCCTGCCACCTGAGCCATAGCGCTACTTCCAGCTTTTCCTGTTTATGTGGTACTGAGGAATCGAACCCAAGGCTTCATGCAAGCTAGACAAGTAATCCGTTAAGCCACATTTTCCAGCCCTGAACCATAAAAACATGAAAATAAGATTTTACATTGTCCCAACAGACACGAGTCACCTAGGTAAGTGTAGTAACTGACACAGCTTCCGTTAAGTCTGAGTAATTTGGCTGAAGTCCCTCTGCGGGACAGCACCAACTTTTCCCTCTGCAGTGACGTCTGCTTCCCATTATAAAAAACAAAAAACGTCAACTGTAGAAAATATAGGGTCCACCCTTCTCCAGAAGAGGCGGGTAAAAGGGAAATCCGCGGAGCCCCCAGCAGAAGTGAGCGGAGAACCAGGGATGTAGAGCCATTTTGGTCCCTTTTGAGACGCCTCGAGCTTCTCCAAGATCAAGCCCTTGGAGCGGACGCCGCACGAGGAGAGTCTAACCTGAAAGGCCGCGGGCTCTTGCTGCGGCGACAACCTGCTTGGAAGCTGAGAGAAGCCAAGGCATGGCTGCCAGCTCACGCGTCGGGAAGAGGAGGAGATTAAACCGCACGAGAGAGCCGCTGGCACAGCCGCGTCGCCAGGAAACCAGGCCAACCGCTCCTCCCCTACCGCCCCGCGCCGCTCGCGGGCCGCCCTCAAGTGCCGGCGCCCCGTGATGACGTCACGCAGGGCAGGCGCTCCGGAGGGTCCTTTTATTCGTTATGGCGCCGAGCGTCTACTTAATGCCCATATTCATCGACGATCCAATAATGCCTCCTTGAAGGGGGTGATGCCTCCCACGTGTCTGAAAGCCCCAAGTGACCCATCCTGGGAAGTGGTTCAGAGGAAAGACTACATAGAATGTTCGCGTGACGAGGCAGGCAATAGCACGAACACCCACACTTCTAGAAGGTTCTAGTCCGTGCGCAGGAGCAGTGGGAGAGGGAGTGGGAAGGTACCAGCGAAGGACCCAGGGTCACGAGGCCGTTGGGGGCGGAGCCAGTGGTCGGGGAGGTTCTAGTCTGTTCGGCCTTGCGGCAGCCGCCCCCTTCTCCGCGCTCGCTCACGCCGAGGCCGCGCCTGGGCCTGGGACCGGGCCGCCGCCGCCGCCGCCGCCCTCCGCCTCCCGACCATGGATCCCCGCAAAGTCAGCGAGCTTCGCGCTTTCGTGAAGATGTGTAAGCAGGACCCGAGCGTCCTGCACACCGAGGAGTTGCGTTTCCTGAGGGAGTGGGTGGAGAGGTGAGGACCCCCCTCCCCGACCCTGGGACCGTTGAGGGAGAGCGGAAGGGAGCGGGGCCGGAGCTGGGGAGGGGCCGAGGGCCGCGGGCTCGCTTCCTGGCCCGGGGAGGGACACGACTTGGCGGGGTTGGCTAATGGAGGATCTGGAGCCCCGGAGCGTGGAGGGGCGGGGAAGCGGGTGCGGAGCTGGGTTCCCCGCACACGTTCCACAGGAGCGTGTCTTGGGCAAAATGAATACAAACCATCAGCGGGACTTGGGCATTGATGAGATCGGAGGAGGGCAGGGATGAAATGCAAGCCGTGACTTCTCTCTTTAAATCCTCGGTGACCTGCTTAGGTCGCATTTATCTAGAAGCGTCTTTACGCACTCCTTTTAAGTAGTGTAATGGTAATTTATCTGATAAATTGTAACAAGAGTAACTTGGATTGCCCTTAGTTTACAGCGATTCTGACTGCATGTAATTGATTATCTTGGGAGTTACTTACTATCTCCGTTAGGAACCCCGCTATAGGACACACAGACTCTGAGGAAAACGATTATTCAAGCAATAGCTTGTTTTCAGGCTGTATTCTGATTATCGTTAACATAGAGTATTTCGCTTTGACGAGCCATTAGTGGAGTAGGCATCGTGCCAGCTTCTGGTCGATAGAAGTGCTGCTTATTTGGGAATAAAAATAAGCAGAAGGATAACGAAAATTTTTCTTTTGCTATTGATTGGTAACAGGTTAGCGAACTGCATATTTGAGGAGCACGGGGGTGGGGAGGGAAATCTTCCCCAGGAGATTTTTTTTTTTTTTTAATGACGTACGCGAGGCCTAGTCCTAGCCTTAGCCCTAGTCCCATCGCCTCTCCCACATAACCCCTCCCACTAGTGGGGAGTTTAAAGGTGATAACAGCTGGGTCCTGTGAGTCCAGGAGATTGAGTGGCGCGAGTTCTAGACTGCTACCCTGGCCAACACCGAGAGAGACCTTGTTTCAGAACAAACACATGTAAGTTGCACCTGGATAACATGTTGCTCTGCAAAGCGCTGTGACTCTTATGAGGTTAATATATACTTTAAGCTCTTTGATTTAGTAGTGATCTGACCAGGAAAAATGAACATGTGTCTGCCCAAAACTTGAAAGCATATTTCTTTCAACAACCTAAGGGAGAAAACTTGAGTTCAAATCTTGTCGGTGTTCTGTCTGGTAGTATTTTTTCCTCGGAAAAGTTTTTCAGTCTTTTTCTGTCTACACACACAATAGAATTCTGAGGACATTTTGTATAGTTACTGTAGTAACTGTGTGACTATTGTTAGCAGTAAACAATTCTATTTTGCAGACACAACCCACAAGTTGCTGTTAGATATAAATGTCAGGACTTTAGAAGACTAATTTTAGTGTTTTTGTCTGTTGAACTTTTTGGTCTTGTGTGTGTTTGTGTGTGTGTGTGAGAGGGGGGGGGGGGAAGGTTAAAGGAGGGAGAAGAGAAAGAGGAGGGGGAAGAGGAGAGAGGAAGGTAGAACTGGGGCGTGGGGAAGCTTGAACTCAGGTCCTGGGTGCTGTCCCTGAACTCGGTACTCTGCACTTCAGTGGAAGCTCCATAGACCTTCCATTGTCTCCTCCATCTCACAAACCCCATCATTCCCTCATGTTACTTTGTTCCATTTAACATATCTACATTCACCCACCATTTCTCTCCAATCTTTTAAGTTAGTACAGAAACAAGAGAAAATATCTACCAGTAGTCAGTGAGGATCTAAGAAAACTTCTCCACAAATGTGTCCTTTCATTACCCCCACTGTGGTGTGAATTTACTGCTTCAAAGTGTCCTCTACTGCTGGGCAATGTCTTAAACCCTTTTCTGCACCTTTTTTTTTGGTCCATCATGAGGCTTGAACTCAGGGCTTGGTCTCTGTCTCTGAGCTTTTCTGCTCAATACTAGTACTCTACTACTCTGAGCCACAGGGCTTACTTGAATTTTTCTGGGGTTAATTAGAGATGAGAGTCTGATGGCCTTCTCTGCCTGGGCTGACTTGGAACTGGGATCTCAGCCTCCTGAGTAGCTAGGATTTCAGGTATGAGCCACCATCACCTGGCAAGCACCGATTTTTTTTTTTTTTAAATAAGATGCTGTGTTTTGCTTGGGCTACCATCTGGACTGTGATCTTCCTCTATTATGCCTTAGCTGGCATGGATAGTCACATGCAACATTATCTTCCATTCAGACAAGTCTTGAGGACTCTTTGCTTGGGCTGGCTTGGTTCTATGATCCTCCTGATCTCAGCCTCCCATGTAGTTGAGATGACAGGAACACACAACTGCCCAGCTATTGGTAGAAAAGAGGTCTCCATGTATTCCTGGGCTGGCTTTTAAACCATAGGTCTCCTGAGCTCTGACTAACACAAGATTGGAGTATGGATGTAGTAAACCATTGGCTGCCAGCTTTAAAAAGTATGTTTCAAAGTAGTTTTTGCTTTTGTTGAGTGAGAAACGTTGTTTGAGACTATTTTCTACCATTTAACTACTTTGTATCTGGGGCTGGGAAGGTGCTTGCCTTGTGTGCCTGAGGCCCTGGGTTCGATTCCTCAGCACCACATAAGCAAAAAGAAAAAAGCCGGAAGTGGCACTGTGGCTCAAGTGGTTAGAGTGCTAGCCTTGAGCTGAAGAGCTGAGGGACAGTGCCCAGGCCCAGAGTTCAGGCCCCATGACCGGACTCAAAAAAAACCAAAACCAAAACTACTTTGTATCTTGTATGGCTGCTCATTTTATTTGATGATGAAGTTAAAATCAAGGGAATGTCTTTATGTTCTCCCCTATAAGTGTGTCTTATATGTCTTTTACTAAAAATTTAAAGAGTGAACAGAATGAATTCTGTCATTAATACAGAATTAAGAATATAATTCCCAGTTTTCTTTTAATTCTCAAAGAATGAAATCTTTTATAAACTTGTGAAGAAGGTCTCTGTACTTGCCTTATTTAATTGGGTAACATAAAAGCTTATGTTGGAATCAGGCGCTGGTGGCTCACCTATAATCCTAGCTATTCAGGAGGCTGAGATCTGAGGATTGGGGTTTGAAGCTAGCCTGAGCAGGAAAGTCTGAGACTGTGAAACAGGAAACAGGAAAGTCTGTGAAATTACTCAGAAAAAGGTGGAAATGGTGCTATGGCTCAAGTGGTAGAGTGCTAGCCTTAAGCACAAAGAGGCTCAGGGACAACACACAGGCCCTGAGTTCAAGCCCCAGGACTCATAAATAAAAAAAGCTCACAAAAACAAACCAAACCAAAAAAGCTTGTGTTGGTAAAGGCAATTTTTAACAGGAAACTTAACTTGTTCTAAACCTTTGAAGCATTAATTCAGATATATATATATATATATATATAAAATAAAGTTTATGTTAATTTAGCAATTTAGTGAAGTAGTTTAGAATGTGAGGAATTCCAAACCTCCTCATGCTTAAATTTTATATTTTTAGAATAATTTCTAGCTCAAAGAATAATTACTAAAACAATATATATATATATATATATATATATATTCTCTTTGATAGTAAATAGCCAATACCATGCTTAACATTAGTTAATTTATATTTTTTTATTTTGCGTGTCCTGGGCTTGAACTTGGGGCATGGGCACTGTCCTTGAGTTTCTTTTGTTCAAGGCTAGCACTCTACCACTTGAGCCACAGTGCCACTTCCGACTTTTTCTGTTTATGTGGTACTGAGGAATAGAACCCATGGCTTCATGCATGCTAGGCAAGCATTCTACCACTAAGCCACATTCCCAGCCCCTGTATATTTCTTTTTTTTTTTTTTTGGCGGTGATGGGGCTTGAACTCTGGGCTTTGGCGCTGTCCCTCAACTTTTCAGCTCAAGGCGAGCGCTCTACCACTTGAGCTACAGCGCCACTTCCGGTTTTCTGGTGGTTTATTGGAGATAGGAGTCTCACGGTCTTTCCTGCCCGGGCTGGCTTTGAACCGCGATCCTCAGATCTCAGCCTCCTGAGTAGCTAGGATTACAGGTGTGAGCCACCAGCGCCCGGCTCTGTATATTTCTTATAATCTAGGGTAGTTAGTACAAATATGAAACTCAGAAACTAATGGTTTCATTGATACTACTTAATCCACAGAACTGCTGGTTGCAGTTGTCATGTCTATTAACCTGCATTCTGAAATGATTTTTTAGACTTACCTCTGCTTTCATGTTCCTCACAGTTTGAATATTACGAAGAACAAGCTAGTTATCTTGCTGAATTTCCTTCAATTTGGGTTTATATATTTTTTTTTATTTAGATTAATACATTTCTTGGCAGAAATATCACTTCCTGAGGTTAGACTGTTTGGAAGGCACACTAAACACATTGCTGACACAACATTATGGAACTTAGGAAAACACAGCTTAAATTCTATGTCTTCATTAAAGTTTAACTACAGAGAGCTAGTGTTGGATTACTGTGTTTCCCCCCCCACACACACAAAATAATTTTGGGTTTATATGCCTGTTAATTATTGCTTTTGCAGAAATTACAAATTTAAGATGCTTTGGATCATGTAAATTTCTTTGTTTTTGGCATATAGGAGCCATTTTTTTTTTTTTTGGTCAGTCGTGGGGCTTGAACTCGGCTTGGGCGCTGTCCCTGCACTCTTCAGTTCAAGGCGAGCGCTCTACCGCTTAAGCCACAGCACCACTTCCAGTTTTCTAGTGGCTTATTGGAGATAAGAGTCTCACAGACTTTCCTGCCCCAGCTGGCTTTGAACTGTGATCCTCAGATCTCAGCCTTCTCAGTAGCGAGGATTACAGGCGTGAGCCACCATCGCTCAGCTAGGAGCTATTCTTTAAAGATTACTGAATAACTGAATTTTTTTGTTGTTGTGGTTGGCCAGCACATTCAATAATAGTTTCAGTTTAGGGTCTTTATAAGAAATGTCAGATTTTGTTTCTTTTCATTCCATTTGCTGCATTGCACTTAAAAATGTACTTTATTTTCGCTCATCAAAAGATTAAGAGAAAAAAAGGAAACCAGTTGTTGAATACAAAAACTAACAAAGGGGGGGCTGGGAAGGTGGTTCAGTGGTAGAGCGCTTGCCTTGCATGCATGAGACCCTGGGTTCGATTCTTCAGCACCACATAAGCAAAAAGAAAAAAGCCGGAAGTGGTGCTGTGGCTCAATGATAGAACGCTAGCCTTGAGCTGAAGAGCTGAGGGACAGCGCCCAGGCCCAGAGTTCAGGCCCCACAACCGGACACCCCCCAAAAAAAACAAAAACAAAACAAAACAAAGAAAGAAAAACTAACAAAGGGGCTGGGCGCCAGGGGCTCACACCTGTGATCCTAGCTACTCAGCTGAGATCTGAGGATCATGGTTCAAACCAGCCCAGGCAGAAAAGTCCGTGAGACTCTTATCTCCAATAAACCACTAGAAAACCGGAAGTGGCACTGTGGCTCAAGAGGTAGAGCGCTCGCCTTGAGCTGAAGAGCTGAGGGACAGCGCCCAGGCCCAGAGTTCAAGCCCCACGACCGACCAAAAAAAAACAAAACAGCAAAGGGCTTGAATATAGAATATAAAAAATACAAGTAAAAACTTAATGAAAAAAGTAGGCTAGGAGTTGAACTTTATAAGACATACTGTTTCAATGGCCAAAAGATATGTGAAAATGAACTCAGGACAATGAGTTACCATTATATACCTATCCGAAATGAGCTATACTAATAGCTGTACACCTGTCTGAAGGCTAAAAATTGTAAGAGCTGGGGCTGGGAAGTAGCTCGGTGGCAGAGTGCTTGCCTAGCAAGTGCAGGGTCCTGAGTTATATCCCCAGTACCAAAAAGGGAAGGAAGGAAGGGAGGGAGGGAGGGAGGGAGGAAAGAAGGAAGGAAGGTAAGAAGGAAGGAAGGAAGGACAAAAAAAATACAGTTAAAAAAAATTGTAGAGGGCTGGGAAGGTGGCTCAGTGGTAGAGTGCTTGCCTTGCATGCATGAGGCCCTGGATTTGATTCCTCAGCCCTACATAAGCCAGAAAAGTCAGAAGTAGAGCTGTGGCTGAAGTGGTAGAGTGCTAGCCTTGAGCTGAAGAGCTGAGGGACAGACCCCAGACCCATAGTGCAGGCCCCATGACCAGCAAAAACAAACAAACAAAAAATTGTAGAATCTGGGCGCCAGTGGCTTACTCCTGAAATCCTAGCTACTTAGGAGGCTGAGATCAGAGGATCGCAGTTCAAAGCCAGCCCAGGCAGGAAAGTCCTTGAGACTCATCTCCAATTAACCTCCAGAAAACCGGAAGTGGTAGCTGTGGCTCAAGTGGTAGAGTGCACCTTGAGCTGAAGAGCTCAGGGACAGCACCAAGGCCCAGAGTTCAAGCCCACGACCAACAAAAAAATTGTATGAGTGGACAGTAGCTAAATGTTGGCCAAGGTGTTAAACAACTATGATTCTGAAAACTGTTGATACTGAAATTGGTAATAAAAAGAACTTTGGAAAATAGATATCCATTCCATTTTAACTCAAATATAAGCTTTGTTTACAAATTTTACTTAATTTGAGCATAACAATTGTCTAGTTAGAAAAGAATCAGCATTTTAAGGATGTTTGGAATAGGTTTCTTTCTGTTTTTAAAATTAATATCCTTGGTATTTCGTGAAAAGTTTAAAAAAATTTAAACTGGGTGCTGGTGGGTCACACCTGTAATCCTAGCTACTCAGGAGGTTGAGATCTGAAAATGAAAATTCCAAGGCAGCCTGGGAGGAAAAGTCCCTGTGAAACTCTTACCTCTAATTAACCACTCAAAAACCGGAAGTGGAGCTGTTACTTTTTTTTTTTTTTTGCCAGTCCTACGGCTGGAACTCAGGGCTTAGGCACTGTCCCTGAGCTCTTTTGCTCTCTAGCACTCTACTACTTGAGCCATAGCACTACTTCCAGCTTTTTCTGTTTATGTGGTACTGAGGAATTGAACCCAGGGCCTCTTGCATGCGAGGCAAGCACTCTACCACTGAGCCACCTTCCCAGCCCATATTTACTATTTTTTGTCATTAAATCCTCAAAACATTTCAGTCACTGAACTGTGACATACAAACTACATGCTCCAGGGACTACACCAAATGGAACATACTAATGTGTCATCTTTTTTGTTGTTGATGTTATACTTTTCACTTAAATATAATTTATGTTATATTGGACTGTTTGGAAAAGAAGGGTTTTCAAGGTCCTCATAGTCTGTATATGCCAATTTCTGTGCCACTAAGGTAAGTGTTCCCCCTGGAAACCCCTACTTCGAGGACTCTTGCTAAATGTCAAATCTCTTAAATATATCTACTCAAATCTAAATTTTAGTAAGTTGTGAGTATTTTTGTTAATACATATTTCTGGCATTTTCTTTCTGTAGGAATGGGACAGAGAAGCCGTGGAATCATGAATGTTATTTGACTGAATATTTTCTAAACAAATCTTTTTTTTTTCTTATTTTCCTCAAGCATGGGGGGTAAAGTACCACCAGCTACTCATAAAGCTAAATCAGAAGACAATATCAGGGTAAGTTTCTAAATTTCTTCTACTTAGTGATAAAATAATAAAACATTTCTTTTTTTAAGATGGAAGGGCAGAAGGGCTATGATTCTTTATTGTTACCTGTTTAGCTTTGGAGTTTTTGGTCCTGGGGATTGAATTCGGTCTGTGTATGTTATGCCAAAACTCAACCACTGAGCTATATCCCAAACCCAAATAATACATTTCTTTCTTTGTTTCTTTTTTTTCTGTACTCTTTGTGGGGCTTGAACCCTGGGCCTGGGTGCTGTCCCTGAGCTTCTTTGTCTTAAGACTAGTCATCTACCACCTGAGCCACAGTGCTATTTCTGGCTTTTTCTGAGTAGTAGTCTCATAGACTTTCCTGCCCAGGCTGGCTTCGAACCATGATCCTCAGATCTCAGCCTCCTGAGTAGCTAGGATTACAGGCCAGCCTCCAATATTTTTTGTTTTTCCTACTTTTTGTCTATATTCCAATTAGCTTTTTTCTTTTTTCTTTTTTTTTTTTTTTTGGTCAATTGTGGGGCTTGAACTCTAGGCCTGGGCGCTGTCCCTCAGCTCCTCAGCTCTTCAGCTCAAGGCCAGCACTCTACACTTGAACTACAGTGCCTTATTGGAGATAAGAGTTTCAAGGAGTTTCCTGTCCGGATTGGCTTTGAACCATAATCTCAGATCTCAGCCTCCTGAGTAGCTAGGATTATAGGCATGGGCCACTGGGCCCAGCTCCAATTAGCTTTTTTTGGGGGGGTGGGGGGGTCCGTTCGTGGTGCCTGAACTCTGGGCCTGGGCACTGTCCCTCAGCTCCTCAGCTCAAGGCTAGTCTCTACCACTTGAGCCACAGCGCCACTTCCGCCTTTTTTTCTTTTTACTTACGTGGTGCTGAGGAATCGAACCCAGGGCCTCATAGCATGCAAGGCAAGCGCTCTACTACTGAGCCACCTTCCCAGCCCCTAGCTATTTATTTTGATTAGAACCTTTCATGTGATTTATTGTATTTGGGTGAGAAAGTAAAAGTTTTATAAGTGTGTTAAGCAAAGCCCCCAAAGTTGTGACCCTATTTGTTTATTTATATAGTTTACTTTAGTGGGTTCCCTCTTTTATCACAGTCGCAGGGATTAATCCAAGGCTCTGCAAGCGCTTTACCACTAAACTATATACAGAACCCCCACACAGCATTGTTAAATGGAAATGGCAACTTGTAGAGGTATTTCATGCACATCAGAATACATTAATTTGGAATATATGTCATTTAAAAATTCTTATTTAAGTACTTGTACAAAGAAATTTCCATTTACACATGCACTTTTAAATTCTTTGAATTTTATCATTTATTATAGTTCTACATGTAATTCCAAAACTGAAAAGCCCTTGAAAAGTAAAATAAATGCTTAATAATTTTTTTTTTCCCCTGTCAGTCATGGGGCTTGAACTTAAAGCCTGGGCGCTATCCCCTCAGCTCTTCAGCTCAAGGCGAGTGCTCTACCACTGAGCCACAGAGCCATTTCTGGTTTCCTAGTGGTTTATTGGAGAAAGAATCTCACTGACTTTCCTTCTTGGGCTGACTGAACTGGGATCCTCAGATCTCAGCCTCCTGAGTAGCTGGGGTTACAGGCATGAGCCACTGGCGCCTAGCTTACTTAGTAAATTTTGCAGTAAAGCATGATCTGACTAGATATGAGGCTGTTTGTATTTTCTTTTTAAACCATCCTTTGGGACACAGTGTCACTCTGTTGCCCAGGCTTGCCTCAGACTCTGGGCTCAAGCAGCCCTTTTGTCTCAGCTTACTTGGATGCTTGGAGTATAGATTGTTACCACTTTGCTAGGCTTCTAATAGCTTTTTTGCCACTAATCATGAGTATTTTTGTTGTTGTTGTTGTGAGGTGTGGGAGCTTGAACGCAGGGTCTTGGCTCTGTCTCTGAACCTCTTTGTACTCAAGGCTAGCCCTCTACCACTGTGATATAGACATTGAACTTACTTTATAAAGTCTAAAAAAAAAGTCTAAAATATATTATTCTAAGGGTTTAGATAAGGGACTAGATCTGTAAATTAAAAGGGGAAAATGAAAACAAAATAACAAATTAGCTTTCTAGAATGAAACAATGGAACATTAACAACTGAAATCTAATGTATGGGAGTAGTTAATACATTTGTAAAAGTCATGTTCCATATGTTATTAAATACTGATTGCACTGTTTGCCTTCCTCTTGCTAGGAAGAAAAAGCAGATAGTAAGAAGACAGAGGAAAACATACCTACAGAGGAGCCACCCAGTGAGGAAAGCGACCTAGGTGAGCAGATAGTAGTTTATATTTGATAATCTGGTTAAAATGTCCCATGCTGATTCTTCAATACAGTTTCACAATGTCATTCATATAATCACTGTAAAAAAAAATTACATATTTCTTCCTCTTTTTCTGTTGGTTGTGGAGCTTTAACTCAGGGCCTGGGCACTGTCTTTGAACTCTGGCTCAAGTCTAGCACTTTACCACTTTGAGCCACAGAGCCACTTATGGTTTTTGAGGGGTTAATTGAAGATAAGAGTCTCATGGAGACTTTTCTGCCCAGACTGGCTTCCAAATATGATCCTCAACCTAAACCTCCTGAGTAGCTAGGATTATAGGTGTGAGCCACTGGCACCGGGCTACCTCCTTTTTTTTTTATTGTTGATTGTGGGGCTTGAACTCTGGACTTGGGTGCTGTCTCTGTGCTCTTCAGCTCAAGGCGAGCGCTCTACCGTTTGAGCCACAGGACCACATCTGGTTTTCTAGTGGTTTATTGGAGATAAGAGTCTCATGAACTTTCCTGCCCGGGCTGGCTTTGAACCATGATCCTCAGATCTCAGCCTCCTGAGTTGCTAGGATTACAGGCGTGAGCCACCGGCTCCCGGCTTACCTCTTTTTTTAAAATAAAAAAACCATATTGATTCTGATTGCTAGATGTTGGTAGCTCAGGAGGCTGAGATGAGGATCAAGATTCAAAAGCATGAGACTCTTCTCCAATTAGCCATCAGAAAACTGGAAGTAGAGCATTGACTCAAAGAAGTTGAGCATTAGTCTCGAGCAAAAGAGCTAAGGGACAGTGCCCAGGCCCTGAGTTCAAGCCCCATGACCGACAAAGGCAAAAAAAAAACAGCAACAAAAAAACCCAAAAGAGAGCATATTTTACATATATAGTATCTTCTTTAATTCAGATAGGACATTTGCACACATTAACAATCTTACTGCTACTATCTCAGTGTGATGGTTTAAGTAGTAATTTGTTTTTTGTTTTTTGTGTTGTTTTTTTTTTGCACCCAGCTTTTAGTGGTAGTTTTTACCCAAACAAAGAATTGTGTTTAAAGGGGAAGCTTTTTACAATATAAAGCATTCAACTCATAGGTATACTGACCAAAAATCATCATGAGTTCTTATTGAGGTGCTGTTTGTCAGACTCTGGACTGCGTAGCAAGTTAGGCAGGTATTCTACCACTGATGTAAATCCTCTGACAGTTATAATCATATCCAAGTCCTCTGGTTAGTGGCTACTGTATTGTACAATGATGACTTACTGTTTTCAACTTTGATAGAAATTGATAATGAAGGTGTAATTGAACCAGACACTGATGCCCCCCAAGAAATGGGAGATGAAAATGTAGAGGTAAGTTTTATGACTTATTTTCTGTTTGTTGTAATGCTTCTTGTTGTTGGTATCATTTTGTGACATTTCTAGAAAAAGAATGTATTAAATCTTTCTCTGGGGGTCTGGGAATGGGGCTTAGTGGTAAGAGTGCTTCCCTAGCATGTATGTTGCCCTCGGTTCAATTCCTTAGTACCACATAAACAGAAAAGGCTAGAAGCGATTTTGTAGCTTAAGTGGCAAAGTGTAGACCCTGAGTTCAAGCCTCAAGACTGGCACAAAAAGTAAAATAATAATAATGTAAGATTTTCACAGGTACTTTAGATAGTGCAATAAAATGCTGGTCTATCGAATCAGAGAAAGATTTTTTCTTTGCCAGTCCTGGGGCTTGAACTCAGGGCCTACACACTGTCCCTGAGCTTCTTTTGCTCAAGGCTAGTGCTCTAACACTTAGGCCATAGCTTCACTTACGGCTTTTTCTGAGTAATTTGCTGGAGATGAGTCAGAGAAGCCTGGTGCTGGTGGCTCACACCTGTAATCCTAGCTACTCAGGAGGCTGCTATCTGAAGATTGAAGTTCAAAGCCAGCTGACACAGCGAAGTCCCTGAGACTCATTTCTCTAGTTAACCACTAGAAAACTGAAAATGGTGCTGTGATGCAAGTGGTACAGTGCTAGCCTTGAACAAAAGAAGCCCAAGGACAGTCCCTAGGTGCTGAGTTTAGACCCCCAGGGATGGAGGGAAAAAAAAAAAAGTAGGAGACCATACTCATACTCTGGTTATTTTTAAAATATGTGTCTTACTTTTTGCACAGGCCACCCCGAATCATGATCCTCCTCTTTATGCTCTCACTGTAGCTGGGGTAACTAGCACAGGCTACCACCCCCCATGTTTTGCTGTTGAGTTGGAGTCTTGCAAATTTAACTTTGCTGTTTGGCCTGAAACCACAATCCTCCAAATCTCAACTTCCCTCACAGCTGGGAAGTCAGACATGAACCACCTCAACCACCTATTGGTTGAGATGGAGTATTGTGAACTTCTTGCCGTGATCCTCTAGATCTTAGCTTCCTGAATAGTTAGGATTATAGGTATCAGACACCACCTCACAGCTATTAGAGCTTGTTTCCTTATGGCCACCAATAAGTTTTTTCATACTTTTTTTGGCTCTAATTTCCAACATTGTTTTTTGCCAGTTCTCGGGCTTAAACTCAGGGCTTGGGCACTGTCCCTGAGCTTGTTTTGCTCAAGGCTAGTGCTCTACCACTTGAGCCACAGTGCTACTTTCGGCCTTTTCTGTTTATGTGGTACTGAGGAATGGAACCCAGGACTTTGTGCATGGTAGGTATGCACTCTACCACTGAGCCACATTCCCAGTCCTGTGTTTCTTTCTTTTTTTTTTTTTTTTCCATTTCATTACATTTTATTTTCAGAAAAGCAAATTACTACATTGTCATCTAAGAGATTACACATGCATTTGGTTTATACAGCAGATTATATCAGTTCTTTGGGGTATTTGTTTAGCTGGGTGCAGTGGTATATGCCTGTAATCCGAAGACTCGGGGCTTGAGGCAGGATGGTAAGTTATAGTAAAGCCTGGGTTACATAGTCAGATCCTGTCTCAAAAAACAAAATTCCTCCCTCATATGCAAAAAACGTTATCATTATACTGTTAAATATTGATACGATCATAAGAATACAAATGTTTAAGTCTTGAGGATTATTTACCAGGAGACACAGGGAAAAGGAAAAACTTCCTTTTTGAGGAAACAGAGCTGTCAAAAACTTCAACATTGCTGGGCGCTGGTGGCTCACGCCTGTAATCCTAGCTACTCAGGAGGCTGAGATCTGAGGATCGCGGTTCAAAGCCAGCCCGGGCAGGAAAGACCGTGAGACTCCTATCTCCAATAAACCACCAGAAAACTGGAAGTGGCGTTGTAGCTCAAGTGGTAGAGCGCTCGCCTTGAGCTGAAGAGTTGAGGGACAGCGCCCAGGCCCAGAGTTCAAGTCCCACGACCGACAAAAAAAAAAAAAGGCTGGAAGGTGGCTCAGTGGTTGAGTGCTTGCCTGGCATGCATGAGACCCTGGGTTCGATTCCTCAGCACCACATAAGCAGAAAAAGCCGGAAGTGGCGCTGTGGCTGAGCTGAAGAGCTGAGAGACAGCATCCACAACTGACCAAAAAAAAAAAAAAAAACTTCAACATTTGTGACTGATAGTAATCCCTATAAGTCTATTTTATATAATCTATGCTGAGTCAGCCAGAAGTCAGTAAACTAAATACCATCAGGCAAAATATGTTTGCATATCAGTTGCTAATAATGATAACATTTGGAAGTCTTGAATAGCAGCCCATATGCTTTTGTTGTGTTTTATGCTGGTACCAGGAGGCTTGAACTCAGGGCTTCTTGCTCTTGCTTTTTTTTTTTTTTTTTTTTTTTTGCTCGTGGCTGGCACTCTACCATTTGAGCCATGCCTTCAGTCCAGCATTTTATTCATTAATTGAAGACTTCTGCCAAGCTGGCTTCAAACTGTGATCCTCTTGAGTAGCTGGGATTATAAGCATGAGCCATCAGTGCCTGGCTTCTATAAACACTTACTCTAGAACCACACAAGGGAATTCCTCCTAATACATTTGAAGTAAGTGCACTTAATACTCCCTGTCCCTTTGCATAGAATGTTTATTCTTTATGTGTGGTAATCTCTCTTTTTCAAGAAAATCAAAAGGAGGGGGGGTATAACTTCAATACACTATTAGTTTAGGCAATTAAGTTTTTTTTGAAAGACAGCAAAGCCCATACAAAATTTGGAGACATGGGAACATTCAAATGGTAACTCTCTAGAGACAGATCTTGTATTTCTATGCACTGCCATTTAGATAGGAAATCCTCCTTGCCTACCACATACTCTCTGGCTGAGACAAAGCAAGGGATTCCAATTGCTCTGTATTAAACATCTTATTGTGTGTTTCTTAATGTAATTTTACTTTGCCCTTTTGATGGAAGTCTTACGTGCTTCAACTCCTTCTCTGATTCATAAAGTTTTGTGCTATTTTGGATAAGATATTGTTCCTTGTTTTGGAGTGGGGGGGAGGGGGAGTTGTGGGGCTTGAACTCTGGGCTTGGGCACTATCCCTGAGCTCTTCCGCTCAAGGTGAGCACTCTACCACTTGAGCCACAGCATCACTTCCAGTTTTCTGAGTGGTTTATTGGAGATAAGAGTCTCACAGACTTTCCTGCCAGGGCTGGCTTTGCACTGCAATCCTCAGATCTCAGCCTCCTGAATAGTTAGGATTACATGCATGAGCTACCAATGCCTGGCTATTCCATTTTATAATTGACTTTTGCTCATGTGTTGGAACATTGCAAACAGGTTTTGTTTTGTTTTTGGTGCTGGTCTTGCAATTTGAACTCAGGGCCTGAGCTCTTTTGCTCTACTATTAGAATCACAACTCCAGTTCTTGCTTTTTGGTGGTTAATTGATGATAGGAATCTCTTGAACTTGCCTGCCTGGGTGGGCTTCGAATTGTGATCCTCAGGTCTTAGATTCTGAATAGCTAGGACTACAGGAGTGAGCCACCTCAGCTTGGCCTGTTTGTATATAGATGTAAAGAGAGTTTGTTACTTTTGTTGTATAGTATAGGTGCTATTTTTGTATTAGTAAAAGAATGAGACATTTATCTCTGAGGATTCAAGTGTAAGAAGCACTACTTTGTGGTGAGAATGTGCCTAATGTTTATGAGTAGTTATCAAGGAGATGGAAAGATCAGTAGAAGGTAGGCAGATTGGGAAGTGAGACTTGGTATTAAAGGTTAAAACTTAATTTGGGCTGGGAAGGAGGTTTACTGATAATAGACTGCTTGCCCAGCATGCATGAACCCGGGTTCACTTCCTAGTGCCACATAAACAGAAAAAGCTGGAATTGGTGCTGTGGCTCCAGTGGTAGAATGCTAGTTTTGAGCACAGAGAGGCTCAGGAACAGAGCCTAAGCCCTGAGTTCAAGCCCCAGGCCCTGCAAAAAAGGCCTAACAAAACAAAAAAACCTTAATCTGTATTTTTAAACAAATCATTTACTGTGATTGTTGTCTTTCTGAAGACTAGAGAAGCATAAAGAAGTATTGGTGTGACTGCTTTATTCCTAAGGAAATTCAGATTGCTGCTTTCTTTTCTAAGATAACCTAGATACATTTTTTTTTTTTTTTTGGGTCCGGTCATGGGGCCTGAACTCTGGGCCTGGGCACTGTCCCTCAGCTCTTCAGCTGAACAATATCTTATCCAAAATAGCACAAAACTTTATGAATCAGAGAAGGAGTTGAAGCACGTAAGACTTCCATCAAAAGGGCAAAGTAAAATTACATTAAGAAACACACAATAAGATGTTTAATACAGAGCAATTGGAATCCCTTGCTTTGTCTCAGCCAGAGAGTATGTGGTAGGCAAGGAGGATTTCCTATCTAAATGGCAGTGCATAGAAATACAAGATCTGTCTCTAGAGAGTTACCATTTGAATGTTCCCATGTCTCCAAATTTTGTATGAGCTTTGCTGTCTTTCAAAAAAAACTTAATTGCCTAAACTAATAGTGTATTGAAGTTATACCCCCCCTCCTTTTGATTTTCTTGAAAAAGAGAGATTACCACACATAAAGAATAAACATGCCACTTCTGGCTTTTTTCTTTTTGCTTATGTGGTGCTGAGGAATCGAACCCAGGGCCTCAGGCATGCAAGGCAAGCACTCTACCACTGAACCACCTTCCCAGCCCCCTAGATAAATTTTATAGATACTTTTTATAGACAAATAATCTTTTAGGTAAGTCTTACAGATAAGTTTCTATATCCTGTTAGGTAACTGAGGAGATGATGGATCAAGCAAATGAAAAGAAAGGTGCTGCCATTGAAGCACTAAATGATGGTGAGTGTTTTCATATTTTACTCCTTGCAACATTTCTATAGTAATATGAATATTTTCTTCCTATTGTAGTGACTAGAGAAGTTGAAGAGACCTTAGATTTATTATTGTGTTGGTGAATATAGTGTCTCACTATCCAGACAGTACTTCCTGATTGATAAAGAGGGTGAAATTGTGGTTGTTTGTTGTTATTTTTGGTCGATTGTGGGCTTGAACTTAGGGCCTGGGCTCTGTCTCTGAGCTCTTTTGCTCAAGGCTTGCACTATCACTTTGAGCCACAACTCCACTCCTGGTTTTTGAGTGGTTAATTGGAGATGAGTCCCACAAAACTGGCTTTCCAACCTTTTTCCATAGATCTTTAGCCTCCTGAGTAGATAGGATCATAGGCATGAGCCATCAGTACCCTCAGAGCACGAACATATCTCAAAACTGCTTTTTGTACTCAAAACTGCTTTTCATAGTGTCTTGGTCTTTATCTGGTGAGAAACTTTAAACAGGTGAAAGACTTTCCAAAACAATAATTATGACTTCTTTAACTTTTTACATTTTTCACAGATGGTATTCATAAGCATAACATCACACTTTAGTCTTTTCAAGTTGAGAAAGTCTTGTCAGAAATGATTTTAGTATTAAGTATAATAATTCATAATTTGTATGAACAACTTACTATAAACTTGGGTGCTATGACCATCTGTAGAATTTCATGCATGCCTCTTCTTTATAACTGGTGGTATGAATGTCATATTAAATAGTGTTGTCACATGCTGTTGTGCATTCAGACAACTCATGCATTGATTTAGAAGATGACTAAGTTTTTCTTTTAGAATGAGTTCAGTATTTTACTGTCCCTGGTTGGCTGTTGGACTTCTATTTCTTGTAATCCTATCACCGCTTTCTTCTTCCTTCTTCCTCTTCCTTCTTCCTGCCTTGTTCTTTTCTTCCTCGGCAGGGTCTCACTATGGAGCTCAGTGATCCTTCTTCAGCCTCAGGAATGCTGAAATTGAAGGGTGTGCAATATGCTTAGCTTATCCAACCACCTTTATAGTTTAGGTCCTTTTCTTGTGCTTATTTATAGTGTTTACAGTGCATGGTTTGAAATACTGACTTTCCTTTTCTAGACTCTTGTTTCTTCTCTGTGGATTATTTTTCTAAGAACTGTTCCTCCCCCCCCCCCCCCTTCCTCTTCCTACCCCTGCCACCTCTCCCTGCTTTTTGGCGCATGAACTCCGGGTCTAGGTGCTGTCTCTTAGCTTTTTTTGCTGAAGGATAGTGCTGTAGTCACAGCTCCTATTCTTACATTTCGGTGGTTAATTGGAGATGATTCTCATGAACTTTCATGCCCAGACTGGCTTGGAACTGCCCTCCTTAGATCCTAGTCGCCTGAGTAGCCAGGATAACAGGTATGAGTGAACCACTGATAGCTGGCAAGAACTGTATTTTTTGTTGTTGTTGTTGCCAGTCCTGGGGCATGACCTTAGGGCCTTGGTACCACTTGGGCCAAGGCTACCACTTGGGCCAAGGCACCACTTCTGGCTTTTTCTGCTTATGTGCTACTGAGGAATAACAGGGCTTCATGCTTGTTAGGCAGGTACTCTACCACTAAGCCACATTCCCAGCCCCATTTTTTTTTTTTTTTTGGTCGGTTGTGAGGCCTGAACTCTGGGCCTGGGTGCTGTCCCTCAGCTCTTCAGCTCAAGGCTAGCGCTCTACCACTTGAGCCACAGCGACACTTCCGGCTTTTTTCTTTTTGCTTATGTGGTGCTGAGGAATCGAACCCAGGGCCTCATGCATGCAAGGCAAGCACTCTACCACTGAGCCACCTTCCCAGCCCTTTTTTTTTTTTTTTTGTCAGAAGTGGGGCTTGAACTCAGGGCCTGTGTGCTATCCCTGAGCTCTTTTGCTCAAAGCTAGTACTCTACCACTTTGTGCCACAGCACCAGTTATAGTTTTCTGGTGGTTAACTGGGGATAAGAGTCTCATGGATTTTCCTGCCAGGACTGGCTTTGAACCTTGATCCTCCGATCTCAGGCTCTTGAGTAGCTAGGATTGTAGGCGTAGAGAGAACTGTTTTGTTACACTTCTGCTAGGCAGGTATTTTATCACTTGAGCCACTCTTCCATTCTTGTTTTGTTTTTGTTGTTGGTTGTGGGGCTTGAACTCGGCTTGGGCACAGTCCCTCAGCTCTTCAGCTCAAGGCAAGCGCTCTACCACTTGGAGCCATAGCACCACTTCCGGTTTTCGAGTGGTTTATTGGAGATAAGAGTCTCTCAGACTTTTCTTGCTCGGGCTGGCTTTGAACCATGATCCTCAGATCTCAGCCTTCTCAGTAGCTAGGATTATAGGCGTGAGCCACCGGCGCCTGGCCACTCTTCCATTCTTATACATTCAAAAATATATGTGTGTTTTTGTGTTATTTTTAGTGAAAAACTGATGGTTTTTATATGTATGTTGGTTTTTTTGTTAGGGTTTGGTGGATAGGAGCCACACCTTCAGCCCTTTTTGCTTTATTTTTTTCACATTAAGGGTCTCTCTTTCCCAGTCAAAGATCCTGTTCCCTATCTATTTTGTATTATTGGGATTATAAGCATGTGTCTTCTCACGTGGCTTGTTCTTTGAAATATAGGGTCTTTTGTTGGCTGAACTATCTTCTCACCAGGATTCTCCTATTTCTGCCTCCCAAGTAAAGTTTACAGGTAGGAGTCACCAGACCTAGCACCATTTAATTTTTTTTTAATGGTGCTAGAGACTAAACCTAGTGTATCATGCTTGTTAAGCAAGTGCTCTACTACTGAGTTGTGTATATCCCACCCAATACCAGTACTAGCTGGACTTAAAGAAGAATAAATAAAAGACTTTTTTTTGGATGGGTAAGAGATCAAAATACTAATATTTTTGTCCTGTCTGAGTATTTCTCAGTAGCTCTTATTTCACTTTAGGTCAGCTACAGAGAGCTATCGACTTGTTCACAGATGCCATCAAGCTAAACCCTCGCTTGGCCATTCTGTATGCCAAGAGGGCCAGGTAAGCACTTTTACTTGTTTATTTTGGAACTAAGGGCCTGATGCTGTCCCTGAGGTTTTTTTTTTTGTGTGTGTGTGTGTGTTTGTGTCGCTGGTGGGGCCTGAACTCGGCCTGGGCACTGTCCTCCAGCTCTTCAGCTGTAGACCAGCGCTCTACCACTTGAGCCTCAGCCCCACTTCTGGCCTTTTCTGCTTATGTGGTGCTGAGGAATTGAACTGAGGGCCCCATGCATGCAGGGCAAGCACTTTACCACTGAGCCACCTTCCCAGTGCCTGTCCCTGAGTTTCTTTAACACTCTCCCACTTAAGCCTCAGCTCTACTTACAGATTTTTGATGATTAATAGGAGCTAAGAGTCTCATGGACTTCCCATGCCTAGATTCTTGTGAGCTATTGGCGCCCAGCTAGGCAAATACTCTTAAACTGAAAAGTTTAAATTTATTCCTTTGGAGTAATTTATACTTATTTGTTTAAAAACATGTTTCACTGGGTGTCAGTGGTTGATGCCTGTAATCCTAGCTATTTAGGTGGCTGAGATCTAAGGGTTGCAGTTCAAACCTAGCCCAGGCAGGGCTGGGGTTTTTTTTGGGTCTGTCATGGGGCTTGAACTCTGGGCTTGGGCGCTATCCCTCAGCTCTTTAGCTCAAGGTGAGCACTCTTATCTCCAATTAATCACCAAAAGATGTAAGTGGTGGCTCCAGCTGTAAGCAAAAAAAGTTTGTCTTTTTTTTTTTTTTTTTGGTCGGTCATGGGGCCTGAACTCTGGGCCTAGGTGCTGTCCCTCAGCTCTTCAGCTCAAGGCTAGCGCTCAACCACTTGAGCCACAGCACCACTTCCGGCTATTTCTGCTTATGTGGTGCTGAGGAATTGAACCCAGGGCCTCGTGCATGCAAGGCAAGCACTCTACCACTGAGCTACCTTCCCAGCCCCTAAGCAAAAAAAGTTCAGGAACAACACCAAGCCACTAGGATTCCCCTCAACCCTTGCTTTGGGCTGGGCACCAATGTCTCAAGCCTGTGATCCTAACAATTCAGGAGGCTGAGATCTGAGGATTGCAGTTCAAAGCCAGTCTGTGCAGGAAAAGCCCATGAGACTCTTTTCTCTAATGAATCACAGAAAGAGCCAGAAGTGGTGCTGTGGGTCAAGTGGTAGAACACTTGCCTTGAGCAAAATGGGCTCAAGGACAGTACCTAGGCTCATACTTCAAGCTCAGGACTGGCAAAAAATAAAATAAAAATTGCTTCCTTAGCGTTCTCAAAGGTTTTATTATTTGGAGTAAATTTTCTTTTTTTTTTCAACAATTTTTTATTGTGTTTAAGTAATTGCATAAATTTAATAAATTTTACAGTATTGAGATAGTGATATTTAGTTAAAGTCACAAACACATTCTAATCTTCATGAAGCAAATTGACATTGTTATGGTCTATAAGGCTTGTAAATTCTATGAGTTTTGACAGTAAAACTATTCCATATCAGGTGATATGTTCATTTCTTTCCTTTAGTATAAGTTGTTCCTCTTTCCCTCTCATTCCCTTCCTCCTTCCCTCCCATCGAAGTAAATTTTCTTTTTTTTTCGTCAGTCATGGGGCTTGAACTCTGGGCCTGGGTGCTGTCCCTCAGCTCTTCAGCTCAAGGCGAGCGTTCTACCCCTTGAGCTACAGTGCCACTTCTGGTTTTCTAGTGGTTTATTGGAGATAGGAGTCTCATGGTCTTTCCTGCCTGGGCTGGCTTTGAACTGCGATCCTCAGATCTCAGCCTCCTGAGTAGCTAGGATTACAGACGTGAGCCACCGGCGCCCGGCGAAGTAAATTTTCTTAAATCTATTTTTTAGTGTCTTCATCAAATTACAGAAGCCAAATGCTGCCATTCGAGACTGTGACAGAGCCATTGAAATAAATCCTGATTCTGCTCAGCCATATAAGTGGCGAGGAAAAGCACACAGGTAAATATTGAAATTTAATAATTATAATGTGCTTTGTATACAAAATGAAAAGTGGCAAAAGAAATTAAGGAAATAGAATTTGTTTTCATTTCTTTCATTAAAAGAGCACGTAATTCAAGGAGAGAATAGTTTATTCTAATGTCGTTCAGAAATTTTCTTTCAGACTCTTAATACTGAGCAACTCATATATGATATAAGGAGTATAGTAGCCTCAAAAGTACATTAGTTGCTACTATAACCACTCAAAAATCTGCAAAATACAGAGGCAAATTTTACCCAGATCGCTAATTATTCCTGGTGGCAAAATTTTGTTACGCAAATGAATGTTTGTGTCTTGGGGATTAAGTCAGTGACATTTATGGATTACAGAGCTGTCATGATTGAGATGAAGATGGATATCCTTGAGACACCTGTATTATGTGACTGAAAGTGTCTCCAGTGGTTTTTACAAGCATGCAGCAAAGAGCATAATGAAAAGTTGAAATAACATTCATTGAGGCTGCATGGTATAGGGAAGTTCACACATTGCTGTTGGTCCTTTTGAAATCCTGCTAATCTTTAAGCCTTGCTTTGCTTTCTGACATAGGCTTTTTTTGTTACAGATTTAGAGTGAGTCAGTTCTACAAAAAGCCATGCTTCATTTTAGTAGAAACTAGGTTTTGGACAGTAGGACTTTAAAAAAAAATTTTTTTATTGAGATTAAGTGACATAAATTTCACAATCTTGTGGAATAGTGATACTTAGCTAAAGTCACAAACACATTTTAACCTTTATGAGCCGAATTGTTATTATCATGGTCTATAGATCTTGTGAACTCTGCAAACTTTGACAATACAACTATTTCTTCCAAATCAGGTGATAATGTACATTTCTTTCCTTTTGCTCAGTGTAAGCTGTTCCCTCTTTCTCTCATTCCCTCCCTCCCATCACTGCCCTTGACTTGCTTAGTTCACTTTCATCAATGTCCAGTGCAGACAGCAGGGTATTTTTAATTGCTTATGGTTATATCATTATTGTCAGTTGAACAGAACTGAGGGGAAAATACTGTGGTTAATTGATGTTTCGATTTTAATGATAATAAATGGGGTTTATGCTGATATTTTCAGTTAAAATTTAAAATTTAATGTTTTCTTTGTCATTCTTATTTTTGATACTTCTCTTCTACATTCAAAGTCTTTGACCCTGTTTATTTGTGTAAACCTAGAAGATAAATTATTTCATAGTTGCACCTTAACAGTGTCTAAAGTTTGGAGGTTTTCTTAGAAGTCCTTATTCAGGATATTATCTTAAAATGTATTTTCAAATTAATGTTTGAATTAATTTTTCTGTATAATTTTATTATTGATGATGATATACTGTTAGCCTTTTAGTTAGTATTCAGATTTAAGACAGCTGTATTTCCATTTCTGATTTATTTTTTTGACTGTAAGATTTAAAATTTGAAATGTCAAAACTGACTTAAAAATATGACCAGAGAATTCCCATTGTTTTTCCCTCAAACCCTCTTTCCTGCACCTCTTTTAGTTTTTTAGTCATTTTTTTCACTCATGGTGGCCATCTACGATCTGATCTATACCTCCAGTTCCCTTACTTAATCTCTTTTCAATAAAGCAGTTACACATGGTAGCTCTCTTTAGTCTTTCTTAGAAAATAGTTTAAAAGTATGTGGCATTTTAGACCTCCTTTGACAAGTTGAAAACACTCTTTGAAAAATATCTTGATACTCTTAAGATAATTAGAGAGCATATTTACAATTACCATAGACAATTTTCAACATCATGTTTTGATAGACTTAACCAAAACTGTGCTAAGATAGGAATGTATTCATGAATATTTAAGCTGAGCATGGTAATTGTTGTGTGCACCTGTGGTCTCAGATACTTGAGAGGTGGAGATCATCACAGAGAATCTCTGTTTGGACAGCCTGGCCAAAAAGTTAGCAACACTGCATCTTAACTATCAAATTGGTCATGTTAGTGCATGCCTGTTATCCAAGGCAAGAGAGAATTATGGTCTGAGGCCAGTCACAGGTGAAAATGTAAGACACTATTTGAAAAATAAAAAGGGCTAGGAGTGAGGCTCAGATGTTAGAATGCTTGTGTAGGGACAAGGCCCTGACTTTAGCTCTAGTACCTTCCCTATCAAATTATACTCATAATTAACTCAAGCCTTTTCTATCAAAATACCTTTTTACATATGGAAAGAAAGACACCATGCTACACAGAGTGAATGTATAAAAGACTCTTATAATGAGTTTGAATCTATTTCAGACTTCTGGGCCATTGGGAAGAAGCAGCCCATGATCTTGCCCTTGCCTGTAAACTGGATTATGATGATGATGCTAGTGCAATGCTGAAAGAAGTTCAACCGAGGGTATGTGAACTAGAGAAGGAAGGGGATTACCAAGACTCCATGACACTGGCACGGAGGGCTGCCAGCTTTAATTAGCATGGAAAGAAACATTTGGAATTTCAATTTTAATGATTGAAGAAATCATACTAATGCTGTAGTAGAGCAAGCTCTGATACTGTTTGCAAGACTGCAGTGGAATTATAACCAGAAAATCAGAAATGGAAAAATGACAGGTTTACAACAAGGAAAGAAATAGAAAACCTACAAAATGTGGCCTAGGAATACATCTAGTCGGTTCTTATATAACACTTCAGTAAATCATGAGGATCTCTTAACGGGAAATTCAAGTATAAAATTTTTTGTTTCCATTATTGCCTTCTAAAAATTGAGACTATTGAATCAAAAAACAAGAGCATTGTTTTAAGATTCTATTTAAAATGGAAATTACACTTCTAAGAATTTCCTTCCAAAGATATTAATGTAGTTGTATTGAATTTAACTTAATCTGCTATAAGGTTTCTTTTTTTATTATATTTTTTTTATTGTAAAGATACTGTACAGAGGGGTACAGTTGACATGAGCTATGTAATGAGTCCATTTCCTATCAAGCATTGTTACCCACTCCTTTGTTTTTTCCCTGTCTTTTTTTTTTTTAATCAGTTGTGGGGCTTGAACTCTGGGCCTGGGCACTGCCCCTCAGATCTTCAGCTCAAGGTTGTCACTCCCAAGACACTTGAGCCATAGTGCCACTTCCGGCTTTTTCTGCTTATGTGGTGCTGAGGATCAAACCCAGGGCCTCATGTATTTGGGACAAGCACTCTACTACTAAGCCACCTTTTCAGCCCTTTTTTTTTTTTTTAAATAACAGAGCTAACTTAACAAATGCATTGTGCTCAGAGTACGTTCAGAACATGAGGGTGTTAAAAAATACTTGTTATAGGCTAAACTAGCAGTTGAATATGAATCTCCTACATTTATTTAATGTCTAAATAATAGATCCAAAGCACTTGGTACTGTGTATTAATGGCTGGTACATATTGTTACAGGCCAAACTAGCAGTTGAATATGAATCTCCTACATTTATTTAATGTCTAAATAATAGATCCAAAGCACTTGGTACTGTGTATTAATGGCTGGTACACTTAGGTTTCTCGCTAAAGTCTAAAGCAATTGTAAAAGACTTGGTATCTACCCCCTCCTTTTTCCCCTATCAAAATACTGAGTGCTGGTCATCTCCCCCATTTTATAAGTGAAGAAACTTATATAGAGGATGGCAAATACTTCATGTGTGGTCTGAATTTTTGTTTTCTCATGGCACACTTGTTAATAAAACAGTAAGTTTGTTGTTAAACTTCAGCTATGACAGAACCCTAAAAGTTACAGCTGTAGAAACTATCAGGTAAGAAATCTGCTTCAAAACCTCTTAGTGTTCTTGAGCTTAGTCAGTTTGAAATAATAGTTGTATATCTCTTACTGTTCCCTCTTTCATAGTGCCTTAGGCAACAATGTAAATCTGTCATTTTTCAGAATTATATTGAACCATTCTTTGCAAGGAAAAGTAACTTGTAACAATACTTTTTATTTTGACTGTCATCAAACATTTGGAGCAGACTTACTTTTCTTTGGCTCTTTTTTCTAGGCCCAGAAAATTGCTGAGCACCGGAGAAAGTATGAGCGAAAACGTGAAGAGCGAGAGATTAAAGAAAGAATAGAGAGGGTTAAGAAGGCTCGAGAAGAACATGAGCGAGCCCAGAGGGTAAAATTTCTCTCTTTTAATTCATGAGAGGAAAATACAGTAGAGTTAGCATACTATTGTAATTCATAACTCCTACTAGTTTCTCTATTTAATGACAGTTATAGTTCTGTAGAATGACACACTCTAGTAATTAAAAAATTTGGGGCTGGGCCGGGCACTTGTGGGCTCATGCCTGTAATTCTAGCTGCTAAGGAGGCTGAGATCTGAGGATCACAGTTCAAAGCCAGCCTGGGCAGGAAAGTAGGTAAAACTCTTTATCTCCAGTAAACCACCAGAAAATGGAAGGCTATGGCTTAAGTGGTAGAGTGCTGGCCTTGAGCTGAAGAGCTGAGTGACAGCTCTCAGGCCCAGAGTTCAGGCCCCATGACCAACAACAACCAAAAAACTGTCTGGGAAGTTGGCTCAGTGGTACAGTGCTTGCCTTGAATGCATAAGGCTCTGGGTTTGATTTCCCAGTACCACATAAGCAGAAAAAAGCTGGAAGTGGTGCTGTGGCTCAAGTATTAGAATGCTGGCCTTGAGCTGAAGAGCCCAGCCACAGAGTTCAGGCCCCACAACTAACAAAAACAAAAAACAATACAAAGAGAGTTAGAACTGCTCGTGGGTCTTGAACTCAGGGCCTGGGCGCGGTCCTTCAGCTCAAAGTTAACACTCTACCACTAGAGCCATAGCGCCACTTCAGCTTTTTCTGTTTTATGTGGTACTGAGGAAGGGAACCCGGGGCTTCATGCATGTTGGGCAAGCACTCTACCACCAAGCCACATTCCCAGCCCAGGATTTCTAGTTTTGATAAACATATACCTATAATACTATAAATTGCTTCTCTAGGTTCATTCATTTTCCAGAGAAGCAGAACATTTGAATTTAATTAGAAAAAAATAATTCTTTATGAGACTGAGGTTGAAAAAATGTTTTAATTCTGGGGTAGATGGATGGTTTAGGGATATATGAAACTTGTTCTTTTAAGTGCTCTACTTTCCTATGTTATTTTTTCATGAATTTACATGATTGAATAGGGGCAGATAGGAGACTGTCTTTTTCCTATTATATAATTTTCTTTTTGTACTTACAGGAAGAAGAGGCCAGACGACAAGCAGGGTCTCAGTATGGCTCTTTTCCAGGTATATATTAAAAAACTTGATGTATTCTAGTTTGAGGCGTTGTGTGTTATGTATGTGCTTGTCTCTGTTTCTTTCCCTTTTTTTTTTTGTGTCGGTCGTAGGGCTTGAACTCTGGGCTTGGGCGCCGTCCCTCAGCTTTTCAGCTCAAGGCGAGCGCTCTACCGCTTGAGCCACAGTGCCACTTCTGGTTTTCTAGTGGTTTATTGGAGATGAGAGTCTCACGGACTTTCCTGCCCTGGCTGGTTTTGAACCATGATTCTCAGATCTCAGCCTCCTGAGTAGCTAGGATTACAGGCGTGAGCCACCGGTAACCACTTGTCTCTGTTTCTATACATGAATACACACAGACATTGACTTAAAAGCTAAATATATTTGAACACCAAAGAACTTGAGCCTCTATTAAAAGTTTCATAACTCCAGTTGGGGCTGTAGCTTAGTGGGAATACTTTCCTAGGATGTGCTCACAAAAGTAACAGGTTTGTTGTAGAAGGTTTATTCTATGTTGGTTTTAGTTTTGCTAATTTTAATTGGTGTCTGACCATTGTGCCTTATATTTCTAATGACATAGAGGGATTATGGTTTATTGCATATAGTGGTATTCTTAAGGATACTCCATAAAAACACTTTATGTAATTACTAAGTATGAATGTTTTCAGTATGCAAATAACATACGTGCTAGGCGATGGTGGCTCATGCCTGTAATCCTAGATACTCAGGATGCTGAGATCTGAGAATCATGGTTCAAAGCCAGCAGGGGCAGAAAAGTCAGTGAGACTCTTATCTCCAATTAACCATCAAAAAGCCAGAAGT
The DNA here is from genome assembly GCF_024711535.1 of Dipodomys merriami. NCBI lineage: Eukaryota > Metazoa > Chordata > Mammalia > Rodentia > Heteromyidae > Dipodomys > Dipodomys merriami. Next base: position 3,964,052 of record NW_027206124.1, on the reverse strand, counting down.
GGAGCTGTGGCTCAAAGTGGTAGAATGCTAGCCTTGAGCAAAGGAGCTCAGGCCCTGAGTTCAAGCCTTACCACTGACCAAAAAGTAAATAAATAAATAAATTAAATAGCATTATTCCTTTTTGAGTAATATCATAGTACTAACATTCAGATAGAAGAGAGTAATTATCTAAAATTTCCATTAACTACAACTTAAGGTGGCTCCTCCAGCTGTTTAATGGTAACTTTCTTTTAAGGTAGGTTCATGGAGCCCATTTATGCCTATGTGCCACTGACTAGACATAAGTTATTTTGGTCTAAAGAATAAATTTTCATTTACTTCTTCCTGAAAATATAATCTTTATTGTCAGGCACCTTTGCTTTATTTTTGTCAGTTGTGGGGCTTGAACTCAGGGCCTTCGTACTGTCCCTGAGCCTCTTTGTGCTCAAGGCAACTGCTTCATAACTTGAGCCACAGCTCCACTTAGGTTTTTGAGTGGTTAATTGTAGATAAGTGTTTCACGAAGGCTTTTCTCCCGGACCTGGCTTCCAACTGCAATTCTCAGATCTCAGCCTCCTGAATAGTTAAGATTACAGGAGTGAATCACTGGCACTGTGCTGGCTGGATCTTTTTTTAGAAAATGACCACTAATGTGAATTACTAGTACTAGAGATTCTCTCTTATGTACATTTTATTATCTAGTTTGCCAAGTCTTGGATCAATAACCTTTTTTTTATGGTTAGGAACTGTGTTTTCAAAGCCCATCAAAGTGGCTATAAACTGGGCGCAGGTGGCTCATGCCTGTAATCCCAGCTACTCAAGAGTCTGAGGATCAAGGTTCAGCCAGCGGGGGACAGGAAAGTCCACGAGACTCCTATCTCTAATTAACATTTGAGCTATGGCTCAAATGGTAGAGTGCTACCCTTGAGCTGAAGAGCTAAGGGACAGTGCCCAGGCCGAGTTCAAGCCCTAAGACCGACAAAGAAAAAAGTGACTACAAGAAAAATTAGATATTGAACTAGTTTCCAGTGGTGCATGCCTGTAATCCTAGCTACTTGTGAGGCTGAGAATAAAGGATAGCAGTGTAAGGCCTGAAGGGCAGAAAAAGTTTGCAAGACCTTTGACCTAAGCTAAATGAGAGGCTAAGATTGGGAGATTCCTGGTTCCGGGCCAGCCTGGGCAGTGACTCCTGTAGGTAGTAGAGTGCCAGCAAGCTGAATAATTTTAAGAACCTGAATTTAAGCCCCAGTATCATCACCACCAAAAAATAAAAAATAAATAAAGATGAACAAAGGCACTATAAGGATGGCCTGCCTATCAAGAAGAGGCTCTGATTTCAAACTGTCCTACCAGGAAATGGGGGAGAAGAGAAAAGAGATTTACATAGACAGAAGGGTCAGGAAAGGAGGGTGGGAGAAGAGAGAAGAGAAGTCAGAAACTTTCTGGTGGCTCACACCTGTAATCCTTCTCTGGAGGCTGAAATCTGAGGATTGTGATTCAAAGCCAGCCTGGGGAAAAAGTCTTTGAGACTTTTTTTGGGGGGAGGGACGGTGCTTGAACTCTGAGCTTGGGTGCTGTCCCTCTGCCCTTCAGCTCAAGGCTAGCACTCTACCACTTGAGCCACAGTGCCACTTCCAATTTTCTGAGTGGTTTATTGGAGATAAGAGTCTCCTGGAGTTCCTGGGCTGGCTTTGAGCCCAGATTTCAGATCTCAGCCTCCTGAGTAGCTAGGATTACAGGCAGGAGCCACCAATGCCTGGCTTGAAAGACTCTTATCTCCAGTAAACTACTCAGAAGAAGCTGGAAGAGGTACTCTGGCTCAAAGGGTAGAGAACTATATAGCTTTGAGCAAACAAATAAAAGCTCAGGGACAGAGCTTAGGCCAAGAGTTCCAGACACACACACGCATGCACACAGACTTTGGTGGCTCATGCCTGTAATCCTAGCTACTAAAGAGACTGAGATAGGAGGATTGGGGTTTGAAGCCAGCATGGGCTTGATAGGCTGAGAGACGATTTTTTTTTTTTTTTTTTTGGCGGGTCTGGGGCTTGAACTCTGGGCCTGGGCGCTGTCCCTCAGTTCTTCAGCTCAAGGCGTGTGCTCTACCACTTGAGCTACAGCGCCACTTCCGGTTTTCTAGTGGTTTATTGGAGATAGGAGTCTCACCGTCTTTCCTGCCTGGCTGGCTTTGAACCTTGATCCTCAGATCTCAGCCTCATGAGTAGCTAGGATTATAGGGTGAGCCACTGGCGCCCAGAGACTGAGAGACTCTTAAATCCAATAAACTACTTAGAAAAAGTTTGACTTAGAAAAAGTTCCACGTGGCACTGTGACTCTTAAGTGGTATAGCACTAACCCTTGAGCAAAAGCTCAGTTCCTGAAAGTTTAAGACCCAGGATGGGCCAAAAGAAGAAAAATAGATGAGCCTGACGCTTTACTTATAGTGACCTTTAGTCTATGAAATGCTTTGTTACTGACTTTCCCTTAGAGATGCTCTTATATAAGCATAATTGTAGTTTCAAAGTAACTCCAGTGGACATAGAAGTCAGTAAAGCACAATAGGAAATAATGTGGGTTTGTAAGTGAACACTATATCCGGTGGATGAAATCCTTTTTTGCTAGGGCTGGGAAGGTGGCTCAGTGGTAGAGTGCTTGCCTTGCATGCCTGAGGCCCTGGGTTCGATTCCTCAGCACCACATAAGCAAAAAGAAAAAAGCTGGAAGTGGCGCTGTGACTCAAGTGGTAGAGCGCTAGCCTTGAGCTGAAGAGCTGAGGGACAGCGCCCAGGCCCAGAGTTCAGGCCCCACGACTGGACCCAAAAAAAAAGAAAGAAGAAGAAATCCTTTTCGCTAGAGAATTCTTTCATGTTGAGAGCCACCAGAAGGCAGGGTTCTTCTGGTCCTAGCTACTTAATCCTTTGCAGGAAAATCCATGAGATTCTTAACTTCCTTTAACCAGTAGAATGCTGGAAGTAGGGTTGTGCCCCAAGTGGTAGAAGAGCCTTCCTTGAGAGAAAAAGCTAAGGGACCAGCCCTTGAGTTCAAGCCCCTGGTCCTGACATGAGTCTACATGTGTGAGTGGGCATATGGGCATACAAACACACACAATCACTAGGAGTGCTATTGTAAGTTCAGATTTCATATTTTTCTCTGTCTAGAGTGGAAATCAGAAATCCATATAATTTTGTAATACCTGTCTTCGATCATTCTTAAATGGCTGCTTTAAGTAAATACAGACAAAACAAGAAAAAAAATCAGAGTATCTGTTGCAATTTTTGTCCGAGGCTGATAACAGCTTTGCCTTGTACAGTATGATTTTTTTTTGGGGGGGGGTCCGGTCATGGGGCCTGAGCCTCTGGGCCTGGGCGCTGTCCCTCAGCTCTTCAGCTCCACTTGAGCCACAGCGCCACTTCCGGCTTTTTTTTCTGCTTATGTGGTGCTGAGGAATCAAACCCAGGGCCTCATGCATGTAAGGCAAGCACTCTACCACTGAGCTACCTTCCCAGTCCATGAATTTTCTTACATTAATTTCTCATGAAAGTGCCAGAAATTTCTTAAATCACCATGTAACATTTAATAAAAGAAAGGACTGTTACCAGAAAAGAGTTAACTTTAAATCTAAACAAAAATGATATTCAAGAATGTGGAATTAGATGATTGAGGTGTACCTGGCTTTATCTAAGGTATTAGTTGACTCTATTTTTAAGATAATATTAGTTGTCTTGTTTAAACTTCTGTGATAATGGAAAATGAATCTAGAAGATAGTAAAGTGGTTTACTAACTAGCTGTATTTTTAGAGAGAATCAGAAGTTCTGATTAGACTAGAGACTACTTGTATGAATGAGTATGAGTGTGTAAGAAGTGGAGGGAAGAGAGGGAAGAAGAGAGAATTTTTTACTTGGAATCTGATAGCTTTGGAGTTTGGTTGGTGTCTACATTTCTTTCTTATTTTTAAATTTTGGTGTTTTTGATGCTGGGATTTGAACTCAGTACTTCAAACTTGCTTAGATGCTTGAGCTATTCTTCCAGTCTTCCATTTATTCTTACAGGTGGCTTTCCAGGGGGAATGCCTGGTAATTTTCCTGGAGGAATGCCTGGAATGGGAGGTGGCATGCCTGGAATGGCAGGAATGCCTGGGCTCAATGAGATTCTTAGTGATCCAGAGGTTCTTGCAGCCATGCAGGTAAGAACGAAATCTAGACATCAATCACTGAGGCATTTCATTTAGAATTCTGTGACAGGGATCACTCATTTTTATTTATTGTAGCTATCAAAGGGCTATTTTTGCAAATTATACTTTCTTCTTAGATTAAATAGATTCAAGTGGGGTTTTTTTGTTTGTTTGTTTGTTTTTGGGTCCGGTTGTGGGGCCTGAACTTTGGGCCTGGGTGCTGTCCCTCAGCTCTTCAGCTCAAGGCTAGCGCTCTACCACTTGAGCCATAGTGCCACTTACGGCTTTTTTCTTTTTCTTTTTTTTTTTTTTTGCTTATATGGTGCTGGGGAATTGAACCCAGGGCCTCAGGCATGCAAAGCAAGCGCTGTACCACTGAGCCACCTTCCCAGCCCTCAAGTGGGTTTTTTTTGTCAGTTGTGGGGCTTGAACTCTGGGCCTGGGAACTGTTCCTGAGCTGCTTTTGTTCAAGGTTAGCAGTCTACCACTTGAGCCACAGTGCCACTTGCAGTCTTTTATGTTTATGTGGTACTGAGGAATTGAACCCAGGACCTCCTGCATGTGAGGCAAGCACTCTACCACTGAGCCACCTTCCCAGCCCCTAGATCCAAGTTGTTAAAAATTGTTTTCAGTACCAGGCATTCGTGGTTCATGCCTTTAATCCTAGCTACTCAGAAGGCTGAGATCTGAGGATCTCCTCTCAAAGTCCGGGCAGGAGAAAGTCCATGAGACTCTTATTTCCATTAACCAGACAAAAGCTAGGAGTGAAGCTGTGGCTTAGGTGGAAGAGCACCAGCTTTGAGCAATAAAGCTCAGGAACAATGCCCAGATCATCAGTGCAAGTTAAAAAAAAATGGTTTCAGGAAATAATAGCCATTTCATTTAGTTGTCCCATTTTTTCATATCAAAATTAAGTGCCTTTTTTCATTATATAGTTCAAATGATCCAAATGAGCTTAACTTAGAAGTGCATAAAATTTTTACATTTCAGGGACTTATCTAAAACTCTAGTTAATTTGACCGTGATGAAGTTATGGGTCTAACATAAAGAGTTGGGGCAAAGGTTGGGACTTAGGATGCTGAACTATAGATCCAGGGGGATACCTTTACATACTGAAAACAAACCAAACTTTCTTTTCAGGATCCAGAAGTGATGGTGGCCTTCCAGGATGTGGCCCAGAACCCTGCAAATATGTCAAAGTATCAGAGTAATCCAAAGGTTATGAACCTCATCAGTAAATTGTCTGCCAAATTTGGAGGTCAAGCATAATGCTTCTCTGAGATAGCCCTTGGTGAAGGAAAAGCAACCTAGACCGCTATGTGGATGTCGCAATAATACAAACCAGTGTACCTCTGTCCTCGTCTGGAGACTGGGGTGCTTTGAAGATTATCCCTACCCCTCTGCACCCAGTGCAGCTGAAGCATTGTACAGTGGTTTGCCATTAGGGTATTCATTCAGATAATGTTCTCCTAGGAATTAGAAACTTTAACACTTTTAAACCTTCAATATATTTGAAACAAATTAAAAGGGTGTTAATTCCTCCATTTTTCTTTACTAATCATTTTGGGTTTTCTTTGAATTTTTGGGCAAGGAAAATATGGAAAAAAATTATTGCTCCAATGTAAGTGAAATAAAGGTTTATTAGTAGGAATGAAATAAAACTCATTTAAGTAGGTTAAGTTTGAGTTGGATATGTTATTACTAAGGCATATTTTTGTCCTTCCAGATAACTTTTTTAATGATTTATTTCAGTAAACTTGGGACCACCAGTATTTCAGTATGACCTGGGTAGGCATTGGAAGTACTTGCCAGGGCAGCAGCAGTCTTAAATATGTTTTATAACATGAGGCCACTGTAAGTTACATTTAAATCTTACACTGTTGTTACATTGCAGTGGAATTGGATTACTTAGTTCTATTCTTAACAAATATTTAATATCATTACCACATAAGGGAGTACTTTTTTTATATTTCTGTGTTAAAAATTGTTTTTCCTTAATAGGACAGATCTGTTTTTTGCTTGTCATATTTTTCTCTCAGTCTTCTTGAGCTTAAGATAGTTCTGTTTTTTTAAAAAAAACAAAAAACACTGGCATCACTGTTATCATTCGTAGCATTATTGTCCAAACATACTTATGTCAGCATCTAATTTAATATGAAGTACTGTATGTTCACTGTAGAGTAATACTCTTACAGCTGTAGTTTCTTATTTGGCCCTGAGATTACTTTTTAAATAATAAACTTCACTGGTACAGTCTTGGCACACCAAAAGAGATTGCAAAGACAGACTCCTTTTGGTGTTAAGTCTCCTGCTTAGGACATACCTATTGCAAGTTGTCTTGGAGTATTCATCTTTATAATTTGAAAAGTATGCTGTTTAATTGATACTCATACAGGGAATTAACTGCTTGATATAACATGGTTTGGGTTATAAGAGCCATGGTTATTGGTTTTGGAATTGGTACTGTGACAGATTCATTGTCATTCTATTCAGCTCTTCCCTAAATGCTGTGACCATACACTAAGACTAGGACATTTTTGAAATAATGTTTATTCCGATTCTGGTATACGTAGCAGACAAAAATATATGTTACATGAATAAGAAAAAGCTATATGCTATTGGAGCATGCTTTTAAAATCCTTTGAGAACACTCACCTTATATGCTTGTATTTGAACTTGTCATTGCCCGTCTTTTTGCTCATGTGTGTTCTTTGTCACAATTTCCAATGTATGCTTTGCCTATTAACTCAAGAAGACCACTTTCTTTCGGACTTTGTTGAACTTAATTACCCACAACCTAACTATATTCTAATACTGCACATATCACCATAAATGGATAAAATTGCTCCTGTGAAAATGTGTCCTGTGCTTTTAGACTTTAACACAAATAGAAAATGTCTTCATTTCATACTCAATAGAAGAGATTGTTTTCTGCTTATAAAATGATTATTGGATGTTTCTGTTAATATATATGTATATGTATGTGTATATATATATATGTATATATATTTATAAACTAGATAGTGACTGCCCCACTGGATAGGCTAGATAGTGACTCCCCTGTTGATACTTATATTTTATGTCTTGTGCTTTTAGCTGGCCATTGCAGGCTGGAAGGTATTCAGCAGTTAGACCCCTAGTCTAAATTAGCAGGTAGCTGACCCCAGAGTCAGTATTTGCCATATTCAGGAAATAGCTTGTTTATGGGTACTTTGTTTATGTTGCTTTGTTGCTCATCTAATTACCCAAGAAAACAGGGAGATACTGAAATTATTAATATACAGAATTAACATTCATATTCCATAGGTCCGCTTTTTGGAAGAAAACTTGTGGGGCCTGAACTCTGGGCCTGGGCACTGTCCTTCAGCTCAAGGCTAGCGCTCTACCACTTGAGCCACAGCACCACTTCCGGCTTTTCTTTTTGCTTATGTGGTGCTGAGGAATTGAACCCAGGGCCTCATGCATGCAAGGCAAGCGCTGAGCCACCTTCCCCGCCCTGATTTTTTTTTTTTTTTTGGTCAGTCTCGGGGCTTGAACTCTGGGCCTGGGCGCTGTCCCTCAGCTCTTCAGCTCAAGGCCAACACTCTACCGCGTGAACTACAGCGCCACTTCTGGTTTTCTAGTGGTTTATTGGAAATAAGAGTCTCACAGACTTTATTGCCCGGGGTTGGCTTTGAACTGCGATCCTCAGATCTCAGCCTTCTGAGTAGCTAGGATTACAGGCGTGAGCCACTCATGCCCGGCTCCGGTAGGAAACTTTAGCAGCTGGGGCTTGAACCTCTGGTGGGCCTTTACTTTGTAAGATAGTATACCACTTGAACCACACCTATAGCCAATTTTGGACTTGGTTAGTTTCCTGGGAGTATTACCCTGCTTTTGCTTCTCTCAAAAACCTGTCAGGGGAGATTGACAGGTTTTAGTTTATTTATTTTTTTGGGTCCGGTCCGTCGTGGGGCCTGAACTCTGGGCCTGGGCACTGTCCCTCAGCTCTTCAGCTCAAGACTAGCATTCTACCACTTGAGCCACAGCGCCACTTCCGGCTTTTTTCTTTTTGCTTATGTGGTGCTGAGGAATCGAACCCAGGGCCTCATGCATGCAAGGCAAGCGCTCTACCACAGGGCCACCTTCCCAGCCCCATGGTTTTTATTTTGTTTTTTTGTCGGTCGTGGGACCTACTTGCACCACAGAGTCACTTTCAGCCTTTTCTGCTTATGTGGTGCTGAAGAATTGATCCCAGGGCCTCATGCATGCAAAGCAAAACACTACCACTGAGCCACCTTCCCAGCCGCTCTAGTAGTGTGTTTTGTGTTTTGTTTTTTGTTTTTTTGATCGAGAGATGGTTTTATATCATCGTGCTCAGCCTATTGATTTTAAAAAACATCATAGTTGCATGCTATTGGCTCACTCCTGTAATCTTAGCTACTCAGGAGGCTGAGATCTGAGGATAGCAGTTTGGAGCCAGCCTAGGCAAGCCAGTACGTGAGACTTCTTGAATTAACCACCAAAAAGCTGTGGCTCAGCAGGTACGGTGCTACCCTTGAGTGATAAAAAGATCAGGAACAGTTCCCAGGCCCTGAGTTCTTGATCTAGTACCGGCACACACACACACAAACATTACAGAATTCAGAAGAAATTGCGTGTCATAATTGTAGTGCTAGTGCCCCTCTGCAATCCCAGTGTCTGGGTCACCGAGGCAGAAGGATGATTGGAGTTACAGGCCAGTTGTAGGCTACCCAGCCATTGTCAATTGGCTTTAGTGATATTAGAGTCGTAGAGGAAGATAAGCCACCCTGTCTCCAGCCCTTCTTGAAGGACGGGGGAAGGAGACAATGCTGAGGTGCACGGTATGGTGGCAGCGGGCTTGAAGCGAGGTTGGACTAAATTAGGTTACTGGGCAGCCGTAAGGGCGCAAATGAAGTCAGCTGATTTCTACCACTTCCTTAGTCTGGGGGGGCGCCTGCGAGCGCTGTCCCGCCCTCTTCTCACCCGGGAGCCAATCACCTTTCCAGGGGCGTTTCTGGGCCCACTACTTCCTCCCGGCGGCGCTTGTCACTGGAGGCTGTACGCCCTGTGGTCCGGAAGTGGTTGGGGCGGCGGTGGGCCGGCCTGCGAGGGTGGGGCCTGTGGCGCTCAGGCCGGGTACTCAGCGCTTCCTTCCCAGCTCCGCGAGCTGAAGAGTCTGAAAGGAAAGTGTGGCTAGGCCTACCGGAGGTCGCCCCAATGTCCTCCGTGCTGTCCTACGAGAGCCTGGTCCACGCTGTGGCCGGCGCCGTGGTGAGGCGGGGTCTTCACGCCTGGGCCGCAAGAGGGTGGCGGGGCTTTCCAGGGTCCTCGGAACATGGTTGGGGCCTGGGCGAGAGGGGTGGGCGTGTGGGTGGGGCTTGGTGCGGGACGCGGAGTGTGGACGTGCTGCGAGGCTGGGGCGCGGGACGCCGGCCGCCCCGCCCGCGCCGCCTCTCCCCTCCCCTCCCCTCCCTCCTCCCCTGTCCCTTTCCCTTCCCCCTCACCCTCCATTTCCCCCCTCCTCTTCCCCCTCCCTCTCCCATCTCGGTCTCTGGCAATAAAGACAACTAGTCACAAATGCCGCAGGGAGTTGGGAAGAAGAGAACTTTGCTTCTTTATGAATTATTTTCCCATGATGTCCCCACTGCCACCCCGCCAGCTTTCTTGAATGTTTTGGGGTGTTTCTCTCCCCCAAGCCCTGGAGCTTGAACTCAGGGCCTGGGCACTGCCCTTGAGCTTATCTGTGCCCAAAGCTAGCGCTCTACCACTTGAGCCACAGCACCCTTCTGGCTTTTTCTGTTTATGTGGTACTGAGGATCGAACCCAGGATTTCCTGCATGCTAGGCAAATACTCTACCGCTAAGCCTAATAATACCCTGCCTTGGGTGGTTTTTCTTTTTGTTTTGTTTTGTTTTGCATTTTTATTAGCATCAATTGTACAAAATGATTTATTTATTTATTTTGGGTCTGATCGCAGGGCCTGAACTCTGGGCCTGGGCACTGTCCCTCAGCTCTTCAGCTCAAGGCTAGCGCTCTACCACTTGAGCCACAGCACCACTTCTGGCTTTTTTCTTTATGCTTATGTGGTGCTGAGGAATCGAACCCAGGGCCTCAGGCATGCAAGGCAAGCGCTTTACCACTGAGCCAACTTCCCAGCCCCAAATTGATTTGTTTTTTGACATGTCCATATATGCTTAATGTACCTTGAACAGATTCCTCTCCAGCCACTCAAGATTTTTTTTTTAAAGCATACATTATTTTTTAAATTTTTAATGGTTTTCTCTTCAGTGTTTTTTATTTTATTTTTATACTGTATAGAGGGGTTACAATTACATGGGCAAGGTAATGAGTACATTTCTTCTCAAGCATTGTAGCCTCCTCCTTTGTTTCCCCTTCCCATCCCTTCCCATCCTCTCCTCCTCCCTGCCCCTCCACCCAATAAAGCATACATTATTGTACAGGAGAAGTTTGAACTCAGGGCTTAAGGACTGTCCCTGAGCCTTTCTGCTCAAGGCTAGCACTCTACCACTTAGAATCACAGCTCCCCTTTTGGTTTTCTGGTGGTTAACTGGAGATATCAATCTCATGGACTTTTCTTACCAGGCTGGTGTGGAACTGCAATCTTCAGATCTCAGCCTCCTGAGTAGCTAGGATTACAGGCTTGAGCCACTGAAGCCTGGCTTATTAGGACATTTTTACACATGCAGACAAAGTACACATTTTAGCCTTGCCTGCTCCATCATTCTACCTTAGCCTCTCAAAACAATTTCAAGGAGTTCTATTCTATTTTTATAACCCATTCTATTTTTATAACCCATGTAAAAGTACTTGGACCTTTTAAATACAGATCACTGTTCTTATCCATCTTATTGAGAAGTGTAAACTTGATTCTTGAACTTGTGGATGTCTTAAGTTTCATTTAACACCCTTCCTTTTTCCTTGTGATAGTAATTAATAGAAAAGCAGTCAACATGCAGATGGCTGATCAACTCAAACTTGCCTGACAATGAAATAGGGCTGGGGGCTACAAAAGAATGAAGTAAGACTTGTCAAGTATGGATAAAAGAAAAAGGAAAGACAGGACACTAAATCTTGGAAGTGTCACAGCCTTGTAGGAAACAGACCTGCCAATCAAAACCATCCTTAAGGACCCCAGTTCTCCCCATTTAATGCAAGTCCAATCTCTCTAAGGAGGAAGATAGCACAACATGGTGACACAGACTCCAGTATTGTCTTCGTGTAGCATATTTATGCCGCAATACTTTTTTTCTGCCAGATCACCTTTACTACGTATGCATCTTGCTTGAATTATTCTCATCAGATTGTGGACTGAGGTCAACTTAGCTGCCCTAAATTCCTTGAGATCTTCCTATTGGCTTGTGTAACTTGCCTCTTCTGGTTTTTTCCTCTTCCTCTGACTGTCCTCATCCTTCACTTGCTGTCCACACATGCATTAGCCATTTTGAATCACTGACTTCTGAGGAACATCACTGAATTTTCTCCTTTTGGTCCCCAGAAACTTCACTATGAACTCTTGTTCTTTTTGCTGGTTATTTTGGGGACCAAGGCTCACAGACTTTTCTGCCCTAACTTGGAACCTTGATCCCCTGACCTCAGTCTTCCAAGTAGCTAGGATTACAGGTAAGAGCCACTGGCACCCAAGTGAACTGGTTACTTGCATAGTTTTGTGCATGGACCATGATTCCCCCATATCAGGCTTCCTGTTGTGGCTAAGTTGGCATGTGTATACCATATGCCCAGTTGAGATGAATTGTTGCTGCCTTTGCGTAGGTTGACCTGGTACTAGGATCCTCCTATCACAGTCTCCACAAAGCTGAGATGATAGGCATACAAAATTGCACTGAGCTATGGGTTGAGAAAGAGTCTTGTGAACTTTTGTGTCCAGACAGTCCTGGAACTGTGCCCCTTGAGTATCAACAGCTCAAGTAGCTAGGATTACAGACATGAGCCACCAGTACCTGGCTCCTAACTTTGTTTCAATTGCTATGAAAAGAAATTCAAGCCCAAAAACATAATTGCACTTAGTGATTAAAAAAAGTTTTTTTTTTTTTTTTTTTTTTTGTGGTGAGGCTTGAACCCTGTGCCTGGGCATCGTCCCTCAGCTCTTCAGCTCAAGCCCAGTACTCTACTGCTTGAGCCACAGCGCCACTTCCAGTTTTCTGGTGGTTAATTGGAGATGAGAGTCTCACAGACTTTCCTGCCCTGGCTGGCTCTGAACTCGATTCTCAGATCTCAGCCTTCTGAGTAACTAGGATTATAGGAAATCATCAATCTAGGTGCTTTTTTTTTCATTTTTCTAAAGAGTGTAATACTGTAGTGATTAAGTCTCCTAAACATAATGTTCAAATAAAGCTTAGAGATAGTAGTGGAGAGGCAGCTAGTACAGTTAGATAAGAGCACTTGAGTGCTTCTCTTGAGCCAGGCAGCCTAGGTTAGGATCCAACTGTGTTTCTCACTAGTCGTGTGACTTTGGTAATGCTACATGGAGTAATTATTTCTACCCAAAGGGTTGTTGGATTCTTTTTTAAGATGTTGACTTAACAATCTTTGAATTAGCCTAGCAACTTTTTCTTAAACTCAGTTCTTTTCAGGTTCTACATTCTTTTTTTGTTTGTTTTTATTGTGAAAATACCATACAGAGGGATATTAAATATGATGTTATGCAGGTATACGTGTTTTTTTTTTCTTTCTAGTGCTGGTGGGTTAAAGTTGATCAAATAGAGTGTTTGTCAAAGTATGGTTGTAGGAACCAGGCATGGTGGCATGTGCATGTAATCCCAGCTAATCGGGAGTGGAGATTGTGAGAATCTTCATTTGGAGGCCAGCCCAGGCAAAAAAATAAATGAAACCACCTGTCTAACAAACCAGCTGGGTTCCAGTTGTGGTCTCACCTATGAAGGGGGCATAAGTAGGAGGTTGGCATTCTAAGGTAGCCAAGGCAAAAATATGAGACCCTGTCTCATGGAAGACTAAAGCAAAAAGGTCTTGGGGGAGTGTGGCTCAAGCGGTGCAGTGCTTGCCCCCCCCCCAATATATATGCTCTATCACTTGAACCACAACTGTATTTCTAGCTTTTTGGTGGGTAATTGAAGAGTCACAGATTTTCCTGCCTGGGTTGGCTTTAAATCACGATCCTCAAATCTCAGTCTCTTAACTAGCCAGGATTGTAGGCTTGAGCTATGGGTATCAAGCTTAATGTATTTGAGTTTTTTTTAAAAATCTTCAGTGTTTTTTTCTTTAATTTTTTTTTTTTTTAAATTTGGAAGCCCTTGCCTAGCATATGCAAGGCTAGAGTCTCTATAAAAAGTAACAAAAAGGGCTGGGAAGGTGGCTCAGTGGTAGAGTGCTTGCCTTACATGCATGAAGCCCTGGGTTCGATTCCTCAGCACCACATAAGCAGAAAAAGCCAGAAGTGGGGCTGACGCTCAAGTGGTAGAGTGCTAACCTTCAGCTGAAGAGCTGAGGGACAGTGCCCAGGCCCAGAGTTCAGGCCCCACCACCAACCAAAAACAAAAGCAGAAATAGAGCTGGATATTATGTACACTCCTGTAATCCCAACACTCAGAAGGCTAAGGTATAGTTGAATTTGACGCCATCTAGTCCACATAGCCAGAGCTTGTCTCAAAGACAGGATGGGGGTGTGTGGAAGTATATACTAGCTGAAAGACTTTAATAAACATCTAAATGTGCCAAAATACAGTGTTTTTCAATATAGCAGAGTTAGATTGCACTATAATGATACAGTGTTATAAGAAATAAAAGGTGTCATAGAAACCTGGGGAATTAAATAGCTTTGTAACTTGATGGGGCAGGGAAAGTACCATCTAAGTTTTGAAAACTAATATTATAATGTAGTATTCTCCCTTGTCAAACAGGCTGACCTGTTTACGTAGTTAAAAGGTGTATGGGCTGGGAAGTTGGCTCAGTGGTAGAGTGCTTGCCTTGCATGCCTGAGGCCCTGGGTTCGATTCCTCAGCACTACATAAGCAAAAAGAAAAAAGCTGGAAGTGGCGCTGTGGCTCAAGTGGTAGAGCGCTAGCCTTGAGCTGAAGAGCTGAGGGATAGCACCCAGGCCCAGAGTTCAGGCCCCACGACCGGACCCAAAATAAATAAATAAATAAATAAAAGGTGTAGCAAGTTTTCAGACTTATCTTTAAAGTTGACCTAGTTTCTAGTTATAAGTATTCTACATAACTATGATTAAATCAGTAGATTTTTGTGCCTGAAACTACATGGGTAGCTTGTGTCTGGTCTGAGAACTATAATAGAACTGTTTTTTTCTGCATATAATTTCATCCTAAATGAATGCTTCTAGACTTATCAGTTTTAATGTTTTCTTTTTTTTTTTTTGTTGGTTGTGGGGCTTGAACTCTGGGCCTGAGCACTGTCCTTCAGCTCTTCAGCTCAAGGCGAGCGCTCTACCACTTGAGCTACAGCGCCACTTCCGATTTTCTGGTGGTTTATTGGAGATAGGAGTCTCACGGTGTTTCCTGCCCAGGCTGGCTTTGAACCGCGATCCTCAGATCTCAGCCTCCTGAGTAGCTAGGATTACAGGCGTGAGCCACCAGCGCCCGGCAGTTTTAATGTTTTCTAAGTACAGAGACTAATTGCTTTCTTTTCCCCCCTCTTAATTTTTTTTTTTTTTTTTTTTTTTTTGCCAGTCCTGAGGCTTGAACTCAGGGCCGGGGCACTGTCCTGAGCTTCTTTTGCTCAAGGCTAGCACTTCTACCACTTGAGTCACAGCGCCACTTCCAGCTTTTTCTGTTTATGTGGTATTGAGGAATCAAACACAGGGCTTCATGCATGCTAGACTAGCACTCTACCACTAAGCCACCTTCCCAGCCCACCTCTCTGATAATTTTTGTTATTGTGTTTCCCTGGATGCGTTGGTAGATTTTTCTTTTTCCTTTTTTTTTTTTTGGGGGGGGAGGGAGTCTTGAATTCAGGGCCTAGATGGTGACCCTAAGATTTTTATTTTTTATTTTTGGGTCCGGTCGTGGGGCCTGAACTCTCGGCCTGGGCGCTGTCCCTCAGCTCTTCAGCTCAAGGCTAGTGCTCTACCACTTGAGCCACAGCACCACTTTGGCTTTTTTCTTTTTTGCTTATGTGGTGTTGAGGAATTGAACCCAGGGCCTCAGGCATGCAAGGCAAGCACTCTACCACTGAGCCAACTTCCCAGCCCCCATGTGACCCTAAGATTTTATGTTCAAGGCTAGTGCTCTACTGCTTGAGCTACAGCTCTCTTCCCTCCCTCCATTCCTCCCTCCCCCCTCCCACCCTTCCTTCCTTTCTCCCTCCCTTTCTCTCTCTCTCTCTCTTTGGTTTTTTGTTGTTGTTGCTGCTGCTGCTGTTTTGTCGGTCCTGAGGCTTGAACTCTGGGCCTGGGCGCTGTCCCTTAGCTTTTCAGGTTAAGGCTAGTGCTCTACCACTTGAGCTATAGCGCCAATTTCCGTTTTCTGTTGGTTAGTTAGAAATAAGAGCCTCACAGACTTTCCTGCCTGGGCTGGCTTTGAACCGAGATCCTCAGATCTCAGCCTCCTGAGTAGCTAGGATTACAGGAGTGAGCCCGATATTCTACTTCCTTTCTTTTAGTGGTTAATTGA
The DNA here is from genome assembly GCF_024711535.1 of Dipodomys merriami. Taxonomy (NCBI): domain Eukaryota; kingdom Metazoa; phylum Chordata; class Mammalia; order Rodentia; family Heteromyidae; genus Dipodomys; species Dipodomys merriami. The sequence goes on along the minus strand of NW_027206124.1, from coordinate 3,948,275 downwards.
AAATAAGAGTCTCAGGAACTTTCCTGTCCAAGCTGGTTTCAAACTATGATCCTCAGTTCTCAACCTCCTAAATTGCTAGGATTATAGGCATGAGCCACTAGCACCTGGCTCTGTAGAATTTTTAACACGAGATTTTCTCTATTTAACATACAAAAAGAACTGTATGTTAAAGAATAATAGGATTCTATTATGGCTCACACCTGTTAGTTATCCTAGCTACTCAGGAGGCTGAGGTCTTTAATATTGCAATTTGAAGCTAGCCCAGGCAGAAAAGTCTGTAAGACTCTTATCTTCAATTAGCCACCAGAAAACTAGAAGTGACGTTGTGGCTCCAAATGGTAGAACACTAGCTTTGAACAAAAAAACTCAGGGACAGTGCAAAGTTGAAGCTGCAGAACCAAAAAAATAAAAATAAATAAATAAATTGTGGCTCATATTTATACTGTGATGACTAAAGTGTCTTTTAAACTTTTCAGGGAAGCATGACTGCCATGACAGTGTTTTTCCCTTTGGACACAGCTAGACTTCGACTTCAGGGTGAGTGTTAGTCACCTTAAGATAAAGATGTTATGCTTCTTAAAGATCTCTGTTGTCTCTTTTCACCGACTTTTAACTACTGGCCACCATTGTTCCCTAAAGAGCAGAGTCATATGTGGATGAGCCATAGACTTAGACATTTTGTAATCTGAGAGAACATGAGTGGGCTTGCATTAAATTTGCAGGTCCCTGCAGTTCTTTCTGATAAGCCATACGATATGAAGTTTTGTTTGTTTGG